>NC_059160.1:45886634-47165059 GCF_019923935.1 Bubalus bubalis
TGTGTGTATGGGCTGGGACTTGATATCAAATGTGTTTCTTCGTAAATCCACACAAAGAGGCATTATCCTTATCTCACAGAAGAGGCAAGTGAAACTCAGACAGGACAATGGGCAGCCCAAGGCCACAGAGCTGAAAGCTCTGAGGTTCAATCCAAGGTCAAGTGTCAGACATTTCTTGGACAAGACTTTGATTCCTCCTTCCATTTAAAGCTCTTGTGATTTGCTCATTCTACTCTATAGCACACAGTGGGGATTCTTTGCAACTCATTTTTGGTGGTGAGCATGCAGTAGCGTATATAGAAGTAGAAATATAATGTTGTACACATGAAACTTAGAAAACATTACAAACTCATGTTACCTAATTTTTAAAAAGACTTTAGGACCCCATGCCATTGAGTAAAACTACCATGTGAGAGGACTCCTGCTTCTGACCACAGACTCTAGGATGGGCAGGGGAGGGGATCCACCAGGTGGAGGAGGGGTGGAGCCAGATGTGATCCTCATCACCCCTCCCCTCCAGGTGGGAGGTGGCAAAGGCCAGACTGGGGTTCAGAGCAGGGTCCACTGACCCTTGCAGAGGCTGGGCTGGTGGCTGGGAAGAGCTGGAGGAAACAGCTTCTGTGGTGATGCCCCAGGTCTGGGAGCGGGAGGAGGCTTGGACCAAGGGAGAGAGCAGGAGAAGTCCAATGATGCTGGAGGACCTCCTCTCCCAGGCCTGCCTGGCCGTGGGGACTGCCATCTGCTGTCCATGCTCCGCGTGTGCTCTCCCGGCCTCCGTCCTGAGTCACTTGCTGGGTGGTGGGAGAGGCAGGAAGTCAGCACCTTGGTCATGGCTCCCTGAGGAGAGGGCCGGGAAGGAGGCTGTGGGCAGACGCCAAGGTGAGGGGAATCTCCTGGTCTCTCTTGGAAGCTCAAGGATGCCTATCCATTCTCTTCATGGTTCTTGATTCCTCTGTAGTTTAACTCAGCCTGGAAATACCACCTTCAATTCTGGGTCACAAGTAGGAACCTTCCAGAGAAGATAGAGCTGACTACCTGAGCAGTGTCCGAAGTTTTCTGAGCTCATGGTGGCAGCAGGGGCTCTCAGAGATCTCCCTTCAGCTCCTTGTCAGCATCAGGCTGGAAGGAGGTGTGGCCTCACCCTTGGGAAGAGAAAACAGACTGTGAGCTCCACTGTGAGGAGCAGCGGCTGCAGGGAGCAGCGAGGGACAAGTTCTCTAGTGGGTTCCCCCGGGACGGCCACCAGTGCCTCCAGGAACTTAGCCCAGTGCGGTTCTCTGTCTCCTGGGCTCTGCTGGTTGTTAGTTAAGAAAAGTCATTCACCTCCTACGGCTCCTTCCAAGCCAAGTCAGAGTCCTGCTCTCCTGTTGGGGCACAAGGAGAAGGAAATCAGACAGGAGACAGCCATCTGCGAAGTTATAGGAACAATAAAGCCAGAGACTAGAAGAACAGATAGGAGGTGAATACTCTGGAAATGAGGTGAGGTTGGGACACCTGTGTTTTTGAATTGGTAGTAACTAATATTAATAACATTGATCCAGTGTCCTTAACATGCAGGCTCCTGAAACTCACTCAGACTTAGCTGAGTCCAAATTGTCACGCTGGTGCCAGAGTCTGGACTAGACCCTGAGTCTTCTGATGCAAATCACATGTGTGATGACTATGCTCTACTCCCTATATATCAAAAAGATTTATTTGTGGATATATGTTCATTGGTAAATGACTCTTCCTTCCAAAATGATGTCTTGCTCCCTATCAAGTCTCTCCTTGATAAAGTTCCTGGTGATACGGCTCCCATAGCCCAGGTCTTCCTTGCTTCTGCAAGAGCCTTTTTCCCCACAAGGGCCTGGAGTCCCACCAGCCCTGCCCCAATTCCTGTATCCCTGCTCTGAGTGGCTGAGACCCCTGCAGCTGTTCTGTCCTCCTTGCTTTCCCCTCCTGAATATTGGACTTGATGGAGTTTCTAATCCTTTATGTAAATAATAGTGCAAAGAATATTCTCCTTGTGTAAAACTTCACCTACATCTGAGACTGTATCCTTAAGCTATATCTAGAAGTAGAATTAAGATCAGATGGCATCAACACCTAAAAAATTTCCATACCTGGAGCCACCATGCCATGCAAAGAAACTGTAGCAATTTATGTTCACACTTATAATATATGAGGGTGTCCATCCTTTCAGATATACCCATTCTCAGTGGTCCTTCTTTTAAAAAATTCAGATCTTTATAATTAAATCATTTATTTTGGTTCTGCATGTGATTACCTTGCCATGGGAGATGAGGAAGGAAAGCAAGTGTTGATGATGTTTAGCTACTCTTTTTAAGAAAGCAAAAGAGCTTCTATCAACTACTCCTCCTGAGACTTGACTGAAATGATGGTAAAGGTATATATAGGTATAATACCATCTACCGATAAGAGTGCATGGTTTCCATAGTGTAGTGGTTATCATGTTCACCTAACATGCAAAAGGTCCCCGGTTCAGAATCGAGTGGAAACAGTTTCACTTGGGCTTCCCTTGTGGCTCAGTTGCTAAAGAATCCACCTGCCATATAGGAGACGTGGGTTCTATCCCTGGGTTGGGAAGATCCCCTGGAGAAGGGAACGGCTACCCACTCCAGTATTCTGGCCTGGAGAATTCCATGGACTGTGTAATCCAAGGGATCATGAAGAGTCGGACATGACTGACCAACTTTCACTTTGCTCTGCATTATTATTTGCTGTAAAACTTTACCAATGAAAACTCATATTTCATTTCATTAACCTTTGAGATATGCACATTTATCAGTATTTACAGATAAGGAAGCTGACTCACAGATGTTACCTGACTTGCCCAAGGTCAGAGGTCTTGCCCTTGGTAGACTGGATTCCACCCCACTCACTGGGCTCATCCCACTCACCATAGCCTCCCTCTGCTGCTAAGAAAAACAAGCATGGGAGCAATAGGAGACCAGAGTCTTTCACAAATATTTGAAGACTCACTGGACGGAGAAGTGATAGCTGAGTAAAGAGAAGTACAGTAGAGGGAGAGAAACAGGGAGCGTGTTCACAGGAGAGAATGGTCTCCTGGGCAGAGCCCCAGAGAGAGCAAGATGAGAGGGAGGCCAAGGGGAGAGGAGGGGACAAGCCCACCACCCCCACGTCCCATCCCACATTCACAGCAGCCTTCACCCTGCAGCAGACTTTTAGAAAGTTACTTGAAAATGAGATGCAGGAAAAAAAAAATAGATGATGTGTTTGTTTAATTATGGAGGAAGGTAAAGAATACCCACGAGAGATAGATATGGGATCCAGGAGTCAGGAACATCAACCCCATGGGAATGGAATCCAAGGATCCCAGTTGGGCGCGCAGCAGACCTAGAGAGAAACCAGTCCAGAATGGGATAAGAAGTCCAGAGTCTGTGGGGACAGGGGACACGGTATCACATGAGGCACCGTTGGAAAGAAATGGAGGAAATGCTGAAGATAAACCATGCAAGGGGTGAAAATGAAGCCAGTTAGAAACATCAGGAAAAACTAAAGCTCAGGAGGAGAAGGGGACGACAGAGGATGAGATGGTTGGATGGCATCACCGACTCAAAGGACATGAGTTTGGGTAGGCTCTGGAAGTTGGTGATGGACAGGGAGTCCTGTCGTGCTGCAGTTCATGGGGTTGCAAAGAGTTGGACACAACTGAGCGACTGAACTGAACTGAAGTGAACTGCTGAGAAGCATGTAAAGCTATATGGTACAAGTTAGCTCTTAAAAAATGTATTAAAATATCACCAAAAAATGTAAACTCTTTTGTTTAAATAAAAAAAATCTTAAGTAAATATATCTATGTCCAAGTCCTTTGGAGACAGTTTTAAAACTGAAGTAATATTAATATGTATAATATGATATAACTCACAGGTGTATTATAACTCACAGGTGTATTAACTCACAGGTTTATTAGTGATTCAAAAATCTTAGTTTTATTTCATTTATAGTCATTATAAAATAACCTTTATCTGGAAAAGGTCAGTTTTCATTCCAATCCCAAAGAAAGGCAATGCCAAAGAATGCTCAAACTACTGCACAATTGCACTCATCTCACACGCTAGTAAAGTAATGCTCAAAATTCACCAGGCCAGGCTTCAGCAATATGTGAACCGTGAACTTCCTGATGTTCAAGCTGGTTTTAGAAAAGGCAGAGCAACCAGAGATCAAATTGCCAACATCCACTGGATTATGGAAAAAGCAAGAGAGTTCCAGAAAAACATCTATTTCTGCTTTCTTGACTATGCCAAAGCCTTTGACTGTGTGGATCACAAGAAACTGTGGAGAATTCTGAAAGAGGTGGGAATACCAGACCACCTGATCTGCCTCTTGAGAAATCTGTATGCAGGTCAGGAAGCAACAGTTAGAACTGGACATGGAACAACAGACTAGTTCCAAATAGGAAAAGGAGTATGTCAAGGCTGTATATTGTCACCCTGTTTATTTAACTTATATGTAAAGTACATAATGAGAAACGCTAGACTGAAAGAAACACAAGCTGGAATCAAAATTGCCGGGAGAAATATCAAAAACCTCAGATATGCAGATGACACCACCCTTATGGCAGAAAGTGAAGAGGAACTAAAAAGCCTATTGATGAAAGTGAAAGTGGAGAGTGAAAAATTTGGCTTAAAGCTCAACATTCAGAAAACGAAGATCATGGCATCCGGTCCCACCACTTTATGGAAATAGATGGGGAAACAGTGTCAGACTTTATTTTTCTGGGTTCCAAAATCACTGCAGATGGTGACTGCAGCCATGAAATTAAAAGACGCTTACTCCTTGGAAGGAAAGTTATGACCAACCTAGATAGCATATTGAAAAGCAGAGACATACTTGCCAACAAAGGTCCGTCTAGTCAAGGCTATGGTTTTTCCTGTGGTCATGTATGGATGTGAGAGTTAGACTGTGAAGAAGGCTGAGAGCCGAGAATGATGCTTTTGAACTGTGAGTGTTGGAGAGACTCTTGAGAGGTCCCTTGGACTGCAAGGAGATCCAACCAGTCCATTCTGAAGAGATCAGCCCTGGGATTTCTTTGGAAGGACTGATGCTAAAGCTTGAAACTCCAGTACTCTGGCCACCTCATGGGAAGAGTTGACTCTTTGGAAACAGACTCTGATGCTGGAGGGATTGGGGGAAGGAGGAGAAGGGGACGACAGAGTATTGAGATGGCTGGATGGCATCACTGACTCTGTGGACTTGAGTCTGAGTGAACTCCGGGAGTTGGTGCTGGACCGGGAGGCTGGCGTGCTGTGATTCATGGGGTCACAAGGAGTCAGACACAACTGAGTGACTGAACTGATCTGATCTGATCTTAATAAAATAACCTTTATCTTTTAAAATGAAACAGTATTTAAATATGTGAACTAAATGTACTTGTTAATATAAAAATCAAAATACACTTCTAGAACTTGGGAGCCAAAGTACTGAAGGGAGGAGGAGGATTAATATCTCCGTTTACAAAGCTGGAATCAAGAAATAGTAGATCCAGTCGAGAGCATAAGAAACAAGATGTAAATAAAGTGCTTACAAGTACAAAGCTTCGTAACAGAGGATATGCAATTAGTGGAATAATGATATAAGGAGAAGAAGGGGAAAGGTATAATAGAAAGTATAAAAATAAATGAAATCCTTATTTTCCTAATAAGAAGTAAATTAAATGCTATCAAATTTTAAGTCAAGAAAAACCAAAATGCAATACTTACCACTTATTGGCTGTTGTGGTTGATGACTTCCCACTTTGCACCAGGAACCTTCCCAACTGCTTGGTATGAATTCACTTCCTTGTTAGTTCTCACAATGATCCTATAAGAAAGGAAACTGAAGCTCAGAGAGGGTGAAGCAATGTACTCAAAGCACACAGCTAGTGCTAGAGCCAGACTCCAAGTCCAGGTTCCTGGTCTCCTGGGCACACATCTCACACTATTGCAGATCCCAATGTAGTAATATCATTGAAGACATTTATCAACTATCTAAAGAAGAAGGTTTTCCTTGGGAAGGAATGAGAAGAACCCTCTGTACAAACTGATCTGTTCTAACCATCTGCACTTTTAGGACTGGATTGTTTTACTCTAAGACAGCAGCAGTCACTTTATAGCAGTCAGTAACCCAAAGAATGGGGCGGTTTCTAGTGCCACCCACCTTAAGATGATGGAAGAAGCTGAATTAAATGCCAACAAGAAATGTGTGCCTCCTGCTGTGACAACTGTCCGTTAGAGACATGTTCATGTGATGAAACGTAGTTCTTAGAAAAGTAGGCATGAAAACAGGTTAAACCAGAATAATGAGAGTGAACTGTGCTGTGTCTGGCAGCATCTTGCCCACCCACATGTGCAGCCATGGGCTTCCATCCACTCAAAGGAAGGAAGACCCTTGCAGGGGAGGTGAATTCCAGAGACTGGCATCTGGGCTCCTGCAAAGACAAGGATGCTCTTGAAGATGATCAGAGAAGTGGTCATTAGGGGGCACCCACATATACTAATAACAATAAAAGATGATTGCTATGAATGTTTCAATGAGACAGGGTAAGTCTGTGAAAGGCCATGAGTTCATAATAATATTCAAAGGAGAGGACTTTAGAAAAGTGTGGCCAAAAGAGAGAGAGAAAGGATAAAAAGAATGCTAGTGGTTATGCAGGAGATGCAAGATGAAAGAGACATGGATCGATGCCTGGCAGGGAGGATCCCCTGGAGAAAGAAATGCTTGTCCACTCCAGTATTCTTGCCTGGGAAATCTCATGGACAGAGGAGCTGGGAGGGCTATAGTCCATGAGGCTGCAAAGAGTTGGACACAACTGAGCTGGTATCTTTCTTTTGTTTCTATGGTGCAAAGAGAGTAAATGAAATGGGAAATATTTTGTTGTTAATTGAATTTAATAATAAGAGGAGTCTTGAAGTCTATAGGTATATTCCTTTCTGTTTATTTACATGAATGTTTATAAGGATTGAGAAAGAAAGAACCCCTGACATCCAGAGGCTGGCCTGGTGTCACAACAGGGTGCCGCTCTTCTCCCGTTGGATGTAAAGGCTCTCACAGAACTCCAGCCTCACACAGGGTCACCCTGAGAGCAGGAGCAAAGGAGATAGCAAACACCCGTCACTGCGCCCCCCAACACCACGCCCCCTCGCCTGGCTGAAAAGCAGGACTGCTCCTTCTTACCAATCACACCTTCAGCCTCGGTCTGCTCTCCCCTCTCCATAGATGAGGTACTGAGAGCCCGTTGGTAGTGCTGCCTCCCATTCTCTGCAGCTCCCAATCTAGAGCAGCCCCATTTCCTTAGAGCTTCCCCTACATACCCTCACCAAGCTCCAAGCCTAGAATCTTTCTTTCTGCACCTTCCTCTGCGATGTTCACAGCTCTCCCTCAGGAAGCATAACCATTAGCTTGTTTTTAAGGAGTGTGCCTGGTGGTGAAGGCTGGAGGCACCATTGCCGGGAGCCAGCATGAGGAACTCCACCCGTGGCAAATGTCATGAGGAAGGAGGCTCGGCATACGCAAAGGTGGGATCGAGCCTCAGGAGTCCCCCTGGAAATTCTCGAGCATCTACCCCCAAAACTAGAGTCTGCCTACTTTACCGCTTTGTGCTCTCACCTACACCTCTGACTTTACGAGGGCTGTCCCCCACCACTTCTCTTGGAGAAGGAGTTAACTTAGAGCTCCAGTTAATAAAAATTCCTGGGCGTGACAAGAGTGTTCCAACCTACAAACTCCTCTGAAGGTTCTCTAGCCTGCCTGACAGGCCTGTCCGACCACATGTGATTGTTCACAGCCTCCCAACCGTGAGAGGCATGAGATGTTCTAAACTTTCTAAATACAGATTCCTTTGAGCAGTTAGAAGATTATTAGTATGGTATAGTGGGTTGATTAGAAATTATATTGGTGAAGGGTTTTCATTTATTGGGCCAATGTTTGCTGCTAAGTTTCTATATCCCTTATTTACTGTGTCCCTGGGAGTGTATTGATTAATATAATTGGTGTATAGAAATGTAAGTAGTAGCTTTAATGTTTGTAACCTTGGACCCTTGAGTTAATTCTTTTCTTGTTATAGCCTATCACACCTTTGTCCTATAGGAATGCAACTTTATCTAATGCTTTTGGAGGGTGGTGCCTGACTTTAGAATAATCACCTTTAGAGAAAAATAAGTTTTCTGAAGAAAGGGTCATAAAATGTAATAGGCCTCCTGGCCAGAAGATGATGTAAATCACCTAAACTTTTGCATATGATAAGTTTGCAGGAAGAAAGCCAGGCTTCCATAAGAATCAAGGACTGCTGACCTTGCATGACTCTACCCCTTCCCCCATTATCCTCTATGCACAACTTAAGGTATAAAAACTACTTTGGAAAATAAAGTGCGGGTCTTACTCACCAAAGCTCGGTCTCCCCATGTTGTTCTTTCTCTCACCTTCTGGCTGAATTCCCATCTGGAGCGTGGAGGCTCACCAAGCCTACTAATAATGCCTGGGCTTCTAAGATCTGACTGAGGAAGCCTTAGTGCCTCCTCTCCTCTCCGAACCTTTTATTGGTTCTCCGTGTAAAGCAAGTTATTCAGCCTCTTTTCTTCACTGAATTTTTTTCGCTGAGTTATCCCTATTTAACCACTCTTTATATCTTTAATTCCATCGTATCCTGATCACTGAAGCCATCTCCCCTTCGAATTCCCTGGATCCACCAGGGCTGGACTCTGGCACAGCATCATGTGGGTGGAAGAGAATTCACAAAGGCAGGCCCTCCTTCAAGTATATGGAAGAGGAGAGCTGGCTGGTGCCCTGCCTCCTCCTCTGCCCCAAAGCTGCAGGACCCCAGGAGCCAGGTCAGCCTATTGAAATCATGAAACATGAGAACAGAGTCAAGTCAGAAAGAAGAGGAGGGCTCAGACAGAGGGCCAGCTCCTGGATAACGACAAACAATTGTAAATGCGTTGAACACTGGACTCATACTTCAGTCCTTCCCTCCCATTCTTGGCCTGGTCCTGACCCTTGTCTGGGGCCTCAGCTAGGTGTGGATGCTGATAGTGCTTCCTCTTCTGGATTCCTATCCAGGGCTTCCTCCTCTGTGAGCCTCTGATTGGTCCCTTTCTGGAAAGGCTGTTGGTGGGAGAGGGGAGGACCCTGGAGAAGCCTGGCCCTGCCCAGCTGCATGGCCAGTCATGCATCCCTTCCCTCCTCGTGGGCAGACAGATTCTCACCAACCATCTCCCTCCTGTGCCTGCAGTCACCCTCCCTGGGAAGGGAAAGGGGCATTAAGAAAGCCCCTGGCCGAGCACCCGGACCCTCCCGACTGCCCCAGCTCCTGTCTTCCTCACACTCTCTGTCTCCACAGGGCCTGCTGCTCGAGACTGACACCTCATTTGGCACAGGCTGCCCCTCCCCACGACACGTGCTTCCCCACTGGCCTCACCACGTGACGGGTTGCTTGTCCCTGGAGGCCCAGCCCCAAGCCTCCCTGTCACCTTCCCCCAGTTGCTCTCCAGCTCCTCTTGAAGGCCACACTTTCCTGGTCATAGTCCATTTTTGCTCAGTTTCTCCAGGTCTGAGAACCCTTCCCGCATCATCAGGGGCCCTGTCTCTTCTCTGCTGCTCCTCCTGTCCAGGGCCTCTGGGCACCCTCCATCCTCCTTGGCACAGCCTGGCTAAAATATGAGGGGTGGGACCCCTTATGGGGACATGAAACTACCAGCTTCTCAATGACACAGCACAACCCCAGTTCCCCTGTTAAAATTAGAAATGGAAGGAGAGGAGGAGGGGAGAAGGGGGGAGAGAGGAAGAGAATGGAGAAGAACTAAAGATCCTAATCAATCAATCTTTCAAAAGGATCCAACGTACACCAGAGATAAAAAAACTCAAGGGACTGAAAGAAACTCAGCAGTGGCCACAAGTCTGCAAAAGACCAGTTTTCATTCCAGTCAGAAAGAAAGGCAATGCCAAAGAATGCTCAAACTACCACACAATTGCACTCATCTCACATGCTAGCAAAGCGATGTTCAAAGTTCTCCAAGCCAGGCTTCAACAGTATGTGAACCATGAACTCCCAGATGCTCAAGTTGGTTTTAGAAAAGGCTATTATACTGATGTCTGTAGAGTTTGGCTTTTTATCTTAATATTACAGCACCGGGATGTATATGGACCTTGTGCAGTGAGCCCTTCTCACTTCTTCCAGCAGGGCCACCTTCCCCACACAGGACCAGCCATCACCCACATCCTGAGCAGAGGCCTGGCAAACACAGGAAGCCAATGCCCTTCGACTCCCCGCTTGGTGTCCTGCCCATCTCCAGGCCACAGTGTCCCCAGGGCCTGGCACTGAGCCTGGCACTCAGAGTCAGGGTTTTTCAACAAACCTTGATTCCTTGTATCTGAAAAAAATCCCCTTTTCTCCATCAGCCCTAGCCTAGCACCCTCGGGACAGCTTCAAGGTGACCAGGTCATAGGAGGAGAGGCTCTGACTCCTTGTCCTCCTCCACCCCATCTGCTTTCTTTAATTTCCTAAATGGCTGAGTACCCGGAGTATACATCTTCTTTCTGGGGTCTCTGATCATGTCTCAGAAGTCCACATCCTGAGCTGAGCCCACCTGAGCAGGTGTGGCCCTCCCTCTGCTCTGTTTAGGGTCCCTCGGCTGGTAGGAAGCCCTCAGACACACCCGCCTTCACATCCAGGCTCTGCCCCTGCTTAACCTGCTGACCTCACCTCTCTGAGCTTCCATTCTTCTTCTGTCAGTTAGTGAGAATCATCCTTTTCTCAGACAGTCATCCTGAGGGTGGGTAGATGGGATGGGCGGGGACTTACCCACCTGCTTACTCAGGAACCTTCTTCTGTCCACAGTGTGAACAAGATCCAGTTCACATCTGTGCAGATGCAACCACCAGCTATGCATCTCTGCAATGACCATGTACACCCTCTGGGCCCAGATATACTCTAGGAAGCAAAAGTGAAAATCAAAAACCCTTATTTCTGAGTTCCTGAGTCAAATAAACATCCTGCCCATCAGGCTGTACCCTGGGCTATTCCCCCTCCTGCTGACACCCTAGAGAAACAAGTCCAGTCCTGACATTCCACGTCCTTCTTGACTCAGTCCACCCTGCCTCGGGCTCCTTGAAGGAAGACCTGCCACCAACACTGCGTGAGACCCTTGGCAAATCACTCCTCCATAATTCCATCTTCTCACCCACCAACCCCACACTCACCAGCCGGCCTGCCTCGTTCACCTTTGTGCCACCAGCACGTGGTACTGTCCAGAACACACAAGTTGCTCAGTGCATACTGTTCACACTCTGCTGTGGAGGGCCATGTTCATGTGGCTTCCAGAATTGGCTCACACAGGTTCTTCTGCCAGGGACACCTGCTGCACCCAACTGGGACAAATCTTTCTGCAAAGCCCGAATCTGGCATCACCTCCTCTGAGAAGCTCTCCATGACCTCGCCTGCAGAGCCCACTGTTTCCTGCTCTGCGCCCATGGTACCTGGAAGAGGGGCCTCAGGTCATCCCTCAGCCACTCTAAGCCCCACCTCCACCCCTTATGATCAGATCCCTCTGGATTTAGCCCTGCTGGCAGGGATGGAACTCACGCCTTTAGTCCCGGGGGCCCACAGGAGGAGGCCCAGCCTTGGTGGTCACTGCCATAAGGTGGATGCAGAAGTTCGTGGGAAGGGCTGAGAGCACGCTGCCCTGTGCTACCTCGGATTATCTCCATCTGACAACAGATTTTTTTCTCTCCAAATGGAGGACTTTTATCAGAAAACCAGTGTCCTGGCAACTCAGAGACATCTGCAACGGAGAGCTGGCCCTGTCTCCTGCTTGGGTTCCTGAGCAAAGAGCCTCTGTGGACGGGGCTGAGCAAGTGCCAGGTGCTGTGCTCGCACTGTCCGTGCCTTTCCTGTTGAATCTCACATCAGCTCTAGGAGTGCTGGCTCCGTTTCACAGATGAAGAAATGGAGGTCGAGTTCCCACAGTCTGAGAGTTCTGCATCAGGACTACTGGTGAACATCTCGGTTTGCCTCAAGCAGAAGAGACTGCAGTGGCCCTGGATGCCCCATGGAGGCCCACCTGCACCCCCTCAGGGCTGCTTCACCCCAGGAAATGCCCCTAGGCCATTATGGTCCCCTCCATCCAGGTTTGAGGGAGGGACAGGAGATTATTCCATGAGGATAGCCAACCATAGTTTGTTCTTAAAGCCAACTGTTATGTATCTGTTGCATTTTGCAGGTAAGGGAGCTGAGAGGAGGGGAGAGGTGGGGATGTTCTTCTAGGAACTCAGGGACTTGTGTTTGGTGGGAGAGTGTCAGCAGCTCACATCCTGCAAACATCCATTTGACATTCTGTCCCCAGTGCTCACAGCTCAGGCCAGAACACACCCCCCCAGAGCCCAGACACAGGGAGTCAAGGGGCAAACAGGCCGCTTCCCTGCCCACTGACCTGCACAAGCCTGCTCCTGAGCTTGCAGGAGCTGCCGGAACTCAAGGATGCCTCCTTTCCAGAGCTTGGGGTCCTCTGGGGACAGCCAGCTCTGGGTGTCACCCCTACAGAAGGGATACAGGGAGGAACAGTGGGAGGCAGGAGCTTTCCTGGAGGGAAAATCCAAGCACAGTCATCCCTCCCACCTGCTTACTTTAAACCTCAGGCAGAAACTGAGGGGCAGGGAAAGCCATGTGGACCTCCCCGGGGGAAAACTGCCAGCATGAGGGTGCCCAGGCCCCATTTCCTAAGTGCCCTCCACCACAGGATAGCTAGGGACCCCAAGCAAGGATCAGGCTGGGTGGGGTGGGTGTCCTGGAATTCACCTCCTGGTCAAGTAGCCCCAGCAGCAGGCCTGGAAGCTGATGATGACGTCCGTGATCTTCAGGTCTCGCTCCTCCTCAGGTGGGCCAGCACACCGGCCGAAAGAAGACCTTGCTCTGGCCCATGCGGTACAGGTTGCTCTTGAGCTCCAGGGCTTCGATCCAGAGGAGGAGAGCCAGCTGCTGACCATGTGGCACCCCGGCATCACAGAACCCTGGAGCAAGGCCAGGGCCAGGGAAGGGGCCTGGAGCCTGGGTTGGCCCTCCTGCTCTGTGGGCAGCCTTCTCCTGGTGCAGGGAGATTGGGGCTGCAGGGACACAGGAGGGGGCAGCTGGAGTTAGCACAGGACTGGTAAGAAATACAGAACTTCGGCTCTGTATGGACCTTACCTGCTGGAGTCTGTGCCCACGTGCATTTCTAACAAAGGTGGCAGTAGATAGTGGGGCTCAGGAGGCATTAACTTAGGTAACTAGGGAAACAGCATCCTTGTTTGTTTATTTGACTGCCCTGGGTCTTCACTGCTGTGGGGACAGGGGCTACTTTCTCTAGTTGCAGCAAGTGCGCTACTCTTGGTTGGCTACTACATGGGCTTCTCATTGCAGTGGCTTCTCTTTTTGCAGAGCACGGGCTCTAGGGAGCGGGCTCAGTAGTTTCGGTGCACAGGCTTAGTTGCTCCCAGCATGTTGGATCCTCCCAGACCAGGGATCAAACCCATGTTCCCTGCATTGCCAGGCAGCTTCTTTACCACTGGACCACCAAGTAAGTCCCAAAAGGTTTCTTTTGAAAAACGTACTTTAAAGTCAAGACTGGCTTCAACATCCTTCAGAAGTGCAGGGGCTAAGCAGGGGTGGCTGAGCAGTGTGGGGCCTGTGCAGGGTGACGGGCAACACCACAGGTGGCTTGAGAGCCTCACTGGGACAGTACAAGGGGCTCCTCACCAACTGTCCTTGTCGCAGAGGCTGGGTCCAGACCAGCTCCACAGACATGTGAGTGTAACCAGTTGTTAGATATTCTCTGTCAGCAGCACAACTTCCTGAGGATAACCGGTGGATTCTAAGTATGGACCTCTGCAGATTCAAGACACCCCTGTTCTCTTAGATCTAAGCCCCGGGAACAAGGCAGCTGGAGGCTGTGTGCCGGTTGGTATGAAGGCAGCTCTGTGAACTTCAAGGCATTTGTGAGAACTAGAAGCAGCAGCTTAGAACTAGCAAACTTAGGGCCAAGCGAGGAGCTGCTGCTAAGTCACTTCAGTCGTGTCCGACTCTGTGCAACCCCATAGACGGCAGCCCACCAGGCTCCTCCGTCCCTGGGATTCTCCAGGAAAGAATAGTGGAGTGGGTTGCCATTTCCTTCTCCAATGCATGAAAGTGAAAAGTGAAAGTGAAGTCGATCAGTCGTGTCCGAGTCTTAGCGACCCCAAGGACTGCAGCCTACCAGGCTCCTCCATCCATGGGATTTTCCAGGCAAGAGTACTGGAGTGGGGTGCCATTTAGCCTCCAAAACAGGCCCTGCCAGAAGGAACTCAGGTCCTGGGTGTCAGGAAAGACCAGTGCCCATCTCTCCCCACATTGGGAAGCACAGCAAGTAGTGACAGACAGCCCCGTGGCCTGGGCTCCAAGGAGGTGGGTCCACCACCCTGGGCCCAGGATAAGCTGTGTTACAGGAACACCACATGCTTGCTTCACTTCCTCCTGAAACAGGACACCCTGCATCCTCCTGACCAATCAGCTCAACATGGATCCAGGGAAGAGGTTCAAGGCACCCGGAGGACCCACCCAGGATGGCTCTTCCCAGGTGGGGGCTGTGGCCACACTCCTGGACCCTGGATCCAGCTTCCTCCTGTTCTCCATTGGGGTGACAAGCACGTGCTCTCAGAGGGACAGTGAGGTTTTGATTAGGACCCAGGTGACAGTGCTGACACAGAGGTGGCCCAGCCCAGGCTCCACAGGGGTGAATTTCCCCACAGGAAAGAGGGACAGAGTCCGTGCTCAGAGTCATGGGCAGCCGTGGAGAAGGGGAAGCAGGTAGAGCTAAGATCAATATTCGTAAGAGTCATTCCAGCCCCATGTGGGGAATAGACAGGTGAGGCAGGGCAGTGCCCCAAAATAAACACAGGAAGACCGTTCTGAAAGTTCCTACAGGAGTCCTGGTGAAATGTGAAGGCAGCCTGGGTGAGGCGTGTGCTCTCTTTCTGCCCCTCTGTTAACGGCTGACCCCCCTCCTCACACCTGCACACAAGCCCTCTGCTCTCAATCACCCTCGGGTGCCCCATGTCCATCCTTGTCCCCGAGCTGGAGGAGGAGCATCCCCGTGCTCAGCCCAAGTCAGATGACATGGGCTCCCCCTGGTGTCCCATGGGGCCTGCGGGGCTCCAGGGTCTGAGGGAAACAACTTTATGGGAGCCCAGCAGGCAGGCAGGAGGAGCCATGGAGGACGTACTTCCTGAGACCCTGGGAGATGGGCTCATGGGGAAGGAGGTCAGGCACCCGGAGCCCAGCTGAGCTCATCAATCAATGCAGGGAAGCCTCAGTCAATCAGTTCATATTTATTGAACTAAAGTCTGTAGAACACAATGTAGAGAGAGGCAGATGGTCTTAGAATATCTTGTTCTGCTTCATCCCCAACTGAGGAGGAAACTGAGGGTCAGAGAGGCCTTGTCTGTTGACCCCAGGCTGGTTGATCTCCTTGACACACCGCATAGTTCCTTGACCTGTTGATGTCTTCTGCTTCATCTTTCTTTCTCTTTTTCCCAAATCAATCTCTGTTCCTACACAACACTGGGAATTTCACGGGAACGTCGCTGGTCTCGGTGCAGCCTGAACTCAAAGGGCGCCTGGATGCGTGTCAGATGCTCCGTCCCCTGAGTCGTCGTCACCGCTGCCGCCACCACCACCACCACTGTCGTCAAGAAGCCGCTGCCTGAAGTTCCACACAGACCATCCTTCAGGGAAGATACACAGCTGGCTAGCCAGCACATGCAAAGAGGCTGAACACTGCTAATTATTCATTCAGTTCAGTTCAGGCGCTCAGTCGTGTCCGACTCTTCACGACCCCATGGACCACAGCAAGCCAGGCCTCCCTGTCCATCACCAACTCCCGAGTCCACTCAAACTCATCTCCATTGAGTGAGTGGTGCCATCCAGCCATCTCATCCTCTGTGTATGCTAATCAAAACTACAATAAGAGATCACCCCCTACCAAACAGAAGGGTCATCAAGTAAAAGTCTACAGACAATCAATATTGGAGATGATGTGGAGAAAAGGCAAGCCTCCTACACTGTTGCTGGGAATATAAATTGGTGTGGCCGTTATGGAAAACAGTAAAGAAGTTCCTTAAAAACTAAAAATAGAGCTATCATGTGATCCAATGATCCCACTTCAGGGCATATATTTGGAAAAGAAAAAGTTCCGATTTGAAAAGATACATGCATCAGATCATAGCAGCACTATTTACAATAGCCAAAACATGGAAGTAACCTAAATGTCTGTCAACAGATGAAGGGATAAAGACAATGTGGCACATACAAACAATGTAATATTACTCAGCCATAAGCAGGATAAAATAATGCCTTTTGTAGTAACATGTATGGATCTAGAGGTGATCATACTAAGTGAAGTAAGTCTGGCAGAAAAGACAGATATATAATATCACTTATATGGAGAATCTAAGAAATAGTTTATGTGGCTCCCTGGTGCTCTAGTGGTTTGAATTTGGTGGTTTTGCTGCTATGGCCATGTTTATCCTACGTCGGGGATCTGAGATCCCACAAACTGCTTGGCGTGGCCAAAAAAAAAAAAAAGAGTCCAAATGAACATATGAACAAACCAAAACAGCTTCATAGTCATAGAAAATATAACTTGTTGTTACTAAAGAGAGAGAGGGGTAAACTAGGAGTATGGGATTAACAGATACACACTACCATACATAAAATAGATTAAAAAAACAAGGACTTTATGTATAGCACAGGGAATAATAGTAACTTATAATAATCTGTAATGAAAAAATTAAAAAGAATATAAGTATATACATAGATTATGTATAACTGAATCACTTCGATGTTCACCTGAACTAACAGAATATTGTAAATCAAGTGAAAGTGAAAGTGAAGTCATGTCCGACTCTTTGCGACCCATGGACTGTAGCCCACCAAGCTCCTCTGTCCATGGGATTCTCCAGGCAAGAATACTGGAGTGGGCAACTCTACTTCAATTAAAGAAACAAGCAGACAAAAGAACTCACAGCTTAATTAAGATAAAATGCTGGAATCAAAGGCGAGTTGTTGGAGAAGTCGGGCTAGAGGCCACCACCAGGGGGAGACTCTTCTTGCTGGGGCATCAGACCCCAGGAAGGGCAATAGAGCAGCCCCTGCTACTTCTCTTGGATCCCAATGATCCTGCCTCTCTGACTATCCCCCATTTTCAGCCCTTTTGTATTTCTGTGTCTCGTTGCTAGTTCCCTTGCCTCTCCCTTTATTCTGCACCCAGTGTCGTCTTTAGTTCAAAGTAAGTGGTTTCTGAGAAGGCTTTCTTGTCTCTCCTTGCTATTCTTTGGAACTCTGCATTCCGATGCTTATATCTTTCCTTTTCTTCTTTGCTTTTCACTTCTCTTCTTTTCACAGCTATTTGTAAGGCCTCCCCAGACAGCCAAGCAGAGATAAGAAAGCCTTCCTCAGCAATCAATGCAAAGAAATAGAGGAAAACAACAGAATGGGAAAGACTAGAGATCTCTTCAAGAAAATTAGAGATACCAAGGGAACATTTCATGAAAAGATGGGCTCAAAAAAGGACAGAAATGGTATGGACCTAACAGAAGCAGAAGATATGAAGAAGAGGTGGCAAGAATACACAGAAGAACTGTACAAAAAAGATCTTCATGACCCAGATAATCACAATGGTGTGATCACTGACCTAGAGCCAGACATCCTGGAATGTGAAGTCAAGTGGGCCTAAGAAAGCATCACTACAAACAAAGCTAGTGAAGGTGATGGAATTACACTTGAGCTCTTTCAAATCCTGAAAGATGATGGTGTGAGAGTGCTGCACTCAATATGCCAGCAAATTTGGAAAACTCAGCAGTGGCCCACAGGACTGGGAAAGGTCAGTTTTCATTCCTATCCCAAAGAAAGGCAATGCCAAAGAATGCTCAAATTACCTCACAACTGCACTCATCTCACACACTACTAAAGTAATGCTCAAAATTTTCCAAGCCATGCTTCAGCAATACATGAACCATGAACTTCCAGATGTTCAAGCTGGTTTTAGAAAAGGCAGAGCAACCAGAGATCAAATTGCCAACATCCACTGGATCATGGAAAAAGCAAGAGAGTTCCAGAAAAACATCTATTTCTGCTTTATTGACTATGCCAAAGCCTTTGACTGTGTGAATCACAAGAAACTGTGGAAAATTCTGAAGGAAATGGGAATACCAGACCACCTGATCTGCCTCTTGAGAAACCTATATGCAGGTCAGGAAACAACAGTTAGAACTGGACATGGAACAACAGACTGGTTCCAAATAGGAAAAGGAGTACTTCAAGGCTGTATATTGTCACCCTGCTTATTTAACTTATATGCAGAGTACATCATGAGAAACGCTGGACTGGAAGAAGCACAAGCTGGAATCAAGATTACCAGGAGAAATATCAAAAACCTCAGATATGCAGATGACACCACCCTTATGGCAGAAAGTGAAGAGGAACTAAAAAGCCTCTTGATGAAGGTGAAAGTGGAGAGTGAAAAAGTTGGCTTAAAGCTCAACATTCAGAAAATGAAGATCATGGCATCCGGTCCCATCACTTCATGGGAAATAGATGGGGAAACAGTGGAAACAGTGTCGGACTTTATTTTTCTGGGTTCCAAAACCACTGCAGATGGTGATTGCAGCCATGAAATTAAAAGACACTTACTCCTTGGAAGGAAAGTTATGACCAACCTAGATAGCATATTCAAAAGCAGACACATTACTTTGCCAACAAAGGTTCGTCTAGTCAAGGCTATGGTTTTTCCAGTGGTCATGTATGAATATGAGAGTTAGACTGTGAAGAAAGCTGAGTGCCAAAGAATTGATGAACTGTGGTGTTGGAGAAGACTCTTGAGAGTCCCTTGGACTACAAGGAGATCCAACCAGTCCATTCTAAAGGAGATCAGCCCTGGGATTTCTTTGGAAGGAATTATGCTAAAGCTGAAACTCCAGTACTTTGGCCACCTCATGCGAAGAGTTGACTCATTGGAAAAGACTCTGATGCTGGGAGGGATTGAGGACAGGAGGAGAAGGGGATGACAGAGGATGAGATGGCTGGATGACATCACCGCCTCAATGGACATGGGTTTGGGTGAAGTCCGGGAGTTGGTGATGGACAGGGAGGCCTGGCGTGCTGCGATTCATGAGGTTGCAAAGAGTCGGACACGACTGCATGACTGAACTGAACTGACTGAAGTGGTTTCTGAAGGGAAGGGAGTTAGGGGGAGAATGCATACATGTGTGTGTATGGCTGAATCCCTTCACTGTTCACCTGAAACTATCACAGCACTGTTAATCGACTATTCCTCAATACAAATAGAAAGTTCACAGTGTGAAAAAAATAAGAGGTTTCTCCCTCGGCCCCCGCCCATTCTCTAGTCCCCCTTCCTCCCTTAATCCAGGCTCCTTCTCTCTCCCCATCTATCACCTGCATTCACCCCTCCCCTCCTGTGCTCAGCTGCAGAAGCGCCAGTTTCCTAACCCTCAGCTCCAACAATTTTGTCTCAGTCTCCTTTTTTCCCTCACAATGTGCCTCTGCACCTTGACCCTCAATGTGTCCCTGGACCCTCACTGCTCTGGGGGTGGTGGAGTTGGGTCCCCCTGCAGACTCTCATAGATCTGGGTGAGTTCCTCCCGCTTCCTCTCCAGCTCCCTGGCCCGCTGCTGCAGGTTTTCAGCTGATGCTGCCTTTGCACCATCGTGCAAGTGCATTGACTCCTTCACCAGGAAGCCCACATCCACCAGGAGGAAGAGCCCTGCAGTGGCCGCCCCCGCGATTCAGCCTCCTTTGGTAACTGTCAAAGCCGTGCCTTTGAAACCTGCCTCTACCTGCTGGATGGCTGGAGCTGCGATTCTCCCAGGGCTCAGGTAGACGTTTGAATTGACTGCAGAGTCAGGGTTGGCTTCACCTGTCTCCATGGCATGTATATTTATTTCAAGGTGTTTCTCGACTTTTGCCAATTTCTCTGTTGTGTCAACAATTTGGGGGTTGCTCTTGAGTACCTCTAGGAGCACCTTCCATTTCTTGACACCAATTGACTGGCTTTGTTTTCTGCTGATGACCTACTTACATGTTCCACGATGCTGGTGGACACAGCGGTCACAGCAGCCGCTGCTCCCAGCCCTATCCCAGTGGCTGAGAGTGCCACACTGGCCCCCGCTGTCACGGGTGCCAGAACCAGGCCAAGGATGGTCAGGGCACCAGATAAAGTGCCAGTGCTGTGGGTCACCACATTGGAGATGGTCAGTCCCTGTGGACTTTGTCAACATTATCTGCAAGCTCCTGGAGCTTGCTTTTAAGCTCCACCAGCTGCTGTGTCACCCGAGGAAACTTCTTCAGAAACCTCTTCCTATCCAGCTGCTCTTTTGGGAGTGTTTCTTGCTCCTTTCCAGCCAATTCTCTTTTCAATTCATTCAGATATTCGTGTAGTGCATTCATGTCTTACCTGTAACAGTGAAGGTCAAGGGGTTAGAAAGGCAGTTCGCTTGTCTGTAAAATAGGTTCAAAAATGTCTATTCTGCATAAATACAGAGATAGTACTATAAATCAATTAGAAAAGAAATTTACAAAAGTAAAATTTCCTCTTTCAACATTAAACACAGGTTTTTTACCTTGTAGATGCTCCATATACTTCTTCAATCCTCTAACAGATAAAAAAAAG
Source organism: Bubalus bubalis (assembly GCF_019923935.1). Lineage (NCBI taxonomy): Eukaryota > Metazoa > Chordata > Mammalia > Artiodactyla > Bovidae > Bubalus > Bubalus bubalis. Next base: position 45,907,325 of record NC_059160.1, read on the forward strand.
TCACCTTAGGATACTCATAACTTAAGAGAGATATTTGATGGAATTCCCTGGTGGTCCAGAGGTTATGACTCTGCACTCCCACTGCCTCGGGCATGACTCAGTCCCTGGTCAGGGGCCAAGGATCCCACAAGCCATGCGGCTCAGCCAAAAAAAAAAACGCATTTGGTAGAGATGTCTCGGAGGCAGGGCAACACCAGCACTTCGAAAGAGTTGGTGAGTGGGAACTCCACAGAGAAACAAAGAGAAGTGGGATTAGAGCAGAAAGCCTGCATTCAAGGGCCTCGGTGTGTAGTGAGGGGTCAACCTGATCTTTGCCCTTGGCTACTGGGAAGTGGTCCCTAAGCCCCTAGAATATTCTGGCAGATACGAGTGTCCCTGTCTGCCTGGGCCTTTTGGCCACTGTTCAGTCTGACAAGGAGACATGTGATGGGGCCTCTGGAGGAGCTGGACTCTAGGACATTAATCTGACCTCAGGGAGGGGCTGGAGACCACAAGTCAGGATAATTTTTTTTTTAATGGGTGAGTGTCCCTTGTAGGCAGTGTTCCGTGTGCCCTGCCACACACCAAGTTCCAGAACAGTAACGCATCCTGGGGACAATCGAAGCTTCAGGTGTGAAATCCACCGAGACTCTGTCCTGTGACTGATGGAAACCCACAGGCTTCCTGTAATACACTAGGATCAGGATGGCTCTCAGTGAGTCCTGTCTGCTCTATAGGGAATTCTCAAATCTGAGGGTGGTTTTGGGGATCCCCTAAATTTGCCATTGGTTCAAATGAAAGCATAGTCCTGAGCACTATGCCCTCATCCTTTGCAGATTGGCTGTCTCTGTGACTTAGAATTTGTAAAAATAGAAAAAACACCCCAAAGTCAGAACTAAAGGCACCTTAACAGTCCTTTAGTCTGCCATCTGCTGTCTTCTAAGGCTTGTGTCCTTGGCCTTCCCAGCAGCAGGTCCCTGAGTCCATCCACTGCCCCAGCTGCCTGGAGATCAGGAGATGTGTTGCTGGTTCCTCTTGGACTCTCCAGCCCACCTCACTGACTCCTGACCCAGCACTCAGCACCACTGACCTCTCAGGTGTCACATGTTAATTTGTGACAGCTTCACGAGCCTGCACCCCAAGGTCATGTGGAACTTTATGGAACCTCTAAAGGTTCAAGAGACTCGAGGAAACACCCATCTGAATGGCTGAGCCGGAAGAGACCAGCACCTGCACAGCTGGTGGAGGAAGTGTTTTCCTCTTGTTGGGGATGCGCGAGGCTCCTCAGAATCCCTCAAATGACACACAATCGCAGCCACTCACTGTGACCCTGGAGGGCTCACTGAGCCACGCAGCCTTCCACTGTCAGGGTGGCTCCACGTAAATTAGAAGAGGGTCCCAGATGCAGTGAGAATCCAGGTCCCAGGCATGGTATGCAGACATGGTCACCCAGGGCCCTCTAGCCCAGCATGAGGGGATCCCGTCAGGGAGGGAAGAAATATCCCCTCTCCCACTCAGGGGACCTCTGCTAGGGTCACAGCCCCTTTAGTCCTGTGTCCTCAGGGCCCACTCTCCTCACTCTAGTCCTGGTCCTGCTGCCCAAGCCTGCCTACTAGTCCTCCAACCTGGACCTTCTGCTCCACCCTGACCTGGGGTCTGACCCTGGTCCAGGCCTCCCTGGGCCTTTGGATGAGATGATTGCACTTGGTTCCCCACCTCTGACCCTGTAGTTCACTCTGAGACCATCACCATAGTCCTTCAGATTGAATTACTATTCCCATTGGACACATGCAAATCTGAAACTCTGACACATAAGCCCAGAACCCAGGAGCTGGGCAGAGCTAGATCCAGGATCCCGTCAGCTCCACCTAGTTCCTCTCCAGCCTCTCTGCTTTATGGGCCAGCAGGATCCTGCAGGGTTGGTACAGTTCCTAAGATGGGGACTAGAAAGGCTTTATCTAGGTAGAAGCCCGAGTAATACAAATGAAGGCATTCAGGATTTTCTGACTTGCCCCAAAGGAAATTCTGCTTGATTCTCATCACCAGAAAGAAAATTCTTCCCAACAAGCTTTTTAAATGTTAATATTGATTGAGAACCTACTCTGTATCAGTCATTACGGGAAGATTGTTGCATGCATGATCTCAGTATCCTCACAATAAAACTGAACAGATGATGAAGCTAAGGCAGAGAATAGCTCAGTGATTTGTACAAGGTCACATAACCTGCCCCTTCCTTGCAGGTTTCATCTTTTCTCAACCTGAGGTTGTTCACTGCCAGCAAATGACATGGAGGAAACATTCCTCATGAGATATTGAGAAGGAACATCCTCAACCCCCACCATAGGGTCCTGCTTGGAGGAGGTGTGCCTGCTAGCAAAAATCTAGTCTGGTGCCGCGGGATGTGGGTGACCTTCCTGACACACCAATACACCTGTACAGGTTACCTGGACAAACCAGCATTAGCCTCAATTTTCTTCAGGAATTCAGTCAGCAGGAGAAGCAGTTCCTCTCTGCTCAGTATGTCCCAGAGACACTCAGCAACATCCTCAAAAAAGATCTCAATATCTAGATGAAAGGAAGGGGAGTGCGGTTATAAGAATTTGTGAAGAGAAAAAGGGAAAGTGTTAGTCGCTCAGTCCTATTTGACTCTTTGTGACCCCGTGGGCTGTAGCCCGCCAGGCTCCTCTATCCATGGGGTTCTTCAAGCAAGAATACCGGAAGTGAGTAGCCATTCAGTCCTCCAGGGGATCTTCCTAACCTAGGGATAAAATCCAGATCTCCCACATTGCTGGCAGATTCTTTACTGTCTGAGTCACTGGGAAAGCGCAGAAGATTTTGTGGTAGATTATAAATGGTATTGGGTAGATTTTTTTTTTAACCCTGTGTAACCTGGGGGAGGGCTCACAGATTTTGACAATCCACTCTAGAACAGGTATCTAGATCACCATGGCGACAGAAGTTGAAGAGAACTATTTGAGTTTTTTAATTTGGTGGACCCAAAGTGCGGATACTCCAGTTGGATGTTGCTGTACCAATTCTGAAAGACCACCAGGTTCCAACAAAGTCCAAGCATGTGGTGTAAACCCAGTGGACATATATATCTGCTCTGGCACTCACAGTATAAAACCACTTCTACCTTATACTCCTAGCTGAGATGTGGCTGGGGTAGTAGAAGCTGCTGGAGAGAATGTATCTTTCAAGAAAGGTGATATTCACTACCAGGACGGTCTCTGGGGGCTACACCGAGTTTGCTCTGGAAGCCCATCACATTGTTTACACACTTCCTCAAAAAACTGGACTTTAAACAAGAAGCTGCTATCAGCATCTCATGTTTTAATGCTTATCAAGTCTGCTCCCCAGTGTCCGTGTGAAAGCTGGAGAAAGTGTTCTGGGGCAGGTGGAGGAGCTGGAAGAGCAGCATGCCAAATGGTCAGAGCTTATGGCTTAAAGATTTTGGACACAGTTACTACTTTCCTGGTGGCTCAGATGGTAAAACGTCTGCCTACAATGCAGGAGACCCGGGTTTGATCCCTGGATCGGGAAGATCCCCTGGAGAAGGAAATAGCAACCCACTCCAGTACTCTTACCTGGAAAATCCCATGGATGGAGGAGCCTGGTAGGCTATAGTCCATGGGGTCGAAAAGAGTTGGACACGACTGAGCCACCTCACTTCACTTCACTTCACTTCACTTCACTTCACTACTGAGGAAGGACAAAAGATTGTTTTGCAAAATGGAGCACATGAAGTGTTTAATCACAAAGAAGCTAATAATATTGATAAAACTAAGAAATCTGTTGGTGAAAAAAAAGTTGATGTGATTATTGAAATGTTTGCTAATGTCAGCCTTAGCAAAGATTTAAATTTTTTGTCACATGGAGGACGAGTAATAGTTGTTGGCCACAGAGGTCCTATTGAAATAAACCCACAGGATCCATGACAAGGGAATATAGCATAAAAGGAGTAGCTCTCCCTTCATCCTCCAAGGAGGAATTCCAGCAGTTTGCAGCAGCTCTGCAAGCCGGAATGAATTGGTTAGTTGAGACGAGTAATAGGTCCCCGGTATTCACTACAGAAGGTGGCCCAGGCTCATGAAGATATCATTCACAGCAGTGGGACCACAGGAAAAATGATTCTTCTCTTAAATCATTAATCCTTCCATTGATTTCCTGTGTAATTAAAAGGTTTCCTACAGTAGTTTTATGTACACTGCATTTGCTCTGCTTAGCAATCATTTGATTCAGTGAGTTTCTTCTATTTAAAAAAATATTTATCTTAGGATTCATAGGCATTGGAGTGCAGTTTATTTTATAGCTGGGAATATTCTTTATGCCTTCTGCCTCTCATCAAGGAATAGTGGGAAATACGATGTTAGTGGTCACTTGGCATTGGAGGACATTATAGAAATCCCTAACCGATGCTTATCATTAATTCCATACCTTTGACTAAAACATGCTAATTCAAAATAGGACTGCTTGATTCCCAAGCCTAGTTCTCTTTACAAAGGTTCTTGAGTCTCTGATTAGCCCAGAACTATACTGGACTCTGACGATTCTCTGAACTCAATGAGACCCCTTTTCTAAACTAATCTCATCTAGATCTACAGGTCTCTCAGAAGGGCAAGATAAACCATGTCCAGAGAAATCTGTTAGTTTCCCAATATTCCCCAGTAGTTTTATGCTTTTTCGCTGGGTTAATCATTGACTACCAATGATCCATGTGCTCTCTGAGGACATCAGCCTTATCTCTGGGATAATATGATACCAGGTGCAGAGTTGGGCTTCTCAGGAGGCGCTGGTGGTACAGAATCTGCCTGCCAGTGTAGGAGATGTGGGTTGGACCCCTGGGTCAGGAAGATCCCCTGGAGAAGGGCATGGCAACCCACTGCAGTATTCATGCCTGGAGAATCCCATGGACAGAGGGGCCTGGCGGGCTACATACAGTACACAGGGCTGCAAAGAGTCGCACATGATGAAGTGACTTAGCACATCAGGTGCATGGTTTCCAAATATATATGCATTGATTGGTTCAACTTGTTCAACTAGCCGCGTGAAGGCTTTTAAGTTACAAATGGTTGTTCAAGCTCCTCCAAGTGCCACAGCCTTCTCCAACTATTACTTGGGGCCCCCTGGATCAAAGATCGTCCATATGCGGGTAAGCAGAACATGCTGCCTCAAATATTGATATGTCAAATAAAAGCATTTATATAAAATTGATTAAAAACAAAAACAAACAAAAAAAACAATTTAGGGTCTGTGTCCCTGGCCAGCTCGAAGCAGTCTGAACAGAATTGCCAGCCCTTTTCCCTAGTGGCCATATTCTCCTAAATGAAAAGGGGGGAAATAAAGGATTACAGTCAGGGAGGAAGGACAGGGGTCCCCAAGTGGCAAAAGGAAATAAATTGCTAGTGGCAGACGTTTTTTTCCCCTTATCTACATGAGATTAAAAGGTTCCTTGTAATCCTGTGTTGCCATGACGACACCTGGTGCCCCCTGAACTTAACTTTTTCTCAAACCTTGAGCTAACTAATGTGTATTTGTCACAGAAATGTTTTTCTTAAGCTGTGTTAATGAAACTATTCATTTGCTTGGAAATATGCCTTTATTCAAGATTCATGTCAATTGTTTTATGGCCAGAGGTGAGTCCCCTTGTGCCATTCTATCTCAAAATGCATATTGTGGGAGAGGAGCCTGGTATAACACTCTCTGTCTGAGGCATTTCTTTTATCTGATTAGCAGCTTGCTATCAGGTATATAATGCCTTGCTAAAACTAAAACTAGCAAGGGGGCACTCTTTCTGTCCCCTTCTGAAGTCTATGTTAGAAGCTTTCTCTACCCCCATTTACACTTTAATAAAACTCTACTACAAAAAACTCTGAGTGATCCAGCCTTGTCTCTGGCTCCAGGTTGAAGTCTTCTCCTTTGAGGCCAAGGATACCAGATTCGCTCACAGCTCATGGAAGTAACCTTTCAGAATTGTATCTGTGTGTGACGGGGATCATATATTTTTATTTTTTTTTTAATTTTATTTTCTTTTTAAACTTTACATAATTGTATTAGTTTTGCCCAACATCAAAATGAATTCGCCACAGGTATACATGTGTTCCCCATCCTGAACCCTCCTCCCTCCTCCCTCCCCATACCATCCCTCTGGGTCGTCCCAGTGCACCAGCCCCAAGCATCCAGTATCGTGCATCGAACCTGGACTGGCAACTCGTTTCATACATGATATTTTACATGTTTCAATGCCATTCTCCCAAATCTTCCCACCCTCTCCCTTTCCCACAGAGTCCATAAGACTGTTCTATACATCAGTGTTTCTTTTGCTGTCTCATACACAGGGTTATTGTTACCATCTTTCTAAATTCCATATATATGCATTAGTATACTGTATTGGTGTTTTTCTTTCTGGCTTACTTCACTCTGTATAATAGGCTCCAGTTTCATCCACCTCATTAGAACTGATTCAAATGTATTCTTTTTAATGGCTGAGTAATACTCCATTGTGTATATGTACCACAGCTTTCTTATCCATTCATCTGCTGATGGACATCTAGGTTGTTTCCATGTCCTGGCTATTAGTGCTGCGATGAACATTGGGGTACACATGTCTCTTTCCCTTCTGGTTTCCTCAGTGTGTATGCCCAGCAGTTGGATTGCTGGATCATAAGGCAGTTCTATTTCCAGTTTTTTAAGGAATCTCCACACTGTTCTCCGTAGTGGCTGTACTAGTTTGCATTCCCACCAACAGTGTAAGAGAGTTCCCTTTTCTCCACACCCTCTCCAGCATTTATTACTTGTAGACTTTTGGATCGCAGCCATTCTGACTGGTGTGAAAAGTACTATCAACAATTATATGCCAATAAAATGGACCACATGGAAGAAATGGACAAATTCTTAGAAAAGTACAACTTTCCAAAACTCGACCAGAAAGAAATAGAAAATCTTAACAGACCCATCACAAGCACGGAAATTGAAAGTGTAATCAAAAATCTTCCAGCAAACAAAAGCCCAGGTCCAGACGGCTTCACAGCTGAATTCTACCAAAAATTTAGAGAAGAGCTAACACCTATCCTGCTCAAACTCTTCCAGAAAATTGCAGAGGATGGTAAACTTCCAAACTCATTCTATGAGCCCACCATCACCCTAATACCAAAACCTGACAAAGATCCCACAAAAAAAGAAAGCTACAGGCCAGTATCACTGATGAACATAGATGCAAAAATCCTTAACAAAATTCTAGCAATCAGAATCCAACAACACATTAAAAAGATCATACACCATGACCAAGTGGGCTTTATCCCAGGGATGCAAGCGTTCTTCAATATCCGCAAATCAATCAATGTAATACACCACATTAACAAATTGAAAAATAAAAACCATATGATTATCTCAATAGATGCAGAGAAAGCCTTTGACAAAATTCAACATCCCTTTATGATAAAAACTCTCCAGAAAGCAGGAATAGAACGAACATACCTCAACATAATAAAAGCTATATATGACAAACCCACAGCAAACATTATCCTCAATGGTGAAAAATTGAAAGCATTTCCTCTAAAGTCAGAAACAAGACAAGGGTGCCCACTTTCACCATTACTATTCAACATAGTTTTAGAAGTTTTGGCCACAGCAATCAGAGCAGAAAAAGAAATAAAAGGAATCCAAATTGGAAAAGAAGAAGTAAAGCTCTCACTATTTGCAGATGACATGATCCTCTACATAGAAAACCCTAAAGACTCCACCAGAAAATTACTAGAACTAATCAATGACCATATATTTTTATTTAAATTAATGAACAAAGTTTATGCCTTCAGAATGATCTGCTTTTTTATCATAATATGATAACTGCAACAAATTCTAGAGCAAAATTTTTAAAAATGCTCTTTAGTATAAATTGTTAAAATTCATCTTCCTGAGTAGTGATCACCTGGGCACTGTTGGTAGAGCCGCCGGGGGTTATGGACGGAACTGCTTTTCCCACCCTCACCCTCCAGTTCACATGCTGAAGCTTTAACCCCCAGTGGCTGTATTTGAAGATTGGGCCTTTGAAGAGGCAATTGAGGTAAAATGAAGTCATGTGAAGCCCTAATCCAATAAGATTGTTGTCTTTATTAGAAAAGAAGACACCAGATTCTCTCTCTTCCTGCCCCCTCCTCCGGAGGAATGGCCATGTGAAGACACAGTTAGAGGGCAGCTAGGATGCAAGCAGGCAGAGAGGCCTCACCAGAAACCACCTCTACCTTGATGATCTTGGACTTCCAACCCTCCAGAGTCATTATCTAATCCTGGGATTTAGATGTCTTCAGGAATCTACAATTTTAATTTTTAGAAAGAGAATGAGGGCTTCCGAGGTGGTACAGTGGTAAAGAATTCGCCTGCCAATACAGGCGACACAGGAGTCATGGGTTCGATCCCTGGGTTGGGAAGATCACCTGGAATAGGAGATGGCAACCCACTCCCAGTATTCTTGCCTGGAAAATCTCAAGGACAGAGGAGCCTGGTGGGCTACAGTCCATGAGGTTGCAAAGAATTGAACACGACTGAACAAATGAGCACATGCACTCACACAGAGAGAAAGAATACAGGTCACGTGTGTTTTGTGAGTTACTACTTCTAGCAGAGACTGGAGCACCCAGTAAATGAATGCTTCCATGTTTTAGCAGTGAAACAAAAGAATATTCACATTAAATGGGATAGAGAATGTAGTGAAAATAATTAACCTCAGATCAGTACAGGGCAAGATCACTGCTCAAATGAGTGACCAAGATCCCTGTGTGATTTCAGGGATCTAGAGGTTACGGAACTGCAGGTAAGACACAGGCAATTAGGATATATATATGGGAGGGGCTGGACACGAGGTAAGATGTGTTTCCTGGTACATGAACACACGGAGGCGTTATTCTTATTTCACAGAAGAAGAAAGTGAGACTCAGACAGGAGAAGGGACAACCCGAGGCCAGTGAGCAGAAAGCTCAGAGGGGGAACCCAAGGTCAAGTGTCAGACACTTCTTGGACATGACTTTGAATCCTCCTTAGTTTAAACTCCTGTGATTCTTCATTCCGCCACACAGGGATTTTTCCAACTAAATTTTGGTGGTGACTACGCTGCAGCTGGAGGAGAGCATGGCAACCCACTCCAATATTCTTCCCAGGAGAATCCCATGGACAGAGGGGCCTGGTGGGCTGCAGTCCATGGGGGTCGCAAAGAGTCGACAACGATTGAGCAACTAAGCACAGACCACAGCAGCACACTGCAGCATGTGCAGAAGTAGAAGCACAGCGTTGTTCACATGGAACTTATGTGTTACCTGATTTAAAAAGGGTTCAGGACCATCTACCATTGAGTAACTACTATGTGAGAGGATCCTAATCAGAGACGCTCAGAGTGGGCAGGGGAGGGGATCAACCAGCTCGAGGAGGGGTGGAGCCAGGTGTGACCCTGTGAACAACCCCGTCACCCCTCCCCTCCAGGTGGGAGGTGGCAAAGGGAGACTGGGGTTCAGTTCACTGTCCGCTGACTTTTGCAGAGCAACTGGGTAAGCAGCAGGGTGAGAGCTGAAGGAATGGTGTTTGTGGTGATGCCCCAGGGTCTGAGAGCAGGAGGAGGCTCAGGCCAAGGGAGAGGGCAGGAGGAGTTCCAGGGATGCTGGGGGACCTCCTCTTGCTGCCCCATATGGCTTTGCGGACTCTCTCTGCTGTCCCCCTCCCCATAGGCTATCCTGATCTCACTTCTGAGTCACTTGCTAGAGGGCAGTGGGAGAGGAAGTGAGCACCTAGCAAGCGGCTCCCCAAGGAGAGGGCTGGGAAAGAGGCTCTGTGGACACACTCCTGTTGGGGGAACTCCACGTGGCCCCCCTGAGGGGCTCCAGGATGCTTATCCATCCTCTTCTTGGTTCTTGATTCCTCTGTAGGTTAACTCTGCCTGGAGGAACCACCCTCAATTCTGGGTCACATGTAGGAACTGGCCAGAAAAGAGGCAGCTGCCTACCTGAGCGGTCTCCGAGGTTTTCTGAGCTCATGGTAGCAGCAGCAGGGTCTCAGATGTCTCCCTTCAGCTCCTTGTTCCTGTCAGGCTGGAAGGAGGTGTGACCTCTCCTTGGGGAGAGAAAACAGAACATGGGCTCGATCACAAGTGAGCTGTGGCTGAGGGAGCAGCGAGGGTTAAGGCCTCGGGTGGGTTCTCCTGGGACGGCCACCAGTGCCACCGGGGACTTAACCCAGCGTGGTTCTCTGTCTCCTGGGCTCTGCAGGTCACTAGTTAAGGAAAGTTACTCACCTTCCTCCAACTTCCTCCAAGTCATAGTCCTGTTGGGGTACAAGGAGAAGATAATGACAGAGGAGACAGCCATCTGTGAAGTTATAGAAGTAATAAAGCCAGAGATGGACAAATAGATAGGAAGGAATACTCTGGAAATTACATGAGGTTGGAGCAACTCTGTTACTAACTGGTAATAGGTGATGTTGACCCAGTGTCTATGACGTGCAGGCTCCTGAAACTAATCTAACTTTAGGTCAGCCCAGTTTTTCACACTGGTGCCAGAGCCTGGACTTTCTGATCCAGATCCCAGGTTTGTGATGACTATGCTCTACTCCATTTAATATATGAAAATAATTACTTGTGGATATATGTTTATTGGTAAGTGACTCTTCTCATTCTAAAACGATGTCTTGCCCCCCAGGCTCGAGTCAGCCTTGACAAAGTTCTTGGTGGTGCAACTCTGACAGCCCACGTCTTCCTTGCTTCTGCAAGAGCCTTTATCTCACAAGGGCCTGGAGTCCCGCCAGCCCCACCGCACTTCCTGTGTCCCTCCCCTGCGTGGCTGAGGACCCCGAACGGTGCCCGGTCCTCTCTGCTGTCCTTCCCTGACTACTGGACTTTAGGTTGGTTCTAATATCATATGTAAATAATAAAGAACATTCTCCTTGTATTAAACTTCACTCACATTTGAGACTGTTTCCTTAAGCTATTTCTAGAAGTAGAATTACTAAATCACAAGGCATCAATACCTAAAAAATTTTCATACCTAGAGCCACACTGTTATCCAAACAAACTGTCATAATTTATGTTCACCCTCGTAATATATGAGGGTGTCCATCCTTTCAGACTTTCCCATTCTCAGTGGTCTTTAAAAAAAAAAAAATCTTCAGGTCTTTATATATAAAAAATTTACTCTGGTTCTGCATGTGATTATCTTGTCATGGGAGAAGAGGAAAGAAAGCAGATGTTGATGACATTTAGCTACTGTTTTAAGAAAGCAAAAGAGCCTTTGTCAACTACTCCTCCTGAGACCTGACTGAAATGATAGTAAAGGTACTTACAGGTATAATAACAGCTACTGATAAGAGTGACTTGTGTTTGTGGTCATTGCTCTGCATTGGTATTGGCTCTGAAACTTTACATATGATAATTTGTATGCTATTCCATTAACATTTGATATGTGTACATTGTATCCACATCTACAGATAAGGAAGCTGAAGTACAGAAGTTATATGATTTGGCCCAGGTCAGAAGTCTTGCCCCTGGTAGACTGGATTCCACCCCACTCACTGGGCTCACCCCACTCATCATAGCCTCCCTCTCCTCCCTCTGCTGCTAATAAAAACAAGCATGGGGGCAACAGGAAACCAGAGTGTTCAACAAATGTCTGAAGACTCACTGGACGGAGAAGTGATTGATGAATAAGAGGAGTGCAGTAGAGGGAGAGAAACAGGGAGCATGTTCACAGGAGAGAAGAACGGTCTGCTGGGCAGAGCCCCAGAGGGAGCAAGATGAAAGGGAGGCCGAGGGGAGAGCAGGGGACAAGCCCACCAACCCCACATCCCATCCCATATTCACAGCAGCCTTCACCCTTCACCAGACTTTTAGAAAGTTACTTGAGAATGAGATGCAGAAAAAAATTAGATTATGTGTTTGTTTAATTATGGAAGAAGATAAAGGATACCCACGAGAGAGATAGACGTGGGATCCAGGAATCAGGAACATCAACCCCGTGGAAGGGAATCCAAGGATCCCAGCTGGGCGCACAGCAGACCTAGAGAGAAACCAGTCCAGAATGGGATAAGAACTCCAGAGTCTGTGGGGACAGGGGACTCGGTATCACATGAGGCACAGTTGGAAAGAAATGGAGGAAATGTTAAAGATAAACAGTGCAAGGGGTGAAAAGGAAGCCAATTAGAAACATCAGGAAAAACTAAAGTTCTGCCCAGAAGCACGTGCGGCTATTTGGTACAAGTTAGCTCTAAAAGAATGTATTAAAATGTCACAAACATGTAAACTCTCTTGTTTGATTTTTTTAAAAATCTAAGGTAAATTAATGTATGTCCAAGTCCTGGTTTTCCCATTTTGATTATTTTGGATGCTGTTTAAAACTGAAGTATTGTTGATATATATAATATTTAACAATTCAGTTAATCAATATAAAAATTAAAATACATTTCTAGAACTTAGGAGCTGAAGCTCTGAAGGGAAGAGTTGTTTACAAAGCTAGGAGTAAAGAAATAGTAGCTCCAGTTGAGAGTATAACAAATAAATACATAAATAAAATGTTTACAAATACAAAGCTTCCTAATAGAGGATATAAAACTAGAGCAATAATTGTATAAGCAGAAGATGGGGAAGGGTATAAGAAAAGTATAAAAATAAATTAAATCCTTATTTTTCCTAGTAATAAATAAATAAATAATGTACAAATTTTTAAATCAAGAAAATGAAAAATGCAATACCCAATACTGATTAGCTATTGTGGTTGATGACACCCCACTTTGCACCAGGCACCTTCCCAGTTGCTTGGTATGAATTCAGTTCCTTTTAGTTCTCACAATAATCCTATAAGAAAGGAAACTGAAGCTCAGAGAGGCTAAGTAATTTACTCAAAGCACACAGCTAGTGCTAGAGCCAGACTCCAAGTCCAGGTTCCTGTCTCCTGAGCACATTCTCACGCGATTCCACCTCCCAATGTAGTAATATCATTTCTGTGTGTGTCAGTCACTCTCTGTGTCTGACTCTGTGACCCCTTGGACTGTAGCCCACCTGGCTCCTCTGTCTATGGAATTCTCCAGGCAAGAATACTGGAGTGTGTTGCCATTTCCTTCTCCAAATATAATTTAAAGTCATTGATTAACTATCTAAAAAATAGCTGGATTTAGAAAAGGCAGAGGAACCAGAGATCAAATTGCCAACATCCATTGAATCATTGAAAAAGCAAGAGAGTTCCAGAAAAGCATCTACTTCTGCTTTATTCACTATGCCAAAGCCTTTGACTGTGTGGGTCACAACAAACTGGAAAATTCTTAAAAGATGGGAATACCAGACCACCTGACCTGCCTCCTGAGAAATTTATATGCAAGTCAGGAAGCAACAGTTAGAACTGGATATGGAACAACAGACTGGTTCCAAATCAGAAAAAGAGTGTGTCAAGGATATATATTGTCACCCTACTTATTTAACATATATGCCGAGTACATCAGGAGAAAGGCTAGGCTGGATGAAACACAAGCAGGAATCAAGATTGCCGGGAGAAATATAAATAACCTCAGGTATGCAGATGACACCACCCTTAGGGCAGAAAGCAAAGAAGAACTCAAGAGTCTCTTGATGAAAGTGAAAGAGGAGAGTGAAAAAGTTGGCTTAAAATTCAACATTCAGAAAACTAAGATCATGGCATCTGGTCTCATCACTTCATGGCAAATAGATGGGCAAGCAATGGAAACAGTGACAGACTTTATTTTGGGGGGCTCCAAAATCACTGTAGATGGTGACTGCAGACATGAAATTAAAAGAAACTTGCTCCTTGGAAGAAAAGTTATGACCAACCTAGACAGCATATTTAAAAGCAGAGACATTGCTAACAAAGGTCCGTCTAGGCAAAGGTATTATTTTTCCAGTAGTCATGTAGGGATGTGAGAGTTGGACTATAAAGAAAGCTGAGCACTGAAGAATTGATGCTTTTGAACTGTGGTGTTGGAGAAGACTCTTGAGAGTCCCTTGGACTGCAAGGAGATCCAATCAGCCCATCCTAAAGGAAGTCAATCCTGAATATTCATTGGAAGGACTGATGTTGAAGCTGAAACTCCAGTACTTTGAACACCTGATATGAAGAGCTGACTCATTTGAAAAGACCCTGATGCTGGGAAAGATTGAAGGCAGGAGGAGAAGGGGACGACAGAGGAGGAGATGGTTGGATGGCATTACCAACTCAATGGACGTGAGTTTGAGTAAACTCTGGGAGTTGGTGATGGACAGTGAGACCTGGAGTGCTGCAGTCCATGGGGTCGCAAAGACTTGGACATGACTGAGCAACCAAACTGAACTGAAAGAAATAGCTTTTCCTTGGGAAGGAATGAGTAGAACCCTCTGTACAAATTGATTTTTTTTAACCATATGCACTTAGGATTTTTGACTGTTTTAACTCTAAGACAGCTACTGGTGAAGTTGCTCAGTCGTGTCCGACTCTCTGGGATGCCATGGACTGTAACCTACCAGGTTCCTCCATCCATGGAATTTTTCAGGCAAGAGTACTGGACTGGGTTGCCATTTCCTTCTGCAGGGGATCTTCCCGACCCAGGGATTGAACCCAGGTCTCCCACATTACAGGCAGACGCTTTCCTGTCTGAGCTACCAGGGAAGCCCTAAGACAACAAAAGTCACTTTATAGTATTCAGTAACCCACAAGAACGGGGTGGTTTCTAGCGCCACCACCTTAAAGATGACGGAAGCAGTTGAATTATGTGCCAACAAGAAATAAGTGTGAGTCTTGCTGTGACAGCTGTCAGTGTAGGAGGCATGTTCGTGTTGATGAAACCAAGTTCTCTAGAAAAGTAGGCATGAAGACAGGGTTAAACCAGAATAATGAGAGTGAACTCTGACCTTAAACAGATATTGTCCAGCAGCATCTGGACACCCAATGTACCCAGTAGCCCACCCACATGTATACCCATGGGCTTCTGTCCACTCAAAGGATGCAAGATAACTTGCAGGGGAGGCATTCACAGGCCAGCATCTCTGCTCCTGCAAAGGCAAGGATGCTCTTGAAGATGTTCAGAGAAGTGGTCAGAAGGGGCACCCACATATAACAACAACAATAATAAAAGGTAATGTTACTATAAATATATTTCACTGGACTTTGTTGAGTCTGTGAAAGGCCATGAGTTCATAATAATAATCAAATGAGAGGACTTTAGATAAAGTGTGGCCTAAAAGGGAGACATAAAGTTTAAAAACTGCACTAGTGGTAATGCAGGAGATGAAAAACGCAAGAGATGTGGGTTCAGTCCCCGAGTCAGGAAGATCCCCCGGAGAAGGAAATGGCAACCCACTCAAGTATTCTTGCCTAGGAAATCCCATGGAGAGGAGCCTGGTGGGCTACAGTTCATGGGGCTACAAAGAGTTGGACAGGACTGAGCTGGTATCTTTCCTTTCTTTTCACGGTGTAAAGAAGAGTAAGTATAATAGGAAATATTTTGTTATGAAATAAATTTAATAAGAAGAGCAGTCTTGAAGTCAGTGGGGATATTCCTTTCTGTTTATTTACACGAATGTTTATAAAGGATTGAGAAAGAAAGAAGCCCTGACATCCCAAAGCTGGCCTGGTATCACAACAGGGTGATGTTCTTTTCCTCTTGGATGTAAAGGCTCTCACAGAACTCCAACCTCACACAGGGTCACCCTGAGAGCAGGAGCGAAGGAGACAGCAAACACACATCACTGTGTCCCCACCAAGAAAACACCCCCTCCCTTGGTTGAAAAGCAAGACTGCTCCTTCTTACCAATTGCACCTTTATCCTCACTCTGGTCCCCAACTCCACAGATGGAGTTACTGAGACTCACACTGGTAGAACTGACCCCAGTTCTTGGCAGCACCTAACCTAGAGTTGCCCCATGTCGTTAGAGCCTCCCCCAAATCCCCTCCCCTAAGCTCCATCCTAAAATCTTTCTATCACTTCCTGTCTGTGATGCCTGGGGTTGTCCCTCAGGAAGAGTAACCATCAGCTTGTCCACTAGCGAGTGTGCCTGGTGGCAGAGGCTAGAGGCACTGACTTTGTGGATGGGAGAGTATTCACACAGGCAGACCTGCCTCCAAGCAGGTGGGACAGGAGAGCTGGCTGCTCCCCAGCCTCCTTCTCTGCCTCGAAGCTGCAGAACCCAAGGAGCCAGCCAATTGAAATCATGAAACATGAGAAGGAAAATTCAAGCCAGAAAGAAGAGGGCTCCAGCAGAAGGGCCAGCTCCTGGATGATGCCAAAGAATTGTAAATGCATCATGACCCTTGACTTATCCTTCTGTCCTTCCTTCCCATTCTTGTCCTGGTCCTGACCCTTGCCTTGGGCCTCAGCTGGGTGTGAATGTTGGATGGTGCTCCCTTCTGCTGGATTTCTATTGCGAGTGTCTTCCTCTGTTAGCCTCCAGGTCGCTTCCTGGAAAGGCTGTTTCTGGGAAAAGGGAGGACTGTCGGGAAGTCTGTCCCCGCCCAACTGCATGGCCAAGACACAGACCTCACCTGCCTCACCAGGTGAAATGTTACCTGTAATTAGAGTTTCCACTCCAAAGCCTCCTCCCCCTGCTGTCTCCCCCAGTTCCTGTCCAGGCCCCCCTGGAATCTTGCACTTTCCTGGCTGTGGGTCTATTTGTGTAGTTTCTGCAGCTCCCAGCACTGGGCAGGTGCCCTGTCTCTTCTATGCTGCTCCCCCTGTTCCAGGGCTCCCTCCACCCTCCCAGGCACAGCCTGGCTAGAATACGAGGTGTGGGACCCATTACTGGGACATGAAGCAACCAGCTTCATGAAAACACAGCACTACACCTCTTTTACCTGCGTGGAGTGCTTCCATTTGTTTTCCTTGTCTGTCTTGATAAAAGTTCTTTCTGATAGACAGTGTCATCACATTTCTGAGCATTTCCATTTATGGGCATCCTGCACTTTCCAGAAGATTACCCTCTGCCAGTAAACTGTGATGTGAGACCTACATCATCTATTCTCTACACCATCTCATTTTAGGCAAGTTTTGCTGAACACAGACACATCTGCCTCCACATCCAGGCTCTGCCCCTGCATAACCTGTGCCTTGAGCCATGACCTCACCTCCCTAAGCTTCCATTTCCCTTCTGTAAAGTAGTGTCAGTCATCCTTTTCTCAGACAGTCATCCTTAGAATGGGGAGATGGCAGGACTCCTATCCCCACTACTTACCCAGGAATCTTCCTCTGGCCGAGTGTGAACAAGATCCAGTTATTCTCAGCTCTGCAAATGCAGCCGTCTTCTGTGCATCTATGCAGTGACCACACACTTTCAGGGCCCAGATATACCCAGAGAATCAAAAGGGAAAGTGAAAAATTCTTTTCTGGATTGCTCAAGTTAACAACACCCTGCCCACCCTGGCCCCACCCTGGACTATTCTCACCCTTCTGCTGACCCCTTAGAAAAACAACCCCAGCCCTGACATTTCATGACCATCTTGACACAGTCCTCCCTGAGTCGGCTCCTTGAAGGAGAACTGACAACACCACATTGTGAGTCCCTTGGCGACCCACTCCCCAACCCCATGGCCATCTTCCCACCCGCTCATTCCTCTCCATCCCCACACAGTTGTTAGCCTGCCTGCCTTATTCACCTTTGTTCCACCAGCACATGGTCATACTGTTGCTGCAGAGGGCTATGCCCCCATGTGGCTACTAGAATTTGCTCATGCAGATCCAACTGCCAGGGACACCTGCTGTAACAAATCTGGAAAAATCATACTCACCCTGTAGAGCCAAAATCTCCCATCACCTCCTCTGAGAAGCCCTCCAGGGCCTCCCCTACAGAGTCCACTGTCCCCTGCTATGCTCCCATGGTACCTGGGAAAGTGGCCTAAGGCTACCCCTCAGCCACTCTGTCCATACTCACCCTCACCCTTTGATCAAGTCCCTCTGGACTTGGCCCTGCTGACAGGGACAGAACTAGTGCCTTCACATCCCAGCAACTCGCCTGAGGAGGCCCAGCCTTGGTGGTTAAGGCCATTTGGATGGATGTCAAGTTTGTGGGAAGGGCTGAGAGCACACTGCTCTTTACTCCCTTGGATTATTTCTACTTGACACAGTTCTCTTTTCTTCAAATGGAGCACTTTTATAGGAAGGCTAGTTACCTGGCAATTCAGAAAACCAGTCTGAATTTCTGTTTGTTTCCTGAGCAAAGCGCCTCGGTGTGTCAAGGACTGGGCATGCACAGACTCTGTGCAGGCACCATCTGCACCGTTCCTGTCCAGATTCTCACACCAGCTCTAGGGAGCTTCAGCTCCATTTTTCATATTAAGAAACAGAAGAACAGGACCCGCATCCTGAGAGTCATGCAGCTGGGCTGCTGGTGGACTTCTCTTTTTTGCCCCAAGCAGTAGGGGCAGCTATGCGCTTGGACCCCTCATAGAGACCCACCTGCCCAACATCAGGGCTGCTTCATCCCAGAAAACGGTCCTACTCATTATGGTCACTTCCTCTCAGCTTTTGAGGGAGGGCCAGAGGAGTGATGGGTGGTATCCCATGAGGACCACACACTAGAGTTTGGTCTTACAATCACCCTGGAAATTAGGTCAGGAATCTGATCTGATTTTGCCGATAAGGCAACCAAAGGGAGGGGCGAGGTAGGGGCTTTCTTTCCACAGCTCACAGTAGGTGCCACAACTCAAAACAAGGTTGTCATTTGCCTACTGTAAACTCTACTCCTTGTTTAAAGTTACTTTTTGTTTTCAATTATTTTTTTCCCAGAAAACTCCCTCCTAATGATTCTTCTCTCTTCAATTAGCATGAGCTTATCTGGACATTCAAGCAAAATCACCATGAGATGCAGAACTCAGCTAATCCATATGTGTGGAAACCATGGTTTATTGCTTTTGATTGCTCTTTACCCCTCCCTTAAGTTAGATATTCTGACTGACACGGCAGCATTAGTTAGATGCTGTTCTGCACACAGAACAAACCCCCTTATCTTCAAAGTCCTTTCTTTATGACTCTAATGTGATTACCTCTGGACCTCCAGGAGGAGGCTTCCTTAATCCTAGAATTCTGGTCTCTTCCTTGCCTTACTATTCTTAGTTAAAGATTACAAGGTATGTTATCAATAAATATGCACTTAGCATTATCTCAGAGAGTGTCTGTTCTGGGAGAAACTCTCATAATCCCATGTGTTAGTGAGAATTATTCAGTGTGCCTTCGCCACAATTGGCAGCTGAACAGAGACCACCTGATGATTTGCTTCGAACCTGTTCCTCAAGCCCAAGCAAGGGAAAAGGACATCTGCTGATCCAGGCAGCAGCTACGGCCTCTAAGGCTAGCAATGGAACGAAGTCTTCCTGACGTGCAGTACTTTTGCTTTTGCTTTCTGCTATGAGTAATTCTCTTTCTTTTCAAAAGCTTGCACATAAATGTCAGCTTTCCTTTCTGCTTGCTGCCGCTGGTTGTAAGGTTTCTGTTTTAGACTTAACGAAACTTCTTATGTTGTTTCTAAGTTTTCTAACGAAACTTCTTCTCGGTGTCCTTCGTATCCACAAGAAGGTTCTTTGAAAGTGTCTGATTGGGAACTAGCAGGTCATTGGTTGAGAAATGGTGTAGGTGTTGCAAATGTACAGCATTGAAATACTTGGAATTTTGTCATATTGGGTTTCTGCTATAGAACAGTGAGAAACTCCTTGGGCTGATATTATTCCTCTGCCAGAAGCACCTCCACCATCTCCTTTTATTATGTATAAAACCAGTTGTATAGAATCAACAAAGACTACTTTATCAGCTCAGGAATCCACTCAAGGACTTGCTCAATCACTTGCTAATGTTTCTCAGGGTCCTATGGTAGAAAACATGGTCAGAGAAGGTTTAGAGAAGGAAGGAACTGTAGATGCCTTCCCTGTCTTTTCACAGCAGGACAATGGCATCTCTAGTTCATTTACTAGAGGGAGTGTAGAAAGTATAGGTGGTGGATAACAAATGACACCCTGGGATCGGAAGACACTTGTAAGATGGTTTACCTACTGCTCAATACTCCTTAGGGTTTCAAGGATATAGAGATTATTGTACTATGCTTGCTTTAAACAACCTTCAAAATGGCATCTCTGTTAATATAAATATGCTTACGGGAGAAGGACAATACATAACTGCAGCTGCTCAAACCACAATGGACGCTCAGGCTTTTACACAAGCCTCCAAAGCTGCTCATAAAGCTGGTCTTTGTTTACCCCCATCTTACAGTCCCACAGGAATCCTTTTCTACTATAAGACAAGGAGCAAATGAACCTTACATGAGCTTTGTAGACAAATTACAAAATGCTCAGTCAGTTCAGTGCAGTCGCTTTCATGTCCGACTCTGTGACCCCATAGACTACAGCACACCAGGCTTCCCTGTTCATCACCAATTCCCGGAGCTTGCTCAAACTCATGTCCATCGAGCTGGTGATGCCATTCAACCGTCTCATCCTCTGTCGTCCCTGTCTCCTCCTGCCTTCAATCTTTCCTTGCATGAGGATCTTTTCTGAGGAGTCAGGTGTTTGCATCAAAATGCTATGGACTGACAAATTAAAAATTGGAGGCTTGGGAGATATTAACACTGCAATTAACCCATTTGAATGCAGAGTTCCAAAGAATAACAAGGAGAAATAAGAAAGCCTTCCTCAGTGATCAATGAAAAGAAAAAGAGGAAAACAACAGAATGGGAAACACTAGAGATCTATTCAAGAAAATTAGAGATACCAAGGGAACAGTACATGCAAAGATGGGCTCAATAAGGACAGAAATGGTATGGACCTAACAGAAGCAGAAGATATTAAGAAGAGGTGGCAAGAATACACAGAAGAACTAAACAAAAAATATCTTCATGACCCAGATAATCACGATGGTGTGATCATTCGCCTAGAGCCAGACATCCTGGAATGTGAAGTCAAGAGGGCCTTAGGAAACATCACTATGAACAAAGCTAGTAGAGGTGATGGAATTCCAGTTAAGCTATTTCAAACCCTAAAAGATGATGCTGTGAAAGTGCTGCACTCAATATGTCAGCAAATTTGGAAAACTCAGCAGTGGCCACAGGACTGAGAAAGGTCAGTTTTCATTTCAATCCCAAAGAAAGGCAATGCCAAAGAATGCTCAAACTACCACACAATTGCACTCATCTCACACGCTAGTAAAGTAATGCTCAAAATTCTCCAAGCCAGGCTTCAACGGTACGTAAAACATGAACTTTCAGATGTTCAAGCTGGTGTTAGAAGAGGCAGAGGAACCAGAAATCAAATTGCCAATATCTGTTGGATTATTGAAAAAACAAGAGAGTTCCAGAAAAATATCTATTTCTGCATTATTGATTATGCCAAAGCCTTTGACTGTGGATCACCACAAACTGTGGAAAATTCTTAAAGAGATGGGAATACCAGATCACCTGACCTGCCTCTTGAGAAATTTGTATGTAAGTTAGGAAGCAACAGTTGGAACTGGACATGGAACAACAGACTGGTTCCAAATAGGGAAAGGAGTGTGTCAAGGCTGTATATTGTCACCCTGCTTATTTAACGTATATGCAGAGTACATCAGGAGAAACTCTGGGCTGGATGAAGCACAAGCTGAAATCAAGATTTCCAGAAGAAATATGAATAACCTCAGGTTTGCAGATGACACCACCGTTATGGCAGAAAGTGAAGAGGAACTAAAGAGCCTCTTGATGAAAGCGAAAGAGAAGAGTGGAAAAGCTGGGTTAAAACTCAACATTCAGAAAACTAAGATCATGGCATCCAGTCCCATCACTTCATTGGAAATAAATGGGGAAACAGTGGAAACAGTGACAGACTTTATTTTTCTGGGCTCCAAAATCACTGTAGATGGTGACTGCAGCCATGAAATTAAAAGAAACTTGCTCCTTGGAAGAAAAGTTATCACCAACCCAGACAGCATAGTAAAAAGCAGAGACATTACTTTGCCAACAAAGTTCCATCTAGTCAAGGCTATGGTTTTTCCAGTGGTCCTGTAGGGATGTGAGAGTTGGAGTATAAAGAAAGCTGAGTGTTGAAGAATTGATGCTTTTGAACTGTGGTGTTGGAGAAGACTCTTGAGAGTCCCTTGGACTGCAAGAAGATCCTACCAGTCCATCCTAAAGGAGATCAGTCTGAATATTCATTGGAAGGACTGATGTTGAAGCTGAAACTCCAATATTTTGGCCACCTGATTCAAATAACTGACTCATTGGAAAAGACCCTCATACTGGGAAAGATTGAAGATGGGAGGAGAAGGGGATAACAGGGGATGAGATGATTGGATGGCATCACCGACTCAACAGACGAGTTTCAGTAAACTCCGGGAGTTGGTGATGGACAGGGAGGCCTGGCGTGCTGCAGTCCATGGGGTCACAAAGAGTCTGACACATCTGAGAAACTGAACTGATCTGAACTGAACTGAATGGGATATTAAACATCACAAGTATTCCTCACAACCCTACTGGACAAGCCATTATAGAACGTGCAAATGGGCTACTGAAATAATTTTTAAATAAACAGAAAAGGAAATTATTAACCCCTCCCAGGGAATGATTGTATATTGCCCTATTCACTCTTAATCACTAGTCAACTTCCCAAAAATTCTTCACAATCAGCTGCTGCTAGACATTTTTCTCCTCCACATTCACAAGAATACCCTCTGGTACTTTTTAAACAACCGCCCTCCCCTATTTGTCAAGGACCTGATAAATTACTAACATGGGGAAGGGCATATGCTGCCATTCTGTCTTCCTCAGGTCCACTTTGGATCCTTGCCTGTTATGTGAAACCTTATCATGAGGCACCAAGGATTTCAAGATCCATTACCAGAATTTCATCTGTTGATCACCCAAAAGACTCCTCCTAGGTCGTCTCCTCCGAAAAGATAGAGAAATAACCATCCACGAGCCACTGACATTACATGAAGAGCTGAAATAGCTCGTTAATACTGGCACACCTGTTACCCCTGAACATCCATAATAACTGTAACCACAGCAGCTGTTACTGCAGCAACTGCTGCCGCTGCCCTTTCTATATCCTTAAAAGCTGCCAACCAAGTACAGACTTTTATGACTAATATAACTTCTGACTTTACTGAACAAGTAGAAACTGATCTAATGATTTTACCTCAACTTGCAGCTTTGGACACCACAGTTTTATGGCTCTGTAAACATCAGCGTGCTCTTTGGACTCAATCACAATTAGCCTGTGACAGTATGTTTTCTCACGTGTGTGTAACACCTTATTTTCTCATAATTATTCTGAAACCTGGAATGATTTGCATCAACAACTAGATCCAAAATCAGACGATATACTCAATGACTCTGCCCTACACTTACAACACTTCCTTTGTCAGCAGATTCAATCCCTTCAACAATACTGTTCAGATGTTACTATTCAAACCCTCCTAGATAAAGCCACATGGCTCAACGCAAAGAACTGGTTCTCATCCCTAAATCTAAAATCTTGGGGTTTTTTCCTTTCATCTTATTCATAATATTGCTTTGTGTTTTATTTCTAGTCAGAACATCAATTGTTTCGTTTTCTTGACTCTCCTGCACTGAGGTGATGCTAACACTATTCCTCCCACAAGATTAAAGAAACATTCATTAAAGAAAATAAGAAGAGGGGAATTGTGGGAACCATGTTTTACTGCTTTCTCAGAAATGTCTCCTGAATTAAGAGTGAATCTTACTCATTCTCTCTTCTTTGCTTGCTCTTTTCCCCTCCCATAAGTTAGACATTCTGACTGACATGTCAGCATTAGTTAGATGCTGTTCTGCACACAGAACAAACCCCTTATCTTCAAAGTCCTTTCTTTATGACTCTAATGTGATTAGAGTCATAAAGAAACCAGAGATCAAATTGCCAACATCTGTTGGGTCATCGAAAAAGCAAGAGAGTTCCAGAAAAACTTCTGCTTTATTGACTATGCCAAAGCCTTGACTGTGTGGATCACAACAAACTGTGTAAAATTCTTCAAGAGATGGGAATACCAGACCACTTGACCTGCCTCCTGAGAAATCTGTATGCAGGTCAAGAAGCAACAGTTCGAACCAGATATGAAACAATTTACTGGTTCCGAATTGGGAAAGGAGTGTCAGTGTATATTATCACCCTGCTAACTTAACATATATGCAGAGTACATCATGCAAAATGCCCGGCTGGATGAAGCACAAGCTGGAATTAAGATTGCTGGGAGAAATATCAATAACCTCAGATATGCAGATGACCCCACCCTTATGGCAGAAAGTGAAGAGGAACTAAAAAGCCTCTTGATGAAAGTGAAAAAGGACAGTGCAAAAGTTGGCTTAAAACTCAACATTCAGAAAACTAAGATCATGGCATCTGGTCCCATCACTTCATTGCAAATAGATGTAAACAATGGAAACAGTGACAGACTGTTGGAGAAGGCTCTTGAGAGTCCCTTGGACTGCAAGGAGATCCAGCTAGTGAATCCTAAAGGAAATCAGTCCTGAATTTGGCCACCTGATGTGAATAAGTGACTCATTTGAAAAGACCATGATGCTAGGAAAGATTGAAGGTGGGAGAATAAGGGGACAAAAGAGAATGAGATGGTTAGATGGCATCACTGACTTGATGGAGATGAGTTTCAGCAAGCTCCAGGAGTTGGTGATGGACAGGGAAGCCTGGCATGCTCCAGTCCATGTGGTCACAAAAAATCAGACACGACTGAGCAACTGAACTGAACTGAATGTGATTACCTCTGGACCTCCAGGAGAAGGCTTCCTTAGTCCTAGAATTCTGGTCTCTGCCTTGCCTTACTGCTCTTAGTTAAAGACTGCAAGATAAGTTATCAATAAATATGCACTCAACATTTTCTCAGAGAGTGTCTCTTCTGCGAGCTCTCCCTTTGCTGTCTCTGATAATTCTATGTGTTTGTGAGAATTATTCAGTGTGAAATCACTACATGTATCAGCAATCATGCCAAGTACTTTGCAAGCATGATCTCTGTTTCCTCAGAATAAAAGTAAACAGATGAGGAAACTAAGGCAGAGGGTAGCTCAATAACTTGTCCAAGGTCACATGACCTGCCCCTTCCTTGTAGGTTTCATCTTTTCTCAATCAGAGGACATTCTCTGCCAGCAAATGCCATGGAAGAAACACTCCTCGTGGAATCTTCAGGAGGAACATTTCAGATCAATTGGGCTAGTACCTGCCTGAGGCAGTCACATTTGGTAAGGAAGTGCTTTTATATGAGAGTGCTGGGCAGGCGCCCTAACATAGCACGGGAAGCGGGGATTCCAGTGGCGGGGAGAGGTTCCTGCCTAAACCAACACATCCCGGGTAGAGGGGGCAGCACCGCAACAGGTAGTGCCCACTGTGCGGCAGGCACTAGCCCAGGCCATGGACACACATATTTGACCCTCATAAAAATATAGGGAAATATTCTTCTCATTTTACAGGTGAGGGCAGGTAAGGTGCTCCAGGTCACACAGGTGAGAGACGGCAAAGGACAGATTGGGGTTCAGTTCAAGGTCTGCTGACCCTCACAGAGTGGCTGGGCTGGAGGCAAGGCAAGAGCTGAAGGAAAGAGCTTCTGTGGTGACACTCCAGGGTGTGGGAGCAGGAGGAGATTTGGACCAAAGGGAGAGGGCAGGAGAAGCCCTATCTGGCCTTGAGGACTCCCTCTGCTGTCCTCTCTCCCTGTGAGCTGTCCTGGCCTCACTTATGAGTCCCCTGTTGGGTGGTGGGAGGAAGTGAGCACCTTGGACTTGTCTCCCTGAGTAGATAGCCCAGAAGGAGGCCTTGGAGACAGACCCCTGGTTGCGGGACTTCCTCGACCCCTGCGGGCGGCTGGAGGTTGCTTATTTATCCCCTTGGTTCTTGATTCTTCTCTGGGTCAATTCAGCCAGATGGCACCACTTCAACTCCAGGTCACAAGTAGGAACCAGCCAGAGAAGAGACAGCTGATTACCTGAGCAGCCCCCCAGGTCTTCTGAGCCCATGGTGGCAGAAGTCTCAGAGATCTCCTTTCAGCTCCTTGTTTGCATAGGGCTATCCTATCTTTGTGCCTTTTCATACTGTTCATGGGGTTCTCAAGGCAAGAATACTGAAGTGTTTTGCCATTTCCTTCTCCAGTGGACCACATTTTGTCAGAACTCTCCAGCCTCTTCCATAAGCCTCTTATCCTTCTCCATCAGAGGGCAGACAAACTGAAAACCACAATTACAGAAAACCAACCAATCTGATCACATGGACCACAGCCTTGTCTAACTCAATGAAACTATGAGCCATGCTGTGTAGCGCCACCCAAGACAGAGGGGCAAGCCACCTAGTGATGGATTTACTGGAAAAAGTTTCAGCACTCAGCTGGTTTGTGTCCTAGCTGGACTGCACCCCATACTCTTCCTAGAATGTTGAGACCAACAGCAGAGATGCCATCTCTGCAGCAGTCAAACCCCTCAGGCTTTTATTCCACTCCTGCTCTTTCTCAGATTTCCTGGCTTCCTAAGTCAGCTGTTGCTTTTCCGCCAAAATTTTCATTTGGAAAAATGAACCCAGGATCACACATTGTGTTTAGTTGTTGCATTCCTCTTAAGCCAGCTTTTGATACCTGAATTGATCCTTTTGCTTTGGCTTTCCCACCCAGACCCCTATGTCTTGGATTATGGAGTCTCCGCTGCAATTGTCTGAGATAATCCTGCTTGGGTAGGAAAACCAGGAACCATTGCATAAGGAAGTCTAATCATAGGGGTAGAGTAAGGCTAGGAGAGGGGTGAAGTAAGTGGCACCATCAGTCTTTTGGGAGGGGTGGTGCTGAAGAGGGTTTGTCTCTAAAGGAGCACTACCCACCTTCCAAACCCAGGAGGCCTTCAAGCTGAACCACCTGATGAACTTGGCAGGGGGTAGAGGAGAGAGTAAGGCTGAGACACAGCTTTACTTTTCGTTTTATATATTTTTGAATTTTGTAACATGGACTTTTATGACTTGGTCAAAAACAGATATTGAAATAGACCTAACCAGGGCCACTCAGTCAGATTAGATCAGTCGCTCAGTCGTGTCCGATTCTTTGCGACCCCATGAATCGCAGCACTCCAGGCCTCCCTGTCCATCACCAACTCCCGGAGTTCACTCAGACTCACGTCCATCGAGTCGGTGATGCCATCCAGCCATCTCATCCTCTGTCGTCCCCTTCTCCTCTTGCCCCCAATCCCTCCCAGCATCAGGGTCTTTTCCAATGAGTCAACTCTTCGCATGAGGTGGCCAAAGTACTGGAGTTTCAGCTTTAGCATCATTCTTTCCAAAGAAATCCAGGGCTGATCTCCTTCAGAATGGACTGGTTGGATCTCCTTGCAGTCCCAGGGACTCTCAAGAGTCTTTGAACCACAGTTCAAAAGCATCAGTTCTTCGGCGCTCAGCCTTCTTCACAGTCCAACTCTCACATCCATACATGACCACAGGAAAAACCATAGCCTTGACTAGATGAATCTTTGTTGGCAAAGTAATGTCTCTGCTTTTGAATATGCTATCTAGGTTGGTCATACCTTTCCTTCCAAGGAGTAAGCATCTTTTAATTTCATGGCTGCAGTCACCATCTGCAGTGGTTTTGGAGCCCACAAAAATAAAGTCTGACACTGTTTCCACTGTTTCCCCATCTATTTCCCATGAAGTAATGGGACCGGATGCCATGATCTTCGTTTTCTGAATGTTGAGCTTTAAGCCAACTTTTTCACTCTCCACTTTCACCTTCATCAAGAGGCTTTTTAGTTCCTTTTCACTTTCTGCCATAAGGGTGGTGTCATCTGCATATCTGAGGTTATTGATAGTTCTCCGAGCAATCTTGATTCCAGCTTGTGTTTCTTCCAGCCCAGCGTTCTCATGATGTACTCTGCATATAAGTTAAATAAACAGGGTGACAATATACAGCCTTGATCTGCATATCTGAGGTTATTGATATTTCTCCGAGCAATCTTGATTCCAGCTTGTGTTTCTTCCAGCCCAGCGTTCTCATGATGTACTCTGCATATAAGTTAAATAAACAGGGTGACAACATACAGCCTTGACGTACTCCTTTTCCTATTTGGAACCCGTCTGTTGTTCCATGTCCAGTTCTAACTCTTGCTTCCTGACCTGCATACAAATTTCTCAAGAGGCAGATCAGGTGGTCTGGTATTCCCATCTCTTGAAGAATTTTCCACAGTTTATTGTGATCCACACAGTCAAAGGCTTTGGCATAGTCAATAAAGCAGAAATAGAAATAGTTCCAGAAAAACATGATGATCCAGCGGATGTTGGCAATTTGATCTCTGGTTCCTCTGCCTTTTCTAAAACCAGCTTGAACATCAGGAAGTTCACGGTTCACATATTGCTGAAGCCTGGCTTGGAGAATTTTGAGCATTACTTTACTAGCGTGTGAGATGAGTGCAATTGTGTGGTAGTTTGAGCATTCTTTGGCATTGCCTTTCTTTGGGATTGGAATGAAAACTGACATTTTCCAGTCCTGTGGCCACTGCTGAGTTTTCCAAATGTGCTGGCATATTGAGTGCAGCACTTTCACAGCATCATCTTTCAGGATTTGAAACAGCTCAACTGG
Organism: Bubalus bubalis; assembly: GCF_019923935.1. Classification (NCBI taxonomy): domain Eukaryota; kingdom Metazoa; phylum Chordata; class Mammalia; order Artiodactyla; family Bovidae; genus Bubalus; species Bubalus bubalis. Next base: position 45,935,834 of record NC_059160.1, read on the forward strand.
AATTATATCACCTCCACTAGCTTTGTTCGTAGTGATGCTTTCTAAGGCCCACTTGACTTCACATTCCAGGATGTCTGGCTCTAGGTGAGTGATCACACCATCGTGATTATCTGGGTCGTGAAGATCTTTTTTGTACAGTTCTTCTGTGTATTCTTGCCACCTCTTCTTAATATCTTCTGCTTCTGTTAGGTCCATACCATTTGTGTCCTTTATCGAGCCCATCTTTGCATGAAGTGTTCCTTTGGTATCTCTGATTTTCTTGAAGAGATCTCTAGTCTTTCCCATTCTGTTGTTTTCCTCTATTTCTTTGCATTGATCGCTGAAGAAGGCTTTCTTATCTCTTCTTGCTATTCTTTGGAACTCTGCATTCAGATGCTTATATCTTTCCTTTTCTCTTTTGCTTCTCGCTTCTCTTCTTTTCACAGCTATTTGTAAGGCCTCCCCAGACAGCCATTTTGCTTTTTTGCATTTCTTTTCCATGGGGATGGTCTTGATCCCCGTCTCCTGTACAATGTCATGAACCTCATTCCATAGTTCATCAGGCACTCTATCAGGTCTAGGCCCTTAAATCTCTTTCTCACTTCCACTGTATAATCATAAGGGATTTGATTTAGGTCATACCTGAATGGTCTAGTGGTTTTCCCTACTTTCTTCAATTTAAGTCTGAATTTGGCAATAAGGAGTTCATGGTCTGAGCCACAGTCAGCTCCTGGTCTTGTTTTTGCTGACTGTATAGAGCTTCTCCATCTTTGGCTGCAAAGAATATAATCAATCTGATTTCAGTGTTGACCATCTGGTGATGTCCATGTAATCAATCTAATCACACTAGGACCACAGCCTTGTCTAACTCAATGAAACTAAGCCATGCCCGTGGGGCAACCCAAGACTGGCGGGTCATGGTGGAGCGATCTGACAGAATGTGGTCCACTGGAGAAGGGAATGGCAAACCACTTCAGTATTCTTGCCTTGAGAACCCCATGAACAGTATGAAAAGGCAAAATGATAGGATACTGAAAGAGAAACTCCCCAGGTCAGTAGGTGCCCAATATGCTACTGGAGATCAGTGGAGAAATAACTCCAGAAAGAATGAAGGGATGGAGCCAAAACAAAAAGAATACCCAGCTGTGGATGTGACTGATGATAGAAGCAAGGTCTGATGCTGTAAAGAGCAATATTGCATAGGAACCTGGAGTGTCAGGTCCATGAATCAAGGCAAATTGCAAGTGGTCAAACAAGAGATGGCAAGAGTGAATGTCGACATTCTAGGAATCAGCGAACTCAAATGGACTGGAATGGGTGACTTTAACTCAGATGACCATTATATCTACTACTGCAGGCAGGAATCCCTCAGAAGAAATGGAGTGGCCATCATGGTCAACAAAAGAGTCCGAAATGCAGTACTTGGATGCAATCTCATAAATGACAGAATGATCTCTGTTCATTTCCAAGGCAAACCGTTCAATATCACAGTAATCCAAGTCTATGCCCCAACCAGTAACGCTGAAGAAGCTGAAGTTGAACGGTTCTATGCAGACCTACAAGACCTTTTAGAACTAACACCCAAAAAAGATGTCCTTTTCATTATAGGGGACTGGAATGCAAAAGTAGGAAGTCAAGAAACACCTGGAGTAACAGGCAAATTTGGCCTTGGAATACGGAATGAAGCAGGGCAAAGACTAATAGAGTTTTGCCAAGAAAATGCACTGGCCACTCAGTAGCAAGAGCCAAAGACAGGACTCAAACCCAGATCTGCAGCCATGAGCCTGAACTCCTTTGCCAGCATCACAAGAGGGTATGTAAATCTGAGGTTTTAACCTGAATCGACCCTGGGGGTGCTGCTGGGGCACAGAAGAAAGCCAGGGGAAGGCACACACCTGCACCTGCAGCCCAGAAAGGATGTCCTCAGGGGCCTGCTGGGGTCAAAGGCAGAAAAGTCTGTAAGGTTGGAGCATGGTGACCCTTGTCCTTAGAGAGGCTCCCAGAGCTAGTGGGTGGGCAGGGTCCCTGAGGCAAAATAACTTGGGTCCCCATAAACTACAGTCATGACCTCAGCAAGGTCAGCCAGCCTCTCTGAGTCTCAATTTCTTCATCAGGAAAATAGGGAAGATAATATACACTATCCTAAGCGTCGGTGCTGTTATAAGTCTAGCACACTCCCCAGAGAGACATGTCAGGTCCCAGGGAGCACTTGGGACCTCCAGTCAGCTTGCTAATGAGATCTGCTCTAGGTGGGGGCCCTCAAGGGTGGAGGAGAGCCTGACTTCATGTGGTCCTTTCTCTCTTCCTCACCTGTAAGGTGAGTGGGCTGCTCAGAAGCTCTCCCAACCCTGGCGTTCCAGGATTCAGGGTGCCTGTTATGTACCTTAGCATTGCCCTCAACAGCGGCATGGGAGAAAGGAGAGATGGTGGCCACAGAACAGGGTCCCGGGGATAGCTCCAGAACTGGGAAGGCGTGTCTGGCACAGCCATCTCCTCCTCGCTGCCCCGGTCTCCTCCTCCACTCCCTCCAGAGACTGTGCAACCCTTGTCCCGCCTTCTCTGGATCTGTCTCAGGAATGCTGGTAACTGGAGGTTCTGAACCTGTCTCCAAAAGCATTCCCCACTCCACTCCACCCCAGCAGAAAAATTCCAGGCCAAAGCGATTTCCCAACCTGGCAGGAAGCTACTTGCCTGGGCAGAGGTGGGAAGGCAGTGTGGACCCAGAGATGGGTCCACAGTTGGCAACACACGAGGGCCCCTGACCCTAATCCCCTGCCCTCTGGGCCCAACACACCTCCCCTCCTTTCCAAACCTTTCCTTGGCTCCCAGCCGCTAAGAGGAGGGGCGCTTTCACTGGCTTAACCCTTCTCTCCCCAGGCTCCCAGTCCCCCTTTCTGCTCTGGGTAATGAGTAGCCCCCCAAGCCCCATCCCTACGGTGCTGCTTCTTCTCTCAACAACCTGCAAGATGAGTATTATTACGTTTTCTATTTCAGAGCAGGGGCAGCCCAGACTGAGGAAGTCAGATGCTTTTCTCTGGGTCACATCACTAGGAGGCTGGCTCGCCAGAATTCCAGACCCAAAGACAGCAGAAGTCTGTTCTGTGGGGTAGCCCAGCCTCATTTCCTTGTGCCCCACAGGCCCCTGTGAGCCACTGCTTCAAGCATGAGGCCAAATAAGAACCATGAGATGCACAAGTGCCTCCCTGGTCAACGGCAAGGTTGGCAAGGATGAAGACCAGGTGTTACATATCTCCACCTCCCCAGGGCCAGGCAAGCACAGACACTCACAAAAGTGCCTTCCCGTGTGGTCAGAAGGGACATGGAACCAGGGGCTGCTTGGCCCCGGCAGCCTGGCTCAGGCAGCACTGAGGCCTGGCCTACCAGCCTTCATCATTTACAGGACCCTGTCCCATGGCCAAAAGGAAACAAAGGGCCAAGGTAAGCTCTGGGCGCAGGCTTTCTGGCTTCAGGGGGAGTGCAGGTCATGACTTTTTTTTCTAGCAGCTTCTCTGTGCAAACACAAGCCTCCCATGGTATGTTTAAACGTCAAGGTAGGCCCTTGCCTCGGTCTAGCCACGTCGGCTCCCTCCTCCCTTCCCACCAACCCAGGAATCAAACCAGGGTCCCCTGCATTGCAGGTGGATTCTTTACCAACTGAGCTATCAGGGAAGCCCCCACCTACCCACACCTCCAAGTAACTGGAAAAAGATATGGAGCATCTTAAAACTATCTGATGAGATGGGAGTGGAAGTTACTCCTGCATCATGGGAATAGTTCTCCAAAGACTGTCTCCTGGTTTCTGGCTCCCTTTTCTTCTCTGCCTTCTGTCCAATATCTGTTCCAAACTCAGATTATTTGGAGAGGGGTGGGCAGCCACCTAGGCAGGAGCGGTTCAGCTTGAACGGGCAGAGACGGAAATCCTTGCTCTGTGGAAATCCTAACCAAAAATACTATCCCCCCCCACCCCTACAGAAGACAAACAGTAGGTGTATTAATAGAAGCAGCATGTTTTGTAACTGCAGAGAATCAGTTAAATACTACATGAGCCCTGACTGTCATTCTGTGCCTCTACTCAGTACCTTATGCTCCAGTTATCCCGTGCCTGGAGCCGGAAATCTGTAGTGTCCAAGTGCCTGCTCTGCCATTTCTTGGCTGTGTGACCTTGAAGGAGTCACTTAACCTCTCTGAGCAACAGACTTTTATCTGTAAAATGTCAGTAACGATGATCCCCTCGAATGCTTTCTCCGAGTATTATTATTAGGATCAATGAAATGAGCATATGCTTTGTAAACTCTACAACTGTATACCTGTCACATGTCACATATTACTGCTCTGTTGTATATCCCATCTTCTAACTAATTCTCACTTGCTGTCACCCATTAACACCAATTCTAATTCTCCAGTTCCGTTCTCTTGTTCACTCCCTGCCCCCTGAATATATCCCACTTGTTTTTGTTTTTTAAGCATTTACTTACATATTTATTTGGCTGTTCCGGGTCTTAGTTGTGGCCCAAGGGATCTTTAGTTGGAGTATGTGGGATCTAGTTCCCTGACCAGGGATTGAACCTGGGTCCCCTGCATTGGGAGCACAGAGTCAGCCGCTGGACCACCAGGGAAGTCCCTATCCCCTTTGTTTTTAAATCTCTGGGCTTTTACTGGTTGACAAGAGGTGAGACGTAGCAATGCCTCTGAAATTTATTATGGTTGAAAGCAAGCAAGACTGCCTGATTCAGAATCCCAGTTCCATGTATGAACTTCTGTGAGTTTTCAAGCAAGTTACTTCACCTCTCTCTGCTTTGGTTTCCCCATCTGAAAAATGGGACGAATAACGGTCCTTATCCCATAGGATGGCTGCGAGACAGGAATTCATTAACCCACCCAAAGAGCTTAGAACACTGCTTGGCACATGGCGGCCTCCTGATTAGCCTTCTACCTCCTTGGCTCTTGGCTTTAATTAACACCAATCAGGAGAATGACTGCATAATACCCGGGAAATCACAGAGACCAGTGTGCAGAAGAAAGGACTGAGGGGTAGGAGAAAGAAAAATGGAGCTGGAAAGGGAAAAGAAGGGAAAGAAAGAGGAAAAGACAGTGGATTGTGTTTTGAGAAGGTGTTTAGAGCAGTTTAGATAGGAAAAAAGAGGCTGGGGAACAAAGGGAATCACAATACTGTGTGAAATGAGAGAGATAGATTTCGTTAAAGTTTGGTGACTATTTATTGATTATGTACAAATACGGTTCTTATTAATGAAAGTTTGTAATCCAGGCAGGAAGGCCAAGCAAACACATGAATAGTGAACCTGCAGAGCAAGGGGGAAGGTTTGCTGTGGCCTTGTAAGCCATCTCTCAAGGTAGCTCATGATCAAATGTCAGGTTGGTGAGATGGGAAATTCAAAAGAATTCAGAGGGAGGCAAGTCCCCTGGGGACCAGCAGGGGTCAGCAGCACACAGAGAGAGGAATTGAGCACAGTCCCAGGAGTGGTGAGGTCTTAGCTGCCTGCTTTCTGCACTGCAAACCTCACTCTTAGATCCACTTTTCCTTTTGATTGAAAGTGACTCTGGATCTAGGCTCTGGCATGTTTATAAATGTCTTTATTTTCCCCTCTCTTATAAATGATTTTTGGCTAGGCAGAGGCTTTTAAGTTCCAAATACTTCTCCTGCAGAACTTCAAAGGGATCGTTCTATGGTCCTTGAGCATTCAGTGGTGCTGACTCAATTTCTGACCCTATCAAAACATGTTTCTTTATAGGCAACTCACTTTTTCTCTTTAAAAACATCTTCAGGATATCAGATACTCCTCTATGCTCTGAAAATACAATGTAGTACAAGACAGATATAATACCCACTCTCATGGAACTTGTTTAGTTGCTAAGTTGTGTTTGACTCTTTTGCAACTTCATGGACTGTAGCCCACCAGGCTCCTCTATCCATACGATTTCCCAGGCAAGAATACTGGAGTTGGTTTCCATTTCCTTCTCCAGGGGATCTTCCTGACCCAGAGATCAAACCCATGTCTCCTGAATTGCAGGTGAATTCTTAACCACTGAGCCACCAGGGAAGCCCCACGGAATTTACATTCCATATTATTATTTGTTTTGTTATATGTGTTTGCATCTTGTGTCTTCAACTAGCCTGAAAATACCTTATAGAGCAAGAACTTATCTTTCTGTTCTTGATACTTGATACACTGACTGGTATGTAGTTAATGAACAGGAAATATAGGTGAATTAAATTGCACTATATTAGAAAAGATTGTAAGAAAGCACTTTGTACATTTCAAATCACAATTCAAATAAGACGTTTGTAGTTATTCATTTAAATTGTTAATAATTTCTTACTCTGCATCAGCCACTGTTTCAGGCCTCTGTATTAATACACAGAGATAATAAAATAGAGTTCCTACCTTCAAGCCAGTATAGACTAGATATTCCCTATTTTCTCAAGTACTGCTCTTAGGAAATTAGCTTAATGGCAGCTAATTGGTTTAATGTATTTTAAATGTATAGCCTGAGGATCACTTTCAGAATAGCAGAATAAGGACCTCTGAAAATAAATGCAGTGAAAACACTGGCAAAACATCAACTTTTTAGAATTCTGGAAATTAATCAAAGGCTTGTAACAATCTGATGAGTGTTTAGTCAAGAAAAACAGTTGAATCTCAATAAGAACAATGAACTTTGTGCTGTTTTTAACTTGTCCTGTTTCTATCTACTTCCCTCAGCTCCATGATAGCCTTGAAAACTAGCAGCTCGTAACCAGGATAGCTGTGAAAACCAGCAGCCTAATTAATAGTCACAACAGGGGGCAGAATGGGTTTGGAGCTACTGAGAAGATTGTCACTCTGTTTGGCAGCTCCCAGGAAAATCCCTATTTAGTTTATCTTTATTGATTTGACTCAGAGCTCACTGAGAAAAACCCTGTGTCTTGGGAGATTTTTTTTTGGGGGGAGATTGCTGTTGGAACAATCAGTGGCAATTGTTTAATATCACAACTCTCTGAGGTGCCAACTGCAGTTGGGGTAAAGGGGAGAGTGCTTGAAAACCTAAAAGAAAGATTGTGTGTGTGTGCGTGCACACTCAGCCGTGTCCAACTCTTTGCGACACCATGGACTATAGCCTGCCAGACTCCTCTGTCTGTAGAACTTTCCAGGCAAGAATTTTGGAGTGGGTTGCCATTTCCTTTGGGGATACAATGTTCACAGGGGCTTCGAAAAGCTCTGACATGACCCTGGGAATCCAGAGGGCCACAGGCATGTACAGAAATACATATACTCAAAAAGACCTGAGAAGACACTCATATTTCACCTCTGGCTGACCTACCTGGAAGTGGATGCCAAGGCAAAGTTGTAAACCTCTTGCTGGATGGAGCACTGAAGACATGCCCAACATACAGAGCAGACAGCCCTTCAACAGAGGATATGAGGCTTATTGGTTAAAGTATTTCAAGGGAATCTCTAATCATTAGCTGAGCACTTCATCTATTAGATTAATTACCCAGCAGAAGTGTCCATGGATGCACATAACACAGAACACAGACTATACAGAATTAGTCCAGGAAAGTCACTAAACAAACAAGGGCAACTGCAACAAATACAGTGACAACCAAAATAGTAACAATAGATTCCAGGGAGGGAGAGAGTATCAGACTTCTACAGTTGCTACATTATATTAAATGTATGGTTTTCAACAAAAACGTTGTGAGACTTGCAAACAAAACAACAAATGGGAATATATAAACCATACCTATTTATTTAACTTATATGCAGAGTACATCATGAGAAACGCTGGGCTGGAGGAAGCACAAGCTGGAATCAAGATTGCCGGGAGAAATATCAATAACCAAAAAAATCAATAACATCAGATAGGCAGATGACACCACCTTTATGGCAGAAAGTGAAGAACTAAAGAGCCTCTTGATGAAAGTGAAAGAGGAGAGTGAAGAAGTTGGCTTAAAGCTCAACATTCAGAAAACTAAGATCATGGCATCTGGTCCCATCACTTCATGGGAAATAGATGGGGAAATAGTGGAAACAGTGTCAGACTTTATTTTTTTGGGCTCCAAAACCACTGCAGATGGTGATTGCAGCCATGAAATTAAAAGACACTTACTCCTTGGAAGGAAAGTTATGACTAATCTAGACAGCATATTAAAAAGCAGAGACATTACTTTGTCAACAAAGGTCTGTCTAGTCAAGGCTACGGTTTTTCCAGTGGTCATGTATGGATGTGAGAGTTGGACTCTAAAGAAAGTTGAGCATCAAAGAATTGATGCTTTTGAACTGTGGTGTTGGAGAAGACTCTTGAGAGTCCCTTGAACAGCCAGGAGATCCAACCAGTCCATCCTAAAGGAGATCAGTCCTGGGTATTCATTGGAAGGACTGATGTTGAAGCTGAAATTCCAATACTTTGGCCACCTGATGCAAAGAGCTGACTTATTGGAAAAGACCCTGATGTTGGGAAAGATTGAGGGCAGGAGGAGAAGGGGACGACAGAGGATCAGCTGGTTGGATGGCATCACCGACTCAATGGACATGGGTTTGGGTGGACTCCGGGAGTTGGTGATGGACAGGGAGGCCTAGAGTGCTGCGGTTCATGGGGTCACAAAGAGTTGGACATGACTGAGCTACTGAACTGAACTGAACTGAACCCATACCCAGGAAGAGACCATCAATAGAAACCATCCCTGAGGAAGCCCAGATGTTAGAGCTACCTGTCAGTTTTAAATCAGCTATTATTATATTATAAATGTATTCAAAGAACTAAAGAAAACCATGTCCAAAGATAAAGTATGAGAAAGGTGTCTCACGAAATAAAGAATATCAACTAAACTTTTGCATATAAGATAGGTTACAAAGAAGTATTGAACAACAGGGGGAATGTAGCCAATATTTTGCAATAACTGTAAATGGAGTATAATCTTTTAAAGAGAGATGCTGGGAAGGATTGAGGGCAGGAGGAGAAAGGGGTGACAGAGGATGAGATGGTTGCATGGCATCATCAACTCCATGGACATGAGCTCAATTAAGCAAATTCCAGGAGACAGTGAAGGACAGGGGAAGCTTGGTGTGCTGCAGTCCATGGGGTTATAAACAGTTGGATGCAACTGAGTGACTGAACAACAACAATTTTTTTAAAATTGTATAACAAATTTAAAAAAGTATAATTAAAATTTTAATTAAAAATTCAGTATGGGAAATTAAGAGAATAAAATCAACTAAAGAAATAGAAATTATATTTTTAAAAGAAACAAATAGGAATTATGGAGCTAAAAAGCATAATCACTGAAATAGTTTCACAAGAGGAGCTCAACAATAGTCTGGAGCAGGCAGGAGAGATTAAGAGCGCCAGTACGAGCAACTGTAGGTGAATATGAAAGACAGCATACATACTCTTTCATCTGTAACAATTTTCTTCTAACTGACTTAAAAGACAAATGCAAAAAGCAATAATTATAAAGCTATGTTTATAGACTGACTTAAAATGCATAAAGATGTCATTTGAATGACAACAATGCCACAAGGGTGGAGAGAGAGAACAGATCTACACTGAAATGAAGTTTTTGTGTAGGATTAAAATTAAGTTAGTACTAATCTGAACTAGAGTGTTTTTGAGATGTTAAATATAATCCTCAGAAGAACTGCTTAAAAAAAAAAAAAGGTTTTGAAAATGTAGCAAACCAAAAAAAAAAAAATCAACAAGAAAATTAAAATGTTAATCGAGATAATGGCCAACAAGCATATGAGAAGATGTTCAACATCATTAGTCTTTCAGATCAGATCAGATCAGATCAGTCGCTCAGTCGTGTCTAGCTCTGCAACCCCATGAATCGCAGCACGCCAGGCCTCCCTGTCCATCACCAACTCCTGGAGTTCACTCAAACTCACGTCCATCGAGTCAGTGATGCCATCCAGCCATCTCATCCTCTGTCGTCCCCTTCTCCTCTTGTCCCCAATCCCTCCCAGCATCAGAGTCTTTTTCAATGAGTCAACTCTTCACATGAGGTGGCCAAAGTACTGGAGTTTCAGCTTTAGCATCATTCCTTCCAAAGAAATCCCAGGGCTGATCTCCTTCAGAATGGACTGGTTGGATCTCCTTGCAGTCCAAGGGACTCTCAAGAGTCTTCTCCAACACCACAGTTCAAAAGCATCAGTTCTTCGGTGCTCAGCCTTCTTCACAGTCCAACTCTCACATCCATACATGACCACAGGAAAAACCATAGCCTTGACTAGATGAACCTTTGTTGACAAAGTAATGTCTCTGCTTTTCAATATGCTATCTAGGTTGGTCATGCCTTTCCTTCCAAGGAGTAAGTGTCTTTTAATTTCATGGCTGCAGTCACCATCTGCAGTGATTTTGGAGCCCCAAAAAATAAAGTCTGACACTGTTTCCACTGTTTCCCCATCTATTTCCCATGAAGTGATGGGACCAGATGCCATGATCTTCGTTTTCTGAATGTTGAGCTTTAAGCCAACTTTTTCACTCTCCACTTTCACTTTCATCAGGAGGCTTTTTAGTTCCTATACACAAATGAAAACCACAATGAGATAATACTTCACACCCACTGGGGAACAAATGAACAATAACGAATGTTGGTGAGGATGTGGAGAAATTGGAATTCTCTTACATTGCTGGTGGGAAAGAAAAATGATACAGCTGTTATAGAAAGCAGTTTGGCAGTTGTTCAAAAAGCAAAACATATGTTACCAAACAACTAACCAGTTCCACTCCTAGGGATAAACCCAAGAAAAATGAAAACATACATCTGAACACAAAAATTTGTACATGAATGTATATGGCACCATTATTCATATAGCCAAAAAGTGGAGACAACCTAATATCCATCAACTGAGGAAACAATACATGAAATGTAGCATAGACAAACAATGAAGCACTCTCAGCTTCAGAAGGAAATACAATCTCAAGACAGTTACAACATGAACGACCTTCCAGGGCATCATGCTAAGCGAAATAAGCCAGACATGAGAAGACATATATGTAATACTTATGTTATTATTCCACTTATATGGAATATATACAATATTTATTGCATGATTCCATTTATATGAGGTATGTGGAATAGTCATAAAGTACACATCAGAAGGTGGAATAGTGGTTACCAAGGACTGGGGGGCGGGGGGATGAATGGGGAGTTACTGTTTAATGGGTACAGAGTTTGAGTTTGGGATGATGAAATCAAGTTCTGGAGGTGGATGGCAGTGATGGTTGCACAACGAAGTGAATGTGCTTAGTGCTACTCAACTGTACACTTAAAAATGGTGAAAATGGTAAATCTTATGCACGTTTTACTTACAATGCAAAAAATTTTTTTAATTACACAGAAAAAATATTTAGGACCTATCATTTTATTTATTATTTAATATGTCTTATATATTGCATCTATAAAGAAGTGAAAAGAGGAACAGAGTCCTTCTGATTTTCAAACGCTAATGATTTCCCTTGGCAGTCTCTTTTTCAGGCCTGGTTTGTTTTCTTCAAAGAAAACACCAGCAGATCCCTGGCACCTAATTCCTCTTGCAGAGAGGGAGAACAATAAATATTTATAGAATGACCATCAGTCCCCCAAGTCCTACTGTAGATCGGAGTCTACAGGGGGTGGAGTCAAAGGCTGTGATAGTGGAGAGCATGGATGACAGAGGCTATGCTACCTGGGATCTGCTACCTGGGGTCTAGGTGGAGGGGTCAGGAAAGGCTTCCAGAATGATGTCAGATCTGACAAGAGTAGAATGGAAGCACAGGAAAAGCTTAAGCAAAGGCAGGGAGGCATGAGAAAGCTTTCAAAACTACATGTAGTGGGGCCAGCGGGAGCCAGTCAGGCCAAGAGAGGTAAGAGCTAAATCCCAACATAATAATTGTGGGGTTATTTTTTTATATGCCCCCCTCCAGCCTTTCCCAGATGACCCATAGAGATTGTTATGCACGCATGCTTCAGTTCAGTTCAGTTAAGTTGATCAGTCATGTCCTACTCTTTGCAACCCCATGAATCACGGCATGCCAGGCCTCCCTGTCCATCACCAACTCCTGGAGTTTATTCAAACTCATGTCCATCGAGCTGGTGATGCCATCCAGCCATCTCATCCTCTGTCGTCCCCTTCTCCTCCTGCCCCCAATCCCTCCCAGCATCAGAGTCTTTTCCAATGAGTCAGCTCTTCGCATGAGGTGGCCAAAGTACTGGAGTTTCAGCTTCAGCATCAGTCCTTCCAATGAACATCCAGGACTGATCTCCTTTAGGATGGACTGGTTGGATCTCCTTGCAGTCCAAGGGACTCTCAAGAGTCTTCTCCAACACCACAGTTCAAAAGCATCAATTCTTCAGTGCTCAGCTTTCTTCACAGTCCAACTCACATCCACACACGACCACTGGAAAAACCATAGCCTCGACTAGACGGACCTTTGTTGGCAAAGTAATGTCTCTGCTTTTGAATATGCGCTCTAAGTTGGTCATAACTTTTCTTCCAAGGAGTAAGCGTCTTTTAATTTCATGGCTGCAATCATCATCTGCAGTGATTTTGGAGTCCAAAAAAAATAAAGTCTGACACTGTTTCCACTGTTTCCCCATTTATTTCCCATGAAGTGATGGGACCAGATGCCATGATCTTAGTTTTCTGAATGTTGAGCTTTAAGCCAACTTTTTCACTCTCCTCTTTCAGGAACTTTCATCAAGAGGCTTTTTAGTTCTTCTTCACTTTCTGCCATAAAGGTGGTGTCATCTGCATATCTAAGGTTATTGATATTTCTCCCGGCAATCTTGATTCCAGCTTGTGCTTCCTCCAGCCCAGCATTTCTCATGATGTACTCTGCATATAAGTTAAATAAGCAGGGTGACAATATACAGCCTTGACGTACTCCTTTTCCTATTTGGAACCAGTCTGTTGTTCCATGTCCAGTTCTAACTGTTGCTTCCTGACCTGCATATAGGTTTCTCAAGAGGCAGGTCAGGTGGTCTGGGATTCCCATCTCTTTCAGAATTTTCGACAGTTTCTTGTGATCCACACAGTCAAAGGCTTTGGCATAGTCAAGAAAGCAGAAATAGATGTTTTTCTGGAACTCTTTTGCTTTTTCCATGATCCAGCGGATGTTGGCAATTTGATCTCTGGTTCCTCTGCCTTTTCTAAAACCAGCTTGAACATCTGAAAGTTCACGGTTCACGTATTGCTGAAGCCTATCTTGTTCTTTTTTCATTTAAAACAAATTCACATTTTTTGTAAAAGTCACTGTTTTGAGCACATTTCTTTGAAAAATGTTGATGGTTTTGTAATTATTTATTTTCTTAGATTTCTTTTGCACTGCAGTTTTTAGGATCCTTTTGGAAATAGTGTGACTACTGCATTTTGCAGCATGAATGGTAGTAAATGGTCTTAAGTTCTTAACAACAAATGGATTTCTCTAAAGAGACCAAAATGGTGACTTAGTTTTTCTTATGCCCCCTAAAAAGTGGCTCTGCTTCAGCAGATACTTGCCAGTTTTTAATTTATCCATGACTTCTCACCCTACCCCACTCCCATATACCTTCTAACATCAGCTGTCTTGTTTCATCACTTCTCTGGGGTTCAGTGTGCAGTGAGCAATTTTTGTGTCAGAAATCCCCTGTCATAACAAATAGATTTAACAAACTCAACTTACGTAAAGCTACCTGTGTTCTGTTCATTTTTCTGTAAAAAGATGTCCCTGATCGATTATATAGTATAAGAATACTTGAAGATAGACCAGAAAGACCATCCGTGGATTAATTATCCTGCCTATGTAGAAGAACAGTAATCACTGAAGAAAACTGATTAGCTGTTACTAGCCAGTTTAACTTATTCAAAGCCTGTTATTTTATTGCATACTAAACTAGTGAATTAGTTGGAGAAGACAATGGCACCCCACTCCAGCACTCTTTCCTGGAAAATCCCATGGACGGAGAAGCCTGGTAGGCTGCAGTCCATGGGGTCGCTAGGAGTCAGACGCAACTGAGCGACTTCACTTTCACTTTATCTTGTGGCAAATATGCAGTCTGGTAGCAACCTGCCACCTTGTGGCGAAATTTATAAAGACACCCTTGGGGACACAGTTTTGACTAGTTTGGCAATCACTCCAGTACTCTTGCCTGGAAAATCCCATGGACTGAGGAGCCTGGTGGGCTGCAGTCCATGGGGTCGCTAAGAGTCAGACACCACTGAGCGACTTCACTTTCACTTTTCCTTTCATGCATTGGAGAAGGAAATGGCAACCCACTCCAGCGCTCTTGCCTGGAGAATCCCAGGGACGGGGGAGCCTGGTGGGCTGCCATCTATGGGGTCGCACAGAGTCGGACACGACTGAAGCGACGCAGCAGCAGCAGCAGTTATTGTCACAGTGATGATGATGATGATAAGGTTGATTAGACATCATTTATTGCACTCCTACAGTGTTAAAATCTATACATACTTTCCTTCATTTAGTTTTTGCAGTCGTCTTTCTTTCTGCTGGGAAATGACCCACCCTCCATCTCCGGCACACATGTAAGTGTCCTCCCTGGATGGACAGACTTCAAGCAAAGCAGCCCCCACTTCCAGAGAGAAGGAGAAAGCAAGCAGGCTTCAGCTGGCAATTAAATGTGATCTAACATAGGGAGGTTTGAATAAAATAATTTGAGGTTGCATTCCTCAACCACCTGCAGGCTGCACCCTACCCCTGGGTGTAGGAGGCAGGGGTGCAAGGGTGGGGATTACCAGCTTTAGTCCAATGTTTGAATCCCATCACACCACTTACCATGGCCTTGGGAAAGTCATTTCCCTCTCTGAACTTCTACTTTCCATCTTTAATTCTGTAGCCTTTCATTTTCTCACCTGTAAACGTAAATAACACTGTCTATTTTCAGAGGGTTGGAGAAGACAATGGCACCCCACTCCAGTACTCTTGCCTGGAAATTCCCATGGACGGAGGAGCCTAGTAGGCTCCAGTCCATTGGGTCGCTAAGAGTCGGGCCCAACTGAGCGACTTCACTTTCACTTTTCACTTTCATGCATTGGAGAAGGAAATGGCAACCCACTCCAGTATTCTTGCCTGGAGAATCCCAGGGACAGAGGAGCCTAGTGGGCTGCCGTCTATGGGGTCGCACAGAGTCAGACACGACTGAAGCGACTTAGCAGCAGCAGCAGCATTTTCAGAGGGTGACTTTGAGCATTAATATATGAATAGAAATAGAGAAGGGAAATGCTACTCACTCCAGTATTTTTACCTGGGAAATCCCGTGGACAGAAGGAGCCTGGTGGGCTACAGTCCATGGGGTCACAAAAGAGTCAGACACGACTTAGTGACTAAGCAACCACAGCAACCTACTGAATATGGTTGCTGAGGAAATACACGTAACACACTCAATGCCCAATACGCAATAGGCCCTCAATAAGGGACCTGCTAGTACTGCTGTCTGTGGATGGTGCTCATGGATGGTTTTCAGGTTTTTATTAGACTTTTGTGGAATTTCCCAAAGTTTCTACATCAATTATGTATTACTTCTGCATCTCTGGGGGAGAAACATTATACAAATAAAAGCATAGGGAAGGTGTCCGGTGCAAAGTAACCTCTTAAGAAATAGGTGTCCCGCCCCACCTCCCACCTGGCAAGCCCTTTCCTCTGAAGTCTGGCAAGAAGGGCCCCCAGGGTCTCATCCAAAGTCACTGCTGCTGGTCATGGTCATGTATAGGGCCAGAGAGAAGCTTGGTGGTGATAAAGAACCCATCTGCCAATGCAGGAGACGTAAGAGACTCAGGTTCAATCCCTCGGTCAGAAAGATCCCCTGAAGAAGGAAATGGCAACCCACTCCAGTATTCTTGCCTGGAGAACCCCATGGACAGAGGAACCTGGCAGGCTATAGTCCACGGGGTCGCAAAGTGTCAGACATGACTGAAGCGACTTAGCAGGCAGAGACGCCACCATCAGAGGAAGGAGTTAGGAGCAAGGGGGATGTGTGAGACATATGAACTCTGGGGGAAGAAGGGGTTCTGAATCCCTCCCTGTGCTCAGGGAGGTGCATCTTGGGGGGCTTTCTGCCTCTGTGGTCACCAGGAAAATGAACTGAAGAGAACCAGGTGGAATCCGGTGGGTGGGTCTATGAGTGCTCAGTGTAAAATGGATTTAATTCTGATATTCATTTGAAAATTTTCTTAATAAGATGTTGGAAAAATTAGCATGTGTTGGGGGAGGGGAGAAGGAGCGAGAACAAGGATGAACAGGGTCTGAGTGTGCCCACAGAGAGGGTCCGCAGACTCGGGCCTTTCACATAGTTTAGAGAAACCGAGTCACTTGTGTGTCATGTTGGCCATCCTTCTTGCTTTCTAGATGAGGAGACCTCCATTGGCTCAAGGTCACCCAGCCAGGAGCAGTGGCCATGTTCCTGCCACAGTACCAAGCTGCTGCATGTTTTGAATACAAAATGCTGGAAGATTTTTCCCAAGGCACGCTCCTCATGCAGAAAGTTCTAGAGGCCTCTGACTCACCCATGTGGGGAAAGGCTGGGGCAGGCAGATCAGAGGGCACCATGGTGGGGAGTCGGGTGCTCGAAAAACCTAAAGGGGTGGCTGGCCACAAGGGATGGGTTCTGAACAAGCCTGATGTGCAGAAACCGTCCCTGAAGCAGGATTTATTAGGAAACCTCTCCAGAGGTGACTTGAGCCAGCTTTTGCCACGACTGTTGTATTTTAGTCCATAACATTCTCAGAAATCCCTCCCCAACCAAACCCCAACTCATGATGAAAATCACCCAGTGTGACGCAACAGAGCTTCGGGCACACCCAGCATCCACCTCCGCTCTGCTTCCAACGAGCCAGTGACGTGACACTTGGATGCTCAGTTTTCTGGCGTCCTCATCTGTCAGAGAGCACATTACCCCATCAACCTTTTGGGACACGAGCTGAGATAATACACACAACAGGCTTCTTGCAGGGTCTTGCATGTAGAAAACACATAGTAAAGGACACCTAATGTTGCTGTGTGTGTTGGGGTGGTGTGTTGTTTATTTTATTTGTGAGCTCTTAATGACTCACCCACTTAACAGCTTTCCCAAGGGGTAAGTAACAACCTCTCTAAAACCTCAAATTTCCTCCTCTGGAAAATAAGTAACTCCCACCTCAGAGGCTGTTGTGAGAACGTGGGGTTAATGAGGTAAAGAGCCTGGCTTATAGCCAGAAAGGGCACATTACTGGCAGCCAGGCTACCAGGTCCTTTTCTGCACCCAGGGCTGCTGCTGCTGCTGATAAGTTGCTTCAGTTGTGTCAGACTCTGTGCAACCCCATAGATGGCAGAGCACTAGGCTCCTCTGTCCCTGGGATTCTCCAGGCAAGAACACTGAAGTGGATTGCCATTTCCTTCTCCAATGCATGAACGTGAAAAGTGAAAGTGAAGTTGCTCAGTCGTGCTGGACTCTCAGCGACCCCATGGACTGCAGCCCACTAGGGCAGACATTACTAATTGAGCCTGGAGGCTGCTTTGGCATTCTTGTTAATGCATGAGTGAAGTTGAGGGTGGAAATGAACTCTGTTTGCCATCCTTGGCATGAGCTCAATGAATATTAATTCCCATGATCCTTCTCTATCACCTTTCCTTCTCAAATAACTAACTAACCTCCAGGTGATGACCTGGTTTGGTGAAAGTAGGGTCCCATGAATTATATCAGGCTACAAAGACATGTTGACACTGTGTCTTCCCATTGTCTAGAAAGTCTCAGGTTTGCCAGGAAAAAAAAAAATCTTATATCTAGGAAAAGGCCTAAGGAAAAGGCCAGGATGTCCCATAATTATTGACATGGGGAATGAGTTTCTGGAGGCTCTGAGTCCCTCTTGTCCACACACAATCAATGACTGAAATTTCTCCTTTGAAACTTTATATCTTGGCCTTTACACATTTTGAAAATAAAAACACCCCAAGAAGAATAACTCTATAAATTCTTTCAGTTTTTCACATTATCAGGAGCTGAGATCTGACTTCGAAAGGCCCGAGTGTACCAAGGATTAGAGAAAACCGTGAGGAATGGAATTAGTTCTAAAAATAAAATTTGACTCTAGACATTCTAAGACAAGTGCTGAACACTAAGGCAGAAAGAACCAAGTTCAAATTCAAGTCAGACCACAATTAGCTCTATGACCCCAAGGTCCCTTAACCTCTCTGAGCTCACATTTTCCTCTATGTAAAATTGAGATGATAATAATATTATTTTTTATTACTAAAACTCTCTCCTCCTTACTCTAAAATCCATAATCAAATAATATAATGGACAGAAAAGTGCTTCATAGTAAATTTCCTACTAGGGATTAGATGGTTTATTACATACTCAGTTATGATAGAAATCCAACTCCAAGTAGCTTAAGCTGTATAAAGGAACTTATGGGCTCATTTAATTAAAAAACAGATATGGAATGACTTCAGGCTTAGCTGGATCCAGGAGATGAAACCATATTTTCCTGGCTGTCTCATCATCTCTCATCTCTGCTTCACTCTAGGCTGAACTAATTTTCTTCTATTGAAAATAGTTTTTTCATGGCCAGGGAAGATAGCCACCAACTGCAATAAATAAATTTCTCCCAGATTAACAAGTCCAGGGCAAAAGAGAGCTTCTCCACCCATACATGCATCATTGTATCAGTCCCAGGGATTTTGATTATGGGCCCCCTTGGACCAACCACTCTTGTTAGGAAATAGGATACAATGGCTGATCCAGTCTGAGTTATTTACCTACCCCATAACTAGGGGTCAGTGATGTGAGTGGTCTTTATAACTGACAGCCCCATGAGACCGCCCTTCATGAGAGGTGAAGGGGAAGGTGTAAAGTTTTTGGACAGTCAAGAACCAGAATGCACTAGGCTGGGTCTCAGCTTGCAGAAGACTCAGCTTGCAGCTTGCAGCTGCCTCAAGATGATGTCAAATGAGCTATGGCTGCCACATAATCCTTCAAACAGCTCAGGAATTATAAACATTGTGTCTGCTGTTTGTCACGTTTTCTGCCACATTTTCAACACCTTGCAATATCTGAGAAATTTCCAACCTTATGAGCCCCCTCACCCCCATGGCAAAAGACAGAAATGTTAACTTCCCAGCCTTCCTTGCAGCTAAGGTACCAGCATGTGACCTGTTTCTACCAATCAGATTCACCTGGGGAGATGAGGCAAAGGAAGGATGCTCTGAGTGGTGAGTGGCTCCAGACGCTCAGCTTTAGGGTGAAATCTTGGTGCAGAAATGTCCTTGAGGAGCTGCAGCAGTGGATATTTTGGGAGCATCAATCCAGGAAACTTAGCCTCAAGTCAGGTCTACCCTGAGTTCATACCCTTTTAATAAGTTCCTTTTCTGCCTAATCAGCCATAGTGTGTTTCTACCACTTGTAGCAAAGAGCCCAGGCTAATAGCTACTCTGATACCCTTGGCAGGCACCAGATGGGAGGGGTCCCCTGAAGGGGCAGTTTTCCCCACTTGACACAATGGGGACTAGAGGGCAGGGGAACATCAGGCTGACCAGGGCAATGCTGCCAGGCCAGCCCCAGCTCAGGATCTTGTAAGGATGGCTGACATGAAGACAAAAGAAAGTCAGATGACATAGTGATATAACTGGATATACACTAGATTGCTGATTTATTTCTGTGTGTATGTATTTTTACTGAGGCAAAATCACACAACATAAAATTAGTAATTTTTAAAATGTACGGTTGAGTGGCATTCAGTATGATCACAATTGTGCAACCATCATCTCTGGTTCCAGAGCATTTTCACCACCCCCGAAGGACACCTTGTAACCATGAAGCAATCACGCCCCATATCCTCCTCCTGCTAGTATCTAACAATCATTAGTCTACATTCTTTCTCTATTGATGTATATATTCTGGATATTTCATACAAGTGGAATCATATGATATGTGACACTTTGGGTCTGACTTCCTTCACTGAGCACCATGTTTTTGAGATTCATCCATGTCGTAGCATGTATCTGTCCTTCATGCCTTTTTATGGTTGAATAATGTGAATAGGAGAAGGCAATGGCAACCCACTCCAGTACTCTTGCCTGGAGAATCCCATGGACACAGGAGCCTGGTGGGCTGCCGTCTATGGGGTCGCACAGAGTTGGACACGACTGAAGTGACTTAGCAACAACAGTGTGAATAGGTCACATTTTTCTTCATCCACTCATCAGCTGATGGACGTCTGGGTTTCCTTTACCTTTCAGCTATTGTGAATAATGCTTCTAGTCAAGAAGAATGAGGAGGGGGTGATCACTGGCTAAGACTGTTGGAGTCCAGTTGAGCAGCGGCAGGAACCCAGTCTGGAGGCAATGACACAAACAGCATCTTCAGCTTTTGGAGCAGAGACACTGACAGAGTCTGGTCACATCCCAGTGGGGACGGTCAAAGAACACAGGACAGAAGACAAGCGGGAGGGAAAGAGGCCGCTGGTCGTAGCTGAAGAAAACCTGTGAGTCTCCAGGAGCTTTGAAGGAGAAACGGTGGGTCTAAAGGGGGAATTCCAATCCTTCGTGCCAGAGACCAGCATAGCATCGGAGTTAAGGTGCAGCTTTGGAGGCAAACAGGCGAGGTCTTAAATCTTGACTCTCATTCACCAGCCATGGAATACTGGGGCAATCATTTCATCTTTCCAGGTCTCAGTTTGTCTTTTATATACGGGGCTCCTAAGCACCCCTAGTTCTGGAGAAGGAAATGGCAACCCACTTCAGTTTTCTTGCCTGGGAAAATGCCATGGACAGAGGAGCCTGGCAGACCACAGTCCATGGGGAAGCTGACAGTCAGATGTGACTGAACGACTAAACAACAACAGCAACCATCCCTGGTTCACAAGGTCATTGTCAGCATTAAGTTAGATAATGTAAGCAAAGTACAATATCGGACACCCAATAATCTCTTACCATAAGGTAGTTATAACTCTTAGTATGAGAGTTTGGTTAGTGTTACTGTGTCTCTGTTCTTCTGTTGCTCCCTGAAGGAGATCTAGGATGTTAAAATAGTGTCACAGGTGTGGATCTACTTCATGCATACACTTGGGAGTGCAAAAATGTCTCTTTCTTCATCATGCAATATGTGAGCTAGATTTTTTTCTATTTCATTTGATTTGGGGTTTTCCAGCTCTTCCAGTATGGCAGCTAGCCATTGAAGGGGACCCACACTGAACGAAGTCCTAGGGAGGGGCATCATTATCCACCCTCGTAGGCCTCTGCCTGGTCTTCATTCATTGTATCAGTTAGGGTTCAACAGGAAAAACATTACCAGTAGGAGATACTAAGAGGTTTATTGCAAGAAATTAGTTTATGCAATTGTGAGAGCTGGTTGCTGTTGTTTAGTCACTAAGTTGTATCTGACTCTTTTGTGACCCCATGCACTGTAGCCCACCAGGCTCCCCTGTCCATGGGATTTCCCAGGCAAGAATACTGGGGTGGGTTGCCATTTTCTTCTCCAGGGGATCTTCCCAACTCAGGGATCAAGCGCAGATCTCCTGCATTGGCAGGTGGATTCTTTACCACTGAGCCACCTGGGAAGCCCTCGAGAACTGATAGGCAAGTCCCAAATCTGCAGGGAGGTTGTCAGAAAGGCTGAAACTCTCAAGTGTGAGCTGAAACTACCTTCCACAGGCGCAATTTCTTCTTCAGGGAGTTTCAGTTCTGCTTTTAAAGCTTTTCAATTAATCAAGTCAGGTCCATTCAGATTACATAGAGTAATCTCCCCTTCCTCAAGTAAACTGATTATAGACAAACCACATGTACAAAATACCTTCACAGCAATATCTACTGTTTGGTTAACCGGAGACCACAGCCTTCCACTGACACAGAAATCTGACCATCACCATCATCATTTCCACGCTAGCCATCCTCCCCACCAGCCTCCTGGGGTGTCTCAGGCCAGTGCACCTCCTCACAACCCAGCACAGTGTGGCCTGCAGGGCGGGTTGGCCTGGATTTGAATACACCTCTGAAATTAAGAGACGCTTACTCCTTGGAAGAAAAGTTATGACCAACCTAGATAGCATATTCAAAAGCAGAGACATTACTTTGCCAACAAAGGTCCGTCTAGTCAAGGCTATGGTTTTTCCAGTGGTCATATATGGATGTGAGAGTTGGACTGTGAAGAAAGCTGAGCGCCGAAGAATTGAGGCTTTTGAACTGTGGTGTTGGAGAAGACTCTTGAGAGTCCCTTGGACTGCAAGGAGATCCAACCAGTCCATTCTGAAGGAGATCAGCCCTGGGATTTCTTTGG
Organism: Bubalus bubalis; assembly: GCF_019923935.1. NCBI lineage: Eukaryota > Metazoa > Chordata > Mammalia > Artiodactyla > Bovidae > Bubalus > Bubalus bubalis. Next base: position 45,958,035 of record NC_059160.1, read on the forward strand.
AAGGAATGATGCTGAAGCTGAAACTCCAATACTCTGGCCACCTCATGAGAAGAGTTGACTCACTGGAAAAGACTCTGATGCTGGGAGGGATTGGGGGCGGGAGGAGGAGGGGACGACAGAGGATGAGATGGCTGGATGGCATCACTGACTCGACGGACGTGAGTCTGAGTGAACTCTGGGAGTTGGTGATGGACAGGGAGGCCTGGCGCGCTGTGATTCATGGGGTCGCAGAGTCGGACACGACTGAGCGACTGAACTGAACTGAACTGCCATCAGTAGCTATAGATTGTTGGGCAAGTAACTAAACCTTCCCAAGTCTGACTGTGAAATGGGGATAATAATAGTGTCTGCCTCATATGGTTGCTACGAGGATCAAAGTGGCAAGAACATGTAAAATTGCTTAGAATGATGGTGGACACCGAGGGTTCAGTAAATAGTCTCTAGTGCTTTCTCCCCATGCTGGATGCAGGAACTCGGGTCTTTCAGCGCGGTTGAGATGGCTGCTCCCAGATCTCCATCCACCCTTAAGAGGAACCTGTAGATTTCCCTGTCTGAGCATCACAAGGCCAGCCCAGAGGCCTGGAGAAGAGACATTAAGCGAGTAGACAGCTCACCCTCAAACCAATCCTGGCAGCGCGCGCCCCCAGAGGAAGTAGAGGGAACTGAAAGGAAAGTGGTTTGAGACCCTGGCCGCTTTGCTATGGGACAGAGCGTAACCAAAGGGAAGACGTTTTCTTCTCCCACTCACTTTAAAAGATGCCATTTGGAAGGTGCTTTCTGGGCTACCAGGCGCTCTCAACAGAGGTGGGGCCCCCAGCACCTCTATCCACAGTGGGAAGGAGCCGTCAGCCGGCCGCCTCTAGAGGGCGCACCGCTCGCAGGACTCGGGCACGTATCTGCACCCCTGCGCGTTCTTGGAAACCTCACGGAAAATACTGCATTTCCTGTGATGAAATGAGTGGGGACCTCGAGAACTTGTGATTCACGGTATTATTGTCGTCGCGATTTCATTGCACTGGCAGCCAGGGGAGAGGGGAGGCGGAGGAGTGGGAAGGGGGCGGCGTGGGGGGTGGCGGAAGACGGACACCAGTCACGGGAGTCTGTCCCGTTTTCCAACTGGGCTGTTTCTTGGATTGCTGGACCTCTGCCCCACTTCACTTTAGTCCCTGAATAAGCACGTCTTTAGATTTGATTGTGCCTGTCTCCCTTTTCCCTGATGTAGGAGGGAGCTTCATTTAGCCTCTACAGACCACACTGAGATGCCTGATTGGAAAGCAGCCCTTTTGAGTTCAGGTCGCAGGGTCTGGTGTTTAAAGGACTCTGCTATTATGTTAAATTACTTGGGGATCTCTGTCCGGCCTCTCTGCTAATGAGGTTTAACTTACTTGGCAGTGACTGACACTGGCCAAAGCAGGCTGGAGGGATAGGAAAGGGTCAGGATAAAAAGGGACACCACTTGGAACTACGTTAAAAATTCTTCCCCCTTTACCAACTCCCCAGTCAGCGTTTCTGGACCAAGCTGGTGTCCTCAGACTCCAGTCCTGCCTGGGAGATCAACAGGAAGCCCGGATTCCCTGACCCTAGGGGGCTTTCAATGAGTTCAGGAGAATCGTGCAAGCCAGTCAGATCCCAGAGGCCACTCTATGCTTGAAGAGAGCCAGGCTGGAGTCAGGGAAGGAGTTAACTGGAGTTTCAGAAACAAGCTGACCTGAAACTAGAGTGGAATCTTGTTTCTGTTTATACCCATGATCCTGGCTAATTCTTAAATTCTGTGAGCCTCAGTTTCCTCATCTGTAAGACAAGCAGGTCAGGGTTTGGGGAAATCAAGAGCCTATTTTGCAGAACATGAAACGTTATGCCCATTAGACCGGTCAGCCAAGACTAAAAGGAATGTAAATGAAAGTGATGCTCACTGAGGTAGGAGAAGTGGTGGGGCGAGGGTGAGCAGATAATCAATACATCCTGATATTTCTTTTTTTTTAATTTATTTTATTTTATTTTTTAACTTTACAATATTGTATTGGTTTTTCCATATATCAACATGAATCCACCACAGGTATACACGTGTTCCCCATCCTGAACCCTCCTCCCTCCTCCCTCCCCGTACCATCCCTCTGGGTCATCCCAGTGCACCAGCCCCAAGCATCCAGTATCGTGCATCGAACCTGGACTGGCAACTTGTTTCATATATGATATTATACATGTTTCAATGCCATTCTCCCAAATCATCCCACCCTCTCCCTCTTCCACAGAGTCCAAAAGACTGTTCTATACATCAGTGTCTCTTTTGCTGTCTCGTATACAGGGTTATTGTTACCATCTTTCTAAATTCCATATATATGCGTTAGTATACTGTATTGGTGTTTTTCTTTCTGGCTAACTTCACTCTGTATAATAGGCTCCAGTTTCATCCATCTCATTAGAACTGACTCAAATGTATTCTTTTTAATGGCTGAGTAATACTCCATTGTGTATATGTACCACAGCTTTCTTATCCATTCTGTTTCTACTTCTGGAATGTTTCCTGCAAAAACCCTTTCCTCTTCCATCCCCATTGCCACACCCATTCTCATCGTATCACTTCTGACTCCCTGACAGAAGCACCTACCTGCAACCTGGTTTCACTCTAGCCCACTTCCACATTGCTTTTAGAAGGATCTTTCTAACAAAATCTCTCCTCTTGTTCCAATCTGCCAGTAACTTCTCTTGGTTTGCAGCAATGTTCTCAATTTTTTTGGCCTCAGGCAGGTCCTCTTTGCAGTCTTAAAACTTACTGAGATCCCCAAAGAGCTTTTGTTTATGTAGGTTATATGTCTCAACAGTTACCATATTAGAAATTAAAAATGAGAATATTTAAAATACTTTTTGGTAATTAAAAAACAAAAGTAGCAAACCCATTACATATGATTTTTTTTTTTTTAGGAAAAAAATGGCTAAATTTCCCCAAACAAAAATTACCAATGAGCAATGTGGCAATGTTTTACAGCTTTGCAAATCTTTTTACTTGCTTGTTTAAATAGAAAACTGCTTGATTCTCATCTTTGGTTTCACAGTCAGTATGTAGCAGTATATTGTTTCGGTTGAATTTTATGAAGAAAATTGAACCTCACACAATTATGTGCATGGGAGAAGGATTTAATACTTTTTACTAGTGCTTTCAAATTTCAAATATTCTTCTTTAATACTATATGAAAATTCAATGAATGATAATTTTTTAAGGGTTGTAAAGTGGATTCTGAAACCATATCAATGAACTTTTCCTACTCTGTTACATCAAAATCCATTGATCTATCTTGCATGTTCAGTAGATCTTTTATCCCTCTCTGATTTTGTAACATTGTACATGGATCCTGTAAAAAATACTGGGTTACTGACATATGCAAATCTTTGAAACACTTACACGTTTTGTTATACTATAATGAAAAATCTCATTATTGATATTATTACCATTGATCTCATCAGCAAGTTCTTTTAATAATGGGAAGCTGTCAAATCCACGTTGTGAAATTTCCAACAATTTAATCTTTGCTCAGAAGCTTTAATTTTATTATTGGCAACAAGTACTGTCACTTTTTTTCCCTTGAAGTGACAGTCATTGCCTTCATTTTCAAGAAAATGTCTGCGAAATACCCAAACTGGTGGTTGTTCTTTCAAGTAAAAATGGTGTTCCCTGAAAAACAGCTGGTTTCATGTGCAACTCAAACACTTGTCTAAATGCTTTTCCTAGAAATAACCATGGTACTTTAATGGAACAGAATTACCTGATGGCTATATCCCATTCCATTGAACAAAATTTAGAAAAGTCACAAAATCAAGAGTCAAGCCTTAATAAAAATTATAATTCTACTCTTTCAGTAAGGATATTTGTAAGTAAAGGAAGCTTTTTTGTTGTTTTTTAATTGCAAGGGACCCAGGGACTTCCCTGTTGGTCCAGTGGTTAAGACTCCAAGCTTCCACCACAAGGGGCCTGGTTCAATCCCTGGTCAGGCAACTAAGACATCATGTGCCATAACACAACCAAAAAAAGATAATAATCATGATGACGATGATGATGATGACATTTGCAAGGGCCCTGTGGTGAGCCGTAGAATAACTAACAGTGCAGTTTGGTACCATGATTCCCACTTAAGGTGTCAGCAACTTTACTCAACATTGTTTCACATCATTGTACGTGTCAACAGGTGTTTTGTTTTGTTTTGTTTTGTTTTATTTTGTTCCCAAAAAAGGCAAATCATGTGTTCGTGTTACTATGATAATGCTTTTGACCTCTTAGACAGCTTGAAAGGGTTTGGGGAGCACTTTGAGAAATGCTGTCCTATAGAGTGAAGCCTGAACTTCTTGGTGTGGCCCAGACAGCTGTCCATGAACTGCCCCTGCCGACGTCAGTCCCCTCTCATATTGTTCCACCCTTGCTGAAGTTCACAATTCAGCTAAGAGTGGGTTCATCCTGTAGGGCAAGTGACCTGGCTCTAGAACCCAAACCAAGCTGCCTGGCTGCTCGTTCTCTCCTGGAGCAGAAAACAAAGTGACTTTCTTTCATGCTTCCAACCTTGGGGCCTTTGCTTGAACTGCTCACTGCCTAGAATTCCCTTTCCTTTGTGTGTGTGTGTGTGTCTGTGTGTGTGTGTGTGTGTGTATCTGTGTGTGTGTGTGTATCTGTGTGTGTGTGTGTATCTGTGTGTGTGTGTGTGTGTGTTAAAAATTTATTGAAGTATAGCTGATTTACAATATAGTGTTAATTTCTGTACAGCAAAGTGACTCAATTATATATATTTTTTTTTCTACTCTGGTTTATCACAGAATATTTACTATAGTTTCCGGTGCTATACAGTAGGAACTTGCTGTTTATCCATTCTCTAGATACTAGTTTGCATCTGCTAACCCCAAGCTCCCAACCTCTCCCTTCCCCATTTCTCTTCTCCTTGGCAACCACAAAACTGTTGTCTTTTTCTGTGAATCTGTTTCTACTTCATAGATATGTTCATTTGTGTCATATTTTAGATTCCACATGTAAGTGATATCATATGGTATGTGTCTTTCTCTTTCTGACTTATATCACTTAGTATGATAATCTCTAAGTCTATCCATGTTCCTGCAAATGACTTATATCATTTTTATGGCTGAGTAATATTCCATTATGTATGTACCACATCTTCTTTATCCATTCCTATGAGCATTTAGCTTGTTTCCATGTCTTGGCTATTGTAAATAGTGCTGCAGTGAACATAGGAGTGCGTATATCTTTGAATTAGAGTTGTGTCTGGGTATGTGCCCGGGAGTGGGATTGCTGGGTCATTTGGTGACTCTAGTTTTAGTTTTTTGAGAAACCTCCATGTTGTTTTCCATAGTGGCTGTACCAGTTTACATTCCTACCATCAATGTGAGAGCTCCTTTCTTTTCTGGGGAGCTCCTATTTATTCTTCAAGGACCAACTCAAATATCACCTCCTCAGTGAAGCCTTCCCTGAACCCTCCAGCCTGTATCCACAGTACTTTGTATACTTCATTTATAGAACTTAGGACATTGTAGAGGGTCACGGGGCCTCATCAACAACTCAGAAACCCCTAAACTGAAAACTGGACTTGGTTTGTTAAATCATTCACTTTTAAAATCTGCCCTGGTTGTACATGAGACTATTTATAGTCTTTTTTTTTTTTTTTACCCTACTTAATATAAATATCAGCATGTTTCATGGCAGCAATATACATGTGTTTGATTCCCAGATATTGCTGCAGGACCCACTGGGGTGCTGTGGGAATTACGATTATGCCCTGTATTATTGCAGGTGGCACTGGTGGTGAAGAACCCGCCTGTTAATGCAGCAGATGTAATGCAGGAGAAGTAAGAGATGCCGGTTCAATCCCTGAGTCAGGAAGATCCCCTGGAGAAGGAAATGGCAACCCACTCCAGTATTCTTGCCTGGAGAATCCCATGGACAGAGGAGCCTGGCAAGTTGGACATGACTGAAGTGATTTAGAATGCATGCATCTTTCTAAACGCTGATAAATTCTGAAATCCAAAACCCATTGGGTCCTTGAGGGTTTGGGGTGAGGGATTGTGGACTAACACTATGTTCCCGTAAGTATGTCTCTTCTGCTTAACTGACATCCATGAGGATGCTACCATGTCCTAAACACATCTGTATTCCCAGATTCCAACAAAGTACCTGCTATGTGGTCACACACACCAAAGTCTGCAGAATAAGTAGAGTTTATGACTTTTCCATAACTCTATGGGGAGCTCCCATACCAAATTTTAAGGAGCAGATTGGACTTCAGAAGTCTAGGGTAGTGTTCAGGTTACAAGGACAGATTGAATACACACTTCCAATTTTGCTCCTTCCTGAAACCCCATTAGAATTTCTGGAAGAGGAATTTTTGAAAAAAATTTAAAAGAAACCCACAATGTTGAGAAAACAGAAACCACAGCCGCAAGAAAAGGACAGTGGTAACTTCCTGTGCAGTCCTGGGAAAGCAGAGTCCAAGGCAGTCAAGGGGAGGGTGGAGCACAAGCCAGATTTACACAGTAGACTCAGCCCAAGACAAAGAAACTGGCTGTACCAGGTTTCTCTGTGGGTGAACGGGCGGGGGAGGGGTGGAGGCTAGATAGGAAGGACTGGGGGAGTATCTAAGAAGAAATTAGATCCTGGGTCCACCCCCACTCCACACCAACCTCCCCACCCCCAACTTCCTTGCAGCTAATTTTCCCTCATACTGGAAGAAGTCTGTAAGATTATTCTCAGGAGAGGGTGCGTGCATGCTAAATCGCTTCGGGTGTGTCTGACTCTGTGTGACCCCATGGACTGTAGCCCACCAGGCTTCTCTGTCCTTGGGATTCTTCAGGCAATGGGTTGCCATGGGTTGCCTGGCATGGGTTGCCATGCCCTCCTTCAGGAGATCTTCCCGACCCAGGAATTCAACCTGTGTCTCCTGCATTTGCAGGTGGGTTCTTTACCACTAGTGCCACCTGGAAGACGGTAAAGCACAGCTTCTCTGGATTGGTAGATGCCAGGCACAGTTAAGGACGTGGGCATTTCACAGAAAATAGGGGTTTGATCCCTGGGTCAGAAAGATCCCCTGGAGAAGGAAATGGCAACCCACTCCAGTGTTCTTGCCTGGAGAATCTCATGGACACAGAGGCCTGGCAGGCTACAGTCCAGAGGTTCGCAAAAGAGTCAGACATGACTTAGAGCCTAAAAAACAACAACATTCAGCATGTGTTTTTATGCTGAATATGGAAACAGCACACCCCCATGGCTCCAACCTTCACCCTCAGCTGGGTTCCTAGAATCCTGAAATCAAACCTTCCCCTCCAGGGAGTAGATTGGAAGATGTTTAGCATGAAGAAAAGACTTAAAAACACTGACATACTGGATTTATCAATACCTAGACCCGCAGATCACCCTACTGGGAAGCTCCAAGTGAACAATCTCTCTTGTACCCAAAGCTTCCATTTTTTTTTTTTTTTTTTAGTATTTCATTGACAGTAGACCTAATAAATGCCTCAGATTAAATACCTTTAACATGGAAGAGAGAGACCAAAACAAACAGGATAAAGCAACCTGGGAGAAACAGATAATGTGCAGAGAGTTTTTAAAAATATATTTTGTTTTCAGAGAAGTAAGAAGGCATTCATGCATCCCTGAACTGAAGCAAAAACAGGATACCATCAGAAAACATTCCAAGATTTAGGAAGAGCTTCAGATACTAAAGATATGATAATTGAATTTTTTTTAATCCATAAAAGAGTTGGAAAATCAAGTTAAAGAAACAATTTAGAAATTAGAGCAAAAAGATAGATTGAAAACAGGAAAGAAAAAAAACAAAAGGAAGTCCAGACCAGGAGAGACCAGGAGACCTAACATCAGAATAATTGAGATTCCAGAAGAAGAGAACAGAGAAAATGGAGAGGAAACTATTTACAAAATACTCAAGAAATCCTGCAGAAAGCAATTTCCAAAATGCAAGAGCCAAGAGCTTGTTATAATGGATGAAAATACACTCAAATCAAGGCATATTGCTGAAATTTCAGATCACTGAGATTTAAAAAAGCAAGATTCATGATTTTCAGGAGAGAAACAAAAAAACATAATAAAAGAAGAAAACAGAATTAGAACAGCTTCAGACTTCTCATAGCAGTACTGATGGCCCCATGCTTTCAGAAGTCTGAGTGAAAATAATCTTCAAAACAGAGTTCTATGCTCAGTCAGGTATTAGCCACATACGATGTTTTGGCAGAAACATTTTCAAATTGCCAAGATCCCAATGCTTTTCCATGCAGCCTTTCTCAGCAAGCTGCTGCTGCTGCTAAGTCGCTTCAGTCGTGTCCAACTCTGTGAGACCCCAGAGACGGCAGCCCACCAGGCTCCTCCATCCGTGGGATTTGCCAGGCAAGGGTACTGGAGTGGGTTGCCACTGCCTTCTCTGTCTCAGCAAGCTACTGGAGGCTAAATTCCACCAAAACGGAATGTCACTAAGTAGAAAGACGTGTGTTCAGTAAATCAGAGATCTACTGAGTGACAGCTGTGCCCCAGACTCAGCGGGCAACCAGTTCAACCAGTCTCAAGGGAGACCTGGAACTTAGCGCATAAAGACAGATATACGTTTGGGGCATTATTACCAAGATCCTAGCTGAAGGAAGAGAATGCCCACCCAGATACGCAGAGCCCTGATTCTTTTCTAGATCTTGTCTTGACTGGGTGTTGGTGGAGTCCCTGCCCTCCCAATGGTGCCTTGTAATTGTTTCAACTCCGCATGTGTTCAGATTTGACCCACTCCTAGAGATAGATCATGGAGCTGAAAAGCAAAAACAAAACAAAATAAAGTGAAAAATGGAGTAGCCCCCTCCCTGTGAATGTATTTTTGCCAGACTACGGTGCATGGCTTGCCCTACAGTCTTGCAGACACTCTGATGTTCCTCGCTCACTTCTCTGGAAGCAGCTCTTGTCAGTAACAGGAAATGCTCTGTGATGCCTTGCTTGGTCCAGTTCATTTTCTCCCAGAAGACTTCATCTATTAGCAGTAATACTGTTCTTCCCTTACAGTGGTTTGGGCTGGTTTGCTTCTTGGTTTTCCAAAATTAAACAAGACCTCCTTTATTGTATAGATCCTATATCCTATACAGATGGTAACACTCCCAAAATATATGAAAGAATACTTCACTCAAAAATCAGAAGAATATGTACATGTATAACTGAATCACTTTGCTGTATATCAGAAACTAACACAACCTTGTATATCAACTATACTTCAATTAAAAAAAAATTAGGATAAGGCTTTCCCTGGTGATGAGACTGACACTATCTTCACAGAGGAATTTTAAAGCTACTGGAAGTATTCTTATTTCTTAACCAATTTCTTTAAATGACATGCATATAATTGCTGCTTAATGGCTCAGTCATGTCCAATGCTTTGCAATCCTTGGGACTATAGCCTGCCTGCTCCTCTGTCCATGGGATTTTCCAGGCAAGAATACCGGAATCAGTTGCCATTTCCTCCTCCAGGGTATCTTCCTGACCCAGAGATTGAACGGAGTCTCATGTGTCTCCTGCTTTGCAGGCAGATTCCTTACCTGCTGAGCCATCACGGAAGTCCTATATTCATGATTCAATTTTCAATGAAGATTTTAAATTCAGGGTAAATGAAGGGATTTTAAATGGCAACTCAGAGTTGTCAGATGTTTGATTTGTAGATTTATTTCTCAATTAGGCCAACTTGTATCATTCCCATTTAATACTGTAAGCTGCTTCTCCTCACCCATCACCCCTTCCTTGCCTCCGTCACCTGCGTCCACCCCCATCCTCAGGCTCTTCCAATTCCCTTTACCCTGCTCTACTTTTTCTTTCATTTTTTCATGGTACTTATTAGCTTCTCACATCCTCTGGAATAGTGAATCTCAGAATTTGGGGTTCTAAGATCTGTTTTATCCTCTTAAACATTATTGAACTTCAAAACTTCAAAACACTCTTATGTGGGTTGTATCTATTGATGTTTACTATATTTGAAGTTAATACTGAGAAGTTTTCAAAACCCAAGGATCACAAGCACACATTCTGTAACCTGTCAGACATCATGTAGATTCTGGAAAATACTGTACAGTCATGAAAAAAATGAGAATGCAGAGGTAAATATCATGTGGTATTGTTATGAAAATACTTTTGACCTTGAGGACCCCCTGAAAGGGCTTTAGGGGGCCCCACAGTGCCAAGAACTCTACTTTGAGAACCACTGTTTAGAACAATGCCCAGCACAGAGTTGTTGGTTGGTTTAGTTGCTAAGTCATGTCTGACTCTTTACAACCCCATGGACTGTAGCCCACCAGGCTCCTCTGTCCCTGGGATTTCCCAAGCAAGAATACTGGAATGGGTTGCCATTTCCTTCTCTGGAGGATTTTCCCGACCCAGGGATCAAACCTGCATCTCCTGCTTGGCCGACGGATTCTCTACCACTGAGTCACCTGGGAAACCCCAGCACAGAGTAGGCACCACTCAAATATGTACCTAGTGTCTGTTACACAGAACACCCTCTGTTAGGTGCTCCTGGGGATACAAAAGTAGGAAAGACCTAATCCTTCTCCTTGAATCACATCTCTCAGATGCCTTCTGGGCATCTGATAGTAGAATATTTGCATTCAATCTAATTCTGTTTCTCTAGAAACACTCTTAGGGCAGCAGTCCTGGGATTAGTCCAGCCAGCCCACTGTTGACCAGTCCGGAGGACTATGACATATGTGGGTGTTTCTCACAGACACTGGCCACTTGTGTTAGAAATAGGGAAAGATGAGTCCATGGGGCTTCTGAGCAGAGCCAAAGAAAGCAGGAAGAAGAGGGATGCCTCAGGCCCAAGAATCGTGTGACCTTGAGGGGGTCAGTTTTCAAATGAGTTTCTTCCTCTGCTCAATGGGGCTCCTTGACTAGAGGCTAGACCCTAGGTGATGCTTCCAGTGTTAATATTCTACGGTTCTACTAATGTCAGTATTTCTGGATCCTAAGCACTTAGTTATCAGTTGTCTCTCTGATTAGTGTGTGAACCCAGCTGAACCATGTGTGGAAATAAGCCTGCTTTGGAGACATTTGATCTCCTGTCCAGAAAGCCCAGGGCCACTGGAGTCATTTAGTATAGTAAAACAATCAAGTAAAAAAAAAAAACCAATCAAGTAAACATACTGGAACCCATCACATGATGTAACAAAAAAAACTAAGCCCACCCTACGTTTCATCTGGAATCCAGTTTTGACTAAGCCAGCTGATGACAATTTGAGTGTCAGTGACAATTTGGACTCCAGTGAGAAAAGCAGATCTGATTAATTCCCATTAAGTTTATCTTTTTCATTCATTCATTCAACAAATATTATTGAGCAGATATTATTTGTCACCTGGTATGTGAGATACTGAGAAAACCCTTATGAATAAAATGCATTATAGATGCATTTTATTTTAAATGCACTTAAAATGCACTTGAGAGCTCATTTCTTTTCCAAATAAATAATTGTCAACATGTAAATATCTGGAGATTTCATGTTAAGAATCCAAGTTTCCAGAATTCCAGGAAAGTGAGTTTGCCATTGCCTCCCAGTTGCCTTCAGTCCTTCCGGTCATGTCCCTTCCCTGCCTGGTCCCTCTGGGCTTTGGGTCTGCCACCCTTGATGAACAGCTGGAAAGGAAGTTAGGTTAATAAGTAACCATGTGTTAAAGACTCACTGGAACTGTTGCAAAGTGCTAAGGGGACATGCTTAGCACATTTTCTGTGAGTGCTGCACAACAGAAAGGCTAGGGAGGGAGGAACACAGGGGGCGGCGGCAGAGATTCCAGCTCCCTCCAAATCCCTGGTATAGGAGGGCAGCAGAGAGTTAATGTAGAAGTCCCCCTGTTCGTGGCATGGGCTCTGGTGCCCTGGTGGAGTCTTGAAGAAAATTCATTTCACCTAAGTTAGGAAATGGACCAGATTCCAAGCAGTGTTGACAGAGATTCAGCTGAAACAGGTGGGGAAACCAAGAGGGGTTGGGAGGGAGATTAAGCTCAGACTCTGCCCTCTCTGTGTTAATTCTTCAAAGCACAGAACTCCAGTGTGGCTTGCCTCTGATAAACATATACCCACTGAGTTCAGTTCAGTTCAGTTCAGTCGCTCAGTCATGTCCGACTCTTCGCAACCCCATGAATCACAGCACGCCAGGCCTCCCTGTCCATCACCAACTCCTGGAGTTCACTCAGACTCTCGTCCATCGAGTCAGTGATGCCATCCAGCCATCTCATCCTCTGTCGTCCCCTTCTCCTCCTGCCCCCAATCCCTCCCAGCATCAGAGTCTTTTCCAATGAGTCAACTCTTCACATGAGGTCGCCAAAGTACTGGAGTTTCAGCTTTAGCATCATTCCCTCCAAAGAAATCCCAGGGCTGATGTCCTTTAGAATGGACTGGTTGGATCTCCTTGCAGTCCAAGGGACTCTCGAGAGTCTTCTCCAACATCATAGTTCAAAAGCATCAATTCTTCGGCACTCAGCCTTCTTCACAGTCCAACTCTCACATCTATACATGACCACAGGAAAAACCATAGCCTTGGCTAGACGGACCTTTGTTGGCAAAGTAATGTGTCTCTGCTTTTGAATATGCTATCTAGGTTGGTCATAACTTTCCTTCCAAGGAGTAAGCGTCTTTTAATTTCATGGCTGCAGTCACCATCTGCAGTGATTTGGGAGCCCAAAAAAATAAAGTCTGACACTGTTTCCACTGTTTCCCCATCTATTTCCCATGAAGTAATGGGACCAGATGCCATGATCTTTGTTTTCTGAATGTTGAGCTTTAAGCCAACTTTTTCATTCTCCACTTTCACTTTCATCAAGAGGCTTTTTAGTTCCTTTTCACTTTCTGCCATAAGGGTGGTGTCTTCTGCATATCTGAGGTTCTTGATATTTCTCCCGGCAATCTTGATTCCAGCTTGTGCTTCTTCCAGTCCAGCATTTCTCATGATGTACTCTGCATATAAGTTAAATAAGCAAGGTGATAATATACAGCCTATACATACTCCTTTTCCTATTTGGAACCCATCTGTTGTTCCATGTCCAGTTCTAACTGTTGCTTCCTGATCCGCATACAGATTTCTCAAGAGGCAGGTCAGGTGGTCTGGTATTCCCATCTCTTTCGGAATTTTCCACAGTTTATTGTGATCCACACAGTCAAAGGCTTTGGCATAGCCAATAAAGCACAAATAGATGTTTTTCTGGAACTCTCTTGCTTTTTCCATGATCCAGCGGATATTGGCAATTTAATATCTGGTTCCTCTGCTTTTTCTAAAACCAGCTTGAACATTAGGAAGTTCACCGTTCACGTTTTGCTGAAGCCTGGCTTGGAGAATTTTGAACATTACTTTACTAGCATGTGAGATGAGTGCAATTGTGCGGTAGTTTGAGCATTCTTTGGCGTTGCCTTTCTTTCGGATTGGAATGAAAACTGACCTTTTGCAGTCCTGTGGCCACTGCTGAGTTTTCCAAATGTGCTGGCATATTGAGTGCAGCACTTTCACGGCATCATCTTTCAGGATTTGAAATAGCTCAACTGGAATTCCATCACCTCCACTAGCTTTGTTCATAGTGATGCTTTCTAAGGCCCACTTGACTTCACATTCCAGGATGTCTGGCTCTAGGTGAGTGATCACACCATCGTGATTATCTGGGTCGTGAAGATCTTTTTTGTACAGTTCTTCTGTGTATTCTTGCCACCTCTTCTTAATATCTTCTGCTTCTGTTAGGTCCATACCATTTCTGTCTTTTATCGAGCCCATCTTTGCATGAAATGTTCCCTTGGTATCCCTAATTTTCTTGAAGAGATCTCTAGTCTTTCCCATTCTGTTGTTTTCCTCTATTTCTTTGCATTGATCACTGAGGAAGGCTTTCTTATCTCTTCTTGCTGTTCTTTGGAACTCTGCATTCAGATGCTTATATCTTTCCTTTTCTCCTTTGCTGTTTGCTTCTCTTCTTTTCACAGCTATTTGTAAGGCCTCCTGAGACAGCCATTTTGCTTTTTTGCATTTCTTTTCCACGGGGATGGTCTTGATCCCTGTCTCCTGTACAATGTCACGAACCTCATTCCATAGTTCATCAGGCATCTATCTTTCAGATCTAGGCCCTTAAATCTATTTCTCACTTCCACTGTATAATCATAAGGGCAAGTATTATTATTTATTAACATCCACCTAGTTATATCCTCTTCAAGCCAGTACTCCCTTTAGGACCTTCTCTAATGCTCCTCTCTCTGTGTGGAATGCTCTTCCCCCACATCCTTCCATGGCTCACACCTTCTTGTGATTCAGCTGTAGGCTTAAAAGTGACCCTCTTGAGGTGTGGAGAAAAGGGAACCCTCCTACACTATTACTGGGAATATAAATTGGTGCAGTCACTATGGAAAAGGGTATGGACATTCTTCAAAAGTAAAAATAAAAATAGAGTTGCCATGTGATCCTGCAATTCCATCCCTGGGCATATGTCAGGACAAAACTATAACTTGAGAAGATAAATACACTCTAATGTTCACTGCAGTGCTATATACAATAGCCAAGACACAGAAGCAACCTAAATGCCCATAGACAGAGGAATGGATAAAGAAGATGTAGTATATGTATACAAAGCCATAAAAAAGAATGAAATAATGCCATTTGCAGCAACATGGATGGACCTAGAGATTACATGCTAAGTGAAGTAAGAAACAGAAGGCAAATTCCATATCACTTATGTGCATGCATGCTCAGTTGCTTCAGTCATGTCCAAATCTTTGCAACCCTATTAACTGTAGCCTGTCAGGCTTCTCAGTCCATGATGATTCCCCAGGCAAGAATACTGGAGTGGGTTACTATGCCCTCCTCCAGGGGATCTTCTTGACCCAGGGATCGAATTTGCATCTCCCACTAGCGCCACCTGGGAAGCTCTATGGAGCAGAAACAGACTTACAGATATAGGAAATAGCCTGGTGGTTGCCAAAGCGTGTGGAAGAGGGAGGGACTGGGAGTTTGAGATTAGCAATTGCAAACTACTATATATAGAATGGATAAACAACAAGGTCTTACATATGGCATAGGGAACTACATTCAATATCCTGTGATAAACCAGAGGAAAAGAATATGAAAAGAAATATATATATATATATATATAATCACTTTGTTGTATACCAGAAATTAACACAACATTGTAAATCAATTATACTTCAATAAAATAAATTTTAAAGAACATATACGCCCTGAACAAATGTTATTATTTATTGTTGTTGTTCAGTCGATAAATTGTATCTGACTCTTTTGCAACCCCATTGACTGTAGCCTGCCAATCGTCTCTGCCCATGGGATTTCCCAGCAAGAATACTGGAGTGGATTGCCATTTCCTTCTCCAGGGGATTTTCCCAACCCAGTGATCAAACCTGCAACTCCTGTGTTCCCTGGTAGATTCTTGACTGCTAAGCCACCAGAGTCAGTGGTTATTATTTATTAACACCCTCCTCGGGCCACTAGTCCCCTTAGGAACTTCTCTTAATGCTGTGCGGAGAAGGCAATGGCAACCCACTCCAGTACTCTTGCCTGGAAAATCCCATGGGTGGAGGAGCCTGGTGGTCTGCAGTCCATGGGGTCGCTAAGAGTTGGACACGACTGAGCGACTTCACTTTCACACATTGGAGAAGGAAATGGCAACCCACTCCAGTGTTCTTGCCTGGAGAATCCCAGGGACGGGGGAGCCTGGTGGGCTGCCGTCTATGGGGTCGAACAGAGTCGGACACGACTGAAGTGACTTAGCAGCAGCAGCAGCAGCTTATGCTATGCTGTCTGCATGGAATATTCTTCCACCATATCTTTCCGTGGCTGACACCTTCTTGTGATGCAGCTCTTGGCTTAAAAGCGACGCTCTCAGCAAAGCAGCCTTCTCTGGTGTCCCAGCAAAAAATTAGCCACCTTCTCTCCCTCAATCCCATCAGTCTGGTCTGATTCTCTGAGTAGCATTTACCACCAGCTGACGTTTCTATAGCTGATTTTCCCTCTTTCCTCACCAGAAAATAAGCCCTATGAGAGCAGAGACCTGGTCTGTCACCTTCACTGTCATATTGCCTGTGTTCACAACAATCCTGCCACTTAGGAGCCGCCTAACACTTGCTGAACGTGAATGAACTGTGTCTGAGGCATGATGGTGGCTGCACAGAGACAATTGAGAAATCCTAAATTACAGGCTGGAAAGAAAGAGAGGCACCAAGATGTCTAAGTCGGAGACCAGCTGACACCAGCTGAGATGGCCACAAAGTCCTGGCGGTTGGACAAGGCGTCAGAAGCTTCCCTGCAAGTGCTGGGGGAGGTGGCTCTCCTCCCTGAGCCTCAGTTTCCTCATCCACAAAGTGGGGATGATAATAATGGTACCGGCCTCACATGGTTATTTTATTTTCTGTTTACATTGAGTTTATATTCAGCTTTTTAAATTTTATTTTTAATTGGAGTATAATTGCTTTACAATGTTGTATTAGTTTTCGCTATACATCAAAGTGAATCAGCTTTGTTGTTGTTGTTCAGTCGCTCAGTCATGTCTGACTCTTTGTGACCCCATGGACTGCAACACACCAGGCTTCCCTGTCCTTCACCATCTCCTGGAGCTTGCTCAAACTCAGGTCCATTGACTCGATGATGTCAGCCAACCATCTCATCCTCTGTCGCCCCCTTCTCCTCCTGCCCTCAATCTTTCTCAGCATCAGGGTCTTTTCCAATGAGTATAGTTCACATAGGGATGTGTGAACAAGAGATCCTTGTAATTCTACACAACTGAGAAATCAGAGGCATTTGTTCCTGTCACATATCTTAGCCAAAGCCGACTGGATAGAGACTGATTTCTCTGATTAGTGATATGGGAAGAAGAACTGGACATGACTCGGCTCAGCAAATTCCTTACTCTTTCTTCAAATCTGCTTGAGTCTGAGAGGGTCAAGCCATGCAGTAAGGAGCCTGTCCCTATTGGGGGCAGCTTGTGGCTTTCCAGCTATGCCAGTGGCTTGGTGGTTAAGTCTGTCTAATTTAAGGGTGGAGGTTCCCAGCACACCCTAGGTCTGGCTGCACACTCAAACCTAGTGTTTATCAGTAATAAAGGTTTTGATTTCTTCTCTACGTTTCTGTGAATCAGTTCCTGACTTGATAGGGAAGAGTTTCCCTGGTGGCTTAGACAGTAAAAAATCTACCTGCAATGTAGGAGACCCAGGTTTGATCTGGTCGGGAAGAGCCCCTGGAGAAGGGAATGGCTATCCATTCCAGTATTCTTGCCTGGAGAATTCCATGGACAGAGAAACCTGGAGGGCTACAGTCCATGGGGTCACAAAGAGTAGGACTCCATTGAAGCAACTGACATTTTCATAATTTTGACACGACTGAAGCAACTTAGCAGCAGCATGGGCTTCCCTGGTGGCTCAGCTGGTAAAGAATCCGCCTGCAATGTGGTAGACCTGGGTTCGATCCCTGGGTTGGGAAGATCCCCTGGAGGAGGGAATGGCAACTCACTCCAATATTCTGGCCTGGAGAATTCCATGGACTGTGTAGTCCATGGGGTTGCGAAGAGTGGGACACAACTGAGCGAATTTCACTTTCATCAAACCTCAGAAGCCTTTGTGCATGATTCTAAATCTCAAAGATAAAATAGATTCCCCCCCGACCCACAGCTTCTGGCTGCCTCTCATTGTGGCACTTGCCATTTTGTATGTTAACATCAATAATATGCAGGAATTGTAACCTTACTCTTGTGTGTCTGTGAGCATGAAGAGAGCAAAGTTACAGGGAGTTCTGGATGATAAGCAGTATGTTAAGTCACAAAAGTGGGGATGGGGAGGATGCCTGCCTTGTGGAAAGTTATTTCCACTTCACCTTCTCACTAGTCCCAACTTTTTTTCCCTCTTCATCTGTTTTCTTTATCTCTACCTCCTTTGCTCTTCCCTATCAAACTCTGGATGTAAGCAGAGTTGATAGTTTAATGGATTTTTTATTCACTCAATCATTACTTATTAAGCATCTCAGTATGCCAGGCTTTATGCCAGGCTGGTTGAAAGAAAGGATTTGAGATATCACTTTTTTACTGTGGTATTTAAAAAAAACTTTTTAAATTGAAGTATAGTTGATTTACAATGTTTCAGGTGTACAGCAAAGTGATTCAGTGATTATATATATAAAATATACAATATATACACTATCTATAATATAATGTATAGTATATAATATACAATATATTAATAATATTATATTGTGTTGGAGAAGGAAATGGCAACACACTCCAGTACTCTTGCTTGGGAAATCCCATGGACAGAGGGCCTGGGCCATAGTCAGTGGGGTCACAAAGAGTTGAATATGACTTAGCAACTAAACAGCAGCTTTATATTGTATATTATAAAATATGTGCATGTGCATGCTAAATCACTGAAGTCAGGTCCAACTCTTTGTGACCCTGTGGATTGTAGCCTAACAGGCTCCTCTGTCCATGGGATTCCCTAGCCAAGAATACTGGAGTGGGTTGCTATGCCCTCTTCCAGGGGACCTTCCCAACCCAGGGATCAAACCCTTGTCTCCTGCTTCTCCTGCCTTGGCAGGCAGGTTCTTTACCACTAGCGCCACCTGGGAAGACCTTTTATAAAATATATACTATGTATAATATACACAACATATATAACATAATAACAATTTGTACATAATACATTATGTATATATAATATACACAACATATATAACATAATAACAATTTGTATATAATACATTATATATTATACATTATATTATGTAACATATATGTATACAATATGTATATGCTATATGTAACATTGTATATTATATATAAACAATTATATACTATATATATTATATGTATTCTTTTTCAGATTATTTTCTATTATAAGTTATTACAAGATATTGAATATAGTTCCCTGTGCTGTGCAGTTAGTCCTTGTTATTAATCTATATCATTCTTATTTTCTTTCCCATCACTTCTCTTTCAATGTCAAGCTTTGAATATTGTCCAAAGATGTTTTATTAGAGTTGGCATCATTTAAAATACCTTCAGCTTCGTAGATTTTAGTCAAAATGCTCAAATTTCTGATTCTCCATCTCTGATCTTTTTACACATTGGTGCTGAGGTAGAACAACATTTCGTTATTTTGTTAGGGTGAGTAATGTAAGCTGCTGTAAAAGATACACACACGTACACACACACCCCCACACAAAAACCTAAGTAAAGCTCAGTGCCTCTTAATACAATGAAGTTTCATTTCTGCTCACATTGCGTTCTTTTGCAGCTCTCCTCCAGTTGATGACTTGGGCATCCAGGCTCCTTTTTCCTCCTTTGAGGTTACTCTCTTTAGCGCATGGTCTCCACTGCTGCTGTGGAGGGGCAACAGGATCGACTGGGATGTTTTCAGAGGCCAGCCTTGAAACTTTTACCCACATTCCATTGGCCAGAACGTTGTCATATGTCCCCATCCTAACTGCAGAAGAGGTTGAGATCCGTTTCTGGGTTCCCAGGATGAAGACACAGTGCAGACACTGTCTTTGCCACAGAAATATTAACTCATATTCTCTCTCCCCCATCTCCCTGATATCTTCCACTATTCCCACACTCCCTTCCTTTCAGGAATACAGCTGTTTCAGTGGAAAAGCAAAGAGAAAGAAGAGTCCAGACTAAGCTTTTGAACTTCAAAAGACTTTTGAAACATATAGCTTGAGAAAAAAATCTCTGTGACTTAAAAGCCTGGTCTTTTTAATTCCCTAAGTCTAAATCCTGAATGACTCAGTAATGAAATCTATACCCTGCAAAATCTAGAGGCTTTTTCCAGAATTGGAATCAGCCCTTAGTCTTTTGCCCTAACCCAGGAGAGGCAAACGTGTTAAGGGTTGAGAAGAGAGAGGCTAACCCTGAGGAGATCAGAGCAGGAGCCTCATGTGGCTCTCTGAGGATCCCTGCCTCCTGCCTCCTCCTGGATGGAGTCCTGGGGAAGAGACAGGGAGAAGTAGCTCTGGGTCACTGTGGTATCTGATAGGAGAGGAGGTCTGTGTCTTGTCTCCTTTGCAGCGTTCCCCTCCAGCAAAGGTGGGGGCTTCTCTAGTGGCTCAGCAGCAAAGAATCTCCCTGTAATGTGGGAGACTGGGTTCGATCCCTGGGTTGGGAACATCCCCTGGAGAAATGGCAACCCACTCCAGTATTCTTGCTTGGGAAATCCCATGGAGTGAGGAGCCTAGTGGGCTGCAGTCCATAGGGTCGCAAGAGTTGGACATGACTTATCGACTAAACAACAACAACAATCTCCAGCAAGGGTGTGAGAGGTAGGGATGCCTCCTCTATGTTTACACAGCAGGGACTCGAGACAGCCTCTGGGAGATTCCCAAGGCCCCAGAGCAGTGTGGGAACAGCTGAGGTTTTCCATTGCCCTTGACAGAAATGTGAAGCTAACAAGACAGAGCCTTGCCTGGAGAGGCCCTGGGTAAACTGCTCTTTCTGTGGATCAACCACGGAGGACCAGACAGCACAGCTCAGCGGAGGCCAGCTGGCATGGTATCCACAGGCAGATAAGGACCTGGGAGAAGACACCTGAGCAGATGCCAGAGACAATGAAGACCCAATGTCTTGATTGACCAACAGAGGTCTAGGAGTTTATACCCTGGGCGAATGCAGGCTTAAGATAGTTGCCTTCTGTTTCAGAAAATCAAAAAAGTTATACTTTTTTTGTTCCCTGTTCCCTATAAGATGTGTACCTTCCCAATTTAAAACACCCTAAAAAGTCCTCAAAGACAAGCTGAGGCATAGAAGTGGGGTGGGCTTGGAGTAGGGAAAATGGGAGTTCCTTTGTCAATAACCATTCAGTACAACCTTGAACTTGTCGTTTCACCTTTCTGGATCTCAGTTTTCTCATCTGTAAAATGAGATGTAGTACTACCTGCTTCACAGACTTGTTGTGAGGATTAAATGCAAAAACAAAAAAAGCCCTGGTTCAGGACCTGGCACACATTAGGGGCTCAGTGAATATCTGAACCTTTCCTGTCTTTCCCATCTGAGGTCATTTCCAGTTTCAAAACATGATGATTCTTTGTGGGAAAGATGCATACAGGAAGCTATGTATACCAGGGCCTGGAAAATAAAATAAAGTGCCTTCCCTATTCTGTAAGAAAACAATAAAAACCGAGGACAAGGCACAAAATGGACAACAAAAAGCCAGCTTGAGAGGAGGGCGGGGGGTAAGGGACAGACTGAGGGCGGCGACGGCACTAAATGAAAACCAACCATTCAATACCCTGCTATCATCCTTCGTCACACTGCAGAAATAGAAAACAGACAAACACACTGTGTGAAGGGCAAAGGGGTTGGCAAGATTCTGGCCTACAGGAAAAACCCAGGTTCAATAATGCCACGAGCAGCGGGAGGCAGGGAAGTGAGGTCAAAGTCAACGGTGGGGTTTGCGTCCGGACGACTGGTATTATAGTCCTAATGAGGCTTAAACATCACACGTTCCTCCTGCGATGAACTCAGTTTCTCATTATGCTCCATATCTGCTCCAGGATCAGCCAGCCACATGGCAGGAGTGGTTTCCCCTTCATCCGGCTGATGAATTATCAAGGGTATTCTCTACCTTTCTTTTTTGGGAAAGGAAAGTTTTGGAGTAGAAAACGTTCTCTTCTATTTATATCTACTCTTTTCCCTCTGATTAAAGAGATGATACAGTTTGGGGATGGACTTCAGGTCTCTATTTAGAAAGTGCACGGTTAAGACAGCATTTCTAAGAGCCTCTGCTCTACTCTGGGTCTTTATCTGGTCTTCAGGGGGATGTGAGATGTAGGGCTGTGGTTTTGAATGTTTTCAAGGTTGTTGGAATAGCCACATGTTTTGTGTCAAGCTGTATGCTAGGGATACACAGACATCAAGGCGAGGATTAAGAAAGCACTCGTGTTCTCAAAGAGCCTATAAATACAGAGATTTGTGCCACCAGCTCCTCTGATGGTGGTCAGGAACCAGGGTACAGGGCTAACAATAACTGGTATTTGAATTATGATCTGTTATCTCCTATGGCCTCAAAATGGCCCTGTGGCTGGGTGCTCCTGTACCCACTTACCTCTCCTACTGTCAGTTTGAAGACCACTGAATCTAGTTCTGGCCCTCTGACCCCCAGCCCAGCACTATTACCCCCTTATCAGAGTTTTCTCCTGGTGAACACTAATGAACATCTCCTAAGCCCTTGCAGGCACCCAGGAATGTGCTCACTTTTGATCAGAAACCACATTGTGGGAAACTCCTCATTTTGAAAGACCCAGATCAAACAACATTATCGGGGAAGCTTGTTCTGTTTCCCCCAGGCAGGGGAATTAGATCTTCCTATAGGCTCCTATAGCTGTTGGCACATTTACTAACCCTATTAATAAGGATAATAGAAGTAATAATAGTAGTAAAAAGGTCTAAGTTACTGTTCATTGAGTGTGTCTATGAGCCAGGTGTCATGCTAAGTGCTTTACATGCATTATTTAATGCTCAAAAGAACCCCGGGGGGAGATACTATTATTATCCTCAGTTTACAGATTGTATCAGTGAGGAGTTGAGTTTGCACGCAGAAACCTGTCCATAGCGTTTTAAGTGAATGGAAACTTATTTTGCTCAAATAACAATGGGCTAGGGCTGCTATGGCGACACCATGGTACCATTCTTAGCATGTAGTTTTTGGTTTTTGTTACTGTGGACACCACAGAGCTGTTATTTTGCCAGTCTATGTTCCAGGAGGGAGGAAGGATAAATGACAAAAAGCAAAAGGTGAAGGGCAAAGAGCCTTTCCCTCTTGTTTTTATTAGTCGAGAAGGTATACTTATCCCCTGTCTACATCTCTCTGACCAGAACTGTGTCATGTGGCTGCCCTTAACTGCCAGGGAGCCTGAGAATTCTCTCTCCCTCTCTCTTTTTTTTTTTTCTGGTCTGCACTGGGTCTTTGTTGCTTCGCAATGGGCTTTCTCTCTAGTAGCAACAAATGTGGGAATACTCTTTATTGTAGTGCTTGGGCTTCTCACTGTAGGCGTTTCTCTTGTTTTGGAGCACGGGCCCTAGGTGTTGGGCTTCAGTAGTTGCAGTACGTGGGCTCATTAGTTGTGGCTTGAGGGCTCTAGAGCTCTGGCTCAGTAGCTGTGGTGTACAGGCTTAGTTGCTCCATGGCATGTGGGATCTTTCCAGACTGGGGATCGAACCTGTGTCCCCTGCACCGGCAGGTGGATTCTTAACCACTAGACCACCAGGGAAGCCCCTTTTTTTTTTTTTTTTTAAGCTAGGCAGACTTCTTCCCTGAACAAAATTAAGGTTTTGCTAGTAAAGAATAAGAGGAGAATGAATACTGGGTTGCTACCTATGCTTGTCACATAAATGAAAAAACTGGGCCTTAGAGATGCTAAGGATCTTTTTTGTCCAAGATCAGATAGATGGCCACGTCAGATTCAAACCCATGTCTGATGCCAGAGTCCATGATCTTGACCACTGTGAGAGATTACTTCCTTAACGTGATGCGTTGCAATTGTCTTTTTTATTTGTTCATCCCTTCTTCCCTGGACTGTGAGTTACTTATTTGTTTTGGTATCCCAGACTCCTGCCCATAGTTTGTTGAATAGATAAATGAATAAATGTTAGGACTTCAGTAGTTTATGCAGCTCAAAATTCTTCCTAGGAAAATATTTTAAAATTTTCCTCTTTCTATGTAATGGTTTGTAGCCCCTGTTCACCAACAGGTAGCTGCAGATGTATATGAAAGTAATGATCCTGGTTTTTGTGCTGCCATGGGTGCATTTGGCCACTATTTATAGGCTTCTGTTCTCTCCCTCCCTAAATGCTTAATGTGTGTTTACAGAGCAGGGTCCAATTTCTCTTTATTCTGCCTGGTCATTCAAACATAACCATACCACATTGCTCTACTTCTTAGGGACATGCACACTACTGGAATAATAATAATTTGAGGCACAAATAGCCCTGATCCCAAATCTTATTTTTTTTCTGGGTCATGGAGCAGCCCAGGAAGGACCTCGCAGCATTTAGATTCCAGTGTTAAGGTGAGTTGAGAGGGGAAAAGAATTCTTAAGATACCAGTCTAGAAAGTAAACTTTTTTTGGAAAATCAAACACCGATGTCCCTAGCTTTTTTTTTTTTAAGCCATTGTTGTTTCATAGGCCATCAGAAAACATCCTGGTTTTCCTTCAAATTTAGAACACTTGGTTGGACAGGATGGAGCTCCATCTGCTGTGGAGTTGCCTAACTCAGCTCAAGAACAAGCCTGCAGGCACTTGGATCCCCAACACAGTGGCCCAACCAGCAGTATGAAGAGATGCCTAGACTCCTCTCTCCAACCCCATGGGTCCCTGCTTGTAGCTTACTATCACAAAACGAATTGTATGATAAATATTTGCCACTTATTAAACAGTTACTATCTGTTGGGTGCTATGCTAGGTGCTTTATTTTGTCTCGTTTAATCCTTAGAACAACACTGTCACTATTATTGTCACCTACAAACAAGGAATTGAAGGCTTGGTGAAAAGACTCAATTTGCCCAACAGTCACTGTACTAAAGGTTGATTTGGGGAGCCTGGTCTGCCCACTTTGACTCTAGCAGCCTCACAAAGTCACCTTAAAAATTTAAAAAAACCCAATGATGGGACTTCCCTTTCACAAAGGTGCATGGGTTTGATCCCCGGTCGGGAACTAAGAACCCACATACCTTGCAGTGCAGCCAAGACAAAAATAACACAACATTTAAAAAAACAATGGCAGTGATGGCGGTAGTGGTAAAGAACTTACCTGCCAATTCAGGAAACATAAGTGATATGGATTTGATCCCTGGGCCAAGAAGATACCCTGGAGGAGGGCATGGGAACCCACTTCTGTATTCTTGCCTGGAGACTCCCATGGACAGAGGAGTCTGACGGGTTGCAAAGGGTTGGACACCACCGAAGTGACTTAGCATGCACACAATGGTAGTGATACTGATATATTTCTTACTATTTATTGAGTGCTTCTCATAGGTCCATCTGTTCAAAGTTCTTAATGTGTGATAATGATAACTCATTTAAACCCTTACAATAATCCTTTTAGGAAGGTCTTAAGTTTTCAGATGAAGACATAGAAAGGCTAAGTAGCTTTTACAAAGTACCATGACTTGTGAGTGGCAGAGCTAAAACTTGACTATTTTTATTGGTCTATAACACAGCCTAGTTAAAACAATGTGCCTGCTATGAAAACTCAGCTTCAAGATAAGGCCACCAGTCCTCCCTTGCAACCAGACTGCCGGTTCTAATTCCCTTCATTTTAAGAATTCTTAAGTCATCACTGGTTCAGCATCACATGGACAGTTGGTGGTAAAGACTGGATTCAAAGCTGGGTTGGCTTCTGACTTCAAAGAAGGAATCTTTATCATTGCAGTGTTCCAGCACTAACTTTTACCTTGGGTTAAACCCCAGTACAAAGGACAAGTCATAGACCTATCTGAAAAGGACTTAGAAATCATCTAACCTGGGGTTTCTCAACCTTAGCACTAGACATTTTGGGCTGGATAACTGTTGTGGGGACTGTCTTGTTCATTGTTGGATGTTGAACAATCCTCCTGGTTTCTATCCACCAGCAGCACTCCCACCCCCACCCCACCCTAGGTGTAACAACCAAAAATATATTCAGATATTGACAAATGTCCGGGGAGAGTGGGAAAAGGGCAAAATCGCCCCTGGTTTCAAACCACTGATCTGAACTCTCTCCTCATTTTGCAAATAATGGAGTAGGGGTCCAAAGAGATGAAGCAACTGGCTTAAGCTAGTTAGCAGAATCCATGTTGTTCATGCAACATCACTGTGTCCCTATAATATACAGGGCACAACATGGAACCTGAAGAAATTAGATGCTATCTTAGTCCTTACAGTCTGGTAAGACAGAGAAGCTATTGCACAAATAGCTCTAATTGTACGAAGCTGATAAGCAAGAAAGTGTTAGGCAGCAAGGTCCAGAGAAAGAGAATATGATCTGGTTTCCTGAGATCTGGATCTGCCAGTTTTTATCTGCGGGACTTAACCAAGGTTCAGGTTCACCACGAATGAAACAGAGCTCATGTATACTCTGCTTGTACCACCCGGTCCAAAACGGGTCTGCGAATTCATTGTGCAAACCGTGACGCTCTTACAGACATCAGGTATTAGTAAGATACCAGAAATGTGATAAAAATTATGATTAAAGGTTTTCAGGACTGGGGAGAGCCCTGTAGCGGTGGCCTCATTCCTGGACCTTCCAACTCGAGAGCCCCACTTTTTTGCGGGAGAGGGACCAAGTAAAGAGCTCCCTCCTTCAGAGAACCTCTTTCCTTGCCTGGAACCGACCCGGTCAGATGGGCGAATTCGCGGTACAACTCCGAACAGCGAGTCCCGCCAGAGGGAGTTACTACGCCGCCCTCCGGCCACTCAAGCTCCGCCCGTTCTAGGCTGTGGCCCCGCCCTCAGGGAACAGACTCCGCCCCCTTCGCCCTGGAACTCCAGAGGCGCGGTGCCTCCAGGACAATCCCTCGCCCGAGCCGGAGTTTCCCGAACTCCCTCGATCTCCACCCGGCCTCTCTCGGCCTCCGGGAACGGAGGCGGCGGAGATTGCCGAGGGGCGCTGGCCCCGCCCCCTCCGCGGGCTAGGCCGCCACCGCCCCCTCTCCCCCGCCGCCCCGGCCTCCGGCGCGGGCTGGAGTCCCAGATCCCGGGCCCTCCCTTTCTCTCTCCCCGCCTTCCCGGTGCTGCCACAGTGGCGGGTCGGAGGATCTCGGCCAGTCAGCTCGTTCCGGCCTCGAGCCCCTCCTCCCCCCAAATAAACACCCCTCCCCAAGCCTCAGGAGCCCGGACCGCCCCCTTCCTCCCTCTGCCCGGCGTGTGGCGAGGGCCAGTGTAAGGGAGTGAGCGCGGGCCGGCGGGCCAGCTTCGTGAGTGAGCGAGGCGGGGCGCGCGGCGGGCCGGGCCGGGGGTCGCGTGTGCGCGTGGGGGCGCGAGCGAGTGCCCGTCGCGACCCGCCGGCGGCCCCGAGCCGGGGAGGCGGCCAGCGAGAGACCAGAGGCTACCGCCCGCCGCCGCCGAGGAGGGCAGCGGGCCCGCGCGCGCGCGCGCGCACGTACGCACGCACGCGGGGGCGGGTGCAGGCGCGCGCCCGCCTGTCGCGACAGTCGGGGCCGAGGCCCAGGGGGAGGTGGCCTGTCGCGGGTCGCCCGGCTCCCGGAGGCGAGGGGGCCTCGGGCGGATGGCGGAAGGCGCCCAGCCGCAGCAGCCGCCTCAGCTTGGGCCCGGCGCCGCTGCCCGGGGGATGAAGCGGGAGTCAGAGCTGGAGCTGCCGGTGCCCGGAGGGGGAGGAGACGGAGCCGAGCCCGGCCTGAGCAAGCGGCCGCGTACAGAGGAGGCGGCGGCCGACGGCGGCGGGATGCAGGTGACCGCGCGGGGCAGGCGCCCCGTTACCGTGGCGGGGTGGGGGGGCGGCGGGAGCGGCGCGGGGCTGCGGGGCTTGGAGGGCGGAGGGCTGCCCGGGGTCCCGGGTTGGAGGTGGGAGGGGGCCGATCGGGGCCTGCGTGGAAGGTGGGGCGAGCCCCGACGTGGAAGCTAAGGGTGCAGGAGGAGCCTGGTGTGCCCTGGAGGGTCCTGATCTCTAAGGGGACGAGAGGGGCACGTAGCACGAATAGGTGTTGAGAGGAAATCGAACGTGCTTGAGATGGATTCCATTTCTTTACACCCTTCTTTAGTTCCTTGGCGGGGAGTGGAAGCCGAGAGATCCTGGTCCGTTGCCCGGAGAGCTGGGGACCGAATCGAAGACTGGGGGAGCGGGGGGGTGGGGGGGGAGGAGGGTGGACAGTGGTGGGACACCTCCCCAAAAGAGGGAGTACTGTTTTTGGCAGCCCTGGACACACAACGGGGATGGAGAATGGGATCGGCATAGAAGGGAGGAGTGAAAAGCGAGAAAACTCCTCGAGAGCCCAAAGGGGATGTGGCTTAGGTTGTGGGTTAAATCAGTTACACGAGGAGTGTGAGAAGTACGAGGAGTTGGGTAGCGTTGTGGCTACACCGTGGTGCTCAAGATCATTAACTTCGTGGAGCATCTGGTGAGCCTGGAGACACAGGACCTGGCCAGCTGTATCTTAGGACACTGACTAGATCTTCATTGTCCTGGAATATAAAAGAAAATTTATAGGACTGTTAGAAGATTGGATTCTGAATTGTGGACTCAAGGAGAAGCTGGTTGGTTTGGAAAGGCACTGGCAAATGTAGTGACCATGTCAGTTGACTTTGTAGTTGGGGGAAGAGGGTGAAGCCTTGATTGATTTGATTTTAGATTTGGTCTCTGTTCAGAACATACTTGCTGTGAAATAGTGGGTTTACCTACCAGCAATCTGCCCAATTCTCTTAGCATCATAGAATGTTAGAGAAGCAACCAGGGATACCATCTTTGACTGGAGTTCTTAACTCGGAGAGACTTGGAAGATTCTTCTGCAGAATAGTTTACGGGTACTCTCAGGTGATAGAAAGTCAATAGTTTTCATCTTTTTTATTCGAGTCCCAAAATGTTTCAACCTCATTAGGTAGATGAGGAATCAAAAAATCTGGAGCAGACTAGTGACTTGCCTAGGGCCACCCAGTTAGCTGGTTGTGAAACTAGAGATAGAACCCTGGTCTTCTAATTCCTATTCCTGTGCTCTCTCCATTACAGCACTCTTGGAAATCTCTGCAGTGCTAAAAGACTTCCTGTGCTCCGCTCTCGCTGCTTTTCAAGGCTCTGTCTGACTTCCTGTGTTAGAGACCGAGCTGTATTTAAGCCTGGCGTGTTTGCTCTGTGCTTCTTGGTCTCCCTTGCAGAGGCCACTCTATTACTTGTCTTGACTTAGGTAAAGCGACCCTCCTGGTGTTTATTTTTGAATTCTTTTGTTTCACTTGCCTGCTTTTGTTCTCCATTTGAACTCTCTCAGGCAGGGTGCTTGTGTGAAGTACACACTCCGGGCCTTGGAAAAAATATAGAGGAATATGGGGAGACTTCAGGTGAGCTGGGTTGACACTGGAAGATGAGAGAAGATTGGGTGTGGGTGCTGGTGAGCGTGTCCACTTGGTGTGTGCATATATCTGTGTCCATTTATTGTTCCTGTCAATCACAGTTAATAGTGAGTCTTCTACTGCCTTCCCCCTCTTTCCTCCTGGGGCCCATTATTTGCTGGTTGCCTTCAAATTGGCTGAGGATAGCAGTATTTGGAAATGGAGCAGTGTATAGAGACTTCGGAGTATGGAGAGGAAGCTGTGGATTAGGTCCTCTGGGTACAGATGGGCACCTTAGAACTGTCCCACAGAGAATGCTTTTTTCACTGTGTGGATCTGTGGATCTTTATTTTTCACTTTATGCATTCTCTTTGTTGTAGTTCCAGTACACCATGTCACACAGGTATTCATGTCATCATTGACTTAGCCCCCTGCCCGCAACAATCTGCATGGTTCTGGGAAAATCCCTTCTTTGGGGGCTTCTATTACCATAGTTGTAAAATACAGTGTTTGTAAAGGATGATTTATAAGTTACCTCTAAAAAGATACAGAAAGTCTTGACTTTAAAGAACTTGGTGTCTGCAGTCTAGGTAGGGAGCCAGAATAGGTGAAAAGTTGGAAAAAAAAAAAAAGTGTGTGTATGTATATGTGTCATATATATGTATGTATGTATATTATGTATATATATACGAATTTTTTGGTAAGTTCCAGAGGAACAAGAGTAGGGATACCACAAGGTAGATCCTTGTCACAAGGCTTTGCAAACTTTAAAACCAAAGTATGCTGAGGATTTGTGCCATTGAAGCCAGAAGCAAAAGATGGTTGTTCTTGCTGAAATGGTCAAGGAAGGCTTTATGGAGAAGTTGAAATTTGACGTCTAATCGAGAGTAAAGAAAAAGTAATGTTCATGAAAAGATGAAATTTGAGCCTAGGTCACCTAGATTTCTAGGACCTTCCTATCATTCTGATAATTATGATAGGATATTTAATATTCATTTAACTGATGTTTATTGAGCAGCTGCTAAGTGCCAGGCCCTGTTTTAGAGCCTAGGAAATATAGTAGTAAACAAAACAAAGACTTCTCTCTCATGGAACTAAGATTCTAATTGAAAGAGACAGACAATAAAGAAATCAACTATTATTAGGTGGTTTTAAGTGTTAAGAAGAAAAATAAAGCAGGGAAAGGGGTAAGAGTGGTGAAGAGGATGGTTAGGGAAGGCCTCTGTGTAGGTGACCTTTGGGTGACCTGAGGGAATTTGAGGGAATGGGGTTCAGACAGAGGAACTGTGGGTGCAGAGGCATTGAGAGATAAATACACTTGATGTGTTTGAGAACAAGAGACCAGTGGAGCTGGAGGAGAATGTGCAGGGGCGAAGCAGTTTTAGGAAGTGATATCAATGGTGTAGACATGTCTATAGGTTCATGTAAATAGACATTTAAAAATTCTACAGTAGCTTGCTTTTTGGTATATGGGTTTGTCTTGAAGCACTTGTTTTTCTTCGTATATCTTAGCACAAATGGCATTTCTTGGAGGTCATAGCTCCTTTTCGAAAGCCTTCCCTCCTGACAGATTAATTCACAGCAGTTAGACCCACCTCTTGCCTCCAGTTGTATCGGTGGTTAATTATGCATCATCTTGTATTGTCTTCTCATTGTTTTATTCCTGTTTCCTTAGTGATACTGTAAGCTTCTAGAAGCCAAGAAGTATATTTTCTTTGTGTTTATCCTTTATAATACTTCACAGTTTTGAGTACATAGTAAGTGCTCAATGCCTGTTAAACTGAAGTTGAAATTTTGCCTTTTTAAAATAATTAAGGGATAGAAAAAATGTGATGAAATTTAGGGGTGAGAGTACTTTCAGGAAATATCCTAACCTTTTGAGTGTCAAAGGATTAACCCATTTTTAAACAGAAGTCATTTGCTGGGGTTAATTTCCCAAGACCACAGACTAAATGGAGCTACAGCTCTAAGCTGCTGATTCCAAGGCTGAACCCTGATGAGTTATAGCCACTAAGCTTTTGGGGATAAATCATTACTTGCTAAAATGGAGCACTGGGGACATGAGAGAGTCTGTGGTGCTTATGTTATAATCCTTGTGCTAAGAAGGACCCCTGGGACGGGGGGGAAGAGGAAGGGTCGCTCCTTTCTAGGCCAGTATCCAGAAGCCTTATGTGGGTGGCAGAGGAGTCGGCACAGCCCTAGAAACAGTTTAGAGAACCCTCAACTGCGGAGTAAGAGGGAAGAGACAAATTCCACCTGAAAATTGAAACACAGCTTGAGAAATGTAGTGAGTTGTTAAAGAGGGTATTTGGAAATACTGTACTCTAACCTGGTAGGAAGTTAAGTGAGTTATTAGAGATTTGTTTCACTTTAAGCAAGTTTGATATGTGTGAAAAACTCAGGCCTTATGAAACATACCAGGGAATGAATTCTTTTGGTCAGCTCCTCTAGTGAATATAAACAATTTGATGAGCAAAAATTCAGATTTTTGTGCAGCTTTCTAGGAACTTAGAAAGTTCACCTTCATAAAGCAAGGTGCACCTTAATTATTATTTATAGCTTTCAGCAACATTCTTTATGGTAGTGAAATGTCAGAATGTGGTTATTACATGGCTAACTGACTGCTTCTGACCATAGAATCAGAAGTCTAGTATAGCTAAGTGAGTTCAGAAGTTGTTCACGTTAGTGTTTGATTCTAGTAGTAGGAGGACTTTCTGGTCTCAGGGAGGGGTTTGCAGGTAGCCTGTAATTGCTTTGTAGACACTGTATTTCTTAGTTTATCTTCCCATTTGCTTGTTTCTGGGTTTCTTTCCTCCTAGGTGGAAGTCTCTGGACTTTGAGTGTATGGTACTGAAACTGAACATGGGTGCTACCATTTGAGTAGACTTACCAATATACTTTCTTTCCAAGGGATTCTGTGAACAATCTCTTGCTAAATTACTGAATTTTTCATTTCTGCGTGTCTTAGTCTGCTCAAGCGGACTGTAGACTGGGTGGCTTAAACACCAGAAATTTGTTTCTCACAGTTCTTGGGGCTGGGGTCCAAGATGAAGGTGCTGGCAGATTTGGTGTCTGATGAGGGCTCTCTTCCTGGCTTATAGATCCCTGCCTTCTTGCTGTGTGCTCACATGGGCTTTTCTCCATGTATGCTAGTGGACACAGAGAGAGAGAGAGAATCTCCTTTTCATAAGGGCTCCCCCATCATGGGATGCAGTGGTGGAGGTGGGATCCTCCCCTTATGACCTAATCACCTCCCAATGGCCCCTCCTCCAATTACCATCAGATTGTGAGCTTGGGCTTCAACATATTAGTTTGTGGATGGGGTGGGGGGAGGGGACACAGACATTCAGCCCATAATACAGCCCATAATTTACCACCAGAGTGGTAAATACTGTAGTTGGAGAAACTGAGGTAGCACAGTCATGTAAAAATGACTAATTTTTTCCCCCAGACTCACAAGGCAGCTTGTGAGTGTGTAACTGGGAATGTCTGAGAGGCAGAAAGATCTGAATTCAAAGAGTTATTCTGCAGGGTGACTCAAGAGGTTATCCTGAGTTGAATTTGTCTCTTAACTTCCTCTCCCATTTTTCTAGTCACTGTCTTTTTTTTTTTTTTTTTTTCTATCACACTGATATGTGAACACCACAGAAGCTAACTAGAGATTTAACTTTCATTTTGATATAAAGCAGACTGGTGCAGACAGGCCTCAAGATTACAGGGCTGAGAAAGAAATTCAGTGTACTGCTTGGTGTAAACAAGAGTGTTGCTAGTGAATCTCTGGTTTGACATCTCTCAGGCCATCAATTTGGTATCAGGCTTTAATAATTTGTGGAAACAATGTGTGCTGTGCTTAGTCACTCAGTCGTGTCTGGCTCACTGCGACCCCTTGGACTGCAGCCCGCCAGGCTCCTGTGTCCATGGGGTTCTCCAGGCAAGAATACTGGAGTGGGTTGCCATGCCCTCCTCCAGGGGCTCTTCCCAACCCAGGTCTCCTGCATTGCAGGCGGATTCTTTATCACCTGAGCCACCAGGGAAGCTCAAGAATACTGAGGTGGGTAGCCTACTCCTTCTCCAGGGGAACTTTCTGACCCAGGAATTGAACCGGGGTCTCCTGCATTGCAGGTGGATTCTTTACCAGCTGAGCTACCAGGGAAGACCCAATAAAGCTGGTCATTTTAGTCAGTGGACGTGTTTGAATTGTTTTTTGATACATATTTGTAAAGCTTAGTGCACATCTTTTTTTCTGGGGCTAATGTACCCTTCCTTAAAGACAGGAGGGAAGAGCCCTTGAGATGATGGAAAGGAACCGGCAGTAACTGGAGCGTGAGCTGACAGATGGAGGCGGGATGACGAGTGTGTGTGGTGTTTAGGTGGCCCCTGCGAGTATCCAGTTTCCTATTCCTTGCCCCTCCAGCCCCAGTGCAAGCAGGCAGCTTACATGGCTAAAGTTTCATTATCTAATCCATCACAGATCGGCTTGAATAAACCCATTGGCTGGCGCTGATCTAGTTAAGAGAGTAGTGCAAAGCCGCTTGAGCCAGGATTGGGGCAAATCGGATCAGAACTGCCTTGTGAATCCTGGACATATTTCTGTAATTTGGGTGGTAAAGTGGTTTGGGAAATCACTTAGGAGCCAGAGCTCACCATCAGCCTGGAGTGTTTCCACATGTTGTCCTGGGGACCATGAGGGAAAGTAGATGGAGGATTTGACACCTTTCTCTGGAGAATAGTCAGGTTGCTTTGATTATTTGAGTCTGAACATTTTTTGGTCACTCATGCTCAGGAGTGACATTTTGGGAACATTTGGAGATTCCAGTTATGATCACTCAGTTGTGTCTTTTCTGAGTGATCCCTTCATCTGAGACTGTATTATATGCGTTGCTTCCCGATTTTTGAAGGGGAGATGTTGTTATCATTATTACCAACCTTGATATATCATTATGTTTGTTATCCATACATACTTGAAGTATGGTGTAGTACAAGAAACCTTATTTAGAATTTCTCACATTGGGGTTTGAATCCTGGTTCTTCCCATTGCCAGCCAACTGAAATGACCTTTGGTAAGATATTTAGCATCTGAGCTCCTGTTTACACATCTGTGAACTGGAGGAATTACTGCATCCTCTCATGAGCTGCTATAATCACAGACTGAAAATATTTGAAGTTCCCATCATGGAACCCAGCAGTAAATGTTTATTTCTTGCCTCCTTTATAACCTGCTACACAGTATTCCGTGAGTTCCTGCTCACTGCTCCATCAGCATGGAGTGGTTAATGTGCTTCTGATTGATTAAGTGACAGAGTTGGGAGCTACCTCAGATGAGCAGTGTACTAAACTGGGAAATCTAACAGGTTTGACATGGGTGAAGAAGTGTATGAACCTGGTCGTGGTGGTCCCTCCAGTGAGAGGAAGAGGAGACATTCACTTCCTTGCTAAGGACTAAGAGGGCTCCTGCATGGGGCGTGTGGGCATTTCAGGAATCTATGGGATCTTTCCTGGGAGTGTGGATGACAGAGGCACTAGCTGTTTTGATGGCACATGGGATGCAGGAGTGAAAATGTCATTTGTGTTCCAGATTTTATAAGGTTTGTTGGTTAAATGTACTGCATCTAATAGATGGCATTTTGTTCTCATTTTTGTTTGTGGAAATTGAGCTGGGATGAGTTTGTCTCTTGTGCTCTCCATCCAGTCTCTTCAAACCCACCTTTCTGGCTATTAACATCGTAATCCATCTAAAAGAGCTTGAAATCATTTGAGAGCTTATCACATGGATAAGGTCCATTTTCTTGTTTGGCCTGCCAGGTCCTCTGGCCTGATTTGTGCCTTCCTTTTTAGCTTCTTTCTAGTCTGTGGCAAGGGACTGGTAGCTTCCTGAGCAGGCTGTGCCGCTCAGGCTCGCTCATACCTTGGTGCTTCTGTTTCTGTTCTTCTGTCCGAAATTCCTACCTCACACCTCTCATCTCATCGGTAAGGCTGTCTTCAGGAATAAGCTGGGATGCTGATTCCTCCTGGATGCCTTTTGTCTATGCTACATCCCTCCCGCATTCCTACTGCTTTCCAGAAGGTTGTGCCCAGAGCTCTGTTTTAGGACTTTCTAGATTAACATTTGTTCAGCTGTCTGCCCCGACCCAGACCACCGCCCTCCTACCCCCCACCCCCTCCGCCAGACTGTGTGATCAAGGGAGCCTTTGGGATCCATAGGATCTAGCATTGCCCTGGCCTGACTAATCAAGAAACTGTCTTTTCTTGTTGAACTGAACTTTGTCTTCTTGCTCCTCGGTTGGAGCCAACAGATGGCTTTAATTGTTTTTCCGGATTATCCCTGGGGGGTCTGGCCCTTGGTCTACTCTCCAGCTCCAGCAAAGACTAGGTGTTGTGGGATTTGTGAATGGTGCCTGATCTTTGCATTGATAATCAGGGTTAAAGGTGACTCTAGAGGGGGTGGAGTTTAACTGCTGAAAGTGTCGGGTGGGCATGGCAACCTGACATTAGGTTTCCTGTGCTCAGATATTAATTGAGAGCACGTGTGTATGTATAAAAAGTGCCTTTGTGACTGAGGAACTAGAAGAACCACACGAGGACAGGGCAATTAGAGCTAACCTATTCCGGTTCATTGGAGCAGTCTGTTGACCCGCCGTTCAGTGGCGGTGCTGCTGAGAGCTTCTGGAGTGCTGTGGTTCAGATGTATTACCACCACTTGGGACTAAGCCCATTTGATCAACTGTGGACCTTCACCTTTCCCTTCTCAACCAATGAATTTCATAAGCTCTTACAGCTTGTTTTTATGGATGCAGAAAAATACCTGAGACACCTCACAGAATGCACACTCTTTTTCAGATGGTTCATTGGATATGTTTGAAAACAGGGAGACTTAATACAGTTCTTGTAAATCTCAGCTTTGGAGACAGGTTCATAGAAGTATTTTGCAGGAATCTTCTCTCTGGCCCTCGTCATACCCACCTCCTTCCCTGGGTCCCCTGATTTGTGCTCCTGTTAATCTTCGCCTGTTCTCCAGCCTCAAGACTCCCCTTGCCAGTTTAGTTGGGGCCTCTTTAAAGGCGAAATGGGCATACTTTATAGTGCTTCTGGCTGTTCAGATGCTGGATGAATAAAGCAGATTCTAAAACGGGAATGAGAGCGAGAGCAACCAGTTATATCACTTCCTTCTGACGTGTTCTGCACATACGTGGCATCTAGAAATTTCAGTTGAGGATTTAAGGCACAGCACACATGATAAATACCACTTAAGAAGTAGATGACAGTTTTGAATTGCCAAATGATAATGGTTGAGTAACTGCTTAAAAACCTATTTTCCCAAGAGTGGAAACCGAGCCTTTGAAGTTTAGGCTTCCACATGGGTGTGTTCAGCCACAATTCTCAGGTTTTTTAGGGACCTAAGTCCCCAGATAATATCCTGGTATGTGGGATTTTCCCCACAGAGAGGCTGGTTCGCTGGTTTCTCCTTTGCCAAGGGAAAGAGATTTTGCTCTGAGCACTGGATATTTTTTTCCAGGCATGTGGTTTTTGAGGAGGCACACTGTTTACTTTTCTTCAGGGCTGCATCGATTTTGTCGGATCCTAATTGTAAATACCACAAGCAAAGCATGATTTACTGTAAGGAGGGGGCAAGAGGGTGCCCGAGGGACTCTCTCAGCTCTGGGGTTGGGGGTAGGGAGCAGGAGCCACGCCGGTAGGACTAGGGGAACTGTAGACATGGTCTGGGGGCACCGTGGGGTTTGTGTGTGGGCCCCAGTCGCTGCTTGAGTTGGAATACTTTTGAAGCCGAGGCTCACGGGAAGTTCTTCCAATTGCTTTATTTTGAGCAGCTTTTTCCTCCGTGTGTTGGCAGCTGTGTGGAGGAGGGGGCGTTAGCTGCTGTCAGCCAGGATGGTTTCCAGAGCAGACCCGTATGGATTTCATTTAGGCATTTATTTCAGGGGTATGTGGCTTGTCGGGAGTCAGGAGGACTTCGGTTCCATTTTCCTGGAAGTTGGTGGGCTTCTGTGAGCTGCTCTATTTATCTTGGACAGGGAGGCAAGTAGAAAAGCGGCTGCACAGTTAGCCCTTGTTGCAGGAGCTTCGTTTCGTAGGTCATCCTCTTGGGGATTTTTGTACAGTCATATTTACAGCCTTAAGATTTTCTTTGCCTCTCCCTTCCCCCCTTTTTCCTTCTGCAGTTTAGTGCGCCATAAAAATTCTGAGGAAAGTGGGTAATAATTTAGGGTGTTGTTGTTTAGTTGCTAAGTCGTGACCAACTCTTTGCGGCCCTATGGACTGTAGCCCACCAGGCTCCTCTGTCCATGAGAATCTCCAGGCAAGAATACTGGACTGGGTTGCCATTTCCTTCTCTAGAGGATCTTCCTAACCCAGGGCTCAGACTCGCATCTCCTACATTGGCAGGTAGATTCTTTACCACTGAGACACTGGAGAATTTGGGGTAGAAGACAAGAATTGTTTGGCTCCCTACCCCACCTCCCTTTCTTGCCCAGCCCTCCCTCACCCCATCCTTTGCAAAAGAATCTGCAAAGGAGGTCGCTTATCCCCTAGTCAGACTGGCCCGTCCCCTGATCCATCTGAATCTGTGGCTTTCACAGCTTTCACCTGCTATTTCTTGGTTTCCAGGGAGTGGGGTAGTAGGATCGCGATTTCAAAGCAAGAACTGGCAAAATGGGAAGGTGTTTTTGTGGTGGCTCCCAGCACCTACAAAGCTGAGCTCGAGGGCTTGCACCTCATACGAACTTCCAGGAACACTGTCCGTGGCTGACGTGATGGCCTTGGGGACTTTGTTGGCGCTTCAGGAAGTCTCCACAATGGCAGTCTCTCACAGTGGGAACATTGGCAAAGCTAAGGGGAATTGGTAACACTTGTTTTGAAAGTGTGGCTGGTCTTGGACTGCCCGTCTCAGTGAGAGGGGAAGAGTCTCAGTGGGAGGAGAAGAGGCGGCTTTGTCTGAAGAGGGGAGTCGTACTCTACGACTGTTACTTAGGTGTCCCGGCTCCTGTTTGTGTTTGCTATCTCACGTCCAGATTGTATGGCCTATTTTGTATGTTGCGTTTACACTTGAAGCCATAGTCTGACTTTTAGGAAACTGTGATTTTTAGTAAACTGATTTGGCTAATCTTGGTATCATCCTGGACTTTGACGTGAATTTGGTCATATTTACCAATAAAAGGTCTGTGTCAAGACTTAGAAGTTGTGGTTTCTGTTGGTGGCCTCCTCCCCTCCCCAGCTGCCTCTTGCTGTGCATTAGCGACACGTCTTTTGTCCCTGCACTTTGTGTTACAGGTCTTTAGCTGCTTGTTGTGGTACTAAACAGATCTTTCTGCTGCAGCATTTTGGCTCTGAGCTGATCGTGTTTTACAGTGTTGGAGATCAGTTGGCTAACTGGCATGTGGTGTCCACAAAGCAGAAGCCTTTCAAAGAGATACTTACCATGGACCATTCATGATTTTTGTCAGTTGCATAAAAATGCTGTGATTAACCAATACCCATGTGTCCATGTGGACGAGCAGTCTTCCTTTATGCCTACTTGGCACTGCTCTCTCTAGCAGTAGTTTGGATTAAGTGTTCCCCAGTAGGCTTTGCATTTTAATCCTTGGAAGCCTGTTTCAAGAAACCTTTATGATTTTCTTGAGGTTGGTGTAGGGGATCATTCACTCTTACTAAATTTTAGCTTCACTATGAATTGTTTTCTTCAGTGTTCATTTTAGGCAAATAGTAAATATTTCTTTAGTTTTACAGTATCCAAGAGTTTGAAGAAATCTAAAAAAAATAGATTGGTCCAGCATCCTGTTTTAAGCAAGGAAATGGTCTAATTCATATTATCCCAAGCCGTTTTTTAATTGGTTGTCCTTTGAGAAATGATAATTGGTGTCATTCTGACAAACACACACACAAAGTCACATAACTTTGGAATAGAGTTAAACAAAATTTAAGCTATCTCATTTTGCTTCTCATAAGCAGATGTTGTGACTCTAAATTTATAGAAGCATGTTCAGTGAAGCATCTTCCTCTCTTCCCGCTTCCCCTTGTTAGTTTCTTGTTATTCCACCCTCTTTTCTTTTTACACAAACACTAGTATACTCCATACATTCTTTTTGCACCTTGCTTTACTCTATCAGAAGTTATTTTTTTTTATTGTAACAGGGCTTATTAATATTTTCATTAATGATTTCTGGGTTTGTGTGTGTGTGTTTGATGCTTAGGAAAGTTTTTCCCACTCCATGATTATAAAAACCAGAATGGACTTGCAGACAGAGAGACCTGAGTTGGAGCCCTAGCTTTTCCACATCATAGCTGTGTGATCTTGGTTACACGGCCTAAGAAAAGGCTCAGCTTTTTTGCTTATGAAATATGTTATAGAATTGGTATAAGAATTAAAAGAGATAATGTATGTAATGTGCTTAGTTCAGAGCCTGACACTGAGTAGGTGTACCTACCAGGCCCTGTTTTCTTATATCTCAGTACTTTTTTCACTTTCTTAAAGGCAGGAACAGTCTCTTAATCTGTGTTTTCTTGGCTTCTTCATCAGTACCAGGGATATATTATAATAAGAATTTGGTAAAGTGTTATTTTGGGGTTTTGCTTTAATTTTTTTGCCTTAAAGTTATCAGTCTCTAGTTTTATTACCAATCAAATAATGGGTGAACGATAGCTAAATCAATGGATTGGTAATGGTGGATAGTATGAAATCATGAGAGCTGAGGTCATCTCAAAGTTTCCTGGATCAGCTCTCTGCTTCAGTGAGATGAAGTAGAATCTGTGCCCATTTTTATGGACAAGTTGTTTCAGGCTCAGAGGAAGTATGAGAGAGCAAGCAATATGCTCAGATTTTCAGCTTTGGAACTAAGTAGAATCTTTCATTTCTTATTTTCTACTGATTGGATGGGATTTCTCTGGGAGTTTCTTATATGGAGGGTTTTTTCCATCATTTACATTTATTTTTTTTAAACACATAGTGTATTCACATGGGTGATGATTCAAACTGTGCAAAAGGTTGAAGAGTAAAAAATCTCTGCCTTTTCCAGCTACCTAATTTCTCTCCTTGAAAGTAACCAGTATGGTTAGTTATCTCAGTATCTGTCCAGAGATAGTACTTGCATAATATTTTCTCCATCTGCCCCCCCCCCATTTTAGAAACTCAAATGGTAGTGTTAATATTCATATACTTTTCTCTGAAGTATTTGGAGATCATTTTATATCAGCTTATATTGACATTTTCCTCCATTTGTTAGGTTTCTGGAATTAGGATTATTCTGTTCTGGTCTACTGAGATAACTATATCTAAATGTCTCTGGTAAGAATGACTCTGATTAGTATAGGATCTCATAAAGTCTGAGCCTGTGTTTTTATGGAATCACAGCGTTAGAGACCTAATGTGGATCTCTCTTCTTTCATGTGAATACCCATAAATCCTTGATGGACGATGCCATTTAAAGATGCTCGAGCACAAGTTAGGCATCCTCCTCTCTCCGCCTGCCCTTGTCCGCTGCTCCTGGTCCTGTCTTTTTGTGGTTGTAGGGCCCTTTCGGGTCAGATGTTCCATGTGTCACTGAGTTAGTAATGATACTCTGGATCTGCCTTGAGTCATTGCGTTTCAACTTGAACTGCAATGTGATTTTATTCATTATGACACCTTCTATACCAGACATATCCAGAATGCCCAGGTTTATCCTGATTCAATGTTACTGCTGTCAGGAGGCTATTCAGCGAACCGACTTTGGTGCTGAATTGTGAGAAAGAAAGATTTGGTTCCTAATAGGTGTTTGTGTCTCAGCAGCCATAATTGCTGTTAGTTTCACTTCACTCTTCTGTTTGTGGAAAGCTCAGGATTGAGGCAATGCTCTTCATCCCTGGAATATGACCACTCTGTGACTAAGACTTTTAATGGGAGGTAAACAGATACGGGTCAACAAACAGGGCATATTTTTCTTTTGTTTACTGGACAGTAGTGGATTCTGATTCAGATACAGAATTAAAGATTTCAAGGTAAGGCTTTGATTCTAGCTCGGTTAACCTGCATACATGTCTGCATTTAAAGATATGAACTAAAAACAATGCTTTTCAAAATTGGCTTCTGTAGTGGACCTTTGTCTCCACAAAAATATCATAGAGGAGGTCTCTTTCCAGCTCTTTGGAGAATGAGGCTGGTAGGGATGTGTCTTGCATCCTAGAAGAATGCTGACCTCCACTGTGTGGTTATGTTCATCTCACCACACAGTCTTCGGTTCCTGAGGTCTCTGTGGCCCCACACAGTGAATGGAAGCAGGGAAGAGCACCAGATGCTGTGTTGATTCTCCTATTTGCTTCTTCTTTCACACCCGGTGTAAGGTTTCCAGGCATTTGTGCAACCTGAGAGCAGAAAGCGCCCGTATTAGCAGTTGAGAGATGGGTTGGCAAGTGGTTCAAATTACTCCATGTTCCTGATAAGAGCCACTGATGCAGGCTGGTGGCTGCTGGGGGTGGGGGTGGGAGATGGACTGCCAGTGCCCTGCCCAGCAGCAATGGTGGTGTGGGTCTCTGGTGTTCTAGGACTCCAAGAAGGTACCCAGAGGCAGTTTGAGAGGTCTGGCTGGCATCTCGGGGAAGTAGCGCGGTTTAGGAAGCACATTTTGCCTCAGAGGAGATGAGTCGTAGGAAATGGTGGCTCACAGCAGGAGAAGCATCAGCACTGAGAATATGAAGTGCAAATCCAAGGAATAGGGTGAGGTTTTATTACTCCACCTTAACCTAAAACCCAGCTGACGGGCTTATTGTCAGGTAGTGCTAGGCACAGTGAGGACTAGGCCTTCAGCCTGCAGAGGGGAAGTGGATGTGTATACAGATGATGTTGATACAGTGTGATCATCGCTCTGATAGAGGCTTAACTGCGTATGTCACAGCTTGGTGCTCTGGGTTAGAGATACTCGGTGCAACTCTGTCAGAGCGATGATCACACTGTATTAAAATACTGGGGTAAGAGATGCCATTCTGCTATCAGACAGCCTTGATTCAAATTCTTTTCTCTGCATCTACTTAGCTGTGTGTCCTTTGGGCAAGTTCCTTATCTCCTCTGTGCTTCAGTTTTTCATCTGTAAAATGGGGATAATAATAACTCTTACAAACTTGTGACTATTACATGAGTTAATACAGTAAATATAACACGCTTGAAAGAGTATCTGGTCCACGATAAGCACTGTGTAAGTGCTGTCTGTTACAGTGGTTGTTACAGCACCTGGCAGGGCACTGGGGACTCCTGCAAACCCACAACCAATGGCAGTGCAGAGGTCGGTGTACTGTATTCAGTGAAAGATTTTTAGCAGTGACTGTGCCAAGTACTGCACAGAAGCAAATAAATGAAGTGTTAACTGGCTGTGTGACTGTGTACAACACATGATGAGAGTCAATTCTTTGGAAAGCGTGTAAAAGGAATTCTGATGTGAG
Organism: Bubalus bubalis; assembly: GCF_019923935.1. Lineage (NCBI taxonomy): Eukaryota > Metazoa > Chordata > Mammalia > Artiodactyla > Bovidae > Bubalus > Bubalus bubalis. Next base: position 46,000,470 of record NC_059160.1, read on the forward strand.
AGGCATCAGTATCCCCTGCCAGTTTCAGAGAAGGGATCTTGCTATTCCTTTTTAGGCCCTTCAGCTTTCTTGACATTTTGAATATAGACTATATACCTTCCTTTAAGGTAGGACAGTACTTGACTGTTTAAGACAGGCATCTTTCACTGCTTTTTTAGAAACCTCTAGAAGAAAGTATTTTAGAGCAGAATCCATCCATCCATCCTTTCTTACTTTCCTCTCTCCCTCCTTCAAAAGGGAAAAATTGTTAGTATTTAAATCCCTCCTTGTTCTTTATATTAAAAGTAAAATTTTCATGTTATGCAAAAGATAATTCCCCTTTTGCTCATTCATTCATTCAACATTTGAATGCTTACAACATGCTAGATGCCAGGATTATGAATTAAAGGAGATTCGTATGGAATGTTTGAGGCTTGTTGGGGGAGGTTTCTGGGACAACTATACATGGGAAGAAAAATTCGATAGCGCTGTGTATTGGTAAGGGTGTAGGTAGAGAAATAGGTACTCATGGTGCTGGGGGTGAAAAGTCACATACATTCCATGAAGAACTATTGCAATGTCTGCCAAAATGTAAAATGCATGTTTTCTTTGATCCGGCAGTTCCACCTCTAGGAATTGATCCTACAGATAACTGTTGTTTCTCTGTATAAGAATATATAGTACAGCATTATTTGAAATGGCAAAGGGTTGAAAAAAATCAAAATGCTCTTTGACAGGAGAACTGTGAATTAAAATAAAGTACAATCATAAAATGGAATATCATGCAGCTTTTAAAAAGAATTAGCTCTAGGTAAATGCATTTGCTGCTGCTGCTGCTGAGTCACTTCAGTTGTGTCCGACTCTTTGCAACTCCATAGACGGCAGCCCACCAGGCTCTGCCGTCCCTGGGATTCTCCAGGCAAGAACACTGGAGTGGGTTGCCATTTCCTTCTCCAATGCATGAAAGGGAAAAGTGAAAGTGACGTCGCTCAGTCATGTCCGACCCTCAGCGACCCCATGGACTGCAGCCTACCAGGCTCCTCCATCCATGGGATTTTCCAGGCAAGAGTACTGGAGTGGGTTGCCATTGCCTTCACCTAAGACACTAAAATACGTCAAGTATAAAAAGTCAAGGTGTTGAAAAGGGTATAGTTTGTTACTGTTTGTGTAATGAAAAAAAGTATATATCCATGTACACATTGAATCTCTTTGCCGGGAAATGCAAGGTTCTGGTTAACACTCGTTGCCTCTTGGGGGAGGGCTAACAAGTGATGGAGGAAGTGGTTATAGGTAAAGATTTCATTTTTATTGTATACCTTTTGTGCCTTTTAAATTTTGTATTACCTGCATGTGTTGTTTTAAAAATAAAATAGTTTATTGAAATTATATAGGAATAAGCACAGGGGCTATTTTACTTATGATCCTTAAACTTGCTAGTTTTCAGAGAAAAATGAGTCAAGTTATGTGTTAGAACACAAGTGTGCCGATTCTGCTAACCACAAGCAAAGGAACAGTGGTACTGGTGGTGGCGTAGGGCCATTTTAATTTTGTCCGTCACACTTTACTGGAGTATGGAACGTTTCCAGTGCTTATTAACTATGTCTTATTACATTTCTTATTAACTGTCTTCAGTAAGGATGAAACTTGGTTATAAGGAAAGTGCTCATATGAATAAACAGATAAATATAGAGATGAATAAGAATGGAGGTGAAATTAGGAGATGATGAATGTTAATATGGGTATGGGATGATTCATTCAACAGCAGATGATATAAAGGGCTGTGTGCAAATCATAAAGTGAGTTAAGAAACAAAACAAGTCAGAACCACTACCATAAGCCTCTCTAGTTTTCTTAAGAAATGTTCCCTTACTAGAGGCGCATCCATGGATTCCTTGGATTTTTTTCATGTTGGAATTTTATGAACTAATGGACTTAGGAACTGCTTTTCATTCCAGACCTAACCTGATGGTAAATAAAGGAGCTTCTGTACCCTGATAGGATGAGTACAGGGTTTCTATGGCAGCATAATAGAGGGATTCTTATCCAGCCAGGCTGGGATGGGTGCAAGGAGAGCGTTCTGCAGGAGCCATTGGTGAGCAGGGCTTAGGCAGGCACAGGAGAGGGAGGCACAGGCCACCCGCAGGAGAAGCACACTGTCCAAGGAGCAGGTAGGAGAGGATCTGTGTGGGCCGGTGGGGCTGGGACAGAGGGCGCGAGGGCAGCAGACTTCCCCAGTGTCTTTCATAGACAGCCATCCCCTTGCAGTCATGTACTATTGTTCCCAAGGCTGACTGGATGGCGGTGATGGATTATCCTACCACTCTTGGAGCATAATCTCATAGTGGTAGGAGAGTAGAGGCACTGTCTTAGTTCATCCCAAAGCAGGGGAAAAAGAAAAGGAAAAAAAATTCTAAGAGAGAACAAAGAAAACCTGTATTTAATTGTATATGTTGTATATATGTAGACGTGCCTTCTAGCAGAATTACTGATATTTTCTTTTCAGCTCTCTTCATCCAGAAGAAACTTTCCCTCTATTTGGAATCACAGTTTGAATGCTACATGGAAACAACTTGAACTTTATATTCCATTTCATTATATTTAAATTTATGTGAAGCATAAATTTAAAGCAGGCAAGCATTTTGCTCTTCATAGCATGGAATGCTGTAACAAAATGTTTTGTCCATCAGAGCTTTCTAAACATTTTATGAGCATTTAAGTGCTTAATCTCCACAGTGTGCAGGGTAGGTGGCAGGTAGTCAAGTGATTTTTTTTTTTTTTCCCTCACGTATCTTGCATATTCTCATGTTTTGGTGGTTCATGCCTCTTAAGGAGAAACTTTCCCCTTTGAAGCTGAACTGTCCTATGCTTTAAATCCACTCAAAGACAAATTATTCTGGAAAGCTTGAACCAAACCTGGTCAGATGCTTCTGAGTTATGAGAGAGGGATTGAAATAAACTTTTTCAGCTAAAAATAATTTTGCTCACAAGTTACCAAAAATGGCTGACTGGAAATGCTTTTAAGATACTTGTCTAAGCTACTATAAGCTGAAGGTCAAGAAAAAGGTTTAGAACACGTTTTGAGAAATGATTGGCTCTATTTTGCGAAAGCTAGTGCCAAGGTTCTTTTTCCCTAATTGCCTTGGGAGACAAAAGCTTGAGGAAAGTGTTATGCCTTAGATTCAGTGAGGACCTCAACATTCTTTAAGTGGAACATAGAGGCTGCCCATTTCTTCTGACAGTAAAGTCCTACTTATGGGAGGCATTAGGGTTACATGAAAATGGGACACTTAATTCTAAAGATATTGTACAATTGCCTGTGCTGATTAATTATTTAAAGCTCTTATCTCCTGTGGCAGAGCAGTTTATACTCTCAGAGAATATTTGTTGGTCTTCCCAGAGAGCCGAGTGCTGGGTCTTTAGCACGTGGCACTGCCATTGATGCTCTGTCGTCCTGTTAAGGTACTTCTCTGCATCTCACTGAATTGTGGAATTAAGAATCACTCACAGTTACGGGCAGCGGGTTTTATTTGCAGTGTAATTCCTTGTCATTGGAGTTTATATTTAGCGTGCCTTGATGATTATGGAGAGGGTCCCTTAGCAGCAGCAGTTTACACCATTGATTGCTATTGGTAGCCTTGAGAAGGCATGTTGACCCTTCTTAAGGTTGCTTGCTGCTGCTGCTGCTAAGTTGCTTCAGTCGTGTCCGACTCTGTGCGACCCCATAGATGGCAGCCCACCAGGCTCCCCCGTCCCTGGGATTCTCCAGGCAAGAACACTGGAGTGGGTTGCCATTTCCTTCTCCAATGCATGAAAGAGAAAGTGAAAGTGAAGTCGCTCAGTCATGTCCGACTCTTCGCGACCCCATGGACTGCAGCCCACCAGGCTCCTCCATCCATGGGACTTTCCAGGCAAGAGTACTGGAGTGGGTTGCCATTGCCTTCTCCAAGGTTGCTTAGTATTGTAGAATAAAGTCTTCAATTAGAAAGAAACTTAGAACTTTTTTCCCTTCATAAAGATTGCTCTTTTAATAGAGCCAATATAAAACCATGATGTTTTTCCTTCCTAAATTTAACACATATTTATTGAGCATCTGTTGTGTATGAGGTAATGAGAAGGGAAGTTGACCAGGCTCATGTCAGAAGATCTCTGTCTTCCTTCAGGTAGAAAAGAATAGTAACCTCTAGGCAGGGGTTGTGTTGACACTTTGAGGAGGTAGGGACATTTTAGAGGTAAGTGCTGTTCCAGTGTAATAAGCATTCATTAAAAAGTAGAATAAAAAGATCGCTAAGTCTCAGTTAAGTGCCAGCTTGCATTGAGGTGGTCTTGGTGATTTCTTAAATCTATCAAACAGTACTCAGGAGTCCACAAGTGTGACCAAGTGCACATTACCCTGGGCTGAGCATTGATAAACTGGGACTGATAGATTCAGTTGGAGGAAAAAAGTGGGAGAAGACAAAAGAGAGGGGGCCTGTGACTTGAGTTTGAGCTCTTGATGTTAGAAGAGTTTATAGGTAGTGATGATTCCTAAGGAATGGTAATCAAATGGATGATTGTGATAAAGATCAAGTCCCCTGGAAATAAGTGATTTGAAGAGCTTGGAGGCTTTGGAAGGGCTGTCAATTTGAGTTTGAGGAAGTAGCATAATGTGTAAGCATTAATTCAGTTCTCAACTGGAGAGATTTTGCCCACAGGGGACATTGGCAATGTCTTCAGACATCTTTGATTCTCACAACTGGAGGTGCTGTGGGCATCTAGTGGGTAGAAGCCAGGGATGCTGCTGTCGTGTTTGAAAATGCATGGGGCGGCCCTTAAGGTGAAGGGTGGTCTGGCCCAGAAGGTCAGTAGTGCTGAGGCTGAGAAACTCTGTGTTAACTTTAAAAGAGGAGTTGTTGAGTAAGGGCAACAGAATATGGTGTCTCTCTCCTTCCACTCTACTCTGTGGAACTCTGTCTGAACAGATGTTTAGTGATCGTTTATGGAGCTCCATTTATCTGCCAGGCACCATGCTTGGGTTTATTGCCTCCTTTTTAAAGTCTTATGTTTTAATTATAAATTAATATACAAATATATTCTTACAGATAAAAACCCTAAAAATTGAAACACATAAAAGCCAGTGGACACTTTGGCCACCAACCCTAATCTCTCTTCCTTCTTTAGAGGTATCCAGAGCTCTGAACTTGGTATATGTAGCTAAACATTGGAAGGTTACCTCCTCTTCATCTAGTTTCTCTCCCTCTTACAAGCTATGCCAAGAGGTTTGCTTTTGAATATTTGTCCTAGGCTGCAAGTTTCTTAAAACAGGGACCACCTGTTAGGTAGAACTTAACTATATGTGGAATACGGTTGTTACCCAGTAAGTGTTTGCTGAATAACAAATGAAATTGATAGAAAAGCAGCAATGGGAAGCAGAAAGAATGCCAGTTGCTAGCAATGGCCTTTAGGCTTTGGAAGGCTGTGAGGTATATTTATGGGGAAAATGAATTAATGTTAGGATACAGGAGAAGTATTGAGAGAGTGAAGAAAAATGTGAAGCTATAGGGAAGTGGAAAGGGGGCTACCAAGATGCCCAGTTGAACTGGCCGAAAGGCAGAGAAGAGAGTCATCATTCTATCCAGGGTTTAAGAGCTCCAGGAGAGGTAGTGGGGATGGGTCTTCTAGGAGAGTTACTGCAGGTTAGCTGTCAGGAAGAACTTAAAATGTAGGACTTCTTGGAACTAGAAGGGCCCTAAAGTTCCTTTTGCAAAGTTTGTGTGATAGAAACCTTAGTAGTTTCTGTTATGTTACGGGGAAATTCTGTGCATGTATATACACTCCTTTATGTATCTAAAGTCTCTTCATTGTTTTTCACTGAACAGAACATCTTGGAGAACATTTTGTTTCGGTTTGTACAGATCAGCTTCATTCTTTTGAAATGACCATTTAGTATTCCATAGTAAGGTTTGTTGTAGTTCTAAAATAATGATTTGTTTAAACATTTCCTATTGCTGGACATTTAGGTTGTTTCCAATCTTTTGTTACTATAAGCCATGCTGCTTATATATAATATCTTATTGTACATATAAGTAAGTACATGAGGACAGATTCTGAGAAGTGGAGTTGTTGAAAAAGGGTATGTTCATTTAAACTTTTGATAGGTATTGCCAAGCAGCCTTCAAAATTGTATACTTGCGTGTATAGTGGAGTGACTTTTTCCTATCAGCTTGGCAAACTGTATGTTACCATACTCTGATTTTAACCAGTCCTCTGATACATGAAAACTGGTACCGTGATCTTTTGTTTTTCTGTAATAAAAAGGATTTGTTTTTTAAAAGATATCTAAAAGTCATTTGTATTTCTTTGTCGTAAACTAAGGTTAGGAAGAATGGTGGGGTTTTGGTGGTGGTGGTGGTGGTGGTAAGAACTTTGTAAAATTAAGGAAATTAACTTTTGCCATTCATGTTACAAAATTTCTTAATTTGTCACTGGTGTTTTGAGTTTGTTTATAGTATATAAGTATATGTGTTTATGTGTGTTTTGAAGCCAGATAAAAATTTTTAGTGTGATTAACTATATAAGGTATTGATTTTTAAGTTTTTGGATCTTGTTTCTTTCTGAGAGAGACCTTATCTACTGAGATTTAAAAATAACATTCTGTGCTTTCTTTTAGTACTTTAATGGAAAAAGCTGGCTTTTAGTTTCGGTTCTGTCACATATGAGTTTTGTGACAAAACTGGTCAAATTGTATAATCTCCCAGAACCTCAGTTTCCTATGATGGAAGGGTTTGATCTGTTCATTTGTAACATTGTAAAGAATTTTTTTAAACTTCTTGTTTACTTTTGAGTGGGATTTACTCTTGTGTTGTGTGGGGATGTGGAGTTGGAGTCAGGCAAAGGGAAAGATATAAAGAGGCAGGCAGGCAGACATGGAAGGGGGATGAGCAGAAGTACAGAGGAGGATGAGAAGGAAACCAGGGCTGCCAATGAGAGACAAAGGACCTAGAGAAATAGAGGAAAAGCAAAGGAAACTGCAAGGAAGGGAGATACCTAGAACCCCAGTGGGATGCATTTTTCCTATCACAGGAGGTCTAAAACATTTTGGGCACTTTTATTCATTCACTCTCCCTTCTTCCTTCCCTCCCTTTTTCCTCTTTCTTCCTCATATCTCTGCCAGTTTTCCTTCCTTCTTCTTTTTTTTTTTTTTTAAATAACATTGACTATAACACAGAGGTTATAAATTAGCACAGATCATAAAGTACAAAAGTTAACGCTTCAAAGTCTTACTCATGCTGCACATATATAGCATTTAAAGCCAAGTGCTTTGAACTTCTTGGACTTAAGTGTCTGTTAGAATTGCTATTTTACAGATTTATTGTCTAGCAATCCCTTCCAGCTCTAAAATTCTGTCTTTAAATATAGTGTATGTATTTTAGCATTGTTAAAAGGACTATAACTTTTGCATATCCTGGTTTTAGATATTAAATGTGTAAAATTAATAATGCATTCCCATATGTTTTATATTCCATGTCTAAGAAGTTTTCCCCATAATTTGTGCCTTTAAGTAATTGAGTTTCTGTCTTTGGACATCTGTCTTCTGTGAAATGTTGCACTGAGATGTTTAACTTCTTACCTGTCTGCTAAGTATAGGTAATTATACCCATCCAGCAATGCATAGTTAACCAAAATTCTAATATGACAAGTTCCTCCAAAGTATAGTGTTCAGTTATTTCCACCTCTTATTTTTTTTTAATCAATTTCCCCTTAGACCCCAAGTATGATTCTTTTCCCTAGTTGCTTTGGTTGGGGGAAAAGAAAAAAAGAATCTGTGATCACTTCCATGGCCACATTTGAATTGAATACACTCTGACATTTTAGCTGATGGTATCTTCTTACAAAGGTGTCTTTCTACCTTTTTAGCTTCATGGATCCCACCAGAGCTATTTTTTGGCTTTTTCAGGTTGCCCTGGAAAACAGATGACTAGATTTATTAAAATCATGACTGGCTATCATGGCAGTGACTGTCACCATGGGCTAGTTGGAAAGGAAGTTATCAGAAATACATACTGAAGGAGAAGGGGATGCAGATGTAAGTGGCTTTGGCAGCTTAGCCGTGTTGCTAGTAGATGGGTTCTCACAGGAGGCTGCAGAGGCCTCACTGTCATCTTTCAGATTTGATCAAAAGCTTTCTTCTTTTCCTCTTCTGGAGGATGGTTTCCTTGGGAAAGAATCACTTTTGTTGTTTTGTTTTGTGCATTTTAGATCCAGTCTTCCGTCTCATCCTTGCACTCATATAATATACGGTGAAACCTAATCAAGAGGTGGTGGTTTGAGGTTCTGCTCTTATGAGGTCGTGTGGGCAGGAAGATCCCGGGGTGCTCTGTCAAGGGTGTCAATTCAGTTGGGTAGGTGCTATATAAACTCAGCCAAAATTAAATAACAGTTGAAGTTGATGGGGTCACATATGCTAATTTGTTGGTTAGAAAGTCTATATTTGTTACAAAATTGTATCACAATTGTCTTTCTGGATTTGCTGTATGCTTGAAAAGACAAAACATAAAGGAGAATAAGAGGGGGTCCAAAATATAAGCTATGGCAGCTGAAGAAGTTTTTATGACTTTTACATTTTTTTAAACAAAAGTTGTCATACTAATTATTTTAATCTTAAACCTGGGAGGCCAGGAAAAGCTTCCCTTGGTCCTGGAAGCTGACTCAGACTTCCCTCTGTGCTCCTTCCCCATCTCACTTCCTTCTACGATTTATAGGTTCGCCAATGGCTGGCTTCAGCAATTAGTTGCAAGAGGTCCTGTGTATGATGTAATATCATAAATACTTAAAAAAATATTAGTGGAAGAAATAACTAAAGTCCTGTAGTGAAAAACAGCACTCAGGAGGAGAAGGTATAGAGACGCTTTAAGTCTTTGTAGCTTTAGAAACAGCGTCACTGCTGGCAGGTGGGCAGCAGGGAGAGCTGAAGGGGCTTTTTATTGGTTTTTAATACCTCTGGAGCCGCCTTCTGAAGGCTGCAGCTCTTCTATACTCATGGATGATCTGCCTGGTGAATTAGGAGGGTATGTACTACTTCTACCATGTGAATGTCTAAAGTGATTAAAGAATCCAAGACTGACCACCCTGGAGTGTGTGTTGATAAAAACAAAACAAAAACAAAAAACCACGAGCTGTGGACGTGGGGCTTTTGAAGGATGGCTGGGGGTTCAGAGACCCAGTTGAGGAGGGTGCTCATGAGCTGCCTGGGTCTCATGACCAGAGCCCATTACTGATTGTTTAAATGTGTCAGATGCCAGTGAATCCCTCTTGTTCCCTTAGCCATGCGATTTTAAGAAGTTCTGGTTTAGGAACGGTACCTGTTGGTACACTGCCCATTTTAGGACAGTTTCTGGACCAGGGGTCAGCTGCCTTTTCTTCAAGGACTAATGTGTGAAGATCTGCATCCTTTTGGCTAGTAGGAAAGTGGATTAGAGGTTTAGAGGTTTGTTGCCTTCTGGTTATGCAGAGAAACACTCTGCTTCTGGCACTTTTTCATTTTCCCTTAATCAACAGTGTTTATAACATCATTATCGTGTAAGGAGAGTGGAACTCCTCTTTCCCTGGGGCTATTTCTCTGACAGATTTCAGCAGTCTCTTATTTCCTGGTGAATTTTTCTTTTTTTTAAAGAGTTTTGTTCAAGTCGACAGGGTTTTGCCTTTACAGCTACCCACCTGATGGTTCCTGAACCTGAGCTTCCCTTGTGGCTCAGCTGGTAAATAATCTGCCCGCAATGTGGGAGACCTGGATTCCATCCCTGGGTTGGGAGGATCCCCTGGAGAAGGGATAGCTACCCACTCCAGTGTTCTGGCCTGGAGAATTCCATGGACTGTATAGTCCATGGGGTCTCAAAGAGTCGGACACAACTGAGTGACTTTCACTCATTTCACTTCACCTGATGGGTTCTTGGTTACCCTGTCCTGTGGGAGACATGCGGTGGAGGTGGTGTCCCACACTGGATCATTATCTCAGGGTGGTGAGCCTGTTGTTATTTCCTTCATTAGGAGAAGAATCTTAAGTAAGCAGGGAGAAGAAACTTTTTGTTTGGGAGAGAAAATAAAACCCAGCTTTTCTGAGGCGAGAATGGGGTCGTGTGTGATAAACTATGAATTCATCCTCTTTTTCCTCCTTCCCGCCCAGTTGCAGTTGATCTCACAGCAGCTGTTTCCAGCTGTCCGCTGGATTTTGCCCAGGCCGCTTGGAATGGCTGCGGTGACTCACACAACTGGGCTTTTTTCCACAATGATCTGAATCTAGCTTCTCAAGAAGGAGGAGCGGGAGGAGGAAGAGGGTGACTCTGGTTGCACTGGAGCAGATCTTCTTGTTGAGATTACTGTCTGCTGAACGCTCTGGGTTTGATCTGTCCTCCTTTCAAGCAGTGATCCTAGAAGCTAACACTGCTGGTGGAGGGGAGGCAAACGTGTGAGCTGGAGAAAGTTTTTTTGCAGAAAGCCAAATGTTCTTCTACTTTGCTCCTGCCCACCCCTTTCAGACCTTCCATTTCAGAGCAAACTGCATCTTTCCTGATTTTCAGTTGGATCTAGGATTGTGTATGTAGTGGGAGGGTAAATGAATGATGAGGGAAACAGCAATCAAAAATCGTGGTGACGTGCTCTGTACTCACCCTGCTGCTTGGTGTTGATGTTTTGTCGGTGGAATTATTTTCTTTTCAGTTTTTCAGGGTGGTCCTTCCTTTTCTTAACAGTCCCCTCCCTTTCCTTCTGTGAAGGCCACTTCTTCCTAGCTGGGAGCCTATGTAAATGAGATCTCAGTAGGGAGAGAGAAAAAAGAATCCTTTAGGTATTTAAAAAAAATTCTTACTTTTACCTCTGATTTCCACAATCATGTTCCTGAAGGGGCAACAAGCTGTAGAAGAAACCCTAGACCTGCTCTTTTTTTAAGATTTTATTTACTTTTATAATTTATTTATTTTTGGCTCTGCTGGGCTTCGTTGCTGTGCAGGCTTTTCTCTGGTTTCAGCAGGTGGGGGCCGCCGTCTACTTGCAGCGCGTGGGCTTCTTGTGGAGCGTATGGGCTCTAGGGCGCACACACTCAGTACTCGCAGCATCCAGGCTCTAGAGCACAGGCTCAGGAGTTGCGATCCACAGGCTTGGTTGCTTCGTGGCCTGTGGGGTTTTCCTGGGTCAGGGATCAAACCTGTGTCTCCTGCATTGGCAGGCAGATTCTTTACCAGTGAGCCACCGTGGAGGCCTCCTGTTCTGTCTTACACAGTAGCCACTTGCGGATGTCAAGGACTTGAAATGTGACTTGACCGAAGTGACACTGGAAGTATAAAATATACCCTAGGTTTTAAAGACTCAGTCCAAAAAAAATTCATTGAATTTTTAAAATACTGACTATATTTTATACTGACATGTTGAAATTTCGATGTTAGTATTTTGAATGTTAGTTTCAGTAAAGTACATTGTTAAAATTATTCTCATCTATTTCCTTTTAAGTGTGGCTACTAGAAAGTTTTAAATTACATAAATGGCCCATATTTCTGGCTCTAGATGTCAGGCTTGAAGACAATAGGAAGTTGCTGGAGTACAGGTATGCTTCTCTCTGGTGGTGTCTGTTTCCAGAACCTTGGAGGGACTTTAATGATAGTTTGGGATTCACAACCTAGTGTGCTACAGTTATTTTTCCCTGCGTGCGTAACCAGTTACCTCATACTTACTGACTTAACACAACAAATGTTTATTATCTCACAGTTTCTGTGGGTGAGAAATTTGGGAGCAACTTAGCTGTGTGGCTCTGGCTCAGAATTTCTCGTGAGGTTTAGTCAAGCTGTTGGCTGGGCTGCTGCCATCATCTGAAGTTTGGACCGAGGCTGGAGGAGCCACTTCTGAGATGGCTCATTCAATGGCTGTTGACGTGTTGTCAGTTCCTCACTGGCTGTTGGCAGAAGGCATGGGTCCCCCTCCCTCTCCTGCCCCAACATGACTGTCTCTTTGGCTCTTTGAGCATCTTCCTTGCATGACAGAACTTTCTTGGTGGGATCAAGAGAGAGAGCAGGTGAAGAGAGAGAGCAGGTGAAGAAGTGCAGTTCTGGGATCTCGTTCCTGAGGTGCACACTGTTGTTTCTGCTCTACTTATCTGTCAGAAGCAAGTGTCCAAATCTAGTTCCTCCCAAGGGGAGGAGACTTATTCTCCACCTCTTAAAGGGAATAGGGTCAAAGAATTTGTGGTTACATTTTGGAACCACTCCACTTACCTGTTTTTCTTTTGTTTTCCCCTCTTGGCATACCCATATTTCACTGACTGCCTCTGGTGATGGTCAGAGTCCAGTGGTTGAAGTCCATTTTACCCTCAACTACTACTTAACAGTATAATTTGGAACAATTCTATTCATTTTGAAAAATTCAAATTCTGACCTAATAATCAAATTGGGCTCTTCAGGGATCAGGGGCAAAGATGAGTTTAGCTTTGCCTGGACTTTGGGCACTGGTATGTACCTGTGTTCATGTGTGCGATTTTGAGTAGTGGAATAAGCTGTTTGGGTGTTACTTGGTGAATGCCTTGTGTACTTGTATATCACATTCCTCTTAGGTGAGATTCAGAGCACTTAAGAACCATTCCATAACTTATTCTACCTCTGAGAGGTCTGAACAGAAGGCAGGGTACCATTCTGTTTTTTATTCCGCAAGTAGGGAAATTGAGGTGAGTTCATTTACCTTTGAGACGGAATGAAAGTGTTGAGAGGGGCATAGAGGTGCGGTGATCCATTAAACATAATCAGTGAAGGTTGATTTTTGCCTGCTCTGGGTCAAAACGGAGCTTTAGTACATGGAAACTAAGAATGCTAGTGGAAAATGGTTGGGTTAGTAGAGGGTTCAAGATTTAGGAGAGCAAGTATTCATTTCAGTCCACTTAACTTCATTTTTTTTCTAGTATCTTGGTATGATTTACTCAGGTATTTCCTAAGGAATTTAACGTTATCTCTCAAGTTTGGGAAGTCTGAAAGCTTAGGTGAATGGGCTGTTAGAGAGTTTATTGCTTTGGAGAGAGAATTAAAAATCGGTTGCATCTAACTATCTTTTAAACCTTTGTTATCCTTATCATGATCTTGGTACTTAAGTAGTTTTGAATTGTTACTCCCCCCCCCCCTTTTTTTTTTTTGGTGACTATCTCTTGTCTCTCTGTGTGCTGTGCTTAGTCGCTCAGTCATGTCTGACTCTTTGAGACCCCATGAAGTGCAGCCTGCCAGGCTCCTCTGTCCATGGAGATTCTCCAAGCAAGAATACTGGAGTGGGTTGCCATGCCCTCCTCCAGGGAATCTTCCCAACTCAGATTTCAAACCAGGGTCTCCTGCATTGCCATCTGATTTCAAACCAGGGTCTCCTGCATTACCATCTGAGCCACCAGGGAAGCCTCTTGTCTCTCTACTAGACTTAATTTTCTTGAGGCTCAGGCCTTTTAATTCTTTATATTCTCCCTACTAGTAACTGTATTTTGAGTTGTGTATTCGAGAGGCTCTGTGAAGTGAAGGTCACTCAGTCGTGTCCGACTCTTTCCGACCCCATGACTATACAGTCCATGGAATTCTCCAGGCCAGAATACTGAAGTGGGTAGCCTTTCCCTTCTCCAGGAGAGCTTCACAACCCAGGGATTGAACCCAGGTCTCCCACATTGCAAGCTTTGTACTTAGATACATTGTCAGCATCCACTGGTGTGGTGAGAGTCAGGCATAGAGCTCATGGGTAAGAATTTGGGATTTAGCATCCTATTGGCTCCGCTGCTTAATACATTTATAACCTTGGGCAAGTTTCTTAATTTCTTTGAGGCTTGGTTCCTTCATCTGTAAAATGTTAATAATAGTTTCCACCTCATAGGGTTGTGAAAACTAATGAGATACTGCAAGTAAAGCACTTAGCACAGGAGCAGTTACATATGTTAGATTTGTGAAAAAAATTAATCATTAGCTTATTCATTTATTTAATTAGAGGCATCAAAATTCTTGAATCTCAAGCCTCTCATAAAATTTATTTGACATTATTTATTGGAAGCAGCAGAAGCCTGATTCTCGTACCTGTCCTTGTCAGCCCACATTGGTCCAGGTCATAACTGACTCCACTCAGAGAATTTTCTTGTCTGCTGTGGTAAAATAGATATTCCAGGCCAGGTTCTTCCTCGCAGAGCCTGAGGCCACCCCCCTTGTCCCAGCATCAGAGGCTGCTGGTAGGTCACATGGGATTCACAGAGCCTGCCTTTGGCCTACAGCTTAGCCTCTGAGTCACTGAAACCTGGCTAATGCTGACTCCTTTCAAAAAGCCCAAGCCCTCTGCGCCCTCCAGTTTTCTATTAAGGAATTGTTGGGACTCTTTTGTTTTTAATTTCTTTTAGAAGTCTTGCAGCAGCCAAACAGATCATTCCTCTCAACTCTGCACTCCTTGGTCAGCATCCAGAATGTAAGCAGCGATGGCCATCTGTGTATCCCTGTGATCTCAGGCCTGACTTGATGGTTTTTCTCTCCTGACCTGACCTTCCAGTGACTTCTTCCCTCATCGACTATCCCATTTTCTCTGTTGCATAGTAAACAGATTTCTTCACCCTCAGCCTTTTAACTGCATGTTATTTCTGCCCCTTTCTCTTGACTTCACGTGGTTTCTTTCCAAGGACCTGGCATGTCCCTCTTGTCCCCCTGCAGTGGGGAGGTCAGAATCCTGTCCCCTCTCTTCCGTCTCCAGGGCTCCTATCGAATTGTCTACCTTTCAGTGAAATTCCCTGCTCCGTTCAGTTACTCTAGTAATCTGGCTAGTAATCTGCCCTCTTCCCTTACTAGGTACTGTGGCTTATTGATTACCTTGCCTTTTTTGAAAAACAGAAGAAAACTACCTTGGCCCTTGGATCTCGGTACCTTGGCCCTACCTCAAGTAATGCTATTGTCTTCAGAGAGTGCCCGGATGGACCTAGCACCTTAGCCAGTCCCAGTCTCGGTTCTTTAATTAATCAGCTCCCCTGCCATGAGTTGCCCATTTACCACCTATTCTGAGGACATGCTTTGAGTCCTGTCAGTCTGGAACTGCTTCATTTCTGAAAATTTAGATGGGCATCTTATTTTCTCATGAAGACTCTTCCAGTTCTCTCTTTCATTTACTCCCACCGCATCTTTTCCCAAAATGTCACTGAGAAATGTACAGCCTTGGTCTTCTCTGCTCTCACTCTGTCTTTTGACTCCTTTGTCTTTGCTTCCTTCCCTATCTTGTTTGGACTTCAGGGTTCTTTGCTTAAACAGCTCTTTGGCCCGTATCCTCTCTTTGTTTCATTTGGTTTTCACTACCTAGCAAACCCCCGGCCTAGATCGATATAGATGTCTGCCTTCGTGATATCCAACCTTTCCTGGATGCTTGATTCTTGTCTGGTAGTCTTTCTGTTTTTGAGTGACCTCTCTTGGGAACTTGACAAAATGGCTGTTTCAGATGTTCCTCATTACCCTACATTCACTGTCTCTTCATTTACAGAAAGAAATCTTGCCTCTTAATTTATAGATGAAATTGTTGTTTAGGTGCTAAGTCACATCTGACTCTTTTGCAACCCCTTGGACTGTTTGTAGCCCACCAGGCTCTTCTGTCCATGGGATTATCCTGGCAAGAATACTGGAATGGGTTTCCATTTCCTTCTCTAGGGGATCTTCCCGATCCAGGGACTAAACCTGCATCTCCTACATTGCAGGTGAATAGAATAAAAGCTATGAAATTGGAAATTTTTTAACTTCCTGCCCCTAAACCTACAAATTTCATCTGTTATAGTGAAAGATGTATCTTTCTTTCTTTTTATGGTGAATCCTACTTGAATCTCTTTTGTAGACTTTAAATTCTGCTCTTCTGTATCTTTTCTCATCAAGTTTATGCATGCTTATCTCATTAAAAATAAATAAGATCTACCATATTTAGTCCTTCAGTCGCCTTCACTTTCCAGCTCCTTTTCATTCTTCTCTCTTCTGCAAACCAGCTTCTTGAAATAATTGTCTGTACTTTTTGAACCCATTGTAGTCAGGTTTCTTCCTCAACCACAATATTGAAACTCTTTCCCCCAGTGTCACCAGTAACTCCCCTGTGGCTAAATCCAATGACTGTCTTTTTCTATATTGTGTGTCCCTGAAATACCTCTTGCCCCAAGCTTCTCTGGCACCTTCCTTAAAAAATGTTTCTCTCTCTGCCAGTCCTCTTAATCTCTTCCTCAACCTGCCATTTAAAACTTGCTGTTATTTAGGTTTCTCTAAAAAGCAGAGGCATTACTTTACCAACAAAGGTCCGTCTAGTCAGTCTATGGTTTTTCCAGTGGTCATGTATGGATGTGAGAGTTGGACTGTGAAGAAGGCTGAGCGCCGAAGAATTGATGCTTTTGAACTATGGTGTTGGAGAAGACTCTTGAGAGTCCCTTGGACTGCAAGGAGATCCAACCAGTCCATCCTGAAGGAGATCAGCCCTGGGATTTCTTTGAAAGGAGTGATGCTAAGGCTGAAACTCCAGTACTTTGGCCACCTCATGCGAAGAGTTGACTCACTGGAAAAGATTCTGATGCTGGGAGGGATTGTGGGCAGGAGGAGAAGGGGACGACAGAGGATGAGATGGCTGGATGGCATTACCAACTTGATGGACATGAGTTTGGGTAAACTCCAGGAGTTGGTGATGGACAGGGAGGCCTGGCGTGCTGCGATTCATGGGGTCGCAAAGAGTCGGACACAGCTGAGCGACTGAACTGAACTGAGGCTTTCTTCTGTCTGTATTATACATGTTCTCTTGGGGCCTGGGTCTCCATTGCTAAGGCTTTATTGATCATCTCTATGCTGACAGCTTCCACATGGCCTGCATCTCCTCTCTGCACTTCAGATGTCTGTCTCCGGACGCTTAGCTGCATCTGCGTGTGGATGCCCCATGGTTCCTTCAGAGCCAGCATGTCTAAAACTGACCTGTCCTCATCTGCTCATTCTACAGAACTCTGCCCTGGTGTAAGTCAGTGACTGGTGTCACCATTCCCACAGTGGTCTTTCTGCCTTTAGTTTGTCTTGGGTGTCCACGTCACTGCATCGCAGGGGTCTTTCTGAGATCCTTCTACAACAGCTGTCATCACATTGTTGCCTCTAGTCCTATTAAATGACGCTGGCGATCCGGCTCCTACCTCATCTCCCAAATCCTCAAACTGCTCATACATAGACCATGCACCTCTGCTTGAAGGTACCGCTCTAAGTTTCTCTTCCACCTGTACTCGCCTACCCTCATCTCTGAGGTCTTGGTTTAGAGGTCAGTTTTCTTTGGAAACCTTTTTTCAAATGTCTTAAATGGGGCAGGAACTCTCCTGACTGCTGTCATAGTAGCTTGTACTTTTCCCTTTCTAGCTTTTATCTCACTGTGTTATAAATGCCCATCTACTTTGATCTGGTACCAATAGGTTCCTTGAGGGTAAGGACTATGCTTTGGTCTTTTTTGCTTTTTAAATTATGGTCTCCTAGCACAACACCTGCTATGTAGTAGGGCCAGTGTTTATTGGATGGTTAATGGTAGGATAGATGATAGGATTTCAGAACTCAAAGAACCCTGTCTGTATAGAAAACATGTCCTGGATTTTCAGGGTGAATGCTCACTGTGTGGCATTTGGTTCTTGTGCTGGAGATAATGATTTCAAGCTAAGTTGTATTCAGAAGCCAAACCTCCTCTTAATGCGTTATCTTTGGTTCCACTAGTTAAGTAAGCCTAAGTGGTTAGTTTCCACATTTAAGTAGACCCATGTTTCTCAGTCCTGGCTGCCCACTAGCATCTTCTGGGGTGCTGTGCTTAGTTGCTCAGTCGTGTCCTACTCTTTACAACCCCATGGAATGTAGCCTGCCAGGCTTCTTGTTCATGGGCATTCTCCAGGCAAGAATTCCAGGCAATGAATTCTCCAGAATTTCATTTTGAAATCAGGGGCACTTTTCTTTCTGCGACCCTGAGGAACTTCCCTTGTGATCCCTTGGATTGTGATCTGAAATGTAGGATGTGAGCAGGAGGTTTCTATCCAGTGTAGTCGCCGTGTCCTCTGATAGGGTCTGTGATCTTAGTCACTGCTGTTTATATCACACACCTCTTTATGACAGGCTCACAGACTAATTCCCTGGGATTGACGTGATGTAAATAGGAAAATTTGGTTATTAGCACCAGAAGGAACACAGTGTTATTTAATTACCCCCTTAAAAAAAAAATACTATTTCATCTTTGCTTTTAGGGCTGGATCATCTCTTTTTCAGACATTTGATTTTTGGAGAAGTAGTTGCTTTTGGTAACTTGGAGGAGTCAGGTTAATTTTTTAAATGGTTTTTTAAAGTGTGAGCTCATTCTTGAGTGCGCTTATCTCTGGTAGTAATTGCTTAATAAAATCTGTTTCCTGCTACTCAACTACTAGAATATTTAAGATCCATTTCTTGCACAGAACCTGTGTATCTTCACACGCAGCCTTAGAAGGATTTGAGGAACCTCACATATTTGTTTTCTTCCCTTGATTTCTATACCAGCACGATGTTGGTACTGTGGTGTTCAGAATTTAATACATTCTTGTTGTATTGTTCACCAGTGCAAGGCTGAAAGAATTAACTTGCCTCAGTGAGTATTGTAGATCTAAGGGATTTAAATGTTGAGTGATTACAAATATTTCATCCTTGTCATTAAAAACAAACAAAAAAGGAAGATAAAACACCAAACCTGTCATAGAGACACATGAAAACAAGTTGGGCTGTTTTCGTTTTTCTTCCCTGGGTCATTTCTGTAGCAACTTTTTTTTTTTAATCTACAGTGCAAAGTCCTGGTTTCCAACAGATTTTGTGATGTGTGATTGATACTCAGGATAGTTCTGTATCTGTTTTCAGAATAGCTTGTGTCTAAAAATACTGTGGAACTTAGGTTAAGTAACTGATGAGCAGTTCATAGACCGGTTATCATTGGTAATTTAAAGGTAGTTAACATTGGGAACTTTCTTCATCCTTGGAAGCAGGACAGTAGGGGTAAGGAAAAGTGAAAGTTGCTCTGTTGTGTCTGACTTTTTGCTACCCCATGGACTATACAGTTTGTGAAATTCTCCAGGCCAGAATACTGGAGTGGGTAGCCTTTCCCTTCGCCAGGGTATCTTCCCAACTCAGGGGTCAAAAACCCAGGTCTCTTGTCTTACAGGCATATTCTTTAACGTCAGAGCCACAAGGAAGGTGTCTGGATATACTGTCAGCCATTCAGCCATATTGTATGTACTGGCCAGTACTTTTTTCCTTTGCCTTCCCCATTATCTTATTTCCTTTGGCTTTCTCGTCTAATGGAGGCCTCCTTGAAGAGGGTGGGCATGAATAAAATATGCATGTTCTTTTTCCTTTGCTGATGGCAGTGTGAAAACATTGTTTGCTTTCAAGTGTGGTCTTTTGTGATGAACTGGGCAAAGAAAGAGAACGTGACTCATTCTGGGTGCCAGTCAGTCGTGTCTTCCCTCTCCCACCTCTGAGCCAGCACGGTTGGCTTTCCATTCAGACCGAAGCTCGTGCTGCTTGCAGATGAGGGAGCCCAGCCCGAGAGCTGTGGGCCTCAGCTTGGGCCTGACAGCACTTGGTTAAGTGAATCAGGGAGGCTGAATTATTCATTCTCCCTCCTCATCCTGCTGTTCGTATCAAATTCCTGCTGCGTCTTTGGGGCATCTTGCCAGTCTTCAGCATAATTGATTTTCTTGCTTTGTGGGGTGTATGTGTCTGTGTGTGTGCACATGAGTTGTGCCTCTTTAGGCACTTCTGACTGCTTGGGATAGGAATATTTATTAAGTACATGTGCGTAGCTCTTATAACCTAAAGGAAGGCTGGAGTCAGTCTTTTTATTGTCCAGGATGTAAAATTTTCTTTCCAAGTAATGAGGATTTACTGACTGATGAATTATGAAGAAGGCTTTTCTATGATCTAAGTAGAACACAAGTAGAAACGTGTATTCTTTTCTCTTTTTGTCCTCTAATCCTGTTGTGTCTTCTTTAGTGTTTTTCTGCAAGGACATATTTCATTCTAGAGCCGTGGACTGTTAGAACTAGGAAGGACTCAGAGGCGATCTAGTATAGAGGTTGCAAACCGTAAGTCTATGGTCTGGCCCTTCCGCAAGGGGTTTTGTTTGCCTATCACAGTATTTTAAAGACATTTGGATGTAATATTTAAACACTGGCAGAGCTCACATGAAATACAGATTTCTGGCTTCTCTCTGCCATACTGGCCCTGGGGTCCTATGAGGGCCACTCTGTTGGAGCTTTAGAAACAACTAGCCCCACCACTCCAGGGCTCTCCCTGCATGCTTCTCTTTTCTGTTTCTTCTGGGGACTGTTACAGCCCCAGTCTAATCCAGTCTACTTATTTTATACAAGGGAGGAAGGGCCTTGCCCCAAATCTTGTAGGTAGTGGGAGAAACTTAGGTGAGGGTTCATGTCTCTTAACTCTTAGTTGATTATGAAACTTTTTTTTTTAACGTCTACCTTTTTCCTTACCCTGGGTTTTTTATTCATTCAAGATATTCATTGTGTATGTACTAAGAGTGCATGCTGGGAGTGTGGAATATGGTAAAGCCCCTTGTTCTTGATGTGGTCTTGAGATACAGTGAGTCTGCCTTTGGGGAAAGTTACCACCCATCATTACTCTATGATGGTATGTTATTTTATTTTCTTCATATCACTTAACCACCATCTGGATTTATTTTAATTTGTCTCCTTGTTTACTCTCTGGCTTTCCAAGTAGAATATAAGCACTCTGAGACTAGTAACTATGTCTTGTTCAACATTGTATCTCCAGAGCCTAGAAAAATGCCTGCCACTTAGTAGATTCTCAGTATTTGTTGAATGAATGAGTAAAGGAGGCATTTGAACTGGACTTTGAAGAATGAATAGGAGTTTTTCAAGCAGATAGAGATTGATATGTGCCAAAGCATGGAGGCATGAAAATACATGAGGTATCTTGTGCTTCTTTGCGGTTGGCCACAGAAGGCTGTTTTTCATACCAAAAGACCATTTGGATTTGAAGGACCTTGAATTCTTGGTAAAAGATCAGAAACTAAATGTGTTTCTGAGTCAGAAAACTCCAATACAGCTTTTCCCCCTGTGTAGTCTTTTAGCAGGATCTGGCCATTCATCATCATTAGTGATATATAGGGCTTTGCCGACACATTTACCAAAGCATTTTTATTATCAGACAGATGTGAATCCAGGGCATGATTCTAAGGTACCTTTTGTCTAGCAGCACATGTGCCAGGCACAGGGCAGTCTAACATTTTGCAAGTCTAGGACAGTCAGCAGTAGTTATTTTTGGAGTATGTAATGGACCAGGCAGTGAATTTCTGAGGGTGCAGGGCAGAAGTTCTCAGTGTTAGCTAGCTGTGCATTAGAATCACCTAGGGAGCTTATTTAAAGGCCATACCCAACCCAGACCATGGGGTCTCAAAGAATGGGACATGACTGAGCTGTCTGGACTGAACTGAAACCCAGACCAATGAAATCAGGGACTCTGAGGGAGGGACCCAGGAATCAGTAGTTTTATGAAAACTTCCCCAGGTGACTTCGGTATGCAGTCAAAGTTGAGAACCTTTGGCTTAGGGGGGCTGACATGGGAGGTGAGGCAGGTTGTGGTTTGCTGAAAACATGAGGAGGAATCCCAAAGAGGATAGTCATTAAGGAGATTAAGAGGGCAATTGAAGAGAATTAAAAGTATCCGAGTGGAAGATATTTTAGGAAATCGGTTTAGAAATGTATATGCTTTTTAGAACAGTTGGAACGTAAAGAGGTTGGAAATCTTACGAATGGTGTCAGAGATGAAGGGAGTGTACCTAGTGGTTGGGGAAGGAGAGAGCCTGAATTCCATAGAGTCTGCTGTGTGTGTAAACCATCATCCACAGAGCCTAGCTTTCTAGTCACAGATGATGAGAACACAGTGTGCTTGAAGTCAAATGTCATGGGGTCGTAGTCCTGTGACTAATTAGTCTTGTTTGTTTGGTTCAGTTCACCAGCCATGTATCAAGCCCTGAGCACTGTGTCCCCTGGAGATGAATTAGATACAACTCTTGTGGAGAAGGCAATGGCAAGCCACTCCGGTACTCTTGCCTAGAAAATCCCATGGATGGAGGAGCCTGGTGGGCTACAGTCCATGGGGTCGCCAGGAGTCGGTCGCGACTGAGCGACTTCATTTTCACTTTTCACTTTCACGCAATGGACACGGAAATGGCAACCCACTCCAGTGTTCTTGCCTGGAGAATCCCAGGGACGGCAGAGCCTGGTGGGCTGCTGTCTATGGGGTCACACAGAGTCAGACACGACTGAAGTGACTTAGTAGCAGTAGCAGCAGCTTGCCTTTTAGGATCTGACATTACAGGGAATTCCTTTGTGTAACTGTAGTTCAGCAGTTCTTAACTTCTCTGAGCCTTTCTCCCTCTGTGAAAAGGGAGGCTATGATGAGATTGTTTCTGAGGTGGCTTTCGTCTCAGATATCTCATTACAATTATTCCAAGTAAAATCTAGTAAAAATTGACACCTCTCTAAGGTAATTACTGTAATTTTTGTTTGGTAGGAAAAAAAAAAAATCCAAGAAAAGTATGGCCACAGGGTTTAAACTGAAACAACCTCGGGACCTTATTAGATCCTTTCCCCATCTTAGCTCTCTAGCAGGTTCTGTTTGATTTTGACAAGTAGAATGGGTAAGGAATACTGGAGAGCAGATGTCCCTGGGGGAGGAGGTGGCTGATGGGTTAGAGAAAAAGAAGAGTCTGGTTAAACCCTGCAGGCAGATTGGGAATGTGCTGCCAGAGCCTGGTTTTGAGATTGTCCGTTTCCAGCACTTTGTTGAATTGCTGAGTACATTCATCACCCAGATGAAGTCTGCTATAATTGGGAACAAATTGCTTATCTTGCCAGCAGCCCTCAAGGAGAGCTTAGGAGAACTGGGGAGATGTATCTTTCTGGAGATTCTTGGGTATTACAGTACAGTCATTGTTTTCTTTGGTAGGTTGTAGGAGGAGGGGAGAGTGGGGAAGGTAAGAGGAAGCGGTGGGCAAAAAGTACCTCCCCACCCACCCTTCCAAAGAACCCTGAAAAGCTGTGTGTGCTGGAAACTGGGGCAGAGTGGTAGGGCTGTGGTCGTTGTTTGTAGGCTACACTCTCTTATTGCTGTTTTGATTTGAGGGACACACTAATAATTATGGTTAGGGTTTTTCTTTCTTTCTTTAAATGATATTCTTTGTGGCATCTTTTGTTCTAGAGCACTCTATTAAAGACAATGAAAGGCTGATTTTTTTTTTTAATGTAAATTTTGCACTCAACATATCGGTCCAGTGTAGAGACCATACCATGCTATCTCTTCAGACATCCTGGATTCTCAAATCTCAGATTACTGTTGAACCATTTCCTTTTCCAATGCCCACTTCCCGTTTCATTCTGCAGTCCTTGTATGTACCCCGTGAACCTAATTCAGCCCCTGTACGGCCAGCACTGTGCTTGCTAGCTGTTGCCCACGTGCAGGGAGGCAAATTGAAGGACAGCCCCTGTCCTTGGGAGCTCTTGGTGTGATGGGGAGACTGATCCCAGGGAGACCTGTAATGTGCTTAGTGCAGAGAGATGAGTAGGTGTGGGTGTAGAGGAGAGGGTACCCAGCTTAACTGGGATGGGAGAGTGTCAGAGAACGGGACCTGGGGGCTGTCATGGGAGCTATGAGTCTCTGTGTTTTAGACAGTTCTAGAAGAAATAGGGAAATCCTGCTTTAATGGGTAAAATGCAGGGTAGAGAGGTAGGTCCGTTACTTTTTGGGCTTTTGTGTTCAGAAGTACAGCAGCTTACTTTGCTTCCCGCTCCTGGCAGCAGTCTCTCTTCCTGTGGAATTATGTGGGATGGAGAAGAATGGCAAGGAATTGGCCCACCTGCATGGGGGGAGAGGAGGCATGAGGGGTGTGGGTGGTTGAGAGCCTTTGGCGTGACTGGCTCTAAGTACAGATGGCTATTTGTGTTACCATTATTGTAGCTGTTACGCCTGCATTCCCTTTGCTGTGCCTTTCTACAGGGATAATTGTGGGGCCCTAACTTATATCTCTTCCTGCTGCCAGATAAAATAGATGCTGATGTGTTGTGCATTACGGAGTATACAATGAATTCTGCGTGGGCTGTCTTCTTACTGCTGCCTTAAGCTTTTGAGGTCTCTGCAGCATAAGGGGGAAAATGTTTTATTTTTTTTGTATTGAAATCTGCATTGGTGAAAACGAAAAATGAGTATTACTAGATTTTATTGAAGAAGAATTAAAGAGCCTCTTGATGAAAATGAAAGAGGAGAGTGAAAAAGTTGGCTTAAAGCTCAACATTCAGAAAACTAAGATCATGGCATCTGGTCCCATCACTTCTTGGCAAATAGATGGGGAAACAGTGGAAATAGTGCCTGACTTAATTTTTTTGGGCTCCAAAATCACTGCAGATGGTGATTGCAGCCATGAAATTAAAAGACGCTTACTCCTTGGAAGGAAAGTTATGACCAACCTAGATAGCATATTCAAAAGCAGAGACATTACTTTGTCAACAAAGGTCATCTAGTCAAGCCTATGGTTTTTCCAGTAGTCATGTTTGGATGTGAGAGTTGGACTATAAAGAAAGCTGAGCGCCGAGGAATTGATGTTTTTGAACTGTGGTGTTTGAGAAGACTCTTGAGAGTCCCTTGAACTGTCAGGAGATCCAACCATTCCATCCTAAAGGAGATCAGTCTTGGGTGTTCATTGGAAGGACTGATATTGAAGCTGAAACTCCAGTACTTTGGCCACCTGATGAGAAGAGCTGACTCACTTGAAAAGACCCTGATGCTGGGAAAGATTGAGGGCAGGAGGAGAAGGTGACGACAGAGGATGAGATGGTTGGATGTCATCACTGACTCAATGGACATGAGTTTGGGTAAACTCCAGGAGTTGGTGATGGACAGGGAGGCCTGGCGTACTGCGGTTCATGGGGTCGCAAAGAGTCGGACACGACTGAGCCACTGAACTGAACTGAAGGATTGTCCTCTAAATGGAGCTAACATTAACTTTGATGACTGTTTGGATTTTGAAAGTGTTAAATAGCAAGGGTTGAATATCCAGGGAATAGGTGGTTTGTCTAGAAATCCAAGGAATTAGCCACGTTCTGGGTAAAACTCTCAGGGGAGTGGAAGAGAAAGAGAGGATGGGTTTTACAGCAAATCTGCCACTCATTTGTTGTGTGACCTTGTCCAATTGACCTAAATTTTCTCAAGCCTCAGTAAACTAAAGCTAATAATAACTACCATAGAATTGTTGTGATCAAATATTTTTTATGAAACTACTAAAAACCTTTCCCAGGCTTCTTTCTTTGTATTTATGTCCCAACAAGATCACTTGCTATTTCTTTTCCCTCTGCTTTTGTACATACTTTTCTTATATTTCTTTTTACCTGCCTTCTCAGAAGATTCTCCAGCAAATAAAACACATACATGTGCAGACCTGGCAATTTTAGTTCAGTCCACTTTTTTTCCTTGGATCTCATCTCAGTGGTGATCCCTTTTCAAGGAAGCCTTCCCTGATCCTGGTCCTATTGCAATCTAGAAAGTATTCTTTCCAGATTTTCCACAGTACTCTTTTTAAAAATTTATCTGTCCCCTGCTAAACAGTAAGTTTTCTGAGGGCAGTGACTGTCCTGTGTACTGTTGTGTAACCGGTGTGCATTTTGTGCCTCCCTCCTCCCCTTGACTAGGTGATGTGTGGTCTGAACCCAAGCTATTGTGAAACTCAGAACCATACCAAGAGGCACAACAGCTCCCCCCACCCCTCCACCCCCCCTCACCCCTCCACCCCCCGCCCCTTCCACCCCCCTCCCCCGCCCTGGCACCCCCTCCCTCACTTGATTTATAACCGGAAAAGAAAACCACTTAATTTGCACATAATTGATGGTAAAACCCACTTCCTGTGGGGGTAAATTGGGCTTTCAGAGTCATCGAAGCAGGGATCCTCATGAACCTGATTCTTGTACTTTGGTAGAGATTCAGACTTTTGGTCTCTTTCACACACAAGAGTTGTTTTTTGCTCTTGAGTAGAAAACCACTGGAAAGCAAGGGTATGACTTGGCAGTAATCCTTTCCAGCCAAGCAGCTCTAGTCCCACCACAGCTACTAATCATTATTAAAAGGACCCCTTTAAACAAAACACAGACTACCTCTGGGGATGATGAAAACCTAAGGGGAAGAATAGTTTTGAGACTCCTTAAATATACTTGGATGTCTGCTCCCCTTCCCCCTTTTTTTCTTTTGGGCAGTTCAGGCCTTGGAGGAGGGAGGGAATAGAGGGAGAGAAAAAGAGTGAAAGAGAGTGAGTGAGGGAGTTTTGTGTGTGTGTGTTCAGGTAGGGACCTCTCCCTTGTGAGACCTAAGCCTACCCCATGTGGCCATGGTCTCTTTGTCCTATACGTCTCAAAAGTTACCTTCCAGCCTCTAATGGGTCATACTTTATTTGGGGTAGAGTGAGGGCCAGCTGGACAAGTAATGACAGACAGTACCTGTAAGCCTTTCCTACTTCACAAGTCTGTCTGTGTCTTTTAGGCTGAACACTGTGAGGGCCAGAATGGTCTGATCATTTCACAGTCTCAGTGGTCAGTACAGACGCTGGCATGCCCCTCGGTGAACAGTGGTTACCTGCTTGTGGAATGAGGCAGCATGGTGTGGCAGAAGGTTGAAGGCTTTAGAGTTTGTGGACCTTGGTTAGGATGGGTCCAGCACTTGTTAGCTGGAGGACCTTGGACCAGGTTTTAACCTTCTGAGCTTTAAGATCAGCTTTTGTTGTGAAGATAAAAATTATTGCACCCTACACAATTCCAGGCAGTAGGTGGCTATTATTTTTCCTCTAATAGTTTATTTGGAAATAATTTCACCATTAGAAAAAAGTTTACAAAACAAAAACGAAAAAATCCAATATTCCTTTTACTCAGATTCCCCAGTTGTTAGTAATTTATTGCTTTTGGTTCATTGGCCACTCTTCCTATATGGGTGTGTATGTGTACATATACCCTTTATCATTATTCCTTTTCTGAACTTTTTTGAACCAAACACTTCAATGTGTATTCCTCCAAATAGGACTTTCTTACATGACCAGTATATAACTCTCCAAATCAGGAAATCACTATTGATATGTTACCATCCATCCATGGCCCCATTAACATTTTGACAGTTGTGCCTATCATGTCTCCTTTTCCTTTTTGGTCCAGGATCCTCTCTAGGAATGTGTGTTACATTTAGTATCTCCTCAGTCTTTCAGTCTGGAACAGTTCTTTAGCCCTTGCCTTTCTTTCATGCCCTTGACATTCGTGGCGTGTCTAGGTCTGTTTCTGTCTGGTTCTCCATGACAGCAGTTCATGTCACTTCTGGCAGGAATGGCACAGAGACAGGCTGTGCTCTCCCCAGAGTGTCAGACCTGGAGGCAGGCTGTGTATGCCCGTCCTGCCACCAGTGATGTTCGCCTTGATCTCCTAATTTATTTGGTGTTTGCCAGGTTTCTCCACACTGAGTTCACCAGTTTTTCTCTTACAGTTAGTGATTATTATCTGTGGCAAGATACTTTGAGGTTACACCACTGCCTGTTCCTCGTCAGAGCGCTGTCTGACATCCTGAACCAGCCACTTCTGTAGTGGTTGCCAAATTGTGATTCTCTATCAGTCTGTCTGTATTTATCAGTTGCCATTGTACTATAAAGAAGAATTTTCCTTTATTTGTTTATTTCTGTCAGTATGAACTCATGGATTCCTACTGTGTTCTATGGTTTGAAATCCATTTCTGTAATTGTTCTTAATCTTCAGGCTGTTCCCAGTTTGGCCAGTGGGACCCATTTTATACTGGCTTCTTCAGTGTCTCTTGACGTTCTGGCACAAGAAGATTTTCCAGACTTATCTTATTCTTTTCCTGCCCTAGCCCTGGAGTCAGCCATTTCCAAGGAGGCTTGGTTCTTTTAAGTGGATGAGAGAGATTAGAAACCATAGTCTGGGTGCTACTGGGGTGGCATTGCCTGTTGGCTCTCTGAGCAGACAGAGCTAGAAAATATATGTAAGTAAATATGTACACACACACACACACCATACATGTCCATCTGTAATTATTTCTAGATTTCTCTGTATATATATGTAGTGTGTGCAAATGTATGATGTTTATAGGTGTGTGTATCTTGCCTGGCAAATCCTATGGATGGAGGAGTCTGGTAGGCTGCAGTCCATGGGGTCGCTAAGAGTCGGACACGACTGAGCGACTTTCCTCACTTTAAAAGTCCTCACTGAGCGACTTTAGCTTTTCACTTTCATGCATTGGAGAAGGAAATGGCAACCCACTCCAGTGTTCTTGCCTGGAGAATCCCAGGGATGGCAGAGCCTGGTGGGCTGCAGTCCATGGGGTCGCACAGTGTCGGACATGACTGAAGCGACTTAGCAGCAGCAGCATATATTATGTATTTTATATTATAAAGCCTTGAGTTTTATTTATATTGTAAAAACCAAAGTTCACATCTATAACTCCATCTTAAATCCAGCCAACCTCTTTCCATTATTGGAAATACATTCCCAATTAGGGAGAAAATTGGGTTACTCTTATCCTCGGTATGTTTACTTACTTCATTTTACTTATTTGCTTGGTGTGATTGTCTTCTCTAACTCTTTATCCCACTCCTCATGGACTTAGCCAGTGGGCTCTCTGCTCCGTCTTCCATTGGGCCTCCCAGTGTCCCCTCTAGTTCCCAGCCTTCCTGGTGGTTCCCCACCTCCCCCAGGTGCCCTGTTTTCTTGGCTTCTGAGCCTGCTGGCCTGTGCCGCCTTAAAATTCCTCACCTCCTTACCCCACCCATGTCCTTACCTGTTGCATTAACTCCTCTGTGCTGGAGGCGAGCTGTTATTTTCTGAGGGAGATTATATATTTTTTGTTTGTTTATTGAAGTATAATTTATATGCAGTAAAATTCATCCTTTTAAGGTATATGTTTCTGTCGGTTTGACAAATGTAATATAGTCGTGTAGTGATAGCCATAGATAGTCAAGATACAGAATGCTTTCACTGCTGCAGAAAGTTCCCTCTGGTCCCTTTCTAGTCAGGGCTTCCTTCTACCCCAGCTGCTGGCAGTTACTGATCTGAGCTCTGCTCACTGTGTGGTCTTTGGAGGTGTGGCTTCTTTCACTCTGTGTTCTTGTATGTTCCATCCATGCTGTGTTATGGATTAGTGACTCATTCCTTTTTATTGTTGAGCACTTATTTATTTATGTCTACACCACAATTTTTTTTTCATTCACCAGTTGACGGACACTTGGGTTGTTTCCAGCTTTTGACAACTGTCGATAAGACTGCAATAAATATTTGTCTGTAGATTTTTCTGTGGATATATGTCTTCACTTCTCTTGTGTAAATACATAGGGATGGGATTGCCAGGTCATATCTTAAGTATATGTTTAATGTTTTAAGAAACTGCTAAACTGAGCATCTTACCGTTTTTGCATTCCTATCAGCAATGTATGAGAGAGTTCCAGTTGCTCCACATTCTTTACACTATCTGATATTGTTAATTTCTTTTTTTTTTTTTAAATCTGAGTCATTCCATTAGGTATGTAGTGCTGTCTCTTTGTGGTTTTACTTGGTGTGTGCTTAGTTGCTCAGTTGCATCCAACTTTTTGCGACCTGATGGACTTCAGCCTGCCAGGCTCCTCTGTCCATGGGATTCTCCAGGCAAGAACACTGGAGTGGGTTGCCATGCCCTCCTCCAGGGTGTCTTCCCAACCCAGGTCTCCTGCATTGCAGGCAGATTCTTACCATCTGAGCCACCAGGGAAGCCCAGGAATACTGGACTGGGTAGCCTATCCCTTCTCCAGGGGATCTTCCTGACCCAGGAATTGAACCAGGGTTTCCTGCATTGCAGACAGATTCTTTACCAGCTGAGCTACCAGGGAAGCCTGAATTTACTTGGTACTTCTCTAAATTCCAGTGGTGTTGAGCAGCTCTTCATTTGCATAAGTGAAGTCACTCAGTCATGTCAACTCTTTGCGACCCTATGGATTGTAGCCTACCAGGCTCCTCTGTCCATGGGATTTTCCAGGCAAGAGTACTGGAGTGGGTTGCCATTTCCTTCTTCAGGGGATCTTCCTGACCCAGGGATAGAACCCAGGTCTCCTGCATTGCAGGCAGACGCTTTAACATCTGAGCCACCAGGGAAGCATAGTTGCCATTCATATCTCTTTGATGATGAGTCTGTTAAACCTTTTGCTCATTTTAAAAATTGAGTTGGTTGCTTTCTTGGTGAACTTTGAGAGTTCTTTGTATATTCTTGTTACCAGTCCATTGTCAGATACGTGTTTGCAAATATTTTCTCCCATTCTGTTATTAAAAGTGATAAAGATAGGTTCTTTAGTGCATCAAAATGTTGGATTGGATTCTTTGGGGCTTTCCATAGAGCCTCCCTGTTGTGAATACCCAAGAGAAGTGTATGTAAGAGGATGAATCTAGAGAGGAAGTGGGGATCTTGGAGGATCATATGGAATTGCCTCCGCGAAAGGACCGAAGGGTGCTTGTGAAAAGGAAGGAAGATCTGAGGGAATAATAAGAGTGGTGGTGGTGGCCAGGGCCTTTGGAGGAGAATTCAGTATAACCAGTTCAGGGGTGGGAGGATGGCTGTTAGAACTGTCTACGATAGAAGGGTAAGGAGCCTCAGAGGGGCCAGGGGGTTAACATGGAGAGTGTTAAACCTAAATGAAATCAAAGAGGGAGCTTCATTTAATCAAACAGTAGCTAAGAGAGAGGCTTAGAGAGAGGATGTCACTTACTGAAGCTGTGTGTACGTGTGCTCACTCAGTCATGTCCGGCTCTTTGCAACCCCATGACTATAGCCCGCCAGGCTCCTCTGGCCTCAGAATTTTTCAGACAAGAATATCGGAGTGGGTTGCCATTTCTTCCTTCAGGGATCTTCCCAACCCAGGGGTCGAACCTGTGTCTCCTGCGGCCCCTGCACTGGCAGGCAGATTCTTGACCACTGTGCCCCCTGGGAAGCCCACATACTGAAGAACTGGGCCTTACACTAAGATCTTTCAGATCAGATCAGATCAGTCGCTCAGTCGCTCTTTGCCACCCCATGAATCGCAGCACGCCAGGCCTCCCTGTCCATCACCAACTCCCGGAGTTCACTCAGACTCACATCCATCGAGTCAGTGATGCCATCCAGCCATCTCATCCTCTGTCGTCCCCTTCTCCTCTTACCCCCAATCCCTCCCTGCATCAGAGTCTTTTCCAATGAGTCAGCTCTTCACATGAGGTGGCCAAAGTACTGGAGTTTCAGCTTTAGCATCATTCCTTCCAAAGAAATCCCAGGGCTGATCTCCTTCAGAATGGACTGGTTGGATCTCCTTGCAGTCCAAGGGACTCTCAAGAGTCTTCTCCAACACCACAGTTCAAAAGCATCAACTCTTCCCCGCTCAGCCTTCTTCACAGTCCAACTCGCACATCCATACATGACCACAGGAAAAACCATAGCCTTGACTAGACGAAGCTTTGTTGGCAAAGTAATGTCTCTGCATTTGAATATGCTATCTAGGTTGGTCATAACTTTCCTTCCAAGGAGTAAGCGTCTTTTAACTTCATGGCTGCAATCACCATCTGCAGTGATTTTGGAGCCCAGAAAAATAAAGTCTGACACTGTTTCCACTGTTTCCCCATCTATTTCCCATGAAGTGATGGGACCGGATGCCATGATCTTCGTTTTCTGAATGTTGAGCTTTAAGCCAACTTTTTCATTCTCCACTTTCACTTTCATCAAGAGGCTTTTTATTTCCTCTTCACTTTCTGCCATAAGGGTGGTGTCTTCTGCATATCTGAGGTTATTGATATTTCTCCCGGCAATCTTGATTCCAGCTTGTGTTTCTTCCAGTCCAGTGTTTCTCATGATGTACTCTGCATATAAGTTAAATAAACAGGGTGATGATATACAGCCTTGACGAACTCCTTTTCCTATTTGGAACCAGTCTGTTGTTCCATGTCCAGTTCTAACTGTTGCTTCCTGACCTGCATACAAATTTCTCAAGAGGCAGATCAAGAGGTGATCTGGTATTCCCATCTATTTCAGAATTTTCCACAGTTTATTGTGATCCACACAGTCAAAGGCTTTGGCATAGTCAATAAAGCAGAAATAGATGTTTTTCTGGAACTCTCTTGCTTTTTCCCTGATCCAGCGGATGTTGGCAATTTGGTCTCTGGTTCCTTTGCCTTTTCTAAAACCAGCTTGAACATCTGGAAGTTCACAGTTTGCATATTGCTGAAGCCTGGCTTGGAAAATTTTGAGCATTACTTTACTAGCGTGTGAGATGAGTGCAATTGTGCGGTAGTTTGAGCATTCTTTGGCGTTGCCTTTCTTTGGGATTGGAATGAAAACTGCCCTTTTCCAGTCCTGTGGCCACTGCTGAGTTTTCCAAATGTGCTGGCATGTTGAGTGCAGCACTTTCACAGCATCATCTTTCAGGATTTGAAATAGCTCAACTGGAATTTCATCACCTCCACTAGCTTTGTTTGTAGTGATGCTTTCTGAGGCCCACTTGACTTCACATTCCAGGATGTCTGGCTCTAGGTGAGTGATCACACCATCGTGATTATCTGGGTCGTGAAGATCTTTTGTGTACAGTTCTGTGTATTCTTGCCATCTCTTCTTACTATCTTCTGCTTCTGTTAGGTCCATACCATTTGTGTCCTTTATCGAGCCCATCTTTGCATGAAATATTCCTTTGGTATCTCTGATTTTCTTGAAGAGATCTCTAGTCTTTCCCATTCTGTTGTTTTCCTCTATTTCTTTGCACTGATCACTCAAGAAGGCTTTCCTATCTCTTGCTATTCTTTGGAACTCTGCATTCAGATGTTTATATCTTTGCTTTTCTCCTTTGTTTTTCACTTCTCTTCTTTTCACAGCTATTTGTAAGGCCTCCTGAGACAGCCATTTTGCTTTTTTGCATTTCTTTTCCATGGGGATGGTCTTGATGCCTGTCTCCTGTACAATGTCACGAACCTCATTTCGTAGTTCATCAGGCACTCTATCTATCAGATCTAGGCCCTTAAATCTATTTCTCACTTCCACTGTATAATCATAAGGGATTTGATTTAGGTCATGCCTGAATGGTCTAGTGGTTTTCCCTACTTTCTTCAATTTAAGTCTGAATTTGGCAATAAGGAGTTCATGGTCTGAGCCACAGTCAGCTCCTGGTCTTGTTTTTGCTGACTGTATAGAGCTTCTCCATCTTTGGCTGCAAAGAATATAATCAATCTGATTTCGGTGTTGACCATCTGGTGATGTCCATGTATAGAGTCTTCTCTTGTGTTGTTGGAAGAGGGTGTTTGTTATGGCCAGTGCATTTTCTTGGCAAAACTCTTATTAGTCTTCGCCCTGCTTCATTCCGTATTCCAAGGCCAAATTTGCCTGTTACTCCAGGTGTTTCTTGACTTCCTACTTTTGCATTCCAGTCCCCTATAATGAAAAGGACATCTTTTTTGGGTGTTAGTTCTAAAAGGTCTTGTGGGTCTTTAAGAACAGCTATAAAGAAGGGCAGCACATTGAGTAGGGGGTGGATGGGAGAAAATGAGAATGTTAAGCTGGGTGACATGGTTTTGCTATTCTTTATATCCTTTACATAATTTATAAATATTCTTCTTGTATCTACTCAGTATTCAGTAAAATATTAAGAAAGCTGGAATGATGGCAGAATTGGTGATGGAGCTGCTATGAGTTTTACCATAAATCAAACTGTAATGTATTTTGGATTAAACAGAACATGTTAGAAATCAAATGGGAATGTATTTTTTGGCACAACAGGAATGTTTGGTTCTTCCTGACTTCAAAAGAGAAAGAGGATGCTAAAGACAATAAGGAATCATAGGGCTTGGCTTTTGCTAGTTACAGTTAGTTATGATAATAGTAGCTCCCAAGGTTAGGATTTACTGAAATTGGAATTGCCTTTTGATTAAAAGAGAATGCTGAAAGGAAATACCTGGGGCCTACCTGGAAAAGCCTGATAATAATAGTATTGAAGTCCTAGTCTAATTCAGGCACTGTGCTGTGCTCCTTGCCATTACATTTTCCTAATCCTTTCATAATCCTGCAAAGTATTTGTTGATACTACGTGTTTTTTTTTTTTATAAATACAGAAATTGAGACAAATTAAATGATAGGTCCAAAGTGACGTACCTAGTGGATGGGATTCTTCCCTAAGACTGAGTGGTGTCAAAACGCGTTCTTTTTTTACTTTGCCATTGCTGATCAGTGTAATTTGAACATTGGTGTTATTCGTTCACTGTTGGTTTACAGACTCACTACAGGTTAGGGACAGAGCTTGATGGTGAGTATGTGGAAACTTTCATAACATTAAAAAATATATATATATATATTTTACTGAAGTATAGTAGACTTAACAATATTTCAGGTGCACAGTGAGGTGATTCAGTTATACAAACACACATATATTATTTTTGAAATTATTTTCCATCATAGATTATTACACGATACTGACTTTTCATAACATTTTGATGGAGTAATTATGTGAGTATTGAGTCTAATAATTAAAATGGTTGGGCTTTATTTTATATGTCTTCGGTTTTTTTTTTTTTCATCTTTTCTTTAGTCATAGTTTGTCTTTTTTTAAAAAAGCTTTTTGTTTTGTATTGTATTGATTAACAATGTTGTGATAGTTTCAGGTGAACAGTGAATGGACTCAGCCATACACATCCATGTATCCAGTCTCTCCCAAACTCCACTCCCATCCAGGCTGCCACATAACATTGAGCAGAGTTCCTTGTGCTATACAATAGGTCCTTCTTGGTTATCTGCTTTAAATATAGCATAAATATAGCAGTGTGTACGTGTCCTTAATTTCATTGTTTCTGTTAGCTCATTTTATTGCATTATTACAGAAGTACCATTCTGTTGATGGTTTGGGAGTTATGAAAAGAAAAGGGTCACTGTGGCTAGTTTGAGAAGCCTGCACTGTGCCATGCTGCCTGTTGGTGATACTGCATCAGTGGGCAGTTAGCTCCAGCATTTTAGCTGACTTTTGAGTTCTGAGTGGCAGCGGGGAAAGGGTCAATAGAAGGGGAAGAGGCAGGATCGGGGACAGGGTCAATTGAAGGGGTAAAGCAGGAGAGGAAGGTGAGGGTCTAGGGAGACTCTGGGAGAAGGCTCTAGACCTTGCCCTGAAGTAGTAGAAGGTAACTCTCAGGTCTCTGCTAAGATGATGGTGGATCCCGCGCTTCCTGTGGTCAAATGCAGTGTTTGGATTGTGGCCACCTTTCTGTAGAGCCCTTACCTGTTTTTTATTACTGTCGGCAGCAATGCTGGTGTTGTCATAGAGGAGAGCAAATATAGAAAAAGGAATTTATAGATATAAAGCTAACCAAAGGTAGGAATTCAGAAAATCTCAAACCTCCTTCTCTCTTCACAACTACATACTCATACATGAACACTCACCTTGAAGTGTTTTCCCTTTAAGGAAAAGGCTGCCATGTTTTGGCAAGGCCAAGAGTTTTGATTGGCCCCCTCTATGGCTGTTTGCCATGAAGAATCCTGACCGGTCCAGTGTTGTTCGGAGCTGGTCAGGAGTCAGCTGAGCTGCCAAGTTCTCTGCATCCATCTCGAAATGTGTTAGTGTTGAGGGTGTGGGCCAGGGCCATTAGACGCACCTCCTACACAGTTCAGCTTGTTTCAGGAGGAAATGTGACCTTTCTGTTTCTGGAGCCCCGGGTCACAGATTCTTCCTTCTCTCTGAATGCTTTTGAAGTCTTGCCAGTTCAGGGAAGGGGGGACATTAACTCACTGTCTGGAGTATGTTTTTAGGGAACTGGCCCAGAATGGGATACCCTCATGAGTGGCCCAGGAAAAGGAATCTACGTCCTTCAGGTTACCTAGGCTATGAGGTTAAGGAAACAAGTATCAGTTTTGTGGGGTTCTTTTTATGAAATGGCAAACTAGGCCCTCTAACTGGACCCTTGTTTGTCCAGTTTTAGTTGTGAGGCAGCATTGTTCTCGTTGACATGAGATGAAGGCCGATGACCCCGCGTGGCACACATCGCTTACCTGTGGTCTACAGTAACTCCTGCCGCTCTGGTTTTGGCCGAGGGCAAGGTTGCGCCCTGTGACAGTTCTGTTGCAGACCTTTCACTTGCGCTACTGGTTTTTAATCCCCAGAACCCAGGCTTGGGTCAAGACTGGGTTCTGGATTGCGTTGGGTGTGACTGTTGAGACAGCTTTCAGTGCCCCTGTGCTGGTGTCAGCGAGGATTGGGGCATGGCTCATATAGGTCAGCCCTTCTCTCTCTGGGTACAAACTACTTATTTAACATTTATTGAACCCTGTGATAAGTTTAGGCAGTTTATAATGCTAGTTTTTCAGTTTCACGGTGAAGTAATTTTGATAATTTTCAGATTTATTAGAACCCTCTTAACATTTGAGCAGAAGGAGGCAGATAAGAGATAAGAGAATGAGGCACGCGGAGGAAGCAGCAGTCGGGGATCTTTCACAATACTGTATAATTAACCCCAGGGTTTATCAAGTCTGGAACTACAATTATGTCCAAACATCTCTGTGTCTCTTCTGTAGATTATAAATTTCCTGAGGAGAGAGCAGTTTCTGATTTTGTTTTGGATTGCCCAGAGAGTCTGGTCTTCTTGGTAGATTCAATAAATATTTGTTGAGATCAATTAAATAAACAGGCAGCTTCTAAACTAAGCACAAAGGACAGAGTGCTAATTCAGTAGTTTGTGAATTTGATTCTCCAGGTCTTCATGCCATACTTCTCCAATCAGGTTGCTGGGCCCAGATGACTAGCCTGGTACTTGACTTTAAACTTTTTATCCTCTGCCTTGGTTATGTTATCACTAAGCAAAGTGAAGACAAGAATGTGGTTTATAGAAGAGTCAGAAGTACATCTAGCTGAGACAGCCCATTCTCCCCCACCACATACCTGTCTAACTCCTTTCCGTCAGACCTGTGTGTGTATGTGCTGAGTTGTGTCCAACTTTTTGCAACCTCATGGACTGTAGCCCCCTTGACTCCTCTGTCCATGGGATTTTCCAGGCAAGAATGCTGGAATGGGTTGCCGTTTCCTCTTCCAGGGGATCTTCCTGATCGAGGAATCAAACTCGCATCTCCTGCATTAGCAGGCAGATTTCTTTACCACTGAGCTACCTGGGAAGCTTTGTATGGCCTTTGGGGACAATTAAAAAAAAATTTACCTTAAAGGTATGATTCCTAGGTAAAGCTGGAGGCTAATTGTATATGTACTCATATTTTTGTTAGGTATGTGGAATTTGAGGGTGTAGTGGTGCTGGACATAATCTTAGAGACTCGAGTTCCTCAACTCCCATGTTTTACTAGTGACAAAATAGAGACCCAGAAAGGTCAACTAGTTCCTAGCCACGAGAATTAGTCGGCCACCAAGACTGTCCTCCAGGTCTGCTATGTCCTAGTTCTGGGCATTTATCACTCTACCAGAGGAGGCCTGTTTTATTTTTATTTTTTAAATTTTTTGGTTAATAGAAAGCATCAGTAAAACCTGACTTTCTGCAGAAACGAATAGTGGCAATTTAGCTTAGGAATGTGAGTACAAAACCTTTTTCCCTTTTGAATGCTATAACTATCCCAAAGTTTC
Organism: Bubalus bubalis; assembly: GCF_019923935.1. Taxonomy (NCBI): domain Eukaryota; kingdom Metazoa; phylum Chordata; class Mammalia; order Artiodactyla; family Bovidae; genus Bubalus; species Bubalus bubalis. The sequence continues at coordinate 46,038,102 of NC_059160.1, forward strand.
TCTTTCTCTGCTTTTTGCATGATTTAGAAGACAGGACAAAAAGATAAAAGTTTCATCAAATGCATGCTTCATTTAAATGCATAAAGGAAAAAGTAGGCCACTTCGGATTCCCAAAAATAACATTAAAAAAAAATCCCAAAATTGTGTAAAAAGGGATTTTAGTTTCTGTAATTTTCTGGCGGGTTGGGGGGAGGCTCCAGTCGTCTGGGCTGGGGGAGGATGCTGGGTCTCTGAATATATTATGTTCTTATATGCCTGTTTTTGTGGTGACCCCAGAACCGGAGAAATGTTCTCTAAAGGGTGACTTGGGGGGAAGGGATGAGAAAGCTGCAGGCGGGAAAGCTCAGCCTAGTGGTTTTAGAGAGGGTTTTTGTTTTTTTTTTTTTAAAGGAAAGGCCTGCTAGGAGCCTGGTCTTAACTGATTCCAGATGGGCCTGCTCCAGTACAAAGGTTTTCAGTGTGTTTGGGATGGGGCAGACCAAGAGGGCCCCCTGAGCACTTCCTGTGCAGCTCGGCAATTGTACTCACCTAATCAGAAACAGCCCTTACCCCGGGGCCTTGCGAGCAGCCATCTCGGGCTGTCTTTGTGCCTCCTTGTGTGAACTACCCTCTTCTCCTGCCCCGTTTATCTCCCCATCCTCGTCTCCTTTCCTCTCTAATCTCTTCTCTGTTTGTTTTCTCCTCTCTAATCTCTTCTCCGAATATATATGGGGACATATATATTCCTTACGGGGTGGGAGCCAGGGGGAGGAGGGGGAGGGGAAAGGAGAGGAAGGAAGAGGAAGGAGGGAGGAGGGTGGAACGGCCAAATTAAAGACAGATGCTGCAAGGCTTTTTTTCTGGACCTGGGAGCTGTTTGCTGGAAGTGGGTATTGGGAACATGAGAACGTGAAGCAGACAGGGAAAACCAAGCCAACTCCATTTTTCAATTTTTTCAATCCCAGCATCCTTTCCAAAGGATTCAGAATAATATGTGGTTTGTTTACGTTATAAACTGAGTATCCCTGGCCCTCTCTGGCTGTGTGCCGCAGGGCGGGTTTGACAGTGACTTTAAACCCCAGTAGAGGCAGAAAGGTGTCTTGTGCCCACGTCTCTGGCAGTGTTGTTGCCACGGGAGGATGCCTCCTTGTGCCCTGACGTAGGCTCGCGTGGGGCCAGCTCCTCAGCTGCTGCAGGGCATCTCAGGCACTCTGCACAAGTGCGAAGAGGAGACGATGCTCGGCTCTAGCTACTGAGTCGTTCTTGTGGGCCTTCCAGACTCCACCTAGGGCTGTGTCAGTCTTTTATGTATAAACTGGATTTCTTCTTTTCGTGCAGATGCCTGTTAAGACTCTTTGCTTCAAATGTGTGCTTGGTGTTTGAATCTCAGTCTTCTGGATCTAGCTGATGATTGCAGAAACTCTGTGGGCTCAGGGGTTCATCTAGGTTCTTGCACTTTCATCCCAGTCTGTTTGGCTGTTATATTCATGTTGCTGCATAAATGTGAATTTATTGCACTTGTAAATTTGTAAAATTCTATGTAGGAATAAAATTCTCAACAACATTGCTTTTCCTGACCTGCCTATAATTTTAGTGTCCCTTTTGTCTTTCTGTAAATGTGATGACCACGTATTTCTCTTGTGCTAAATGTGGGCTATATTGTCAAATGAAAAAGTTCTGTGCTGATTTTAGGTATCAAGGTTGTCTGGGAGATGTAGTTTGGAAATGAAAGTATTTGCATTTCTGGAATATTTTGATGTTATTGGGAATAATGTTTGAAAATGGGATTTCTTAAGATAGGCCGCGTGGTCACCCTTCTGGTCAGCGAGTCTTAGCAATATAGCATTGAAACTAATGAATTTTTGTTGTTGTTTAGTTGCTAAGTTGTGTCCGACTCTTTGCGACCCCAGAGATGGTAGCCCACCAGGTTTCTCTGTCCATGGGGTTCTCCAGACAAGGGTACTGTAGTGGGTTGCCATTTCGTTCTCCAGGGAATCTTTGCCACCCAGGTCTCCTGCGTTGACAGGCGAGTTCTTCACCACTGAGCCACCAGGGAAGCCCCACATTTAATATGAAGTGGCCTTAATTTCATTTGCAGATGGGGAGATCACACTTGCCCAGTGTCACAAAGCTAGTGTCAGCCCATTTTGGGTCCAAAGGTGGTATATATTCTTCCATTCTGAGTTGCATATGAGGCCTACGCTCTTCTCAGAAATTCTTTTCTAAGGGGAATATAGTGATTGACATTTTTTTAAAGATCATTTTTAAACTTATTTTTATTATCATCCTCTTCTTTTTTTAGGCATGCTAATTAACTTCATGCCTTTGATGTAAAGCTGACACTGGAGAGAGGAAGGAGGTGAACCAGTTGTTTACTATTCATAGAGAGACTTTGAGTCTTAAAAAGCTGCTTTTTTTTTTAATTGGAATTTTTATGAGGGTATTATAGATTCACACGCAGTTGTATGAAAGCTGCTTCTGAAATGGTGAGAAGGCAGAGGTTCTGATTTAGAGGTAGATAGATGCCTTTCCTGGTCTTCTGAGGCAGAGTGGAGGAAGACTAGATAGAGGGCCCTTGGGCCCTCTGCTCACCTTGGTGGCTGTCCACTCTGGTTTGCGCACGTGTCAAATACTAGATATGGTCTAGCATGAGAAGCACCCAGTTTCAGTCCTTGGTTCAAGCAGGCCATACCATGAAGCCTTGCTGATGTGTTTGGGCACAGACAGGACTCAGAATGGAGGGCTAGACTGCGGGGGCAGGGGTGTTGGAGTCATCATAGACCTTGGGAGCAGTGAGTTGGAACTGAGGGGTGAATCAACCAGGCATGTTTGGTTGGGATCACTGGGATGACTTCTTTCATTGTTTTCCTCTTAGCTTAGATGTCATCTTCCTAAGGAGGCCTTCTTTAACCTAAAGTACATCTACCACCTTTTTTTTTTTTTAGACATTTATTGTAATTTGTAACTAAATATTTGTTTACTTGGCTAAAATATTTTCCCCCAATTTGGCTATACTTATGAAGGCAAGGACTGTGCCCTTTTTTTATACTGTATACATGGAAACTAGGCTAGTAGGTGTACATATCATAAAAGTTTATTGAATGAATAAATACCATGGGAAATTTAGTTCCTGCTGAAAAGCTTAATTCTTCAGTTCAGTTCAGTTCAGTTCAGTCGCTCAGTCGTGTCCGACTCTTTGCGACCCCATGAATCGCAGCACACCAGGCCTCCCTGTCCATCACCAACTCACGGAGTTCACCCAGACTCACGTCCATCGAGTCAGTGATGCCATCCAGCCATCTCATCCACTGTCATCCCCTTCTCCTCCTGCCCCCAATCCCTCCCAGCATCAGAGTCTTTTCCAATGAGTCAACTCTTCTCATGAGGTGGCCAAAGTACTGGAGTTTCAGCTTTAGCATCATTCCTTCCAAAGAAATCCCAGAGCTGATCTCCTTCAGAATGGACTGGTTGGATCTCCTTGCAGTGCAAGGGACTCTTCAAGAGTCTTCTCCAACACCACAGTTCAAAAGCATCGATTCTTCGGTGCTTAGCTTTCTTCACAGTTCAACTCTCACATCCATACATGACCACTGGAAAAACCATAGCCTTGACTAGACGGACCTTTGTTGGCAAAGTAACGTCTCTGCTTTTGAATATGCTATCTAGGTTGGTCATAACTTTTCTTCCAAGGAGTAAGCGTCTTTTAATTTCATGGCTGCAGTCACCATCTGCAGTGATTTTGGAGCCCCAAAAAATAAAGTCTGACACTGTTTCCACTGTTTTTGCCCATCTATTTCCCATGAAGTGATGGGACCGGATGCCATGATCTTCGTTTTCTGAATGTTGAGTTTTAAGCCAACTTTTTCACTCTCCTCTTTCACCTTCATCAAGAGGCTTTTTAGTTCCTCTTCACTTTCTGCCATAAGGGTGGTGTCATCTGCATATCTGAGGTTATTGATATTTCTCCTGGCAATCTTGATTCCAGCTTGTGCTTCTTCCAGCCCAGCATTTCTCATGATGTACTCTGCGTATAAGTTAAATAAGCAGGGTGACAATATACAGCCTTGACGTACTCCTTTTCGTATTTGGAACCAGTCTGTTGTTCCATGTCCAGTTCTAACCTGGACATGCATACAGATTTCTCAAGAGGCAGGTCAGGTGGTCTGGTATTCCCATCTCTTTCAGAATTTTCCACAGTTTATTGTGATCCACACAGTCAAAGGCTTTGGCATAGTCAAGAAAGCAGAAATAGATGTTTTTCTGGAACTCTCTTGCTTTTTCCATGATCCAGTGGATGTTGGCAATTTGATCTCTGGTTCCTCTGCCTTTTCTAAAACTAGCTTGAACATCTGGAAGTTCATGGTTCACATATTGCTGAAGCCTGGCTTGGAGAATTTTGAACATTACTTTACTAGCCTGTGAGATGAGTGTAATTGTGTGGTAGTTTGAGCATTCTTTGGCATTGCCTTTCTTTGAGATTGGAATGAAAACTGACCTTTTCCAGTCCTGTGGCCACTGCAGAGTTTTCCAAATGTGCTGGCATATTGAGTGCAGCACTTTCACAGCATCATCTTCCAGGATTTGAAATAGCTCAACTGAAATTTCATCACCTCTACTAGCTTTGTTTGTAGTGATGCTTTCTAAGGCCCACTTGACTTCACATTCCAGGATGTCTGGCTCTAGGTGAGTAATCACACCATCGTGATTATCTGGGTTGTAAAGATCTTTTGTGTACAGTTCTTCTGTGTATTCTTGCCACCTCTTCTTACTATCTTCTGCTTTTGTTAGGTCCATACCATTTCTGTCCTTTATCGAGCCCATGTTTGCATGAAATGTTCCCTTGGTATCTCTAGTTTTCTTGAAGAGATCTCTAGTCTTTCCCATTCTGTTGTTTTCCTCTATTTCTTTGCATTGATCACTGAGGAAGGCTTTCTTATCTCTTCTTGCTATTCTTTGGAACTCTGCTTTCAGATGCTTGTATCTTTCCTTTTCTCCTTTGCTTTTCACTTCTCTTCTTTTCATAGCTATTTGTAAGGCCTCCTGAGACAGCCATTTTGCTTTTTTGCGTTTCTTTTCCATGGGGATGGTCTTGATCCCTGTCTCCTGTATAATGTCACGAACCTCCGTCCATAGTTCATCAGGCACTCTATCTATCAGATCTAGTCCCTTAAATCTATCTCTCACTTCCACTGTACAATCATAAGGGATTTGATTTAGGTCATACCTGAATGGTCTAGTGGTTTTCCCTACTTTCTTCAATTTAAGTCTGAATTTGGCAATAAGGAGTTCATGATCTGAGCCACAGTCAGCTCCTGGTCTTGTTTTTGTTGACTGTATAGAGCTTCTCCATCTTTAGTTGCCTTTTATTTTGCCTATTATTTTAGGTCAGAGTAAAGACTTGAAAACTTTCTGGACAAAAGAGTTTTAATCCCTTAGTGTTATTTTTTTCTTGTCATAAATTAGTAAACCACCTTATCTTGTGGTCATCACTTAAGTTCTGCTAATGGATTCTTGCATCATTTCAGAAAATATGTTTAAGGCTTAGAATCCCAGGCCATGAAGCATTTGGTCCAGCTTGACCTCTAAAATTAGTAGACTTCTTCATTTCTTTCCTGTTCTACATGTTCTCCCAAGTATTGGAGTAGCATAATTCTATTTTAATGCTTGTTATAAAAGAGAATAAAGAAAACTGGATGACTCTGGTTTAAAAACTCGCTGTTCATCTAACTTGGTTTACTGGCTCTTTAACTTCTTATCCTGGAATTGACCTTCCGTAAATTTATCTTTATGAAGGGGTCACGCTTGGCTTTTCCTTTTTAAGTGATCTTTGTCCCCAAGTCCAGGAAGAAAAGGTTAAGTAATAGTGGGCAAGAAAATTAGAAAACAATATAGGAAAAAAGTGTAGAGTTATGTGGGGGTGTGAGTGTGTATGTGTGGGTGTGTGTGTGCTCAGCTGTGTTTAACTTTTGCGACCCCATGGACTGTAGCCCACCAGGCTCCTCTGTCCATGAAATTTTCCCGGCAAAAATACTTGAGTGGGTTGCCATTTCTTACTCCAGGTGATCTCTCCAACTGAAGCATCAAACTGGAGTCTCCTGCATTTCCTTCATTGACAGGTGAGTTCTTTACCACTTCGCCACCTGGGAAGCCTGTGTTTGTATATTCATATATATTTATTTTCCCCTTCTGCCACATTCTTCTGTAACTAGAATGATATTTTTTTTTTATTCTGGAAAAGATTGCATGATTTCTGGATTCAGCTATTTCTTTTAGGTGGTAGAGCTATAAAATACTGAAACTGTAGCTGTTAACCTTGTTAGAGTTATTAGAGAGTCCCTTGGACTGCAAGGAGATCAAATCAGTCCATCCTAAAGAAAATCAGTCTTGAATATTCATTGGAAAGACTGATGCCAAAGCTGAAACTCCAGTACTTTGGATCAGATCAGATCAGTCGCTCAGTCGTGTCCGACTCTTTGCAACCCCATGAATCGTAGCACGCCAGGCCTCCCTGTCTATCACCAACTCCCGGAGTTCACTGAGATTCACATCCATCGAGTCAGTGATGCCATCCAGCCATCTCATTCTCTGTCGTCCCCTTCTCCTCCTGCCCCCAATCCCTCCCAGCATCAGAGTCTTTTCCAATGAGTCAACTCTTCTCATGAGGTGGCCAAAGTACTGGAGTTTCAGCTTTAGCATCATTCCTTCCAAAGAAATCCCAGGGCTGATCTCCTTCAGAATGGACTGGTTGGATCTCCTTGCAGTCCAAGGGACTCTCAAGAGTCTTCTCCAACACCACAGTTCAAAAGCATCAATTCTTTGGCGCTCAGCCTTCTTCACAGTCCAACTCTCACATCCATACATGATCACAGGAAAAACTATAGCCTTGACTAGACGAAGCTTTGTTGGCAAAGTAATGTCTCTGCTTTTGAATATGCTATGTAGGTTGGTCATAACTTTCCTTCCAAGGAGTACTTTGGATATCTGATACAAATAACTGACTCCTTAGAAAAGACCCTTATGCTGGGAAAGATTGAAGGCAGGAGGAGAAGAGGATGATAAAAGATGAGATGGTTGGATGGCATCAGCAGCTCGGTGGACATGAGTTTGAGCAAGTTCTGGGAGTTGGTGATGGACAGGGAAGCTTGCAGTCCATGGGGTTGCAAAGAGTCGGACATGGCTGAGCAACTGAACTGAATCTTACTAGGGCATTTGGTCTACACTTTTGAAAGTTGGTAAATGGTATGGTTTTTAGATGTGTGCATTGAAGCAGTAGAGCTTCCTGGGTAGCTCAGCTGGCAGAGAATCTGCCTATAATGCAGGAGACCCCTGTTCGATTCCTGGGTGAGGCAGTTTCCCTGGAAAACAATTTCCCCTGGAAACTACCCACTCTAATATTCATGGGTTTCCCTGGTGGCTCAGATGGTGAACAATCTGCCTGCAATGTGAGAGACCTGGGTTTGATCCCTAGGTTGAGAAGATCCCCTGGAGGAGGGCATGGCAACCCACTTCATTATTCTTGTGTGGAGAATCCCTGTGAACAGAGGAGCCTGGCGGGCTACAGTCCATGCGGTCTCAAAGAGTTGGACACGACTGAGTGACTAAGCACAGCACAGCACATTGAAGCAGTAGCCGTAATCAAGTAATTCTTTGTCTTTCTGTTCCTTCTTGTTGTTCATTTGCTAAGTTGTGTCCAACTCTTTGCAACCCCATGGACTGCAGCATGCAGGCTTCCCTGGCCTTCACTCTCTCCCAGAGTTTGCTTAAATTCATGTCCTTTGAGTCGGTGATGCTATCTAACCATCTCATCCTCTGCCGCCCTCTTCTCTCTTCAGTCTTTCCCAGCATCAGGATCTTTTTCAACGAGTTGTCTCTTTGCATTATGTGATCAAGTATTGGAGCTTCAGCATCAGTCCTTCCAGTGAATATTCAGAGTTGATTTCCTTTAGGGTTTTGAGTGGTTTGATCTCCTTCGCGTCCAAGGGACTCTCAAGAGTCTTCTCCAGCACCACAGTTCACTGTTCCTTAGTGAAGTAGGAACATGCTTGGAAAGTTGCAGGTGGTGGAGGAGTGTTATTTTCGAGCTCTGACATCAATTCAGTTTAGTCATTCAGTTGTGTCCGATTCTTTGCGACCCTATGGACTGCAGCACACCAGGCTTCCCTGTCCATCACCAACTCCCGGAACTTGCTCAAACTCACGTCCATTGAGTCAGTGATGCCATCCAACCATCTCACCCTCTGTCATGCCCTTCTCTTCCTGCCTTCAGTCTTTCCCAGCATCAGGGTCTTTTCCAAGGAGTCAGTTCTTCGCATCAGGTGGAGATTGGAGTTTCAACTTCAGTATCTGTCCTTCCTCACAATTAATATTTAAGTGTTATGCTGCCAGCTAAGGTTAATATTCAGTTCTGAGCTACCAGGACATGCTGCAGTCTGTGGGGTCACAAAGAGTCGGACACGACTTAATGACTGAACAACAGCAAAGGTTAATATTCATTTAGGTCAGGACTCACCTCTTATATATTGCTTTTATCTCTTGTAGCACCTAACACAGTCCTGGGCACGTAAGAGGTGCTCAGTAAATTTAATTTAGTGTGACCTGTGTAACTCAGATTGTTTGAGTTGATCTATGTTTTAGAGGAAAACTTCAGTTGTGCACTTTATATATATACATGGTGCACTTTATATATATATAAATTTTTTAAATATGCATTTAAAATGCTACTTTATTGAAGTTTGTGGAGAAAATCTATGAGAATGTCTTCATGATATTCTTTACTTGAACCAGGACATGAATAATAACTGTAAAGGAAAAAATGATAGATTGACTACATTAGAATTCAGTTCGGTTCAGTTCAGTCGCTCAGTTGTGTCTGACTCTTTGTGACCCCATGGACTGCAGCACGCCAGGCTTCCCTGTCCATCACCAGCTCCCGGAGCTTATTCAAACTCATGTCCATTGAATCGGTTAGCACTATCTTTTCATTAAAATGCACCATTAAGAAAATAAAAAGGCATACCACAGAGTAGGAAAAGATATTTGCAGTATAGGTGTCTGGCTCAGATCCACAACATATAAATAACTTCTACAAATCAATATATAAAAGAGGTCCTATAAATCGATCTTTGAACAGGCCAGGAAAAAAAAAACAAAAAACATAGGTATGTAGGTAGGTACTTCACAAAAGATGATATCCAAATGCCCCTGAAGTGGTTATCATCAAACTAACCTTCAGGATAAAGCAAATAACCACAGTGAGATGCCGCTACTGACTGAAAGGAAAAAGACAGATGTTACCAGGTGTTAATTCGGTTGTTCGGCATCAGGAGCCCTCACGCACTGCTGGTGAGGATGTTTGTTGGAACAACTTTGGAAAATAGGCAGTTGGAAATATCTACCAAAACTAAACGTAAGTGTGCCCGGTGATCAGCAATTCCACTCTAGATATACGCAACAGAAATGTGTGCAGATGTGCACCAAACAACATGTACAAGGATATACATAGCAGTGTTTTTAGTAATAGCCCCAAACTAGAAATAACACAGTTGCCTTTCAACAGTACTAAAATATTTTTCAGTAAGTTAAAATTATATTTATAAAACAGAATACTTGACAGTATTGACAATGAATGAACTGTTGCTCTGTTCAACAGATGAAACGGTTTCACAAATATGATGTGGAGTGTAAGAAGCCAGCCCCAAAGTACATAATGTATGATTTCATTTATATGAAGGTTAAAAACAGGCAGATTTAATCTGTGGTGTTACAGTCATTCCTGTGAGCTGGTAGAAGTGACTTTGCCAATGCCCTGGATGGGTTTCCAGGGTGCTGATCAGCTCAGTTCAGTCCAGTTGAGTTGCTCAGTTGTGTCTGACTCTTTGCTACCCCATGGACTGAGGCACGCCAGGCCTCCCTGTCCATCACCAACTCCTGGAGTTTACTCAAAACTCATGTCCATTGAGTAAGTGATGCCATCCAACCATCTCATCCTCTGTCATCCCCTTCTCCTCCTGTCTTCAATCTTTCTCAGCATCAGGGTCTTTTCAGATGAGTCAGTTCTTCACATCTGGTGGCCAGAGTATTGGAGTTTCAGCTTCAAAAGCAGTCCATCCAATGAATATTCAGGACTGATTTCCTTTAGAATGGACTGGTTGGATCTCCTTGCAGTCCAAGGGACTCTCAAGAGTCTTCTCCAACACCACAGCTCAAAAGCATCAATTCTTCGGCGCTCAGCTTTCTTTACAGTCCAACTCTCGCATCCATACATGACTACTGGAAAAACCATAGCTTTGACAAGACGGACCTTTGTTGACAAAGTAATGTCTCTGCTTTCTAATATGCTGTCTAGGTTGGTCATCACTTTTCTTCCAAGGAGTAAGCATCTTTTAATTTCATGGCTGCAGTCACCATCTGCAGTGATTTTGGAGCCCCCCAAAATAAAGTCTGTCACTGTTTCCACTGTTTCCCCATCTGTTTGCCATGAAGTGATGGGACCAGATGCCATGATCTTAGTTTTCTGAATGTTGAACTTTAAGCCAGTTTTTTACTCTCTTCTTTCACTTTCATCAAGAAGCTCTTTAGTTCTTTGCTTTCTGCCATAAGGGTGGTGTCATCTGCATATCTGAGATTCTTGATATTTCTCCTGGCAATCTTGATTCCAGCTTGTGCTTCTTCCAGCCCAGCGTTTCTCATGATGTACTCTGCATATAAGTTAAATAAGCAGGGTGACAATATATAGCCTTGACGTACTCCTTTTCCTATTTGGAACCAGTCTGTTGTTCCATGTCCTATTCTAACTGTTGCTTCCTGACCTGCATACAGGTTTCTCAAGAGGCAGGTCAGGTGGTCTGGTATTCCCATCTCTTGAAGAATTTTCCACAGTTTGTTTTAGTCCACACAGTCAAAGGCTTTCGCATAGTCAGTGAAGTAGAAGTAGATGTTTTTCTGGAACTCGCTTGCTTTTTCGATGATGCAGTGGATGTTGGCAATTTGATCTCTGGTTCCTCTGCCTTTTCTAAAACTAGCTTGAACATCTGGAAATTCACAGTTCATGTACTGTTGAAGCCTGGCTTGGAGAATTTTGAGCATTACTTTACTAGCGTGTGAGATGAGTGCAATTGTGTGGTAGTTTGAGCATTCTTTGGCATTGCCTTTCTTTGGGATTGGAATGAAAACTGACCTTTTGCAGTCCTGTGGCCACTGCTGAGTTTTCCAAATTTGCTGGCGTATTGAGTGCAGCACTTTCACAGCGTCATCTTTCAGGATTTGAAATAGCTCAACTGGAATTCCATCACCTCTGCTAGCTATGCTTCCTAAGGCTCTACTTGACTTCGCATTCCAGAATGTCTGGCTCTAGGTGAGTGATCACACCATCGTGATTATCTGGGTCATAAAGATCTTTTTTGTACAGTTATTCTGTGTATTCTTGCCACCTCTTCTTAATATCTTCTGCTTCTGTTAGGTCCATACCATTTCTGTCTTTTATCGAGCCCATGTTTGCATGAAATGTTCCCTTGGTATCTCTAATTTTCTTGAAGAGATCTCTAGTCTTTCCCATTCTGTTGTTTTCCTCTATTTCTTTGCTGTATTTCTTCCTGATCACTGAGGAAGGCTTTGTTGTCTCTCCTTGCTATTCTTTGGAACTCTACATTCAAATGGGTATATCTTTCCTTTTCTCCTTTGCTTTTCACTTCTCTTCTTTTCACAGCTATTTGTAAGGCCTCCTGAGACAGCCATTTTGCTTTTTTGCATTTCTTTTCCATGGGGATGGTCTTGATCCCTGTCTACTGTACAATGTCACCAACCTCCGTCCATAGTTCATCAGGCACTCTGTCTATCAGATCTAATCCCTTGAATCTATTTCTCACTTCCACTGTATAATTGTAAGGGATTTGATTTAGGTTATACCTGAATGGTCTAGTAATTTTCCCTACTTTCTTCAATTTAAGTCTGAATTTGGCAATAAGGAGTTCATGATCTGAGCCACAATTAGCTCCCAGTCTTGTTTTTGCTGATTGTATAGACTGTATAGACTGTATCAGGGTGCTGATAGTGTTCTTTTTTTTTTAAACCTAGAAACTTGTTTACATGGGTGGGTTCACTTCGTGGAAATTCACTGAGTTGTATACTTCTGATTTTTTTCCCATTTCTGTATATATAGTCACTTCAGTAAAAAGTTTGCTTAAAAATTAGATTCCACTTTTGACCTGTGATTGTTTTAGCCTGTAGACGGCTTTTTCTCTCTCATACATTGTTGTTGTTATTCAGTTGCTAAGTTGTGTAAACTCTTTGCAACCCCATGGACTGCAACACACCAGGCTTCCCTGTCCTTCACCGTCTCCCTGAATTTGCTCAAACTCATGTCCATTGAGTTGGTGATGCCATCCAACCATCTCGTTCTCTGTTGTCAACCCTTTTCCTCTTGCCTTCAGTCTTTCTCAGCATTAGGGTCTCTCATACATACACTACTCCTTTGCTTGTCAAAATTGGCAAGTTGTGTGTACATTCAGTCGCTCAGTTGTACCCAACTCTTAGAACCCCATGGACTGTAGCCCACCAGGCTCCTCTGTCCATGGGATTTTCCAGGCAAGAGTACTGGAGTGCTTTGCCATTCCCTCTTCCAAGGGATCTTCTCGACCTAGGGATTGAACCCATGTCTCTTGAGTCTCCTGCATTGGCAGGTGGATTCTTTACCACTGTGCCACCTGGGATGCTTAGGTTGTGGGTACCCACATGCATTTATGTGTTTATGTATTAGAGGTGTTGTATGGACATGAAGATGCTTCTTTTATTAATGTAAATATGCTTGTCAAATAGTCAACCCACCAAGTTTCAAATGATGAACCACCTCCGTTGATCACTGTTTAAACCAGTTCTCTGAGAGGAATAAGTAAACTTTCACTCTGCCTCACAGAACAGCAAATTGGGAATTTGCTCTACAAATAGAAGAACCTCTTCATGAAATGTTCTCAGTCACTAAAAGCTTCATTTTCAGAAGAATTCACCTCCTTTTAACTTTTATTCTTTTTAAAAAATTAAGATGTAATTGAAATATAACACTGAAATATGTATATATAGCAAATGATCACTATAATATGGCTAGTTAACATACATCACCACATAAAATTGTTTTCTTCTGATAAGAATTTTTGAGATCTGTACTCTCTTAACAACTTTCAGATATATAAGTATTATTGACTGTAGTCATCATACTGTTTACATCCCCATTTCTTACTTATTTTATAACTGGAAGTTTGTATCTTTTGACCAACTTCACCCATCTCTCACCCCAACCACCAGTCTATTCTCTGTTAGGATATTTTTTTGTTTTGTTTGTTTAAGATTGCTCATATAAGTGAGATCTTAGAATGTTCATCTTTCTCTGTGTGAATTTTTTCACTTATCCTCATGCCCTCAAGATTCATCTTTGTTGTTGCAGACATCAAGATTTCCTTCTTTTTATAGCTGAATAATATTCTATTGTGTATATTTATACACCACATTTTCTTCATTCATTCGCCCATCAGTGGATACTTGAGTTGTCTCCATGTCTTGGCTTTTGTAAATAATGCTGCAGTGAACTTGGGCATGTGGACCTTTTAGAATTAGTGCAGTGCTTTTGTTTCTTTCGGATAAATACCCAGACATGGAGTTACTGGATCATATGGTAGTCCTATTTTTAATTGTTTGAGGAACCTCCATACTGTTTTCCATAGTGTGTGCAACAGTTAACATTCCCACCAGCAGTGCACAAAGGGTCCCTTATCTCCACATCTTTGCCAACACTTGTAATTTCTTATCTTTCTGATAATAGCCATCGTAGCAGGTGTGAGATGATACTTCATTGAGGTTTTGACTTGCATTTCCCTGATGATCTGTGAATGCTGAGTAGCTTTTCGTGTACCTGTTGGCCATCTGTAGGTTTTCGTTGGAAAAATGTCTATTTAGATCCCCTTCTTATTTTATAATTAGATTGTTTGTTGTTTTGCTATTGAGTTTTATGGGTTCTTTATATATTTTGGATATTAACCCCACCTGATACGGTTCTCTATATATTTTTGTTATTAACCTCATCTGATATTATATATTGTCAGATTCATGATTTGCAAATCTCTTCTATACAGTAGGTTGCCTTTTCATTGGTTGGTGGTTTCTTTTGCTGTGGAGAGGCGTTTTTTTGACCTTTATCATGGCAACTAAAAAGATAGGAACTCTTCACATGATATTAAAAAAATTTCCCTCCTTTACTCTGGAAGTTAACTCAAAATAAGGCAGTTTAGGAAAACCTAACCTGGTTGAGGTAGAAAATCCTGTTGCATTGACCTCTCCCAACAGGTCATCTCTTTCAGCTCTGTCTGGTCTTAGTTAAATACTTGAAAGTCCTCCTAAGTTTGCCATCTTGTTTTCTGACCATACCATCATAAAAATTCATTCTCTCTCCCTGGAACGCCCTTACCTGTCTCAGGGAACTCCTGAAATTCCTTTCCCATGATGCTTGCTAAAGGCCCCATGTCTCTCGTGTTCTCTCACTTTACCGTATATATTCGTCTCTGCCTTGTCACATACCACACATAACTGTTTATTTGTCTTCCAGTACTAGCCTTTCGAGATTTATCAGTTGACCTGTGGTAGAGGTTCAATAACTATTTAAAGGATGAATGATTGGGCATATTTTCTGAAAGACAATAGCTGTTTTCTGCAGATTAGAAGTGCTAAAGATGAAACTCCAGTACTTTGGCCACCTCATGCGAAGAGTTGACTCATTGGAAAAGACCCTGATGCTGGGAGGGATTGGGGGCAGGAGGAGAAGGGGACAGCAGAGGATGAGATGGCTGGATGGCATCAGTGACTCGATGGACGTGAGTCTGAGTGAACTCTGGGAGTTGGTGATGGACAGGGAGGCCTGGTGTGCTGCAGTTCATGGGGTCGCAAAGAGTCTGACATGACTGAGCAACTGAACTGAACTGAACTGATAATATTTGATATTGTTAGATACATTTTAACTTTTTTCAGAAGTAGTGATACTTTGTGTTAATTTTTCAGTAAACCCAGGAGTGTGTATTTACAGCAGAGGGCATATTGTGACAGGAGGAGAGAGTGATGCTGACTGGTTCACGTGGGTATCAGACATGTAACCTTGGCCTCTTTAGCATTGTCCTCTAACAGCTGATACAGTTTTAGTGGAATCCCTGGAGAAACACCTTGAAATGTTCTGGTTCTATATGCAGAATTTAGAAATCATAAATCTAACGTATAGATCTTGACTGCACAGGGTTTACAGATTAAAACCAGCAGATGAGACTGTGTCGGCATCAGGATGTTATAATTGGGCCAGTAGAGGCATTGCTGCTGCTGCTAAGTCGCTTCAGTCGTGTCCGACTCTGTGCGACCCCATGGACTGCAGCCTGTCAGGTTCCTCCGTCCATGGGATTTTCCAGGCAAGAGTACTGGAGTGGGTTGCCATTGCCTTCTCCTGAGTAGAGGCATTAGCCAGTGATAATTTTGTTCATCTCGAATATTATAAAGTTAAATTCCAGAATATGTTATCTGAAGTTTTATCATTTCACTTCAGTATGTAATTTCTCAAGCTAATTTTAATTTTAAAAGATGTGAGTAGAATCGTTGCCATTTGTCGAGAAGTTTAGACTAATAGGATTAGATTAAGAAATGAATAAGTATGGAGTGCCTGCTCAGGGTTTAAAACTGTTCAGTTCAGTTCAGTTCACTCACTCAGTCGTGTCCGACTCTTTGCGACCCCATGTATTGCAGCATGCCAGGCCTCCCTGTCCATCATCAACTCCCAGAGTTCACTCAAACTCATGTCCATCCAGTCGGTGATGCCATCCAGCCATCTCATCCTCTGTCGTCCCCTTTTCCTCCTGCCCCCAATCCTTCCCAGCATCAGAGTCTTTTCCAGTGAGTCACCTCTTCTCATGAGATGGCCAAAGTACTGGAGTTTCAGCTTTAGCATCATTCCTTCCAAAGAACACCCAGGACTGATCTCCTTTAGGATGGACTGGTTGGATCTCTTTGCAGTCCAAGGGACTCTCAAGAGTCTTCTCCAACACCACAGTTCAAAAGCATCAATTCTTCGGTGCTCAGCTTTCTTCACAGTCCAACTCTCACATCCATACTTGACTACTGGAAAAACCATAGCCTTGACTAAACGGACCTTTGTTGGCAAAGTAATGTCTCTGCTTTTGAATATGCTGTCTAGGTTGGTCGTAACTTTCCTTCCAAGGAGTAAGTGTCTTTTAATTTCATGGCTGCAATCACTATCTGCAGTGATTCTGAAGCCCAGAAAAATAAAGTCAGCCACTGTTTCCACTGTTTACCCATCTATTTGCCATGAAGTCATGGGACCAGACGCCATGATCTTCGTTTTCTGAATGTTGAGCTTTAAGCCAACTTTTTCACTCTACTCTTTCACTTTCATCAAGAGGCTCTTTAGTTCCTCTTCACTTTCTGCCATAAGGGTGGTGTCATCTGCATATCTGAGATTATGGATAGTTCTCCCAGCAATCTTGATTCCGGCTTGTGCTTCTTCCAGCCCAGCGTTTCTCATGATGTATTCTGCATATAAGTTAAATAAGCAGGGTGACAATATACAGCCTTGACGTACTCCTTTTCGTATTTGGAACCAGTCTGTTGTTAGTGTTACCTAAAAAGTGTGACTTTGACCTTGATGTTAAGCAGCCTGTATTTTATTGATGATATAAGAAAACATAGATACATAGTGTTTTCTGACTGTTTGTTTCCACCCCCAGCTGTCTATAAATGGGAGGCCAAGCAGAAAAGACACAGGTTGTGAGTTCAAACAGATCCAGGTTAGAATATTGGCTTTTAAAAAAATTAAATAACAAGTTATATGATTGTGGTCACATTGACATCTCTGGAATTGTTGTTTCTGTGTGTGCTCAGAGAGGTAAGAATATATGCAACTTGTAGTTTTTTATTTATTTTTGAGAGTTAATAACAGTCCATATAGAACCTCTGGCATATGATAAGTGCACTTTAATGGGTGTTTGAATGAAAGTGAAGTCGCTCAGTCGTGTCTGACTCTTTGTGACCCCATGGATTGTAGCCTACTAGGCTCCTCCATCCATGGGATTTTTCAGGCAAGAGTACTGGAGTGGGTTGCCATTTCTTTCTCCAGGGGATCTTCCCAATCCAGGGATCGAACCTGGTTCTCCCGTATTTACCATCTGAGCCACATAAATACAGTTTTATTTGCAGCAGTCACTTTAGTCCAGGCCACTGTTGATAGATTTCATGATAACAGCTAATGTAAGTCAAGCTCCATAGTTGATTGGATGGGCAATCTTGGAAACTGTGCTTCCGTCTTCCCATTGTGGAGTAAAGTAAGTGACCTTCTGTTTGTTTTTAAGAGTATTAAGGAGAATTGTTAGAAGAGGGTTCATCATATTTAGCCTGTGGAACCATCTGACCAGTGGTATCACACAGGGAATAGTTTGTTATGGGGTCCACGTGGAGTGAGATAAGGAAGCAGAAATCTCAGAGATGGACACATCACGCTGTGTTCCTCCTCCATCTCCTCCTCCCCTTATCCGCCTCCCCATGTGAGTTTCAGTTGTTTATTAGCAAATACTATGTCCTTTGCCGTCTTCTGTAGCAGTTGTGAAGCTTATTCTGGATGCCTGTGTGTTAACTAGTGGGGCATTTGGACTTTGCTGAAAGTTCCAAATTGTTTAAATTCTGTTTGGGGCAAATGACTATTTCTTATTGCATGAAATCATTTTCCTTTCATGTCTGTTTTTTCACTGGAGAGTTGGTGCCCTGGAGCAGAGTCTCTGCCCTGCAAACCCAGAACACAGTTTTTCTGGGTGTGTCTTACTTTAATCCAATCCCTTTCATACTGTAAGGCTCTGACCTGCTTGGAGCCTTATACTTGGTTACAATTAATGCTTTGTCCTTTAGAGTCATATATGACTGGCCACTGGGTTGACTCAGCGTTTAGCTATCAAATATGGCTCTGAGAAAAAGTTATTTCCCTAGAAATGGGCAGCTGTACTGGAAAATGAAGCCTTGGTCCATATTGAGTCATTTAGGGAAAGTGAGTGGCAGTTTCAAAATTAAAAGTTAGGACTAGGCAAAGAAAGGGCAGGGCCAGCTCCACAGTTGAGAACTAGTCATAAATCAGCTGGATTTTACTAGAAGTAGAGACCTTTGGGGGAGCTTTCTGTGATTCAAGAAATTATGTGTAATTTGTGCTGTATCTGTGATTATGAAAGGATAATTTTTTAGAAGTTGGCATGTTCTTCCTTTATGGATAGTTGATTTCCTTTAATGTCCACAAGAATTTCACTACTGAGATGTCAGCTTACACTCTATTCAGTCCCTTTGGCCCAGGGACTTAAACTACTTTACATTAATTTTGTCAGTAATTCCTGCAACATCCCTGTGTGGGAGCTTCTTTTGACGTGAGGGATGTCAGAACTTGCTTCAGTTTACATAGCAGGTCAGTCTCTGGGATGGAAAATTTGACCCAGGATTTGTGGTTCTAGGATTAGCATGTTTGGTCCCTGAAGTGTGCAGTCTTTCAACTTCATTTCTCTCCCCTTTTCTTCCTCCTGTTTTCTCCCTGCTGGAGGAAATAATATCAAGCAAATAGGGAGAGAATTGGTCTTCTAAGTGGTTAGAGACAGGAATTCTGCCTCTAGGCACAGAGTTTCGGATCCTTGGCTTGGGATGGAAGGAAACAGCAGAAGACTGATACCTCAGTCCGTGACATGTCCTAACTGGTTTTTTGACCAGTGCGTACTTTTATTTTTGTTTTTTTTCTCCCCCCTTGTTGCGAGAAGAGGAGGCCGTGAGAATTTTCTCTATGCCAGCCTTATATGTGGGACGGTCCAGATGTTTTTAATGCTCAGCAGATACGATTACTTGCTTTGGGTTGGGGGCCAGAGAGGAGGAGGTGAAGCAGCCACTTTGGGGTGGGGTTGGAAGGAGGAGGATGGAATGCAGGAAGGAGGACGTTTCTCTGTGTTTTCTTAGTCATAGGACTCTGAATCCCAAGTAGCTAAATTTAGCACAGGTTCCTGTTGAAAGCATCATTTTTTGGGGGCGGGTGGTGAGGGGAGAACGGAAAACCTTTTTGTGTATCCTGCTCCATGAAGCCAATAGGGAAGCAGGAGGAGGTGAGGTTGCCATGGAGATGGTAGCTGTGTGCAAGGGGAGAGCAGCAGGGTTTAGAATTCCAGGAAGGAAGAGAGAGTGATGTCATCAGATTCCATGGACCAGCCCAGGAACCCCTGTGAGGTTGGTGGGGAGTTGGGTGTGCGTGGGGGGTGGTGGATGGGAGTTTGTGCAAGGGAATTGTGGCTTCACTAAGGTGTGGGGAGTCCAGTTCAAGCAGAGAGGTTGGTTGTGTGGAATTGTGCTGATCTGCGTTAATGCCTGCTTTTTAAAAATCTGTAAATCATTCTGAATTTGCAGAATATTTTCTTTGTTGAAAGGATATAGTCATTTAACAAAGGAGCTAATCTAGATGTAGAAATATAATACCCTTTTAGAGTTCTGTTCCCTGTAGTATTTGTGTGTGCCTTTATCCCTTGTATGTGAGGGTATTTGTGCACCTATTTTGGATCTATAGTTGCCTTTGTAGGATGCCTTTTATGGTACTGCATGCAGTTCAGTGCTTTATTATTAATGCTTGATTGTTGTATTTATTTTTCTACAAATGGATGTGTATAAATAAAGCACAATTTTTATTTTTTAAAAATCTGAAAGAAAATCAAAGTGTTGCTTTTGCAGCAGAAAATTGCATGCTTCAGAACAGTCGTTTTGAACATACGCATGAGTGTCTGGACTGGTGCTGAAGGGCAAATGTGTTTCTTTTGGAATGACTGAGGGGCCAAATATTCTAAAAAACAAATACAACTGAATCTGTGCATCCAAGTGAATATTGTCCTTCAAAACAGCCACTTTGACTGTGGTGATATAAGAACTCTCCTTTGGAATCAGCTTCAGAGATGAGTGATAAGGAAAACATTTTTAATACCTGACACTGCATTTTTTATTCAAAAAGAATACCTAGCTTGATCAGACACTGGCTTTCTTTGAATTGGCTTTTCCTGATTTGGGGTTGTCAAAAAATGAAATCTATGTTCAAATGATGAGCTTTTGTCCCAGTTAAGGACATTTAAAGTCATAGGTTTAGTTTCTGAAGGCATTTTCATTTTCAGATCAAGAGCTCCTAGATTATGTAGTTTGGCAGTGGCTGCATGATTGATGAAAGCATATGAGGAAGAAGAGTGTTCTGTGGTGTGTCTGAGGGCACAGATTGAGGAGCCAGATTGACCTAGGTCTGCACCCTGTTCTCCTACTCAGTGATTGACCTTGGACAGGTAGCAGTCTCGTGGTGCATTGGTTTCCTTATGTCTAAAACAGAGATGGTAGTGCTATGAATACCAGCCTTACAGTGTGGTGCTGTGGGTAAGTAAACTAATATGAAAAACACTTAAACATTTAGTATATGCTTAATCAGTGCTTGCTTTGGCTGTTGTCATTAATAATTATACATTTCTTTGAATTACAAAATTATGAAGTAGATTATTTCAGACACCACTGAATGTCTAGGAGGGAGGGCCTTGGGAATCTGTACTTGTTTAGTGATTCCCAGATGATTGTGATGAGCAGCCAGGTTTGAGAACCACTGCGTTTAATCTACTTTGAGTAAGGCCCCAGCACTAGATCTGTCGTCATTTCCTGAGATCTTACTAGAAATGCAGAGTCTCAGGTACCCCACCAAACCCACTGAATCAGAATCTGCATTTTTAACAGGATGCCCTGCAGTGACCTGTATGCATATTAAAATTTAAGAAGCACTGGTTTTCTTCTACCATTGAGGGTAACTGGGTGATAACTCCAAGTGAAAAGGCAGATTGTGCTCATGCTTCTTCGCAGTCATATTCTACTCTGTCACTCCACAGACTATTGCCCAGCAGGCTCATCTGCTGATGGAATTTTCCAGGCAAGAATACTGGAGTGGTTTGCCATTTCCTACTTTAAGGGATCTTCCCAACCCAAGGATCAAACCTGTGTCTCTTGTATCTTCTGCATTGGCAGGTAGATTCTTTACCACTGTGCCACCTGGAAAGTCCCCTCCCCACCCGAAAAAATTGTTTTATCTCTGTTACTCTCATTGGTAGAAGAGAAACAGTCAGGCTAAGACAGTTTGAACTTGCACTTCCCTTCCCTGTTGCCTAGCCTGGAAATAAACGCTTTTCTGGACTAAGTCACTGAGTAATGGAAAGAATAGAGTTAAAATTGTGCCTCTGGCCCTACCACTTATTAGCTGTTTGGCCTTGAACTAGTCATTCAACCTCTCTGAATCTCAGTGTCCTCAACTGATCATGGAAATAACACCTAGACCATGAAATAATGGAGTGGAGCTTGTTCAAGAATTAAGGTGTGATAAGATCTGATAGAGACAGCCCTTTCATGAATTCATAGTTGTTGACCATATGTTTTAGGAATTTAAGTTTGTGTGTTCTTTTAAAAAAATTGCTGTTTAAAAAAAAAAAACCACCACAAATTCAGATGATTTCATTTGAAGTCTTTTAGGCTAGTTCCAAGCAAGAATTGACATGGCATTTATCAGAAGATCTTTGAATTGTAATGAGCATTATCTTCTGTCTGACCAGGAAATTTATAGGATGAGAGGAAGTTTGGGGACTTGCACTGGGGACACCAGAAGTAGCTGGGGGAGTGTTTAGGTCAGAGGATCATTAGTTGCAGACAGTAGGGCATCAGAAGCAACAGCGCGAGTAGGAGACCGAGAGGCCCGTTGTCACTCAGCCGTACATGTCTTAGGGCACTGAGGGGTGAGGGCAGATTCTGAACTCAAAGTATATAAAAAAATTGTTATAATAGCCTTCCTCTAGAGGGTGGCGTGGCACTTTGTTTATATTATACCTAATCTTAACATCTCGACAGGCACAATAAATCAGCGAGGTTGAGTTATTTGCCCTAAGTCACTCAGCAAATAGCAACAGAGCTGAATCATGTTGAATAGTAATGTGAGTGATGAAATGATTATAAAAGTGAAATTGAAATAGCTATTGTATGCCAGTTAAAATACAATTTATTATGTCTGTATTGAACTTTTGGGCTAAAGGATTGACATGTTAGCCTGTCTCAAAGGAATTTTGGAATGCTGCAGAGTTATCCTTTTGGGATATATTTCCTTTATACTCTTGAGGCTAATTTAGAGGGTTTTTTAAATTTTGTTTTTGTATTTTAAGTCTTCAGTTCAGTGAAATAGCAGTTTCAACTGAATATCACAACATAAGAGTTGTTTGACTATGGGATTTTGACCTTGACCCATGATAAGAGATCCACTTTACATGACAGGCTAGTATAGTTAGGTGTTTATCATATATATGTGACCAAAACACGTTTCATGGAATAATTCTTACCCTGATTATTAAAACATGAGGTACTTGATTCTTCCTGTTTAAAAATTCTATTATAGTCCAGTATACTCATCTTAAAAAGTGTGGTCCATGGACAGCTCCCCCACACCCCCACCCCCCACCCTGCAAGGTGCACCAGAACCTTTTAGGAGGTCTTCAAGGTCAAAACTCTTCATAACATTAAGATGTTCTTTGCTTTTCCTACTATATTGACATTTGCACTGACGTATAAGCAGTGATGGGTCATCCTAGTGTGAGTCAAGGCACCGGCACCAAACTGTACTGCTTAGTAGTCATTATTTTTTTTTCACCACCACTGTCTTGCACTTAAAGGAGAGGGGGGGAAAAAGCCAGTTTCATTGCTATCATATAAGGAAATGTGTCAATATTGAGAAGATCTTTATAATTTAGTGAACCAGTATTTTATAAATGAGCAATGCATGATGTTACATAATCATGATAGGTTAAAAAAAAAAGTTCAAAATACAGGACAGGCCATTGGATTTTATGAAAAATTCACTGATATGCATTGCTACACTGCAACTAACTTTTAAGGAACTGTCACTTTGCAAGTTTTGATATTATATTAAGGAAGAATATCCATAGATAAGTGAAAGTACTCTTACTTTTGACAAACACATATCTGAAGGAGGCCAAATTTTCTTCATATACTTTCATCAAAATAAAATATCACAACAGATTGAAAGCAGGAGCAGGTATCTTAGCCATCTTCTGTTAAGTTGGCTGTGAAAGATATTTGCAGAAAAATGTTTGACAGTAGCACTGTTCTCACTGCATTTTTTTGTATGTTTCTTTCCTTTGAATTTATTTTTAATTGGAGGATAATTGCTTTACACTATTGTGTTGGTTTCTCACATACATCTACCTGAATCAGACATAGGTATACATATGTCCCCTCCTTCTTGGACCTCCCTCCCTCCTGCGTAGATTGTCACATAGCACTGGCTATCTGTCTTCCATATGGCAATGTGTATATTTCAATATACATTGTTGCTGGGGTCCAGCCCCGGCTGATCCAGGGTATTCGAAGGAGAGACGGCGTAGGCGAGGGTCAGGAAACAACTGCTTAATTAAACGTTAATTAAGGATATAAAGAGTAATAGAATAAGGATAGCTCAGTAGGAGAATTCAGTGGAGAAAAGAGGCTGAGTAGCTTGGTTTACGCGGGAGACCAGTAAAACTTCAAGACAAGAAATTTGCACCACTTACGTAGGCCGCAGGCGTCCTTCCGTTCTCCCGAAGGAGAGGAGACACTGAGGCCTCCCCGGTCAGATCTTAGAAGCCCAGGCATAATTAGTAAGCATGGTGGGTTCCGCGCTCCAGATGGAGACTCAGCCAGAGTGAGAGAGAGACATGGGGAGACCAGTCTTTTGAGGAACTGATCCCAATTCTTTATTTTCCATGGTCTACTTTTATACACTGAGATGTTATGCAAAAGTCACGCGGGGTCAGCAGTCCTGACTTTTATCAAAGTCAGGTGCTTCATACAAATGTATACAGAGGTCTTAGGGATGTTACATCATCTTCTGGCCAGGGGGCCTGCTGACAATTTATGACCCTCTCCTTGTGACAGCGGTCAGTCAACCAGGACACTTATTTCTCCAGGGGTGATTATTCTTAAACAGATGCCACCCAAATAAAGTTACATTCCTATAGGGAGAGGGTGTAGTGGGTTTTAGTTAAGGAAAGAATTTACTTAGCCTAAGGTCTAACGTGATTTATATCAAAGGTTAATACTTATTTCTTCTATATATTCATTAATGTGTGTAAGGGCAGGGGATATGGGGACTTAGCAGCAAACATTGGCTCAACAAATGAAAAACCCTTCATCAATACAATTTCTAAACAGCCCACTATACTTATACTAATGGTTTTCTAACTTTTCTAAGAAATCTGTTTATAGAAGGTTTAAAGCATCTCGTGCCTCTCACAGTTGGGAGGCTGTGAGCAATCACATGTGGCTGGACAAGCCTGTCAGGCAGGCTAGAGAACCTTCAGAGGAGTTTGTGGGTTGAAACACTCCTATCATGCCCAGGAATTATTATTAACTGGAGCTCTAAGTTAACTCCTTCTCCAAAAGAGGTGGTGGGGGACAGCCCCCCGTAAAGTCAGAGGTGTAGGTAAGAGCACAAAGTAGTAAAGTAGGCAGACTCTGGTTATGGGGGTAGATGCTCGAGGATTTCCAGGGGGACTCCTGAGGCTCGATCCCGCCTTTGCGTATGTCGAGCCTCCTTCCTCATGACCTTTGCCATGGACGGAGTGCCTCACGCCGGCCCCCAACATCGTATATGTTCTCCCACCCTCTCCTTCCCCAACTGTGTCCGCAAGTCTGTTCTTTAAATCTGTGTCACCATTGCTGCCCTGCTACCATCTTTTCTAGATTCCATATATATGTGTTAATATATGATATTTGTTTTTCTCTTTCTCACTTACTTCACTCTGCATAATAGGCTCTAGGTTCATCCACCTCATTAGAACTGACTCAAATGTGTTCCATTTTATAGCTGAGTACTATTTCACTGTATGTATGTACCACAACTTCTTTATCCATTCATCTGTTGATAGACATCTAGGTTGCTTTCATATCCTAGCTATTGTAAATAGTGCTGCAGTAATATTGGGGTAAATGTGTCTTTTTCAGTTATGGTTTCCTCAGGGTTTAAATGCCGAGGAGTGGGTTTGTTGGGTCATAAAGTGAAGTGAAGTGAAAGTCGCTCAGTCGTGTCCGACTCTTTTCAACCGCATGGACTGTAGTCCATGTAATTCTCCAGGGGATCTTCCCAACCCAGGGATCGAACCCAGGTCTCCCGCATTGCAGATGGATTCTTTACCAGCTAAGTTGGGTCATATGTTAGTTTTTTTCCTAGTTTTTTAAGGAACCTTCATACTGTTCTCCATAGTGGCTGTATCAACATACAGTTAATTTTTGTAAAAAGCTTTCATGTTAGCATAATGGTTTATTACTGATGTTTTAAAATGAATTAACAAATAGTTTTAAAACTGCAGTCTTAGTTTCTAATAGGCAAATACTAATCTTTATTAACTCTCATAAGCAAAAGTTCTCTGGGATCTCTAGTAGTTTTTAAGAGTGGAGATTCAAAGACCAAAAAGTTTGAGAACTGCCGCTTTACCTTCGATTTTATAATAATGATTGAGATCTCTTAAATCTATCATGAATGGGTCTTGACTCAGTTTGAAAGTATACTGAGCCAGATAGGAATTGCATTGTGAAGGCAAGGAGGACTTTGCTCGATTTTGCTTGAGTTGAGTTGATGTGGGAGAACACCCTTAGGTATGAAGTCATTTGAGTAAAGTTTAGATCTTCAAACCCATCCAGATCTTGCCTCCTGTGATGTCCCTTCTTTGTGATTTTTTCATGCTTTTCTCACTCCATTGTCAACCTTGTACACTTGTTCCCTCTGGGCCTAATATTTACATTTTATTGCATGATTCATGTTGTGCTTGTTTACATGCCTGTCTCTCTCACTAGACTACGAGTTCCTCGAGAAAAGAATCAGTAACTTATTTGTCTTTCTGTTTCTACCATAGTACCAGACACATGAATGTCCCTCAGTAAATGTTTGTTGAGGGAATAAGTAAATAGGGAGAAAAAAGAAATGAACAGGTGAGGCCAGATTTTAGAGTGTTTGGAACTTGATCATGTAAGCAGTGGAGAGCCATTAGCATGGGAGTGCTGTGAGTGGTGGTTGTTGAATTAACCCTGGCCCTGGTGAGAAAACTGGGAAGAAGTGGATGAAAGCTGCTGGATCAGCTGAGAAACTGTTAGTTATTTAGGCTTGACTCAGGTGACCCAGGCCTGGATTAAGGTAAATGCTTTTGCTGTAGGTAATGAAAGATGTTTCCTGAGGAATATTTTCAAAAACAGAAACCTAATAATATCCATTTTACCTAATGTTTGCTGCATACTTATAACATTCTGAGTACTGTGTTAAAGGCTTTATGTGTATTATCTCATTTAATTTTTACAGAATCCTTCAAAGTGTTAGCTGCTCAGTCATGTCTGACTCTTTGTAACCCCATGGACTGTACCCCACCAGGCTTCTCTGTCCATGGTATTCTCCAGGCAAGAATACTAGAGTGGGTTGCCATTCCTTTCTCCAGGGGATCTTCCCCTCCCCAGGGATCAAACCTGGATCTCCTGCCTTGCAGGCAGATTCTTCACCATCTGAGACACCATCAGTGAACCTATTGGTTCAAATAAAAGGGCCTATTTTTTATGGTTTTGAGTGAAAATATATGTATTCATTGTTGAAAACTTAGAAAATACAGATAGGGAAAAGAAAAAATATATATATCACTCTATAAACCCACCTCAACACCAAGATCACTAAACATTTTGGGATACATCCTTCTAGACTTAAGAGAAAAAAAGGTTATGTATATATCCTGTAAATGCCTGAATATGAGGAAACCCTGAATATAAGACTTTAAATTGTTTTTCCATCGAAAAGACCAGCCTACCAAAATATGTAAATTTTTAGGGACATTGATGAAATAGGCAAATGTCTTTAAAATATTGATTTTATTTATGCATGCATGCTATTCAAAGTAATATACAATATTATATAATAATGTTTCATAGTTATAATAATATAGTTATAATAACTATAATGTATAGTAATGTTATAATTTTATTTTCTATGGGTTTTGGAGGAAAATTTATACATACTCTACTGCATCAGTTATACATATCTCAGAACCGCCTTGAGTTTTCACATAGTTTTCTAGGGTGTATATGGAGATACAGCACTGTTTTGAATCTATGTCTATGGTAGTCACTGTTGATTTTTTTTTTTCAAGCTACAAGTACCCAGTCAAATAACATCATTATTGCCATATTGTATACTGTATTGCTTTGCAAAAATTGTTTTTGAGATGAGATTCATATAACATGTAAATTAACCTTTTAAAAGTGAATGGTTTGGTTTTCTTTGGTACATTCACATGTGGTGCAGCCACCACCCCTTCTAGTTCCAAACATTTTTATCACCCCCCAAAACAACCCCACACCTGTTAAGCAGTCACTTTCCCCTTCCTTCCAGTCTCTGAAAACCACCAATCTGCTTTCTGCCTCTAGAAATTTGCTTATTCTTGATATTTCATATAAATGGAATTGCATAATACATGACCTTTTGTGTCTGGCTTCTTTCATATACCATCATATTTTCAAGGTTCATTCATGTTATAGCATATTTCAGCAGTTTATTCCTTTTTATAGACAAATAATATTCCTTTGTATGTATATACAATAATTCATTTGTTCATTGATGGACATTTATGTTATTTCCACCTTTCAGCTCTTTTGCATCGTGTGTACAAGTGCTTGCATGAGTACTTGTTTTTAATTCTTCGGGAAATATACCTAAGAGTGGAATTGCTGGGCCACGTGGTAGTTCTATGTTTAACTTTTTGAGGAACTGCCAAACAATTTTCTGTAGCAGCTGCACCATTTTATATTCCTACCAGCAGTGTACAAGGGTTTGTCAATTTATTTTTAATGAGGAACACAATACGATGGGGAAAGTAAAAAGAAAATATGTGTGGCCTTCGAGTTTATTAGAGCTTTGTATCTCAGATTTTGCCTGATGGACTTATTAAATATTTAGCATCATTTCAGTACCAAAAATGAGATTTAGCTCAAGGAAATGTATCTAATCTATTTTAAGTGGTGAACAGACTGAGAAGTGAAGATCAGAAAAGTGAAAGAAGGGAAATTTAAATAGACTGTAAAATTCCTTGAGGGCAAAGGCCCCATTCATCTTTGTGTCCTCTGCATTTACTAAAATGCTTGGCATGTCACAGGCTGTATTAGGAGGTCCCCAAGACTACCCCAGCTCCAGTGATTTGCTAGGATTTACAGAATTCAGTGTCTAGACATACTCATGGCCATGATTTATAGCAGTGAGAGGATACAAAGCAAAATCACTTTTTCCCTTAAAAGTGCATGGTGGTAAAGTGCAGAAGAAATCAGGCTCCATTCAGCTTTCCTCGCAGTGGAGTCACGGGGTGTGCTTCTCTGCTTCAGCCAGTGGTGGCAATGTAGTCTACCGGGGAAGCTCATTAGAGCCTTCAGTTCAGTTCAGTCGCTCAGTCATGTCTGTCTCTTTGCGATCCCATGAATCGCAGCACGCCTCCCTGTCTATCACCAACTCCCGGAGTTCACTCAGACCCACGTCCATCGAGTCAGTGATGCTATCCAGCCATCTCATCCTCTGTCGTCCCCTTCTCCTCCTGCCCCCAATCCCTCCCAGCATCAGAGTCTTTTCCAGTGAGTCAACTCTTCGCATGAGGTGGCCAAAGTATTGGAGTTTCAGCTTTAGCATCATTCCTTCCAAAGAAATCCCAGGGCTGATCTCCTTCAGAATGGACTGGTTGGATCTCCTTGCCTTAGTGGGGGAATTTTTCTTTCTGGGGCATGGCTGGGAAGGGTTGTACACTTAGGCACCCTCTGCCTAGCATGTGCTCGGGTTCTCAACTCCCAGAAGGAAAGCAGTGTTCTGCATCAACCATATGGTTTGCACAATTTAGGCACAGTAAGCCACTCTTAACTGGTTCTGGGAATAGAACCCTCCTGAAATCTAAGTTCCCAGGCACCAGTCAAAGCCAACCTTGGAAGCTGCCCTTTCTAAGTATAGCAGCCAGAACTGCTTTGTTCATTCTTCTCCAGGACATAGATGTTTAGTTTTTTAAGAAGTGTTGCTAGGTTCTGTGAAGAAAAATAAATGTTATAGTAGGGAACCAGCAGGGACTGGAGTATCAGACCAACCTGGATTTGCATTATCATAAACAAATTGCTTCATTTTCTAAGCCTGTTTTCTTACTGTTGAGAGATATATTATAGAGTTTTGGTGAAAATACAGAGTGATAATGTATAGAAAATATGAAACATAATATCTGTCCTGTGTGAAATCAGTGGCTATTAGCATTTTGTTTCAGCTCATCTGTACCAGTCTGGGTCCAATGAGGACAAAGAGACTGTAAGTAATTTAAACAAGGAATTTAACATAAAGAATATTTACTGTAACAGCAGATCGAAGTAATAAGGGATTGGCTTGTAAGGGGTAGAGTAAACTCTAAGGAATAACACATGTAACAGATATACTGTAATAATGTGATTGATAGATGATAATATATCATTAATATAAAATTAATTTTAATATTAAGTTAATATTTAAATTAATATTATAAAATTATAATAGCAACCAGCCCTAGGGCTGAGATAAAGCACCCCCAGAATGAACTGGTCTTTAAAAAAAAATGGGATATTTGGGGTTGAAGTGGTGAATGTAACAAAGAGGTATTGGCTGTCAGTTTTCTTGCTGGGGAGGTGGGATGAATTACTCTGTTTTGTTTTATTACGGGCTTCCCTGGTGGCTCAGACGGTAAAGAATCCTCCTGCAGTGCGGGAGACCTGGGTTCGATCCCTAGGTTGGGAAGATGCCCTGGAGAAGGAAATGGCAACACACTCCAGTATTCTTGCCTGGAGAATCACCATAGACAGAGGAGTCTGGCAGCTACAGTCCATGGGGTTGCAAAGAGTCAGACATGACTGAGCGACTAAGCACAGCACTAAGCATACAGTAGTGTGAAAGTTTAGTTTCCAGTTACCCGTTGCACTTTCTGTTGGAACTGTGTTGTTAGATACTACCAGGTTCATATCCTGTATAAGTCCTCTTACCTTTGGGTACCTTGAGCCTTGTATGGTTTGGACACAGAATAATGATCTGTGGTTGTTAAGCAGTCTCTTCCTGACTCAGAAGTACTTGTTGCTATTAGGGTTGGTTTTTTTACGTAATGACATGTGGAACTTAGCTGCCTCTTCAGTTCCTGTGGTGTTCCTTCCGTGTCCCCATTCAAAAATAGGCTACTTCAAGTAACTTGGGCTGCAAAACAAAGGTATTGAAATACCCTGCGAAACTTGATTTGCTCTTCTTCCCTAGCCAATATGGTCTAAATCAATTTTTCCTTCCATTGTTAAATGTATGTAAGGTAATATGAAATTAATCTTCAACTGAGAGTAAGTCAGTCAATGAAAAACTTAGTACCATTGACCAGGCTTGTTTGTTAGAGGACACCTTCATTCTTACTTTGCTTTGCTTCATTTTCCTTTCCTCTTCCCAAATTGCCTGATGGCAAGAATTTACTTTGTTCCAGTCTCAGTATTTTTCTTCCTCTTCCATCTTGTGAAGTGGGTTTAATTTTGTTAGACACAAAAGAAAGACAGTAAGGTGGGTTAAATTTTTTTTTCCTAATTGCTTAATGTAGCTTTCTTGTACATTTTCAGTTTTGTGCTCCTGTTCCTAGACAACCTTCATCACTGATACAAGCCGGTTAAAAAAAAATATTCTTGTGATAAATCTCTGGATGCTGAACACATGGCCTGTTAAGTGGGTGAAACCAGGGGAGGCTGGCAGAGTTATGTCTTCCTTAGACTCCTCAGAGTTTTATTGATCGTTGCTTAGGATTTATAGCTAGTATATCAATACTGTATTTCTGTACTGAAAGCAGGACTTTCTTGATCTTCAATGTTACTAAGTCCTCTTAGTGCCTCTCTTAAAAAACATGCTTAAGTAAGCTGATCTATTGTACCTCCTAGGTGCAGTATTCTAGGTGATTTTAATTTGGAATGTGCCGATACATTACTGGCCCTTTGTATGTATCATTTAGAAATGATGTTGATGATTTTCAGAATGCATTTAGAGGAGTGGTTTTAAAATCCACTGTGTCTTTTCAGCATTCCTTGGTCCTTGACAGTGTGGAGATCCTGTCCTCCTATATGAGATTAGAGGCTATTACCCATTCATTGCCCACCCCCAACTCCAGTACACACGTTTCCAAAAAATCTTATAGAGTCCTGTAGTTCTTTTTATAGATGTTAGTTGTGTTATCAATCACATTATCTTGTTACTATTATGACTTAGAGCTCCTCAAGGGCAGGGATACCAGCACCGTACTTGTCATAAAGCAGTTGTTAAATCCACTTTTACTGAATAAATGAAGGATGCTTCTGCTTAAGTGGCTTCTTCAAACATAGATTTAGTGGGAGCTTCTAAGCAGCCAGTGAAGAATATAAAAATCAGGTAATATTTTTCTTCACTTCTTTCAGTGTCCGTTGTACATGCATGGTCCATCACAATTACTTTATTTGTTAGTTACATATATTAATTAATCAGAAGCTTTTAAACAGGTTTAATTGTTGACCTGTAGTAAGATTCTTAAGGTTAGTATTTTATTTCTTACATATTCTTTTTTTTGGGGGGGGGAGGGCAGCTTCTATGTCTTGGCAGTCATTTTCTAAGTCTTCCAGTCTTACTGGGTCAGTAACTCTTGCTTATGGCAATACAGCTGCTAAAGCCTTTCCTCTTTGGAGTTTAAACATATCTGATTTCTGTCCTACCTGTTCCATGTAATTTCATCTCTTCTTTAAATTTGTTAGTAATATATAACTCAATCACTTTGCCATACACCTGAAACTAACACAACATTGTTAGTCAACTGTACTCCAGTATGAAATGAAAAATTTTTTAAATAATACATTTCAGCAATTATTTTTACTCTGATTTAAAAACTCCTATCTGCACATTTTTAGACGATTATACCAATCTCTCCCAGGACCAGTACTGGTTTGTGCAGGTTGTCATGAGGTAATAGAGTACCAGGTACAGAGTTAAAAGACCTGAATCTGAAGGCAGCTTGACCACTATCATTGGCTGTTTGGCCTTCAGCAAACCACTTACTCATTCTGAAATTCAGTTTTGTCCTCTGTAAAATGAGGGTTATGAAACCCATTTTCTGCATTGTGAGGACTAAATAAGATTATATGAAGGTGTTTTTGCACAAAATACCTGTTTGTATAAACCATTATGAAACACTGGTAATAGTAACTGTTTTAGTTCTTAATACATGAATTTTACATTTTGTATATTCAAATAATTCCCATAGACAATGCCCTGTCAACCTTCCACAAATCTTACTCTTCTCCCTAGAGGGAACCACTGTTAGAACTTGTTGTATATCCTTCTAGATCTTCTCTGTGCAGTTATTTTTGATTTTATATTCATGTAGAAATACCTCTTTTGTATTGTGATTTAAAGGAATAGCACACTGATTTGTTTCGCTGTCATTCCCTTCTCCAGGGGCTCTCCCTGACCCAGGGACTGAGTCCCGGTCTTCTGCATTGCAGGCAGATGCTTCACCATCTGAGCTATCAGGGAAGCCCATAGGATACCTCTTTTGTATTGTGATTTAAAGGAATAGCACACCGACTGTTCTGCTGTCATTTAGTATGACTTGAGATAGTTCATTGAGATTTTTCACCTTTTAAAAAGCTTGCAGAGTTCAACAGATGCTGTTGAAACAAGACAATAGTTGATAACTCTATTTCCCTATAATTGAGGTTCTTTTTAGTTTTTCAGTGTTGGAAACAGCACTGAATTAAAAAACCTTTGCAGTTGCATTGTTAAATTCTATAGGAAATGGTGTTGTAGTAAATATATAGACTCCAGAACAAACAAGGCTCTTGGGGATTTTGGAAGGATCCCTGTTCTTTTTGTTATGGTCCAACATGCTTCTATGAGCACAAGTTCAGGTGATTCTCTAGAGTAGATAAAGAAATCAGAGATATGAAATTACAAAAAGGTATGAGTATTTAATATTTTAATAATTATTATAAAGTTGCTTTCCAAAAGAGTAGTCCTAATATACTTATATTCCTACTGTTAGATGTGAAGATGTCTATTGACTCTTCTTGCCAGTTTGTCATATTTTTTTTTTTTTGCCAGTGTATGGGTGGAAGGTGATACCTCAGCTCTGAAAGAATGTTTACAGGCAGCGTGGTTTGTGAGTATAACTGGGAACAATTTAAGTCTGTTAACAGGAAAGCAAGAGGGATAAATAAATTGTGACATAGTCATAAGATAGAAAACTAAGCAGTGGTCAAATAGTGAATATAGTGGTCAATTAGTGAAATGTAGTGACATGCTTAAGTGGAGATAAATCTCAGAATATTGAGAAAAGAAGGAAATTGCTATGAAATAGGATTCATTTCTATAAAATTCAAAAACATGCCAAGTTCATGCATTTTGAAGGGACAGGTATATATACAGAAAAACTAAAAAAGAAAGCAAACCTGTGTCGTTAAGTGTAGGCCACCTTCAGTGAGGCAGGACGTGCCTGAGGGCTGGAGAGTTCTAAGAGTGAGAGATGGGGAAGAAAGGAGAACCGCTTTGCTAAGCAGGTGAAGGAGGAAGTCCATTTCCTCTGGCACATCTCTGTGCACCTGTTATTACATCTGTCTTTGCTATTAAAGTTTTTGACAGTGCTCACTTGTAGGAGGATTTTTTTTTTTCCCTTATAAAAAGTCTTGTGCATTGTTGAACTCAAAGAGTATATATATGGGATAGCCTCTGGGAGTGATGAATCTTTGTTAATGATGCTTTTGGGTGTTTTTGATGACTTTCTTAATCCTCTAATTCCTTTCTCAGTCTTGAAATTTATTGTAAAGGAATAATATGGCATGATTATTAAAAAAGATAATTTGATAAAATGGGAAGAACAGGGGCTTTGGAGTACAACAGACCTGGCTTGAAAGTTTGACTTTCCCACTTATTATCTGTGTTTTATTATCTTCTTCTCTTTGCCACTTTCTCTTCCCTCTCTCCCCATCATCCTAAAACCATGCCTGATTGATTGCTCAGTATCATCATGTTTATCATCAGCATTGTTAAAATCTGGAGGGAATGGTGTTGAAGTAAATGTATGGACTCCAGAACAAACAAGGCTCTTGGGGATTTTGGAAGGAGCCCTGTTTTTGTTCTGGTCCAAGCTGCAGGTTGGCTTCCCAGGTGACTCAGTGCTAAAGAACTTGCTTGCCAAAGCAAGAGATGTGGGTTTGATTCCTGGGTTGAAAAGATCCCTTGGAGAAGGAAATGGCAACCCACTCCATGGGTATGCTTGCCTGGAGAATCCCCATGGACAGAGGAACCTAATCATGGGTTCACAAAGGAGTTGGACATGACTGAGCAACTGAGTAACAACAATAAAGCTACAGGTGTCTCCTCTGTGAAACTTAGTGTGAGAATAGCCAGCCAACATTGCCTATTATTAGTATTTTTAAATAACAAGTTTATTAACCTATAATTCACAGGCCATAAATCTCACCCTTTTAAAGTGTTTTTAGTGGTGTTTAGTGTTTTGGGGTTTTCAGCAAAATCAGAGTTGTGAATCCATCATCACTAATTCCAGGACATTTCCATCACCAAAAGTAAAACACAGTACCCACTAGCAGTCACTCCCTTTAGTCCCTAGACTACTAATCTTCTTTCTTTATGGATTTGCCCATTCTGAATATCTCCTATAAATGAAATTATAATTTGTGGCTTTTGTCTCTGATTTTTTTCACTTAGCATGATGATTTTAAAGTTCATCTTTGTTTTACCAATACTTCATTCCTTTTTTATTGCTAAATAATACTCACTTATACATATACCACACTTTGCCTCTCCATTCATCAGTTGATGGACATTTGTATTATTTCTGCTTTTTGGCTATTATGAAATAACTCTGCCATGTACATTTGTGTACAAGGCTTTCTATGGATGTATGTTTTCAGTTTTTTGGTTACACCTAGTGTGGAATTGCTGGATCACATGGTCACTTTTTTTTTTTTAACATTTTGAGGGATTTCCAAACTGTTTCCAAAGTGAGGCACCATTTTGCACTTCCAACAGCAATGTGAGATTCCAGTTTCTCTGTATCATTGATAATGCTTGTTATTGTCTGACTGTCTGACTATAGCTGTCCTAGTGGGTGTATTTCTCATTATGGTTTTGATGTGCATTTTCCTAATGACCAACAGTGTTGAGTATCTTTTCATGTGCTTACTGGCCATTTGTATATCCTCTTTGGAGAACTTCCTGTTCACAACTTTTGCCCATTTAAAAATTTGGATTATTTGTCTAGGAGTTCTTTTATGTTCTGGAATACAAGTCCCTTGTTGGACAAAGGATTTGCAAATATTTTCTCCCATTCTGTTGTCTAACTTGATGGTATCTTTTCCTTCCCAGCAGTATTGAGACATAATTGGCATTAACAATGTATAAGTTTAATGTGTACAACTTGTTGGTTTGATACACTTGTATATTGCAAAATGATTAATACCATAGCTGTAACTAACACCTGCATCATTGTTACATAATTATCTTTGTGTGTGTCTGTGTGGTGAGAACATTTACAGCCTATTCTCTTAGCAAAGTTCAAGTATATCATACAGTCTTGTTAACTGTAATCACTGTGTGTGTATTAGATCCCCAGAAGTGATGGTGTCCTTTGAAGTACTGAGGTTTTAAGTTTTGATGAAGTTCATTTAATCTGTTTTTCCTTTGTCACTTGTGTTTTTGTAGTTATATCGAAGAAACCATTATGTAATCAAAGGTCATGAAGATTTCCTTTGTTTTCTTTTAAGTGTTGTATGATTTTAGGTCTATGATCTGTCTTGAGTTAATTTTGTATATGGCATAAGACAGAGTTCTAGCTTTATTCTTCAACACGAGATATCCAGGTGTTCCAGCGCCATTTGTTGAAAAGGTTATTCTTTCTTCCATTGTTTTTCTTGGCACACTTTTTAAAACTCAGTTGATCATAACTGCAAGGGTTTATGTCTAGACTCGTAGTTGTACCTCGTTGGTCTATCTGTCTGTTCAAATCAAATCAAACTGTTTTGATTACTGTAGCTTTGTAATGTTAGCCCTTCAACTTTGTTCTTTCTCATGATTGTTTTGGTACCTATCAGTTTTTTTTTTTTGGCACCTATCATTTTTAAAGGCAATTATCTTTGGTGTACTCTCTTTGGGAAGACAATTTATAAATGTCCAAAATAAAGACTTAGGAATAAAAAAAAGAGAACTTGAATTGTGTATGAGTCAGCAACTGAATGCTTAATTTGTTCAGTCGCTCAGTCGTGTCCAACTCTTTGTGATCCCCATGGACTGCAGCATGCCAGGGTTCCCTGTTTTTCACCACCTCCTGGAGCTTGCTCAAACTCATGTCCATCGAGTCAGTGGTGCCATCCAACCATCTCATCCTCTGTCATCCCCTTCTCCTCCTGCCTTCAATCTTTCCCATCATCAGGGTCTTTTCTAGTGAGTCAGCTCTTCGCATCAGGTGGCCAAAGTATTGGAGTTTCAGCTTCAGCATCAGTCTTTCTAATGAATATTCAGGATTGATTTCCTTAAGGATTGACTGGTTTGATCTCCTTGAAGTCCAGTTCAGTTCAGTCACTCAGTTGTGTCTGACTCTTTGTAACCCCATGGACTACAGCACACCAGGTTTCCCTGTCCATCACCAACTCCCAGAGCTTATTCACACTCTTCCATTGAGTTGGTGATGCCATCAAGAGTCTTCTCCAGCACCATGGCTCAAAAGCATCAGTTCTTTGGCATTTAGCTTTCTTCATGGTCCAATTCTCACAATCATACATGACTACTGGAAAAACCATAGCTTTTGACTTATAAAGACCTTCGTGGGCAAAGCAATGTCTCTGCTTTTTAATACGCTGTCCAGGTTTGTCATAGCTTTTCTTCCAAGGAGCAAGTGTCTTTTCATTTTGTGGCTGCAGTCACTATCTGCAGTGATTTTGGAGCCCAAGAAAATAATGTCTGTCACTGTTTCCCTCTCTATTTGCCATGAAGTGATGGGACTGGATGCCATGATCTTTGCTTTTTGAATGTTGAGCTTTAAGCCAGCTTTTTCACTCTCCCCTTTCACCTTCATCAAGAGGCTCTTTAGTTCCGCTTCTCTCTCTGCCCTAAGGGTGGTGTCATCTGCATATCTGAGGTTATTGATATTTCTCCTGGCAATCTTGATTCCAGCTTGTGCTTCATCCAGCTCTGCATTTCACATGATGTACTCTGCATATAAGTTAAATTAGCAGAGTGACAGTATACAGCCTTGACATACTCCTTTCCCAGTTTTAAACCAGTTTGTTGTGCTATGTCCGGTTGTAACTGTTGCTTCCTGACCTGCATACACATTTCTCCGGAGGCAGGTAAGGTGGTCTCGTATTCCCATCTCATAAGAATTTTCCACAGTTAGTTGTGTTCCACACAGTCAGAGCCTTTAGCATAGTTAGTGAAGCAGATGTTTTTTTTGGAATTTTCTTGCTTTTTCTATGCTCCAACGATGCCTAATAATTTCTGATTATTGAACCTTGTTTATTTATTTACACATTCTTTTGAATGTCCAGCATGTGTTAGACACTGTGCTTGACTGTGGGGAAATCATGATGAACAAGACATGGGGTCTATGCAGGGAGCTTAAGTTGACACCTTGCGCTTACATGTTTTTGAAAGGAGTGTGGACTTTTGATGATCAAAGATGTAGATGAAATCAAAGCAGATGTACCATTAGATGGAAGGTTCACTGTCTTGTCATAAAAGAAGGTCCTGTCAATGAAAATTCTTAACTTACCTTCTGCTAGTAGGAGTGGAAATACAAATGAATTGAAGAAGAGGATGAATCTTTGAGGTAGCTGTATTGAGCACCTTGAAAAAACTACAGAAACACTATTTTCTCATTTACATCTTTATGTGCATGTGTGTCCTCTCCCATTCTAAAGTTCCCTTGGAGGCAAGGGCCTTGTTTTATTCATCTTTCTTACTCTGTCAGTCATCTAAACAGTTCTTGCAAAATATAAGATATTCAATGTATGTAAACTGAATGACTGAATGAGTCAAGTAAGCCATGAGTGAGTGCTCATATGGTATGACCTTATACTTAATTAGGGTTTGCATAGCTTCTATTGGTTACCATTCTAGCCCTCAAGGATCTTGATTTAATGGTTAATGTGGAGATGAGACACTCAGTATGATGTGGGTGTGTGCGTGCTAAGTCACTTCATTTGTGTACAACTCTGCACAATCCCACGGACTGTAGTCCGCCAGACTCCTCTGTCCATGGGATTCTTCAGGCAAGAATGCTGGAGTGGGTCACCATTCCCTCCTCAAGGGGTTCTTCCTGACTGAGGGACTGAACCCATGTGTCTGATGTCTCCTGCATTGGCAGGTGGGTTCTATACCACTGGTGCCACCTGGGAAGACCTACTCAGTATGATACACCTTTAAAAAAAGATGAATTAAATTATAAATAATATGGAAAGTAAATTGTGCAAATAACCTAATAAATTTAACACATATACGTATTAGGAGTCACTTGAGTCCATAGGATGTAGGATGGTAGAGGAAGTCTGGAACAGGGGCAAAACTGAAGGAAGGCAGAGTGATAGAGGGAAGGGACAAAACTTGTTCAGGTCAAGAGGCAGTTCTTAGTAGGGGTGATGCTGTCCCCTTCCCAACGATGGTACTTTTGGAAATATGTGAAGGTTTTTCGTTGTCCAGTGTTCGGGAGTGCTACTGGCTTTTAGAGTTCAGGGGCCAGACATGCTGGAGTCCCATAGTGTGAAGTTAGGAGTTGATCTGCCCCAAATCCCTGGACTGCTCTGTTGGAGAGGCGCTGAGAAGCAAACATTTAGCTGGATGAGGAGGAACACAGTGCTTTATGGATAGTGCTCCTAAGAAAATACTGTTTTTCATTTGTTTTTGTTTGTTTGTTTGTTTGTTTTTGCTATCCTGCATGCTGAACTCTGGAGAAGGCAATGGCACCCCACTCCAGTACTCTTGCCTGGAAAATCCCATGGACGGAGGAGCCTGGTAGGCTGCAGTCCTTGGGGTCGCTAAGAGTCGGACACGACTGAGCGACTTCACTTTCTCTTTTCACTTTCATGCATTGGAGAAGGAAATGGCAACCCACTCTAGTGTTCTTGCCTGGAGAATCCCAGGGATGGGGAAGCCTGGTGGGCTGCCATCTATGGGGTCACACAGAGTCGGACACGACTGAAGTGAGTTAGCATAGCATAGCATGCTGAACTCAGAGATGTTCATAGGTAGAGTGGAGTAGAGCAGTGGAACACCTTAGGAACTACTGCAGGAATTTATGTCTGATCATTTTGGATGATTCTGATGATTCTTAACACTGTCTTTTGTCTTATGGTTTTCTTTTCTTTTCTTTGTCTCAGAACGAGCCTCTGACCCCAGGTTATCATGGATTCCCAACACGGGACAGCCAGGTTGGTATAAGTTGTTTATAACTCAGATGTGGTGTGTGTGTCTTTTATCTAAGAGTGCTACATGATAGAGAGCATTTCCTGGAATTATTTATTTTGGAGAGTGATTTGGTTAGTTTCAGCAATGAATTTACATTAGCAATATGTAAAACGTATTTCTTAACCTTAAAGGTATTGTAATCACATTATTGAAATTGTGGATATTATAAGGGAAAGTCACTCAAGCACAGTTATGATTGCTTTTGTTTTTTCTTTTACAAGCTACATGATA
This sequence comes from Bubalus bubalis, assembly GCF_019923935.1. NCBI lineage: Eukaryota > Metazoa > Chordata > Mammalia > Artiodactyla > Bovidae > Bubalus > Bubalus bubalis. Next base: position 46,077,943 of record NC_059160.1, read on the forward strand.
ATTTTTTTAACCTGGTTTTCTTGATGTCTCATAATTTTGTGTTGGACTTGTCTGTTTATTCCCAGCCACTTAGCCCCTGCCTGCACAGATTTTTGGAGTCCCTGTGGTAATCAGCAACAAGAAAATTCCATTCTTGTCCCTGGGGGAGTTCAGCCTTATGGTTTTAATCAGGGAAGTTTCTTCTGCCTTTCTTTGTTAGATTAGGGAGGATGATTGGAGAAAGCCCAGGCCCCATTTGTGGGTTAGAGCGAAACTGTCCCCCGCCAAGACATCCTCAGTAAGGTTTAGGGAAGGGTGTAGAACGCCTTCCCTATTTGTGTGCTTTTCGGATCTGGTGAGGTTGACAGAGTTAGGGTAGAACAGGTTAGCCTGCCTCAGAGATATGATATAAGACACCTTGCCTCTGGAATTTACCTCCTGCTGTTTGGAGATATTGATACTCTTCAGGAGATTTAAAAGGGTAGCTCCTAGAAATATCTCTGTATTTCTAGCCATCATTTGTATCTTTGAATGCCTATCCACTGTTCCTTATCAGTTCAGTTCAGTCACTCAGTCGTGTCCAACTCTGTGCAAACCCATGAACCGCAACACGCCAGGCCTCCCTGTCATCACCATCTCCCGGAGTCCACGCAAACCCATGTCCATCAAGTCGGTGATGCCATCCAACCATCTCATCCTCTGTCTTCCCCTTCTCCTCCTGCCCTCAATCTTTCCCAGCATCAGAGTCTTTTCCGGTGAGTCAGCTCTTCACATCAGGTTGCCAAAGTATTGGAGTTTCAGCTTCAGCATCAGTCCTTCCGATGAACACCCAGGACTGATCTCCTTTAGGATGGACTGGTTGGATCTCCTTGCAGTCCAAGGGACTCTCAAGAGTCTTCTCCAACACCACAGTTCAAAAGCATCAGTTCTTCGGCGCTCAGCCTTCTTTATAGTCCAGCTCTCACATGACCACTGGAAAAACCATAACCTTGACTAGATGGACCTTTGTGGACAAAGTGATGTCTCTGCTTCTTAATATGCTGTCTAGGTTGGTCATAACTTTCCTTCCAAGGAGTAATCGTCTTTTAATTTCATGGCTGCAGTCACCATCTGCAGTGATTTTGGAGCCCAGAAAAATGAAGTAAGCCACTGTTTCCACTGTTTCCCCATCTATTTGCCATGAAGTGATGGGACCAGATGCCGTGATCTTCGTTTTCTGAATGTTGAGCTTTAAGCCAACTTTTTCACTCTCCACTTTCACTTTCATCAAGAGGCTTTTTAGTTCTTCTTCACTTTCTGATATAAGGGTGGTGTCATCTGCATATCTGAGATTATGGATAGTTCTCCCCCCAATCTTGATTCCAGCTTGTGCTTCTTCCAGCCCAGCGTTTCTCATGATGTACTCTGCATATAAGTTAAATAAGCAGGGTGACAATATACAGCCTTTACATACTTCTTTTCCTATTTGGAACCACTCTGTTGTTCCATGTCCAGTTCTAACTGTTGCTTCCTGACCTGCATCCAGGTTTCTTAAGAGGCAGGTCAGGTGGTCTAGTATTCCCATCTCTTTCAGAATTTTCCAGTTTCTTGTGATCCACACAAAGGCTTTGGCATAGTCAATAAAGCAGAAATAGATGTTTTTCTGGAACTCTCTTGCTTTTTCCATGATCCAGCGGATGCTGGCAATTTGATCTCTGGTTCCTCTGTCTTTTCTAAAACCAGCTTGAACATCTGGAAGTTCACGGTTCATGTATTGCTGAAGCCTGGCTTGGAGAATTTTGAGCATTACTTTACTAGCATGTGAGATGAGTGCAATTGTGTGGTAGTTTGAGCATTCTTTGGCATTGCCTTTTTTTGGGATTGGAATGAAAACTGCCCTTTTCCAGTCCTGTGGCCACTGCTGAGTTTTCCAAATGTGCTGGCATATTAAGTGCAGCACTTTCACAGCATCATCTTTCAGGATTTGGAATAGCTCAACTGGAATTCCATCACCTCCACTAGCTTTGTTTGTAGTGATGCTTTCTAAGGCCCATTTGACTTCACATTCTAGGATGTCTGGCTCTAGGTGAGTGATCACACCATCGTGATTATCTTGGTCGTGAAGATCTTTTGCGTACAGTTCTTCTGTGTATTCTTGCCACCTCTTCTTACTATCTTCTGCTTCTGTTAGGTCCATACCATTTCTGTCCTTTATCGAGCCCATCTTTGCCTGAAATGTTCCCTTGGTATCTCTAATTTTCTTGAAGAGATCTCTGGTCTTTCCCATTTTATTGTTTTCCTCTATTTCTTTGCATTGATCACTGATAAAGGCTTTCTTATCTCTTTGCTGTTCTTTGGAACTCCGCGTTCAAATGGGTATATCTTTCCTTTCTCCTTTGCTTTTCGCTTTCCTTCTTTTCAGCTATTTGTAAGGCCTTCTCAGACAGCCATTTTCCTTTTTTGCATTTCTTTTTCTTGGGGATGATCTTGATTCCTGTCTCCTGTACTGTGTCACGAACCTCCATCCATAGTTCGTCAGGCACTCTGTCTATCAGATCTAGTCCCTTAAATCTATTTCTCACTTCCGCTGTATAGTCATAAGGGATTTGATTTAGGTCATACCTGAAGGGTCTAGTGGTTTTCTCCACGTTCTTCAATTTCAGTCTGAATTTTCAATCTTATTTGGCAATAAGGAGCTCATGATCTGAGCCACAGTCAGCTCCTGGTCTTGTTTTTGCTGACTATATAGAGCTTCTCCATCTTTGGCTGCAAAGAATGTAATCAATGTGATTTCGGTGTCGACCATCTGGTGATGTCCATGTGTAGAGTCTTCTCTGGTGTTAGGGTTGTCCAAAAAAGTCACTATTATTAGACTTGTCCAATAATGCTCATTAAGGGATGTGCATTATCAGAATGCTAGACCAAGGGGTTGACCTAGTTCCCCTTCCTAGAGCTTAATTAAATCTCATCAAAACCCCTGAAGCTGAGCTTAAAAGGCACTATTTGAGTGCCTTCCAGATTTGGAAGTATTGGCTCAGTTCTTGCATTTCTGGTGTTGAGTTGGCATTAGACTGGTCCAGGTAGGGTATGGCGAAAAGGGGGGAAGAGAAAGTGCTGTTCCTCTCAGTGTTCATCTCCCAGTGGGATCCCTGTTGGCACTGAAGGTCGTTCCTATGGGAGCTTTTGGTGAAAGAGATGGTCATTTACCTCAGACTTAAAGATAATGTAGAAGGTCTTCCTGTTTTCTTTCTGGTTTAGATTTGCCCTAGAACTTCTGTAAGCTGTGAAATTCATGTCCTTTGATAGCAGTTCTATATCCTGGCCATATAATGGAAAAAGTACCATTGCCTGGAGATCTAGGCCCCAGAGATTCTGATTGAGTGGGGCTAAGATTGGGCTTAACCATTCAGGTATATAGAAATTCCTCCAGATGATTTTTGTAGCCAAAATAAAAAACTACAGTCCTCTGAGCTGCTTTGAAATGAGTGACATTTTCTGTTTCACCCTGTACTTTCCACCTAGGACCTTGAAAACATAAGGGATCGTGGTCAGTCTCTGAATCTACTTTTGTATACTAACTCAAATATTTGCTTATAAAATGTTGCTTATTTTGGATATAGGCTTATTTTAGATATAGGAAGGTAAAACTAATTGAAGTTAAGTGTGGGGAACAGACTCACAAAGTTTAAAAGAATCTGAAAAGGTACCGTATAATGTGTCTTCCTGTAGGGATTACAGATCAATAAGGAATTAAGCAGAAGGAATTAAGAGGAATTTGTTAAAGCACAAAAAGTAGTCTCTGCTTAGAACCACTTTATTTTTCCTTTCTTTTACAGCGGGACCCACTTCTGTAGCCTGCACGTTTATTACGCATACTGTCTCTGCTGTGGGCCTATGCAGACCCTTTTGCTGTGGTTTAAAGCTGCTTAATTTACTTTGAGGCACATTCTGATGGTGCCGGTTTATTTTAGTTTAATTTCTTGGGTTTTATTTTGTTTTTCTGTCTGGATCTTTGAATTAGAGACCTTAGTGTAGTGCAAACAGGCAAATATTGAATGGCTGCTTGTTGCATTTGATGAATACAGAATCCAAATGAATCCTGCTAATTAATGCACGTAACCTTGTGAACTCTCACTTTGTGCTGTGAGATTTGGGAGGCATTTATCAGTGTGAAACACTGGTCACTGAGCAGCCTGAGCTGGGCAGAAACTGAACTTGTGGTCTTCACACCTCCCCAGAGTGCTTTGGCTCAGCACATCCAGAGACCAGAGAGTGGAGGTGAAGGTGAACTTTAATTATGTGAATCTTTATTTGTTTTTCCTTATTTTTTTGCATTTCCTTTCTAAGTAAATAGGAACCATCTCCAGACAGAATTCCTCTCAGCATCTAATGGTGATTTTAAAAGAGATAAAAATGACAATCTTTGACTCTGCAGAGTGGGGCTTTCATCAGTATTTTCTCCCCTTATCCTCACCACCACCTCTTGAATGGATAAGGCAAGTATTTCCTTTGGAAACATAAGGAAACAGGCACACAGAGATTAAAGTGACTTATCCACGGTAACAATACAAGTTTGTAGCTGAACTAGCACTGAAATGTGTCCTCTATTTTTGAGGGTCCTTTCCTCTATACTGGCCATTATTGACTTAACAAAGAAAAATGTGGTCATGTGCAGTATTTCTGCTCACTTACTTTATTTATTTATCATTTGGGGGCTTCATAGATCCCTTAACACTGAACTATAAATCTTTGAGTCCATGACCCTGGTTAAGAATTATAACAACAAAGTTCCTTAGCACTAAGTGGGCCAGCATTTCACCATTATGGTGACCCTTTTCACCCTGTTACACACACCCCTGGTAACACATGGAATCAAAAATGTGAGAAGGAAAGGAGGGGAGAAAAATCCACCTGTCACCTCATAGAGGTTTTGCTTTTTTATGCAATTTCAGCTCAGCGTTCTTTCTCAGTCAGTTAACAGGCTTTCAAGGATGGCACTCCATTGCTTTTACAAAGCATTCCGAGCACATCACAGTGCTTGCTGATGTGGTCTCTCCATGGAAGTGGAGGAGACAGACATGTTCCAGATTAGCAGAAGTGAAAACCTGCTCAGAAAGGCTGAATGTTTTATCTCAGGCCACGCAGAATTTTAGGTTGATGACACAGTGTCATGGTTTAGATTCCTAGCTCTGTGATTTATGTGTATATGCACTTGCTTATGATGGAGTTCCCAAGTGTTGATTAAGGCTGGAATACTTTATGGGTTTGTAATGTTCTCTGAATGAGAGAATATTTGTGTGCATTAGCACCAGAGATTTTATTCAGAAGGGACCTGGGAACAGCAGACTGATTAAAAGGGGCCTTGGTTCTGCATAGAAACTAATTATTTCTGCTAATGTTTTTTTTTTTTTTTTTTTTTTCTTTTTGGAATGGTTTTCAGGGGCCCCTAGGAACTAGGAACTACAGTCGGAGAGGGCGATGGCACCCCACTCCAGTGCTCTTGCCTGGAAAATCCAATGGATGGAGGAGCCTGGTGGGCTGCAGTCCATGGGGTCGTGAAGAGTCGGACACGATTGAGTGACTTCACTTTCACACATTGGAGAAGGAAATGGCAACCCACTCCAGTGTTCTTGCCTGGAGAATCCCAGGGACTCGGGAGCCTGGTGGGCAACCATCTATGGGGTCGCACAGAGTCAGATACGACTGAAGTGATTTTAGCAGCAGCAGCAGGAACTACAGTGGGAGTCCTAAACCTAGACCTTGCCTGTCACCTCTTGGTGCTACAACATTATATCTGCTGTAATTAGGGTGACTGTATATAGTTTATCATTCAAGTTGGGGCAATTTTGAGAGAGTAAAGGGATGCTAGTGTTTAAATAGTCTGAGGCAGATCTTGATGAATGGGATGTATGGTCATCCTAGCTATGATTGAAGAAATACAGAGAGTATCCCCTTAACCGGTCCCTGGAGGAGGGCATGGCAGCCCACTCCAGTATTGTCTCCTGGAGAAGCCCATGGCCAGAGCAGCCTGGCAGGCTACAGTCCCTGGGGTCGCAGAGAATTGGACTGAGCAACTAAGCACCCCTTAACTGGAGTGCTAAGGTTTGGGATTATGGCTTGGGGCATTGCCCACACTCGACCTGTGGGCATGAAGCATTGCCATTCATATTGGAGATGAGAGCACACTCTTGGTTGGGTTTCAGGTGTTGAATCAGCTAAGGAACTGGAATGTTAGTCCATTATTTTGCAGTTTACAGGGTGTGCTTCCATGTGTCAGTATGTTCAGCTTTGATCTTCACAACAGCTCTGCTAGGAAGGTCAGGCTTTATTATCCCTACTTTGAACCTAAGAAAACCAAAGTAGAGATTTTTTTTTTTTTTTTTGAGGAAGCCCCTGGCATTGGACTTACTAGGAAAAGACTTTTTTTAATTAATTATTTTAATTGGAGGATAATTTACAATATTTTGATGGTTTTTTCCATACTTTCCCAACATGAATCAGCCACAGGTATACATGTGTTCCCTGATCCTGAAACCCCCCTCCCCCACCTCCCTACCCACCCTGTCCCTCAAAGCAGAGATTTTTAAATGAATTTCCCCTTGTCACATAGTTAGCGGCACAATTAGACAGGAGCCCTGGATTTTCAGCCTCCGAGTCTTGTAGTTTCCTCTTGTACTCTTCTGTCAGTGTTCTCTCCTCTTTAAATGGGGATGTTCTCATCCTCCTGTGGCAAGATAAGATATTACGGAATCTTTGGAGAAATCTTTGGAGAATGTAACAGCACGGAAAGTCTTCATATGAACTGGAAGTTCCTTGCATGGCTTACTTCTGTCAAGTTTTCTTCCTATTTTGTTTGTTAAAATAACTTACGGTCTACAATTTATCTTATTTTATTTTATGAATTTACTTATTTTTGCTTGCTGGCTACACTATGGACTATGATTGTGATTTGCTGTTTACATTAGAGAACACTGCTTTCCTGGGAGTGTCAAGAAGAACATGCCCATGAGGAATGAAATAAAAATCCTGTTATAATTTTGGATTTTTAATACAAAGAAAAGTAATGGCACAGTGTTAGACTCTGATTTTTTAAGTGCTAGTCAGTGGCTCCTTAAAGAGTTTTTTCCGTCAGTTTTCTAAAAATCTGTCCAAGAGCTGTTATATGGACATGATAAAGTGATTCCAACAAAATGGGAATTTCAAAGAAGATGACAGATGTGACTGAGATAATTAGGGATTTAAATTTGGAGTAGCAGTCTTACTTTTAATTTAGAGGGAAGATTATAAATTTATCTAAGGGATTTTTATCCCCAAAGTATTTTCTTTCTTCTTAAGGATTTTTAATTTCCCCTTTTCTCACCAGTTATCTTTTTTTTTTTAATCCCCAGAATGAACTTTACTTTTGTCCAGTTTTTCGCAAATGAACTTTTAGGGCTTATTTTCATTGGGAGCCATGGGCAATAGCAATTGAGTTTTCTGTCATACTCATTTGTTTTGGTGGCAAAGAAATGATGGCTGTTTTTCTTTCCTTGGGGTGATTTGGAATGGAGGACATAGTAAGGGTGTTGAAGGTCTTATGAGCTCAGCACTTTCAAGCTTAAAAAAGATGGCAGTTTCTAGTAAACAATAGCTTTTACATCATGACCCAGTATACTCACACACGCACATATACAAAAATAAGAGTTAAATTAGTCTTACCAAAATTTCTTATCCATACTGTGTTCTTCAGTTCAGTTCAGTTCAGTCTCTCAGTCATGTCCGACTCTTTGCGACCCCATGAATCAGGGCATGCCAGGCCTCCCTGTCCATCACCAACTCCCGGAGTTCACTCAAACTCATGTCCATTGAGTTGGTGATGCCATCCAGCCATCTCATCCTCTGTCGTCCCCTTCTCCTCCTGCCCCCAATCCCTCCCAGCATCAGGGTCTTTTCCAATAAGTCAGCTCTTCGCATGAGGTGGCCAAAGTACTGGAGTTTTAGCTTCAGCATCAGTCCTTCCAATGAACACCCAGGGCTGATCTCCTTCAGAATGGACTGGTTGGATTTCCTTGCAGTCCAAGGGACTCTCAAGAGTCTTCTCCAACACCACAGTTCAAAAGCATCAACTCTTCCCCGCTCAGCTTTCTTCACAGTCCAACTCTCACATCCATACATGACCACTGGAAAAACCATAGCCTTGATTAGACAGACCTTTGTTGGCTAAGTAATGTCTCTGCTTTTCAATATGCTATCTAGGTTGGTCATAACTTTCCTTCCAAGGAGTAAGCGTCTTTTAATTTCATGGCTGCAGTCACCATCTGCAGAGATTTTGGAGCCCATAAAAATAAAGTCTGACACTGTCTCCACTGTTTCCCCATCTATTTGCCATGAAGTGGTGGGACCAGATGCCATGATCTTAGTTTTCTGAATGTTGAGCTTTAAGCCAACTTTTTCACTCTCCTCTTTCACTTTCATCAAGAGGCTCTTTAGTTCCTCTTCACTTTCTGCCATAAGGGTGGTGTCATCTGCATAACTGAGGTTATTGATATTTCTCCCTGCAATCTTGATTCCAGCTTGTGCTTCTTCCAGCCCAGCGTTTCTCATGATGTACTCTGCATATAAGTTAAATAGGCAGGGTGACAATATACAGCCTTGACGTACTCCTTTTCGTATTTGGAACCAGTCTGTTGTTCCATGTCCAGTTCTAACTGTTGCTTCCTGACCTGCATATGGGTTTCTCAAGAGGCAGGTCAGGTGGTCTGGTATTCCCATCTCTTTCAGAATTTCCCACAGTTTTTTTGTGATCCACACAGTCAAAGGCTTTGGCATAGTCAATAAAGCAAAAATAGATGTTTTTCTGGAACTCTCTTGCTTTTTCCATGATCCAGCGGATGCTGGCAATTTGATCTCTGGTTCCTCTGCCTTTTCTAAAACCAGCTTGAACATCTGGAAGTTCACGGTTCACGTATTGCTGAAGCCTGGCTTGGAGATTTTGAGCATTACTTTACTAGTGTGTGAGATGAATGCAATTGTGTAGTAGTTTGAGCATTCTTTGGTGTTGCCTTTCTTTGGGATTGGAATGAAAACTGACCTTTTCCAGTCCTGTGGCCACTGCTGAGTTTTCCAAATGTGCTGGCATATTGAGTGCAGCACTTTCACAGCATCATCTTCCAGGATTTGAAATAGCTCAACTGGAATTCCATCACCTCCACTAACTTTGTTCGTAATGATGCTTCCTAAAGCCCACCTGCCTTCACATTCCAGGATATCTGGCTCTAGATGAGTGATCACACCATCGTTATTCTCTGTGGTATTTTCTATTCTATTCCATTAAAAAAAAAAAAAACTGTTGATTGTGACTAACAATTAATTGACCAGAATTGATTTCCTGAACTCACTAATGGATTGCAGTTTGCAGTTTTGAAAAATAAGATTCGAGTAATTGTTGTTCTTAAAATGCCATCCTAGAGAAACCTCATACATAGCCTTTAGCTGTCACTTTTCCATCCTTTGCACACATGCGCCATTGAGCTGCTTTCTATGTGTATTTGCCTATTCTGGACATTTAATGAAAACATAATCGTACAGTATCTGGTCTTGGCTCAGATGGTAAAGTGTCTGTCTACAATGTGGGAGACCTGGGTTCGATCCCTGGGTCAGGAAGATTCCCTGGAGAAGGAAATGGCAACCCACTCCAGTAGTCTTGCCTAGAAAGTCCCATGGACAGAGGAGCCTGGTGCAGGCTACCGTCCATGGGGTCACAAAGAGTCGGACACGACTGAGGGACTTCACTCACTGGCTTTAGTGACTGGCTTCTTTCACTTGGTGTAATGTTTTCAGCGTTCATCCGTGTTGTAGCGTGTATCAGTACTTTGTATTTTTGATGGAATAGTATCTCACTGTATGGATTTAGGAGTATGTTTATGTGAGCTCATTGCCTACCTCTGTAATTCATCTCCTGCCCCTCTCTTACTTACTGTCAGCTTCAGCTGCATTGGCCATTCTTTGCATTTTTTAACTTTTGGAGCTTGATTTCAGCTTCAGGTGTGGAATCACTGTCAGATCTGCAGTGCTTTTGATCCAGATCTTCACCTTCTCATTCAGGTCACAGGGACAAAGTTTACTTTGTGAAGCCTTCCGATAAGAAGTAACTTCTTCCCACAAAGAAGTAACTTCTTTACTTTGAGAAGCCTTCCCAGCCCACACCAGTCTAAAGTTATCCACATATACACTCTCTCTCATTATCTTAAATTATCTAGTGTGTATACTTTATTGTCTGTCTCTTCCACCAAATATAAGTTCTATGCAAGTTGTGACATTGCTTAGAGCAGAGCTAGGCATGTAGGAGGAGATCAATAAGTATTTGTTGAATGAATAAATGAAAAATATTCTCAGTTTAATGTGAAGCTTTTGAAAGATTTTAAGCAGAGAATAACATGATCTGCTTTACATTTTTCAAAACTACATTGTGGTTGCTGTAAAGAATGAATACTTAGAGTCTCCCACTCGCCCCCACTCCCACACACAAAAAGGCAACATTAGAACTATATAGACAACAACTTTTTCATTTGCTGTGTTTAGTATCAGTTCCAGCTAGCACTTAGTTGTTGAATGAGAAATTTTACCCCACTGCCATTTCTCAGTTGGAAACTGAATTAAAATGACAGATTCAGAAATAAAATGTTTCATATCTCTTTCTTTTTAAAAAAACTTTTAATTTCTTTAAAAAAAAATTTATATTTAAGTGTAGCCTTAGCAGCAGCAGCAGCACCAGTTAACTATGTTGTGATAGTTTCAGATGAACAGTGAAGGGACTCTGCCATTCGTATACTTGTGTCCCTTCTTCCCCAAATTCCTCTATCATCCAGGCTGCCATATAACATTGAACAGAGTTCCTGTGCTATACAGTAGGTCCTTGTTGGTTATCCATTTTAAATACAGCAAGTGTGTGCATGTCCATCCCAAGTTGCCCAACTATTCCTTCCTCCTTCATACCTCTCTTTTATCTCACAATCAAGAGTAATTATTGTACTGCCCCACCTTTTTTTTAAACTAAAAATACTTCTACTTTGCTCTTAAATTACAAAAAGTATGCAATCGCTTTCTTTTCCTCCTGGTAGGTTACCTAGAACCCTGCTTTCAGCCTCATGCAAAATGTATTCAAATGTTGGTTCTCTTCAGTATCAGACACCGGTCACCCGTCAGTGGCTCAGGTCCTTGTGTGCGTTGCCGTACACCCTCTAGTGGATGAAGGGCTGGTAAATGCTGCAGCTTCAAACCATTCATTGGCTTCAGACTTAATATCGCCTTTTAGATCATTCCATCCTGTAGAAAGTTCATAAACATCTCTCTCTCCTAGGAAAGACCATTTTATTTCTTGTTACTTACAACCATGCGTCTAAATCACATGCTTGTTCTGATATTTCTTGATTTATCAGTTTGAAGCTCTATCCTTTGGCTTCCTGCTTACTATTGGAGGTGAGAAATTAGCAGTTTTATAGACATTCTCCCCTTCCTTCTAACAAAGCCTTTTTCTTTTTTGCTAAATCAGTGTTCATTATTCATTTATGTTTACATAATACATACATTATTATGAGTGAATATAGCTGAACCATAAGATATCATGATTACATTCCCTTTCTTATATACTTTTTTGTTTCCCTGGAGTTATTTAATACATACGTATATATGTATAGAAAATACATATGTATGTTTAGTAATTACTTTTTAAAAAGCATGAAGTGAAAGTGAAGATCGCTCAGTTATGTCCGACTCTTTGCGACTCCATGAACTATACAGTCCATGGCATTCTCCAGGCCAGAATACTGGAGTGGGTAGCCTTTCCCTTTTCCATGGGATCTTCCCAACCCAGGGATTGAACCCAGATCTCCCACATTGCGGAAAATTCTTTACCAGCTGAACCACAAGGGAAGCCCAAGAATATTGGAGTGGGTAGCCTATCCCTTCTCCAGCGGATCTTCCCAACCCAGGAATTGAACCGGGGTCTCCTGCATTGCAGGCGGATTCTTTACCAACTGAGCTATGAGGGAATTTCAAAACAGAGTTGCTCAGTCGTGTCCAGCTCTTTGTGACTCTGTGGACTTATACAGTCCATGGAATTCTCCAGGCCAGAAAAGCACTATTGAGACATAACATATGAAGTTTGCTCAATGTAAGTGTACTTATTCAAGGATTTTTATTAAATTTATAGGCAAATTTATAGATTTATATTACCATCACCACAGTCCAGTTTTAGAATATTTTTATTATCCCCCTAAATTTGTTTGCAGTCAATCCCTACTTCCACCCAAGCCCCAGACACCATCTACTTGTTTTCTGACTCTATAAAATTACCTTTTCTGGACATTTCATATATATACAATCATATGATATGTATGTAATGTTTTTTGTATGACTTCTTTCATTTATCATAGTGTTTTTGAGATTCATACCTGTCGTCGTATGTATCATCATACCATTACTTTTCATTGCTGAATAGTATTCTGTTGAGTGGGTGTACATATTTTGTTAATCCATTTACCAGTTGACAGATACTTGGCTTATTTCCAGTTTGGTTTTTATGAGTACATAATGCTGTTATGAATACTCACAAGTCTTTGTATGGATGTATGTTTTCATTTCTCTTGGGCAGACTTCTAGGAGTGGTATAGCTGGGTTTTGTGGTAAAGTTATGCTTAGCTTTTTTGCAGGGGGGTCACCGAACAATTCTAATGAAAGTTATTTTTAAAAACTACTCAAGTAACTCATTATCTTTCTATTACAAATCAAAATAATATCTAGACAATTAAAGGGTTAAATCCAATTTGAAAGGAAAATGAAATATTTCTAAATATTTGACTGAACCTTATAAAAATTTCAATGCAGTAATATGATCGAAGAAATTATAAAAAGTATTATGCTTAACTTTAAGAGACTGCCAAACTGTTTTCCAAAGTGGCGTGGTTTTATCCATCTCTTTGATTATACTGAGTATATATTGGTATTTCATTGTGGTTTTAATTTGCATTTCCCTGATGATTAACAATGTAGAGTACATTTTCATGTGCTTATTAGCTATTCATGTATCTTCTTTGTTGAGCTGTCTGTTCAAGTCTTTTGCCCATTTATTTAGTTTTATTTGGTTATACAAATATTTGGTTTGTTTGTCCTCCTACTGTTGAATTGTAAGAGTTCTTTATATACTCTGGATATGAGTTCTTTGTCATATTTACAATTTGGAAATATTTTTTCTCAGTTATACAATTTTGCAAGACAAATCTTCTTCCCCCAATAAAACTGATTCTTATGTGCTAAGTTTGAATAAACTCTGCATAACCATCCTATGAAAACAGGCATTTGATTACCTCTTTTCAGGCCTGGTAATTGCTCCAAAAAGATTGGCAGGTTTATAGTGGCTTTGTGTTTGGCTGAGACAGCCTTCTCCAGATCCTTAGTGGCAGGCATGTTTGGGCAAGAAAGCCCTTAATGTAGTCAAGAGAAATTATGCTACTTTCTGCATGTCTGAAAGGATGTGATATGGTAAGGGATCAGCCAGGTTCATTGGCTCCCCCCAACCCCCAACCAAGACACTGTAGCTTCTGTGTAAACTTATTTCATAGAAATTCCTCTGTAGACACACACCCACACCCACACCCACACACACACACACTGCCCCCCACACACACATACCCCACACACATACCCCCCCCAACCCCCCACCCCACACACATACCCATATCCCTGACTTTTGGTTTAAATATCAGCTCTGCCATTGCAGGCTAGATGACCTTGGGCAAGTTTTTTCTTGAGCTTTCTCTGAGTCTCAGTTTCTGTAAAATAGGAATAGTAACTACTGTGAAAGGTTGTTGTAGAATTTGAGATAACGTATGTAAGTTCCTTGACATGTAATAGGGTCAGTAAATCATTTTTCTTGTCTATTTTATGGGAAAGAGGCCTTAAGGAAGCCTTATAAGGAAATGATTAGTTCTCACAGTCTCTGATTTAAGTCTATTTTTCATTTTCTTTTTGAGTCTTAGTTATTCACCATGTGAAATGAATTACATGTATTGATTTGAAATTTCTAGTGCAGGAATATAGCTTTACCATATTTCTAAGAAAAAAATATGTCAATATGAGGGAAATGAAATCTGTGTAAGTTTATTTACCTCACTCATTATGGGTCTTGGCAACATAAGTAGAAAGAGGGAGTCATTTTTGAGACTTTTATGTCTTGAACAGAAAATGGTTCAAATTGAGCAGACACTGAGGCCTCTCTGCAACCACCTTGCTCCTTGTTATCCTACCCACATAGTTCTTCTGATCTGTGTGTCTTCTTTCAGTCCTTCAGTTCTCTCTCCTGAACATTGATTTCTTTCTAGTGCCCTTTGCTTGAAATGTTCCTCCTTTTCCCAGCAGAGTCCTATGTATCCTTTAGGATCTCTGGCCACAATTTAACCTGCTTCATGAAATCTTTCCTAATTTCCGCTAATCATTTGAACTCATTTTAACATATCTGTATTAACATTTCCATGAGGTTCAGATCAAGGAAGTTTGGGAAATACTCTGAAGATTGTGAGCAAATTATTTAACTTCTCTAAGGTTCAGTTTTCTCATCTGTGAAAGTGTGGGTAAGTGTCTACGTTTGTAAGGTGATTGTAAAGGTTAAATTTTTAAAAAAACTTCTTAGGTAAAAAGTGTCTTATTGGTTGATGTTGTTTACTAACCTCTACCTTTAGCTTTCCCTGGAATCTAGAAAAACTCTTCTCATCTCTGGGCTCAACTTCCCTCTTTTCCTTTCAGGGCTGTTTTGGCTGTGATGGGTTTGCATTTGTGGTACTCAGGAGTGTCATGCTTTATTGTGGAAACAGTGGCAGTTTTTGTCCCTTAGCTTCTCCCCTCTGAATCTACAGGGTTGCTGTGGCTCTGTGGATAGATGAGGGAGTGACTTGAGTCCAAAGAATGAAAAGTGTGGTTGTCTTTCCTCCCTACCCCTCTTCTGTACCTGGTTTCTTGGCATATCCAGTATTTTATGCCGGAGTTTTACTTCTTTCCCTACTTTGCCTCCTTTCATTCAGTTTGGGGTTGCTGTGATTTCAGGCTGTTAGAACAGTTTGTATGCATTCTTGAACCAAATGCTTAGTATGTATTTTGCAAACAGATTGATCATAATTTCACTGCTTGACTTTGTAGTAGACTGACCTAATACTGTGTATACAGTTGATGTGTATTATGATGAAAGATCTAACATGGCCATCAAAAAGAATTATATGACTAGAGATTATTAATCACTGGGACTATTTATAAAAGGAAAATTATAGAATTTCCTTTATTAGCAATTTTCAATATGAGGAAATTCACTGGTCTCGGATTGCTTAGGGTGGCCAAGTAGTTAGTAGGATCATCTTGCTCTGGTAGTTAGTACCACTGAGCAACAGGTGGTCTTCCTTCAACCAGCCCTGGTTACGTTTGGTAAGTTACTTTTATGAAGCTTGGTATATCTCCTCAACCTGTTGTTCTTCAATAGACAACTGTGACCAATGATTTAGAATGAAACCAACTAGTCAAATATAAGATAAGGCCAAAGGTGTTGTAGTTGGACAATATAGTTGTGCGTTTCAGTTATAGGTCAAATATTTTTATTTTCTTAGTAGCATTAGCTGTATACCATTATACTGAGCTGATTTAGGGTTGACTTAGAGAGGTAGGGGAATGCAACAGATGACTTAAAATCTTGTGTTACAAAATTTGGTGCAACTCAGCAAGTTCTGTGTAATCATGCATTTAAAGGGACAACTCTGATTTCACTGGGGCTCATATTCTGCTTAGCTTTTATCTGCTGAAGACACTTTAGTGGTTACTCTAGGCCTTCCATGATCTGGCCCTCGTCTTTTTCCTTTTGTTTCGTGTAAGGTATTTTGTGTTTTAGGCACATAATGGGGTAGGATAATGTACCTTTGAAATCAAATGTGGGTTCTAATTCTAAGTTTTTTCTTTATTGTATTCTCTCTGTTTAAATACACTTCATTCTTTAAATCCCACTTCAGATGTTCCCGGCTCCATGAAGTCTTGCCTAGCGCACTTATTTCCCTACAGACTGTTAATAAATGCCCACTGAACCCCCGAGGCACATTTTGCCTACTTTGTAACAGCACTTTACTACTGCCTGTTGTGTGATGGTAAACAAGTTGGATGACTCACACAATCCTGTGAGGACAAGGACCCTATCCTCTCAGTACTTCTTGGTATTCCTGAATCCTTTTACAAAGTAAGTGCTCAGTAAGAATTTGGTAAATGGACAAATTAAAAAGTAAAGTCATCTCTGCCTTCTTGAAATACAGAGACTACTCTGTTGTGATATTTTCCTGTGGACAAAGGAAAAAAAAAGCTTCGTTCAGACTTTTAACTAGGTTTGTTGCCTTTGCTTTGCCAAAGCAGTATGAAAAATTAATACTTAAGAAGCTAGATATCTAATCTTCAGCAAGAGAGTGCCTCTTACAAGTTTAATGGGTTTGGTGAAGTGGATGTTCAATGTAAATTTGTCGTTTTATGGAGCCATAGAAGGCTCTTAAAACACTCAATAAATACCCTTATTGAATTAGTAGAACTTTTCAATAGGGGATGGTCTGTGTATCTCCTGTTATTAGTACCTGTCATTGTTCCTTTAGAGTGCCTTCAGCCTGTGCTCACACAAGCTTTGTACTGTCACGTGGCTCATAGAATCATCTCAGCTAAAGATGCTCCTAGTGCCTTAATTCCATTACTTTTTTACAGGGAACCCACTCGTTAATTCTGGCAGGTGGGTCTTAGTAATAAATGACAGGTCCCCATGAAAAGAGAGCTAACCTGTACCAAACATTGACTCATTAGGTGCCAGTTCCTGTATAAAGCACTGAACAAGTATTATTTTATTTCATCTCATTTGCAGGTGAGAAAACCCTGAGTCAAAGAGGTTTAAGCCATTGCCCATGGCTATGGAGCTGTTAACTAGGGAAGCTGCGCTTTAAATGTGTTAGATTTCAAAGTTGATGATATTTCCACCATGCACATGTCTTTTATTTATTTACTCTTATTTGAACATTTATTTTGTGTACATTTTACGTGCATGTTTGATTTTTCTTTGGTCAGTAGCAAATATTATTTCCCAACTTGCTCCCCTCCTTGCCCTTTAGGGAGGGGATGAAAATTCTGTGTTAAGTTTCTGTAGTCCTCTCATTTACACATGGCTTCATATCTAGTCTTGTTTGATCTTGGGAGCAGTGAGACCCCACTCAACCAGTTTGGTCTGCATGCAGGGAGGCAGGGCTCTAATCATGACTGGCAGATGAGGAAATTGAGATTTCCAGTTTTGTGAGACATTTGTTGAAGGTGGTAATAATAAATGATACTGAAATTGGCTTTTGTTTTGAAGAGGAACACTGATCATCAGGCTAAATTTTGTAGCAGAAAATTTTCTTTTTCAGACAAATTATATGGATACAACATAAAAAATGTAAGTGGGTCGGTCCTAGTAGAAAAGATGGGAAAGGCCTGGGGCCCCACCTCTGGACTTTCTCTGCCCTTGAGGCCCCTCAGCTGACCAGAACACAGTTGAAAGCCCCTGGGGAAGGAGCAAAGAACTTTGGTGCCAGATAGATTTGGATCAAATTGGGCCTGATAATTAACCTTGCTTAGTTTTGGTTCTTCATTTGTAAATTGGGTACACCTCTCATGTGCAGTGCTCTTTTCATAGGATTGCTGATAAATATCAATTAAAAAATAGGCCAAGCCTAGCACAGTGCTCTCGACTTCTGCGGAGGACAGATCAGGTCAAAGGGCAGCATAGGTCAGCCACTCACCCTATGAGGGCCTCCTGCTAAACCCAGGAGGTTCCCAGGAGAGCTTGGGCCTCCATAGGACTTACTACCCAGAACTTTGTACTTGACCAAAGGCTGACACATCACATTTATCAATAGTTTGGAATAAGGATGTGTGCTACGTTGCTTCAGTCCTGTCTGACTCTTTGAGACCCTATGGACTATAGCCCGCCAGGCTCCTCTGTCCATGGGATTCTCCAGGCAAGAATACTGGAGTAGGTTGCCATGCCCTTCTCTAGGGGATCTTCTTTGATCCAACCTAGGGATCAAACCTGCATCTCCTTTGTCTCCTGCATTGGCAGGAGAGTTCTTTAACACTAGCACCATCTGGGAACTTGAATGAAAGTGAAAGTCACTCAGTCGTGTCCAACTCTTTGTGACCTCATGGACTATATAGTCCTTGGAATTCTCCAGGCCAGAATACTGGAGTGGGTAGCCTTTCCCTTCTCCAGGGGATTTTTCCAACCCAGGGATTGAACCCAGGTCTCCCACACTGCGGGCAGATTCTTTACCAGCTGAGCCACAAGGGAAGCCCAAGAATGCTGGAGTGGGTAGCCTATCCCTTCTCCAGTGTATCTTCCTGACCCAGGGTTTGAACCAGGGTCTCCTGCATTGCAGGCGGATTCTTTACCAACTGAGCTATGAGGGAACAGGGATAGGCAAACATTTTCTGTGAGGGATCAGAGAGTAACTATTCTAGGCTTTGGGGCACAGAGTCTCTGTTGCAGCTAATCACCTCTCTTGCTGAGCACAGGAACAGCCACAGACAGCTTGGAAACCACTAAGCATGGCTGTGTTTTAATAGAACTTGTTTTGTGGGCACAGCATTTGCAGCCTTTCAATTTCATACGATTTTCATACATCACGAAATATTATGTTCTTGGTTTTTTTTTCAATCATTAAAATAAAAATGTAAAACCCATCTTATCTCATGGACTGTATGTGGGTTGCACAGGCTGGATTTGGTCCATGGCCAAAAATTTGGCAATGCCCAGTTTAGACATCGCTTGTTGGTAATCAGTGCAGTGTTTGATCCTGTGAATTAAAGTGATTGCTATTAAAGAAGTATCAATAGGGAATTCCCTGGCAGTCAGTAGTTAGGACTCTGCAATTTCACTATCAAGGACCTAGGTTCAATCCCTAGTTGAGGGGCTAAAATCCTACAAGCCACGTGGTGCAGCCAAAAAAAAAATATTGATACTAGGAAAGGCTTACTTTTTATAAAAGTGTGGAACAGGAATCATTACATATTCATTAGTTTCTTTACCCTCCATGAAGTGATTAAAATGCAGTTATACTTGTCTTGGTAATGACTAATGAATGAACAAGGTTTCTGAATAAAACCGGAATAGTATAGTGGAAAGATGATGAGTCAGGAGGAGTCTGGGAACTTGATTCTGTCACTAGTTTTGTGACTTTATACGTCACTTTATCTTTGGGGCCCTTCAGTTTCCTCATAAAAGTGAGGAGATTGGAGATCATAGTATTAGAGGTCTTTGCTGGCTCTAATATTCTCTCATTCTACTTTTAGTTGTCTGGGTGCTGTTGAACAATTTTCATCTATAGAAACTCTTAAGGACTTCACCAGTTAGTATATTTTCAAAATTACCAACCGGGCCTCACAGAGTATTAAAGACTGTTTACAACACGACTTTATTCCCACTGCTAATGCCAGCCCAACAATTGGGATATAAATTCCACATGCCATTAAGATGACTGCCATGCTGCCATAGTTGTGAACCCATCTGGAGATGAGGGGCAGACACAGAGAGAAGGGGACTAGGAAAGCTGGAAGAAGGAAAGCCTGTCCTGATTTCCTGTGGGTTTAGGACAGTTTCCTAAGTGGAAACCTTTCCTCAAGTCTGAGTCACACTTAGGACTCTTGGCTCTCCTGGGATGGGAGGAGAAAAGGGAGGGGGCAGTGGAACTAGTGGCTATGTCGATTTTTGTCAACAGAGGGCGCCCAGAGCAAAGCAAGCGCTCTGTGCCACCCTGAACACGGCCCTCCTCCCCACACAGGCACAGGTCAGCGAGCAGGGGATCCACACCGCGTCTGCTTCTTGCGTATTGCTTGATCCTGTCCACATTTGCAGACATTGTCTCCCACCTAAATGCAGTCCTGGTAATTGTTATTTGCTTTCACCTATAGTGGAAACCCAGTTTCCTCACTGTCTTGGTGAATGATCCTGTGTTGTAAAGTCTGGGCTTTTGGGTGAATCTGTGGTATTAGGCTCTTATATAATTCAGTTTCCAGTGAGCACATATTCTGGAAATGTTTCTCTGAAAGAGTATGTAATATCTGTGTAGTATATTGTTGCCTAGAGCAGTGGTCCTCAAAGCATGGTTCCAGACCAGCAGCGTCAGTGTCACCTGGGAACTTACGCAAATTCGTGATATCCTCCTCCCCCCAGACCCATTGCATCAGAAACTCGGGAGTCAGGGCCCAGCCATGTGGCTCCGCATGCTCTTCAGGTGATTCTGATGCACATTCAAGCTGAGGACCACTGCCAAAGAATAAGCACATGGAGCCTGCTGAAGGCCAGGTACCAGCACTTTGCTAGGGCGTGCATCTTCATTTTCCAGGTAACCGCACCCCCTGAAGGCTCAGTGACTGCCGAGGTGAGACTTTCAGCCAGTGGTAGAGGAGGGATTTGGGTCCTGGTCTTTATGACTCCAGAGCTGTGCCGCAGCGTCTGCTAAGAAAATGCGAAGTTCTGTGTTGTTTAAATTCATAGTTTTTTCAGTCTTTTTCTCAGGAAAAAAACATACATTGACCAAAGAAAATTTAGAAAATACAGTAGGCCAAAAGAATAAAATAAAATTGCCTGAATATATTAACTTTATCTCAACTTTCTATTGTTTATTGTTCTATTTTTATTTCTATGCAGCTCTTTTTGCATATACATGCATTATAAAATTAAATAATCTCATCGTTGGTACAAACTTTGTAATATGCTTCTAGTGTCTTCCTACTCCATTGTAAATATCTTTTCATGTCATTAAATATTTCTATAGCATTGTTTTACATAGCTGCCTACTATTCCATTTTATGGTTCTGTCATAATTCTCTCTCAAGCCTGTCTTAAGTTGTTTTGATCCTGTTATAGGCTTTTAAGAGGACTAGGATACTAAGTCCATTGAGTCAGTGATGGACATGAATCAGAACAAACTCCAGGAGATAGTGAAGGACAGGGAAGCCTGGAGTGCTGTAGTGCATGGGGTCTTAAAGAGTTAGAAATGACTGAGCGACTGAACAACCACGACACGGATACCAAGTGCTGTGCCACTCTGGGTAAATAGTTTACCCTGAGTGCCTTAAAGTATTGTGTTTAAAGTGATAAATACAGACTAAAGTTGAGGAGGTAAAATGGAACTAGAGAGGCAATAATAAGCCTAATGTATGGGTTAAATTGAGCCCAGAAATAGGAAAACAAAATTAAAGTAAAAAACACAGAAGTTGTAGGAATGGACTAGGGATCTGTTGAGTGCGGTGGATTAAACAAATAGTCAGGAAAATGATTATAAGCCTTTTGAGAGTGCCAGTGGCCTACTTTTATTACTGCCTTTTTGATATAGAAGCTGATCTGCCAGGTGACAGCATGATAAAACTAAGCATAAGGCTTTTATTTATTTATTGGCTGCACCACGTGGCATGTGGGCTGTTATTTCTCCAATCAGGGATCAAACCCTTGCCCTCTGCATTGGAAGTGCAGAGTCTTAGCCACTGGACCTCAAGGGAAGTCTTGGCATAAAGCTTTCATAAATAACAGTTATTATTTATTGCACACCATCTGTGTGCCAGGCACCATATTAATCATTTATATAGACTTTACCATTTAATTTTTATAATAACCATATGCATTCACTACATTAGGTGGTGTTTCCCACATTTTACAGAAGTAGAACCTGAGATTGAGACTTAAGGTAACTTGTTCAGATGCTTCCTTTGGAACCCAAATTTGATCAAACTCCCAAACTTGTGCTTTTATAGTATCATTTAACTTCATTCTTTTCTCACGATGTGGCAGATCATCACCCACTGCTGGGAGGTGGGGAGTAGTTTCACTATCTCTTCAGGGACAGAGGGAACGTAGATGGGGGAGGAAGGACACTAAAGTCATAACAGAGCAGGATTAGACTTGAAGATCCAGCAAAGCTACCACCCGCCCAGCTGTCTCGGGGAAGGTGTAAGCCTGTGTTGTATACTGCCGTGTACTGTGGTGTGGACTAGTGAAATGAACCACTGATAGGAAGGAGCAGTGATGGTCGGGAGAGTCAGAGCTCACTCATGAAATGGCCCTTCCTGAAGGAAGTTTTAATTCCTTTGAGGAACCTTTAAAAATCAACTTTGCTGCTGCTGCTGCTGCTAAGTCGCTTCAGTCGTGTCTGACTCTGTGGGACCCCAGAGACGACAGCCCACCAGGCTCCCCCAACTTTACTGAGATATAATTTGATACTCTACCATTCACTCATTCAAAGTGTACGATTCAAAGTCTTTTTTGGTTTATTCACAGAGTTTTCATCACTCCAAAAAGAAACCATGTACCTCTTAATCATCATTACGTAGTCTCTCTGTCTCCCTTGCCCCCCAAACTCTAGGCAACAACTAGTCTACTTTCAGTCTCTACAGATTTTCCTGTTCTGGATATTACCTATAAATAGACTCAGTAGAGTACGCGGTCCTATGTTTCTGGCTCCTTTCACTTAGCATGATGTTTCCCAGTTCCTCCTTGTCATAGCAGACATCAGTACTTCATTCTTTTTTGTTACTAAATAATATCCTATCATATGGGTATCAGTTCAGTTCAGTTCAGTCGCTCAGTTGTGTCCAACTCTTTGCGACCCCATGAATCGCAGCACGCCAGGCCTCCCTGTCCATCACCAACTCCCGGAGTTCACTCAAACTCATGTCCATCGAGTCGGTGATGCCATCCAGCCATCTCATCCTCTGTCGTCCCCTTCTCCTCCTGCCCCCAATTCCTCCCAGCATCAGAGTCTTTTCCAATGAGTCAACTCTTCTCATGAGGTGGCCAAAGTACTGGAGTTTCAGCTTTAGCATCAGTCCTTCCAGAGAACACCCAGGACTGATCTCCTTTAGGATGGACTGGTTGGATCTCCTTGCAGTCCAAGGGACTCTCAAGAGTCTTCTCCAACACCACAGTTCAAAAGCATCAATTCTTCAGCGCTCAGCTTTCTTCACAGTCCAACTCTCACATCCATACATGACCACTGGAAAACCCATAACCTTGACCATAGAGGGACCTTTGTTGGCAAAGTAATGTCTCTGCTTTTGAATATGCTATCTAGGTTGGTCATAACTTTCCTTCCAAGGAGTAAGCGTCTTTTAATTTCATGGCTGCAGTCACCATCTGCAGTTATTTTGGAGCCCAAAAAAATAAAGTCTGACACTGTTTCCACTGTTTCTCCATCTATTTTCCATGAAGTGATAGGACCAGATGCTGTGATCTTCGTTTTCTGAATGTTGAGCTTTCAGCCAACTTTTCCGCTCTCCACTTTCACTTTCATCAAGAGGCTCTTTAGTTCCTCTTCACTTTCTGCCATAAGGGTAGTGTCATCTGCATATCTGAGGTTGCTGATATTTCTCCCGGCAATCTTGATTCCAGCTTGTGCTTCTTCCAGCCCAGCGTTTCTCATGATGTACTCTGCATATAAGTTAAATAAGCAGGGTGACAATATATAGCCTTGACGTACTCCTTTTCCTATTTGGAACCAGTCTGTTGTTCCATGTCCAGTTCTAACTGTTGCTTCCTGACCTGCATATAGGTTTCTCAAGAGGCAGGTCAGGTGGTCTGGTATTCCCATCTCTTTCAGAATTTTCCACAGTTTGTTGTGATCCACACAGTCAAGGGCTTTGGCATAGCAATAAAGCAGAAATAGATGTTTTTCTGGAACTCTCTTGCTTTTTCCATGATCCAGCAGATGTTGGCAATTTGATCTCTGGTTCCTCTGCCTTTTCTAAAACCAGCTTGAACATCTGGAAGTTCACGGTTCACATATTGCTGAAGCCTGGCTTGGAGAATTTTGAGCATTACTTTACTAGCATGTGAGATGAGTGCAATTGTGTGGTAGTTTGAGCATTCTTTGCCATTGCCTTTCTTTGGGATTGGAATGAAAACTGACCTTTTGCAGTCCTGTGGCCACTGCTGAGTTTTCCAAATGTGCTGGCATATTGAGTGCAGCACTATCACAGCATCATCTTTCAGGATTTGAAATAGCTCAACTGGAATTCCATCACCTCCACTAGCTTTGTTATTAGTGATGCTTTCTAAGGCCCACCTGCCTTCACATTCCAGGATGTCTGGCTCTAGGTGAGTGATCACACCATCGTGATTATCTGGGTCATGAAGATCTTTTTTGTACAGTTCTTCTGTGTATTCTTGCCACCTCTTCTTACTATCTTCTGCTTCTGTTAGGTCCATACCATCTCTGTCCTTTATCGAGCCCATCTTTGCCTGAAATGTTTCCTTGGTATCTCTGATTTTCTTGAAGAGATCTCTAGTCTTTCCCATTCTGTTGTTTTCCTCTATTTCTTTGCATTGATCGCTGAAGAAGGCTTTCTTATCTCTCCTTGCTATTCTTTGGAACTCTGCATTCAGATGCTTATATCTTTCCTTTTCTCCTTTGCTTTTCTCTTCTCTTCTTTTCACAACTATTTGTAAGGCCTCTCCAGACAGCCATTTTGCTTTTTTGCATTTTTTTTCCATGGGGATGGTCTTGATCCCTGTCTCCTGTACAGTGTCACGAACCTCCGTCCATAGTTCATCAGGCACTCTATCTATCAGATCTAGTCCTTTAAATCTGTTTCTTACTTCTACTGTATAGGTATACCACCTCTTATTTATGTTTTTATGTTGGGAAGAGACAAGTAAAGGGAATTAAATAACCAGAAATAATTCTTCCTAATTTAAAATGGATGAAACAGGCAATACTGTGAAAAGCAAACCTCTCAGGCCCCCTTGAGGAATTGTAACCAAAGGCAGAGGTAAATAGTACACTTGGCATTGGCTGCTCCAGGAGCCATTTGCTGCTCAGCGGCAGCTCTCCTGACCTGGACATGTGCAGCATTCAGGGAGCTCATTGTGTAAATCTTGTGTATTGGGCGGTGTCACTGGCCCCTACAATACCCCATGAGGAAATGGAGAGGCCTTTGCTGATCTAATCTCGATCCATTTCCCTTGGTTACTACAGCTCTGGGTCCCCAGAGAGTCCTCTCTAAAGAGCCGCCAGTGTGTTGAGTGCTGGCAGTTGCAAGGTTATTTCTGACTGTACGATTTGTGCAGTGGAGATTACACCCATCTTTCAGGTCCTGATCCATTGGCCAGAAATAGCCACTGTCGTGCCGGTATTACTAGAATGAACACCTACCCAAAGGCCCCCTCTGCGCCCTTCTCAGTGTGGTCTCTGGAGGGCCCTTCCAGGTGCCAGGTAACCCGACTGTGGTCCTGGTGCTGTCTTCTGTGCTTTCTTTCCTGACTTGCTATCCAAGAACAGAGTGTCCTAACCTCATAAAGTGAATGGCTGGGGCCAGAACTGTAAGTTCTAAGACTTCTCTGTTTGAATTCCAGAGAAGTTGTGGCCAACTTTATATTGTGTCTGAGCTTTCAGATAGTTTAGAGAGTAACTTGTACTCCCTTGTCTTAATACCCTGGCTCTTCCAAGGCCCATCTGCCCTAACATGGAGACAGGAACCCAGGGGTGGGATCACCAGTGTGGCACTCAGGTCCTTCGAATGTCAGAGCAGGATTTCATCACCTTGCCCTGGCACTGCAGATGGGGAAACTGAGTCCGAGAGAGGCCGAACAGCTGTCCCAGGGCTTGCATTCTCAGAGCTCTAGCCAGTGCAGAGCTGCGGCTGTGGTGTGAGCCCTCGCTTTCAGCTCAGTGCTCTTCCCCAGTGTCATGCTGTTACCTGAAGGCCGAGTGCTTTCCTGACCAGAGAGGGGCCCAGCCCTGCTCCACACATCTGCGGCTCAGGCTTTTAAGTGTGTGCAAGAGTTTGGCAGTTGGGGACTGGGATAGTAGAAATCTGTGCAAGAGCACTGGGTAATGAGTTTGGGGGCCACTGACCCAAAGAACGCAGCCCTTCTGGCCCTCCCTGTGTACTCTCTCCAGTGAGTGTACATGTTTCTGATCACATGGTTGTAATTTCTGACCCATGGCTGTTCATCCAAATACATCTATGCTGCTGCACTAACCCATCAAGCAGTCGTCTTGTAGTTGGCTCATGGTTGCCGCCTCCATGCTTGGGGTGATGTTTACCTTGCATCACGTGAAAAGACTGAAACCCTTCTCCACCATCCCCCTCCCCTCATCTCCTCTTGGTGTGGAACTGTAGGAGGGGCCTCGCTTCCCAGGGCCCCCTGCCTGGGACCTGATAGAGCCAGCAGTCAGCCAGACCCTAACTGCTGGGACTGGAAGTGAAAGCAGCCCCCTCATAGTGGCATACAGAAGCTGAGTAGCAGGCCCATGGTGAGAGCCCCTGTGAACTTTCCCTTCCTCCCCAGCACTTCCTCTCCGTCACGTCCACTCTCAGCGCCGGGAGCTGCTCCATAGGAGAGGTTGTGTCCTTCACTCTCTCCCCTGCTCCCCCTGCACAGTGCTCCACAGATAGTCAGAAATAATCTCTGGCATCCTCACGCTGTTGACCACCCTCTGATGACTGGTGAGGTGCGGGAAGGCTAATACAGCTGACAGCTGGCAGCATAGCTTCTCTATAGAAGTTGTTTCCTGGTCCTCGGTAATAAGTTATAGCAACAGCTACTATTTATTGAATGCTACTGCGCTCAGTGTTCATGTACACACACCCTGAATTCCTCTTTGTTCTCAACAGCTCTCCCTGTCAGGAGATGGCAGAAGCCATATTGACAGCTGCAGAAACAGATTTAGCTAGAAAATGGGGAAAAGGTATCGAGACCTAGCCCTGTCTGACACCAAAGCCTATGTTTTTAGTAACCATGCGGAACCTTCTTGAGTAGTTAATTTGCTGAACATTCCTGCAAGAAAGAGCTGAGTCACTTGTGCTCCCTGGGACTTAGAAATGAGATATCTGTGTTCGCAAAGGGCATTCGGAGCACAGTTTAGATTAGATTTGGCTTGGGGATTACAGGATAGGAACAAAGGGCAGACTTCAGGATCCTCGGCCACTTCCTGAAGCTGGCTTACTTTGGCCCAGTGTGGAGGAATCCTTGCTCTTTAAGTCCACAGTGGTTTCAGGTCGTTCCTGAGACATGGGCCTGCCCAGCAGTTCCAGATTGCTTAGGGTGGGCCTAGTCTTGGTTCCCTGGGCCACTCAGATGGGCACCGGTTGTTCCCTGGACTGACTTGGCTTCTTAAAGGTCCTCCTATTTTAGGCATTCAACAGGAGGCTTTCTCTTCAGTTCTTGAGTCCTGCCCCCACGCCCCGTTAGTCTTTGGGACCTGAGGATTTAGTTGTGGTTCACCTAAGAACAAAGGGAATTCAGTTTTCAGCAGCTCATAGTGCAGTCCTGTGGAGTCCCCATAGGGACTCTAGGGTTGAGGGGCTTTCTCTCTTTCTCTGCTCATAATGTAAACATTCTGTATATATCCTAAAATGGGAGAGAGAAACTTCTGAGAGGCAGAGAGTTGTTGGGATAATAAGGTTTGGAGGAGACAACCCTTCCTGCATTCTCCCTGGGGGGAATAATGCAGCCAGGATTGAAGGGCATCGCCTCAACCAATTCAGTTAAGTGGCCCCGTCCTGGCTTAATAACTCGGGCAGACTTCCCAGTGGGTTTGGCACGGTGTTGGGTTTCTCTCTACCCAGACCCTCCCTTCTGTTTGCTTTGCACATGTGTGCTAACACAATTAGAGAGAGGTTGCATCTTGCAATAAGATAGCCTTTTTACAAAGGAGGGGGATTCTCTTAAAGAAGAAGGAGAGGAATTCAGAGGAGGGAATGTAGCACTCCAGAGTTTGAGTAGCATGGAGCAGGCTCTGTTCTCTCTATAAGGGCGGGCGGGCAGGGGGGAGGATGGCCGGTGATGTCCAGCATCTAGTGTGAGCACCGGGTGCTAAGATTGTGCTAGAGAAATGGTCAGCTGTCTTTGCATTTGTTCATCCAGACTGTATCACTGAGGATTTGGTCGTTGGAGAACAAGAACGGGATTGTTCGTGAAGGTCAGAGGTCCCAGTCTTCCGAGTTTGGTGGTCAACTGTTCAGAAATATTTCACAGTTTTAGTTGAAAACCTGAGCAGATGCTCCTGCTGCTGTTTACCCGTGGGGATCGAGTGACATTCTTCTCCCCTTCCCTCTTCCCCACCCCTCTGGGAACCAACCAATCACGCCAAGGAATGGATTTCAGGGCCTCTCGGGCCTCCTCCCAGAAGAGTGTGCCCAGCAGCAGTTCTCCGGAGCCTTCGCTGGCAGGATGTTTAACTCCTGGGTGTCTGACTTGCAGTGAGCTCCTACCATTGCAGTTAGCTCGTTCTGTTGTACGCCATGCCTCTCTGAGCCCATCTAATGTTAAGTAAGCTTACCCAGTCCCCAAGGGAAGGCTCCTAGTGAGGCACAGTGCAGTGCTTTGAGCTTGAAGAAGCTGGTTTTTGAAGCCCTAGTTCTGCCAAAAACCAGCAGCATGACCTTGGGCAAGTTACTTTCCCTACTTGGACTTGATCCCCTTTCTGCTAAGTTAGAGGGAAAGGAGGACAGGATGAACATGTATGACATAGTATATACAAGTCACCAGCCTGAGGTCTGGGGGAAAGCATTTAACCTGTGCTGAGTGCCTATTTTGCAGCAGTTTGTTTTTTTATAGTTTGCCCTCTGCAGGGCAAGTGCTGTTCACCCAGTTTCATAGATGAGAAGAGTGAAGGCTAGAGTCTGTCCAACTTGCCCAAGGTCAAATAGCTAGGAAGGCTCATCTGGCTCTAATGCCCACACTTTCCTCCATGCCACTGGGTTGGCTCGAAAGGCCCTCAAAGTCCTTCTAGCATTTTCACTCTAATACTCTGATAGTTTTAACTCCTTAATAGCTTCTTGTTCTGCCCTGTAGAGGGACTACTGTCTCCCTTTCCACATCCCTGTTAGTAGAGCAGGTGAATAACTTTTCAGAAATGATGACATTTCTGCCATCTCCTGAAAGCAGCAAAAGAAAATGGTGCAGCCATCAGTTTTCTCTTTGCATCACAGGGAAGTCCTCATCCTTTACAGCAGCAGTCCCCAACGTTTTTGACATCAGGGACTGGTTTCATGGAAGACACTTTTCTATGGATGAGGGTGGGGGGATGGTTTCAGGATGATTCAAATGCATTATATTTATTGTACACTTGAGTATTATTACATCGGCTCCACCTCAGATCATCAGGCAGTAGATCCCAGAGTTTGGGGACTCCTGATTAGGGCCAGCATCTCCTGCCTCCTCAGCAGTCCCTTTCCTCAGGCAGATATAGGTATTAATATTTCCTTTTTCTCTTTGCCTTGTGTTTTGATAGTCGGATAAGGATCTCTGGTTTAAGGAAGGGTGAAATTTTGAGGAGATTTTTTTAAATCCCCTTTATTCAAAGCTTTTCTGTGAGCTAGAGACACACTATTGCGTTTACCCCTACCTGGAATCACTGTGATACATATAGCCCTGTCAGGAGCTTCCTCTATCCGAGGGCTTGGTTTTCAGTGTAGTTTCTTATAAATTATTCTAGCTATCTGGCTAGGGGACATCTTGCCTCATGAAACATGCTGTGTTTCTCTTCCTGCAGTTTAATTGAATACTTTTAAATCCACAGAGAAAATAGCTTTCTTTAGGTGTGTTTCTATTGATTATTGCTGCTGATTTGAAATAAATTACGGTAGTAACCCTAAAATGTCAGATTTGTTAAAGAGGCATTTTTTATTTTTGTTCTGGGTTAAGAAAAATGACCACAAGCAAGTCTGTTAACAGTTGTAAATTATGAAGCCAGGCACTGATCCAGGTGTTTTATGCACATAATTTCTAATTTTCATGATAAATGTGTACTCATAGATGAAGACGGAGAAGGCAGTGGCACCCCACTCCAGTACTCTTGCCTGGAAAATCCCATGGACGGAGGAGCCTGCTAGGCTGCAGTCCATGGGGTTGCTAAGTGTCGGACACGACTGAGCGACTTCACTTTCACTTTTCGCTTTCATGCATTGGAGAAGGAAATGGCAACCCACTCCAGTGTTCTTTCCTGGAGAATCCCAGGGACAGGGGAGCCTGGTGGGCTACCGTCTATGGGGTCGCACAGAGTCGGACACAACTGAAGCGACTTAGCAGCAGCATAGATGAAGAAACAGTTAAGAGTGGTTATAGTACTTGCTCAGGTCACAGTGACTGATTTGGCACTTTGATTCCAGATCTGTTTCATTTCTAAACCTAAGCTGTCTCTTCAGTACCATGCTGCTTCTGGAAGATGATCTTGAGAGTTGATTTAATTATCCACGCCCATTCCTCAGCTCTGATCACCCCAGAAAATCCGTATGCTTTTTTTTTAAAAGAGATGTACCCTTTTAGATGACAAACTTCACAGTTAGGAAAAAAAGAAAATTGAGGGAAGTAGTTTCTGGTCTTTGCCAACTTTTATAATCAGGTAACTTTTATTAATGTTTTAATTATTTTTAATAAAATTTAAATCCATCACATCTAATTCTAAGTGAAAATGCTAAATTGGTGGCTGTTCATCATCAGATTCCAGAGAGTTAGGGGTTTCACTGTGGTTTGGGGTGCACAGGAAGAGGAGGACCTTAGAGGATGAATTGTATATGAGTAGATGGAGAAAAGCAAAATTTTCTTGGGGTAAGGAATTTGTCATTTGCTCTATCATTTGGTACAGCCTGTGTCTACCATCTCTTTGAGCACCTTAAGATGGTGTTGAGAATCCAGTGGAAGATGGGTTGGTATTACTCAATGGCCATTTGCTTCACCCTAACTCTTTTCAAGAATTGCTTATGATTTCGTTCTGCCACAGTGATGTTGGGCTTTGCCAGTTGAGTGCAACGAGAGATTCACACAAAAGACGTATATTCACTACACAGTCTCTGCCATCCATATCAGCCTAACAAATGTTTCAGCAGCATTTACTTGTGTGTCTGCTATATGCCAGTTGCTTGGCATAACACTGATGATTCTGAGATGAATAAGACATACCTTTAAGGATCTCATAGTGGAGTGGAATTTACAGTCTTATTTAGGAAACAAGACATATAAACATATACTTAATAATGAAAGGCAGTATATGTTTAAGAATATTTTAAAAATAAATGAACTAGGGACAGCAGATTTTACTGGGGTTCTGAGATGAAAGGGGTAGGGTTTGCCAGAGTAGTAAAGACGGAGTTCCTTTACAGTTTCATCCAGGGTGTGCAATGGGGCAGAGCTGGGGTGAGATGAGGTTTTTTGTTTTTTTGAGGTTTTTTGGTCACTTTCAGTGACAAGGAAATGGAAATGGTTCACTGAATTAAGGTAAGTATCCTAACATTATTGATGGAACTGTAGCCAGAGACTGGGGAAGGAAGACTCCACAGTTAGCATTCTAAATGGGGAGCGTAAAGGTGACAACAGCCGATGTAAACAACAACAACAGTTTAATCCCTGCAGAAACTGCATTTTTAGGGAAAAAAAATTTAAGTCTCTTATATTTTGGTTCCCAGGTTAGCATCCCCCCCCCCCCTTGCCCTCTGCCCCTTAGCTTTTTAATGCAGTATTCTCTATATTAGAAATCCCTTGCCATTTACTGTTGTTGGGTTTTTAAAAGTTGGAAGACTTCAAGCTGAGTCCTGCACAGACAGAGACATCAGTAGGCCTGTTTGCTGTGTGCCTGGCTCACGGTGGCCTTGTCCTTGATGACTGCTGCATATTTATGAGGGTCCCTCCACAAAGCCCACCCAGGGAAGAGCTCTTCTTTTTCCTTTTTTAGGTTCCGGAAACTTACCTAAAACTCTGAGGCGGGAGAAGGTGTAGGGAATGAAGTTTCTTCCTTTTCCCTCCCCCTACTCCATAGTAGCTTAATTTAAGTACCCTGTGGAGATAAAGATAAATGTGAGAAACTTCAGGATGAAAAGAACATTAGAGACCAGAGAAGTCAGGGGAGGTCATATCAGGCTTAAAGTGGAAACTATGTTACAACCTAAGCAAGGAGCAACTGATAGGCCTATAAATAGGATTTTATCTCCTCTTAGGACATTTTTGGCGTGGTTGTAGCTTCCCATGTGGGGGACTATTATATTTACTAAAAATAAACTGTGTTTCAGAAGTGATTAAAGTAAGTCCCACTGAACTCATTTATGTTATTAAAAATGTAGTCATAGCCTGAAAATAAATTTATAGAGGTTGATGCATACTAACTGTTGAGAGAACTTGGATATTGAAGCCATCCATCAGTTAGATCTGAGATCAAATGGTCTGGTCCAGTTTAGTGTGGATTATTAGGTAGGTTGCCTTCTCAGAAGATAGTGTTATTTCGTTTCTGCTAGTCCAAAATTCCCTCAAACCCTAGCTATATATTCAGACTCATTCAGACTCATAAATGGGCATAAATAGATGATAAGTGTTATCACCTAGGAAAGATAGAGTAGTTCTAATTCTTTAGAAATCTTACTGCTTAGTTAAAGCTGCTTGGCTATGGCCATTCAGAGCAGGAGAACATATGAATCGGCCATACCTTTGGTATCCCTTCTGGGGA
The DNA here is from genome assembly GCF_019923935.1 of Bubalus bubalis. Taxonomy (NCBI): domain Eukaryota; kingdom Metazoa; phylum Chordata; class Mammalia; order Artiodactyla; family Bovidae; genus Bubalus; species Bubalus bubalis. The sequence continues at coordinate 46,110,405 of NC_059160.1, forward strand.
ACAAAAAATCCTTCAAGCTGTCCAAGTTTGTTTCTCACACTGTCCTTATCCTGACTGTAGTCCTTTAAATTGTGCAGCAAATACTTGGCATCTAGCTGCCTGTCAGCCAGTCTCTGACGCCTCTGGATGGTTTGTTCTCTTCCTGTGAGTATATTTGAAATTAGTAAGAAGCATCTATTAGTTTTAGTATCCTATGAGAAGACTAGGAAAAGCTGACATTCAGTAAATAGTAAAACTGCTTAAAGCAGCAAATGTGGGGATAGACAAGTTGACTTTTGGCTGAGACTTTCGGCCTAGACATTTCAGGATTCTTTGCAGTCTGTCTTTGTCGTGAGGCGTGTACACTATTAATGTGTATAGAGCTTTCTGTGACGTTGAACTTTGATTTGTAAAGTTATAGTAAAATAATTGTTAAAGGTATCACTTAGGATTAAGTTCAGCTACATGCAACAGAATCCCCCTCCTCCTTTCCCCTTACCCCAAAGTGGCTTAAACAAGACTTTGTCTTTGATGAAAACAGAGTCTGGAAGTAGGCAGCTCAGGGCTGGTGTAGCGCTCAGTGGTTATCAAGGATCCAGGATCCTCACTGCTCTTTGCTTCTCTGCCTGTAGGATGTGACCCAGATGGTTGCTACAGCTCCAGCCATCATTCCTGCATTTCCATGGAGCAGTTGAGAGGAGGAAAAGAGCTCCCCTCCCCTACTTAACAAACCTTCCAAAAAGTCCCATATAACATTGCTACTCATATCTCATTGGCCAGAACTTAGCCTATGGCCACACCTAGCAGCAGCGGAGGTTGGGAGATACAGCCCTTTCTTGGAGGGTGTGTGTATTAATCCTCGGATGAAAACTAGGGTTTTGTTACTGAGGAAGAAAGGATATTGGGAAACCACTAGCATTCTCAACCTCGGGGACCGTCAGAATGACATGACTTTACCTCCCATATGGTGCAGAAGACCATTCTGTAGCTTCCTTGGGACCTCTTCAGTCAGTCTTTGCTGTGTTGTCCAATAAAGTGATTTTTCCCTTGAGATGTATATACCTTTATTTAAACACTTTTTTTTTTTAAGTTAGTAGAAGATAAAAAGGATCATTGAAATTTCCATTTAAGTTCAACTTAAGTTTTTTGAAACCAGTTTTTTGGGACTACAAATAGTATAAAGTGAGCATTTTAGTAAGCATAAAATAAAGTGTTAAATATTTAGGTGTCTAGTCATTAGTAAAGAAAAAAGTGTAAATTTTCCTTCAGTTTTTTGAAGCCTGGATCAGCTATTAAATTATACGTTTCTTGGGGATAGAGAACTTGCTTATTTTAATTTAAAATTTTATGTTTTTTGGACAAATAATACATTTATATGATTCAGTACTCAAAAGGTACCAAACGGCCATATGGTGAATGGTTGCTCCCCAGTTCCTACCTTGATTCCCCAGTGTCTTTCCCCTAGAAGCAATGGATGTCTTCCCTTTTGTATATAGTTCCTACTTTAAAAAAAGAAAGAAATTCAGTGCAACTGTGCTATACATTGTTCTGAACCTTTCGTTTATCACCCGAAGAGATGCCATGTCCCTTCTCCACCCCGCAAGGCTATATAGTGCCCCATTGTCTGGGTGAACCATAATTCATTAACAGAAGAACCTTGTCTTGTTCTTACGTCTGTACCTGCTCTGTAAGCAACGTTCGTTCATATTGGTTAAACCGAACTCTTTGATTGAATTTGACTATGCAGAATATTTTAGAAATGAGTTATTTTTAGTGGTCGAGTATTCCAACTAGCTGAGGGGATTTTCCCTTCTTTAAGCATCAGGATGTTTAAGAATTATTTATTTTGGAAGTAAGTCCTTCTTAAATGTATTACTTAGCTATAGAGTTTAGTCCTTCTAAAATTTATTACTTAACTACAGTTTTTTCTAACATTTATACTTTTCTTAATGGTTTTAACACAGTTATCAACATCAGTTATTACTTATGACTGAAAAAGAGTGATATCTAAGAGCTTTTCATGGTTTTTGCCTTCCTAAATGACCTTATTTTAATATGTCTGCTTTTTGATAACTTATCTGCTTTTTAGATTTTTTTTCTCTTGGTCTCTTGCACCTGATATGGCTGCCTCTCACATAATATTTCTCTTTCCTCTGGTACTTATTCTCTACTATTTCTTAGTTCCCTTTCCTAATTTGCTTTTTAAATGTTCAGTGGGTAAGTAGCCAGATAATCAGGACAGAAATATTTCTAAAATTAAAAAAAAAAAAAAAAAGATTAAAAGAAGGCCTGGCAGAGCTTTCCTGCTGGTAAAAGTGCGTGAGCATTTCGATATTCAGGATATTTAGAGGGCCTTTGGTGGCTCAGATGGTAAAGAATCTGCCTGCAATGCAGGGGACCTGGGTTCGATCCCTGGGTCGGGAAGATTCCCTGGAGAAGGAAATGGCAACCCATTCCAGTATTCTGGGCTGGAGAATCCCATGGACAGAGGAGCTGGGTGGGCTACAGTCCATGGGGTCGCAAAGAGTCCAACACAACTAAGCAACTTTCACTTGGTTTCCTAATTATTACCATGTTGTAGAATAGCTCTGTCCAGTGGATCTGTGATGATGGAGAGGTTTTATATCTGCCCTGTCCGTTATTAGTAACCACTAGGCTCTTGTGGCTCTTGAACAGTTGAGACTTGAGGCAAGTGAGACTGGAGAACAGAAATTTTAATCTTCATTAAAATCAAATAGCCACACATGACTAGTGGCTGCTGTGTTGGATGTATGGTTCTAGACTAAATAATTAATGATGGGCTTGATTATAGGAAATCTTGGGTTGGGATGCAGTTATTTTATTGTACTGAGCAAAATGCATACTTATAGTATTGGAAAGAAGGCGATTGAGAATGTAATACTCAGATTAGATACTCAGATATGCAGATGACACCACCCTTATGGCAGAAAGCAAAGAGGAATTAAAGAGCCTCTTGATGAAAGTGAAAGAGGAAAGTGGAAAATGCTGACTTAAAACCTAACATTCAAAAAACAAAGATCATGGCATTCCAGTCCCATCACTTGGTGGTAAGTAGATGGGGAAACAATGGAAACAGTGACAGACTTTATTTTCTTGGGCTCCAAAATCACTGCAGATGGTGACTGCAGCCACAAAATTAAAGACGCTTGCTCCTTTGAAGAAAAACTATGACAAACCTAGACAGCGAATTAAAAAGCAGAGACATTATTTTGCCCACAAAGGTCCGTATTGTCAAAGTTATGGTTTTTCTAGTAGTCATGTATGGGTGTGAGAGTTGGACCATAAAGAATGCTGAGCACCGAAGAATTGATGCTTTTGAGCTGTGGTGTTGAAGAAGACTCTTGAGAGTCCCTTGGACTGCAAGGAGATCAAACCAGTCAATCCTAAAGGAGATCAATCCTGAATATTCACTAGGAGGACTGATGGTGAAGCTGAAGCTCCAATACTTTGACCACCTGATGCAAAGAGCTGACTCATTAGAAAAGACCCTGATGCTGGGAAAGATTGAAGGCAGGAGGAAAAGGGAATGACAGAGGGCGAGATGGTTGGATGGCATCGCTGACTCAATGGACATGAGTTTGAACAAGCTCCAGGAGATGGTGAAGGACAGAGAATCCTGGCGTGCTGCAGTCCATGGGGTCGCAAAGAGTTGGGCATGACTGAGTGACCTAACGGAGAAGGCAGTGGCACCCCACTCCACTACTCTTGCCTGGGAAATCCCATGGACGGAGGAGCCTGGTAGGCTCCAGTCCATGGGGTCGCTGAGTCGGGCACGACTGAGCGACTTCACTTTCACTTTTCACTTTCATGCATTGGAGAAGGAAATGGCAACCCACTCCAGTGTTCTTGCCTGGAGAATCCCAGAGACAGGGGAACCTGGTGGGCTGCCGTCTATGGGGTCGCACAGAGTTGGACACGACTGACGCGACTCAGCAGCAGCAACAGAGTGACCGAACAACAACAACTCAAATTAGCTTAAGGTAAATAATTAAATTGAAATTGCATTTCATGTTAATGTTGTGGTTATTTCAAGCTGTAACATTCTAAAGCCATTGGTGCTGGCCTGTGTTTATGGTTTGCAGCTGTGATAAGACTTTGAGTCCTCTTGGTAACTAGGGTGATATTAGTTGCGCTCTAATTTTATTTATAGGACTTGGTTAGACACTTGCCTAACCAGAGTGCCAGAAACTCCTACAAATAACTTTGACCTTCCCTAGCAAAAAGTCAAAGAATAAAATGACCCATAGCAGAAGATCTCAGTTGTATTCTGTATACGAAAAATATTACTTTCTAATGGAGAAATCTGTAGCAAATAAGAAAACAAATGAGTATATTAACTAATTACGGATTTTGGTAACTATTAGGAAGAAAATAAACAGAGTACAGTGATATAGAGAATAAGGGCTGTGGGGAAGGCCTTCCAACTAGAGAGAGTGATCTGGAGAACATTAGTTGAGGAGGTATTATTTAAGCTGAGATCTGAACGATAAGAAGTAGCCAGCCTTACAGAGAATGAAGGCAGCATGAGAAAGGATTTCAAGAACGGGATAAAGGGACTAAAAGGTGCTCAGGAGAGGGATAGACTTTCTGAGGAACTGGCACAGGATCAGTGTATTTAGAGCATAGTGACTGAAGTGGATGTAATGATATGAAATGAGGTTGGCCAGGTGGGCAGTTAGCAAATAAATCATGTAGCACCTTCAGAGCCATTATAAGGACTTCAGATAGAAAAAAATTAAGCATAACATGAAGCTGCAGAATCAAAGGCGTGATATGATTGGGTTAGAAAGTCCCTCTGGCTACTATGTGATGAGTGTTTTGAAGAAGAGCAGCAGTGAAAGTGGCAGAACTCCTGTGATGTTCCAGAAAGAGGTGATTGGAACTTAGGTTCCGGTGGTAGAGTGGAGATCAAGACGAGTCAGACACACACAACATGGTGAGGGGTGAGAGATAAAGGGAGGGTCTCTCACTTCCGTAATTGCCAGGTAGTACCACCTATGGAGGTAGGGAACACCAAGGACATACCAGTTTCAAGGGTGGCAGTAAGTGGTGGTGTTTAAGAGCCCAGTTTGGGGAGAGTTTTGTTGCACATCCTTGTGAGGCAGCTAAGTAGTCATATTGCAGCAGAGAAGAGTTCTAGTATAGGGCTCTAACTTGGTAATTACTAGCGTGATGGTTGGAGAAGGCAATGGCACCCCACTCCAGTACTCTTGGTTGGAAAATCCCATGGACGGAGGAGCCTGGTAGGCTGCAATCCATGGGGTCACTAAGAGTCAGACACGACTGAGTGACTTCACTTTCACCTTTCACTTTCATGCATTGAAGAAGGAAATGGCAACCCACTCCGGTGTTCTTGCCTGGAGAATGCCAGGGACGGGGGAGCCTGGTGGGCTGCCGTCTTTGGGGTCGCACAGAGTCAGACACGACTGAAGCGACTTAGCAGCAGCAGCAGCAGCGTGATGGTATTTGAAGCAGTGGGATAAGTTGGGAGAACTCAAAAAGAAAAGGGTGACTCAGGATTGAGCCCCAGGAAACACTTCCTTTTTAAAGGTCTATTAATGGAAAAGCTGAAAAAGAGGCTGAGCAGAAGTAATCATCGATGCTGAGAAAAAAACAGGATTGTAACATCTTGGAAACTAGCAGAAGAGAATGTTTTAAGAAGGTTGCCAACTCTGTTGAAGAGGTCACTTAAGTTGATGACAGCAAAACGTCCAATAGGTTGAGTAGCATGGATGTATTGGATTGGCCACAAAGTTTGTTTGGGTTTTTCTATAAGATGGTTCAGAAACTAGAATGAACTTTTTGGCCAACCCAACAGTTGCCATTGACCAATTGGTTTAATGGAGTGGAGGGCTTGGAAACTTTATTTTGAGAAGACTGAAGAAATAAGAGGTGAAGAAGTGGAAGCAGGTATAGATACTTTTTTATGAGAAGATATACTGTGAAGTTGGACTTTCCTGATAGCTCAGTTGGTAAAGAATCCGCCTGCAATGCAGGAGACCCTGGTTCGATTCCTGGGTCAGGAAGATCTCGTGAAGGGGATAGGCTACCCACTCCAGTATTCTTGGGCTTCCCTTGTGGCTCAGCTGGTAAAGAATCTGCTTGCAATGCAGGAGACCTGGGTTCGATCCCTGGGTTGGGAAGATCCCCTGGAGAAGGGAAAGGCTACCCACTCCAGTATTCTGGCCTGAAGAATTCCATGGACAGTCCATGGGGTCGCAAGGAGTCAGACACGACTGAGAGACTTTCACTCACTGTGAAGTAGGAAGCAGGGAAAAGGAGAGAGTGGCTGGGGGGAGGTGAGGGGCCCACAGAGGATTTTTGCACCTTGATTCAGTTAGTCAGTTGCCTACTATCAGACTTTTCTTTCTTTCTTTTTTTTTTTTTTTTTAAGGTTTTTGCTCTTAGATTGCTACAGCAAACTTCCTTCTACACTTGTGAGGGTTTTCTAAGATAGGTTACTTGGAGGTGGAATTGCTGAGCTACATGCCATGAAAGTTTCAGAATCTGAAACAGATTCTGGCCAAACAGACTCCCAGAGTGATGCTGCCAACGTACACTTTCCCTGTCAGTGTGTGAGGGCAGAGGGGAGGTTTTCTGAAGATGGACATATGTTTATTGCTGGCCTGACAGTGAGTGGAAAGGGGAGAGAGTTATGAGGCAGGAGAGAGGAGGTGATTAACAGAGCAGCCTGGTTCTTACATGGGTGCTGGCAGATGGGATGTGAGCCCAAGTAGTGAAACAGGCCTTTGATGCGAGGCACACTTCTGTCGTTGTAACAGGATGTAAGGAGGAGGAGGTGCATGCGTTTCTAGGTAGGATTGTGGATTTGGTGGACAGATGAGACTGAATGCTTCTCTTTTAAAGTGAAGTACTTCAATAGAGCAACAGCCGATGGCTGAGTTGTGGGGAAAGAATGAAGTAGGTTTCAGGAGAAAGTAAGAAACAGTCATTTTGGAGAGTGAGAAAGCTTCTGGGGCAGCTTTGGTAGGACTGTTCGGCATTGACAAGGGCCCAGTTGAGGTTTGTGATCATGAGTATATAGTGAAGTCAGTCAGCTTGGTCATGTGACTTTTCTCTGGCAACATTTAGCTGGTTGGGAACAGGAACAGAGAAGGCAGATACTTGTATTTAACCAGGGTTCGAGTTTTGCTATATGCCAGTGATGGAGTGGGCAAATGATTGAGGATATTTGCAAGGGAGGGATTATAATCATGGACCATAGAGTCAGCGCTGGACGTACGAGGGAGTAGAAGACAGGAAATGGAGAGATTTCCCTAGTGGTCCAGTGGATAAGACTTTGCCTTCCAACACAAGAGGTGCCAGTTCAATCCCTGGTCAGGCAGGTAAGATCCCATATGCCTTGTGGCCAAAAAACCAAAACATAAAAACAGTAACAACATTATAACAAATTCAATAAAGACTTTAAAAATGGTCTACGTAAAAAAAAAAAAAAAAAAAAAGACAGGACTGAGGTGGATAGATAATGAACAGGTCATTGAGGAGATCAGAGCTTGTAGTGGAGGGGATACCAGAGCAAGTTGGTTGGAAGGATGGGAGGTTATTTGAGAATATGATTGAAACACAATGAGGAAGAACACAGCTCTTAAGATAGTGTTCATTTTTCATCTTTTAGGGATGATCACTCTGGGTTCCCTAAACCTGGCAGTCAGAGCTCTGACATCTATTTGCTGGTAACTTTTCCAAGAGGTGAAAAAGGGACGTCCCTTTTCTCTATGTGTGCACCTGGAGTTCCCCAGACATTATAGAAGGTAACCACAGATCAGAGGAGGTTTCCAGAACCATTCTTGTAATGACACCTGTCATAGCAGCAGCACTCAACCAGAGCCACAGCCTTCGGAAACTCACTCACAGTGTGTGTTCACTGGGTTCCAAGCCTTGTCTCTGTCCTTTATTGTTTGAAGTCTTGGTATTGAGCAGAGATAAGAGCACAAGGGTGTTATCCAGGGAAAATTTTCCTGTGATCTTGGCAGTCTTGGCAGATTTGATTTTATCAGTGAAAAAGTGTAGTACAGGACTGATCTTGGAGTCTTACAAATTTATGTTTAACTTGTGGCACCTTTACTCACTGGTTGTGAGACCATGGGCAAAGTGTTTAGCCACTTTAAGCCCCAATTTTCTTCCATGTGTGAAAAAGATAAAGTAGGGCCTTCCTTACAGAGATGGCATGAAGATGCAGTGAGATGATGCAAGGAGAGTTCTGGCACATAGTATGTTCTCAGCAAATAGTAGCTGTTGGTGGCATTATGGGGGCTTCCCGGGTGGTGCAGTGGTAAAGAATCTGCCTGCCAGTACAAGAGATGCAAGAGGCAAGGGTTCTATGCCAGGTCAGAAAGATCCCCTAGAGAAGGAAATGGCAACCCACTCCAGTATTCTTGCCTGGGAAATCCCATGGACAGAAGAGCCTGGCTACAGTCCTTGGGGTCATAAAGAGGGGGACACGACTGAGCACGGCACAGGTGGTATTACACTGAAATCAGCAGGCGATGATGCAACACTCTGTCTCCAGTTAGTGCTCCAGAGTGGTTTAGATGCCGTCCCTGGAAAGTGACAGCCACGGCCATCCTGCCCTGCGTAAGTCTGTGCTATTGCTTGAGGACTAGCACCTCGGACTTCAGTGTGCTTGTGACCCAGCTGTGGCTTTTGTCATAATGTTGATGTTAACTCTGTAAATCTCGGATGGTGCTGGAGATTCTTCCTTATCTGGGAAGCTCCCAGTTGACCCCGATGCTGCTGATGCTGGTCCGTGGGTCACATTTTGAGTAGCAAGATTCTATTAGAGAACTGCCCTGTGGGAATCCTTGCTATTTTAAGCTGAGAGGAAATGAGGTTAAAAGAGCCCCATTCTTTAAACTTTTTTTTTTGAGTCAAATTCAGTTGGACTTCATATGGCCCATTTCTATAGCTCATTGCTGTGGTGAGTCTGTGTTATCTCTGCAGATCCTGGAAGTGAAAGGAGTAGAAATAATGTAGAGAGGGTTGCTTCATATTGCTTTAGAAAAATTTTCAGTGTCTGACTTCTCAGGAATATTTTTGCAAAATTGTGTCGGTTCTCCAGCTGTACGCACTTTGCCACATCAGCCTTTTACACCAACAGAAATACTGGCATAAAACATGCGGTCTCATATTTAAAAATGAATAACCAACAGGGTCCTACTGTGTAGCACAAGGAACTCTGCTCAATGTTATTTGGCAGCTTGGATGGAAGGGGAGGTTGGAGGAGAATGGATACATGTATATGTATGGTTGAGTGCCTTTGCTGTCCACTTTAAACTACCACAACATTGTTAATCGGCTATACTCCAATATAAAATAAAATTTTTTAAAAAAATAAAAAATAAAAAATGCAGCCTCTTTAATTGTTAGACTTTGAGGCAGAGTCAGAAAGAGTCAGTACCACCAGACTCTTCACATTACAACATCCAGTGCTTTCAGAAGCAGGAATTCAAGATGCATTATCAGGTTAGAATTACTGGCAGCACCCATATTGCTATCCCAGATAATCTGATTTTTCTTTCCCAGAAGCAATCATGCCAGACTTCCTCTGTGGGCCCTCCCGAGAAGAGTGCCTTCTCTGATGCTTTAATTCACACATTCTTTCCTCCAAACTAATATAGAGGCTGATAAGCTTCAGAGAACCGTTATGTAGCCTGATAAAGTGTTCTCCTGATAGAAGGAGGCATACGTGCGTCCTCATCCTGTGTGTAAGACTGGGATCCTTTTGAGAGGGTCTTCATCATGTGCAGTTGTTACACATTTGTGTCTCTTAATCTGAATCCTGCATAGCGATAAAGCAGAGCTTATTTGACTTGATTGGAAAGAATTTTGTTTTCTCCTACCTCTTTGTTTCCTTTTTTCCCTTTTTTTTTTTTTTAAGATTAGGGAAATGTGGACGTGCAGGAGCATGATCCACTTCTTTTGCCTGTGGGTTTTTGAAGGGTTTTTGTTTGTTTTTAATGTGAAGAAAACACATAGAACAGACTGTTCACCTGATTATTAAGATTATGATCAAAAAAGGAAGACGTGCATTGAGAGTAGAAGTTTATGAATTTCCTGAGGCTCCAAAGAAGTTTACAGTGATTCCACTCATGGAAGTTTTGGAGGTAGTTCGTAGGTTTTTGTGATGTATTTAATCTTTTCTTATTTCATTTCAGGGATCTCATTTCTCTGTTTTCCTCCTGCTTTGATCCAGGAGAACGGGGTACCATTATACCATCCCAAATTTGATTAAAAGATAAAACCATAAAATGACAGTAATATTTTACTGAATTTGTTTTTGATGCTTGATTAAGAATGAGTATTAACGAGTTTTTTTTTTTTTTATTCTTTTCCCTTGGGTGCACTGCAAAGCTTGTGGGATCTTAGTTCCCTGACCAGGGATCAAACCCAGGCCCACAGCAGTAAAACCACAGAGTCCTAACCATTGGACTATCAGGGAAAGTGGAAGTGGCTTAGTCATGTCCGATTCTTTGTGACCCCATGGGCTGTAGCCCTCTAGGCTCCTGTGGGTAGCCTGCTAATCTCCTGTCCATGAGATTCTTCAGGCAAGAATACTGGAGTGGGCTGCCATACCCTCCTCCAAAGGATCTTCCTGACCCAGGGATGGAAGCCAAGTCTCCTGCATTGCAGGCAGCTTCTTTACCATCTGAGCCACCAGGGAAGCCCCCTGCAATTTTGTGTCTTCAAAGAATTTGAAATGACTATAATCTCTTCACGGCGTGATTTTAATGTAGTTGTTTAGAATGGAGTATAGGAAAGTCTGGTGACATGATTTAGGGCATGTGCTGTGAGATTAGAGCGGAGAGTTGCCTATGAACATTGATTATATAACAGATGCCAAGCAGCAGTTTATAGAAAGCGAGATTTGTTTTCCCATTTTAGAGAGAAGGTTGTCTCTCTTGTAGATTTGGAAGTTCTTTCTTCTGTTTTGTACTGGAACGGAGGTATTCCTGACTTCAGAAGATGCAAAGAAGTTCTGCATAAAGAAAAAGAAAAGATTTGGGTGAGGCTGAGAGGAATACTTGCCCTGCCTCTCCAGGTTTAAATGAGTGGGAGTCTGAGGTGGGAGGAGGGGCAAGGAGAAAGCACATGTTTAGTGTGGAAGAGAACAGGTGATTCACTTCTACTCTGAGGGGAAAAGACGCTCCACCACAGCAAACTAAGATGGTGCTCTCTCTGCAGCCGGAAGCGTTATACAGGAAGGGGAAGGTGCTTAGTACCTGTGCCGGGCCTGCCTTGACTGTGAGACTCGCAGACCGTACTTGGAGATTTTATGAGCAGGAGAGAGCTGTTTCAACATGTTTGAGGGGAACAGAGCCCTGAGGCAGCTGAAAGGCGGAAGACCTCTTGTTTTTGTTTCATTTTGTTTTTCCTTTAAGGAGTTAAAGGATTAAATATTCTTCAAGACACACAACCCTCTGAGAATGTATTGTGCACCTACTGTGTGCAAGGTACTGTGCAAAGATGCCATAGCTCAAAAAAGATGAACTGTACCCTGAAAAATGTGAATAAAGGGGGTAAGATTGGTAGGTACAGGTAAGTACCTGTGATAGTAACTGGCAGGGTTGGTGAATGCCACTTTACAAACACCAAGCTTTCAGAGGAGGAGATGTCACTTCCAGCTAGGATGGGTTTTGGATTTGAACATGGAAAAATGGGGAGGGAATTAAGGAAAGAGCATTGGCCTATGGTAGAGAAACCACCAGGACAGGTGACTGGATAATTCGTGTCATTCACCACTGAACATAATGGCCAAAAATATGCCTGGCATATAGGAGAGACTCAGTAAACAAAAATATGCCTGGCATATAGGAGAGACTCAGTAAACAAAAATATGCCTGGCATACAGGAGAAACTCAGTAAACAAAAATATGCCTGGCATACAGGAGAAACTCAGTAAATGTCTGATCTGAATTCGGTTAGAAATCATGGCCACCAGGGACATGGAGACAGTTTACATAGTGTTACCGCTTGATCTAAGCACCTCCAAAGGGAGTTTTATACCCGGTTTTTGCTTCAGGAAACAGAGGCCTCGACAGGTTAAATAACTTGCCCCAGGCCATGGTGACAGTAATTATAGGCCAGATTTCAAGCCCAGGTTTTGTGCCCTGCCCCATCCCCATGCCTGGTAAAGAATCTGCAACAGGAGAGGCTCTGTTGATTTGAACTAGGGCAGTAGTAATAAAAAAGACGAAAACCTTGTGAAGCTTATTTGAAATTTTCCCCATGTTCAAATCTTCTAAGAGTCAGAATTATGACTGGTAGACTGATAGTTCTTACAGGATTGTGGCGCAAGGCTGACCTAGCAAGGAGGGAACGTAGGCTCTGAGCAAGCTCGGCTTCTGCATGGGGCTCCAGGAGAACTGAGGCAGAGGGCAGCCTGGGCTCACTCCCCTTGAACTTGGAGGGCAGAGGTTTTCTGATTGCTCCATTCACATTTAAAGAAGCCGTCTTATTCTAGTTGTCCAGCTACTAGAAACCAGTGCTGGTAGTTTATTAGGAACCCCACCCATCCCTGCCTTTTGCAGTAGTCTTTGTGAGCGATGATTGTGTTTCTCGAAGTAGAATGACACAGAGAGAGTCCCTGAAGGCAGATACACAGAGAGTGTGCTGTACACTTGGGTTCACACACACGGGGCTGGGAACTCCCAGAGAGAGAGAGGGAGAGAGAGAGGGAGAGGGAGGGAGGGAGAGAGGGAGGAGAGAACAACAGAACAGTCAGCTGGAGAGGCGGGAGGAGGGGGGAGGAGACCGGTCGTTTTAGATTTTTAAACTCAAGTGATTCTGGGGGGGGTTCTCCCCACCCTGCACTTCGGCCCCCCATTCTGGCACCTCCTTTCCTCCAGTCCACTGAAGGGCCTTTCTGCAGTCCACGATCAACTGGCCGCTGAGTTAGAGCAGCCGGGTCTGACATGATGTACCTCTGGGTGAGTACAGAGTGCTGCGGGTGAGGGCTTGCACTTGCACATATAAGGAGTGGAAAGCTGTGAGATTCTGCTCCCGCACGAACGGCCTTCCCCACGGAGCGCGGGCTGCCACAGCGCCTTCTCCTCACAGGTGTGAAGGTTTTAAAACCTCGCAGCGATTGTGACATTGGCCTGTGCTTTTTTTTTTTTTTTTTTTTGAATGTTGTTTACCTTGTTTGACTTAGGCGCTAGGGCTGAGCTCCCAGTGCAGCGCCATCCCCAGGGCTTGGGAGGTTTGGAGAAGGCACATGGGGCAGGAAAGTGGGCTGGTCACCCCAGGAGCTGCAGGCTTCCTGGCGGCCACGGCCTGCCTGTGTTCTGTTTGGGGGACACTGACCTTGATAGCCAAAGCGTCTCTTCAGATATTGAGAGCCAGTAGGTGGCATGATTCTTAATTAGGAATAAGCCTTTAAAAGTTTTTATCTAATAGTTTTTATTGTCCTTCACAATAGAAATGTGAAGTAGGTCACTGTTGTTATTAAAATTTTATAAGGGAAGTAATTAAGGCAAAAAGAGTGACTTGCCCATAGTTAGGAACCAAGTCTGTAGTGGCTTGAATAGTAATTCATAACCAAACGTTACAAAGCAGTTTCTATTTGCCAGGAACTTAGTACCACACATTATTTTATTTGTTAACTCCCATGTTATACTTTGGGATGGAGGAAACCACACTGGGATTAGAGAGACTTAAATTATGGGATGTGATAACTTTTAGGAGAATGACCGGGAAAATAATACAGGGGGAAAAAGTCCTGCTGTTAGTTGTGAAAACAAGAACATCCATAATCCCTTGCAAAGATGGCGGTGTCTTCTCTTGAGGAGACAGTTGTGTGTTGCTAAGGGAGCCTCCTAGATGTGATGCCCTTGGCTACTGGCCTGCTTTTGAAAGTTTCCCTTTGCCCTTTGCCCTTCAGCCTAGATGTCTGGAATTGCAGAAACCTACTTGGCTCAGGCAGACTAAATTAAAAATATCAGACGGCAGAACTTTAACTAGGTTTATGGCGATGGAGCTTGATCAGAAAGGGGTGTGTGTGTATGTGTGTGTGTGTGTGTGCGCACGCGCACGTGCGCACGCATGTGTGTAAGGATTGCTTTTCCTGCTTTCCCCTTCATATTTGAATATGACCTTAAAATCTAATTTCCTCCTCTCTTGATTTATTTTTGTGGTATTTCGAGGAAGTCAAAAAACTTTTCTGACACACTTATGTCCTTGAAGTAGTTCTTATCTCTGTGAACGAGGAGTCTGTGTCCAGGGTCTTTGCAGACTTCTTAGTGGGACTGATGGCTATCTGTTGGCCACAGGATTGGTTATTTGTTTGGAAGAGGAATTATGAAAGGAAGCAAGTTGAATTAGTCTCATTTCCACTCAATTCATGCTTTATGAAAGCAGACAGTGACTTTTGTGCTTATATTACACTTGTTTGTAAATTTGTCTCAATACCCTTTATTTAGCCCCAGAACAGGACTTTTCATCCAGAGTACCACATGCGGGGTTGAGATACATGTACACCAAGATCGTTTCCTTAGAAAAGGAACCCTAGGTGGTCAAGCGATTAATGGGAGGCCCTGAGGGGCTGCTGCAGAGAAAACTTACTGGATGAGGAAGGGGGATCAGAATTTTGTCCAGGCCAGCATCCAGCTACGGGATACTGGACAGTCGTTGAAGTCTTCTGACCTCAGTTTCCACATCTATAAGATATCCCTTCTAATTCTAAAGAATTAGATATTTTATAGATGTTCCAGGAAGACACTCTGTTGTGCAAGAAAGTTTAGTGTCTGGAAAGCATGAGAGAAATATGAAACATGTCACCCTCATCACCTGCCTGGTTTGGTACCAGCAATGGCTTAAAGGCACTGTTCTAAGCATTCTAGAAAAACTGCCAAACTGTGCTTGGTTGTCAGTACCTCTGTGTAGTGTGGACATTCTTAGAACATGTAGAGCTGAAGAGTAATGGGGAAAGCTCATCCTAGCATTTTGGGTTGTGCAATTGGACATCGCTCATTAATTTGCTCCTGTGCATCTAAAACTCTGAGATAGAACTCTGTCTTCTGCTCTATACATGTATTTTTGTCAGATCTCCTCCCCACCTTCCTGTCAGTCACCCTTCTTTATAGTGAAATTGCTGTCATTGGGGGCAGCATGATACAGCACAAAGAATATAGCTTTTAAAGACTTTACTAGGTCTAAATTCCACCTCTTACTCCCAGTTGTATGACCATGAACAAGTACTTAAGATCTCTGAACCTCAGTTACTTCATTTGTTCCATAGGGAAAATAATGCCCGTCATATAGGATTACTGTAAAGATTTGAGATAAGCCATGAAACGTGCTTCACATGATGTATGGCACAGAGTAGATGCTCAGTAAATAGCCAGTGTGAGCCAGGTTTTTTGCTTTGAACATTCAGCAAACCACTCGTTACTCCAGAGCATTTTCTCTAGCATGTAAAGGATGCCTTTGAATGCATGCAGGGAGAACTTTGATAAACACAAATAAGTTTTATGTTAATGTCTCCCATTAATCAGTTTTTTTAAATACTTGCAACTAGAAAACTCTCCTCAAAGTTGCCTCCGGATGGAGAACGTCCCTATTACTTTTTCCAAACTTGTTTTTGAAAGGGTGCAGTATACTGGGCACTTACTGTGTCATTTATTCTCCCCATCTCCTCTTCAGTGTCCAAAACAGGGAGGGCAGCAGGGAGAGTAGGGGGCAGAAGCAGGGAAGAGTGTGGGAGACACATGATTCCTGTGCTGAGGGAGCTTACTTGTTTAATAATTATACAATTTAAGTCCAGGAAACAAAATTATAGACCACTTTTCTGGGAAGAAGTCAGGATATAGTCTCCCTGTCTGAGATGATATTAGCTAGACTGGTCTCAGACTCTCTTTTACTCACATTCTATGTGGATGAATTTCTGGATTTCATTTTGAAGTGTTGCTTTGTCGTAGTTCAATCCAATCTTCTCAATAAGTCAGTTCAGACAGCATATAATGTTTATGCTTTTAGTGGGGCAGAGGACTGTGTTACTAGCTGTTACAAATACAAAGATGATTAAAGAGTCTCATTCCCTTAAAGAATTTATAACACAGTGGTAGTCAGTGTGTGTACACAGATAATAATAATTTTTGCATGGTGCTGTTCAATTAAGAAAGTACTTTTATATGTCACCTTATTTCATCGTCACAGCAGTACTCAGGGCCCAGAATCAGTATCTCTATTGTACAGAAGAGGAAAGAGACCAAGAAAGAGTACATGACAGTTAGTAAGTTGCAAGGCTGGAAACTCAATTTCATGATTTTTTTTTTTTTTAACTCTATGGTTCTTATTTTTTTGGAAGGGAGAAGCTAACTTTTATCTTGTTTAAACTTTTTTTTTTTAGTAATAACATATATAGTAGGCATATACCTCACTTAGTCCTCCACTCATGTGAGAATTAGCTGTTATCTTCATTTTACAAAGGAGGAAGTAGAAATTTCAGTAACTTGCGAAAGTCACACCGTTTAGAATTGGCAGAGGTAGGACTTGAACCCTGGTCTGTCTGGCCTCAGAGCCTCCTACACCGTAAGTACCACCTTCTTTTATTTGTTCAGTCAGTTCAGTTCAGTCACTTGGTCGTGTCCGACTCTTTGTGACCCCATGGACTGCAGCACACCAGGCTTGCCTGTCCATCACCAACTCCCGGAGCTTGCTGAAACTCATGTCCATCAAGTTGGTGATGCCATCCAACCATCTCATCCTCTGGCGTCCCCTTCTCCTGCCTTCAATCTTTCCCAGCATCAGGGTCTTTTCCACTGAGTCAGTTCACATCAGGTGGCCAAAGTATTGGAGTTTCAGCTTCAGCATCAGTCCTTCCAATGAATATTCAGGACTGATTTCCTTTAGGTTGGACTGGTTTGATCTCCTTGCAGTCCATGGGACTCGCAAGAGTCTTCTTCAACACCACAGTTCAAAAGCATCAATTCTTTGGTGCTCAGCTTTCTTTATAGTCCTACTCACACATCCATACTTGACTACTGGAAAAACCATAGCTTTGAGTTGACGGACATTTTTTGGCAGAGTAATGCTTTTTAATATGTTGTCTAGGTCAGTCATAGCTTTTCTTCCAAGGAGCAAGTGTCTTTTAATTTCATGGCTGCAGTCACCATCTGCGGTGATTTCGGAGCCCAAGAAAAGAAAGCCTGACACTGTGTCAAAAAAAGTCTGACACTGTTTGTTCAGTAGTGTCCAGTTTATCAGCCTGATATAGGCTGGAGTAGGGAAATGAAAATAAGGTAGCCTGAATTCTGTTGCCATTTCCATTAACTACTTGAGACAAGTTATTAACTGTGTGTATCTTGATTTTCCAGGTTGTGAGAAGGATGTGATACATCTTGAGAACGTTAATGGAGTAATCTTAGAAAAGCACATGTAGCCATTTTAGAAACAAACCAGTCAGTGAAAGTTGTGTCGTACAGCAGAGAAGTGGTAGCGCCACTGGTCAGTGTGTAGCCTTCCCAGCGTGGGTTTTCTCATCTTTAAAATGGGACAGCTAACGCCTAAAGATTATTGAAATAATCTATTTTGGGAGCTGTTTTGTACTAAGCATATACAAGATAGTGATACCAATAGCAGCAGCAATCCAGGTTGTTATGCAGGTTGTAGTCAGGCTGATTTTTAAATGCTCACTTTTTAATCTCTATTTTGCCACTCTAATTGGTTTACACATTGAGAAAACTAAACTTAGTAAATTGAGTTATCACAAAATGTAGACATAGTTCAGTTCAGTTAACATTGGAGGCCAGATGCTGTGAATAGATGCTTGGCACTGAAAAGTCATTAAAAGATTTTAAATAGGGTTGGGAATAGGTTGAAGTGGAGTTTATACTTAGATTTGTTTTTTAAGATGATACCTACACAGATTAGAGAGGGATAGGAGTGAAGAGAGAGGTAGGTGATGGCTGAGTGGTAGTGGTAGCACGTGCTAGAGAAAGCGGACTGCCTGAAAGAGATGTCCCAGGCATAGTCAGCAGGCTGGTGTCATGATGTGGAAGAGGGCCAAGTGTGTTTGGAGATGCAGGGTCTCATCAGTTTGATTTCTGGATTTAGTACTTTTAGGTAACTTTGGGATGTTCAAAGGGAAATACCGCTTACAGAGTTGGCTATCCAGGTCTGGAAATACAAGGGAGAATAGAGGCTTAAACTATAAATTTGTGAGGAATCTTCACGCAGTAGTAATTGAAGGTGTGGGAATGATGATGTTGAAACTCAGCGGCTTAAGACGACACTGGCCTAAGCAGTAGAGCAAGAAGAGAAGTTGATGCCTGGTGGAGGAGATGAGCCTGCAAAGGAGGCCAGTAGCCAGATTCCAGAGAGCTTGTTCTTCAGAAGGAAAACCAGGACATTAGGAAACTAAGATAAAACAGTGGCAGGAAGAGAGAACTGAAATAAGTCCATGGGCTTAGCAACATGGAGGTCACTGATGACCTTTGCAGGAGTTCTTTTGATGGACTAGTGAGGGCAGAAGCCTGGGAATGGAGTCAGTTCAGGAGTTCATGGTTGGGAATTGGAGTGATGGGAGAAGGAAATGGAGAAAGAAATAGTGCAGACAATTGTTGGAAAAACTTGACTGACCTAAAGGAATATAGAGGGAACTTGGAAGAGCATGTGGGGTAGGGGAAAGTTTTATGTTCTATTTTAAATAAAAGAGGCCTGGTCACGTTTAAAAGCTGACTGAACAAATTCATTTAAGAAGGAAAAGTGGAGTATATGGGCAGAGAAAGGATTGCGTTTATGCTTTAAGAAGATGGGATTAGCTTTAGGAGTAGGGAGAACTCTTCTATTTAACAAGAGTCAAAGCAAATAAAGGACAGAAGAGCCTACAGCATCTAGGAGTTCAGAAGAGACTTTACAGAGGAGGAGATAGACAAGCAGAGTAAGTGAGGAGTGGAAAGGGTCATTGCTTTCTCCAAAAGGGATAGACTGGTAAAATAGTTTTGGGATCTCAGAAATATGGTTGGGAACCATATATAATTGTATGTGTGAGATGAGTGGGATAGTAATGGATGAAAAATTAAAATTTTAGAGGCTAGGATATGTACTGTATGTCAAGTGGAAAAGTAACATAAAATTTTATTTATAACATAACTAAAAGTATGGGTTCATTGAATATACATAGGTAGACAAATACTTAATGAGAAGATTGGCAGTTTGGATTCTTGGTTTGTTTGCATACAGATTTCAGTGAAGTTCTTTCTAAAAGCTAAAATTACAAAAAAATTTAGAAGCTGGATTATCTGAACAGTTTAAGATGTTTGTTTATTCTACTGTTGATGGATTTTAGGCAGGATCAAGTGTGATCAGATTTGTATATAGAAAGATAACAAGAGGCTTCTATTATTGTTGCAGAATTTATATTTACACTTTGAATGAAATTCATTTGATGTATATTATAAAAGCCCAGGAAACTGTAAGAAACTAATTAAAGGATTATATTAATGAGACTCGAGCAGTTAACACATTTATTGATGACTGCTGGTATGTTGATCGCTTTCTAAGAGGTGAGGAAAGAGCATGGACTAGACAAAGTTCTTTCCCAGGGAATCTGTGTTTTTAAACTGGAAAAAGAACATTGTAAACATGTAAGCAAACAAGATAAATTCTGGAATTTACATGTGCTACAGAGAAAAGGTAATGCGACCCTGAAAGCTTTATCTAGAGTGAGAAAGGCCTGAGTGATAAGAGACACCAACCTGTCTCACTATGGGAGGAAAGCTTTATAAGCGGAAGGAATAGCAAACCAGAGTTCTCAGATGGAATGAGTTTGGGGCTTTTAAAGGACAGAAAGGGGGAATGTGGTTGGAGTGTAGAGAACAAAATGCATGGAGGAAGATAAGACTGGAGAGGTAGGTGAGGGCTGGACCATTCCCCTTGGTAGAGATTAGAATTTTGTTTTTGGTTAAAGTGGGAAGGTATTGGGAGATTTTCAGCAGGAGAGTTGATTTACTTTAGGAAAAGTGATAAGGGAGATCAAGCAAGAGGTGATGGCTTAGACTTGGGAGGGCAATTTGGTAAGATTAAAGATGGTTTGTGTGTGGGTTAGATGAAAGAAGAATCTGGGTTATTCAACTTTGGGGTTGAAGGAATTAGGATGGAAGGGGCTTTTCCTTGTAACAACGAGAGTACACAGAAGAAAAAACAAACCAAAACAATATTTATGGTTTGGTCTTGTTTAGTCTGAAATGTGTAGTAGATATCCAAGTGGAGAAATTCAGTGGCAGTTTGATATGAGTCTAGAGCTCAGAAGAGAGATGTGAGTTGAAAGCATAAGGTCAAAATTTATCAGTGCGTATTTAAAGCCTTGGGAGAAAATGTAACTGGAGAATAAGGCTGAGGCTGAAGCCCTGAGGATGTCACTAGAGGTCAGAGAATACTGGAAATTGGGTAAGGTGGTGGGGAAACAAGGCAAGTATGTGACACCACAGACTCTGGGGAGGGCTTGTTGGGTTTGGATTACAGGGGTCATTGGTCTTGGTAGGCCAAGTTCATTGGATGGTAGTCATTGGTGAGCTCGGTAAGAGCTGTTTGAATTGGAATGATGGGGATTGAAAAGCCAAATGGAATTGTTAATTGGTAGGTGAAGATGTTTCATTTTTTCATTTATTTATTTTGGCTGTGCTGGGTCTTCATTGCGGTGGCTTCTCTGGTTGCCGAGCCCAGGCTCTAGGGTATGTGGCCTTTACTAGTTGCAGCACCTGGGTTCTGTAGTTGTGGCACACGGGTTTAGCTGCCTCAAAACATGTGGGATCATCCCAGACCAGGGATCAAATGCTTGTCCCCTACATTGGCAGGTGAATTCTTGACCACTGGACCACTAGGGAAATCCCTAGGTGAAGATGTTGAGACAGTGAAATATTGTATAGTTGTCAGTCAGTCAGTTCAGTCTCTCAGTCATGTCTGACTGCAACCCCATGAACTGTAGCACTCCAGGCCTCCCTGTCCATCACCAATTCCCAGAGTCCAGCCAAACCCATGTCCCTTGAGTCAGTGATGCCATCCAACCATCTCATCCTCTGTCATCCCCTTTTCCTCCTGCCCTCAATCTTTCCCAGCATCATGGTCTTTTCAAATGAGTCAGCTCTTCGCATCAGGTGGCCAAAGTATTGGAGTTTCAGCTTCAACATCAGTCCTTCCAATGAATATTCAAGACTGGTCTCCTTTAGGGTGGATTGGTTGGATCTTCTTGCAGTCCAAGGGACTCTCAAGAGTCTTCTCCAACACCACAGTTCAAAAGCATCAATTCTTCAGCTCTCAGCTTTCTCTGTAGTCCAACTCTCACATCCATACGTGACCACTGGAAAAACCATAGTCTTGACTAGACGGACCTTTGTTGACAAAGTGAAGTCTCTGCTTTTGAATATGCTATCTAGGTTGGTCATAATTTTCCTTCCAAGGAGTAAGCGTCTTTTAATTTCATGGCTGAAGTCACCATCTGCCATGATTTTGGAGCCCAGAAAAATGAAGTCAGCCACTGTTTCCACTGTTTCCCCATCTATTTTCCATGAAGTGATGGGACTGGATGCTGTGATCTTCGTTTTCTGAATGTTGAGCTTTAAGCCAACTTTTTCACTGTCCTCTTTCACTTTCATCAAGAGGCTCTTTAGTTTTTCACTTTCTGCTATAAGGGTGGTGTCATCTGCATATCTGAGGTTATTGATATTTCTCCTGGCAGTCTTGATTCCAGCTTGTGCTTCCTCCAGCCCAGCGTTTCTCATGTATAGTTGTAGAGTGGAACAAAGGATCGGGCAGCTTGTTCATGTGTATTCTAGGGACCATTTTGAAAAGATAGGTGATGTGAAGGCGTGTCTTATGTCAGTAGGAAAGATCAAGTAGGGGAAGAACTGAGAGTGCTGAAAAGAAAGAGGCTGATTGCAGGAACAAAGTCTGTTATAACCCGCACACAGAAGAGGGATTGGCCAGAAGCAGGTTTTTTTCTTCTTAATTTGAAGGAGGGGTGAGTGTATGGGTTTAGAGCCAGGTAGGCTGGCTGGTGGCATTAGCTTCAGGCAGAAGAGATTTCTATGCGTGTCTGCTTTCCTTCTAACATGTAAGATGAACATAGCCGAAAGTGTTAGAGCAGGGAGTGGAGAAGTGTTGCTGGTTTGAGGAGAGAGGACAGGGTGTGAAATGGTAGTCATCCCCCCAAAACTGGGAAGTAAACTTACTGGAGAGGTGCAGGGTGCTTAAAATCTGTGGTCATAAACTTGAGTGAGTGGTGGCAATCTTTTAGATACAAGAGAGGATTAAGTAAATAGTTGGATTTAACCAGGAATTGAGATTTTACTAGGTAAGTTAGACTAAGGGAAAAGGGGGCAAGGGAGTTAAGACTTTTTGAAAAAGATTATGTATAGTGTTGGACCCTAGAATCTAAACTGGCTTGAGAGGGAATTAAGAACATGAGGATCAGAAGAGTAGGAGTGGTGAAAAAGTGCTAGGATCGACTAGTAGACTAGAGATCCAAAGGAGGCTGGCGAAATGCTGGTTTGGGAAAACTCGTAGGTGTGGTATGAGAGGAGAAGTCTTGAAACACTTGAGATGTTGATGCAGCTATTGGTAATGACATGGCAGTGCTGGGATATGGTGTGAGGTCAGTGGCTTCAGTGAAGTTGTGAAAAAAATACACATTAGAACAATAACAGCAACAGCTTGGAAGCCAGAGTAGTTAATGAATAATCTTTGTGAATTTTGAGGTCATCAAGAATTATAAAAGGATTAAAGGAGATGAAGAGAGGGAGCCCCGTGCTAAGACTTGAGGAGATAGGTGGGTGATACCTGTTTCAGAGGGTCTGCAGTTTGGACCGAGAATGGACGTAGTCTTGGGAAGAAGCTAGGAAGATATCTGTGAGGTTCAGCACTAGATGGCAATGCGGAGGATGGAGGATGTTTGCCCGGTCTGAGGAAAGGAAAGCTTCTACTGAAGAAGCAGCAGTGTTCTCGCGAGCAGTCAGTCTTCCTTTGGAGCAGAAGGGTGACAGGAACATCGTAGAGAAGAGTTTACTCACTCATGACCACGAGGGCTTGGGAGGGCAGGGAGGGCAGGAGCGGGGATCAGAGAAGTGGCTGTGCAGGGTCGCACAGGGTGAGCCAGCTGGAAGGCTGGGGCTTCTCAAGGATGGTCGAGGTGAGTGAGGATGTGAGCCAGGATGGAATCGTTCCAGAAACCTTGTGGAAAAACAGGGTAATTACTTAAACCTTCAAGCCAGAGCAGTAATTCTCAAACTTTTATGGCACATCAGAATGCACAGATTGCTGGGCCCACTTCCAGAGTTTTAGATTCCTGAGATCTGAGCGGACCCGGGAGTTTACATTTCTAATAAATTCCCAGGTGATGCTGCTGCTGCTGGGCCAGAGGCCACTCTTTGAGAACCACTGGTCCAGAGAATCTCATTGTGGGTATGTCAGCCACTCTTGCAGACTGAAGCTCCAGATGTTATGTGGCCTGGTGATAGCAGAGCTGTGTCAGGCCTCTCTTTGACTTTGGCAGTTAAAGGACAAAGAGGGTCTGTGATCATTTCTTTTGAGGGATAGTAATTTATTCCTCAAAATAGGTGATGCAGTTTGATTATTAGTGAACATTTATTGAATATCTGTTTTATGCAGCAAAATGAGGATACTGAGAGCTATACAGTATTCTCTTTCTCAAGGATAATGGGACAAAATAGGGACAGATAAGTTAATTGATAAACAACCATATGTTGTAGCAAAGACAACATGCCCACTGGCAGGTGGTTTGGACAGTTGTCAACAGGAGCTTGAAAAATTAATCATTGAAGATGGAATTGATTGGGGAAGGTTTCCTGAAGATGTGATTTAAGCTAGATTCTGGGAGAGCTAAATAAATACAAGAGATGGAGAACTGGCATGAGCAGACCTATGGTGTCAAGAATGACCAGAAAACCTTACAGCTAGCTGCTCACGAGTCCCAGTGCTTTCATGCTATGTGTGTGTGTGTGTGCTCAGTTATTCAGTCATGTCCAACTCATTGCAACCCCACAGACTGTAGCCTGCCAGGATCCTCTGTCCATGGAATTTTCCAGGCAAGAAGTATTATTGTAATAATTATCTAACTAGCCTCCCTGCTTCTCCTCTTCTTCTTCAACCCCTTCTCTGAAGTCTGTTCTCAACATAGCAGCCAGAGTGATCCTTTCACATGTCACATTATGTTGCTGCTCTGGCGAAACTCTCCAGAGGCTTCGTATCTCACTCAGCATGAAAGTCAAGTGCCCTGCACTGGTCTGTAGGGCCCTGTATGACTTGTTCCCTTGGCTATCTTTGACCCCCTGTTTTTCTGTACTCCTGCCTATTCTTTGAACATTTCAAACAACACCGTTGCCGCCGGGCCTTAGGTTTTGCTCACTGGCTTGCTCTTTCTGCAGGTATCTGCTTGACTTCTTATTTATATGAAATCTCTACTCAGTGGTTACCTTATCAGGAGCATCCTAGATAAATAGTAATTCCCTACTCCCTTGTCCAACATCTTCCATTCCCTTTCCTGGTCTTTGTTTTTCTCCCAGGCACCTACCACTATCTGACTCGCTGCCTCTGTTTGTTTATTGCTTTTCTCTTCCAGCCAGAATTTAAACTCCATGAAGGCACTGGTGTGTCCTCTGCGCCTATGTAGAGTGGGCACTGGCTGGACATTGTGTAGTGAAAAGAAAGGAGGAAAGAAAGTTTGGGGAATAGAGTAGGGTCCAGTATTACTGGCGAGACAGGAATAGAAGAAATGGCTTGATGGATAACCTGGCAGATCTTGAATAGTAGATCACTATTCTATAGAAAAAGAAATTCTGAAATTTTTTAGTATAGCAATATTTAACCTTCTCAAAGGAGTGCTTTGCTGTTAAGATTCTGTGGATAGAATAGTTTGGAGAGGGACTAGAAGCAGGAAGATCAATTACTATCGGGTACTTGTTGGGTAGCAACTATAGAGTTGTACAGGTATGAAGTAAAAGGCCTTAGGATCAGGGTTTGGAAGTGAGAATAACATGTTTAGATAGAGATGATGGCCGGATGCTCTAATGCTGAGAGAGAAGTTCTTCCAGTTATATAAGAAAGTTGCCTATCTTAGTATGTATGTTTCAATGCTGTTTGTCGTAAATGTGGCATTTAATCTCAAGCAAGTATCCTTTATCACTTTTCAAACCATAATATGGAATTTTGTTGTTGTAAAATGTATAAATTAAGGAATAAAACGTTGAAACCATTTAAGCAAACATTCATTTTTTAAAGGTTTTAATTGTATACTTGAAGGGGTAGAAAATCAATGTGGTAAAACACACATACTGGCTTGGGAATGGGCAGGGGAGGGAAGCGGAGCCTGTAACTCCCAAGACGCATTTTCTTTCACTTCTTTTTGCAATGAAGAAATTACATTTTAGGAGTTGTAGTGCCCCCTTTCCTCATTTTGGTTCTGGAAGTATGTGCAGTTTTTAATAAAACTCCTGAGCTGGTTTCAAGCACTGCATTCGTATTCCTTCTCTGAAGGTAAGCTTGTGGCTCCTCTTCGCAAACACTTTTTCAGCGTCCTTAATTATTAATGATATTGAAGGAGATAACATACAGTATCTGTAATATAAGACCTGCATAGAATAGACACTCCACATACATTAATTGAAAGGTTAATTAGATACTCTTAGTATAATGAACTATCTGTGTAGTACAGTGTCCAACTTAATTCATATCTGTCGGGTCTATGCTATCTTATTTGCATGTTAGCTCATATGGTGTTTTATTTGCTTATTTGGATTTGGACCATTAATTTAGAGGTTAAGTGATCAAAACCTGACTTTCATTACTTAAAATAAGTGTCAGTTATTTTTCCTGACTGTGAAATGAACACTTAAGCACCGGCCGTCTCAGCCAGATCACCGTATCCATGAACATCAAAACTAATCAATTGTAGCTTCATTGTCCGTCATATCACATGCTGGCAGCAGTTCTGCTCTTGCTCAGTTGTTATTGCTGCTGTGTCATTAGAACATGTCACACGATCTTCATGCTCTTGTGTCTCATCTGTAAAATGGGAATGATGTCACTCCCCAGTGTTACTGCTGAATGCTGTATTCCTCATATAAACTGACATCTAAATAAAAGCATCTAAGTCATTCTTAATGATTTATTTCTTCTGTTTATTTTGTACTTTTATTTGCCAATTAGAGAAAAGGTGGTATGGTATTTTTTGATTAAGACTGGCATTACAATTTAAAAGCAGATGCCAAAATTAGGGCAGGGGGTTGGTTGGGGGGGGGACAAACCTCCACCGTGTGCTGTTGTGTGTAGATTCCCCTCTGCTCTGTTTCGTTAATTCTGGATCTTTTTATCCTTTTGTCGTCTTGTTTGTTTTTATTAAATTTATTAAAAATAAGTTTCTTGGACTCATTGAAAGTCAAAATCATGTTTTTGCATGTTTCTCTGGCACCGGGTGCTTGCAGATTACATCTAATACCAGGGAAATTCTCAAGGTGGTTTAAGACAGTTAGGATTGGAAGAGAGAGGGGAACAGAAATTCCCAAGTGCAACGTGTTTATGAAGTCAGGTCCTTTTTCGACTCTTGTCTTACTTTATGATCCTTTTTTCACATTGTGATATGGAAGCAAAAGTCAAACGCCATAGTTTTATCTCAGAGTCAATACTGTTAATCAGCCTGCTACCGTGCTTTCCATCTCATCTCTGATACACAGCCTCTAAGATAGTCCCCATTGTTCCTGCCTCTTGGTATTCATTCCCTTGCGCAGTCTCTTGCCTTTGAGTGTAGACTGAACTTAGTGACTCACTTTGAACTAATAGAATGTGGCAAATGTGATAGGATGTCACTGCTAAGATTCGGTGACAGAGCAACCAAATGAGAGACCCCGAACCAGAGGCACCCAGCTCCAACTCACCTGGCTTCCCGATCCACAGAAACTGCAAGATAAAAGGTAGTGTTTTAAGCTGTTGTTTGAGAATGATTGGTTAAAGAGAAATGGACAGCTGTAGATTTTGGTACCCAAAGTGGGTATTTCTGCACAGGAAAGGTAAAGTGGGGGAGTGACTTTGGAATGGGCAGTGGCCTTTGAGGGGAGTTTTGGTGAAAGATCAGAGTACTTATGTTATTGCTAAAGTTGGGGACCTTGGGGAGATTGCCATGAAGCCTCAAAGGAAAGGAAACTGGAGGAAAGGGAGTCCTTGTTATGCAGTGGCAGAAAGTTTAGCAGCACTCTGGTTTGTAGTTGCGTGGAAAGTGGAAACATGCCTAAGGAACTGGGAGATGTCCCTAAGTAAATTTTCAAGGAAAACATTGAAGGTGCCCACTGCTTTCTTCTTGCTACTTATAGTAGAGAGTAAGAAGAGAGAAATCATTTGAGGAAAGGACTGTTAAAAAAGGAACCAGGACGTGATGGTTTTGAAAATTTTCAGACTTTATGCAGAGTAAATGATGGCAAAATTAAGACATAGATTTCTAGCAAAGGTCTATTCAAGGGCACTGTCAGGAGAATGGTAGTCTAAAGATGAAGCGAAAGATATGGCTGAGAAAAACCAGAGGTAGTGCCTTAAGAGTCACACAGAAGACCTCTCAGTCAAGCACTAGGACTTCTAGCCATTTTGGCAGGAGAGAGGGTAGAGGAGGGCTTATCTTAAAGGTGTTTGTGGGTGTAGCTTTTGTCTATTGCTGTAATCTCAGCAAGAGTCATAGGAGGTCCACTGCAGCTACAGCTGAAAGGAGAAGGAACAAAAGAGGCTGTTGAACCCCCAAAATTGTTCTGGCAGGAAACAGGCTGAGAAAATTACTCAGCTGCTAACACATGCTACCTTTCGTGAAAAGGGAAGGATGATTTAAACTCAAGAGCCACAGAGAATTCCTACCCGAACCTGAGACCTGATCAAGGAACTCCCAGCATTTGCCCAGTGAGATTTCAGCATCACCATGGACCAGTGACTCCTTTGTTCTCCCCTTTGGAGAAGTTACGCCATTTGGATATTACAAGAGATTTCAGAGTTCCAGAAGCCTAGAAGGCAGATGAGAAGAGTGCCCTGATACTTTGCCACTTAGGCCAATCTCCCCAGAATGCTGTATCCGTTGCTGAATCACTCCTTCTTTTAGTTTATAGATCTTCTAGTTGCCAGAGTATACGTGAGAAAACTGAAGCAATCAGCTTTCGCATCCCCACACTTGACCCACTTTGTCCCATCGGTGTCAGTGAACTTGTCCTCTCTCCTATTACTGTACATGAAACAGTTGCCTTCCTTATCAGGCCAACCCCTCAGTTGTGTAGTGGGTCCCATCTCTGCTGGCCTGTTGAAGACCTGGACCCAGCAGTCCTCTCCCCTCTCTCTGGGCTCATCAGATTTTCTCTCTTGTCTGGATGAGCTCTGCTGCTGCTGCTAAGTCGCCTCAGTCACGTCCGACTCTGTGCGACCCCATAGAGGGCAGCCCACTAGGCTCCTCTGTCCCTGGGATTCTCCAGGCAAGAATACTGGAGTGGGTTGCCATTTCCTTCTCCAATGCATAGAAGTGAAAAGTGAAAGTGAAGTCGCTCAGTCGTGCCTGACTCTTAGTGACCCCATGGACTGGATGGAGCCCACTAGGCTCCCCCATCCATGGGATTTTCCAGGCAAGAGGACTGGTGTGGGGTGCCACTGCCTTCTCCGGATGAGCTCTATTAACGTACAGTTAAGGTGTTCTTTCATCCACTTTAATACCCTTAGCCTCACTTTTGTCAGCTACTGATAAATTTATTTTCCCTTAGAGTTGTCTCTGTTTGTACATACCAATTTTTTCTTCATTCCCTCTAAGCCCACTCAGTTAGGTTTTTATTGCCACCATCCTACTGAAGTGACTCTTGTCAGTTTTACCAGTAGCTTCCATGCTCAGTCCAGTGGTCAGGCCTGAGTCCTCCTCTTACCTGACCCACCTGTGGAACAGAACATGGTTGATTACTTCCTTCTCTGTGACACACTTTCTTGGGTACTTGACTTCCAGGACATTATACTCTCTTGTTTTTTTTCTTACCTTTTTGGTGATTTCTTCTGTTTTAAAGTTGTCATACTCTGGGCCAAGTCTTTAGACCACTTTTCTTGATTCTTTTATTTAGTGATTTCATCTGCTGCTGCTGCTAGTCTCAAAGATTTAGCTCTTCAGTTAACCAGGACAGATAGCCAAAACCATTTATCATCTGGGTCCAGAGGGCGCTCTGATGTTTTATCTTGTTTAATTCTTTATGAGGGCTTCCCTAGGGGCTCAGATGGTAAAGAATCTGCCTTAAGAAATTAAGAAATGAGAGTGAAAAACAGCTTTATTAGAGATAAGAAAAAATTCATTCATGCAACTAATTACATATCTCTCCTGTAATGACTACAAGTCACATTTGAATACTGTTCGTGGTTTTTTACAAAATCTTTTTTGCAGTGCTTCATGTTTTTCTGTCCTTTTTGTATCCTCTCCCTTTCTTCCTGTTATCCAAGATGCATGCTTATGGTTGAGAGGGTAGATGTTCTCTTCCTAGTTCTGTATTTATTCCTCCAAATTCATTTCCTAGCTGTGTGAGGAATTGTCTTACTAATTTGCAGTCTTGTAATTGCAGCTTCTCCTGTAAAATGAAAGCATTTATTGTACTAATATCATATTGAAGAAAATAGACATAAGCTGTCTTCCAGCCATTCTTTTGCAAGTGCAGATTTTAACTCATCATTGTGTCTACCCCTTCTTTAGCCTTGTTAATAGTACAAGATCTCTGGATATTTTTTAAAAAGCGGTTTTTGAATCTATTAGTAGTTAATACACTGAGCTGAGAAGAATGTTAGTTTTTTTAAGCACAGAATGAATCATTGCTCTCTTTGAAATCTAAATAATGTGCTCTTGATTTCTCTTCCTTTTCCATCTGTGAAAATACATTGAAATTCAGCCCTGTTCTTCCGCATAGCACTAACTGAAGCAAGTTTTTTGCTGAGTAGTACTCAAGCCAATCCCAAACTTGTTCTAAAATTGTCACAAGTTGTATTTATGCCATGAGTTCCAGGTTCTGTGTCAGTGTTTGTACTGTTTTGACCCTTTGTTCTGCTCCTGGTCCTTTTGTAGAGCTCTATCTGTGTAGATCTGTATCTTCCAAATCTGTGATGTTTCACCGACATGCACTGTCCCAGTTTTTATTCCCAGTTTTCCTTAGTTTTGAAAGCATATATTAAAAAGGCAGCTTCCTTTGAATATAATCTAATTGCTTTTGAAAAGTCATTCATTAACGTGGAACATATCCATCTTATAAGTTCTGATTCCGGATTCCAAACATAGCCTTTAATAGGTTGTAGTTAATTATTGCTTCTGGTTCTTCTTCCCATACTTACATAGTCTGAATGCAATATTTAAAGATTTTTTTGAAATCCTTTGACAATACATAATTGTGTTGATAAGATGATCTTCTTTGCTTCATAATTGCAAAACATTTTTATTTTTATAAAAGCAGTATTTAGAATGATCAATCCAGAACCTTTTTTTCGTTTCTATACTGTTTTCTTCCAGCTACCTTTATACATGTATCTACCTTCAGCATTTGGCCGCTTATTAACTGTTTCAGGTGTTAGTAAATTTTGTCATGTTTTAAAAGAAGACCCATCCCAGGAAGTTTATATCCACCTGCCTACTTGACATTCCCATACCTCATCGTTACCTCAGACTTAACTTGGCCAAGCTGGACTCCTGGTCTCCACTTGCCTTCGCTGAGTCTCATACCTGTGGGAACACCTACAATCTTCCCTTCTCAGATGACAGCTTTCTGTTCCTTGGGCCAGAAAAAAACTTGAAGTTGTCTTGGACTCTTCTTTCTCCCTCACTCCAGTCTTATTAATCAGCAAATCCTTTAGGCTCTGCCTTTCAAAAATCACCTAAATCTGATCTCTTTTTACTAGCTCTGCAGTGGCTCTCCTGGCTCAGTACCCCATCCTCTCTCGCCTGTTTTATTGCAGAAGTCTCCTACCTGGTCTCCCCCACTTCCACCATTGACTCCAGATAATTTATTCTGAGCACACCATCTGACTTAAACCTTTGAAAAAATAAATCTGATCATGCTCAAAAATCCACTGATGGGTTTCACTCAGAAGAAAAGGCAGAGTCCCTACAAGGCTCTGTTGAACTGGCTCCTGGGTACCACTTTGATGTCTGTCTCCTGTTCTTCCCATTCCTCACACTCCAGCCACCCTGCCTTCTCGCTGCTCCTCAGACTTGCCAGGCACTCTGTAATAGTACTTCTTTCCTCTGCTGATTGTGCTCTTTTCAGATACCCTCGTGTGTACGGCTTCAGCTCCTTCACATCTTTGCTCACGTTACCTTTGCATTTAGTACTTTTTCAGTCATTTTATTGATTCTCCACAGCCCTCACCAGCTTCTAGTATATTATAAAAACATCTCTTTTACTGCTTTCCTCACCTATAGAGATTTTTGTCAGGTTTGTTTATTGCTGTTTCCCAGTGTCTAGAACAGTGAATGATGCTCAATAAATATTTGTCACATGGGTGGTAAATTCCAGAGGTTTTCTACCTCCTGGGTGTGTGTGTGTGCATTGAAAGAGTGTGTGCTCACTCTTTGACATCCCGTAGCCCGCCAGCTCCTCTGTCATTGGAATTCTCTAGGCAAGAATACTGGAGTGGGTTTCCATGCCCTCCTCCAGGGGATCTTCCCGACCCAGGGACTGAACCCACATCTCCTGCATTGGCAGGTGGACTCTTTGCCACTCGCACTACCTGGGAAGCCCTTTCTACTTACTACTTTTTCATTGACAAGGGAATATTTAGTAACTGTAGAACTTGTTAGTGCAGAACTCTCTTTGTGTTTTTCCTCTTCTCTCATACACTAGGGCCATTTGTCCCTCTCTGATGGTTATGCTCTGGAGGCAGTAGTGCTTCATGGTGCGGGCTTTGGAATCAAATTGATGAGTTTTCAAACCTGGCTGTCTGGCATTCTGTCTTAATGACATCCGGTATATTACTGTGTCTCTTCATCTATAAAATTAGAACATCAAAAACAGTATGTATCTCAGAAGGTTGTTTTGAGCCTGTGAAAGCTCTCAGTTCTTGGTATATGATAAATGTTCAGTTTATGTTAGTTACCATGATTGCTACCTGGTTAGACCGATCTGGACTGTTCTGAGTCAGTGACATTTCTGATGGCAGTACTGAGAACTCTGATACAGGGTTTACTTAATATCTATATTCTTCCCCCTTTGAAAATAGTACGGGTATGTTGGGTCTTTCTTTCTCCTTTTTACCTCTTTTTCTTTTACTATTTAAACTTTAGTTATTCCCACTGCCAGCACACTCTTAGATTTCTCCCTCCTCTCGTTTCAGCAAGTATTTAAGCACTTTCTTTCCCTTCCCCATTCTGTTCTAAATCTTCCTATGTTTCCTTTTCCTTGTCTCCATCTTTTTATCCCATTTACAAAGTAAACAGATTACCTTCCTTAAGATTGATTGATTAGAAATGCATTTGTATCAAGGAAAATGGAAATGTAGATTGGAAATGAAGTTGTATTTTTAAAAGTTTCACCCTCCCCCCAAAAAATTGCACCCATCACTAAAAGGCTTGAAAGTACTCCTACTCCTTCCTCTAAGTCTCCATAGAAGTCTCCACTTTCTTAGTGGATTAAATTTGTCTTCTACTTCTAACCAATATGCAAGATGATTTGGAAAAAAACACATCATTTCTTATTTAATTACATTGGCATTACTTGTAATTTGCTGCTGTTTTAGCTATCTTGTCCTCCTGTTTATTTCAGCTGTATGGTAGTTCATGTCCATTACTGGTTCCATGGACTCCTATGTTCTCCCCATTCCACCCCTCCATCCCTCCCTGATTACATTACTGGACTCTCATGGTCTGGTCTGGAAACCCAGCCACCATTTATAAATATGTACGTGTGTGTGTGTGTGTGTGTTTCTTTTAATGGGGAAATATGATCAATTCTGAACATTCTGAAGTAAAGATGAATTTTTACACTATGACCCACTTTATAAATTTTAGACAGATTGTATATTGGCTATAAAATTCTTTGCAGAGCAGACAAGATGGACCCATCTAGGCATGTATTTAAAGAGGTTTTATTTTGAAACTCTATGGGCCTTTCAACTGTAAGGTATGCTGTGGTTTTACCTAATTCATGTTACAAGGAAAACAGTACTCTTTTTGCTCCCTTTTTTTGGTCTAATCATTTTCTGGGTACATTTCATAAACACAAAGATGATTAAAATGTTAATTAAAAGTATCCTGTCTGTATGTATGAACTCTGGGTTCTTCTTACTGTTTTTCTGTTACATAGTTAGCCCATTCATTCATCCATGCTGATTGACAGTGACCATTTTAGGGAAGTACTATAAAGCATAATGAAAACTGCTGAATTTCTACTTCTATATATTGGTAATTTGGTAATTGGTAATTTTTCCAGTAATTTTTTTGTCAAGTTTTCATTTTTATTATTTTAAATTATTTTTAATTGGAAGACAATTACTTTACAATATTGCGATGGTTTCTGCCATGCATCAACATGAATCAGTCACAGGCATACATATGTTCCCTCCCTCTTAAACCTCCTCCCTCCCTCCACTAATTTTTATTTTCCTTTGAACCCTTAAGATTCTGTTTTCACCAAGAAGTAGCCTAATTTATCAATCAAATAAATAAATTTTTAAATGTATGTTCAAGTTGGGCAGTAAAGCTTTTTACTTGTATTTTTACTATTTCACCAAACAGAAATATATTAAGCAAATTTCTTAAAAACTTGGTAATGAAAAATTCTATTTTGTTTTGCTAATAATATGTAAAAATATAAGTGTCAAGTCATAGACTCCCATGGCATAAGAAGGGGCTTGGAGAGTAGGCAAGTTGAAAGGGGTGCTTGGGGCTTGGCCAGATTCTTAAAATGGCAGTCTGCCTCTTTATGGTGCTGGCTGCAGAACAGACACGCGTGCAGACCTACCTTGAGCATTTGTTATTTGCAGAGTTTGGAGACTATGAAGGATATGTTACTTTCCTAAGCACAGAATCATATTTTGACCACCCATTATTTGACGGATTTTATTTAATTTCTCCTATGTGTAGGTGTCTTATAGTTTGCCTCTCAGAATGTTACCTGAATTTTTGCTTAAAGCTAACCAGTGGCCCCATTCTCATTCTTCAACTGAAAGAAAAGGTGAGAGGGAGGAGGGTGTTTATGTTTATATTTTAGATTTAACAAATGAGTTAAGCTTTCCTTTTGAATACCTTCCCAAAGGACTTCAGTTCTGTTGTCTTAGTTCACTGGGTCGGCTGTAACAGAGAACCAGAGACCCGTGACTTAAACAGCAGAAGTTTCTCTCTCACTGTTCTGGAGGCTGGGAAGTCCCAGATCAAGGTGCCTACCAGGTAGGCCTCTCGGCTCGTAGGCTACCACCATCTCCCTGTGTGCTTAATTGACGTCATTTTTGTGCATGCCTTGTGGGGGAGCAAGAGCAGGAATTTGGGTGCTCGTGGAGGTCAACTCTCCACTGTAAGGACACTCATTCTGTCAGTTTGGAGACCCTGAGGCCCCGTCTTCTAACACAGCTGCACTGGGGATTAGGACTTCACCACGTGAATTTTGCCAGGGAGGGACCCACCAACATTCAGACCATTCACTTATTTTCTTAATTCATCCCAAATTTGAGTAGTTACTATGCACTGACCTCCTTTCTAGTCCTGCCACCGTCCAGCTCAGTTCAGTTCAATTCAGTCACTCAGTCGTGTCTGACTCTTTGTGACCCCATGGACTGTAGCATGCCAGGCTTTCTTGTCTATCACCAGCTCCTGGAGCTTGCTCAAACTCAGGTCCATCGAGTCAGTGATGCCATCCAGCCTTCTGATCCACTGTCGTCCCTTTCTCCTCCCACCTTCAGTCTTTTCCAGCATCAGGGTCTTTTCAAGTGAGTCAGTTCTTGGCATCAGGTGGCCAAAGTATTGGCGTTTCAGCTTCAGCATCAGTCCTTCCAGTGAATATTCAGGACTGGTTTCCTTTAGGATGGACTGGTTGAATCTCCTTGTAGTCCAAGGGACTCGCAAGAGTCTTCTCCAACACCACAGTTCAAAAGCATCAATTCTTTGGCACTCAGCTTTCTTTATAGTCCAACTCTCACATCTATATGTGACTATAGTAAAAACCATAGCTTTGACTAGACGGACCTTTGTTGGCCAAAGTAATGTCTCTGCTTTTTAATATGCTGTCTAGGTTGGTCATAACTTTTCTTCCAAGGAGCAAGCATCTTTTAATTTCATAGCTGCAGTCACCATCTGCAGTGATTTTGGAACCCAAGAAAATAAGTCTTTCACTGTGTAAACTCAAAGCAGTGACTCAGCCTCACTAGGCCACAGCTTATCTGTAAAACAAAGGGTCGAACCTGTCAGTAGCCATGATTCACTCAACCTCCATCAATACTAATTCCATTTTCATTTGCTCTTATTTTCCTCTTTCCCTGGTACACTTAGGATTTTGCTTCAGGTGTCCTCTCTGTTTTTACCCTTTTTTTCTTCTGCTGTTGTTTCTTTGTATTTTTTGTGTTCATGTTCTGCCTTCTATCTCTATCCACTCTTCCCTGAATTGTACATATTTTCTAAGAACTTTTAAGTTTACTATATTTATTGGTGTAAAAATTTAACAAGTAGATGGAATGTCTTATATTTATTTCTGTTAAAATATACTGCAAATCTTTAAATCAGATCAACTCTGAGTTAAATTGCTTTTTGGCCACTTCAAGACATTTTTGGATTGTTTTCCTATTTTTCTTAGAATTTAGCCTGATGGAGGCTAGAGGTGTTGTTTTTCATGTATGCTTTTACTCAGATGCATTGTGGGAGATCAGTATGACTTAACAATGATGACAGCAATGGACTTTGCACTTTCAGGGGAAGGAATGACCTGTGCTAGCCCTTCCAATCTCTCCCTTTTGATTTGTGACAAAAGAATATAGTTGTTCCACAGTCTTCTTTTGTGAGGATCAGCAATGATCTCTGAAGTCAGCTTCACAGGTTATAAAAAAATGTGGGTAACATGGGTGCAAGACTGTGTTGGCACTGACATTCCCATGACTGATGGAGAAAGTTTGCCAGAAACAGTGTTACCTGGACTATTATAAGAACTAGATCATCAGTGGGGAGAGGTCATACCCTAGTTGTAATATAAATTCTTAGTCTGATGGGCAGAATCTGAAGAAACAAATCATTCTGAAACAAACTCGGCACAATTTCAAGCTGTTTCTTCTGGTTTTCTCTGTGAACTCTTCTTTCAAGTCGGGTGAATTCTCTGTGTCCCAGCACTTAGCTCAGGATTGAATGTATATCAGATACTCAGTGGTAAGGGTTGAATCGACCTGAACTCTGGCATTCCATCTTGCTTAGAATTGTCGGTCTCCACCTGCACTTGCCCTGCCCAGCCATGGCCACAGAAAGCATGCACGTTCAAATCTCTGAGTTAGAGAGTTTATCCTGACCTTATATCACAGAGCCACTTTCCCACTGCTCAGCACAGTCTTTAAATAATCTGATGCTTCCTTACCTATGTGCCAGGGTTTAAAAATGACCCTTGTTAGAGTGGCTTATCTCCTCGCCTGGTCTTTTTATTCTCATACATGATGATGCCCTAGTTTTTCTTGGGGCCTGAACCCAGCACTGAACCCCGGTTCAGTTTACAGAGGACTCCCTTGACTTGTATGTTTCTTTGATATATTGGATCCCGATTCCCTTTTTCTTCTTTGAGTTGAATGGCATTCCTTGTGTGACTAGGAAAAGTGAGGTTTGGCCTGTCCTCTCACACTGCAGCCGTTGAATGAGGACAGCTCAGATTAGGCTAGTTTGATAATGACTGGAAGCCTGAATCATTTGGATCTGGGCCTCTTTCTGTAAGATGCGTCTTTCCCCATTTATACTGCTTTATTTATTTCCACGTAAGAATTCCTTGCTCCTAGGAGTCACTCACTGTCTCCCTACATGTTCATGTTGCCTACTAATGTTACCCTCACCCTGAATCTCTCTCCACTGTTGTTCAGAACTCCATTCCCTCTGCACTGGGCCTTCACTGCTTCGTCCTGTTTTGTCTTCCTTTCTCTTACCTCCGCATCTCTTCTGTCCCCCTCTCCTCCCCCCACACAACACACATTACTTAGGGAAACCCAGTTGTATTTCAGAGTGTGGGTCTTGAAACATGTTTATGCATCACCAAAGTTCAGTTTCCCTTCATCTTACCTCCCCTTCACCTTACTGAAAATAGTGACCTTTTAGAGTAGCTTTCAAGGGAGGGAGCAACATACCAGCTCCCTTAGGATGCTGCCGATCGGGAGCCAAGTGGCACGAAGAAGGAGGAGCACAAAGAGTGAACCATTAAAATCACCGATCAAAACTCCGGAGCTAATGGAAGCCAAAGAAGAGGGGGGAGGGCAGGAGAGGGGGAGACTCAGATGTGGGGGAGATTTACTGTTAAGATAATAAGGCAATCCAGAATACGCGGAGCACCCCAGTGAGTGATTTTCCTTAATTTTCACATTTTGTGTGGCCATGTCCCTCCTTGTATTGCTAAGGAGACTAAGCTGTGTTTCCTTACACATCTCTAAATAAAAGGTAAAAAAAAATACAGTTCATTAAACTCTTGTTGCTTCCAAACAAATCCTGACAGTTCAAATATCTGGAAGTCAGTGCCTGAAAACATAACACATCCTACCATTTTGAGAGGAAATTGAGACCTGCGTTTATCCACCATTTATCCAGAAAGGCGTGTGCTCTGTATAAATCCAGCGGCGTCTCCTGCACTGTCAGCGTGTGCTCTGCAGTACAGTTGGTGCTCACAACGTGACCCAGGTATCTTCAGTTTAGTTCTGTGTTACTGATTCTCATGTACAACAGTTCTCAGTTAGCCAGAAAGTTCTGTGGTGGGTTTTTTTTTTTTTTTTTGTATTTTTTTTTTAATTCAACTTTACTAATTCTTGTAAGGCACAGAAGTTGTTGAGAAGCCCTTTTCTGGTGTCCTCCTTTTGCATATAGGTTACTGTTTTGAACCATTGGAAAGAAGCTTGTCACAAAAGTCCAGAAGTGTGTTTAGAGCCATGATCCCAGTTAGAAATGAGGAGATATAAATCAGAATCTCAGAGCTATGGTGAGAGACTGTATAGTTCAAAAAAGAATATTCAGACCTCCAAGTCATAATGAACATTTTATGCAAGTAAGGCTGTGTATAATAATCTAGGCTGATGGAGGAGGATTCAGAAGATAAAAGTCAGTAAATAATGTAGTACAAGTGTTTTGAAAGTGAGTAAGAAACACTTGTTTAGAGTCTCTGATTTTCTCAGAGTGACTGGAAGAATTTCCACTTGCAGTAAATTCCATACTTGCAGTAAAGTATGTCATTAGAGCCTGTTCAACTCAGAAGATGTGGGATGGCTTGAGGAAAATTCAGGCCCAACCAGAAAGGGGCAATAGATTCTTGACCCCAGATTTTCCCTTGAGGATTTGTAGCCAGATTGTCTTAAACAACTGTTTAATAAAAAGCAAAACACATACACATACACAGCAAAGGTCTCTCTTACTATTTTAGCCCCTTAGTAAGACCGTTGGAATGTTGGAGCCGGAATGTTTCTTGTCAGTTGGTCCCTGACTTGAAAAAATTACAGTGGGCCTAGGATTTGGGTCTCTGGCCTAACTCTTGGGAGAGAAAGAGCTTGGGGGTTTTGTGAAAGGTGATAAGGGTTAAATGAAAGTAAAGGACCTTTAATCAGAAGGAAACATCAGAGTTAGGATTAGGACTTGAACTTGGGGAAAATACATAAATTAGAATATTAATTGTTCACCAAGGAAAAATAGGAGTGTTTGAATGGAACAGCTTCTTAAAGAAGGAATTATCACAACCCTGTTAGTTTTCTGGCCTTTGGGTTCTTAATCTTTATTTTGGATCTTGAACCTCTTGAGAATCAAATGAAAGCTCTGGACCAGGTCCCCAGAACAATGTACATTTTTACAACATTTTGTACACGGTTTTCAGAGGAAAAACGGGTCCTGTGAAGCCCAACCATATTAAGAACATATTAACTTTTCTGTCAGCTGCTGCTGCCCAGACTTAGCCAAAATATAGTGAACTTGGTGTCATAGGAAGTATTTGGGTGCTGTAAGATGATTAATACTGCTGGCATGTGGATGAAGAATGGATTAAATTCAAGGTAAAAAGTGTATGTGTGCATTAGACCCGTACTCTTGTGCCAGGCAATAATAGAATCTGGATTTTAAAGAATTTACTTTCTTTTCATGTCTCTTTATTTAGAACTTAAAATTTAAAAAAGAAGGTAATTGATACAACTGAAGTAGGGGGTATATATATTATTTAATGGGCTGGACGTAAGATCCTAGAAAATCAGCTGCAATCCAGGCTTTGTCATTCACTGCAGCTCTGAGTAAGTCATTTATCCTGTTGTATAAAAACATACATCGTAGATAATGCTGCTGCTGCTGCTAAGTCGCTTCAGTTGTGTCCTACTCTGTGCAACCCCATAGACGGCAGCCCACCAGGCTCCCCCGTCCCTGGAATTCTCCAGGCAAGAACACTGGAGTGGGTTGTAGATAATGCTAGCAAACTAAATTGTAGGATACTGAAAAGCAGCACATACAGAGTTGCTCCAAGTCATGTAACTTCCATGTTAAAACCACAGGTATCGGAATCACGATCTCAGAGGCTAATACAAAATGGAAGATTTCCGTGCATGGCAGCTTGTAGTTAAGGTGAAAATAGCAGGCCGGATCAGGTCATAGATTTAGAGTGAGGTCCTGTATATGTAAAGGCTTCCCTGGTGGCTCAGACGGTAAAGCGTCTGCCTACAATGTGGGAGACCCGGGTTCAGTCCCTGGATCGGGGAGATCCTCTGGAGAAGGAAATGGCAACCCACTCCAGGACCCTTATCTGGAAAATCCCATGGACGGAGGAGCCTGGTATGCTACAGTCCATGGGATCACAAAGAGTTGGACACGACTGAGCGACTTCGCTTTCCTTTCCTGTATATGTAAGAAAACTGAAGCTGTGGTGGGCTTACTCACTGGGGCTAAGAACTGAAAGGTCAGGTGGTATTGACCTTTCATGTGCCAAAGTCTGGAACCCAAGGGTACTAGCCGAGGCAGGTGAATTTTCATGCTGAGGCAAATAGCCCAGGCAGACTGTTAAGAGATTCCACTCTTGAGTAAGGTACCTGAGGACTAGGGATTCAAGGCCTCTTTAGTAAACAGGTTTTGTACACCATTTATTCCTTTTTTTAATTTGTCTTTTCTTCAGCAAATACATTGTGCAAACCTCCTGTGGGCCGAGCACTGCTATCAGTTCTAGGAATATGCAGCGTCTTTGACTTGATGCTGAATCAGTCAAACCAGTGCTTCATCAAAGAACTACTTTTATATGTTTTTGGTAAAAGTAGGAATGAGTTCCTAAACTTATTAGCCTAAAGCTTGGCAGAGTCTGGAGCGAGACAGTCTGGCTGGAGTGAAAGGAAGGAGACAGTAAATAACAGTTCTTCCTTCCTGCCCTCGCTAATATTTTAGAACTTAAGGGTTGATTTTCCTAGATTCTTTTGATTTGGTGGTAAATAATACCATAGTTTTTGATACTTTGGGGGAATCTTATGCATGGTATTTTGGTTTTAAAAGGTGATTTCAAAGTCTTTGTGATAGATCCTTTCCTTTTGTTGTCTTAAGTGGGAAGTAATGAGTACCGTAATACTAACTACAAGACTTTTCTAGAAAAGATTCTACATATTGTTCCCTTATTGATTTGAACCAGATCTTCTGTTTTAATTCTTCCTTTCAGTTTTAATGGTTTATATAAGTAATATAAAAAATAGTTTTAAAAAAAGTGGTGTGATATACAGTGTTGGATATTACATTGGTAAAATAATCATATCTAAAAGTGTGTTTTCTTATATTTGTGTTTTGTTTTAGCTAGGGTTACTGAAGGGAACTTAATCTGGAGATAATAAAGAACAAAAAATTTTGACTTGGAAACTGACAATCAAATGGAACATGTGAATCCTTATTACTTTTCTTTATAAAATAATTTTCAAGGAGTGTAATGGAAAAAAGCTTATCAAACATGTTAACCAAGGAAACATCTCTTTAAGTTTTTCTTAAAAATTTTTTAAAATTGAAATATAGTTGATTTGCAATGTTATATATACTGTATATTGTATATATGTATACCTGAAACTAACATATATTAACATATATATTCTGTAAAAGAAATATATTTTTTTCTTTTTCAAATTCTTTGCCCTTATAAGTTATTATAAAACACTGAGTACAGTTGCCTGTACTTAAATTCTGATACTGCTTTCCAAAGCAAAACCTTTAGTTAGTATGTTTAAGAAACATGACTCTTAAGAGACAATGTCCACATGCTACTTTTGTCCTCTGATAAGGGCAACTATGTGTCTAGTGAGCACAAAGAATACCCATAATGTTTTGGTAACTCCATAGGAAGGAACATATGATATAATAATTATAAATGTTAGGCGTAATCATTTTGTGGTGTCAGTAATTTTCGCCTGCATTCTCATCGGATTGTTTCTTCACTGTTGAGTTTTGAGGGCTCTTTTCTGTTTTCTCGACACTAGAATATTACTTGGGCGGAGGTTTTGGGAAGCCTGGTTATAGCCTAGCAAGGGTGGAAGTCTCAGCTCTCCATTTGGCCTTTTCTGCTCTGTGTGGAAGTGAGATGGGGGTATGGCTGGACTAGACTATTAAGATTTTCCGTCTTGCTAGGGTGGCCGTTTCTGTGTTCTTTGCTTACAGAGAGCAAGCTTTCATGGGACCTCTTTTGTCTGAACCATTGGCATTTCCAGGTTGTTTAGCTACAAGTTTGGGTTCTAGAAGGCATATGGGAAACCCAGGGAACTCACCACTGTGTTCTGAGGTCCCAGTCCAGTTTGCTGTCTTCTCTCCACCTCTAAGAGGTGTCTTACGTTTGTTTAATATATAAAATGTGTAGGGTCTTAAACTGTATCTAGTGGAAGGAATAGGGATAAGTGTAAGTACTCCTTCTGGGAAGCAGATGTCACGCCTTTTATTTTATGTTAACTGATGGTATTTCTGTCAAAGAGAAACATATATATCAATATAAATGTTTCAAGAGAAATAAATGGTCCATGTGCTATCTTCCAAACTGTCTTTCTGTGTACATCTTTTCTTTTCTTATGAATTAAAATTCTACAAATCATAGGACTCCAGAGATTTTCTGAAAATAGATAATTATCTAATAATGCTGTTGAATGGAGCCTTCATGGTATCTTTTCTGATATATGACCCACCTCCCACCCCCCAAAAAAATTTTTTGTTTGTTTCTTTATTTTTTTTGGCAAGTTTTTTGCCAAAGATTTATGGCAAGTTTTAAAAACTTACCCCTGAACTAGACTTTTGAGAAAATCTCCTCAAAATACACTGTTTTTCTGGCCATTATGAAAATGTAATCGTCAGTCTGCAACATACTTGGTTCCACTAGGTCTGTGTGTCTTCTGATTTGCCCCCAGCACGTGTCTGTCTTAGACACACTGGCTGCAGTTTGACAGCCATTATTTGACATCTGGTTGCTGAGTGTGTCAGCAGTTTCGTCTCCCTGGATGTGCCATTGTTCATGTCATGGCCACCTTTTTATAAAGAACTACAC
Source organism: Bubalus bubalis (assembly GCF_019923935.1). Taxonomy (NCBI): domain Eukaryota; kingdom Metazoa; phylum Chordata; class Mammalia; order Artiodactyla; family Bovidae; genus Bubalus; species Bubalus bubalis. Next base: position 46,153,076 of record NC_059160.1, read on the forward strand.
TTCGGAAAGTAATTCCAGTTCCCACAGTCCTTATCTGAGACCTTTGGAGTCAGATATCTATTATAATTTAGAATCTTAGATTTTAGACAAGAATAGCAGTACATGTACTCTCTGTTAGGGTCACACCCCTAGTTGGGGTGCTGGCTAGTCATCACACTCATTCATATATTTACAGCTAAATGGCTTTTAATATTCACTCTTGTTACAGTGTTGGGTCCCATTTCATCACCTAATGGATCTCTTTTCCACCACCACACACAAAAAAAAGAAAGGTAGGGAGAGGGAGCAGAAAGAAGGAAAGTTTTCCAAGCTCTTTGGACTTTATTTTACACAGAAGGGCTTGTGGGCCTGTGGAGACACTCAGCAAGCCCAGTTAGAGTAGAGGCCGCTATTTTTAGACCTGAACTCCCGGCTGTCTGACTGGTGAGGTGCTGCTCTAGGCCTGGATTTGCCAACTGTGATTGTTTCCAGTACAAAAACAAAAGCGGCTATTGGTTTAATCCTGTTATATGGTGTTGATCTTAAAATTCGTTGGATTCAAATTAGGATTTTGAGTTTAATCCTGTAAGGATCAGACTAACTTTCATCTTATTTATCCTAAATCCCTCTTTAATCTTGTTAATTATGCCAGGCCATTTTCCCAAGGGCTCGGGTAAATATAGTGTATATATTCATATAGTTGTTTCTCCAAGATATCTCTCTCCACCAGCCCCTTCTCTCTCAAAAAGATCACTTTTCTCACGCAGAACTAGAGAGACACACATACTTCTCTGAAGTAGCATTAGTATTATTGCAAGGATGACATCAGCTCCGTGTTCGTACACATACGATGAAAGTGGGTCTTGGCATGGCCTCCTGAGGGGAATCTAGTTGTCTTCTTGTATTTCCTGAAGGAGGCGTATGGCACTCTTCTGAAAGAAGATATTATTTGAGTTTAGAAGCTCTTAGTCAGAATATATTCGCTGGATTGATTGTAATTGAGACACCACTCCCTCATAATAGAACAGAAAATAGTTCTCAAGTTTTGACCTTCACCTTGAAATTGTACCTTGTGTCATGGGAAAAGAAAGTGTGTGTTTGGTCTTGGATCTCCTTGCTTCCACTTTGCAGAAGAGAACTGATTTAGGCCTGTGTTCTCTGTTTCTTTCTCTCCTTATTTTAAAGGAAAAGAATAATTGTCAATGACCATCCTCTCCAAGGCAATCAAAATAACAGATCCTAGCTAACTGTAAATTCTTTTTTTTTTTTTTCTTTTTTAATCTCTACTTTTAGGAGTGGAAAGTCATGTAACTGGGTCAAAAGTTATACTGATAGATTCAGGAGCTAGTAAACCTGTACCAGATGATCCTTCTGGAGGCCCCATGTAGAGCCTGTTCTCCCTCTAACTGTTGGGTAGTTGTTGCTATTGTTGGCTAACTAACAGTTGGAATATCTGATGTCGATTCCTTAAACTCCTAGAACATGATGGTTTTATGTTGTGGGCAAAGACAGCTGTGATAGACTATTAATCTTTCTCTGCTTATTTCACTTATGCCAATTACACAAGGATTCCTATATATAAAAGGTGTAACAAACCATTGCTTTACAAATTAAAACTAGACTTTAGAATATATTGGTATATATGTTGGTATATTCAGCTGTATTTTATTTTTCAATGAAATGGGTCCAAAGCCTTTTTATGCATGTATGTTTATGAATGTTTACTTTGCATACTTATTCAGAAGAAAATTAGAGGATCTTCTTGGCAAAAACGAGAAATGAGTCTTTCTGGAAATAGTGTAATGCTGACATTGTGATAGTGAGAAGTAGTGTTGTTCAGTCACTCAGTCGTGTCCAACTCTCTGTGACCCCATGGACTGTATCCCACCAGACTCCCCTGTCTATGGGATTTCCTGGGCAAGAATACTGGAAAATTACTGGAAAATTGGAGTGGGTTGCCATGTCCTTCTCCAGGGGATCTTCCCGACCAAGGGATCAAACCTGCATCTCCTGCATTGGCAAGCAGATTTTTTTTTTTTATTTATTTATTTATTTTAATTGGAGGCCACTTACTTTACAATATTGTGGTAGTTTTTGCCATACATCGACATGAATCAGCCATGGGTGTACATGTGTCCCCCATCCTGAACCCCCCTCCCACCTCCCTCCTCATTGCATCCCTCAGGGTTGTCCCAGTGCACCGGCTTTGAGTGCCCTGTTTCATGCATTGAACTTGGACTGGTCATCTATTTCACATGTGGTCATATATAGGTTTCAGTGCTATTCTCGCAAATCATCCCACCATTGCCTTCTCCCACAGAGTCCAAAAGTGTGTTCTTTACATCTGCATCTCTTTTGCTGTCTTGCATATAGGGTCGTCGTTACCGTCTTTCTAAATTCCATATATATGCATTAATATACTGTATTGGTGTTTTTCTACCTGACTTACTTCACTCTGTATAATAGGCTTCAGTTTCATCCACCTCATTAGAACTCACTCAAATGTGTTTTTTTTAAATAGCTGAGTAATACTCCATTGTGTATATGTACCACAACTTTCTTATCCATTCGTCTGCCGGTGGACACCTAGGTTGCTTCCATGTCCTGGCTATTATAAACAGTGCTGCGATGAACACTGGGATACATGTGTCTGTTTCCATTCGGGTTTCCTCGGTGTGTATGTCCAGCAGCAGGATTGCTGAGTCATATGGCAGTTCTGGTTCCAGTTTTTTTAAGGAATCTCCACACTATTCTCCATAATGGCTGTACTAGTTTGCATTCCCAGCAACAGTGTAAAAGGGTTCCCTGTTCTCTGCACCCTCTCCAGCATTTATTGTTTGTAGACTTTTTGATAGCAGCCATTCTGACTGGTGTGAGATGGTACTTCATTGTGGTTTTGATTTGCATTTCTCTGATAATGAGTGATGTTGAGCATCTTTTCATGTGTTTGTTGGCCATCTGTATGTCTTTTTTAGAGAAATGTCTGTTTAGTTCTTTGGCCCATTTTTTGATTGGGTCATTTATTTTTCTGGAATTGAGCTGCGTGAGCTGCTTGTATATTTTTGAGATTAATTCTTTGTCAGTTGCTTCGTTTGCTATTATTTTCTCCCATTCTGAAGTCTGTCTTTTCACCTTGCTTATAGTTTCCTTTGTTGTGCAAAAGCTTTTAAGTTTAATTAGGTCCCATTTGTTTATTTTTGCTTTTATTTCCATTACTGTGGGAGGTGGGTCATAGAGGATCCTGCTATGATTTTGCCTATATTTTGCTTAAGTTTCCTCTAGGAGTTTTATAGTTTCTGGTCTTACATTTAGATCTTTAATGGCAGGTGGGTTCTTTACCAGGATCTAATTATAAAAATGGGAGAATTGGGGGGTTAAGGAACTCACTTTAGGTGATGGAGTGATTGTGTTATCTAGATACTTTGCCGGAAGTGAGCAGGGGCAACCAGATTTCTAATCCGCTTTGGGGGAAGCTCCGTATCAGGGCTGTACAGAAACATTCAGTGAAGCAGCTCTTTTATCATAAAGAGAATTTTAATTAAAGAATGTTCTTGCATCATAAGCAGAGTAAGCGACAGGCGGCTACACTGGGCATTTATCTCCTTCAAAACACATTACCAGTAATTGCTGTATTAAATCAAAGTCAGAAGAGATTATAGGTCTGAATCAAGCAAGGGGCTGGTGCCAACCCAGGGATTCCCACACTGCTGCATCGCTGCTGTCAGAGCCCTGCTCCCATCCTCAGTGGGGACAAGCGTCAAGTGATGCCTGACAATTCATCTAGAAGGCGTAGGCATGACGAACACAATCTGAGAAGAGAGCCAGTTACATATTCAAGACCTCATGGCCTTGCCTTTTGGTTAGCTTTTTGTTTTGAGCACAAAAGTACAGTTTCTCATTGTTTTGGTACTACTGGTCAGAGAATTTGTTACCTGTCTTCCACTTGAGGAGATTTGCTTTGAGATAAAAATCACGTGTACTGTCTCTGCTGCTTTACTTAACTAACATTGCCTTCTTGGTCAAGCATGGTCTTCTCATTTTGAGAAATGCATTCAAAAGCAATGTGCCAAGGTACACCCGTTCCTCTTTCTGAGACAATCGTCTGGCTTTTACATACTTTCTGCTTCCTGTTGAGGCTGCTTTTCCTCAGATATCCATCTGGCTTCATAAATCAGGTAATTCTGAATCTCTTTTAAATGCCCTTCTTAAATTATTGGAACCGATGACAACGACAACCACAATAACAGGAACTATCTGCTGTATGCTAGGTGCATTCCTATGTTACCTGATGTAATAATTGCACCCATCCTCTGAAGTAGGAATTTTTCTTATTTTCTTTTTCCACATGAAGGACCTGAGGCAGAGATGTTAAATAATTTTTCCAAAGTTACGCAGCTAGAAGTGTAAGTGTTAGTCACCAGTCATGTCCGACTTTTGCAACACCGTGGACAGTAGCCCCCCAGGCTTCTCTGTCTATGGGATTCTCTAGGCAAGAATTCTGGAATGGGTTGCCATTCCCTTCTCCAGGGGATCTTCCTGACCCAGGGATAGAACCCAAGTCTTCCACACTGAAGGTGAATTCTTGACCTTCTGAGCCAGTTACACAGCTAGAAGTGATGGAACTACAATCTGAATCCCAGGGGTTTGGCTTCAGAACCCTGGACTCCTGACTACCCAGTGTGTTGCTTATGTAACCCAGTAGACCCTCTCTTGGGCATTAGGGATAATTTAAGGAATAAGATAGATTCTATAGTGCCTGCTCTCCTGGAGCGGGAAAGGCAGAAATTATATGTATGACAAGTTGGAAAGGACATATACAAGTGCCAAGGGGGCATGTAGCAGGGTCCAACCTAAACTAATCCAAGGTGATTTTCAGGAAAACCTGCCCTTTGTTTCTGCTTGTATCTTATACCTAATTTACCACCATACCCATAATCTTCCTTTTGATAAGACTTTTTCTGTAATATTTTAGGGCATACTTCCCCTTCAGCCCCTTACCAGTCTACATGTCTCCCCCAAATGAAAATAACTAGCCCTCTGCAAATTCATTGCAGTAAATAAGGCAGCAGTTCATTTATTTTAATTTTTAAACAGCTCTATTGAAGTATAATTAATATGCAATAAGCTGCAAATGTGTAAAGCTTATTTTAAGTTTTGACATATGTATATGCCTATGAAATCATCACCACAACCAAGACAATAAATATACTAATCATCTCCAAAAGATTCCTTGTGCCCCTTGGTAATCTTTCTTATCCCCACCCATTTCCAAGCAACCTCTGATCTGCTCTCTGACACTGCAGCTTAGTTTTCCTTTTTTAGTATTTTATAAAAATGAGATAATACAAGAAATACTCTTTTTGCCTAGCATCTTTCACCCAGTATAGTTATTTCAAAATTCATCCATGTTATTTTATATACCAATGGTTCCTTTATTTTTATTGCCAAGTAATAGTCCATGTGGATATACCACAGTTTGTTCATCATTTATCTGTTCATGGACATTTGCGTTCATTTCAGTTTTACACTATGACACACAAAACCGTTCGGAGTACTCATTTCCAAATCTTTATGTGGATATATGTTTTCATATTTCTTGAGTAAATACTTAGAAGTGGAATGCACGGATCATATGATAGGGGTATAATTAGCTTTTTGAGAAATTTTTAAACTATTTCCACATTGGTTGTACCATTTGACATTCCTGCCAGCAGTATTTGAGACTTTCTGTTCCTCCATAGCCTTGTCAACACTTGGTATTGTCAGTCTTTTTTTAATTTTAGTGTAATAGGAGGGTAGTAGTATTGTTGTGGTTTAATTTCCTAATAGGTGGTGATATTGAGCACCTTTCCAAGAGTGTATTTAGCTTCCCTGTCTTGTCTTTGGTCAGGTATCCAAATCTTTTGCCCATTAAAAAAAATGGGTTGCAAGTTTTCTTATGGTTGAGCTTGGTGAGTTTTTATATATTCTGGATGTCGTTTATCAGACATGCTTTGCAAATATTTTCTCTCAGTTAAGACTTATCTTTTTATTGTCCTAGCAGTGTCTTTTGAAAAGCAGACGTTTTTAATGAAATGCAATTTATTAACTTGCTCTGTTGTGAATTGTGCTTTTGGCATCACATCTTAGAAATCTTTGTCTAATCAAAGGTCACAGAAATTTTCTATTTGAAGCTCTGTAGTTTTGTGTTTTACATTTTCAGGTCTGTGGTTCATTTTGAGTTAAATTTTGTATATGGCATAAAGTATGGATCTAGGTTCATTTTTATCTCATGTGGACATCCAGTTGTTCTGGTACCACTTGCTGAAAAGACTGTTCTTTCTCCACTGAGTTGCCTTTGCACCTGTGGGTCTATTTTTGGTTCTTCTGTTCCATTGATCTATTTTTCTATCTTGACACCAATACCACACTCTCTTATAGGAATGTGAGTATTATGGGATTTAGCAGACTTCAGGAAAGTGGTAATAAGATGTGCTGTACCTCAGACATAGCATTTGCTTTTAGCACACATATTAAGAAAAAAAAGATAATCATAATATTTTAAAACCTATTTTTGAATAGTAGAATGAAGTAGAGAAATATACTGTGTTCATGGCCTAGAAGACCTGATATTCTTAAGATAATAATTGTCCCCAGACTGATCTGTAGATTCAGTGTAATGCCAATCAGAATCCAAGCCAGATTCTTACAACAGTTAGTAAGCTGATTCTAAAATTCATGTGGAAATGCCAAGGACCTAGAAGAGCCAAAACAACTTTGGGAAAAAAAACCCAAGGTTGGAGGACTAACACAGCCTGATTTCAAGTGACAGTAATTAAGATGATGTCATATTAGTGCCAATATTGAGATATCCCTTTAATGTTATGCAGTGAGATTGTGTCTGTTAGGTTTTGTGGCGTAACAGACCTCCCCCAAACTTAATAGCTTAAAACCACATTGGTCATTTGTTTGCTCACAATGCTGTGGGTCAGGAATTTGGGTGACTCTTCTCGCCTGGGTGGCTGGGCGCAGGTGGTCTAGGATGACCTCATTTTCATGTCTGGCAGTTGGTGAGCTAGTTGGTTGGGAGGCTCAACTGGAACAGCTTGGCCCTCTTCTACTTGGTTTCTCGTTCTTCACAGTTCTTCCCGTGGTCAGCTCAGGGTTCTAGAGAGGAGGAGAGGGCAGCCCCTGGGACAGGCACCTGTCAGCTCTCTGCTTGTGTCACATTTGCTGATGTCCCAATGGCCAGTCGAGTCACAAAGCTGAGACCAAACTCCAGGGCTGGAGGGAAAATTCTGTCTCTTAAATGGGGGGCTGTGAAATGTGACCATTTTTGTAATCTACCACAGAGATACTATCAGTTGAGACAAAAGTTTCTGTGGAGAGTAAAAGTCTCTATTGTATAAGATAATCATGTAGAATCATTTGTAGATTCTACATCTACAAATGTAGATGTAGATTCTTATTTCCCTAAAGTATGAGAATATTTACAATTATTTTCTGTCTGAAAGGTAGTATCTTTTTACCCTTATCTTTTATGTACTATTTGTCTTTATGGATTTAAAGTGAATGTCTGTTGTCCCATGGTTTACGGATACATTTTACCTCTTAATAATACTGACTTAGAATGAAAGAACAGTTGAAAGACACTTGTAAAAGTGATACTAATTCCTGGCCTCACAGACTGTATGCCATGTCTGTCACTCCAGGTGTCAATAGAAGAATGTATTTCAGCCATAGCATGGCACACCCTGGTGTTACCCGTCCTTCCTTCTGTACCATGTGTCACACAAAGGAGTGTTTCTGTACTTCATTTTGATTTGCTCTTCTCTGGCAGATATAATTCAAAGCATTTCCATTGGTATAGAAGATTCAATGAGTCTTATAGGACCTGTGAACCAGTGCAACTCATATGAATATTTTTGAATAGGCATTTGACTCTGCATATGTTTACCTGCCTGCCTTTCTGTAAGCACCTGAAGTATGACTTTGCTTATGCTATGCTGGTTTGTGCATTTGGAATGCTGTCCTACTGCCTCCAAGCTCCCCACCATTGACTCCAATCCATCTGGAAGACTCTTACTAGCTTGCCACAATTCCTTTCCAGCGTTAACTGCTTGTGAGCTCTTCCTGAGTGCCCCCACCCTGGGAAATTGGATGGTGGCAGTGGGGACTGCAGCAGCAGTTACACTTAATTTTTCTCCCGAGCCTTGTTCTGATAGGGGTGGCATTAATCACGTGGTACTTTGGTACTTATTATTTTCTACTTTCTCACCCCTACTGTCAGCTCTTTGAGAGCTTTCTGTATTCCTAGGACTTCACTGCTGGGGACATCTTGCTTGAATGAATGAAGGTTGACTGAACAGATAAGAGATGGTCTGTGCCTGGTGTTTAATTCATTTACCTCTGGTTTGTATTCTCAAGTAATAAAATGCAGACCCTCCCTTTTCACATACTGATGGTCGTATCTGTGTAAAAGGTACTGGCTTCATCCTTTGAGAGAAATACCAAGATGAATAGACAGGTCCCATTCTTAAAGAAATCATCCAGTTAATAAAGTATGCCTTAAAATCTATAGAAAGTGCTAAGTGCTGTTAAGTTGGCTACAGATAAAGCATCTTGAAGGTCAGACAAAAGAAAAATGATTTCTAGCTCGAAGTAATCAGGAGGAGCTTCATGGGGCAGATAGCATTTAAGGTAGGCCTTGAAGGAGTCACTTTCAGATGTGAATATTGAGTAAAGAAACAATGTAATCAAACAAAACAAGATAAAAGTCTGCCTTGATGGAGACAACAGTGGAGAGTTCAGTGTATCGGTAATTTTGGCATTTACTTGCCACTTGGAAGACAAAGAAGCAGCCCAAGGTAGAAAGTTTTGTTAAAGTAGGCATCATATCTGTTTTTCATTCTGACCATGTATTTATCAATTTTGCTGCCATCTTTTTACTGATATTACTGAAATAGCTCTCTCAAAACTTCTCTTGGTCTCCTACTTGCTAAATTCAATCACCTTTTCTACATTCTCTTTAACCTTTCTATATCTGCTTGACATTGTTAAATACTCTTATCTGGTATCAATTTATTAAACGCTTTCCCTACTGTAAGAGACACAGGATAGAAGAAAAGTAACACATGTCCTCTGTGTCCTGGCTTTTGTGAATAGTACAGAATCCTGCTTAATCTTTTAATCCTTTGTTGCTATTTCTGCCTTCTAGAAGTGTGTATTCCTTAAGATTCTATTTTCAGACCTTTGCCTTGTATCAACTGTTGTCTTTTTCCCTCTTCTTTTCCTCTGTCCCTCCTTCCCTCCCCTTCCCCCCCTCCCTTTTTGAAGCTTATGTTTGATGTTCAGGACATGCTGTGGACTAAATCATGATGACCTTAACTGTTCCTTCCATACTCCTCTTGGATCTTCGTTTCTAACCCTGACCTCTCTCTGGGGCTGCCACCTATAATTCTGAGCACTTGTGCTGTGCTGTGCTTAGTCACTAAGTCATGTCAGACTCTTTGTGACCCCATGGACTCCTCTGCCCACCAGACTCCTGTCAGTGGTGATTCTCCAGTTAGACATTTTCTATTGGATGTCCTTTCACAACTTCAAACCAGTTCATGCTTCTGACTTCCCTGTTTTAGCAATTTTATCCCTATTTGGCCAACTAGACTTAGAACCTTGGTGTTATATTTAATTACCTGCTCTATTAGACCCTACATGTTTTGTTGTTGTTCAGCTGCTCAGTTGTGTCTGACTCTTTGCAACCCCACAGACTGTAGCATGCCAGGCTTCCCTGTCCTTCACCATCTCCTGGAGTTTGCTCAAACTCATGTCCATTGAGTTGGTGATGCCATCCAACTATGTGTGAACAGTCTCCAATTCCTGTAATGTCTCCTACATCTGTTCCTTCTTTATTCCTTGTGGTAACATGTAGGTTTTACATTAATAAATCTGTCTACTGCTGTTCACTTAATTGACCTCTCCACCTGTGTTCCCCTTTCCATTCTTCCTGCAGCCACCAAAGGCCGTTTCACAAAAAGTTACTTTTGTAGTGTTCTTTCCCTCTCAGACAGTCTATAAAGGTCTGAAATACACAGCTTGATGGCCTAAGCCCTCCTCAGTGACCCTGACCTACTCCTCTTGCTTGCCACTGTTTACCCACAGTCCAATAGACTGGCCACACTGATCCCTATGTAAGTCTTACATACATCTAACTATATTATTTTGCCTACATATGTATCTTTCTTTGTCCCATCCCCTCCACCCTCATCTGTCTGTCTCAAGCTTTATCTCTTTTTGAATTTATGTGTTATTCCACTACACAGCAATCTGTGGAACCTTCGTAGCTTGCTACCAAAATCAGTTATACCTTAGGGCAGAGGTCTTTACAGTCTTTGCCAAAGCATTCTACCCAGAGGCCTAGCTAGTTATCTCTGAACACATCTTTGAACACCTATGCTATAGGTTTATGACATAGGCAGAAAGGAAAGAAAAGGAGAGAAGAAAACAAGAATGAGAGAGTAGAAGTACGAAGAATCTCAGATATTTTCTGGTTATCCAGAATTGAGTAAGTCTTGAGATCCCTAGGGTTGTAGATAGTACAGTTTACACTACAGTTACCAGCTATTCCCTCTGGCATGGAACTGCAAATTGTCTCCTTTATCTTTAGCTAAATTTAAATTTCCTGAATCTTGAGATCATTTCTAGATAGCACACTCCCTCACTAGGTCTTGTTCTCTCTATATCGTTATATTCTATTTAACAGACACGTTCTAGGTGTACCAGGTGTTGGAATTTATAGACTACATGTCTCTGCTAATGAAATACATAGAAGTATATGGAGACCATTTTCTATATTCATGTTTCTAATTGATGAGTACACAAAAACTTTAACACTAGAAAGCATTCATGATGTTGCATTGCATATTTTCTATTGGTGTAATTTGGGATTGTCAGCAAATAACTGAGCTTATTGTAGAGAATAGTCTTTTTATTCGGGGAATTTTATTTTTAATAAATATGATAGTATTTAAATCTAAAGGAAATACCTAGACTGTTTCCTCTGAGGGAGGGACACACTTAGTACTAATTTAAACTGAAAATGTTCACATTTTTTGTTTATCTTTTAAATCTTTGAAAATGGGAGAAAAATATTGAAACGATGTTCAACTTCTGACCCACATGACGAATCTCTATTAGTAACTAAGGCTCTGTTAGTCTACAGAAAGACTGTATGTCAGGAAAAGAGAGAAGCTTGACTCTTAACCCTAACATTTGTAATTTGATGTTTTGTAATATGCTTTCTTCCTGGTGAAAGATTCACCTTTCTTTCTGTAAGGAATTTTTAGAATTTTTGTTTGACTAAATTATTGGCCTTAAATTATAATTTCAAAAAATCTATAGAAAGAGGTAAGTAAAAGGGCAAGCAGAAGTACAAGGAGTTATAATTCACATATTGAAATATGTTGACATTTTTCCAAACGGCTCATTATTTAAACTATACCTGGGTACTGATTGTTTATCATCTAAATCCTCCAGTATTAAATGAGAGTTTATATTTATGTCATCATGTTAGGTAAAGCAAATGTGATAACATAGAGAATATTACTAATTTTTAAAGTTGTTGTTTAGTCGTTAAGTCGTGTCCAACTCTTTGTGGTCCCGTGGACTATAGCCTGCTAGGCTCTTCTGTCCATAGGATTTTTCAGGCAGGAATAGTGGAGTGGGTTGCCATTCCTTTCTTCAGGGCATCTTCCCAACCCAGGAATTGAACCTGTCTCTCCTACATTGCCAGGTAGATTTTTTTCAACTAAGTTACCAGGGAAGCCCAGTTTTTCAAGTACTTGTACTCAAAATAAAATCTGCTTTGATTCCCTTAAACTTAAAAAAAGATGAATTATAGAACATTAAATGCTCATTTAAATGTATTTATACAAATTCAAAGTTTATTTTAAGGTAATAAATGAAAACCACTATCCCACTCCCTAGAGGTTTTGGTTTTGTCCTATGCCTATGGTATGTGTGTATATAAATATGAACTATGTATGGCATATATTGGTGTGCATGTTAACCAATAAATTATATGTGTATATAAATATATAGCATATAACTTATATGTGAGACACATAAAGCTTATAAATTACATATGTAATTTATTCACAAACACAGAGAGAGAGAGAGAGATATGCATTTACAAATATGGAACTATAGAATTATACTTTAACCACTATTCAGCAATATAATTTTTCTCACTTAAAAATGTATCAGTCATATCTTTTCACCATGTCCGTATAGATTTATCCACAAGAAGAACTTAAAGCTACAGAGATTGGTAAGGCCCTCAATAACATATCTGGGGACACTTTCAGGTTGAAATTAAGTTAGTTGTTCCAGAGTTTGAGTTACAGTCTGTCATCTTAAATATAGTACAGTTTGGGAAAAATGCGTCTTCGGTGATTAATTCATCAGATACTGAACTGTGTTATTAACTCATGAAAGTTAAGTTTGTCAATTGTAGTTCATGGTTAACAATACCCTCTTATGGTTTATGAGTATCATCATTTTCCAGTCTTTATATCAAGGGAATCTTGATATCAGTCATATCAAGAAGGTGTAATAGTGTAATAGTGATTAAGATGCTAGTTGACAAGTGTTTGTGTGGCCAGTACCACTGTACTGCTGGAGGTGGGGCGGCAGAATGGACAGGAAGAAGAAGGATTGCAAGATTATTTGATTTGATTAGAAGGGAAATTTTAGTTTTTATTTGTAATATTCATTTATTTAAACAACATTTTATATATTTATTTATTTGGCTGCACCGAGTCTTAGGTGCGGCACATGACATCTTCATTCTTCAGTTGCAGTACTTGGGATCGTCTATCTTTAGGTGCAGCATGCGAATTCGTTGTGGCATGTAGAATCTAGTTCCCTGATTAGGGATCAAACCCAGGCCCCCTGCATTGGAGGATGGAGTCTTAGCTACTGGATCACCAGGGAAGACCCCAGGGAAAATTTAGTAAAAGGTTTTATTATAGAAACATCCCTTTTGTTATTTCTTTGTTGTTGTTCAGTTGCTAAGTTGTGTCCGACTCTTTGCAGCCCCGTGGACTGCAACACACCAGGCTTCCCTGTCCTTCACTGTCTCCCAGAGTTTGCTCAAACTCATATCCATGGAGTCAATGATGCCATCCAACCATCTCATCCTCTGTTGTCCCCTTCTCCTCCCGCCTTCAATCTTTCCCAGCATCAGGGTCTTTTCCAGTGAGTCAGCTCTTTGGATCAGGTGGCCAAAGTATTGGAGCTTCAGCTACAGCGTCAGTCTTTCCAATGAATAATTCAAGGTTGATTTCCTGTAGGATTGACTGGTTTGATCCCCTGCAGTCCAAGGGACTCTTGGGACAAGTAGAATGTATGTTACAGGCCAGGCTCAGACAATCTCTGTTAAGAATTGATGAAGCAGGGTCTCATAGTTTTAGTGGTAAGAAAGTGACACTGTGAAAGTGTTCATTAAGAGCAGCATTTAAAAAATATCATTCCCTGAGTGAGAAATTGCTCACGATGTTTAATTTTGGAGCTGTAGCTTTGTTTTGCCTTTTGGTTTTACGTGTGTACTCGTCTATTCTCCCACAAGCTGCAAATTTCTCGACAACAAAACTGTGCCTGTTCATTTCTCCATTGCTTAGCACAATACCTTGTGTATAATAGATCAGTAAATTTTTAAATTAATACTGGATTGGTTTATTATTATCCCTTATGTGTAATACACATAGAATCAGTACCAGCAATGCAAAAATAATCTAGTACGTTGCAGTGGTCCACCTGATCTCTAAGAACCGAATTATTGTAAATGCTTAACCAAGATATCTGTCTTAAACGTACTAAGGCCATTTTGACTCTTAAAAAGCAATTTCTCCTGAACAATACTAAAATAAATTGCAGTGACCATAAAAGGAGAAAAACTGCACTGAGGGTGGAGTGGACTTGGTAAGACTTAGACTCTTACAAATGCCTCACAGTTGCAGATAATCCTCATGGGTTAATCTTACTAAAACATGTTACAATATTACTCTCTCTCCAAGATTAGGGAGATCAGAGCCCCCGAAACTAATTTAGAATTATTTATCATTTTGAACTTTTGAATGTTTGCCCAAACTAGGGGATTTGTTAGCAATGATAGTTATAAATGTGCCTCTCTTACTGAGCATTTATCTTTACTTTCTGCTCACTCTACGTTCAGTTTTCTAAGAATTGCTTAGCAGTTCCCTGGTTTTACAAGGGCCGTTTAGGCTCTGAAAGCCAACTCTTTAACCTGCCCTACATTGTCAGACTGACCTAACACCTGTCTGTGTTTGTTACTGCTTTTAATATCTGTTATAGAAATATGTGTACACATGTGTGTTTGTATATAATGGTAGGGTGAGTATAGGAGCTTCCTAAAAGGGGAAAAGCAACTGGCTTTTCTGAAAAGACCTTTCCACCCCCACCTTTCTGCAGGCAACCGCACTTAATCCTTCCATGTTTGACTGGAACAGCTGAGAGAGTCTCTGGCATATCTGAAGGTCTCCAGTGGACTCATGTTGCCTCAGAGTCGGGGCCACCTTCCTCTTTTCTTGTGCTGATCCTGCCAGCTGTCCGAGCTTCTGCTGGAGCCCAGCAGAGGAGATGTTAAATGATACAAAAACATACAATGTCATGAAAGAGCTCCTTTCACTGCCTGTAGCAGTGTGACTTCATTTCTTTCCCATTTCTTGCCACAGCAGAAGGATTTTATACTGTTAATCCTAACACCTGTCTGTGCCGGAGACAGTGAGAAGGGTGTGTGTGTGTGTGTGTGTGTGTGTGTGTGTGAACGTGCATGCGCATGTGCGCAGTCCCCGCCCAAGAAGAAGTAGGGAAATAGTCCCATTTGCTTTTCCACCTCCTGGATTGGGAGTGTTCCCTCTGACGTACTTAAAGCCTGGAATATATATATCACTTTGGATCCTGGAGACCTTGTGCTTCCTACCATTTTTTGTGCCACTTTAAGGAGTCTACGATCCCTTCCTTGGCTGTCATTCTCTACCTCTTGAGTTTCTGGAGAAGTTGTCAGTTTAAAACCAACAGTAACAGCAAACCTCTAGTGTAGTTTTCAGTCTATAGCTAGTAACTCCGTTGGAACTGTCTGCTTTTCCTTGAACATTTCTTTAGTGTAGTGTTGAGTCTTACTGGGGTGGAAGCCTGGGCTGAGCCAAGCTCTTTCCTCGTCATCTGAGTCAACATACTTATCTGCGTAGGCTGGAAGTCAGCCAAGGATTTTTTGGTGTTTCCAGGTTCCTTTGGACAGGACACCCACATCAAACGAGGCAGAAGCTTAAATACTTTCTGTACTGTCTTTATCTGAAGATCTTTTCCCCCTTTGCTATGTATGGTGTATATTGTATGGATTATCAATATCCTGTTGTCCAGGTAAGCTGAGGGTTATAACTTGTTTTCTAGATAGTACTTGATTGATGTGAGAATTATATGGTGGGATGAAATGCTTATAAGCTTCCTGTCTTCTGACCTGGTACCATTCAGAGCATAGATTTCCCAAAGCTATTTGCTAATTTGCTGTAACAGGAAGTTTGATATTTATAGTATTGATGGCTGGGCAGAGGGGTGGTTGCTTTCAGTCCTAGAAGTTCTGAAGCTTCAGAGATTCTTGTGTGTGTGTGTGTGTGTGGCAGGGGGAAGGGGATTACCCAACCCACGTGTATGTATGTATGTTTTAAATACTGGGCTTGGCATTATAGTTGTAACATAACTAAGCCACAATATATATTATAGTAACTTCAGGCTCATTTTGAGTAGACTAGAGGCACAGATGGCAGTTTCCAACTGTTGCCGTAGTTGTCAGAGAGGTAATATACAGTAGAGGGCGCTCTCTCCACACTGAGCATTTTATTCTGTGATATTATTGCCATTTTAGTTATTTACTTGTTGAAATCCAGAATCATAAAAATTTAGGCCTTTATCAGCCATATTCTTGAATAACTATTTGCCTTTAAGTTAGTAGCAATATAATGAATGAAGTTGAAGTTAAGGATTATGGATTCTGATTCAAGCTATAGTATTAAACGTCCATATTCATGTTCAAATAACTTCATTTTTCTTGACTTCACTTGTATATAAAATAAAGATTGAACTAGGTTATTTTTCATATGTCATGATTCTTTGAAATATTGATTGTGCTGAAAATCTAGACTAGGAAAACAAAAATGGTCGATACAATTAATTCTGAATTATCAATACTATTTGGTTTCTCAATTTGGTTTGGTTTGTTTTCATGGCACTTAATTTTTTCTTTCAGACAGCCATTTCTCTAGTAATTAGCTCCTAAGTTGTGGTTTTGACAGAAATGCCTAGGGTTAAAGGAAGTGACAAACCCCAGTTTATCTTATTAGATAGGTTGGGCCTGAAGGCTAAACCAAGCTCTTTTTAATTGGACCTATTGGATAAGCGCTTCAGTGTAAACTCAGAGCTCTCGTTCAGGTTGTGAGCTACCAGTATGGATGTCATGTGGGAGGGGATATGGTTATGTTTCTTTAACTATATTCTAGTGCACTGGTCTATACCATATGTTTTGTTTTAGCTATATAATCTTCTATGATTTTGAGTTATTCAGATTGAGCAAGTATTATCCATAATGAGGTTTTAAAGTATTGATGTATCTCATTTATGTGTGAGCTATTTTTCTCCTGGCATAACACAATTGATTGGTCAGTGTAAAAAGTGTCGTGAAATTAGATTAAAAGCAAAACTTCTTACAAGTAAATATTGATGTGCTTTTGAAGACAGAACATCTGTGAACAGTAAATTTCTGAGACCCAGCTAGTAAAATAAGAGACTTGTAATATAAATATCAGTAATGTAAAAAAAAAAACTGAAAAGGCAAAAATGTTCCCAAAGAAGATTGAGGTGTTTAAGATTTATGAGAAAAATAAATGTAATTTGTAAATAAATTTTTCAATGTAGAAAATTGGCCATTCCCCCCAAAACTAAAAGTGGTAGAGTGGATTAAAGGGTTGTTGTTTAGAAATTATGACATATTTGATAGTCTTTACGCTAAAATTATATTCATTTATGATAAAATGAACTTGCCACCCCAAATCTTTTCATTCATTAAGATTTAGTACTGATAAATGTGGTGCTCAGGATTTAAAACTGCACTTTCCCAACTTTGCTCCATTTATTAGGTCATTCTATCTGAAATTAAGATAGCTTAGAAATGCAGGTAATGGGATACTAAAATTTAAGAGCACACTCTCCACCACATTAGGGAAATTAGTGTGATTGAAAAATGAACTTTATGTTGAAGGATCCCAAACTGTCTTATAGTCTTAATTCTGTTAGGGTAACAGGTTCTTCCAGTACATTTATAAATGTTGGTGCATTTATGATGGCTGTTTACTCTCCAAACTCATATCTCCACTATAGTTATAAAATTTTCTTTTTAGCTTCTGTCATATTCTTGTGCTTAGTTAAATCAAAGCTCTTTGTTGGCTGCTGCTTGTGGTTCTGTGCCAATGCTTGATGCAATTGGACATTATTGAGGAGGTGATTGAACAGTATTTTTTTTAAATTAAAAGTTTTGCATATTTTTTTTAGATTAAATTTCTAGAATTGCTAATGTGAAGATAATGAAACAAAGTGAATTCTCAGCATAGGGCAATGAAGTATTTTAGATACTTAACCTTTTATTGCTCCTGTGGTTCATAAAAGCATGCCTGTCTTAAGAGTGTGCAATTTAAATTAGTTATTTTATTAGTTATAATTTTTGCAGAACCAAATCTGGGCCAAATCAGGTTAAAATACAGGCAGAGTAAGTAGGTAGAGGGTTGCTAGACATGATTTAAAGGATAGTAAGTATGGTCTCCCTACCCATAAAATATCTATTTGAGGGAATTCCCTGGCGGTCCAGGGGCTTCCGCAGTGGCTCAATGGTCAAGAATCTGCCTACAGTGCAGGAGATGCAGGTTCAATTCCTGGGTCGGGAAGATCCCCTGGAGGAGGAAATGGCAACCAACTCCAGTATTCTTGCTGGGAAAATCCCCTGGACAGAGGAGCCTGGCTGGCAACAGTTCCATAGGGTCGCCAAAAGTTGGATGTGACTGAACTACTGAACCACACATGCATGCCGGGCAGTCCAGTGTCTAGGACTCCACACTTTCAGTGCCAAGAGTTTGGGTTCAATCCCTGATCCAGAAACTAAGATCCCTCAAACCTCACAGTGTGGCCAAATCAGAGGGAAATCTATTTGAGAAACTGGTTTTGAAATTAGTCTTTTGGAGTGTACATTTACCGCCTCTGACTGAATGGTTAAAATATAACTTGTTAGGATGGCTACTGTAAAAACAAAAAAAAGGAAGAAAAACAGAAAGTAACAAGTGTTGGCAAGGATGTGGTAAGATTGGAACCCTTGTGCATTTGTTTATAAGAATGTACAGCTACTGTGGAAAACTGTTTGATGGTTCCTAAAAAATAAAAGAATTACCATGTCTGTGGTTCTGCCTCTTTAGATTCAACCGACCACTGATTGTGCACATATTCAGTAAAAAAAAAAAAAAATCCCCATGTAGGTGAACTTACAGTAGTTCAAACTTGTGTTCTGCAGAGCCCCACTGTATTTAATACCACAGAACCATATAAATGACTAAGATGGTAAATTCATATTATGTGATAACTGGTTGCAAGTTAGGGGTTCATCTTTTATCAGTTTTTCCTGAGGCCACTGTACTTAACCTGCCAATCACCCGTATTGGCAGTGGTTGTCATTTTGAGGTGAATTGAGCAGTTGGAGGGAGAAGAAGCAGAGTCTTACATTTGGGGGTTGCAGCTGTGTATCATGGTTTGAGAGTTAAAGTACAGCTTGAGGATATTAGGCCTCTGGAAGATCGAGAGACAGAAGTGACCTGTTTAATAAATACATTAGAGAATGTTAAGAGAATGCTGGGGGCTGTATAGAGTGCTGTAGAGTGAGCTAGACCAAAGACTGCCCACTTCCTTGTGGGCAGATGACCTTGATGTAGAGGGATATATACATACACTTTAATTTCTCATTTTGAATTAGTTGAGTACATACTATGTGCCAGATACTATGCCAGGCACAAGGATTTAGTGGTGGAGAAAACCAGCAGAATCTTCAGTAATTTAGTAATAGACACATGGCATATTTTATTATTGGAAAAACAGTACAGTTCAGTTTTCACAGATTAATCATGTATTTTCTTGTTAATCTGGTTATTAATAAATATGTTTATGTCCCATCCCTTTTAGTATTTGTCTAAGAACCATTTCCTTAATCTCTCAGAGAATACAGAGAATGTACACATAATTTCATTTGTATATATGACTCAGTTTAGAGTTTGGGATAATTTAAAGAGATTTAAAGAACATGTTATGCAACTCTAAGTTAATTGTTTATGAAGTTATATTTTCTAGTTTCTCTGGCCTCACTTATGTCTTAGTGTGTAGTACTTGTGATCTTGTTCTAAAGGTTTGATTTTGGGGAGACAGGAAATAAATTGAGGATTATTTGGTTTTTATAAGCATTTAAGGTCCAAAGCAGTTAATGTCAAATTTTGCTCTCACCTTTTGTTCTAGAATGAGTTATATATAACTGAACTGTGCCTAAGCCAGAGAAAATGAGCTAGGATATAATATAATTATCTGTAATTTGGCATCATTTATATTAAAGGGAATGCTGGGGCAAGTGATATTAAAGTAGTATTGTCTTAGAGATGCTTCTGCAAAGGTATTTATATCTGTTAGGTGTAAATGGTTATTTACACTTAGGATTATGGGTGAGGGGGCTGTGCAGTGAAGAGCTTTTATACTAGCAAGTCTTTACTGTCGCAGGAAATGCCATCTCTCTAATGTTGCCTTTCACCTGGGTGTTAGCGGCAGCCTGGGAAAGTATGCCTTCTGGTCAGGGACTCTCGGACCTGGTTTTAGAGCATTGCTGCTGAGTGGGTGGGAGGTGGGGAGGTTGCGTCCTGTCTGTGCGAAATTGTGAGGAGCAAGGTACCTGAAGTTGTGAGTTGTTTTTTTTTTTTTTTAATCAGTAATTGTTGTTTTGTATACAATCTACACTATTCTAATAAAGTCGAAAATAAGGCCTTTCTCCCATTCTCTCATCTTGTACATCTTCCTTTCCCCTTCAGATTTCTAAAATGCTAAAGTAAATTTATAAATTTAAAGATATTTCCAAGTACTCTCTGGGAAGAAAAGATTGCTTTTATAGTATATTGATAACCACAGAGATGCTTTTTGTTCTTAGGTACCCTCTATGGATATATAAATGGCAAGAGGTAGAAATCAAAGCATTACACAGTTTGATTTCATGAAACATTATCCACTAAATATTTAGGTGCTGGGTTAGGAACTGAGTTAAGAGTGTGAAACACAAGTTCTTACCATCAGATTGCTCACAGTCTGTTCCAAGTTATACAGGAACAATATGAACTGTGGCTCAGGTGCCAAGGCACAGGGATAAGGGGTCCTTAACTCACGTGTGGGTGCAGGTTAGGGCAGCAAAGGCTTTTTGGAGCATGGGATGCCTGAAATGAGAAACAGAAAAGAACAGAGGAGTTGTAGAGGAACTAACCCCACACGGTGAAGTGTGGTAGGAGAAGAGAAAGGCGCTGAGTGGGGAGAGGGGAAGCAGGGGCTCTGGACAGGTGGCCTGAAGCCACGCTGTGTGTGTTAGGTGCCTCCTTAACTATTAGGACTGTCCCGCTTGTTAGGCTGTGGGCAGTAGTTGAGGATTTTAACCAGGGAAGTGGCATGATGAGATTTCAAGCCCTGGCAGTGGTGAGAGGCCTGCACAGGAAGAGGGGTAGACCAAAGGCAGAGAGCTAGTAGGAGGCTGAATGCAAAATAATACGGTCAGAGCCGAATTTGTGGTGCCAGGCTGAAAAGAAAGGGCAGATTTCAGAGAAATCAAAAGGACTTGCATTTGGTTTGGTGTGGTATCAGGTGAGAAGGAGGAGTCCTGGAAGGTCTCCAGACTTTCCATCAGATTTGGGTTTAAATCTGGGCACTTCGGCTTGCCAGCTCGGGTGACTTTGGGCGAGATACTTAGCCTCACCTCATCTTAGTTCCCTCCTCTCTGCAAAGGAGATTAAAACGTCTTGTCCTGAGGATGAAGTAAGCTAAGAATATATGTAGTGTCCTGATAAGAAGCCACCAGAGTAAGTTTTCAAGAAATGATACCTCTTACCGGTTAGCAAGTTTAACCACATTTCACCAAGTAAGACATGGCAGAGTGAGCCCTAGAATCCAGGCTTCACACACACAGGAATGTTTATCTCCTTTGTCCTATGCACCCCCAGTGCCTGGCACATGATAGACACTCAGATGTTTGCTAAATGAATTATTGATTCCATTTTGAGAATTTAATTTGGACTTTTAAAATAGAGAAATCTGTTGAATATCTAAATGGTAGCAACCATTGTTCAGCATTTGAATAATTTCGTCTGGAGTTCAGGAGAGATGTCTGGAATGAACATAGCAATGTGGGGGGTCACCAAGGTCAGTGGGTAGTAGTTGAAGCAGTGGAGTGGTTACACCACCCAGAGCAAGCATGTTGGTCAACAGAAAGCCTTGGAAATTAAGGACCATTGCTTAACTTTTTTGAGTTGTGTACCTTTTTGAAAATCTGATGAATACCGTAAATCCTCTCTGCACAGAATTGCACATAAGAAAACAAATTTCCACTGGGCTACCTGTGTGAGGAACTATATACTCAGTACCTTGGTTAAGGACCTGTGGTATGTAGTTATGCTATGCTAAGTCACTTCAGTCGTTTCCAACTCTGTGCGACCCCATAGACGGCAGCCCACCAGGCTCCCCCGTCCCTGGGATTCTCCAGGCAAGAACACTGGAGTGAGCTGCCATTTCCTTCTCCAATGCATGAAAGTGAAAAGTGAAAGTGAAGTCGCTCAGTCGTGTCCGACTCTT
Source organism: Bubalus bubalis (assembly GCF_019923935.1). Classification (NCBI taxonomy): domain Eukaryota; kingdom Metazoa; phylum Chordata; class Mammalia; order Artiodactyla; family Bovidae; genus Bubalus; species Bubalus bubalis. The sequence continues at coordinate 46,175,006 of NC_059160.1, forward strand.
AGCGACCCCATGGATTGCAGCCTAACAGGCTCCTCTGTCCATGGGATTTTCCAAGGAAGAGTACTGGAGTGGGGTGCCATTGCCTTCTCCAGTATGTAGTTAAAGAGGTCTGAAGATGGCATGTCAAACAATACCAACATTGAAGGTTGGCAATTAAAGCTATGGTTTTTCAAGTAGTCATGTACGGATGTGAGAGTTGGACCATAAAGAAGGCTGAGCACCAAATTAATGCTTTCAAATTGTGGTTCTGGAGAAGACTCTTGAGAATCCCTTGGACAACAAGGAGATCAAACCAGTCAATCCTAAAAGAAATCAACCGTAAATATTCATTGGAAGGACTTACGCTAAAGCTCCAATACTTTGGCCACCTAATTTGAAGAGCTGACTCATTGGAAAAGCCCTTGATGATACTGGGAAAGATTGAGAACAGGAGGAGAAGGCGGCAACAAAGAATGAGATGGTTAGACGGCATCTCTGATTCAATGGACATGATTATGATGAGCAAACTCCAGGAGATAGTGAAGGACGGGGAAACCTGGCGTGCTGCAGTCCACTGCGTCCCAGAGTCAGAGACTACTTAGTGACTAAACAACAACAATAACAGAGGAATAAGAGTAAGGTGAGGAAGCGAGTGAACAGGGAAAGAGGAGAATCAGGAAAGACTGGTGTCATTTGAAGCTGAGAATAAAAGTTTCCAAAAGGAGGGAGTGCCAGATGCCAAAGAAGATATAACCTGTCCATTGAATTTGGCCATCTGAGGTCTTTCTTTGGTGACTTTGATAAGATCAATTTCCACTGAGTGTTATGGGGGAAAGGAAGCTAGAGTTCCGGGGATTACATGAAGCCCCCAGGAAACAATGAAGACATTGAAACGACTAGGAGAAGTTCATTTGTTTATTTACCAGATATTTATTGAGTACTTGCCATATATTAGGCCCTGTGCTGGAAGCTGAGGGTTGATCCTTGAGGGTGGACATGGTCTCCTCCCTTAGCTGACATTGATTGTCTGTTTGCCTGCCTGCCTCCCCAAAGCCTTCCCTTCTGCCCGGAAAATGCCCTGAAATGAGTTTCTCCTTGGTACACCACTGGGCACACTCAGCCACCAGGGGACTTCAGGCATTTTGCTGGGTCAGATCCAGGCTGTTCAGTTGCTCTTCTCTCTCTTGGGCACGAGGGAGCAGGTTGTCCTCTATAACTACAGCCTTTAAAGTCAGGGACGTGCATCAGAATAGCCTTGAGTTTGTGCATTGCTCACTAGAATCAGTGAATTTATGAAAATTATTTTAATATTTTCAAGTTGATTATCTGCAACATAAAATACTGGTCCTAAGTGTGGAAAAGAGTCATGAATACCAGACCTAAGGAAACCTATATCCTAGGCTTTTTGCATGTGGGAATCCCTCATTTTTATTAAAAAAAAAAAAAATCTCTTGGGGCTTGTTGTCTTTCCATATGTATGAAGGTTTGCAGACTTCAAGACAGCTATGGTTTTCATAATAGTAGCGTGTGTGAGTGTGTGTGTGTGTGTGTGTGTGTCTGTGTCTGTGTGATGTGGAATGAGGGACGCTGTCTTCTCGGTGCCCCGGGTTTTTGGCCCCTAGCACTGTCATGGGCCAGCGGATTCAGAGAATGGTATACAGTGATTCTCAGTTTATTTCTTATATTAGAACTGAAAGCATAATTATCTCATGAATATGATTTAGATTTTCCCCAAAGCACACTGCATTGCCCTTGCTTCCAGTGAACTCTTTTCTGCTTCTTCACTTTGTCTTTCCCTAATAGCTCAGTTGGTAAAGAATCCGCCTGCAATGCAGGAGACCCCGGTTTGATTCCTGGGTCCGGAAGATCCACTGAAGAAGGGATAACCCACTCCAGTACTCTGGCCTGGAGAATTCCATGGTCTGTAAAGTCCATGGGTTCACAAAGAGTTGGACACAACTGAGCAGCTTTCACTTTCACTTTGTCTTTACAGTTTTTTGTCTGCATTTTATCTCCAGATTGACTTTTCAGTCACAGATTCAGAGAATGTAATATATTCTATCTTGTAGATCATTTCTAAAAATGTTAAATAAGAACAAGTCCAGAACTGATCCATCCCTTTTCTCTTAATGTTGTTCTTCCTAATGTTAAAAGATCCTATTCTTTTGAACGTATTTCTTTACACGTATACTAAAAGTAACACGCCCAGAGTAGTGCCTGGCGTATTATAGGGACTCAGTGAATAGCTATGACTGTGCCAGGCTCTTCAGGTTGTTCGGTAGTTTCTGTGTTTTCCGAATTGTTAAAATGGTTACTAATTTGGATGGGAGCATAGGGTTGCAAAGAGTTGTACACATCTGAGTGACTAACACTTTATGATGATCTTATATTGGCAGTGTGCCAACCAACACTGTTATATGTACATTGTTTTTAAAGCCTGGTTATATATTTTGCCAAATAATCCTCATTGAGACAGAAAAAACTTCCTGTATTCTCAGTGCAATTTGTGATTTTTAATTTTGATTTTTTTATGCATTTATTTTAAAAATAGGAAGCTTAACTTTGGAATTAATCTCTTTGCCCTTCAGGTAATCTATTAGAGATTATAACATAAATATAGCATAAATTATAAAATAAGAAACTTAATATAGGATCTTATTTATTAGAATACTAAAAAAATAGAAAATTGATACTGTTATGAGACAAATGTCATGAACTCATCAAACATTCACATAGATTACTTTATTTGAATATTTAATAATACAAAGTAGGGAAGTAGGAAGATTATGACATTTATATTCAGAGGTCAAAGACTTTTCCAAGATCACTTATTTTCCAAGATCACTTATAAAAGGCAGAATTAGGACTCTGACCAGGGCTTCTGAACTGAATCACACCTCTGATGCTTTTTTTTTATTATGGCTTTTTATTGTGTGTGTGTGTTCAGTCTCTCAGTTGTGCGACCCCCACAGACTATAGCCCTCCAGGCTCCTCTGTCCGTGGAATTTTCCTGGCAAGAGTACTGAAATGGGTTGCCATTTCCTCCTCCAGGCACTCTTCCCCAACTCAGGGATGGAACCCACATCTCCAGCATCTCCTGCATTGGCAAGCAGATTCTTTACCACTGAGCCACCTTAGTGAAAGTCGCTCAATTGTGTCCAACTCTTTGCAACTCCATGGACTGTCAGCTACCAAGCTCCTCAGCAGACAGTCCATGGAGTTTTCAGGCAAGAATACTGGAGTGGGTTGCCATTTCCTTCTCCAGGGGATCTTCCCAACCCAGGGATCGAACCCAGGTCTCCCGCCTTGCAGGCAGACGCTTTACCATCTGAACCACAGGGCAGCCCTTAAATAAAACCTGATTTTTTAATAAGAGAACTTAAACTCATATTTAATAAACATTCTCCCACATCTCCTGTATCTCTACCACTGTATAGTAGCAATAACTAGTAATAGCAATGACATAGTTTTCCATTGTATGTATAAGAAAGGTTTATGTTTTTCACTAGAGGCTGAGGAGCACAAAAGGTGAATTCTCAGTTAACCAGAATTTGTAATGAAGCTGGAAGCCTTGAACAGTCAAATTAGTATCCACCCTACGTTTCATAAGCCGTCATGTTTGTAGACACCTTTTTCAGAATCCCCAGGTTTTTTACAGTGGAAAAAATATGCACTTAAATTACCTCCCTTCTCTCTTTTGGTCCTTTGAAGTCTTTAGGCTGATTTAGGACAAGCAGGTTCTTGCATATTTCCATTCCTTGAAAACCTTCCAGTCAACTGTCATTGAGCAGCTTTTCTCATCTTTTATTAAATCCACTGCATCTATAAACTATACATCCGTGGAAATGTTTTTTTTTTTTTAATAATTTCTGTCTTATTTCATATTATCAGGTATTCTTAGATGGAACATTTTAAATCTGTACTATGATAGGCTGCCCTGAATACTTCCTGTGCTATATAATTAATGCCACCATCGCAGAATCTCACTCCTTAAAATATGCCTGCACATGGCGCCTGCCCTTGCCTCTCTCCCCCTCCTTCCCTCCTCTCCTCACACACACACACATACACACACGCACACACGCACGCGCGCGCGCGCAAAGCACACACCGAACTGCCATTCTCCAGCAGGCCTGTTTCTGGAGTTGGGAGATGTCAGCCAGCCAGGAGGGGGTGGGGGGAGGAGGAAGAGGTGGGGCTCTACTCTGATTAATTACCTTAGGCATTCAGGGGTGGGGCTTCCTTCAGCCATCTGCCTGAGATATGGGAGGGAGCTGGAGAAGGAAGGAGGGGGAGAGACTGCCAGAGAGGAAGAGAAAAGAAAGGAAGAAACACTAGAAAGAAAAAGGAAGGAAAACGAGATAAAGGGAGAACAATCACCCGCCCTTAACAAGCTAGACTGGGGGGGGGAGGGGGGTGGAAAGAAAGCCGTGGAAGGTGTCCCCCCCAGCGCAACTGCTCTGAGTGTTCATCATCCATTCCCTTTGGTTTATGGAGAAAAAGAAAATGGTAACTCAGGTAAGATCTGTGTTTGCTCCTTTCGTTTCTTTTCTCGTTTCCGAGATCTAAAAAGAGCTATGCGGGTGGGGCAGAGTCACCAGAGTTTTAATTATTATTGTCTTTTTAGAAAGGGTCAAAATTATTGTTATCAGCTGGAAAGCTAGTCTGTGCCTGTTGTGGGTCCGTGAGAGAGAGAGAGTGTGAGTGTGTGTGTGTGTGTGTGTGTGTGTGTGTGTGTGTGTTGTATGCGTATCCTTTATTCTCCCCCTCCCTTAGCTCCATAGCAGATTCCTGTTTCCTGTACTGTGCAGCTGTGGCTCAGGAAAGACCCTGTGGGGATTTGTCTACCTCTTTGTCTGGGTTCTGAGAAGAGGGAGGGAGAGAGAGACTGCAGAGGTAGGAAGAGATTCTTGTAGACGGCCAAAAAGAGGGGAGCGGAATTGACTTCCTTTTAAGAATAGCAGAAGAATCTGTGTTGTAGGGAAATCCGATTTCAGATTCACTTAGGTGTCTCCAAAGAGGCGATGGAATTGCAGTTTGCTGCCTTTGCTCTAAAGGGCTTATTAAAAATGAAGGCTTGAAAAAAATACGTTTGATTTTCATGTCTTTGTTACTGCATGGTTTGTTTTCCGTGAGAACTGTAGAAGCATCCAGGTGCAGCACAGGCAGATTAGAGCCCTCCCTGGCAGGAGAGCAGGTCTGAATGTATAAGTGACAGTCACGGGGGCATTAAAAGACATCTGAAGGAGAGGGAGTAGGAAATGGAAGACCTCCCTCCCGGTCCCTCCCTCCCTCCCTCCCTCTCTCTGCCTGTCTTTACTTGTGCCAAGCAATATCTGCATTTTAGCAAGTCATTCCTGACAAAAAGAAAGGTGAATACTCTTCCCTGATTTTCCCTGGTGGTGCTCTTTTTCCTTTTGGCATCCTTCCGTATGATCCTTTTACCCATTTTTCTTTATACATAGGTTGAGAGGAAATGATGCGGCCGTGATTTATCAATTAGAATCATTTGCATTGTTGCATTGTAGAACTTCATATTCTTTGGTCTCAGACTTAGGATGCATTTCACTACAGGTTTTATGCTCTGTAGGGAAATTTCATCACTGGACAGTGCTTTCCTTTTAAGGAGGTTGCCCCCCTTTTTTGTATTCTCTTGTCTGTCTTCCTCTCTAAGTCACCACCGGAGGGCGAGAGAGTCAGCTGGCTATTTGGATAGAGGCATGATTTTAGGAGCTGGAGCCCTGTTCCATTAAATGTTATATAATGCCCTGCAGTGCTGTTTGGAAGGAGGTAAAGCTTTAGGGAGGTTTTCCCAACGTGACCTGGAGGAAAGGGAAGTTTCAAAGAATATGTCTCTGCAAAATAATTTTTCAGTGGATTTAAGTTTGGAGATTATTAAGAGACCCCTCCCTCTTCTGGAAAGGGGAGAAACCCTTGAAATATTTTCTGTTGCAGTTCTTATCCCTTCATCATGAGCCTGATTAACTCTTTTGAAATATGCTATACTTAAAAAAAAGAGAGAGAGAGAGAGAACCTGTTTCTGGCTTTTCTTTGTTGCTTGGTAGATGATACTTCTTAACCTTGGAGCCCTCATTCAGTTTTCATTAACTGACCATATTAGAGGGTACCAGCTCTCTTCTTTCTCAGCTATTACTAGAGCCTTTTCAACTACTTGACTTTTCATTATATATATACTTTTTTATGTAAATATGACTTGTTATATATATTTTTAAGTCAGTGAAAGAGTTACCTAAACTAGGACTTCTTATAATCAGAGGTTTTCCGTGACCTCTTGGAGCCTGTCCCCGTAGCTTCTAGAGGAGCTGAGTAAGCATGTGCAAGCCCAAGTTAGAATGCATAAGCGTTTGCACACTTAATAACTTGGTCTTAATAATCAGTATTTAAGAAAACTATAATTTTAGGAATGAAGCAGAAGAGATAAGTAGAAACTGGAAAGAAGGAGTTTGGGGGTGGTTAAGAATTCTAATAGATGAGTGAAACTCATTAATGATTTTCTCAGTGTGTGTGAATGCTGAAGGGAAAGCAGGAGCTCAGTTTTTCCCACTCTAAATATATACAAATGGAAAATACAGAATGTCACACTTAGGAAGTTTCCGTATTCCAGTGTGTTTGTTTTTTGTATACACTTTCTATGTTAATGTAACATACATAGTTGTTAATAATTTAGGAAAAAAATGAAACAAGTAGCCAAACAGGCCAAATCTTTATTTGTTCTATGGGGGTTTTTGGGGGGAGGGTGAAGGGCTAGTTTTTGGTTTTCTGAGCCAGACATAGGATCCCAGTGTTTGATGATGATCTGTCACGTAAAGCTTTCTGAGTAGAAAATCTCTGCATTGTTTACGGTTCAAGTTATCAAACAGTTCATGGTGGTATTTACTATCTCAGCAAGTATATTAGGAAAGGCATTTAGGTATGTTTTCACCATTCTGTCACCTAGGTTCTTTGTATCTTTGATCTGTATCCCATTTCCATCCCTTGCTTGGTGGAAGAAGGTGAAGGGCTTTCAGTGGATGACATTTTCATCACATGTTTAGATCTATATCAGTAGCTGCATGGTGTGCACTCATTGTTATTACATATGCTCTGGTTTTATAAGGCCTGCTTTTGGTTTATAATTCTCGGTTATTTGCAATAAGTTAGCAAAGTTTTGCTTTAAAAAGAAAAAAGCATATGGCCACTTAATTATGGAATTCTAGTATAGGAGACACACATGCTCATGTGATTTTTTAAAAAATAACTTTAGGTTTCCTTGTCATTCCTGTATATGTTGTAGGAGTATTTCACTGAGATACTCTCTTCTTTCAGAGCCTATGAACCAAAATATTGCATCTCCTCTCATCTGTGAAAATAACAGTGTGGAATAAAAGGAAGGAGAAGAGAAATCATCCTTGTTATATGTGTCAAATTAGGCAAAGTTGTAAATGACCTCAACTCCAATTAATAAGAAAAGATTATACTATTTGCTATTGAAAGGGAAAGTATACTAGACAGAGAGGAAGATCTTACAGTGTGGACGTGAAAGAAAATTTTTGTTCTCTTCTCTAGAGTAAGACTGCCAGTTTCTGTGGAACACAAAGCCCTCCCTTTCTTGGACAGCTCAGTGCTTTGCTGGCATTTTCTTCAAAATCTGTTTTCCATCAGGACCAAGAGGAGGGAAGGTGTTAAGAATAAGGGAGGTTGGAAAGGGGGTTGCTGTTCCTTTAAATAGTGCAGTGAGCCCATGAGGCAGCAGGCCGCTAGGAGTGTATTCTTTTGTAATGAATCACCACTTCCATTGTCTGCCATCACCCCTCTGAGTAGCTAGATGGCCTAAGTCTTCACCTGAGCTGTGGCTAGTTCCCTATTCTGTTCCAGGGTGGCTGGGAGGAGAGAAAAGGGAGGGTGTTATACTTTAGTTAAAGGCAGGTGAGGGGGCAGATATATTTTGCTTTGTTTCATTTTCTACTATCTTATCTGGATTTTTTTTTTGTTTAGTTTTGGATTTTTTTTTTTTTTTTTTTTAATGAGTTGGAGTAGGGAATCTGTCCTCTGATCTTGCTAAGCGTGTCCCATTTTCGGTGCGTTTTGACTGTCCTCAGTGATTATTTAGTCTCCATTTTGTGGCACCGCTTTCAGTGATTCCTATTGGGTTGCCCGCCAGGTCCACCAGAGCCCATCACACCCTTCATCCACAGAGCTTCAGTCCACACTGTTGGTCTTGGCACACTTCCACTTGCTGTGGGCTGCATAGGACTCTGGGAAGTTGGGGGTAGGTGGAGATTGCGGGTTTGAGACTAATTTATGTTCCTTTACAATGAACCCAGAAAAACCCTCACTTTTTCCAGAGCTTTGGTTTCTTTCAGAATTCTTCTACGTTGCTACATATCTTCACTTATAACCATTTCCTTGCCATGGCCAAGGCTGGCTCTTGAAAAACACTGCTATTCTAAGAATTAGTCAGCTTCCCTGAAAAGATACCCAGAATCCCATAAATCTGAGCAATTTTGACTTATCGAATGGTTTTTCTTCTCAGTCACCTCCCATACCCCCAAAACACACACCTTTTTTTGACCCTTTCTCTAAATTTTTTCCCTTTATCCTTTCTGCTTAGTTTTGCAGCTGAGACTAGGAAGGCTTAGTGTTTGACGTCTGCTGTTCAAGTTTGTCTTGCTGTGGAGGACACCTCCCTGTTGAAAAGGAGATGCCTCTCCTCATCCTGGTCAGTGGCAGCTCAGAGTCCTGGTTTTGTTCTTCCATTGTTCTGATCTCTCCCTGAAAACCTTCAGACTCACTTCTAAAAGGTTGCCTGCCATATGGAAACAGTCTGATTTCTCTTCAGACTTTTGGTTCATGGAGTGCTCACATTTTAATTTCTCTTCATGTCATTCTTACCTTGGTTTGTTTCTTGGCCATCTCCGTGTGTTGTCGTGGTGATGATACAGCCCCCTGGCCCTCCTTTTGTATAGTTGCTCTCTGGAATCTTACATTGTTGATATCTCAAGCATTCCCTTCTGGAATCATAACTTCTCAGTCTTTTTTTTTTCCCCCAACTTTCCAAAACCGCTGTCAAATCTTTCTCAAACATTTCTAAACAGTACTTCATATGCGAAATCTAACAAACACAAATGGAATGCTCTCCTGCAGGAAATGCTTTGTAGTTTTAAATGTATCAATTTCATTATTGGATTTGGATGCTTGACTTTCAAGCAGTCAGAAATGCTTCAGTCTGCTGTCATGATGTATTGTTTCCATTTCCCAAATACGCAAAATGTCCCTCCTAGAGGGCAATGGCACCCCACTCTAGTACTCTTGCCTGGAAAATCCATGGACAGAGGAGCCTGGTAGGCTGCAGTCCATGGGGTCGCTAAGAGTCGGACACAACTGAGCGACTTCACTTTCCCTTTTCACTTTCATGCATTGGAGAAGGAAATGGCAACCCACTCCAGTGTTCTTGCCTGGAGAATCCCAGGGACGGGGGAGCCTGGTGGGCTGCCATCTATGGGGTCGCATAGAGTTGGACACGACTGAAGCGACTTAGCAGCAGCAGCAGCTCAGTTGGTAAAGAATCTGCCTGCAACGCAGGAGCCCCGGGTTCGATTCCTGGGTCAGGAAGATCCCCTGGAGAAGGAAATGGCAATCCACTCCAGTATTCTTGCCTGGAGAATCTCATGGACAGAGGAGCCTGGCAGGCTACAGTCCATGGGGTTGCACAAGTTGGACACGACTTAGCAACTAAACCACCATTAGTAGTAGAATGGTTAAATTCAGAAAGCCTTGGAGCCAAATAATTCATTAGAGGTCATTGGCAGAGTGAGCCATTTGAAGTGCACGTTGGATTTTGTCACTCCTGCGCTTTAAACCTTGTTTCCCTTCAGAAAATCCAGTGTCCTCACTCTGATCTCTTAAGGCCTTTGAGTGATTGGGAACCTGGCTGTGTCTCTCCAGCCTTATCTCCTGCTGCCCTTTGACACTGACATCTTTGCTATTCCTTTTAACATGCCTTGCATCCTCCTGCTCAGAACTTTTCCTTCTGTTTTTCTCTTTAGTCATAGAAGTGCTCATCTTCGAGGTTTCTCAAGAGCTCTCCTTTGACTTTCTTAACTCAAATTCCCCAATCTCTCCCCATCCCCTTAACCTGTTTTCTCTGATCACTGATATTTTTGTTTGTTGTTACTTATTATTTGCTTGTTTATCATCAGTGCTACCCCACCCCTCCAAAGAATGTAAGGTCTTTGAAGCAGGGACCCTGTCAGAAGTCAGTTGTGTCTAGAACTGTGCTTGGCATGTAGTCCCCCCCCCAAAAAAAAAAAGAATAACTAATCAGCTAATCTTATATATGATGTATTACTGTCAAGTACTGTGCTAAGTACTTTACCTACATTAACTCGTTTTTATAATATTTATTTATTTGGATGCACTGGGTCTTAGTTGCAATGTGCGAGACCTTTGGTCTTTGTCGTGGCATGCAGAATCTTTAGTTGTGGCCTGGGAACTCAGTTGAGGCACGTGGGTGGGATCTAGTTCCCTGTCCAGGGATTGAACCCAGGCCATCTGCTTTGGGAGTGTGGAGTTCTAGCCACTGGACTACCAGGGAAGTCCCTACATAAGATCATTGAATCCTCTCGTCAGCCCTTTAATTATCCCTCATAGGACAAAAGAAGAAACTGAGGAATACAATGATTAGGTAATTTGCCCCAATTTATAAGCTGCTAAGAGATACTGTGGGGATTCATATCCACAGACTGGCTTAGCAATCTGTACTCTTAACCACTGTACTCTAATGCCCCTTGTAAGTATTACATATTCATATAATACTTGTTGACTGTGTAAATGAATGAATTTAGGTGAAACTCGCTTATTTACTTCTGAAATTTCCATCTCTTACATGTTCAAGGCTTTGATAGAATACTTGGCAATAACAAGGAATTCACTAAATGAATTTAGTTTTCTGATATCACATAATAATAGGTTGAGCTTTGCCAGTGGCTCAGCGGTAAAGAATCCACCTGCAAGGCAGGAGATGCAGGTTCGATCCCTGGGTCGGGAACATCCCCTGGAAGAGCATATGGCTGAACCCATTCCAGTATTCTTGCCTGAAAAAATCCCATGGACAAAGGAGTCTGGCGGGCTATATAGTCCATAGGGTCACAAAGAGTCGGACACAACTGAAGCGACTAATGACACACGCAATAACATTATAGCGTATATATATTATGCATTAGGCACTGTGGTCAGTGCCTTGTATAATTCCTTTCAGCAGCCTTATAAGTACTGTTACGTCCATATTGTAGAAATCAGCAAACAGGAATACAAAGAAGTTAAGTTGGCAGCTCCAGGATTTAAACCAGAGTTTGGCTTCAGCTTCCCTGTTCTTGACCACCACTAATAATTACTGTTATTGAAATAACCTTTTGTTTTTGCATACCTACTTTGTACCAGTTTTATATACAAATCCCATGGACAGAGGAGCCTGGTGGGCTATGGCCCATAGGGTCATGAAGAGTTGGACATGACCGAAGAGACTTAGCATACCTGCACGTGTGCACATTTACATATAAAAATTGATTACTGAGATCATATGTCACTTGCCAATCTCTTTGAGGTAGGTGGTATTTTTCCCATTTTTTCCCAGTACATTAAACTGAGATTCAAGAGGTCAAGCAATTTGGTAGTTCTAGGAACGGATAGGAATAGGTTTCAGATTTGAGATGCCTTTAATTCCAGATCTGCATATTCTTCCATTATATCACAAACCTCATAGATAAATCACTCCATTGTTGGCCATTACAGAGTTGAAATACTTTCCTCATGGTAAGGTCAAATCCGTTTCCATTATTCTCTTCTCATTTCCTCATGGTGAGCTCGTCTATCTCCATTCTTGTCTTCTCCTTCTTCATTGTTCTATCATCCAGACTCACATAGAGGGGTTTCATCTCTCTTTTTCATAAAACCCAGGTATTTGAAAGTAACTGCTACATGTTCCCTTCAGTCTTCTGTTTTCTGTGCTCATCTTACCTGCCTCCTTGAATTACTCCTCACAGATATGAAACCATATAGTTTCTAGAGTCTTTATTGTTCTAGTCTAATTATGACAATTTATATGAATGGTTTATCATTTATATCTAATTACTAAGTAGTTATGAGTATTATTAAGCAGCATATCTTTGTTATGTTTGCTATGTTCTTGCCTGGAAAATCCCATGGACCAAGGACCCTAGTAGGTTGCAGTCCATGGGATCGCTAAGAGTCAGGCACGACTGAGCGACTTCACTTTCACTTTTCCCTTTCATGCATTGGAGAAGGAGATGGCAACCCACTCCAGTGTTTTTGCCTGGAGAATCCCAGGGACGGGGGAGCCTGGTGGGCTGCCGTCTGTGGGGTCGCACAGAGTCGGGCTCTACTGAAGCGACTTAGCAGCAGCATATCTTTGTTACAGGTTTTATTTTTTGACAGCATGTTGAGTTTACTCAGTTTTCAAAGTCTTTTGACCATGTAATGTTGTCAGCAGTTCACAATTTCAAAAATAAGGACTTATTACCCTCACCTCTTAAGTAGAATATTTGTTTTCTTCTCCATTTTAATGCACACTGTCAGCTGCTTGGTGAGAATCTACCTGCCTTCTAACTTCTAGGTCTTGCCCAGATCCCTCAAAGGTTACTAACACTGAAATTTTCACTTTTTAAACTTATTTTTTTTTTTACAAATTCTGTTTTGAAGATGCCAGTTGGATCAACAAATGACATATTAAAAATCAGCAAAAATAAATTTGATCACCTTCCTTGAGATGTTGAAATTGTATCAAAAAAGTGTTGAAGAGCCAAAATTGGGAATTATAGAGTCTTTTAAATCAATAGCAACAGTAAATCATAATGTTCTATTTCTATTGAGAATAGAAGCAAAACACACCCAAAAGAAGAAATTAAATTTGGGAAATTATTTTGATTTAATAATACTTATCATAAGTCAAATACTTTAGAAATAATCTTAGATTATCATATTTTGATATATTATTTTTTCCATCATTCCTCTTGAATTTTTTCAAAGGCTATCTATCAGTTTTGGAATATTAGAATAACATTTATTTAATTAATGACCCAGGAAATAAGCACAGCTTGACTGCTATTAACAGAAGGAAATACGGTTTTAAAATTTTTAACTTGGAATCATATAACTAGAGATATTTAATTCATTTAGAATTGCAGGATAAAGTTCTGCAATCCAAATTTTATATTTCATATGTAAAGGAATATTTAAGAAGAAAATATGGAAATGGAAATCAGTAATTACTTCATAAAATTAAAAAATAATACTCTTATATCCACAAATAATATAATTAGTCTTTTATCTAATATTATGAGGTTTCTTATAAGAACTTCTTAACAGATAAGCTGAGATTTAATCGAAGGAGATGGGATTTTGAAAGACTCAGAACAGAAATCCATAAACTTTTTCCATTAATGACTAGACAGATAGTAAATTTTTTGGCTTTTCAAGCCATGCTTTGTTACAGCTATTCAGTTCTACTGTTGTGACATGAAAGTGGTCATCCAGGATTGGTAAGTGAATGGGTGTGGCTATGTTCTTGTTAAACTTTATTTATAAACACTTCTGAAATTTTAGTTTCATATTATTTCCATGTGGCACAAAATATTCTTCTTTTGAATTTTTTGACTATTTGAAAATGTAAAAACTACACTTAGCTTTCAGATTATCCAAAGCAGATGGTGGACCAGCTTTGGACGAAAGCCATAACTTGCCAACCCCTTACTTGGAGGGATGCAGTTCACCCTGATATTTAGTAGAGGGGAAGCTTTCCCATCTAACTTGATGACAGGACATGGTTTCTAGTAGCTTTGACAGGTCATCTTCAATCCCTGTTAAGGTTTGCTTCTCTCATTTTTCCTCCTAGAAATCTTGACGATTCTTTTCCTTTCCTCACTTGCTTTCTCCCTCCACTCTACTGAACCACTTGCAATTCCCCAAATAGGTCATATTTTGTACCTTCCTGCTTTTCATATAATTCTTCATATTAATATATTATTTTTCGTATATTATTACTTCCTCCCACGTAATTTATTTCTTGCCTTAAAGATTCAGCTTAGATGTCACCCGCTTCAGAAAACTTGCCCTATCTCATAGAGTTTTCCCTTTTTTGTGCTTCCTTGGCATTGTGTATGCATTGTTCTCTTAGTCCATAGTGTGTATTACTCTAATTGTGAATACATTTGTCTGTTTTTTTCCATCAAACTGTAGTTTCTTTTAGGGTTGAGACTGTATCGCCTGTGTTTGTCATCATATTTAGTTCAATTTAATACTTCTTGATTGAATTAATGAATTTTAACTTGTTATTTCATGACAAGTTCAAATCAGAAGAGTTAAAGTCACATATATTCTCGTGTTTATTACTTAAATCAGTTAATGCTTAAAATATAATATCATTTTGGAAATGGATGTTTTATTTGGTAAGAAGAAAGGAGGACTTTTGGCACAAACAGCTGTTTGGGGAACATACAAATCTCTTGTAGATCTTCCAGTGGAAGGCTTCATATATCCAGAAGATAGAATGTGGGTAAGTGGCATAGGAGCTCTGGCTTGAGAGGTCAGGAAAGAGGAAAGGAAAGAGAGTATGACTCCAATAAGTGTAGAAAGGCAAAGAATGTGAAAAGGTGACAGTGAAATTTTAGGGACTGATAACCCATAATAAGTATACCAAATGTGGTATATTGACTGCAAGCTATCTCTTCTCCCTTTTCCTTCCACTCAAGATGACCAGGAATAGATTCTTTTAAAAAGTTTAGGGAGGGAGTGGAGGGGGAGGATGCAGGTGGTGGGCAGGGAAGGGATCAGTTCAGTTCAGTTCAGTCACTCAGTCGTGTCTGACTCTTTGCGACCCCATGAATTGCAGCACGCCAGGCCTCCCTGTCCATCACCAACTCCCGGAGTTCATTCAAACTCGCGTCCATTGAGTTGGTGACACCATCCAGCCATCGCATCCTCTGTCGTCCCCTTCTCCTCCTGCCCCCAATCCCTCCCAGCATCAGGGTGTTTTCCAATGAGTCAACTCTTCACATGAGGTGGCCAAAGTACTGGAGTTTCAGCTTTGGCATCATTCCTTCCGAAGAACACCCAGGACTGATCTCCTTTAGAATGGACTTTCTTAGAAATAGTTTAATCTTTTCAGGACTTATTTTTAAATTTTGTTAGATAGGACCAGAGCTGTGTTTATTAGTCTGCCTTGCTTTTGAGGCAAGACTCTTCTTAGTACTGTAAGTGATGCTTTTTAAATTATCAGATTTTTTGTTCTCATTTTGGAGAACAGGCTCTTTCTGACACTGTGTGAGCTCTTAGCACTGTTCCCTTCAATTCTTTCAGAAGTTTCTCACATATGCTATCATTTAACTGAGTTCTTGAGGGGAACCCTCTGTGGGTCTTCAGAGTTCTCTGTGCAGTTCTGTCTCCTGCAGTGCTCTCCCCTGTGACCTCTAGCTGTCTTGACTTCCCTGGACTTGAAGCTCTATCTTCTCAACTCATGGAGACCACTTCCTGGCTTCCCTTTTTGTGCCACAGCTTGAGAACTTTCTCCAGGCTTCATGTACTTTTTCTGTTTTTAGTTGTTTGAGGTAGCAAGATAAATCTTGTCCTCGTTACTCCATCCTAATTGAAAGCAGAAATGAGAACACTTATTTTTTAAAAAATTACATGATATTTCATTTAATGTATTCCTAATTTATGAATGAAAAATCAGCTGAACAATAATTTCAAGCAGTGTTGGAGGAGAATGCATATGATGCAAAAGAATAATTAAAATACCAAGATAGAATATGGTAAATTATGTGGATATGATGTCCATAAAGTACCTTTAGAAGTTCAGATGAGAAAAGAATTAGTTTGAGGAGTTTGGCAGAAAGGGAAGGAGAAAAGGCTATGGCATATTGTGTGTGTGTGTTAGGTAAGATATTAAGTAGATCTAGAAGCAAATTTTTGAGTATTAAGTGAGACTCAGTGGTGGAATAATTTCAGAGAGAGACTCATCTAATCACCGTTGAAGATAGTTTTTTAAGAATACATGGACAAGATCACAGGAAGAATCGGGTTTCTGTGTTTTTGTAGTTGAGCATGATTTGTGGTCTGTTGTGGAAAAGGAGAGAGATGCCTTTGTCCTATGGATTCCCTGTCATTGCAGTCCTAGCAGAAGAGGAAGGGAGAAAAGTCAGCATACCATCTGCTTACTTCAGCAGTGGAGAAGACTGGGCACTGTGGTCAGTGAAAATGATGAGCGCTGGTCTGAGATCTATGAATCTTTAGAAATCCTGTAGTAAGCAGCCTTTAGGCTTTCAGCCATTGCTATTTAAATGGTTTTCAGGTTATCTAGACATTGAAGTGGGGCGGGGGTGCTGTTGAACTAAACATGTACCTGCTAGAGAAAGTGAGTGGTGTGGCTCTGGGTGGAGCTTTCTTGAGTTGGAATGGTTGCCTGTCGCTTACTTGTGCAGTAACTGTGCACAGAAGTTCAGCCAAATATATGCTTTTATCATTTTCTCTCTTGAGGAACCAGGAGACATTTTGGAAAAACTAGGAATATATGTGTTCTGTTTGGGTTCATTTCACTTAGCCTATATTTTATATAAAGCTTTTAGTAAAAAGAATATGAACCAAACACCACCACCCCACAACATTGGTAGTGATATTGCTATTGTGTGAAAAAGAACTTGAAGAACTTTAAAGTTATAACTCAACTCTTAGGTTTATATCGTGGACTGTATATTCTTTCCCCCTTTTTTCTTCTTCCTTCACAAAAGGTATTTATTATTTCTACTACTTTTTTTTTAGCCAAAAGCAAAGAATTTTGTATAATGCTCTCAGTTAATTCTTGTAGATACCCCGCTGGGTAGCTATCTTCATTTTTCAAATAAAAGTATTGAGGAATTGAGAAGTTAAGAGACTTGTCCACAGTCACACAACCGTACATGGCAAAGCCTGGGTTTGAATCCACATTTAGCTTATTCCAGCGTTTATGCTATTTCTATCCTTTTTTTTTTTTTTTTTTTAATGATAGCCATTACCTTAAAGTATCATATGAAGGATACAGGTCTTAATATTTATTTAACTTTTTCTTTAACATAAGAAAAATCTCTGTAATTTACCTATAGCCAGAACCTTGAGAAATGTCTGCTAATTTTCTTAAAGCCTTAGGTTCCTCTGGGCTAAGTACAGAATTGATCAATTTAACTATTCTATACATAACTTTCATTTCCTGAAATTTTATCTCAGCTCTTACAGTTTGATGGCTTAGTATATCATATGGGAGCATTTGTACAGGGTAAGAGAGAAATCAAAGCACTGGCTCTTTTGAGAGCTCTTAGCCACTTTGGGCAAGGAAACAGGTAAGCTTTTAATGGCACTTTGCTGACTATTACAGAAGAAAACAGTTTCACATGGTATACCTAATGTTTCTCTTTTTCACTATATTCTATACCTTGGGTAAGGTCTCTTTCTCACAGAATCAGATTCTAAGAGCTGTAATGAACTTTACTAATCAGGAAACAGAACCCTAGAGGAAGTGAGCTGTCCAAGATCATACAGCTTAGTACAGCAGAACTGGAGCAGGTTCTCCAGTTCAGAGCATCTTCTTAGAAACCTCCAGGCCTTTAATAAAAGATGTTTAGTTTGTAGAGGCTAAAATGTGAAGTTTGTATGCCCCTCGTTCCTAGAGAGAAAAATATGAAAATGAGTTAAAAGGTGAACTCAGATATCTTGGGCATTCTTTGCTGGAAAATTAGTCTTGAATGAAGCTGAATAGTCTAGTTGATGTGATAATGATAATGAAGTTCTAAGGAAGAAAGATTATAAGTAAGAAGAAATAAATGTGTCCTTTGAAATGCTTGAAGATTTTCTGGTTTTGTTTGCTTTTTGAGCATTTGTCTTGACTTGGAAATAGGAAACGTGGAATGAAATCTGGGAGTGTTTTTGTTACCAAGCAATCATTAAAGTCTATTAGTCAGTTCAGTCGCTCAGTCATATCCCAGTCTTTGCAACCCCATGGACTGCAGCACACCTGGCTTCCCTGTCCATTGCCAATTCCTGGAGCTTGCTCAAACTCATGTCCGTCAAGTCAGTGATGCCATCCAACCATCTCATCCTCTGTCATCCCCTTCTCCTCCTGCCTTCAATCTTTCCCAGCATCAGGGTCTTTTCCAGTGGCTCAGTTCTTCACATCAGGTGTCCAAAGTATTGGAGTTTCAGCTTCAGCATCAGTCCTTCCAGTGAATATTCAGGACTGATTTCCTTTAGGATAGACTGGTTTGATCTCCTTGCAGTCCAAGAGACTCTCAAGAGTCTTCTCCAACACCACAGTTTAAAAGCATCAATTCTTCGGCACTCAGCTTTCTTTATAGTCCAACTCTCACATCCATATAGATAGCTTCTTTTTAGTGCTCTTAGGAACTGATTTTAGATCTCCGCTCTTGGTTTTCTGCATGCCACCTTTCTGAAGTTGAATATCCTCCCTTCTTTGAGATAGGACTAGGTTTTCTTGGTTAGTAATGATGGTTTCTCCATGATAGATTTTTTTTCATGACTTCTCCCAGCATAGGATTTTTAATTTCTTTTCTAGATTTATTTGCCTCATTTTGAGGAAGGAATAAATATTGCAGCCACTAGTTTATATTTCATTGCCATTCCTGAGGGATCAGATTCTGTAGTGTGCCTTATTGATTTGTGTGTTAGAGATCAATAGAATAATGGGAATTGTTTTCCTTCCTTTAAACTGCATTCTGATATGGGCCACCATTACATTTATGAAGAAGGAGGAGGATGAAGAGTTACACATTTTAATTGATAAATACTTGTTTTTTCTTTTGTTTATATTTTGAGAGTGATTAGACCCTTGAAAGTCTTGTTTTTCAGGACTGTTTAGCACATAGTGTTGGATGTACTTGTACACGGCACTTGGTCTATGACTAGAAGTAAAGTACACATCTATTTCTGCTCTTTGAGTTTGTTATTTTTTTTACTTCCTAAATCTAATATATCTAATGTATCTAAATGTATCTAATTGCCTAAAAGCAATTAGTAAAAGGGCTAATTGTAAAAGTAGTAAAGGGCTACTTACTAAAAGTAAGTAAAAGGGCTGTTTTTAGAATTGTGCTAAACACTTCTCCTCTTCCTTTAACTTCTCTCATTTGCCTTTAATAAATCTTAGTGTTGTTAAATGATTAAAAAAACATAGAAGTCCATTAAACCAATGTCCTTTCTCAAAATGAAAAAGGAACCTGGAATTCTGTAATTTACTTATGGTTGAAATCCTTTCCAGAAAATAAATTATGACCTCTGGGTCAGAATGATAGATACTCTACTTGCCTTCAGTTCAGTCGCTCAGTCATGTCCGACTCTTCGTGACCCCATGAATCGCAGCACGCCAGGCCTCCCTGTCCATCACCAACTCCCGGAGTTCACTCAGACTCACATCCATCGAGTCAGTGATGCCATCCAGCCATCTCATCCTCTGTTGTCCCCTTCTCCTCCTGCCCCCAATCCCTCCCAGCATCAGAGTCTTTTCCAATGAGTCAACTCTTCACATGAGGTGGCCAGAGTACTGGAGTTTCAGCTTTAGCATCAGTCCTTCCAAAGAACACCCAGGGCTGATCTCTTTTAGAATGCACTACTTACTTTACATCTCTTATAAGACTCCACTGAAATAACAATATAGAAGTGCAAAAAGAAATAAACCAAGAACAGCAAACACTAACAGAAAAGGGTAAAGAGTTGTTATAAACAAAAGTTAAACAGATTTCTTTAAAAGAAAGCAAAAAGGAACCAGTTGATGGGTGAATGGAGGAGAAGCTAAAGCCTGCCAGTTATTACCAGGAGGGTGTGAGTGGTGTGGAAGCTGGTTTGCCTAGCAGGAACCCCAAGAGGTCTGGGTTCAGAGCAGGAGTGAAGAAGGGACGGACAACAGGGATTTCATGTGCATTCTACAAGGGTTGATTCAACTGCTTGGCCTCACTGTAACCTTTCCAACCCCTTCCCAGTGGAAGTAGCCAGTGTTTACTATTCCTGCCTCTTTTCTCCAGCAAAAAAAAAAAAAAGGAAAAACCAAAACCCCCAGGTTGTTTAACTCCAAATAAATTGATCAAAAATGTTTGGTGAAATTTAACTTTTTGTATTAAATATTGGCACCCCTTCTTTAATCTGATATTTGGGGCCTAGGAGGAGGTCGTTGCATACACTGAAACGAACCCTGAAAACCATTGACGTGCTCTTCCTTATCTCATACTGAGTTCCCCATTAGAATTTTAATTCTAGGAAGAGACCCAGTAAGAGAACAGATTTTCTTACAGGAGAGCAGAGGAAACCCACACCAGCTAACCAGGTTTATACCTGGGTCACCAGTGCACTTTCAGCATGAAAGGGAAGAGAAGAAACAAAAAGAAGTACTTACCCTAACGGAAACATAATCCAGGGGGCAGAGGAGAATTTAAAGAAGCATTCTAACTAACGTAGTAAGGTTAAAGAAGAGAAGGCATGCCTAAAACCAGTACTGGGTACAATGAGAAGGGAACAATTTGAGAATGTGAAAGAGTTTAAGAGATTAAGAATGTGATAGTCAAAAGAAAACAGGCCATCGAAGGAAAGAAAGTAAAGATATTTCCCAAAATGCAAGCTTCAAGACGCAAAGATGGAAAACACAAGATAAGTCTCAGATGATTTCCTTAGCCCATGTACCCTAAAAACAGTCTGAGACAGTACTTTATTGGGAAATACAATCTCAGGAAAGCAGGACTTGGAAAGGGGAGAGAGAACAAAGGAGAGAGGTTGGACAAAGGTTTTAAAAGACATTGCTGATGCCTTGGCTTCAGCAGAAGTCTTAAGAGACATTGTATAGATTACTGTTCCACTTGCCAGTCCTCCTGAGTATGGGGACATGTGTTCATCTACTGGTTTCCTCTCACCTCCTGCTCATCCCACTTTTTGGTCAAAGTTTGCTGTTCAAACCGTTACCACACCTGACCTGTTCAGTGGCCTCTTGGGGAGGCCAAGTCCTACTCTCTGTGTGCACAGATCTGCAGATTAATGTGACATTTGAGTCTGGAGAGGTGAGAGGAATCAGTAACCCTAAGGTAGCCTGCAATTCAGGAGACCTGGGTTTGATCCCTGGGTTGGGAAGATCCCCTGGAGAAGGTACCCACTCCAGTATTCTTGCCTGGAGAATCCCATGGACAGAAAAGCTGGATGGGCTGCTGTCCATGGGATCACAAAGAGTTGGACACAACTAAGCAACTGAGCACATACTCTAGGTAGCCTCCAGCCTTGGAGCCTCTGCCTTTTAAGAAACCGTTAACAGAGGGTCATTCCCAAGAGGACTGGAAGGGAAGGAGCGGAGGGGAGACTGCCGTTTTCTGTCATAAATTCTTCTGTATCCATTGGGTTCACTATCATGTACATGTATAATTTCATAAAAATAAAAATCAACTTTAAAAACAAAAGATGGATTACCCAAAATACCCTGGAAATAAATACCAAAAGCTTTTTAGAATATATTTTGGGGGAAAATATTGAAAGATAAAATCTAATCAGTAGTTTAGAGGGTTCTGTACTCCTCCAACCTGATTTTCCCCTGCCCACTTTGTTGCTTAGTTTCTCTCCGCACCACTCCTTCTGTTTCTTGTTCATTATCCGTCTCTCTACTAGAAGGTAGACTCTGTAAGGGCAGGAGCCCTGTATTTTTAATCACTGTTCCCCAGCACCTAGAACGAAGTGTCTAATAATCCATGGTAAGTACTCGGTAAATATTTGATGGCAAGAATTGAAGCCAAATAGATGAAATATGCAGGGAGCATGACTTCCATGCAGAAGTATTGGGACTTGAGCTGTAGGCATTGAGGAATCTAGGATTTTAAGAAGAGAATTAATTAGCAATACCTGATTTAGGTTTTATTTTAGAAAGTTCACTGGCAGTTGCTTGGAAAATTCATTAGGTTGAGGTTAAGCTACAAGAAAGAAGAACTATTAAAAGAAAGATTCTTGGGTTATCCTGGGTGAGAATTGTTGCGAGCAGAGACTCATTTTTCTTTTCATTTGCCACAGTACATAGCATGGATATGTATATATATATGTGAATAACTCCTCCTGTAGTAAATATTTATGAGTGATTACGTTGTAGTGAACTTCCTTCAGAGTTCCTAAGCTATTGAGAGAAAGGTCTCTATCTTTTTCTACAGACAACTTCAGAAGCAGATATTCAACTACCTGGTCAATTCAGTTTAGCATGTATTTTTTAAACATCAATTACAGTGTGCTTATTGTTTGGTGAGGAAGCTACTGTAAAGTAGTATATGACTCAGTCCCTGATCTATTTAGGGGCTTTACTCAATAAATGACTAGAGGAAATATAAACCATCATGTTACCTGTGGTTGCCAGGCAAAATGCAGTTTTGTCCTGTAAAGGGTATGGGGGAAAATTTTGTCTATTATTGTATATACACATCATACAAATTACTTATTTTAAAGAGATAGACTATAATAGAACATCCAGTGTAAAAATCTATGAAGAATGATTAAATATTGTATTATTCAGCACACACAACAAAATCTTGCTAATGTCTTATTCTGAATGCGAGTTGTGGATAATTTTAAGGATATTTCAGTTTAACATAGAGAAGACACAAAACTTAATTGCCCATGAAGACACAATAAAGACTAAATTAATTTAAATTGGAGTGAAAAGTTTGGTTGAGTAAAAGAATAATTATCCATGCACTGTATAAATCACCAATTACATTGGATAGAATAGACAGTCAACCATTAATTGTGTGTAAGATCCTTTCATTTCCAAGGAAGCAGGTAGCTGACCCGGAGTATCTCTTGTGGTCTCTTGTTGTCAGTAGAAGATGTGATTCACAGATGTTTGAGGTTCTCAATACTGCTTTAAGGAGATCTGGAAGAAAGAGCTCTTAAGAGGTTGGAGACATTAAGCTTATTATAGGGTTTGTCATTTTTAGCCTAATAGACTATTGGTTTAAATGACTTTGTTCTGAAATATTTATTTTTCTGTTTAAATATGTATTGTTTTGAGATGGCAGAACTCAGCCTCAGGGGAGAGGTCAGGCTGGCTTTTCTCTCTTACTAATTTGAAACAGGGATGTATGTGTGTATTTTGAAGACAAATGATTTGGTGGCAAGTTTGCGCAGTGTGGGAGACCAGGGTTCAATCACTGGATCTGGAAGATTCCCCTGGAAAGGGAATGGCAACCCACTCCAGTATTCTTGCCTGGAGAACTCCATGGACAGGGGAGCCTGGCAGGCTGCAGCCCATGGGGTCGCAAAAAATCAGACACGACTGAGCATCTAACACACATTTTGCAATATTCTTGTTGGCCAAGTCTGTACCTCCCTTAGTACTAGTACCAGATCCTGAAATTGACTTTTAGTCTAAGCATGAAGGTAAAGTATATTGTATTTCCTGTTTTATTTTTATTTATCATCTGTTTGCAAGAGCTCAGAATTGCGCCCAGTCCCCTCCTGCACTCCATCTCCCCTTCATGTGGCTACAGTACACTCTCACTTTGGGTCCTGGTCCCTCAGTTATACCCAGTCTAGAGCAAGGGCCCATTGTTAGGCTTGCATTTCAGTAGGTTTGCATTTAAAAAAAAAAAAAAAAAAAATTGGTGTTTATTCTCTTATCTGTGGATTCCATATAAAGTAATTGTCTCCTTTCAGGTCACCTACATTTATGGCCACTATTACCTTCTTCTCAAAGCCTACTCCCTCCCTAAGGTCTGTCCTTCTAGAGGTTTAGATGCTTCAGGATATTTTCCATAAGCACCTGCCACCACTGTCATTCTCTTCGATTTTGCCCAGCCAAAGCCTCTAAAAGCAGTATTTCTCAGTGTGGTACCCAAACTGCCTACTGGAGTAGTATCAGTATCATGATTTGTTAAAGATATGTCCCCAGAGTGGTTGTTATGCACAGTAAAATACAGAATCTCTACTTTCAAGGAACCAGGTAAAAGATGAGTTTGTGGGTGTGAGGGCTGGGTCCGTACCATGTGGGGTAGGTGATCATATTGTTGAGATCGCATTTGGAATAGATATGGCCCTGGACTCCTTTCTTGGAATCAGAAATACCCTTAAAATTAATATTTCAGTTGGTGATTGGACTTTTATTAGTGTAGTCATTATCATATAATCATTAAATCTGTTTTTGTGAGTTTCCTTGGGGTCCCAGCCATCTACTAAGCTACAACCAACCAAATGAAAAATGAACTGCTGAAATTGAACTGACCATAAAAATTGGAGGCTGCATGGAAACTTCATGTATAGGTTTTTCCTCCCAATTTCTAACTAACCTACAGATTGTCTGACATCTTATGGCTTTGGGTATAATTTATATTTATTGTAAGAGAGAAAATACATTATTTGTATCTAACTTTTGCCATAAGCGTGTAGGTAAATTGAGAATCTAGAATGAATTTCACTTTTTGCCTAGTAAACTGGTGGTGTTTTGTCTTTGCACATGTTTATTCATCCGTTTTATTTCTCTGGGTTTTCTTCATGGCCTGTCAAATCTCTACAGAATTCTTAAAAATTATTTTAATTGACTCTGGATCATCTTAAATCCAGTGTTCTGTCCTTATCTTTCTGCATTACTAGTTCCTTTCCCTTTGGTCACAAACATCTGGGCAGAAGTCACTGCTTTGGTACGAGAGCTGAGAAGAGTGACAACCCTCTGCTCGGTTATTCTCAACGGAGAGCTTTTTGTAAACTTATTTTACAAAAGCAGGTAGAGTTTGAAATCTGAGTCTGTCTGAAAAATCCCAAGGGAAAAAAATGATAGAATTTATAAAATCCTTAATATAAAAATATTTTTTCCTCTATTACAAAGCTAGAGAATTAATGTCCGTTTATCTACAGCATTAGGAAAATGATTGGTGACGTGGGCATTGATAAAGATGCTCTATCTAAAAAACTAAGTGATTATTTTTTATGATGGTTTAAATAACATTAATATTGATCTGTTTCTGTCAGTGATCCATTCTGAGAAAAGATGTAATGTGGGAATTGGGAAACTTTTAAGATAGGATTTGTAGCCTGTGATTTGTAACACAACAGCAGATTAGTATCAAAATGGGACTCAAGATAACCAAACTGAAAAAATTAGAATGAAGTTGAAAAGTAAATTGGAAGATACAGACAAAATACCTTTCTCTCCTTAAGATTACTTAGACTTTTATTACCCTAGGAAAATGAAGATGATTATATTTGGGGCCTTTCTTATAGTACTTTATGCTTAGCTTTATTTGTAGCACAGATAACCTTGATGTAATTATTAGCTTATGTGCCTTTCTTAGTTTCTGAGTTTGGTCCTACAAAAGCAAAATCTTATTTTTATCTCCTCTCCCCACCGTGTTGAAGACAGAGTGTTATAAATGTTTAAATGTCAGTAAGTAATCTTTTCAACAATATGCAGAATAATTCGTTAAGAACAGAGAATATGTTTAAGGAATGATAACAAAACTTGACTCATTTACCCTAAGCAGTGTGACTTGTAAAGAGTGAAAAAATTTTTCTTTAAAGTATTGATAAAGGTGAGTGGGTTAATAGGTCATGAATAGTGAGTCTGCAACTATAAATCTTTAAAAATCACCTGTTCTGCCTACTTCTCTGTAACTGGTTGGTCTCCAAGTTCTTGTAATTCCATCACACAGCATCTCTTGATTCCATTTCCTTTGCCCTACTACATTTGTCTAGGCCCACCTATCTTCTCCAAAATGTTACAAAAGCCTCCTAGTTGTCCCCCCTTCTAGTACATTCCATGTATTGCTAATATTATAAGCTGTGATTCTTTTATTCCCCTATTTGAACAGTTGTTCACTGCCGAGGAATAATAGTTAAAATCATCAATATCTAAGTATTTGGATATAGGAATACTCAGTACACAACAGAACGTCACAAAGTATTAGGGAGAGATTCCAAGTAAGTCTTGGACTGGAAAGGTGGTTAACTCATCAGCAGAAATCCGAAAAAGAAGTGACAGATCCAGTTCTTCGATAGTTTGTTGTGTTAGTGGGATGCTAAGAGGGGATGTTTACCCAGAAGACCTGGACTGATCAGCTGGGAAGCTGGGCCCCAGGTCAAGAGTTTCACTTGTTCTCATGGAATCCTCACAACATTCTAAGTAAATAAGCCAGTTTGCAGATAAAAAAACAGGCTAGAAATGCTTAAAGTGACTCATCCATATCTGGTAAGAGGTATGGTTAGGATTTGAACCAAGGTCTGTCTTTCAGGGTCAGGCTGTTTCTTCAGTGAAAGCTTGGGAGAACGGGCATGGCTGGACCTAAAACATACATGGAAGTCACTCCTAGGCAGGGGACTGTTGGAGTTCTGGGATTGATGTGGGAGAGTAGACTGACTGATAAAAGGGTTGAGTCTTGCTTGGTCCTTAGGTTATACATTTTTCCTGTTTGATGGGGCCTGTTCACTATGACAGTGCATTCAAATTTAAAATTAAGACATTAGACATATTTCACATTGTACACCAGAAGACCAGAGACAATGTTTCACCTCTGTTACTCCATGTGATTTAAAGGAGAAAGACATCATCCTTAACTCTTGTATTTGCAAAACCACATATCTAAAGCATAAGCATGTAAATGTTGATTCCTGTCATTACTAACAATACTCCACCAGTTCTCACTTCTTTTCCCAACACTCTTCCCCTACTTGATATCAACCCAAGAAAACATTTGCTTCATTTCATACTATCCTTCCTGATGGCTCTCTACTCTAGCCAAACAAAACAATTTACTGCTGTGCACATACATGTGACTGTCCCTCTTAATCTTCATTTATTTAAAAAATGTTAACACTTTATATTTATTAGGTACCATATGTAATTCTGCATTGTGCAAAACTGACCCCACTCATTATGATGAAGCTTTTAATCTAATAGGAGAGATGGAACTCGTATCTAGATACGTTAAATATAAGGCTTTGAATTTAAATATCTGTAGACCTTAGTTGTGCAGGTTAAATGCTGTGAGAATCCAGGAGAGGAGAATGTGTTTCCAACTGGAAAGGGTGAGTGCACTCACTCCCTGAAGGTCTGCTGTATTAGACATTGTGAAGTGCTGCTGTTGTTGTTGTTGTTGTTGTTGTTTTATTTCCTTTCAGCCTCACGGTCAGTGCTGTTACGTCCGTTTTATGGTAGACAAAACTGAAGGTTAGTGTCTTGTCCAAAGTCACACAGTAACCGATCACCGAGTTAGGATTCTATCCCAGGTTTATTTAGATCTAAAGTGTAATCTCTCTCTCCTACACCTGATGTCAACAGACTATGGCCTGTGGGCCAGATTGGGCCCACTACCTGCTTTTGTAAGGCTCGTGATATTCTCACATTTTTAAATGGTTGAGAAAAAATCAAAAGAGGAATAATATTCCAGTGTCCGTGAAGGAGATTTTCCTGGAACACAGATGCACTCTTTTGTTTACATGTTACCTGTTGGCTGCTTTTCAGTTGTAACAGCAGAGGAGTTGCAGCTGACTCCTGCTTTCTCCCATCCTCCTCTAAGGATGACTTCACGGAGGAAGGTATTACTTGGGTTGCTTAGTTTTTCAGTATAATGAATATTCATGATCGAGGGGAGACAGCACTGGGAAAGACCCTGATCCTTACTGTTGCAGTCTGGCTGTGACTTGGGAAAGCATCATATTTAGGGAATATTCTAGATTCAGTGCAGTACAGACATATATGTATTGTGTTGAGAAACCTGCCGGAAATGTTATGAGGAGTAATGACTAGCAACCCCAGCTATAGAATTGGCTTGGATTTGGATTAGAGTCTGCATATGTCAGCTGTTTGCTGAGTGGTTTTTGATAAGATTCTTAACCTTTTAAAATGTCAGTTTCTGTATCTGTAAAAGGAGAACGGTGGAAATACCTAGCTTTTAGAGTTGTGAGAATTAAATGAGTTAATATATTCAAAGTGCTTAGACTTTTGCCAGACACATAAGAAACATTCATTAAATATAAGCTGCTAATATAGGTGAAACAGGGTCTAAAATATAGACCCTCTATGTATTTAGAATATATACTTTCAAATATATTTAGTAGGCAGTAGTTATGACCAACCTAGATAGCATATTAAAAAGCAGAGACGTTACTTTGCCAACAAAAGTCCGTCTAGTCAAGTCTGTGGTTTTTCCAGTGGCCATGTATGGATGTGAGAGTTGGACTGTGAAGAAAGCTCAGCTCCGAAGAATTGATGCGTTTGAACTGTGGTGTTGGAGAAGACTCTTGAGAGTCCCTTGGACTGCAAGGAGATCCAACCAGTCCATCCTAGAGGAGATCAGTCCTGGGTGTTCATTGGAAGGACTGATGCTGAAGCTGAAACTCCAGTACTTTGGCCACCTCATGTGAAGAGTTGACTCATTGGAAAAGACCCTGATGCTGGGAGGGATTGGGGGCAGGAGGAGAAGGGGACAACAGAGGATGAGATGGCTGGATGGCATCACTGAATGGACATGAGTTTGAGTGAACTCTGGGAGTTGGTGATGGACAGGGAGGCCTGGCATGCTGTGATTCATGAAGTTGCAGAGTCGGACACGACTGAGTGACTGAACTGAACTGAAACTCCTTAGAGGCAAATTTTTAATTTTTGTTATGTCTTCAGTGCCTAAAACAGCTGTGGACCCACAGTAGTTAATTTAGTACATGTCTTGGAATTAAAATTGGATTTCAAATCTATCTCCTTATTTCCTTTTCAGCTGGTTGATCATTCTAAGAACTTTTTCAGTGGATTTTTCTTCTTTGCAAGTTGGTTTCTCTTGTCACTATAATAAGTTTTGTATATCTGTAGTTTGTTTTGGGCTTCCCAGGTGGCTCAGCCGGGTAAGGAAACCGCCTGCAATGCGGGAGACCTTGGTTTGATCCTTGGGTTCGAAGATCCCCTGGAGAAGAGAAAGGCTACCCACTCCAGTATTCTGGCCTGGAGAATTCCATGAACTGTATAGTCCACCGGGTCGCAAAGAGTCGGACACGGCTGAGCGACTTTCACTTTGTTTTCTTTCTCTTTTTATTTTGGCTGAGCTGTAAGGCATATGAGATCTTAGTTCCCCAACCAGAGACTGAATCTACGCCCCCTACATTGGAAGCACAGAGCCTTAACCACTGACCGCCAGGGAAATCCCTGTAGTTTGTTTTCTTAATCCCATGGAATCCCATGGAGAATCCCATGGACGGAGGAGCTTGTTGGGCTGCAGTCCACGGGGTCACAAAGAGTCCGACCCGACTGAGCGACTTCACTTTCACTTGTTTTCTTAAATATTATTCCCACAGATATATAGTAATGAGGGTTGTTTTTGTTTGTTTTTTAATTTCACGTGACATCCATTACAGGGGCATCCAGTAGGATTTTAATATTTTATCAAGTTGTGGAAGTTCGGCCCCACTGGTCTACCTGGTGCTTGTGTTTGTTGAAAACAACTTTTATTGAGAGTCTAGAGTTTTAATCACTTCACATTTTATGTTACCAGTTCTTCACAACAGTATAATAACATTAACATTGCTGTTTTATAGATTAAGAAAATGGGGCACAGAGAAAGTAGGTTGTAGCATATTTAATTGTTTACAGCTATAGTAAGTGACAGAACTGAGGTTGAATTTATGTTCTGACCATACACTCCAGCATTCCTCTTTGTGAAATACAAAATTTGTTGGGTCTCAGATGAATTTGATAAAAGTTTAGGTAATGTGTAAATAGTAGAATAAACAAATTTGTTTGCATTGGCAAAAAATACATTTTCAAAAATTATCAGTCTTTATAACTTACACATTCCTTTGTGCTTATCATCTTGAACTTTACTCAAAGATGGCATCCTAAAATCATTGAGTCACAGTGGTCTTCATTCTGTGTGAAATAAATACTATTCTTATCTTCTTAATATTTAATTTCTCTCCTTAAAACTTTTGTGTAGATAATATAATGACGATGAGATGACAGTCTTGAATCAGTTTGTCGAAATATCAAATATAACCCAGATTTGTCTGTTTCATGTACCTCTCTTCAGGGTTTTTCTTTCCCCCAGTCATTTGAAAATAACTTTAGAAAAACTCTTCTACTTTTTAAACCAGAGAATTAGAAATTTGGGTAGGTTTTTCTGAAATTTGGAAAATCTGACTTTTTAGTATAGTTGTAAATTATGTTGCTTCTGGAAACCAAAGCATTTTTTTTGTTTATAATATTCTGCCAGCCACTGTAGCGAATTCATGTGGATGGTGGGAGGACTGGATGCATCCTGCTTTTCATATCCTCATAGCTTTTCACAAAATGGGGACATCATTCTGCTTTTTTGAAAACAGTGTTGTTATGAAGGGTTAGGGAGAAATAGGGGTTGAAGTTCTAAAAGGAATGCTCAGGGGAGTTGACATTTGAGCAGAGAGACATGAGGGAGGTGTACAAGTCAACAAATGCTGGAGTACCTGTGGCACCATGAGAGGCAGGGCAGAATACAAAGTAACTCTCTTTCATTTTAATGAGCTACACTGATAAGCTCTAAAAGCTAACTATCCTTTATTTTTCCTCTCATCTTTCACATAAAATCTTAGTTTATATTCTAGGGAAAAAAGGAGTTGTAGATAAATCTTTATTAGAGCCTTGTTAGGCAAGGTAGAAATTTTATTTGCATCGTACTCCTTATTGTCAATTTTTTAATCTTGTGAATGAGAAAGTTTATAGACTGTTAAATTAAGAAAAAGAAGTTATGTCTAGTTTTGTGGGCTACAAGAAAAAGTTAATTCATTTTGTCAGATGAGATACACTTAAACTGTTTAGTCTGTGATATTAAAATATCTTCATAAAACAAAAGGCAAGTTCTTACCTAGAAATAATCATGTTGACTATTATCTCACAGTTTGTCTGCAGGCTATAGTACTTCTCTTCTGAACTTAAAACTTAAGAATATAGCCTGGAAATTTAATGGAAGTCTGAAAACCATATAACGTTTCTAAATTATAATAATGTTTACCTGGGGAAATTTTTAGACATTGCAGAGTGTATGAGGTAAAATGCAAAATCACTCCTATTCCAGTTTCTTACCTGTAGTGTATAAACATAGTGTTTTTTAATAAAATTTAAAAAAATTCCTGTATGTAACAAAATAAACTATTAAGAATTTCTTCTTGATCTCCTGGTAAGGGTTTACATTTTCCTTTTGAGGGAGAAATAGTTCAGCCTCTACCTGTCTTGCATTACTTTGAAACACATGGTACAAAGGCCACAAGTGATCTTAGACGTTTTGACCTGTCTTCCCCCCATCTTCCACTGCTGATTGACAGGTTTATTCGGTTGACTGAGCCGGCTTTGTCAAGACTGCCTCTGGGGGAGAGTTAATATTGTGCTTTGTGTGCCAGAGCATCCTCCCCAGCAGAGCTGAAATGGAGGGTGGAGGCTTCCCGGAAAGAGGAGAGTCTGAGAGGAGCCCAGTGGGGTATTAGAAGTCCCCCTTGCTGTGTTCATAAACTGCACAACAGTGTCTTTAGCCTTTACGGGTTATTTAGTAGACCTGTCCTGTGTCTCTGTTTATGCCTGGAGTTAAAGCATAGGTCTATGAATACCTTTGGTGCTCTTACTCCCTTTTATTCACCAACCCCCCTGAAATAGAATTTTTTCTTATCTGTCTTCAGGCTAGTAAATCCCATGAGGACTTCTGAAGTAGTGTGCTTCATGTAGTTTGGTAGGTAGGTAGATAGTTAGACAGCACTGAATAATTTGAAAGAGAAGGGGCAGGAATTATTTTCTTTCCTTCTTAGGACACCCAGAATAGAGAGAAATCATTTACAGTACCCTGACCTTGAGATCATGAAAATAACTTATATAGTGATGAATGACAAGGTTTTCTTTCCTGAAAAACTACAGGTAAAAACTAGCATAATTTTTAAGAACTAAATGAAGGGAAGGATTTTTATGTAAAGCATTCCTACTACTTTGTAGATGTGATTCTTAGACACTAGAGACAGCTGAATTTTGATGCTGTATAACTTCTGTAGGTAATGTCAGTGCCATTTTTTTTTTTGAGAACAGCATAATAACTCAATGCTTCAGTATATTGGCTTCCCTTTACTGATTACACTAGTCATCATTCTCTTTTTATATTAAAAAATACTTTGTAGGCTTTATTACAAAAGTAATATAAACTTATTAGGAGAATGAGGAAATTTGGAGGGGGGCTTTGGATAGATATGTTCACTGTTTTGATTGTGGTGATGATTTCATGAGTGTACGTATATATGTCGAAACTCACCAAAGCATACACTATGAATAAATCAGTGGGGCTTATTGTAGAATTGTCCCTCGGTATCCACAGGGACTTACCAGAGCATACACTATGAATAAATCAATGGGGTTTATTGTAGAATTGTCCTTTGGTATCCACAGGGGATTGGTTCCAGGACCCCCTGCAGATGCCAAAATCTGCAGATGCTCAAGTCCCTTGTATAAAATGGCATAACTAATATCTGCATATAACCTGTGCACATCCTCCCATATTTTTTTTTTAATTTTTTAAATTTTTATTGTTTTGGCCTGTGAGATCTTAGTTCCCTGACCAGGGATTGAACCTGTGCCCTCTGCGTTGGGAGCACCGAGTTTTAACCACCTGACTACCAGGGAAGTCCCCTCCCATATGTTTTTAATCACGTCTACATTGCTTATAATACCTAGTACAGTGTAAATGTCATGTAAATAGTTATAAATACAATGTAAATAGTTGCTGGACTATGGCAAAATAAAGCTTTACTTTTCTGGGATTTTTTTTTTCCCTAGTATTTTTCAATCAGTGGTTATTTGAATACACGCTGCAGAGCCCACAGAGAAGGCCAACTGTATATGTCAATTATGTCAATAAAATGGTTTTTTAATTTTTTTATGATTTGATGGCGAAAAAAATGGATATTTTGACGTTAATATGTATTTCAATTTATTAGTGAGATTAAGCATTTTTATCATACAGCCATTTGTATTTCATCTTCTGTGAATTGTTGTTGTATTCTTTGCCTCTTTTTCTGTTTGTGTGTGTGTTTCTCATCAGGTTAAATAACCTGCACTTAGTGATGGTTACCAGTGTGTGTCTGTCTTACGTTGTAGATGTTTTCCCCAGTTGGTTTTTCTTTTGACTTTAAAATCCATTTCTCCCCTCTCTTTCCTCTCCTCCCCCTCCTCTCTCCTTTTCTTCCTGTCTTCCATAGCCAAATCTTTTTTTTTTTTTTTTAACTTTTCTGGGTTTTAGGTTTCCTGTCTTACTTAAGAATTGCCCCACCCCAGTAACACTCCCAATATTTCTTACATTTTCATAGTTTTAATTATATTTTATTCCTTTTTTTTTTTTTTTTGCATGGAGCATGAGTATTTTCTTTTTGGTGGGTAGCCAACTTCTATTCAATACAAATATCATCTGAGCCACCAGGGAAACCTCTTTAATACCAATACCATATGATAAATAATCATCCCCTCCACTGAATTGAAATGCCATTTTTATCTTCTATTGAGTTTCCATATAAACTTGAATCAGGATTATCAGTGTTCCTTTAGTCATTTTGTATATTCCTACTATTGAATCATAATAGTTTTATGGCAAGTTTTAATATATGATAGAGCATCTCCTCCTTTATGGGTTTTCCTTTTGCAGACTTTATTAGTATTTTTTCATATGCAAGTTAGAAAAGTATTTGGTCCTGTTTCCTTCTTTAGGCACCATTTGATTTGCTTCTAATTGGAAATTATACTAGGTTTATATTTTATTTGGGGAATGATTAACCTTTTATTATTACTCAGAAATAAAATATACCTTTCTGTTTATTCAGATCTTATACATTGTATGTTTTATATTATAATTTAAATTTGGGTACTTTTGAATAGATTATTATTGCTAGTTTTAAAATAGGCATTAATGTATTTTAAAATAGTTTTTCAACTATTTTCTGCCCATTGGTATATCTTTCTGTGGGATGTGGTTGTTAAAAAGTCGTTAGCTTTCTTTCAAACGCCTTGTTCTTTTCATTGTGATCTGTAACATTTCTTTATAGATTCTGGTGTCCTTTTCCAGATATATGTATTGTGAATATTGTCTCGCAGTCTCTGCCTTGTCTCTTTATTATTTTAAGTTGATTTTCGGAGAACAATTGTTTTTAATTTTGGTGAAATCTACTCTGTCATTTTTTTCTTTAATAGTTCTTCATTTTTTTATGTCCCCAAAATTTCTTGTTTATCGCAAAGGTGTGAAGATTTTGCTGCCTTTTCTAAAAGTTTTATAGTTTCAGCTCTTACACTTAGGTCTATTATCTCTTTCAGGTTAACTTTTACAAATATAGGGTGAAAGTTGAGGTTATTTTTTTCATTGGGTATTCAGTTTTTCATTTATTAAAACGTCTTTCCCCCGCTGAATGGACTTGATGCCTTAATATTCACTGTAAATGTTTATTTCTGTCTCTGGGTTCTTTTCTATCTCGTTTATCTGTTGTATGTTTTTAAACCAGTACCACACTATGATGATTATCATCACTTTTTAAGTCTTGAACTCAGGTAGTATAAGTCCTCCAGTTTGTGTTATTGTCTTAACTACTCTAGATACTTTGCATTTCCATATAAATTTTAATAACAACTTGTTAATTTATACAAAAACACCTGCTGAGATTTTGATTGGGTTTGTGGAATTTGGGGTGCATTGTCATTTTCAGAATATCCAGCTTTCCAATCTATGATCATATATTTCTCTATTTATAACAGCCTTTGTAAATTTGTTCTGTTTTATTTTAGGCAGATTTTAAAGGATAGTTGAACCTTCCTTTAAAAAGTAATGTGAGACCTTTCTCCAGTTTTGGATTCATTTTTTTTGCGATAGTATGAGTTTCAGTCCAGTTCAGTCACTCAGTCTTGTCCGACTCTTTGCAACCCCATGAATCGCAGCACGCCAGGACTCCCTGTCCATCACCAACTCCCAGAGTTCACTCAAACCCATGTCCATCGAGTCAGTGATGCCATCCAGCCATCTCATCCTCTGTCGTCCCCTTCTCCTCCTGTCCCCAATCCTTCCCAGCATCAGAGTCTTTTCCAATGAGTTTAATGGCCATCAAATTAATGCTAAAAACCTGGAATGGTGTTAGACAGTGCTGCTGGAAGTTCAGTTTCCTGTAGCTCTCAGTGGGTAGAGAATCCCTTCTTAAATTGAGGAGAAAGAAGGATAACCATAACTGAGGAAGAAAGAGGAATAATTACTTTGTTGTTTGAAGGAAGTGATGCTCATGACTAGGAGGAATCCAAGTGATGTAAACCCAGATTTTCTTTGATCCCTAATGCTATGATGTCTAAAATATCGGGGAAGGGGTTTATCAAAGTGCTACCACTTTGAAGCATTTGACCATCTCTTTCAGCTGTTTCCAAAAGGATAGTGGCCCCGGACTTTGAAAATGTGTTTGTTGTTAGTAAAATAATGACTCTGCCTTTTATGGACTAAAATGGGAGGTCAGAAGGTAAGTTGTTGAGAAGGGAGGATTTTACAAAATCTCTTACACAAGATTTAACTCCTAGTTTGTATCTGAACTTAAAGACGGAACAGAAATAAGATAGGGGCTATGGAGTCAAAGTGGCTTCTAACGAGTTCCTGCTGTTACTGTATGTCCTGTAGTGATATTTGAGCTATCACATGAGATCCCAAGTAAGCATCTGGGGATGGACGCCATGTGGAGAAGTATCTGCTAGCCTTGAAATGCTAGCAGTAATTATGAAAAACTCAAGATTTTTGTCTAGGAAATTTTTTTGTCCAGTTTCTAATTTAAGGAAAGGTTTGGTTTTGTTTGTTTGTTTGTTTTTTTAATTAACTTAGTGGCCAAGACTTAAATAAATCTCTACCTTGAAATTCAAAGATTAATTTTGTTAACAATGTACTTTCTCCTGAATTCTGTGTTCTTAAAATCTAGAGGTGTATATCATCTGGTTTTGAGAATTTAATTTATACTGTCATTCTACCTGTTGCTATGAATTGTAATTTCAGTTCAGTCACTCAGTCATGTCCAACTCTTTGCGACCCCGTGGACTGCAGCACACCAGGCTTCCCTGTCCATCACCAACTCCCGGAGCTTGCTCAGCCTCATGTCCATTAAGTCGGTGATGCCATCCAACCATCTCATCCTCTGTCATCCCCTTCTCCTCCTGCCTTCAGTCTTTTCACAGCATCAGGGTCTTTTCAAATGAGTCAGTTCTTTGCATCAGGTGGCCAAAGTATTGGCATCTTCAACAAATTAGAAATAAATTACAAAGAATTGTAATTTAGTGAAATTAATTTGTTTTCCCCTAATAATCACTAAAGGAATAGAGTGTACTAAAGGAAACAGTAATGGCTCAAACAAATTTCAAATCTTGTAACTTATCTTCTGTAACAAATTTCCTTGCATTTAAAAAAGTTTGGTTTAAAGGAAAATCTTTGGTCCTTTGGTAACTAGTCAACTTTTTTTTTTTTAGTCTTATCTTCTCTTTCTCTGTTTGTTCCAGGGTAACCAGGAGCCAACAACAACTCCTGACGCAATGGTTCAGCCTTTTACTACCATCCCGTTTCCACCACCTCCACAGAATGGAATTCCCACAGAGTATGGAGTGCCACACACTCAGGACTATGCCGGCCAGACCAGTGAGCATAACCTGACACTCTACGGAAGCACGCAAGCCCACGGGGAGCAGAGCAGCAACTCACCCAGCACACAGAACGGATCTCTGACGGTACGTGAGTGATGAGGTGGCGAAACAGAAGGAGGCCTGTCATCGTCCTATTGAAATCTTCTTAATCATCATACCCAAAGACCCTTTGAATTAATTTTGCATTTACATTACATTGCATAGCACTAATGTAATTTCCATTCTACTCCAAGCATTGTAATTAGAAAATAAGGATTTAGGACAAAGCTCACGGTCATTGCCCAGGAGCTTACAGTCTAGACATGGGACAGACAGTAAAACAAGGTAAGTGTGATGATGAGAGTTAACTTAGCAGGAGGCTGCTCTTTTCAGCTTTACGGGTCACCTTCATTCTGCAAAAATCTCACAGTCCTTCTCTGTCCTCATTCTCCACAATCTGTCAGCAGTATTCTACACACTGCCTCCTCCTTCCTCCTTGAGACACTTGAGTTGTTGGCTTTCATGACACTCCCTGTTTCCCTCTTAGGCACTGAAAGTCCTTTGTTGGTCTTTCTTGCTGGTTCATCTTTCTCTATTCAGCTTTTAAATGTAGTACTCCAGAGCTGGGTCCTAGGACTCCTTTCCCTCCTGTTTTTTATCCTGTCTCTGTTGTATAATGATACTACTAAATTCACCTAGTTGCTCAAACAAAACCTGTGAATGATTTTTTTCTCTATTTCCATCATCTCTGCATCCAGTCTGTTAGCAAGTCTTGGCCACCGTGACTCTAGAATTTTTTCTTACTTCAGCCTTTTCTCTTCATCCTAAGACCATAGCTGGATAGTGTCTATAATTAAGAGCTCAGCATTTCCACCAGATTTTTTAAGTCTGAGTCCTAATATCGTCTGTAATTAGTAGTATGACCTTTGGCCAGTTATTTAATCTCTCTCTGCCTTGGCATGCTCATCTGCAAGATGAAGCCAGTAGCACCTGTTTAAAGTGGCTTTTAGGAGACTTAAAAGAATTTCATTCGTGTGAGGTGTTCATCATCATTGTCACCACTCGAATCCAAACCTTTTCACTTTTTCTGTTACTGTTGCCTAATTTATCACATAGCGGCCAAGATCCTTTGTCTCTTAATGCAAATAATGCTATTTTCCTGTTTGAGTCTAATGGTTTTCTAACATACTTAGAATAAAATCCAAACTCATACCTGGTTTACTAATCCCTGGCCCCAGCCTACCTCTTTGACTTGACCTGTTACGGGAGTAAAGGAAGCATCATAAATTACAGTTATCACATCATACAGGAAATCATTTTGTTTGTGGGATTGTGTGGTATATTTCCTAAGATAAAAATGTCCTATACTCTGCATAGAAAGATCTCTCTCTAGTTTTTAGCTTTCTTTTTGCCTTTCTGTATCAGATTATTAGGAGGAGAGCTTTACTCAGCCTTTACACCACTTGATAAGATTTACTTCCCTGTAAAGAGCCTTGTAGGGGAAGCTTTTGTTGCATAAGGATAGATTTAACCTGCTAATACTTTCCATTTTCTTTTATTGGACTACCAAGAAAAATCCATTCTTCCCTTGAAGACATGTTATCTTATCAGTGTCAATCAGAGTTATATAGAAGCACATAATTTTTAACTTCATAGGTAATGGACTATAATAGACAATTTATTTGAAAAGTCTGGGCATGGTGGTAACAAATGAGGCTTTCCATAACATCCATTCTAGAATTAAAATACACAGGCTGCTGTATTGGCTGCATTTCCAAATCATGTACAAATGATGATGAACTTACAGATTTAACAGAAGTACTAGAAAAGAAGGAAAAAGAAAGAATAAAATATTATAAATCAGAGGCTTTATCAAGGTATTTTAATCACTAAGTCTATTTCTTTGCTAGTTATCAGTGTTTTTCTTTTTTCTATTTTCTATTTCTTATTAAATCAGTTTTGGTAATTGGTGTTTTTCTAGAATTTTTCTATTACCTGCTAATTAGCTATCTTGTTGGTATAAAGTTATTCTAATAATAATTCCGTTGATTATTTTCATTTCTACTGCATTCGTACTGATACCCACCCTTTCATCCGTGATTTTGGTAATTATGTCTTCTCTTTTTTTCTTGGTTAATCTAGCTAAGGTTTTTTGATTTTGCAGCTTCTTCTAGAAAACCAGCTTTCGATTTCATTGACTTTTTAAAATCTGTTGTTTTTCTGTTTTGTATGTCATTTATTTCCATTCTGATCTTTATTATTTCTTTCCTTCTTCTTGCTTTGGGTTTGATTTGGTCCTATTTTGCTAGCTTCTTGACATGTAATCTTAGGTCATTGATTTTAGAATTTTATCCTTTCTAATTTATGTTTAAAGCTACACTTTACCCCTTAAGTTTCCCTGTAGCTGCATCCCATAAAGTGTGATATATTGTGTTTGCATTTTCATTCAGTTCAAGATATTCTTAAGTTTTTCCTTATGACTTTTTCTTTAGTCCTAGCTTTTATAGAAGTGTGTTGTTTAATTTCCAGATGTCTAAGGATGTCCCAAGTCTTTCTCTTTATAATCCCATTGTTCTCAGAGAATATACTTTGTATGATTTCAGTCTTTTTAAACTTAATGAGACTTGTTTTACAGCTTAGTAGATGAGATGGTCTGTCCTACAGAATGTTCCTAACCAATTAGGCCTTTTATCAATATGAAATGTCCCTTTTTGTTTCTGTTAGTTGTTCCTGTCTTAAGTCTGTTTTGTCTGATACTAATATGACCACTGCGTCTATCTTGTAATTACTATTTGCATGACATCTCTTTCCTTCATTTAGTTTCAAACTCTGAATCTAAGATATGTCTCTTGGAGAAAAACAAACAAACAAACATACATCTGGATCTTACTTATTTTTGCAGTCTGAAAATTACTGCCTTTGTATCAGAGTATTTAGTCTATTTACTTTTAATATAATTGTTAATATAGGTGGATTTATGTCTGCCATTTTACTATTTGTTCTTATATGTCTCTCGTCCTTTATTGTTCCTTCTTTACTGATTTATGTTAAATAAATTCTTTCTGTATCTTTTGAATCCCTTTGCAATTTTTTAAATTATTTATTTTTGTTGTTATTTTTGTATTTTCTTAGTTCTTAATCAAGAATTACATCTTGGAGTTATTACAACCTACTGATGGCTGTGTGTGTGTGTGTGTTTGTATGTATGTATTATGCTGTTGGTAAAATATAGCAATTTGGTCCAGTGGGGTTCTGTCCCTTACCATCCTTTCTGCTTGGTTATCGTCATATGAAATGAAACAATATAGTAGTACCGTTATTGCTTTAAAAGATCTTTTATCTGTAAAGAAATTTACCATTTCCATTGATCTTCATATCTTCCTATGGATTTGAGTTATTTTCTAATGTCATTTCCTTTTAGCTGATAGTACATCATGTAGGATTTTCTGGAGGCTAGGTCTGCTTGAAACAAATTTTCTGATTTTGTTTATCTAGGAATGTCTTTCTTTTGTCTTCATTTTTGAAGGATAGTTTTGCTAGCTGTAGAATTCTTGGTTGACAGTTTCTCCCTGTGTTCTCAGCCCTATGACATAAGCAAGAAGTCAGTTGTTAACCCTGCTGTTGTGCCCCTGTATGTGATGAGCTGTTTTTCTCTTGTGGTCTTCAAGATTTTTGGTTTATCTTTGGCTTTGAGCAGTTTAACATTGATAGATTGAGGATAGATATTTTTGTTTTTATCATACTTGCATTTTATTGAAATTTAGGGGTCTGCGGATTGTTTTCCGTCAAAATTGGGAAATTTTTTGACATAATTTTTTTGAATATTTGTTCTTTCCTTCTCTTCTTCTGGGACTTTTGCCACAAGTATGTGGGGATGCTTGTTTGTTCCCTACAGGTTCAGATTCTGTTTGTTTTTAAGCTGGATCTAAAGTTCTTTTCATTTTTCTAAAGTGTTTTTTCTTTCTCTTCTTTTGATTGGATAATTTTGATTAATCTGTTTCAGTTTACTTATTCTTTATTCCACCAGGTCCAATCAGTTATTGAGCTCATCTGGTGACTTTTTATTTTAGTTAATGTACTTTTCAACTCTAGAATTTTCATTTAGGATTTCTGTAGTTCTGTCAAGATCCCCTACTTGACTAGGGAATATTTCCTTTAATTCTTGTCACGTTTCCTTTAATTCTTTGAATACATTTGTCATTGTTACTTTGAAGTCAGCTGCTACAAGGTCTAGGCCGCTGAGAGCCTTTTTCTAGTTACTGCTTGTTTACTTGAGTCAGGGCCTCACTTTTCCTATTTCTTTGCATGTCTTGTAACTTTTTAGTAAATTAGATGTTTTAGTAATGTATTTCAACACTCTGAAGTTTGTTGGTTTTTTGAGAAACATAGAGATGAGTGTTTGTGTGTTTTTAGTACTTTACCTGGATTAAACTGTGGAGCATGACTCCTCCATGGTCACTGATGTGTCTGCTTAATGATCTTTATTCTCCTTTTTACTTTTTATCCTGGCTGGGAGTCACTCCTCTCTCTTCATAGACAGTGATTTGGGCATAAGTTGTGCTTAAGCACCTGGAGTGTGGAAAGCTTCTACCTTCTATTGATCTGTTGTGATTTGGCAAGTGCCTTTAGAGTCCAGCCAGTTCTCAAGTATGCCTTCACTTTTTCTTTTGGTGCGCCCTCTTTTGTCTCCCCGCTCCCCATCCCAGCATTTTCAGTCAGTCGGGAATGTCAGGAGAACATAACTTGTTATTCTACAATTCTCTCATTTCCAGGATCTTCCCTTCGTATTTCTGGCTGATCTGTCACACACACCAGTCAGACCACAACCTCAAGCTAGAAGAACCAGTTAGGTTCCTACCAAGTTTGCCACTTTTTCTGACAAAGCCGTGGCTTTCTACTGTACCCCACCCCAGTACCCCAAGCTGAGTCTACTCCCTCTGACAGCAGAACTACTGGTTTTCATGGCCTTTGTCGTCGTTCAGTCTCTCAGTCGTGTCCAGCTCTTTGCAACCCCACACACTGCAGCACACCAGGCTTCCCTGTCCTTCACCATCTCCTGGAGCTTGCTCAAACTCATATCCATTGAGTCGGTGATGCCATCCAGCCATCTTGTCCTCTCTCGTCCCCTTCTCCTCCTACCTTCAGTCTTTCCCAGTGTTAGGTTCTTTTCTAATGAGTCAGCTCTTCACATTAGGAGGCCAAAGTATTGGAGCTTCAGCTTCAGTGTCAGTCCTTCCAATGAATATTTAGGATTGATTTCCTTTAGGATTAACTGGTTTGATCTCCTTGCTGTCCAAGGGACTCTTAAGAGTCTTCGCCTAACTCTATCCTGAAAGCTCTCCTGGCAGAGCTGAGGATTAGAGGATGGAGTTCTTGGGTTGGAATAGCCCCAGGAAGTAGGTTTGTAGCCTCCTGCTGGTATTAACCCTAAAGCTGTAGCACCTTTTCATGAAATTTCTCTATTTGTTATCTGCCTTTGATTGATTTCCAGAACCCTGAAATGACTAAGTTTTCTTATTGTTTTGAGGAGAGGATTCACTAACCTGTTCATGCCATTAGAGCCAGAAGTCCCTTCCCTGAATCATTTCCTGGTCATGTACAAGGCACAGTACACCTCTCCACACCCTACCCATTTCTCTTTCTTTCTCTCTCTCATTGCCACAGTTTCCCATGGTTTCAGAATCCCAGACTCTGTGTTTCTGATGACAGTGAGCTCTGTTCCTTCATATTAATATATACAGTTTAGACATGTGTTCCTCATCCACATGACAAACTATTCATTATATTATTTTATATTGTGTTGACCAATTTGAGTTCCTAAAGATATATTGAAGTAAGACTGGGAATCCTTGTGAATAGATTGTGAATTCATTAGTGCTGTGGAAAAATGGAAACTCCTTGACTTGTACCTACAAACTGAGCACAGGTTCTGTCATGTTAGGAGGTTGCTAACAGTAAAAAGGGAAATTATCTGGAAGCTCTAGTTGAAGATTCTGCTTATATTTTTAAGTGTACATTTAAAATATGAGTGTAGATCCACTGCTCTTAAGCCCTTTACCTTTGGAAGTTGTGTATGGGTGTGTGTTTCTCAGGCAAGGGGATGTGTGCATAGAGAGAAATTGAGCAGTAGAACAGTATATTGTGAAACCTAGATTGCCAACTTTATAAATGATACTGTTAAACCTTTACCTTCTACTCATATGTTTCTTAAGAGTCTGATAATTCCTGTGGCCAATTACATTCCAAAGGTAGATGAGAAGCATTTATAAGTTATTTATAAATAAATGAGGGATTCCCTGGTGGCTCAGATGGTAAAGAGTCTCCCTGCAATGCAGGAGACCCAGGTTCGATCCTTGAGTCACGCAGATCACCTGGAGGATATGGCAACCCACTCCAGTATTCTTGCTGGGAAAATCCCATGGATGGAGGAGCCTGGCAGTCTACAGTCCATGGGGT
Organism: Bubalus bubalis; assembly: GCF_019923935.1. NCBI lineage: Eukaryota > Metazoa > Chordata > Mammalia > Artiodactyla > Bovidae > Bubalus > Bubalus bubalis. The sequence goes on from NC_059160.1 coordinate 46,218,099, forward strand.
TGCAAAGAGTCAGACATGACTGAGCGACTTTACTTTCTTTCACTTTATAAATAAATGGTATCTTAAATTTGTATAACAGTTTTCAATTTAAAACTTGCTTCCACAAACATTTTATTGTGGCTCATAAAATAGCCCTTTGTGGTGGTATGCTGTTGTTTTTTACACTATGGGAATCCCGTCTGCCACTCTGACTCTGCATGTCCAGCTCAATGCCTGTGATTATATATATGCACTGGTCTTCTGAGCAGACACTTGTGCAGCTTTTCCCATTCAGTTCAAGTGTTAGCTCTCCTGGGAAGCCCCTCTTGACTTTCCTAGGCAGAGCCAAATTCATGTACCCTTCATTTAGGCTCAGGTAGACTCCTGAGCTGACCACTTTCTGTGGACCTTATAGGATGCAATGGTTTTTTGTTCACTAGTGACTCCCTAACTAAAGTGTAAGCTTTTTTTGCTTGATTTACCATAGTAACTAGCACTTAATAGTTACACAGTAAATATTTCTTGGGGGAAAAAAAAAGGAAGATAGAGATGTGCCATGGGCAGCCTGAGGAGAGAAGCTCAGGCTCCTTGGTGGAGAAGGCATAGACTTAGGCCTTGTACTATGAGTGCCTGGAATTCAGACATGCTTTGATGTGGTGGGAAGAATTAGGAAAGTCATTTCTCAAAGCAAAGTTGGAGAGACAAAAAAGATCAAAACGTCTTTGAATAAAAGCTTGGGTTTCTGTTTGATGAAGCCTGGATGCTTGGTGGAGATGAGTGGGGAGTACGGTGGGATAAAGGTCACTCGAGAGCACAGATTGGGAAGTGTTTGAGTGCCTGACTGAAAAATGACTTTGTTAAAGATGTTTGAGCGGGAAATGGAAGTGAGCAGAATGGTGCTTCAGAAAATGGATCTCTTGTGTATACAAGATAGTAGAGAAGTAGGAAGACTGGTTAGGAAAGGGTCCTGTGGTTGAAGTTGATAATGGGGTTCTGGAATCGGGGCTGCAGTGATTATATAAAGGAGGAAATACATTAAAGAGAAATTATGAGGGTAGAATAAACAAAATTTGATAGCTGGTTGGATGAGTAAAACAAGATCAGAGTCAGAATTTTCAACCTTATTGCAATAAATTTATCTTGAATAAAATCATTTTACCCTCCCAGGTTTCAGTTTCTTCATCTATCAAACAAAGATAATAATGCCTACCTGGTAGTCTTATAGGGAGAATAAATTAGAGAAGCTGTGGAGATTGCTTGTTTAAATAGTTCTTTGAAATAATTGTTTTTATCATCTTTTTAAAAATCATTTGTCCTGGTTAATGTCCTTTATTTGTGCTTTTCATTATTGTGAGCTGCTGCTGCATGTTAAAAAGTAAAGACATTACTTTGGCAACAAAAGTCTGTCTAGTCAAAGCTATGGTTTTTCCAGTGGTCGTGTATGGATGTGAGAGTTGGACTGTGAAGAAAGCTGAGCACCAAAGAATTGATGCTTTTGAACTATGGTGTTAGAGAAGACTCTTGAGAGTTCCCTGGACTGCAAGGAGATCCAACCAGTCCATCCTAAAGGAAATCAGTCCTGAATATTCATTGGAAGGACTGATGCTGAAGCTGAAACTCCAATACTTTAGCCACCTGATGCGAAGAACTGACTCATTTGAAAAGACCCTGATGCTGGGAAAAAATTGAAGGAGGGAAGAGAAGGGGACACCAGAGGATGAGATGGTTGGATGGCATCACCGACTCAATGGACTTGAGTTTGAGTAAGCTCCAGGAGTTGGTGATGGACAGGGAAGCCTGGTGTGCTGCAGTCCATGGGGTCACAAAGAGTCGGACATGACTAAGAGACTGAACTGAACTGAATTGCTGTATTTTAATATAGATCTTGTTTACGTTGGATAGTTCCATCTTGTTGATGGAGAAAACAAAAAGAAAGGATTTCTGACATAAAAATGAGAAATAAGCAATGAAATCTGGAATTTTTGTTTCCAGAATGTTTTAGATGGTATTAACATTGAGCTAGAAGTGTCCCATGCTCTTAAATGTGAGAGCTTGTTTTGACAGTCATTTGGTACCATACTGTGCATGAGCAAGAGAGAGAGCAGTTAGGGGTCTCCCACCTGGGTCTGCAGAGGCTTGATTATCACTGAGCCTGCCTGCAGAGAAGAAAGGTTCTCAGTTCCTGTATGTTTAGATATTTTTCCAAATGCCAGCAGGAATAAATAACCAAAGTATTTGAAGTAGACGAACTTTGGTGAGTGATCTTCAGATATGAGATTTATATTTGGGTACACATTCTTCCAACCTATTGCAGCCAACCTATTGCAACCTGTTGAGGGCAGGAACTATTAGTCCCTCTTCTTATTACTCCCAGTGGCATATAATGGACATTTAGTAAATGATTTCTGAATGGGGGGGAAAAAAAGAAGCTTCTAAAGCAGAGTACACACCAGTCAGTAACAACATTCCAAATAAGTTGCTGGTGGCTTTAGAGCAGAGATGTGAGGGCTAGTTGAGTGGCCTGCCTACTGTGTCGTAGTGCACTGTAGATGTTACAGCCCTCCTCATTGGTGGGTCTTTGAGCACACCTCCAAGTAAAGATGACTCAGACCCCATATTGTTCATCCTCCTCAATTTCTTCTCTTTTCTGTACACCCTTTCTCTGGAGTTGAAGCCAGATTTTCTTGTATTTTCTTCTGTCAGAAGATCAGTCTAATCATCCTCACTTGGAATTACCCACTAACCCTTACTTGAAGATGCCTTGTGGATTGATAATCCACTCAAATGTAGCCAAGCAGCTATAACCCTGAACAGTGGGTCCATTTCCCCAAAAGATGACTTCTGGAATATAACGGTAAAAATAGGGCCCGGTCCTTACTCACGTTGTGTATTGTTGGGCCATATTACCTTTGACCTGCCATGTAAGTATGATCATTAGCATCTTCCATCTCCAGGCTAGAATTAGAGGTCTCAGACAACAGGGGATTCACTTATGCAGTCATCCACTTTTCCAGGAGAGGTCCTGATTTTTCCCCAAAATAAAAAAAAAGTAGAGGATGATAAGCCTATTCAAATTACCCACACTTGTTACCAATTGACCCTTAAAAGGCAATTACTTATACACTCCAGCTTGGGAGTGTTGATGCCTGTGAGCAGCTGGACAGGTTCACAGCTGGGTTAATGAGGAAACCATCGCCTGGCCTGAAATGTAAAAGTTGCTACAGAAAACCACACTCAGAGGCAGGCAGTCATGTTTTTCAGTAGAAAAAATTGCCCTTTGATTCATGTAAGACTCAGGACACCCTTTCAGCAAATTGTTAATATTGTTAAGATTATTGCTTTTTCTCCTTTGCATGCCTTCATTTATTTACTTACTAATTATTGATTATTATTACCCACCCCACCCCTCAAAAACAGAAGTGAAGTGAAAGTCGCTCAGTCGTGTCCAACTCTTTGTGACCCCATGTCCTACACAATCCATGGAATTCTCCAGGCCAGGATGCTGAAGTGCCTTTCCCTTCTCCAGGGGATCTTCCCAACCCAGGGATTGAGCCCAGGTCTCCCACATTGCAGGCGGATTCTTTACCAGCTGAGCCACAAGGGAAGCCCTCAAAACCAGAAACTAGAGCTAAAATGTTCTGGGAACAATACTGCTCCTACTCCACTCTACTGGCCCTTATTGCTCCCCTCTGCCTTAGGGTCAGGCTGAAGAAGCACCGATGATTAATTCAGTGTCGTGGTTTTTCTTAACCTGTTTACAGGGGGTGTGCATTTTCCATAAATATTTTGTACTGTCTTCTGAAGTCAGTAAACTAATTAGAATCACTGGATTTTAAAGCTCAAATGGATTTTAGAAATCATCTCATGCCTTCCTTTTACAGCAGAAACAAGCAATTTTAAGTGACTTGAACAAGATTGCTGCTAGCTTGTAGCAGAGCTGAAACTCAGGGAAGATGCTTTAAGTCAAGGCCTTTTTTTTTTTTTTTGCTTCCCCATGTAAATTATAGAAAATAAAAGACCTCTATACTTCTTATGTCGAAGAAGGCAATGACACCCCACTCCAGTACTCTTGCCTGGAAAATCCCATGGACGGAGGAGCCTGGTGGGCTGCAGTCCATGGGGTCGCTAAGAGTCAGGCACGACTGAGCGACTTCACTTTCACTTTTCACTTTCATGCATTGGAGAAGGAAATGGCAACCCACTCCAGTATTCTTGCCTGGAGAATCCCAGGGACGGGGGAGCCTAGTGGGTTGCCAGGGTCGCACAGAGTCGGACACGACTGAAATGACTTAGCTTTTTTCTCATGTATTCATGCACAGTCGCTTAATCATTGCCAACACTTTGTGACCCCATGGACTGTAGCCCGCCAGGTTCCTCTGTCCATGGAGTTTTCCAGACAAGAATACTGGAATGGGTTGCCATTTCCTATTCCAGGGGATCGTCTAGACCTAGGGATCAAACCCACATCTCCTGTGTCTCCTATATTGGCAGGTGGATTCTTTCCCATGGAGCCACCTGGGAAGCCCTCTTGTCTTCTTAGCTTCCACTTGTTCTTCAACTTTAAATGCGAAAACTCCAACGAGAATATACTTATAGATTTCTTTCATTCTGAAATATAAAAGAATCATTCAGTTAAATATAAAGCTTTTAGAAATTGAGGTTATTGTTTCTGCTATTTCTCCATAATAATTCTTACATAATTCTGACTCCTGGTTTTAAAAAAAATACATGATTTGCTGTGGTTTATAACACTTTGATCCACCGATAAAATAGAATTAGATATTTTCTGAAGAAACTTGAGTTACTAGTTTTTTGGGGAAATGTTAGCTTACATCTAAATGCCCAAACAAGACCAGATTCTCAGAATTTGACTTATAGCAACTTTCAAATACACAGAAGAAATACTTAAGCATTAATCTTTAAAATAACTAAATCTATATGTATTTTAGCTCAAGGAATTGCTCTACATAGATGTAAATCCAGTTTTTTATGCCCTTAAAATTGTGTTTGGTGTTGCATTGGGTAAATAATTTTATGTGCACAGGTGTTCTTGATATGTTATTCTAGCATTATGAAATTACCCTGATTGTTGATAACTATATAAGCCAAGATTTCACTTTTTAGAAAGATATTCTATCATGTTAGGAGATTTTTACTCTTTAAGAAGGAATTCATAAGATATAATTCTACCAGTTTTAACCCAATATGTATTCCTTATAAACATTTATAAAAATGTTTTAAATCTTAAATGCTACCAAGTCTGGTTGATGGGTCAACATGGATTTTAGTACCTAATTTTCCTTTAAGGCTGTGCAAGATGACATAATGAAAAGTATCCCAGCCAACTTTCTAAAATATTATTAGGAGAAACTGAATTTATTTCAAGGCAATCTTGAAACAACTTTTTATTATATCATATTTGGTGAGGGAGCTCAAGCTTGGAAACCAGATTGAGTTAGGGTTAGCTCCCAGCCCTTTCCACTTGCTAAATGTGTAACCGTGAGAGAATGACAACTAATGCTCATTTTCCTCACCTGTAAAACTGGTGATACTAGTTCTGACTCATAGAGTTGTTTTTAACAATAAATGAGAAAATGAATAGCAAAAACTTTGTGAAATACCTGGCACATAATAAATCTTTAATAAATATTAGCTATAATTCTATTAGTATGTAATTATTTCAAAGAAGGAATTATAGGCAGTTCTTGACTTAATACCAATTAATAGGCTATCCAGTTATACATGTCTTTTCTCTTTTGCCATTGTTTACCTTCATACTCTGGGGAACCAGTGCTCTAAAGGTCATTCTGATAAAAGAAGTATTTTTGAAAGTGAATTCTATAGCTTGCCTCCTATAAAATGAATGAATGAGTAATATATATAGGTTTAGGGAGAAAGGTGAGTTTTCTCTATTCAAAATTCACAGGAAACCTTTCAGCTTTATTAGTCCAGTATTTCCCAAATTTGTTTGACCATGAAACTCAGTTTCTACAAAATACCAGTTAGCATCCTGCAGAAGTGTTAATCTACCTTTTGGGAAGTCTTGCTGTATAATTTTTGAAGTATGTGCACACACACACATGTATCCTTTAGGTATGGTTAAAGCTGTTTTGGGCAGTGACCTTTTAATTAGGTTTGCTCAGATTTAAAATGTATCACCATCTTATTTAATACAAATTTGAATGGTTCAGAACAGAAATAGTATGATATAGAAAAATTAATTTCATTTCACTTTTGTGTACATTTTAAGCTGTTAACAAGATTCACCCCATCATGGATCACAGCCTTGTGGTGGCAGAAGGGGCTTGTGTAACTTGATGAAGGCATGAGCCCATGCAGGGTCACCCAAGATGAAGGCATCACAGTGAAGAGTTCTGACAAAATGGGGTCCACTGGAGGACCACACCAGTATTCTTGCCTGGAGAACCCCATGAACAGTATGAAAAGGCAAAAAGATACAACACTGGAAGATGAACCCCCCAGGTCAGAAGGTGTCCAGTATGCTACTGGGGAACAGCAAAGGTAATTACTGATAGTTCTTGAGAGAATGAATAGGACTTCTCCGCAGGCTCAGTGGTAAAGAATCCAACTGCGAATGCAGGAGCCGCAGGAGACACAGGTTCAATGCCTGGGTTGGGAAGATCCCCTGGAGGAGGAAATGGCAACCCACTCCAGAATTCTTATGGACAGAGGAACCTGGTGGGCTACCGTCTGTAGGGTCGCAAAGAGTTGGACACAACTGAGGGACTGAGCACACCAAAAAGAATGAAGCAGTTAGGCCAAGGCGGAAATGATGCTCAATTTTGGATGTGTTTGGTGGTGAAAGTAAAGTCTTGTAAAGTTTTGTAAAAAGCAATATTTCATAGGAACCTGGAATATTAGGTTCATGAATCGAGGTAAATTGGACGTAGTCAAGCCGGAGATGACAAGACTGAACATTGACATTTTAGGAATCTATAAACTAAAATGGATGGGAATGGGTGAATTCAGGTGACCATTATATCTACTATTGTGGGCAAGAATTCCTTAGAAGAAATGGAATAGCCCTCATAGTCAACAGAAGACTCCGAAATGCAGTACTTGGGTGCAGTCTCAAAAATGACAGAATGATCTCAGTTTGTTTGCATTCAGCATCACAGTAATCCAAGTCTGTGCCCCAACCACTGCTGCCAAAGAAGCTGAAGTTGACCGGTTCTATGAAGACCTACAAGACCTTTTAGAACTAACACCAAAAATGATGTCTTTTTCATCATAGGGGATTGGAATGAAAAAGTAGGAAGTCAAGAGATGCCCAGAAAAGCAAGGACTTGGCCTTGGAGTACAATATGAAGCAGGTCAAAGGCTAACAGGGTTTTGTCAAGAGAATATGCTGGTTATTTAACTTGTCAAGAGAACACCCTGCTTATTTAACTTATATGCAGAGTACATCATGAGAAATGCTGGACTGGATGAAGCACAAGCTGGAATCAAGATTGCTGGGAGAAATATCAATAACCTCAGATATGCAGATGACACCACACTTATGGCAGAAAGCGAAGAAGAACTAAAGAGCCTCTGATGAAAGTGAAAGAGGAGAGTGGGAAAGTTGGCTTAAAGCTCAACATTCGGAAAACTTAGATGGCATCCAGTCCCATCACTTCATGGCAAATAGATAGGGAAACAATGAAAACAGTGACAGACTTTATTTTTGGGGACTCCAAAATCTTTAATATTATGGTGACTGCAGCCATGAAATTAAAAGTCGCTTACTCCTTGGAAGGAAAGTCATGACCAACCTAGACAGCATATTAAAAAGCAGAGACACTACTTTGCCAACATAGGTCCGTCTAGTCAAAGCTATGGTTTTTCCAGTGGTCATGTATGGATGTGAGAGTTGGACTATAAAGAAAGCTGAGCGCAGAAGAATTGATGCCTTTGAACTGTGGTGTTGGAGAAGACTCTTGAGAGTCCCTTGAACAGCAAGGAGATTCAACCAGTCCGTCTTAAAGGAAATCAGTCCTGAATATTCACTGGAGGGTCTGATGCTGAAGCTGAAACTCCAATACTTTGGCTACCTGATGTGAAGAACTGATTCATTGGAAAAGACCCTGATGCTGGGAAAGATTGAAGGTGGGAGGAGAAGGGGATGCCAGAGGATGAGGTTGGATGGCATCACCGATTCAACGGACTTGAGTTTGAGTAAACTCTGGGAGAGAGTGCAAAACAGGGAAGCTTGGTGTGCTGCGTCCGTGGGGTCTCAAAGAGTCAGACATGACTTAGCCACTGAACAGCAACAATAATCATTAAACCAACAAAACATTCTTTGCCATGTTCTAATATTTTGTAGGGTTTAGAATCTGACAAACCAAAAATCTATTTTTGTTTTTTAAAAAACTCTGTTTTGAAATAATTTTAGACTTAAAGTTGTAAAAATAGTACGGAAAGTTTCTGCGTACTGTTTACCTAACTTCCCTGATATCTTCCATAAGTACAGTAAAGTTTTCAAAATCAGACAGTAAGAAACATTGGTACAATATTTTTAGGTAAAATATAGATCTTATTTAATCACCAGTTTTCTGTTCTGAATCCAGTCCGGGATCCCACATTGCAGTAAGTTGTCATGTCTCCTTATCCCACAGTATTTTGTTTTTAAAGATTTTTTTTTTATGTGAACCTTTTTAAAGTCTTTGTTGAATTTGTTACAATATTGTTCCTGTTTTATGTTTTGGTTTTGGCCAGGAGGCTTGAGGGATCTTAGCTCCCCTACCAGGGATCAAACTTGCATCCCATTCATTAGAAGGCAAAATCTTAACCACTGAACCACCAGGGAAGTGCCATCTCAAAATGTTTTAATCATCCTCAGCTTATATCTGAAGTAGTTCTTAGTTCTTTGGTCTAAAGAACAGAGAAAGGAAAAAATCTTGTGTTTATAGATTTGCTATTAGCTGATAACAGTGTCGTCTCTGAGGCCTTCATTCTGCTTCAGCCTTTCATTGGAGAAGGGCAGTAATAAGGCTCTTGCTTCTTGAAATACTATGATTATTTTCTAAAGCAATCCATGTTTCCCCAAGTATTGTATAGGAGTCAGCTCAAAGCAAATATAGGCTGTGTTGCCCTATTTTGCTGGCTTCAATAAAATATATACATACCATATTACAAGATTTTATTAAAAACACATTAATTTCAGGTTACTTTTGAATACATCCATCTAATTGCTTCCAAAACTGCCGTAAATGGTGTTTGTGTCTGTGTTTTCAGAAATATAAAAATAAGAACAGGAGAATTAATAATTTTGGAAGCTAGAAAGCAGATGGCCAATTAGCAACTAACTGAACAAGCCCAAAATGAATTTATCACTAGGCCAGTAGTGGGGGAAAGTTGACAAGTGATTCAGTTTATACTACAAAAATTTGAGTTTCAGAAACATGACTCTAGTTAGATTTGGAAAACTCTTCTCTGGAAAACCTAACTCAGGAGGAAAGACCTAAAGATGTGCAAATCAAGGGGGTTCTCAAAAAATTGCTTACCTAACTGAACCTAGAATGAATCACAAAGTCATCAAGCCCCTCCATCCCACCCACTCAGAACTTCTAATTAGTTTATTAACTACCTTTCTTCCTTCAGCTCTTAATTATGAACAAGACAGCCAAAGATTACTAGATACATGGGGAAAACCTCACCATGGAAGACAGCGAATAAAAACAAAAAAGAGAAATTTGGAAGAAAAAGAATCCCCTTTCTCCTCAAAAACCATCAAAACAATAATTGATATCCTCAGAGAAATAAGAGAAGATATGCATTCACTAAACAAGAATGAAATGCTAGTTTAAAAGGGGCGGGGGACTTCCCTGGCAGCCCAGTGGTTAAGATTCCCAGTGCAGGGGCCCTGGTTCAGTCCCCAGTCAGGAAGCTAGATCCCACGTACTGCAGCTAAGTGTGTGCTTCCCAGCTACAGAGTCCACACACTCTAGAGCCTGCACACTTCAACAAAGACCCAATAAATAAATATAATTTTAAAAAGGAAGTTGGGGAATGGGAGATTCAGAGAAGAGAAACATGCCCTTGAAATTAAAATAAAATTGGTAACAAAATAAAGAAACTTGAGTGGAGCTTTGAAAGATGAGATAGAAGATATAGAAGTCTCTGGTCTCTTATCCACAATTCTAAAATCTGTAAAGTCCTGAAAATCAAAAAAAGATTACAGTAAAGCACACAACTTTATGTACAGTCTTTATCACATTTATGTGAATAAGCTTACATTTTGCTACAGAAATACCACTGCCTCACGTCTCATTGATAATGTTATATATGGGTTTAAATCGTTATTGCCTTTCTAAAAATTCTGAATTCTGATATGCATATGGACTCAAAGTTTTCAGATGAGGGATTAAGGACCTGTAGCCCAGAAAATAGAGCCAAAGACAGAGAGATGGAAAATACAAGAAATAAGAAAATTGGAGGATCAGTTCAGAAGATCCAGTGTCGAATAATACAGGTTTCAGAAAGACAAAATGATATAGAGTGGGAATCATCAGCAAAGTAATTCAAAAAAAGGTCCAGGACTGAGAGATCTTAATTTCCACCTTAAAAGAGACCTCAGAAAAATAGACTGAAAAAAAACCCACATTAAGGCACATCACAGTGAAATTTTAAGAGCACTGGATATATTTGGTTAGTATACAAACCAGAGAGGGAAAGTAGGAAAAGTCACAGTCAAGGAGATAGAGTCAGTGTCCAGATTTCTCAACAACAGCACTGGAAGCTGGGCTGCAGTTGATAGTTACCTTCAGAGTTCTGAAGGAGGGTGGACTTCCCTGGTGTTCCAGGGGTTAAGAATCTGCCTGCCATTGCAGGGAACACAGGTTCTATCCCTAGTCTGGAGGTTCCATGTGCCTCGGGGCCACTAAGCCCGAGCACCACAACTACTGAAGCCCACACACCCTGGAGCTCATGCTCCACAAGAGAAGCCACCACAGTGAGAAGCCATACACCACAGCCAGAGAAACCCCACGCACAGCAATGAAGACCTAGCACAGCCAAAAATAAATTAATTATTTAAAAATTTTGTAACTTATTTAAAAAATTCCAAAGGATTTTTTTTTTTCCTACCTAGAATTCTGTACCCAAACTGTCATTAAACTGGGATGGTTCGGACATGAATCAGATTCTCAAGAAACTTTGCTAAATTGAATGTCCTCTTTTCTTTTTCTTCCCCTTCATCTTCACAGAGGTGGAAATAAGAAATGAAGACATTATAAAAATTGAAGAAAATATATAATCCATAAATCAAAATATTATTCCTGAATTACTCAAGCGATTCCTTAGTATCTCAGATTATGTAGTATGTGATCAGTTCAGTTCAGTTCAGTTGCTCAGTCATGTCTGACTCTTTGCGACCCCATGAACTGTAGCACACCAGGCCTCCCTGTCCATCACTAACTCCTGGAGTTAACCCAAACTCATGTCCATTGAGTTGATGATGCCATCCAACCAACCATCTCATCCTCTGTCGTCCCCTTCTCCTCTTGCCCTCAATCTTTCCCAGCATCAGAGTCTTTTCAAATGAGTCAGCTCTTCATATCAGGTGGCCAGAGTACTAGAGTTTCAGCTTCAACATCAGTCCTTCCAATGAACACCCAGAACTGATCTCCTTTAGGATGGACTGGTTGGATCTCCTTGCAGTCCAAGGGACTCTCAAGAGTATCTTCCAACACAACAGTTCAAAAGCAGACTCAGAAAGTACTACTTCATCTTGTATTCCCCAGAGTTCTTTCTCAGTCCATAATAGAACATTTGTTCACAATGTATAAATAGTTAAAATATATTTCCATTGTTTCATAGGTGAGTCAGAAAGGTAAATCCATTTTCTAGTTATAAGAATTTTTAAAGTTTATTTAAAACTTTTTAGTCCTCATTTCTTGAATGAGGGTTTAAAAATCTGATTTGTTCTTCAATGTCAGGTGCCCTTGGCTTGCCCTCAAGTAGAGTGGCCCTTGCTGGGGAGGAGGCCAGGCTCTCTGGAGAGTGGATATATAGGCTTTTAGTCACATGGTGACATCCATCAGGACCACTGTCAGGCCTCACTGTAAACAGTCCACGGACTCCAGCCTTTTCCGTTGCATCCCCTGCCCTGTGAATCAATTAGATCAGAAAACAGAAGGGAGAGACAGAACCTTGGAAGATTATTTATATAGTTAGTAAACTTGCTCAGAAGCTAATAATAGAAAATAAAGCAAAACAGCACTGCATTGACTGAGATTTTTCTCAGAACGGTTTAACTGTTCACTTTTTATAAAGATACAGCTTTAAAACTTTACTTTTGCTCTGATTTGTGTATTTCAACAATTAGTAATCTATAGCGAAGTAAACTTAAAGTTGAGAATGACAAATGGGAAGTATATCATTTTACTATATTCAGTGTATATTTCACTTTCCTATTTCCACTATGTACAGAAATCTTTTCAGCCCCTTTGTGTATCAGTTTAGTAGTTCTCTGACTTTTTTCCTTCATAAATGTCAGTGTGCCTTTGCTTGTTTCTTTCCTTCCCTTCATGGTCTGACCTGCTCCTGTTCCCTCACGTCACATCACCTCTTGAATAGCTTTCCCTGGCCCATAACCTCATACCTGCCTCCACTCCAGGAGAAGCCTTGCTCCTTCAAGTGGGGTTCCTGAGAAAGTGGAGCATGTTCTCCAATCTAGTGAGAAAAAAAGTGAGCGTGGGTGCAGGGCTAAAAAGGGTGGTTTAGCATATGAAATTGGACTGCCTAGTTTTGACTTCCTACACTGCCACTTAATCTGTGACCTTGGGCAATAAATTTAACTTCACCATGCCTCAGTTTCTGTCAACTGGAGGACAGTAATAGTACTTGATGGGCTTCCTAGGTGGCTCAGTGGTAAAGAATCTGCCTGCCAATGTAGATCGACCACTGGGTTGGGAAGATCCCCTGGAGAAGGAAATGGCTACCCACTCCAGTATTCTTGTCTGAAATCCCATGGACAGAGGAGACTTGTGGGCCACAGGCCATGGGGTCCCGAAAGAGTCAGACACAACTCAGCAACTAAACAACAACCGTACCTGCCTGATTGACTGCTGTGAGATTTGAAGAAAATAATACATGTGAAGTACAGTATAATGTAGTGATTAGGAACATATACTCTGGAGCCAGGCTGCTTGTATTCAAGTCCTTGCTCCATTACTTAGGCTTCCTATTCCTCAGATTCATCAAGGTGGTTGCTAACATCTTAGCCAAAAAGTATCTCTTTGCTGTTTTGTTTTGTTTTTTAATAGCTATTGTTTTACAGGGAATTCTCATTTTTCAACAAAATTCAAAAATATAGAAGCGGAGAAAAGAAAAGGTCTGAGGCTGAAAGAGAAGAAAGCAAGTGAAAGCCACAGTAGGATGCCATACCTCCCACCTGAATAGTTACAACGAGGTGAAGTTACTAAGAACAGCTAGAAGTGGCATACACCATTGATGGAGTGGAAGTTAATGCAGCCACTTTGCAAAACTGACAGTAACTTTGAAGGCTGAATTGAGATATATCCTTGACCCAGCAAATCCAATCTTAGATGTCTTCATCCAACAGAAATGCCTGCTCCTATGCATGCAAAGACGTGTAATAAGACTATTTATAGGAACATTATCCATAATAGCTAAAAACTGGAAGCCACTCAGATACAAATTCTGTATGTTTATAAAATGTACAACAGTGCATGTGTTACAATGTGTAAAAGAAGCCAGACACAAAAAAGCACATACAGTGTCATGCCTTTTTTTTTTTTTTTTTTTTTTAAATTTTATTTTGTAAGATCAAAAACAACAGAACTAATTTGTGGAGTTAGAAGTCAGAATAGTGGTGATCCTTTGGCAGGGGAGTGGGGACTAGAGTGGGGCCCGTGGGTGCTTCTGGAGTTCTGTGGCTTGACCTAATTTAATGGTTCAGTTCAGTTCAGTCTCTCAGTCATGTCCAACTCTTTGCAACCCCAGGGACTGCAGCACACCAGGCCTCCCTGTCCATCACCAACTCCCGGAGTTTACCCAAACTCATGTCCATCGAGTCGGTGATGCCATCCAGCCATCTCATTCTCTGTCGTCCCCTTCTCCTCCTGCCCCCAATCCCTCCCAGCATCAGAGTCTTTTCCAATGAGTCAACTCTTCGCATGAGGTGGCCAAAGTACTGGAGTTTCAGCTTTAGCATCAGTCCTTCCAATGAACACCCAGGACTGATCTCCTTTAGAATGGACTGGTTGGATCTCCTTGTAGTCCAAGGGACTCTCAAGAGTCTTCTCCAACACCACAGTTCAAAAGCATCAATTCTTCAGCACTCAACTTTCTTTACAGTCCAACTCTCACATCCAAATGTGACCACTGGAAAAACCATAGCCTTGACTAGACGGACCTTTGTTGGCAAAGTAATATCTCTGCTTTTCAATATACTGTCTAGGTTGGTCATAACTTTCTTTCCAAGAAGTAAGCGTCTTTTAATTTCATGGCTGCAGTCACCATCTGCAGTGATTTTGGAGCCCCAAAAAATAAAGTCTGACACTGTTTCCAGTTTCCCCATCTATTTGCCATGAAGTGATGGGACCAGATGCTGTGATCTTCGTTTTCTGAATGTTGAGCTTTAAGCCAACTTTTTCACTCTCCTCTTTCACTTTCAGCAAGAGGCTCTTTAGTTCCTCTTTGCTTTCTGCTATGAGGGTGGTATCATCTGCATTCCTGAGGTTATTGATATTTCTCCCAGCAGTCTTGATTCCAGCTTGTGCTTCTTCCAGCCCATTAAATAAGCAGGGTGACAGTATATATCCTTGACGTACTCCTTTTCCTGTTTGGAACCAGTCTGTTGTTCCATGTCCAGTTCTAACTGTTGCTTCCTGACCTGCATACAGGTTTCTCAAGAGGCAGGTCAGGTGGTCTGGTATTCCCATCTCTTTCAGAATTTTCCACAGTTTCTTGTGATCCACACAGTCAAAGGCTTTGGCATAGTCAAGAAAGCAGAAGTAGATGTTTTTCTGGAACTCTCTTGCTTTTTCGATGATCCAGCGGGTGTTAGCAGTTTGATCTCTGGTTCCTCGGCCTTTGCTTGAACATCTGGAATTTCATGATTCACATATTGCTGGAACCTGGCTTGGAGAATTTTAAGCATTACTTTGCTAGCGTGTGAGATGAGTGCAATTGTGCAGTAGTTTGAGCATTTTTTGGGATTGGAATGAAAACTGACTTTTTCCAGTCCTGTGGCCACTGCTGAGTTGCCCAAGTTTGCTGGCATATTGAGTGCAGCACTTTCACAGCATCATCTTTCAGGATTTGAAACAGCTCAACTGGAATTCCATCACCTCCACTAGCTTTGTTTGTAGTGATGCTGTTACATGAGTGTATTTTCTTTGTGAAAACTCGTGCAGCTGTATGCTTATGGTTTATGTGTTTGTAGTTAGATATGTTAAACTTTCACTTGTAAATGTATTTAAAATCAGATGGCTTAAGAATTTTGGAAATAATAATGGGTTTACTTTTTCTACTTGCCGCATTTTCTGAGAATTAAAGATTTCATACCTTTGAATAATGCTAGCGGCTTACCACAAGGCTGGAAAATTAACTAATCTGGCTTCTTCTTCATAAGTTGTTATCTTCAGGACTGTTAAAAAAAAAAATTTGTCAAGAACAACAAATAAGTACCTCAGGCAACATACTTGGAAGTAATGATTAGTTTTCATTTATCCCACCACCTTACATACTCTTTTACAGATTACATGGACTGCATATATAAATTATAGAACTGTGATTTGAAGTGAGAATCAGCCTTTTTTTACTTTTCTCAGAGTAATTCACCTGCAGTTCAGATCTGGTGGTCCTAGAGACTGGCTGAAGAAAGAGTTTTATGTGATCCAGCTGTGAGATGTGAGAGGCAAGTTGGCAGATGCTCAAATGAGCATCAGTTGTAATTGATGCTTGTGCTAGTTGCTTTGGCATCCATGATGGTGTTTTAGTAACTAAGTGAGTTTCATCTTTGAGTGGAGCATGTTTTGTTTAGTCTGCACTGTGCCCAGATTGAAGACTAAAAACCTTGTACTTTCGCAGAACATGGCTTTGTATACAGCTCTTCCCTTTTCTGCTATTTTTGTACCATGTGAATCATGGCACAGTGAAGCCATCTGCAAGGCCTGAATAGGAGATAAAAGCTGCCATCCCTTAGATTGACACTTGAAAAGCTGGTGTTCATTTGGAGTACATTCCTGATTATCCTTTATAAAGTCTCAAACTTCATTTCAAGATGGTTGCAAACATCTCTGAGCCAGCAGTAACATCTCTGGTTAGTTTCTTTTAGCTGAACACTAGGTTAAAGTAGAGGAGGGGAATCCATTCCGTGTCACCCAGAATCTGCTGGAGTTTCTCAGTGCTCTTTCAATTGAGATAATAAGAACAGCAGGTTCCATGTTTTAAAAAATACGTTGACTAAATTATCTCAGCGAGCCATCCAGTTTGGCATGCACTTCATAGGGAATAGTAAAAACATAAGGTTCTTGAATTGTCAGATTAATACTTCAGAGTAAATGTTATTTGAATGCCTGAAGTATATCACACTGGTTAAATATTTGTCAAAAGTATTTCTCAACATAGCATTTTTTTGAGGATTTATTGAAAAGGAATTAAATTAACACATGCCTACAAGCTGGAATCAAGATTGCCGGGAGAACTATCAGTAACCTCAGATATGCAGATGACACCACCCTTATGGCAGAAAGTGAAGAGGAACTAAAAAGCCTCTTGATGAAAGTGAAAGTGGAGAGTGAAAAAGTTGGCTTAAAGCTCAACATTCAGAAAACTAAGATCATAGCATCTGGTCCCATCACTGCATGGCAAATAGATGGGGAAACAGTGTCAGACTTTATTTTTGGGGGCTCCAAAATCACTGCAGATGGTGATTGAGGCCATGAAATTAAAAGACACTTACTCCTTGGAAGAAAAGTTATGACCAACCTAGATAGCATATTCAAAAGCAGAGACGTTACTTTGCCAGCAAAGGTCCATCTAATCAAGGGTATGGTTTTTCCAGTAGTCATGTATGAATGTGAAAGTTAGACTGTGTAGAAAGCTGAGCGCCTAAGAATTGATGCTTTTGAACTGTGGTGTTGGAGAAGACTCTTGAGAGTCCCTTGGACTACAAAGAGATCCAACCAGTCCATCCTAAAGGAGATCAGTCCTGGGTGTTCATTGGAAGGACTGATGCTGAAGCTGAAACTCCAATACTTCGGCCACCTCATGTGAAGAGTTGACTCATTGGAAAAGACCCTGATGCTGGGAGGGATTGGGGGCAGGAGGAGAAGGGGATGACAGAGAATGAGATGGCTGGATGGCATCACCAACTCGATGGACATGAGTTTGGGTTAACTCTGGGAGTTGGTGATGGACAGGGAGTCCTGGTGTGCTGCGATTCATGGAGTTGCAAAGAGTCGGACACGACTGAGCAACTGAACTGAACTGAACGGAACTGAAGACATTAAAAGAGATTCAAGATTAAAAATGCACACCCATAACGAGTTTAGGATTGACATGTACACACTGTTGTATTTAAAATGGATTACCAACAAGGAACTACTGTACAGCACAGGGAACTCAACTCAATATTATGTAACAACCTAAATGGGAAAAGAATTTGGAGAATAGATACATGTATGTGTATAACTGAATCACTTTGCTGTACAACTGAAACTAGCACAACATTGTTAATCATTGATTAACCCATAAAAAATTAAACAAAAATGCATACCCAGACTCACCCTTATTCTTTCACTGCTGATATATACAAACCTAGCATATATTTGTGTGTGCTAGATTCATCAGGGTCCCTTCAAGCCTTTCCCAACAGACTTTATAAATGCAGCTTTGCTCTGAGCTACAGAAGGAATGTTCCCTCTACTAAAATAGCAGTAAGTGCATAAATTGGGAAGTACAGATTGGTTGCATATTAAGAAGCTTCTTCAGTTTTCAAGCAGAACGCCCTTGGTCACTAGGTATCTCTTCTTAATAAATAATATTAGAGTACGTTGGTAACCTAGTAGCTATAAACTCTGAAACTACTAGAGGGAATGAAATATAAAAATATTCCCTTACATCCTGAAATGATGAACCAGAAATGCTAGAATCTTCATAACAGACTCTTTATTTTCAAAATGTTGTTCAGTCATTCAGTCATGTCTGACTCTTTGACCCCATGGATTGCAGCATGCCAGGCTTCCCTGTCCTTCACCATCTCCCAGAGTTTGCTCAAACTCATGTCCATTGAGTCAGTGATGCAGAGTCTAGGAATAATGTACTCTTCTTATATCTTGTTTTCCTAATGTATTTTCATGTGATATTTCAAGTCATTTTGTTTTTCTTCTATCTCCCTTTTTACTAACATACTGTAAATATGCAAGAACCTAAATTTTTTGGTAGACTATAGCATTTTAAACACAGATAACATGTTTGTGTTTTGTTTTGTTTTTTTCCCCCTTTGAAGGGGCAACAGTTTTTGCTTAAAGACACACTGGAAATGATCGGGATGGGAAAGGACCCTATTTTATGTAATTCCTGTGAAATAATTGTATTTATTTTTTCCTTAATGTTGTTTATTTCTTTGCTTAGCAGACAGAAGGAGGTGCACAGACAGACGGCCAGCAGTCACAGACACAAAGTAGTGAAAATTCAGAGAGTAAATCTACCCCTAAACGACTGCATGTCTCTAATATTCCTTTCCGCTTCCGGGACCCTGACCTCCGGCAGATGTTTGGGGTAAGTCTCTGAAGTCTTTCTGTTGGCTTTTCAGTGAAAATGTAACCTGCTGATGTATAATTCGCCATTAGTATTGATACCTTAGGGTGAAACTACAAATACACTGAAGGTTATAAGCTCAATCAGTATTTTCATCAGCCTTTAGAAACATTCCCATCACCCGGCCTGTTCTGGACATTAGCCTTGCAAGTTCTCACATACGTAAGGTGACCACAGAACCAAGTTTGCCTGCGACTG
Source organism: Bubalus bubalis (assembly GCF_019923935.1). NCBI lineage: Eukaryota > Metazoa > Chordata > Mammalia > Artiodactyla > Bovidae > Bubalus > Bubalus bubalis. The sequence goes on from NC_059160.1 coordinate 46,237,068, forward strand.
AGGGATTTCTTGGGACGTGAGACTTCAGGTGCTAAAATCAGGACCAGATAGTAATTCCTGCCTTTCAAAGGGCAATGAATTAAATGAAATCGTATCTGTGATCTCAAATCATGTATACGGGGTTAGTTTGCTACCTGACACATTCTTCCAGCTCTTTACTTCCTCCCAAAATCACTCAAAATTGAATGGCTGCTGAGAATCTTAATTTTTTTTCTGGGCTAATGTGTTGTTGCCTGTTTTAATTTGATCAAACTCCTAACTTGAACTAGGAATAAGAAATGATTGTGGGTTTTTTTTACTGAATATTTGTGTGGTAGTCGAGTGCTTTGTCAGAAAAGCAGATACCCTTGTCTAAGTCTTGGTTGTGGCCACTTCAAGGTGACAAGACCCTGGAGCAGATTTTATCACTTACAGATGACTTCCTGGAAGTGTTTTCTATACCAAATACAAGGCCAGGGTTGAGATTTTATGATATTCTTGAAGCACTGAAAGAGCTTTTTGACAGAAAATGGTAGCCAGCTGTTTTCCAGCCCTATAGAAAGAAGAGCAACAGAAAATATAAGGGGCAACATGAAAAATTTAGGTTACATTTAAGAAGAAACTTCCCAGGAGTAGGAGTTATTAGGTTCTCTACCGCATTATCAGAGATGGTATGAAACCGTAGTCTCTGGAGGTTTGTGAAAATGAGTACGTCCTCTTCTGTCAGAAGCGTGTTTTGTCTTGAGGCAGAAAAATAGTCTCTACTGAAGATCGGCCTACGCCAGTTGTCAGTGATTTCTTAAAATGTATCATTCCCTTCCCATCCCTCAGTTTATTCAGTTATTGATTAAAACAGATAGTTTTGTCACCTTATATATACCTCTCCTCAAAATAATTACTGTGTTTGTGTATGCCCCTCCTCAGCTATTTGGCTATCTAGCAACAGTTATTTAGGTTTTGTGCTTTTAGCTTTGTCTGATTTTCCTAATGTTGAAGTACTTAACTAATTACAAAATACAGTTATTATTTCAGATGTTCTTGATGAGAGACTCCCCTGATAGTCTAGTGTTTAAGACTTGTGCTTCCACTGCAGAGGGCACAGGTTCGGTCCCTGGTTAGGGAACTGATATCCCACATGCCACACATAAAGTGGCAAATGAATAGGATCATTCATAATGTCCATAAATGTTTGGTATGCTTGAAAACAGAAATAACACAAATATATGTTTATTGATTTGGAAAGTTATTCAGATTTATAAATATAAAGTATACTAAGTTTAAGGAAAGTAATAAAAGCAATATGTATAGTATGTCAGATGTCTGTAGTTTTATACAAACACGCACATGCCTAAGGAAAGGCTGGGAAGATGATACCAAAATGTTAAGATGGCGTTTCACTGGTAGCTCAGTGATAAAGAGTCCGCCTGCCAATGCAAGAGACCCACGTTCAATCCCTGGTCCTGGAAGATCCCACATGCCACAGGACAACTAAGTGCCACAGTTGTTGAACCTCTGCTCTAGAGCCCAGGAGCCGCAACTGCTGAGCCCACCCACTGCAACTAGAGAATAGCCCCCACTCTCTGCAACTAAAGAAAAGCCCATGCAGCAGTGAAGACCCAGCACGGCCAAAAATAAAAAACATTATAAAACATATTTTTTTTAAATGTTAAGATGATGGGATTAAAGATGATCTTAATTTTCTGTGCCCCCTTTTCCTTTTTGTTTATATTTTCTGGGTTTTTTTTTTTTTTTTTTTTTCAGTGAACATGGTTCACTTTTATTTTTAAAAAAAGAAAGGGAAGAAAAACAGCCTTTGATAGTTTATCTTTCTACTTAGGATTTACTTCTTAAAACAAGCATTTCAAAAGTTAGAGTTGCGGATAGGAAAACCTCCAGTTTGTCCATGTGAAGAAGCATGTAAGAGGGTGACACTGTGAATGTCTTCTGAAAACAGCATCCACTGTATTTAGGTGGGTGATGCGTGTGTGAGTGGATCTTAAAAGGAGGAACTGTCAGCTCAGTGATGAGGAAAAATCAACTGGTATTGGTCCAATAAGTAAAGGAAAAAAGAAAAAAACACCTCTTTTTTCAGAAGAAAGTAAAGTATATAAAAAAAAAAAGCTGACCATAAGTAAATGCTTTTATTTTACTTTTGTCTCTGCAGCAGTTTGGCAAAATCCTAGATGTAGAAATAATCTTTAATGAACGTGGCTCTAAGGTAAGCTCCATTTCAGCATTGTGTGCTTGGTTTCTTTTAGTTTTATTTAAAATAGTGAGTAGTCAGAAAACTTAAGTTGTTGTTTTAAGCCTGCAAAAAGTGTCCCAGCAATCTAGCTTGATTAGATTACCTCTAAACAGAAACCACCAAGTGTCCATGCTTTTTCCTAAATCTTACATTGGAGAGTGATGGGATAAAAGTGAGAAGCGTGAGGGGAGAGTGTGGCTGTAAGGAAGAAAGTCTGCCAGAGACACCAGTCCTTTCTCAGATTTAAATCTGGCCTAAGCTTCTTATTTTAAAGGACAAGAGAGGGACTTCCCAGACGGTTCAGTGGTTAAAACTCCACACTTCTACTGCAGGGTGCATGGGTTCCATCCCTGGTCAGAGAACTAAGATCCCACATGCCGTGGACACAGCCAGAAAAATAAAAATAATAAAGGATGAGAGAGAGAGATGACCAAAAAAAAGTTAAATTCTGTGAGAATTCTAGTCAGAATTCTACCGGAACAATTCAGCTTTGAAAAATAGAACTTCAAAATTACATACTTCGAAGAAATTTAATATTTCAGTTACTCAGTTGACTTGCTCTCTCTGTTTGGGAAATTTTGACAAAGCTTAAACACAGGGAGAAGAGATTCCTGTATTCACTGTGGATTTCCTCCTTTAAGTTATACCCAGATGCAAGCTTCAAGACTGAGACTTGAGACTGAGAGTCATGTTAGTTCAGTTACAAATGAGTTGGGAGTGTTTCATGTGAGAATGGGCATAATGATTTACCTAATAATTTACTGTTTTAAATTCCCAATCCATATGATTTAGAATTCTATCCCCTAAAATAAGCAGCAGCGCTTTTAAAAATGAGGGAATGGTAAAGTGGTGTTGTGAAAAAATATTTGATGAACTGAATTTCATAAAGTTTTATTTGAGAGTTTTTCTTCCTCCTCAGCAAATGGAATATACACCATAGACACAATCAGATGTGGGCCAGGCTTATAAATATTTACCTTGTTACATTTCATTCTACTTGCACTTCTAGGTTAGACCAATTTTTTAAATTAATTTTCCTTTGGTCATCTCTGCTAAACTTTGAACATAGCCCTTCACTATGATTTAATCTCTTAAGAATGTAATTTGAGAAAAGCTGAAGTAAATAAATGAGCTAATATTTGCCTCTCTTCAGTCTCTTACTCCAAGTTCACCATACTCTGGGAACTGATAACATACCTACAGAGTTGTATGTATTAATACTTGCTGCCCCCATCTGTGCTATTACAAATGTATGATTATTATTCCCTTCCTTTAGAGAATGCATCAACACTATAAATGTTTAATTCTGACTATAATAATTTATTTGTTAATTATTAAAGAGGTAATTATATTCTTAAGCTTTTAGTTTTCAGTTAAAACAAAAAAAGATTAAAGATTAATATGCCTATACAGAACTTTCTCCAGCACTTAACTTGGTAAGTATTTTTGAAGAGAAGTCTGTTCAAACCGTAACCAGTAAAACTATTTATACTTGTAATTGCCTCACAGTGGATTTCTATGCTTTTGTTGTATAGATTGCTGTTATTTTTTGTGAACTTAGATACAAGGTGGAAAAATGACGAGGGTTTAGAGATGAGAAGCACGTGAATGTGAAATAAATAGGTGAAGATTATTGACCACATTGTTTATCTAAACCAGTGGTTTAAATGTTTTTGGTTTTAAGTGTATGCACTTAAAATACTCTTTGCTAGACTCTAATAGCCGGAAGCGCAATAAAATTCTATCAAGCATTGAGGACTTGCTCCTTACCAAGAAAATAATTTGAATTCTTGTGAAGCAAAGGAAATTGATCTTTCTAAGGCTTCTTTCACTGACTTCAAGGATTTGCCTATTACCAAAAATTTTTTAATTTATCCAATTCAATTCCTTCTCCCCTGTAGTTTCCATTTAAAATGACACAAGCCTCCCTTTCTCTTTGGGGAATCTAAAAGTATATGCTCCGTCTCTCAGCTTATGCTGTGTCCTCACTTTGGGCTACTGAAGGGTAGACAGACTACGTACTGATTGGAAAATGTGTTAAAGAACAAAATTCAGAATTGCCTTGCACCTGCCTTCCAGCACTGATAGAAAACCTGTCTTCATCCTTTGCCCTTCCTAACTGTTACCCAGAGTTCTTTTATGGAATAGGCTTATTAATAGAGATTTATTTTAGAGTCAAAACCTAGATGCCTCTTCTGGGATCCACCTAAGATAAAGTAATGAGTACTTTGGTTTTTGTAAATGAAGTTTAGTTTCTCATTTCTTTTGTGTCTGGACTTGACTATAAAATTACCACATGTCTTGGAAGGAACCAGAGAAAAGGAGACTTATATTTTTAGCTAAGAATTGCTCAGTCTTTTAACACAGTGCTTTTCTATACAGAAATTAGCTTTATTGAACTTTTTCTGAAACAATAATGGAAAAACTGACAAGTTTTTAGACATAAGTAATACTTACATGTAAAACAATATTTAACCAAATGGCTGCAAGACAAAAAGCATCTCTTTATTGCTGTGTCTTATTTTTTATGAGAATATTGGACCCGGGTTTGAGAATGCTGCTGCTGTTGCTGCTGCTAATTCGCTTCAGTCATGTCCGACTCTGTGCTACCCCATAGACTGCAGCCCACCAGGCTCCCCCGTCCTGGGATTCTCCAGGCAAGAACACTGGAGTGGGTTGCCATTTCCTTCTCCAATGGGTTTGAGGATATACCCCTTTAAAAACAAAATGAACATTTTTGCTGCCATGCCTGTTTCTTCCCTGCCTACCAATAGCCTACCTTTTTAGCTTGCCTGGGCAGTAGAATTTCTGTGTTCCAGAAAGTAGTTGCTTCTTTGTTGTTGACTACTTTCCTTTTTTCTCCTTTGACCTGCATATTCTGAATTTGGCTATTATGAAATGAATTTATTTCATTAACATGCATATACATACATATTTATTTAAATTATTTCATGTGATTTTTTTTTTAAATCTTCCTTTTACCCCCTACTCCTTTGTACAAAGTCACCTGTATTTAATTTTCTATGATTAACTGAAATAAAGATAGACTATCCTTTTGAAAATGTTCAATTAGGATATATGATGAAAACTGGTACCCCTACCAAAAAAATTAACTAATGTACTCAAACAGAATCTAGAAAATGATTATACAGATATGCATAGCTTTATTGATCCTCCAGATTTCACCAGTCATGACAAAGTATTAATACAAACAATAAGAAGATAATGAATGTATGGCAAGAGCAGCCATATATAGTTCATTAGAGAGATTATTCACAATATTCTCATGTATTTCCTTCCAGTCGTTTTTCTTAATATAGAATCTTTTTTTTTTTTTCTTTTTCTTTTGTATTGGAGTACAGCCAGTTAACAGTGTTGTGATGGTTTCAGGTGAACAGTGAAGGGACTCAGCCATACATATACATGCATCCATTCTCCCCCAAACTCATCTCCCATTCAGGCTGCCACGTAACATTGAGCAGAGTTTCCTGTGCTATACAGTAGGTTCTTGGTGGTTAGCCATTTTAAATATAGCAATCTCACATAGAATCTTAAACAGAACTCTTAAAGGTCACCTAGTTCAACAACCAATGCTCTTGACCTTGTACTGTCTGCTAGACACTTTCAATGACTGAGTAGTTTTTCAAAAATTTATTCCATTGTTGAAATTCAGACCTTCCAGAATCCTGTTCGCCATCACCCAGCCCTATAGCAATTCATTTGTGATAATTATCAAGCTTATTTTAAAAGAAATACACAGATTCTAACATTTAGATTTTCCATTGAGTTTTGTCAACATACTTTGAAGTACAGTTGCCACTTTTGAAGGGACATGTCTTACAAATACTGAGTGTGTAGAAGCTCTGCACTTCCTCAGACAGTGTCAACTATTAAGTCCACTAAGGACTGCAAAATAGAGCACAGCAACAATTACTGAGACTTCTAGTGGATTTTTAGTTAATGTGTTCTCATTACTTCTCTCAGGTGGCTTTCTGGAAAGATGGGAATCTGGGTTTGGGTTAAGCTATAGTTTAGACTGGAGTTTGGGGAAAAAAAATGTTTATTCCCATTCCTCAGACATGAGAAGTGTGCTGTAATTTCTCTCCTATTTCCCTGGCTCTTGATTTTATGCAAAGGGAAATTATTTATTTCTAAATATGGTCGAAAGACTGTCTTTGAAATTGCACTAAGTAGGCCTTTGTGATTTTTGGTAAAATTTGATGGGTAATGCTGAAATGAAATGTTTTCATTATATTTAAAACTGAATTAACAGTGCATGTAATTCCAAAAGTCTTAGTTTATTTTCTTTTGTTACCATTTTATGGGTTTTAGTTTTATTTTTCTTTTATTTATTTTTTAATTTCTGTGTTCTGGCCATACCCAGGAGAACCATCTGCTTTTGATTTCTCCCTTAAAAGTTACATGGTAAATTTTCTTTCTCATTCTTCTGAGATGGAAAAATTCAAAGATTATACAAATTTTAAGATATTTTTACAATGCTCATCCTATTGCTTGTTGTTTATTGCAGCCTGAGGCCAGACTAAAAAGGTAACAGTTATTCGGCTCCTGTGTGCCCTTGATGACAAATGGATGTCAAGGCAGATAGTAAAATTTTTGTCACACACTGTCGAAGTTTTAACCACAACCATACGCCTGATAAATACAGCATCTCTTAATTTCCAAAAGACAGCTAAGATAGCTGGTAAATCCTGAATGGAACACTGATAAGTTTAAATTATTAACATAGAAGAGCTTTGGGAGCTGAGAACCTTAGATAAGAGTATTGTCCAGTGCAGTGGCCATACTGACCATTTGACATGTGGCAAGTCTAAATTGAGGATGTGCTTTAAGTATAAAATAGATGCCAATTTCAAAGACTTAGATCAAAAAAGAATCTTAAACATCTCACTGATAGTGGTTTTATAATGATGCCGTGTTACAATTATGTCATATATACTGGCTTAAATAAAACACATTATTGAAATTTATTTCACATATTTTTACTTTACTGTAGCTAGAAGAAAATTTGAAATTATATATGTGGTGTATGTTACATTTCTGTCAGATAGTTCTGGTACAGGCAAATGTGTCAACATAATTTTTTAAATTAAAAATAAAACTTTACTTTTTGTTTATCTGTTCTTTATCTTCTTACATACCTTAAATAGTTACTCTTGTTAAGAGTCTGTGACTATTTGGAGAGTTGCTACATTTTCCTATTTGATAAATGTATGATCATTTTGAAGGTCTTCTAAGGAAAACATTGGGTTTAGACATGATTGTATGAATTTTTTTTCGAAGTAAGAGATCCAAATGACCAGACTTAATATGAATTAGATTTCTAAGAATAAAGAGACATTAAGCATAATTTCGTGGAAGCGAGTTTTACTGTTAGTAACTTTATTATAAGTCTGTGAATATCCTTAGCTCAATTCCTGGCACATTTTCAAAAATGGGTAAATTTTATTAAAGGAGTGGTACTTTAAATTTTTTTCAAACTTTGAGTTAATATTCATAAAACCAAATTGTAAATGTGACAGATAAGCAGGTAGGAAGCTGAGTTGATGGAAAATCCCCTGTTTGAAATTTCCACTCAAGACAAAAGTACTTAAAAACAATACTCCAAAAATGCTGGTGATGCTTCTCCCCTTCCTTATCACAGACCTTAATCCTGAGAGGTGTATCCTAATTTCCTAGTGCTTCTGAACAAATTATCACAAACACGGTGGCTTAATACCACACAGATTTATTATCTTGCAGTTCCGGAGATCGGAAGTCCAAAGAGGGTCTCACTAGGCTAAAATCAAGGTGTCAGCGGCTGTTTTCCTTCAGGTGGCGCTAAGCGATGGATGCTCCACTGCCTGCCTTGGTCAGCTTCTGGAGGCAGCCCACATTCCTTGGCCTGTAAGCCCCCCTTGCACCTTTAAAGTCAGCAATGGCCAGCCCAGCCTTTTTATTCTGACTCTCTTTTCCTCTCACTTGTAAGCACCCTTGCGATTACATCGGGTTCACCTGGATAATCCATGATCATCTCCCTATCTCAGGGTCATTAATTTAATCATGTCTGCAAAACCCCTTCTGCCCTGTTAAGAGAACACATTCACAGGGGATTAGGACATGGACAGCTGGGGGGCTGTTGCTCTGCCTGACACAAGGTCTGTTTACCTTCAAAGGAAAGAAAAGAAATCCTCTTAACTCTGTGTTTCCTATCAAGAAGTCCCAAAATTATCAACAAGGCCTTCTTCCTCTTCTTATGTTAGTAAATATGCCTGTAAAGATGGCTTTATTTTTAAGTCTTTGGTACCTTAATTAGAATTTCCTTTAGTTTATAAGTACTTTTCCTTATAAAATATTTTAAAAGCATTTAAAAGTGAAATTTTGTTCCAGAATACTAAAGTCATATTGAAAAAAATCTTACACGTGTAGGCGTCAGTGTTAAACTTGGTCATTTGCTGACCATGAGCTGCCAATGCTTATGATACCATGCAGCCACTGTGTCACAGATGGCCCATCAACACATTACAGAAAGGAGGATCATAGAACACATTTAACAATTAGATTTGAAAGCAGAAATTTAAAAAACTGTGGGACTAATGTAATTTAGTCAATGGAATTCAGAACTTAGATTTCGAAGCGTAATTTCTAATTTTCTCAGCATTAGCTGTAGGAAAAAAAGCTACACAGAAGGAAGAAGACCTTGCTGTTGCTCTGGGCCTTGTTGATGCTTGAGTCCTTAACCTCAGGTTGACTCCATGTCTTTACTTCAAAAGGAGACCAACAGGTTAATCCTTTCTACCCATGGGTGTATTTATAAGACAAGTATGTATGTATGTATACACATACTTGGGTATATAGATACAGATAGTCAATGCTAGAATTAAAAACTTAGGTGCTAGTTGGATATCAGATAATTTATAGTTCACTAACTTAACCGAAGGTATCAAATGTATGAGGCTGTGACAATCAGTTGAAATACAGATTATAGTACTTCTAAAATGTGATACAAAACCTCATCACAACCTGCAACCTTTTTTAAAAGATTTGACTTTCCTCTTGGAGGGCTCTCCAGGATTGGAGAACTGGCTTCCTGCCTTTATCAGATGCTAGTGTGACAGATGGAATAATTAATTAGTAGCTTGTCCTTGTACAACTTGAGTTGTCAAAGTGGCTATAACATCTTGATATCAAAATTTGTTTCCGAAAATGAGTTCCCATTGATATTTTCAACACATACACATTTTAAAGGAACATTTTAAATTAAAATTACCCATAGTATTACATCCTAAGCTACATATTTTTTACAAAAATCTTCTTTTCAGCTTAGCATTTCACTTTCTAGATACCCAGATTGAAGGTGGAGGTAATCCATTGGAATCCTCCACGGATTGCTACCCAATCGTATAATCATTTAGATGCTGAGTCATCAGATCCTTTGGAATGATGAAATCGCTTTTATAAAATCTTATCAAACAGTGCACATTGTTGGCCATCTCAGTTAAGAATATGCATCATATATACAGGAGTGCTCATGGATTAAGCAGCAAAGCAGAACTTCAGTAAAAATAAAGGGTTCAGATTATCCTACAATGGAATATTCAAAGAATGGTAGAGAGACAGTGAAGCTATTGAAAAATGAGGACTGTCTCCGAAAATTCTAAGTTACCACTCTACAGAGGTAAATAGCGAGAAATTGTTATAGTTGCTGAGTGGAAAGACAAGGGCAAAGCACCTAGAATGAAGCTGATGTCGTGCTTTTTGAAATAGTCCTGGTGCTGCTGCTGCTGCTGCTGCTGCTAAGTCACTTCAGTCGTGTCCGACTCTGTGCGACCCCATAGACGGCAGCCCACCAGGCTCTGCCATCCCTGGGATTCTCCAGGCAAGAACACTGGAGTGGGTTGCCATTGCCTTCTCCATTGTGTGAAATGAGAAGTGAAAATTGTGTGAAAGTGAAAAGTGAAAGTGAAGTTGCTCAGTCGCGTCCGAGACTCATAGGGACCCCATGGACTGCAGCCTACCAGGCTCCTCCGTCCATGGGATTTTCTAGGCAAGAGTACTGGAGTGGCTTGCCATATCCTGCTGGTGTTGAAATTGGTAGTAGGATGATGACCCAGACTGGCTTTTCAGATATCGTGTGAACAAAGGAAGTACAGGAAATGGCATCCCACTGCAGTATTCTCACCTGGAGAGTCCCATGGACTGAGGAGCCTGGCAGCTGTAGTCCACAGGATCGCAGCGTCAGAGACCACTGAAGCGACAGCACACGCACATACACACAAAGGCGTACAGTGGGTTCGCTCCCCGGCCTCCTGCGTGTTCTGCTTGACGAATTAAAGCTTCATGGTCTGTTTGTTTTCCAGCGTCTATGGTGGACAAATAAATTAATCCTATTGCTGTTCTGTGGTATTCTTTCCTGTTGAATAGTATGCAGTTCATGTCACTAACTAGATCTCATTCCCACTGTCTTTTGACTATTCCTTTTCTCTCTACATATGGAAAAAAAACGAACACGTTGAGTAGGCTTCAACAGATGTATAATTTAGGCAGATCTGGATAAGCAGTTTCTGAACTCCATCTGAACATATTCTTACTCTTGTGTCAATCTGTTTGTTTAAAATTCACATTGAAGAAAAGTTATAATTGACCACTGCCTAATGGTCTTTTCATTTGCTTAGACGAACATGAGTGCTCTCTTCTCCCACACCCAGTACCCATGAATCAAATATCCACACTATTGTCTTAAATTATTCCGATCCCAGAGGAATTGATGGTGCTGTAAGCCATAGGCCAAGTGGAGCTAAAATGGTTAGACCTCCTAACAAATTCATTTTATGAAGCTGGCACCCAGATATCAAGCTTATCATATAGAAGTTGCTGAGGAATAATAGATTTGATTATTTTTTAGTATTAGATAAAGGGACATGTACATTAACAGCATAAAATGAGAAAGATAGGATTATTTTTAAATGTTCAGATTCTCGGTTGACTAGTTTGACCCGAGTAACTCTATACCTCAGTTTTGGTCTGGCCTCACATGCTTTTTGTTTTATTTCATTATTATTATTGTTGTTGTTAATCACATTATTACTATTATCACTACTACTATAGTTCTTTATCCTTTTATTGGATTTCATTTCCCTTTACAAAATATGCATGGACCAACAATGTGACTTTGGGAGAGTATTGCTGAGTTGTTGCCGATGTCAGTTTCATACTGTGATATTTTTTTTCTATTTACCAAGAGATGAGTACTTCAATATAACGATGTGCATGTTTTCCCCCCTTCTCCCGCTGCATGCAGGGATTCGGGTTCGTAACTTTCGAGAATAGTGCTGATGCAGACAGGGCCAGGGAGAAATTACACGGCACCGTGGTAGAGGGCCGTAAAATCGAGGTGCATGTCTTCAATAATTCAACTTCTGGTTTATATTTTTATTTCTCTTTTTATGTATTGCCTCACTTATTTCACATTTGGAACCCTGTCTTGTTTGTGGTGTGTGTATTGTGTCTCTGTGTCCTTCACTTTCTTGCACTAAAATGCTGTAAAAGTAACACTTCTATTCTCCCTCCCCCCCATTTTTGGTTGTTTGGGGGTTTTCCTTTCAATTTACCTGTGTGCGAATGTATATGTATTTGATTTCATTTACTTTTTTCCTCCGAGATGTTCATCCTTCTACTCTCTTGATTTTTTTCCTTTGCTTCAGTTTGCGAGACTCTGAAGTCCTGTAATCAGGCCAAAATAAAACTAACGTTGAAAACGTCTAAAAACTGTCCAGTTTAGAAATGTGTCCTGTAATGAATCAAGGGGCCAGCCAGTATCCTGTCTCTCTTGGGAGTCCAGTTTGCCTCCACCTGCGTGTAATAAGTAAGGAATAAAAGATCGTAGAGGTTGGGAGGTGGGGAGGAAAGAATCCAAAACTCATGTGGTTTTTAAGTATATTTAATATCCAGAATTTCAGCAATTACTGGATAAAATTCTCCAGCAGAGGGTTGGGTGGCCACCTGTAGCATGTACTAAAACTGAGACTGAGTTGGCCACCTGGTACTCACTGGCCCTTTTCATCACGCAGTGAAGGTTAACTGGCTCCTTTCCCCTTTCCCAGTTTTTAAAAGTATGAAATATAAAAGCCACCATTTTGAGTAAGATGTCTGCATATTTTGCTTTTTTTCCCCCCTCCCTTTCCAATGGTTTAGCATTTAGGGCCCTTCACTTGACTCACTCTTTCCATGGTAACTATACACAATGCTGGCGATGGTGCCCGTTGGCGGTAAGTGAAACCAAAGCACTGGAGAAGAAGCTTTTTAAAAATGTAATTACAAACAAATAAGAAAGAAAAAGTCCATCTGCCATCTCACATTAACACTACAAAATGTGATTTGACTTGTTCCTCTTCCTTTTCCTTTCCCCCTTTTATTTTCAATGCTGTTGAGTAATGCCGCCTGGACTCTGGATGTACATATTGTTTTGTAGCCGTCTGAGCTGTTTGAGTACTGACGTCATGGTGATTTTTTTCCCCTTGCACATCTTACTCAGAGTTACTGAACTCCAGTTTGGCTGGTTTTATTAATGCACTTCCTGCCCCTACTTCCTTTCCTCCTTTTCCTCTTTCCCAGACCTCTGTTTGTAGCTATGACTGTCCCTTCTTTGCCCTTGACAGCTCTCTCTCCTGCCCGTGACAGCCTTCCTGACTTTCTCTCTTCTCTTCCCTTGCTTTTTGTTCTCCTGACCCACTCTCTCTTCCTATCCTCCTCCCTAGTCCTCCCCGCCCCTTCTCTGTTCTGTGCAGCTATTGGTCTCTTTGCTGACTGGTGGTTTCTGATTGGTTCTGGCCATTTTTCCTTTAAGTGCTTGGGTGCTTTCTGCTCTAGCAGCTAGTAGAAGCTCTTGCCCCATTCTAATCCTTGTCTGTGAGAGCCTCGCTCTTCACTTTCTCCCGTCTTTCCAAAATTGGTTGTTTTTTTCTTTCTTTTATTTGTGTGTGTGTGTTTTTTAACTGCATGCTCTCAGTCTCATCATTGTTGTATCCCATTCTTTCTTTTTAAATGTGAAATGTTGGTATGATTTTGTGGGCAAACTAGAGTAAATGAAGTTTCAAGCTCTTTTTCCTCACATAGGAAGGTGATCACTATACCAATCTTAAAAAAACACAAAACAGTTTTGGTTCCAACTCCACCTAAAATTGGTGGAGTTTTTGCTAGCAAATTTATTGCTATTCAAATTTAACATAATATAAATCCCCAGAGTGAAATAAAACATATTTTGTATAATTTTTATGTTTTATAATTATTTTAAAAACTGGTCTGTTTCTGTGTACCTGACAACATAGTATATAACCAGGTTCTATGGTAAGGCTCTACCCTCCTTGCAAGAACTTGGAAGCTGATTCTGACACTGGACTGACTACAGGATCCTGGCTTCCAAGCCCCATTCATCTTTTCTTTATCAGCACCATCTTTATAATGCCTCCTTACCTTAGCACTGAGAATGCTTTAATTATGCAGTTCTGTAATGAGGGTAGAGAGTACCATAAAACAAAAGAAACATAAAGCTTTATTTTTTTTTTTCAATTCTTTTTAAGTGCCTGATTTAACAGCCTTCTGAAAACTTTCTTCTTAAATGAGTAGGGCACATAATCTAGAAAATTCAAAATAGTCCTAAAGCCTGTCAACATAGGAATTTAAGTTCCTATACTTTTTTTTTCAAACAGAAAATTTTATACAAGCATGTAAACAATGATCAGATCCACAGATTTTTTTCTCCTATCTTCCTGTAAATCTGTTTCCTGAACCAATATAGCAAGCCTCTTTTATTAATGAACTTCAAAGTTCACATGCACACAGGGCTCTTTCCAGTTTTTTCCATATTTTCCTCAGTGCAGAGACTTCTCTGTTAAAAGATCTCCAAAGAACTTGCAAATGTACTTTTTCTTTGGAGTCCTGGATGGTAAAGTTGCCCTAGTTTTCCATTTGAAGACCAAGAAACTGTATTTTACTCTTGTTAGCCTCATTTAATGAACACTTTAATTAAAATACTATATATTAATATTTTATATTGCTATATTATTTAAATAAATTATCTCTGAAATTTGCATTGTAAACTGAATACTTTGTTATTGAATAAGCACCTCCATGTTCCCTAATGTGGTCTCCTTCCTCCCTGTCCCCCCTTTCTACTTTGTACCTGTAGGTGAATAATGCTACAGCACGTGTAATGACCAATAAGAAGATGGTCACACCATATGCAAATGGTAAGAGGTTACGAATCATCTTCAGAAAAATGTCACTTACGTCATCTATTCTTGTATAGATATATGAACTTTTCACAAACATCAAAGACTTCTTGATTTCAGTCTTCAGTTTTTTTCATGTACATTGTAGTATTTTTTTTACCTGGCAGAGTTAATTTTTATAAATTACCTTTTTGGTTTTTTTAATTATTACAGTCTTAGTCTCAGTAAAATCCATGTTATATAGTGTGAACATGTCATTTGAGATTTCTGCTCAAAACCCTCTTTTAGCTGCTGAAGTTCTTTGTAATATGTTAGGCTTGTTCAAGATCTTACTTATCTGAATATGAGTGGAATAATTCTTGACCTCTTGTTCTCCTTTTAAAGGAATGCTCTAGAGGTAATAGCCACGGGGTATGTGTGTGTGTAAAAATAAAAGTATTTTATATTTGATGGTTACATGTTATGTAGTGAGTTTTATAAATGTTTCTCATTAAGAGGAAATTTTTCTGTAAATATTTTATTTAACAAAAACAGAATTTCTGCTTCGGTTGTCAACATTAATCTAGATTCATGTTGCCTGAGTAAGACAGGATATAATTTTAATCTATAGCACAAGAGTAGTTTTGCACACTGTGTTCCACAGGACCATCTCTGGAGGGGAAAGAAAACTGAATGGACTGGGTCTTGAGGCCCATGGCTCTACTTTGAAGAACCTCATTCACTATTGTATATTTTAGAGTTCTGCATGAGATTTTATCTAGAGTAAAAAGAAGAGTTTCTCCCTCTTTTGCTAGAGTATGACAGTATGTGCTGGTAATGTCTTAAGTCAAGAAGAAGTGTATTAGTTGGCCTTCAATAAATATGTGTAGCTCAGCTTTTCAAATAGAGTATAGCATACCTTGCATTTATTAGCATAACTTGCATTTTCCTTAGACATTTTACTAGTGGTGTATCTTGGGACACCGTCACCTTCCAAGTTACCTTTTGTTTTCTTCTTTTCACTGCTTCACAAAAAAAAGTTTTTGCAATTTTGATTTTTTAAAAATCAAATTTAAACAAAATAAGGAGAGGCAAAGTATGTCGGATTCCCTTTAGATCCAGTGGGACAGACAGAGCTACTGACTGGAATTAAGAAGACAGGAACTCTCCTGTTAATCTGTCTCTCCACTTTACTCTGACAGTGGGCCAGTTTGCCAACCCATTTCTGTTTTCACCACTATCAAGTGCCAGAATTTTAGCACCACCAGGCTCTTCTTTAGAAGTCATCAAAATCCAGCCCTCTTAGCTTATTCTTCAGGAAATAAAGCCCAGGAAAATATAATATTGATACTTGCTCATTGTCCCAGAAGTGGTGTCTATCTTATCACTCTTTTTCAGTTTTGTGAAAATGAAGTGACATAAACGCCTGTAAAAATACATTGTAAAGTGTACAAAACTAAACATATTCAAGCTTTTGTTGACAATATTCCATTATTATCATGCGCATCCATTGTACGCATTTAAAGGGAGTGCTTAAGTAGTAGTGCCACTGATAGAAAAGAAAAAGTTCATTTTTTAATATTATTCTAAATCACTACTCAAGCCTACTGGAGGCAGACTTTAGAAACCTTCAGCTGCTGTGTTAGAGATTCTGCAAAGAGTACACTAAGTGCTTTCTGGTGAATTCTCAGCATGTTCTTACTGGCTTTGAGTCTCCTGACTTGTCTAACAATGCAGAACATTGGTGCTTTTACAACTCCAGTAGGATTTGAAGACAAATTTTGAAATTTTCGTGCAGAATAATGAAGAGGCATGTCTATAAGCACATGAAATAATGAATGGGGGATTGGAATGATTCCAAATGAATGGGTTTTCTCTTGAGTAATGTCTTTGCTTATAGTCATTTAAATCTGGTGATTGGCCTTTTCATCTTTCCAGTCGCATATTTATAGAGTAGCAGTGACACAATGTTACAATGTTATAAAACCCAAGGGCCAATTTTTCAGAAAAATAAAATGGCTTTATTTATTTATAAAAATTTTATAAATGTTATAAGATGATAAAATTCAAGAAATATTTATTAAGCTTTTTCATGTAGAATGCTGCTCTATCAGTGGGCAATAGAACATTTCTCTTTTTTTTTTTTTTACCACTTACCATATTCCTATAAATATAAAAAAGGAAATGTAGAAATTAAAGTGATATCAAACCTAATGTTGTTTAGAAATACTTAAAATATTTACACTAATGTTCTGTAGTGGTCTTATATTCTTTAGCTTAAAAGTCTGATTAATGTACATATGCTTCTTATAAATTAAAATCTCAGAAGATATGCACCAAAGTTAGGAACATACCTTGAATTTTATCATTGCATGTCTCTCCTTTGTGACTTGGTTAAACTCCAGTGAAATCCCAGTGGGAAATCCCAATGAAAGAAGATTTCCGTTTACCCAGAATACCATTAGCATGCTATAAATGAATAGGGAGTTCAGAGGTCCAGGTCAGATTTGAACTCAGTCAAAGGATACTGCTTTATACTAAAACAGCTAGAGTAGTAAACAATGTCAAGATGATATAGAAGACAGCACATCACAGTGGGATACCAAATTCCATATATTGTGCCTTTTTCCCTTCTTCTAAACAAGGACTAGGTCATTTAGCAGTTCTGTGAGAGACAGTATACAAAACCCCCAGGATTTATTTGTATTTCTTTATCCTTCTCTCATTCCCTCTCCATCTTCCTTCTTTCCTCCCTCCCGTTTTTTTCTCACCTCCTCTTTCCCCTACTGCCTCTCCCTCTGCCAAATCTTCATTATCCTTTCACTGTGCTATTCCTGCTTAAAGAGGGTCAGATCCAAAAATACCATCACCCTCTCATGTAAACCCCCACCAGCATCCTAAAAAGAAGATGGTACCAGGCAAGAATGAATCCAGAGCATCTGAAGCCCTCCTTTACCTTCTGTCTGTTCCTCATATAGTCTTAAACATTTGCTCACTGTCCTCTCTTCCATTTCAGGTTGGAAATTAAGCCCAGTAGTTGGAGCTGTATATGGCCCTGAGTTGTATGCAGGTAGTATTTAAGCTAATTTTTCCATTTGTGCTATTTACATATATATTTATATATATATATATATATATATATATAAATCTATTGTTTTTCACTTTCCTACTCCTTAGTGATCTTTTTGCACCTTTTCATTTCCTAAATACACTTAGCATCCAGCTTCCAAGCAGATGTGTCCCTAGGCAACGACGCAGCCGTGCCCCTGTCAGGAAGAGGGGGCATCAACACTTACATTCCTTTAATCAGTAAGTAGCCTATGTTGACCTGGCTTGGAGTTTGAGAGTTTGACTGTTGTGAGTAAACAGTGAGGTATTGGTCTTTTTGTCCCCCCAAATACACGTAACTGAAAAGGAGGCATTCATGAGAGAGTTAAATACAATGATTAATGCCCTGTCCTATGCTAGAATCTTACTAGCCTATGCTAGAATCTTTTTGATCAAATGTTAAGATGGCCACAAAGCACGAATAGTTGGAAAAGGTAGAAGAGGATGAGGACACATAAAGAAAATTTTAGTTCTGCACTTTGTAATGAAGCAAACAAAGAAAGGATTATTGGTGGAACGTGTTGTACATGCTATCTGCAAGTCAGCTCTGGGCTTGAATAGAATACCACACAAATGCCACTCCAGTTTTATTGATTATTCTCAGCTCTGTTGGTATCTCTAAAGTCATTTTGACCTGAGCTATTTAGCTCCAGCAAGAGATGTAATTAAACAGAGTTCAGTGGATATGGAATCAATGTCCCCGCATGCTTTCCAGAGGATAGCACACTTAAAACAGGCCCTTAGAGAATGTCTGCCTCTTGAAAGTACACAGGGCTGCAGGGGAGAGGCAGTTTCCTTCTCACCTCTCATTTCTGGATTGAAACATGTTAAAGAGTAAGGTGGACTCATGACATGTCTGAGACTATTTAGTGTGCCTTGGAATGTGGCGGCATGTCAAAGCACAAAAGGATATTCTTATGAAAAATAATTATTTAAATTGATGTAATAACATCTGGAATAAGATTAATAATCAGTCAGTGAAAGAGTTTATATCAAACAACTTAAACTGGCTGTAGAAATGAAAAGTCTTGTCTCCATTATGGCAGCAGTTCTCGAGTTTCTTGACCTATTTCTCATCAGCTTGCATTGTAAGGCCAAAATTGGGAAGGAACAAAGAAATTCATGAATTGTTGTAAGTGAGGCATGGTGTCAATGAGTTATGGCATATCGCATATTTCCATTTCATTTTGAGAAAAGTTGTAATGTGGGGGTATCTTTTCATCTTTCCTGTAATTGTGGTATAGCAGGTTGTGATGTTATACATGCTGCTGAATGCAAGTTGACATTTCTGTCATATTTTGGGTCTCCCTTTAGTTCCTGGCTTCCCTTACCCAACTGCAGCCACCACGGCGGCCGCTTTCAGAGGAGCCCACCTGAGGGGCAGAGGGCGGACGGTATATGGCGCAGTCCGAGCGGTACCTCCAGCAGCCATTCCCGCCTATCCAGGGTAAGCAGTAGATTCCCAGATAAGCAACTGGATAAAACCAGAATACCATGGCCCTCATATAACTTCTGGGATGTTGCCGTGCCACATAGTAGAGATTCTTTGAATATTTGCAAATTAACAGATTAGATGGCAAGAACCATACCATTGTCAGAATGTAACAGAATATCAATGCATTATATAAATCTTCATCTTGGCCACCTTAAGCCCTCACAGTAGTGGCTTAAGACGGTAGCCAGAACTGTCTTGTGTTCACTAGCAGTGTGTTGGCATGGAGTTCACTCAGCATCGCACGAATTTGGATTAACACTCCTGCAGAAAACCAAACTAGGAGCTCAAGATTGTAGTGCAAGACTGCATCTGCTGGGCTCAGCCCTCACCACCACCCTTGCTGGGGCTGAGGCTCTCACATGTGCCCTCCCTTGTGGTTTCACTGCCTGGGTGGTGAGCAGCAGAGCTAGTTACCCACAATGGATTTGCTTTCTTTGTAGGAGACGGATTAAAAGAGGTTAATTCAAAGATGAACCAAGTCCAATTGAATCAAGGGAGAAAGGGAGAAGTAGGAAGAATTAAACCACAGTTGGCTTCTGAATGATGGTAAACAACTAACGGAGCTGAGCATCCTTCACCCTTTGATTTTTGTACGGAGGGTGTCTCATGCAGTGGAATGATTCCATAGCAACAAATAAATCCTTTGTTACTGAATATGGGGGAGAAGGAGTGAAGATGGCAGGTTTTGATTTCCGTTGTTTCTCAAGGCCAGCCTACAATGTATATTTTTATATAAAAAGTGGACTTTTATAAGTTAGTTGTATCAGGACTTTCTTCAAAGATGTGACGTTTGTGTTCCTCTTCTTTTTTCTGCCTGTGACAGGTTTTTTCCCCATATACTTACTGAAGAATAAACAGTGGCAGAGCAGCCTGTTCATTGCTACTTAGTAAAAATGTAAAGGGAAAGAGCCTCCTTTGTAGGTCCTTTTCTGACAGCAAAATTGACTGTGAGGTGTACTAATTTAGTAGACAGTCATAGACCAAAGGGACGTGCCATTCAGGGTCCTCAATTACACAGAATTAAAGCATTTTTATCAGACAAGACAAATATGGGTGTTGAAATTGGCAGGCTCCAGAAGCCACTAGAAGGGGAACTACTTTAGAAATAAACCTTTGTTTGCAGTCTATAGATGTTTAAATCCCATGCATTCCATCATCTCCATCTTCTGCCATTACTTACTTTTAATTTTATCCTTTTTTCCTCTCAACTTGACCTTTGACCTTCAACCTCTGACATCTCCTTTTAAAGAAGTGACTAAAGATATAATATTGTTTCATCAAGAAATATTCAAGTAAAACATAAAACTGAGCCTTGGATGTTCTACACACTAGGAAAATTGTTTACAAAGCGTCTTCCATTTCAGTCCAAAAGATCGTACTGTCCTGTTTGCAGAGATACTGCTCACCAGAAACATGGGATTGTATTTTGTAATATTCCTGAGTTACTTTATCAAGTGGTTGAATTTGTTCCTATTCAATATAGGTCATTTCAGTATATTGGCCAAACTTGAAAACCCATTCTCTACCAAGTCTGTGTCAGTTATATATTTGCTCAAAGATACTTTACCTTATGTCTAATCACATCAATTTCTGTGCATTACATTGAACACTAATTTCCCATGTTTTATTTTTTATTAACTAAACCACCTGTTTACATGGAAGATGGCAAGGAATAAGTCCAGTATTTTATGGGGAATGGCCTAAAATTGCTTTTTAGCTTAGTGAACTAATTTCATCATTAATCATTGTGTTCTAGCCTCCTCGTGGCATTTGATATAGGGAATATTGGAATTCTTCTAGATTTAGGTGAATATTCCCAATGAGTGATACAGTTTAGCATAAAATTTACTCATGTTTTTAATGCCACCACTCTTCTCTATAGAAGAAATATTTTCGAACTTTGCCTATTTCCCCATACTAAAATAGTTGAAGGTTAATTAGTCACCACTTGGCATCAATGCTTTGGCATTTTATCAGCCTTCTCATTATAAACAAGTCTCTTTTTTACTAAAATGCAGTTGAAAGGCAGATTATTTTCTAATCTCAGATTTTAGCTACAATTGGAGACTGAAAATGGACAGAATTTATCTAAATGGCCTCAGAGATGAATTTGATTTGCCTATTGTGTAATAATACAAAGGCACAGAATAATTGGGGCATCACAAAGTGTGATCATACTATCCTGTAAATACAACAGAACCTCACTGGAAGTAGAGTTCAGAAACTTTATCGCTACCTGTAAAAAATAAATTATTTTCATATTCATACTAAAACTATGACTTGATAACCTCACTTGCTAGCTTGTTTATTACAGCAGAGAAGGTAGTAGTGAAAATTTCCAGCTTGTTTAGTTGAATAAATGATAAACAGATCTTTTAATTTTAAATAACCAAATCTTGACTTAGTGAAAAGACTCTTATCTTTTTTTCTCTACTGCTATTCTGTCTTTTGGTCCCAAAATAAAGTTTTGGGGAAATTATATGCACAAAATAGCTCAAAAGGCTTGAAGTCTATATCTTCATTATAATAGTTTAGTGTCACTTAGGATTAAAAACAGAATGGTGTATTTTTTTGTTGTTGTTCAATACAAATTTATTTTCTAAACAGGAAAATAAATCTTTTTATTCCTAATCAAGCTACCTTCTCGATTTTATTCATTTAAATAAAACAGGTCATGCCCAGAACCTCAGTTATCAACTGTATTTTTCAGAATTCCATGAATATTCTTATGGTCAAAAAAGAACCCTTAAAGTCTTCCAGTTACTCCTCCCACTCTGGATTATATTGTTACTATCTGGGATCCCCACTGCACCTTTCAATTCTTGGACCTTGGACCAATCACCTTAACCTTTAGCTCATTATCTCTGCTTGTGAAAGCAATGCATTGTGGGTATTTTTGGTTGTGTTTTTTTTTTAATTACATTTCTCTGTTTACTTTGGTCAGAATTGATTGACTTGTTTTTCTGAGGTGTTGCATTGGTTCTTAAAATGCTGAATAATAATACTTTGCATGCTTGTGTGATCAGCCAAATCTTATCGCATGTCTAATGTGCAGGGTAAAAAGCAGGTGATGTATGGATATCAGAAAAGAATTTCTACGTTTCTCTGAAACTGATAACAAAATACTAAACATTATGTTGAAGCATACTTTGCATACGGTCCTGCCCTAGTGGGATTCTTTGGGGGTTTTTTTGTTTTTGTTTTTTCTTTTTTTCATATTTAACCCCTCTCTGCACAAACCCTGCCCCCACCCCCCACATACACACACCCCTTTTGAAAAGAAAAACGTCCTCTTAGGACAAGCTTATTTTTTTTTAATACTCTCAATATGAAAGGTTGGTGTTTCCAATCCAGCAGGTTCTCCATAGCTATACTTGGCCCTCTGGGGATGCTCTTTATTGCTCTCATCCCACTCTAGTTACTAGATTGGCAGGCATTTCCTTCTAGGGTTGCAACCCTCCCCTGCCTTGCCTGTCTCAGAGCCACCCCAACCTCTCCAGCCCAGGGTCCGTATTCATACATCACCTGCCCGTGTAGAGCGCATGTGCATGCTGCCGTCCTCAATAACCGGAATGTGTTTCTGTTCTTTTGTTTTTTTTGTTTTTGTTTTTGTGTGGATTTTCTGCAGTGTGGTTTACCAGGACGGATTTTACGGTGCTGACCTCTATGTAAGTACACACACCGGGGCCTTCTCGTCCCCATCCCCTGACAAGCCAGCCTTTTTTTTTCTGTTTCTTTGGTTTGGTTTTTTGTTTTTTTTTTTTTTTAATATAGTTTATTTGATTTTTATTTTATTTTTCCTTGTGGATATATATATATTTATATATTTAAGAATGCAAGCATGCTTCTCTGCCACTGCGCTTGCCCCTGGGTGCAAAAACTAAGCCTTTGGGTTTCCTGGTCATTGCTAGAATCAGTCTACTGGACATATTCTTTTCCCTTCCCTATGCCCACAGATATTCTGTGTTTCACAAATATACTTGAGAGATGATCAGCAGGTTTAAAGTCTTTTCTTCCTGTCGTCTCATGTGCATACATAACTAACAGGACCAGCGTAGCCTGAAACCAGCTCTTTCCCTTTTCTGCTTTTCTTTTCATTTCATATCCCTCTTTAGATCATTAGGGCTTTGATTTCTGTAGATGGCAAGAAGCTTCCTGAAATGTGTGTTTTCCTGTTTCACATACTTTGAGAGAGCACTGTCTTGTGAGAGTGAGGTGTGAGGAATTGATGCCAGTGGAGAGTGGGTAGGAATGAGAGGAAACCAAATACTCAAGTGCAGAAGGCTTTTCTGTATCAGAAGGTCCACAGCTAGTGGAGCCCTTTCTTTAAGAGCCATCTAGAAGGAAACAGATGGCATCATTAGCAACCTACACTCTTCTACAAACGTTTGACTCATACAAGATTTGTTGATTTGACCAGCCATGGTAACATCTTTATTACTCTCTATTATTTAAACTGTCTAGCTATAGCTCGAGTCTTATGACTGGTGGTCACATGTTATTTAAAATATGGAAAAAATGATCTAACCTGACAAAAGAGTCAAGTTTTTGAGTTTTGCAAGTCTTTTATTAGGACCTCTCTCCAAAGATCTCTTTCTGAATGCGTGCTTAGTCTAACTACCCACATTGTTAAGAAATCGTTTCCTGAGAAATACTTGTCAGCATGAAATGATTCTTTGGGCACAGTGTAGAATTGTCTGGAAATGATTTCTCTACCCTAATTTCTCCAAAGTCAATAAGGGTACCTTTTTAATGAACTGTTTCAACAGTCTGCCAGAGATTCCCAGCAATCTTAAAACATTAATGCCCTTTCAGAATGCATGTGGAGTATGCATTCTGTATTGCTGGAAGTAGACAGGAGAGAGCAGTTCTCTGAGATACAGTTGGGGGGTGTACACACCTGGCCATTTAGAGCAGACCTTCAGAGTAGACTTGAACACATGCTTGAAGGAATCTTAGCCATGATTTGGTCCAGCCTCCTCACTTTGTGGATATGTTTCTTAGATTGTGACACCCAGATTACCGAAATTGTTTGTTTATCCAAGCATAAAACCCAAATAATCAATATTTCATTACCTCTCATAGTAATTTAGTTAAAATCCACATCTTTCCTCTAATGGTCTTCAAGAAGTAAATGAAAGATCTCTTTTTCTTATGCTCACGGTGAAACTTGAGGACCAGGAAACTATTAATATATCCTACTTTTACACCAGAGTGCACTTTTCTAAATACATGTATTTACATAAGCTCTTATAAGCATGTACATCCTCCCATATACATTAGTCTCCATAGTCTCATGAAGCTCACCTTTATGTTATTTAAGTTTTCTTGAAATCTGGTCTATTTGAGTACACTTCGTCTTGAATTGGGGTTTGTTTTTTTCTCTGATATCTTATTTGGGGATTTCTTAAGTGTAATGTACTTCTACCTTATTAAGATTTGCCTCCTTCCACCTTGTTAAGTCGTCCAACCGAGTATTTGTTAACAGTTCTCTCACTTCCTTAGTTTACAATATATGACTTTATTAAGAGAGAAATGATTTTTCTGCACTTAAGAAAATACTCTTGGTTTTTTTTTTTTTTTAATCTACGAATTGGACCACCTTATCAAGCTGAACAGAAGTAATTCAGCAACATTGCCAAAACATTTTTTTGATCTGTGGCCCCTAGTTGATGAAAAGACTGAATACTAATGATATTTTTATTTCTTAGTTATCTTAAACCAGTTAGTTACTTAGAGGAAAGAAGAAAAAGTTGGTTACTAGTGCTGAAATAATACCCAAACCCACAAATGGAAAACTGGAAAACATGAGGTGGGAACTGTTGAGTGAGGCTTAGAGTTAACTTTGAATACAGCTTTTAAAACTGCACATTCCCCACCCCATGTGTGAGGTGGCAAAGGAGGCTTCTTTAAAAAACACACAAAGAGCAACAATAAAAACCCCTATCATTTTATGTTGAATTTGTTTCTGCTTCTCTCTGTACATTTTCCCTTCTGTGAACATCTATTAATGTATGTTTAGTTCTTATCTCAGAAAGGAAGATCAGAAATAGAGAGGTTGGTTTATCTAGTCTAAAAAGTGCCCTGAACCTGAACTTGAGGAGACAACATGAGGGAAAAAGAGTTTAAATTGCTGGCTTTTTTTAATCTATATTAATTTAGGCTATTAACTGTGAAGGTATTTTTTGTAGGTTTTTTTGGTTTGGTTTTGTTTGTAATCTCTCCCTGTCCTCTTCTTAGGCCATAACCCCTGCTGGCCACTTTCTTCCTCCCCGTGTCTTTCATGGCACATTCCTCTCTGGAGAACTGATCTAGCAATCGTGCCCATGACTTGTAAAGAAACTCCCCACGCTAAGATTTGGGAGTGTCGCAGGTAGATTATGTGTCTGCCTGCCCCCTCTTTTTCTGATCAGTAGGAAAGACACCGTTCACCCTAATTCACTTTTTTAATGGGATAACAACTGCTCCTAATTCTCACCCTGTGAAAAGCATGCTTGCATCCAAAGGAAAGAAAAGGCTGGTGGGCCCCTTCGTGGGCTTTTTTGTATGATTGTTTTCCTTCCACAGCTGTGTTTTTTGAACTGCTCTTCCTGTGTTCTGTTATAGAATAGTCTTACAGGAACCAATCATTAGCGCTAAAATACCTCAGGTAGGAGTGCCAGTGTGACCTGCCAATCAATCAGATTGTGGATTGCAGTGAAAAAATTGAATTATACTAACCATTCCAGCTCCACGTTAGAGATGGGAACAGAGGCTTTTTTGGACAATCAAGACTTGTGAGCGTGTGATCTAAGGCCTGCTACCTCAGCAGTGCACCCAGTCAAGCTCCTTACATGAGGGCACCTCCTCCAAAATTCCATGCTCCCGCCCCATTGCCACACATCTGCACCAGGTGTGTTACACGCACCGTCCCATCACTGCCACCTCTTTTAGTTTGTCAATCACATTTATCCATGGTGTTGAAACTGGTCTTTTATATTTTGAAGAGCTTAGCCATTTGGGACATCTTCTTACTTCTGTGAAAGAAATGAGAAAAGAGAGAAAGTAGAATCCGTCTAGACAGGATTTCTGAATCCCAAATTGGCCCCTGTTGTGAAGTCATTGTAGTAGTTGGGCTGTGCTGCTATGTAAGTTTGAAGTTGTCCTAAAAATCTAGGTATACTAGAACTCTAAAATGGAAGCATATGTTTCCTAAGCCCTCTCTCCTTTTCACTTTAAAACCAGATTAGTGAGGGCAGTGGATTATGATGCCCTGTTCGATTTGCTGGTAGCTAGGTGCTCAGCAAAAGGGGAAGCAGCAGGTAACTTGTCACAATTCAGTTAGTCTATTGATGTGGCCACCCAGCAAGCTTCTGGAGGTGAAACGATTATAGAGATGCAGAAGAAAAGTGTTTGAAAGGCTTAGTCAGTTGAAGATCATCTTTCATCTATCATAAAAGTAGTAAGTGGAAGATACCAAATCGGTCATAAAGATTCCTTTCCTTAACCCCAAGTTTAATAATAATAGAAATTTAAAATATTTTCCTTAAAAATTTTTCATTACTCTTCCAAGTAGATAAGGTCTCCCAGTCAAAAGCAGTAACAATATTATCATTATTACAAGTTTTGTATTCACATCTGTATTACTCACGTTTAATCCAGTGTGCCATATTGCCACCAAAGAATCTTTGCTCTCCTGAAGAGCCCCTCCTCATACAAGTTCAGTCCAGAGCCGTGGATCTCAGCAGAGGAGGTGAGGGAAAGGAAGGAGTTAGAATCATGTAAAGACAGTGATCCCCAGAGGCACAGCCTTAGGCCCAAGCCAGTTGGACTAGATCTCTGCTCTGCTATAGTGATTCAAAGCATCACACTTGCCATTCTCCCCACCTGCCTGCCCACCTCCACCCCCACTCCCTTTGCTCTGTAAATCCATACACCACATGCAGGGAACAAGCTTTCATTCGTCTGCTGGTCTTGAAATATACATTCTTCTTCTCAGTGTCACATAATGTCATTGTCTTCCAGGTAGAAAGAAGGTGTCTTGACATCACATGCTCACCAAAGTCCTGTTTTAATGTAAATCCTAAAACAAAAATGTAGTAATATACTTAATGGCCAGGTTAAAATCAAGACAAGGGAAGGTTAAATGGAGACAGAGAAAGGCCATGTGTAAGAGGAGAGGTTTTGTAGAACCCTTCCACTCTGTTCTAATTAAAACACAGCTCAGGCCTGTGCAGAGGAGTCACGTGGTCAGCGTGGCAGCACTCTGAAGTTCACTAGACAACAAAATTGGTTCAGAGTGGAGTCCCTAGGTGACATTGAGCAGTGGAAAAGTGAGAGGTTAACAACAACAACAAAAGGATCTTAAAGGTAACAGCATTTTCATTTGAAAAAGCTAGAAGTTGAAGGCAGGGATGTGTTACAGAAATGTGAAAAGATAGAATGCTTAAACACAGGAAATATTTTAGAACACTGGATCAGTAGGTCTGGGTGTTGACAGAGGGCAAGCATACAAGTGAGCACTGTGGGTCAGAAGTGAATCACGAAGATTGACTAGGGAAGTGGTATAGCATTGGGCTGCCCCAGTTGGGAGCATTAGGAGTCATTCAGAATGAATTACAAAGGAATAAGAAAGTAATTGTTTGTAAAGGGGCGTGTGGAATATTTGGACCAAGCTTAGCCATGCCAGATTTATCCAGCTGTCAGGTTCCAAAAAGCTGTCTGTGTCTGCCCTCCGACATTAGGGTGTGCTGTGGCCATGCTAATCCCCATTTTTTGTTTTATTTCAAATCACACACAGATAGAATCTGCAAACTGCTTCAGATCAAACAGGTCTGATTGTGTGTAAATACATATGTCCTTTTTAATTTTTATTATTAATGGTTGCTTCAGTTTTGCATTGGTGCATGGTTCAAAGCAATACACATCAGCTATCTCATGACTTCATATCTCCAAATGAATTATTTCTCCTCTTTTTTTGTTTGTTTGTTTGTGCAGTCAGCTGAAGAAATGTTAACATCTCACTCTAAATCTCTCAGTGGAGTCTCTGTTCCCTTCTCTGATATAACAGATGGGTTACTGCTTGTTATAATTATTAACATCGTGGTGTGGGCCAGGGCTCGGGCGGGCCAGATTGACTCTTTCTCTGGGCTGGGAGGGCCAGTCGTTAGGGTCTGGAATGTTAACTCGAGTGGTGACTGACTGTTTCCGTAATACCAGGTCGTTGTGGCTGCACGCTCTAGTAATTGAGGCTGTGTACTTCACCGAGCTTGTGGTAGAGCCTAGGGCGAACCGCTGTCCCAAGAGAATGCTGGGATAGATAGAGTTAGCCAATCCGAGTCTGAACGTGGTGATTTTGCTGGTCGTTCTAGCTCCAGATGTTGGCATGCTTAGTTTTTAATGTGATTAATAAATGTGGCGCCATACCCCTTCCCCACGCCTGAACCCTGTCTCTCCTACCCCTTCCCCCACCCTTGTTCTTTTTGAAAAACCTAAGAAACAGCAATGAAGCCCTTGGTGTTTCAAACTGCACTTTGTTCTCATGTTCCATAAACAACTTCACATTTGCTCGTAGAAGTGAAAGTTGAGAAAATGGTTTCTCTGCCTGGATGCTTTATGCCTTCCAGCATCCAAACTGGAAATAAATATACCTGAATGTTCACTGGCTTATATTATGGTGAGACACATTGTTGAATAACCAATTGAAAGCACCATCAGAAATACTTTGGACTAAGAATACATCTAAGAGGAGTAAATCCGTGACATGTAATTTAGCTTGTGTAATGTGGGGGTAGTCATGGATGAAATTAACAAGTTAATTAGGATATTACTTCCTGTCCTAAACGTAGATCCCTCCTCCTAAAAGAGCCTGTCTATAGCACCATTATCGTAAAGTAATTAGAAGAGGAGACATGTGGAAATATTATCTGCTTTAAAAAAAAAAAAAAAACAAATTGATGTAGTTTCTTAAAATTCTGTTGACATTCTTCTTGAGCCTTTTGTTACCAATAAAATATTTGCATCTGTCCTGCTCCTGATTTTGAATGGCAAAAGGCCCTCATCAAGCTCAGGCTCCAGAGTCAGAGTTCACTTTGAGCAAAAGGAAAGGACTGGAGGTAGATTATCTGCATTCCCTTCTGGTTTGGAAGGAGCCTTCTTTCCCACAGCCTGATCCATTTAAAATTGTCTTGATCAACAGTAACATTACCGCTTTGGGGGAGAATGGGTGCGTGTATATATGTATGGCTGAATCCCTTCGCTGTTCACCTGAAACTGTCACAACATTGCTAATTGGCTATACCCGGATACAAAATCAAAAGTTCAAAAAAATAAAACAATAGCATTGCCCCCAAGCCACTGAGGTTCCCCTGGTTTCTTGCAGGCTGAGGAAACCAAGAGGAAATGTCTATCAGTAACCTCATTCAGAACCTCTTTTCTTCCAGAATTAGTGCACTGCCGCTCAAATTTAATGATTGAATATAATCCCCAGTATATCTGACATACCAGGACTTACTGAGAATCTAGTTAGTATTTTTATGGGAACATATACCTCTGCCCCATGGCATAGAACTAAAGTTTTTAGTTGTTTTACCCAGGTAGTATACATTGGGCTTTAATTGCTTTTATTACCTTGACTTTTTCCATTTTTAGAGATTATTTTGGATTTTGAAGACCTGCTGAAGGGACAGACTTCCTGATGTCTTGTATGCCACATCATCCTCATTTACAAAGAGGTTTTCCTGAGCATGGCCCTGCTCTAGACTTCACACAAGCTAACTTTAATTTTAAATAAGTGGAACCATTTATAATGATACGGGAAAAGTGAAACTTCAAGATTCATACAAAGCTTAAAATCTCAACTACAATGATTAACATCTTGTTTTGTTTAACAGTTGGTTTTACTGTTTCATTTCTTCTTTAGAAGTTTTTTTTAAAAAGTGAAGGAAGGAGATACTTTAGTTAGTTTATATATAATGTAGATACTTAGGCGTGTATATATGACAGGGTGTATGTTGCAGCTTGGATATACGGCTCTACCCAAATCAGTCTGCCATGCCTGTCCTGGTAGACCTGACTAGAACTCAGAGGAAGCTTGTGGATCACAGCTAGCCCCTGAGGGTTCTCCTGCCATGGCCCCATCCCATTACCAGTGTTGGTAATATTAATGAGAATTTTCTTATTTATATGAATATCTATGGAAAGATCTATAATTGAAACAATGTTCAAATCATTCACTTAAACAAGGAAGGAATAATACAAAACCAGTGAAAACTAATCAGGGATTTTTTTTTTAATGTACATTTGCAGCTACTTCTGATGAATTTGAGGAGCATAAATTTAAAGAGCAGGAGTATACTTTACCCCACAGTACAGTGTCTTCAGTTAGAGAAAGCATAAATTACGTAAGAAAGAAGCAAAAAGCTGTAAGAAGAAATTACAGGTATTTCCAGAAGAAGATTTGGACAGAAATAAAAGCAGCAAGCTAGAAGCTGCCCAGTAAGGTGGTTAAGAAGACCAGAGGTCCCATTAGAAAATGCTTGTTTTCAATCCTAAGAAACGATATAGAAAAATTCAAATTTTTTTTTGTAGACTTAGCAAAAATTGAACATTTGAAGAGATCAAAAGTAGAAAGCACAGGGCAGAAAGCTTCAGATGTCCATGAGAAACGGACATACTAATCTATGGAAACATAATGGGCTGTGGCTCACTGCTGAGAAGCCCTCCAAGTGGACATGGTTATATTTTGCTATATCTGATGGAGCTAAGACAATAATATAAGTACACAACTGAATTAGGTTAGGGAAAATAGATGAATTCTAAAAAGGTAAAGAAAAAGAAGGAAAATAGGGCTCGCCACTTTTTCCAGTAGCCTGTCTCATGTGCCATTTGTTGTTGTGATTATCTTTGAAATACTTTGTGAAGAAATACACATGCTTCCCCCACTGGCAGTAAAAACCTTTTGAGTATTCGATTCATCTAAACGGAGGTAAAATAGCAGGACAGGGGAGTTGGAAGCTCTTTGGGACTAAGAGGATATTTGAACCCGTGGAAGAAAAGCTCCAGAGCCTGTTGTGAGATTGGGACCTAAGGATCCCAAAAGCTTTTAGGGAAGAAAAGCAAATGCAGTTAAATGCTTGGGGGAGGTGGGAAGGGCTTCCTAATCTATTTGAACCTAGCCCAAGGAGCCCGCAGCCCTTTGTAATCTGATGTGCCTGAGTCTGAAATATAGACTGAAGTTGGCATACTTTTTCTGTAGGGGGCCAAGTGGTAAAGCCTTTCATCTTCACTGGCCATACGGTCTGTGTTACAGCTAGTTTCAGAAACAGGTGGCAGACCACACTGGCCCACGTATGGAGGTTTGCCAACCCCTGGTCTGCACTGGTTCTTCCTTCTGAATGTCATTTGGTTGTCCCAGCCTCTTGGCAAACACGCAAGGCCACGTGGAGCAGAGCGCTTGTATGGGCCCTTTCTCTATAAACTGCTGTCTTTTAGCAGTAGATCAGTTTGAGTACACGTCAGAGAATCTGAAGATAGCACATATAAACTTATATGTTTTAATTCTAAAGGTTCCATTTCCTGTCAGATAAAGTTCTCCCAACTTGCTGTAAATATTTTCCTTGCTGAAAGTTCCAACAAAGATAGATCCAAAATCATATATCTTCATTTAGGGGGAAGAGGGATAAATTAGGAGCTTGGGATTAAAACATACACACTATTATATATAAAAATAGATAACCTGCAAGGTCCTAGTGTATAGCACAGGGAACTCTACTTAATATCTTGTAATAACCTATAATAGGGAGGAATCCTAAAAAGAATAGATACTTAGATATATAACTGAATTATGTTATACATGAAACTAACACCACATTGTACATCAACTATATTTTAATTTTAAAATATTTTAAATCATATTTTCACTTCTTAAATTTGAGAACAGGCACCCCAGTGTAGTTTACTTATGTTACTACTACAAATTGCAAAACAAATCCCGGTCTTGGGCGGAGCTTAATTTTGCACTGAGGAGCAACATGCAGACTGATGCAGTTTGAAACACTCTCTCCCCACGTGTGTGTCTGTGTCCATGTCTGTCTCTGCGTCCCGTCTGTCTGCGTGTGGGCGGGTGTGTGTTCACCTGTCCCCCGGGGGGAGAGGTGTCTGTAAAGTGAGTTCTCTTCTCTCCTGTAGGGTGGGTACGCAGCCTACAGATACGCACAGCCCGCCACTGCAACCGCAGCCACCGCCGCTGCCGCCGCTGCAGCCGCTTACAGCGACGGGTAGGTGCTGAGGGAGGGCGAGCCCCGCTGCCTTGTGCCACCCCCTTCCCTGCCCGCACCCTTTCCAGAAGGGCACTTGGGCCACGGGGCTGCTGCTGAGCTGAGTTTTCTGCAGGCCTTCTCCCCACACCCTGCCCCACCAGAAACCCACCAGCTCAGACTCTTCCCTCCCTCTTGTTCTTAGGCCCTTCTGGCTCTGACCCCGGTTTCCCGCTTCCTTATCACCAACACCTTTCTTTTCCGTTTTATAGACCTACTTCAGAGATTTTCAGTTACTGCCTTTAGGAGCAGACAGAGATTTTTTTTTCCATTCTGCTAGTTTCCTAATAGCATTCCAAGACCAAGTTACTCACAAATCCTTAGACAGTCAAACACACTTTTAAGTTTTTGTGTTTTTTGTTTGATTACTGTCTTTCCTTTCTCTTTATCCCTGATTGGATTTCTTTTTCCAGTTATGGCAGGGTGTACACAGCCGACCCCTACCATGCCCTTGCCCCTGCCGCTAGTTATGGAGTTGGCGCTGTGGTAAGTAGATGTGCCATTTTTTATTCTTTAAACATTTCACTTCTGACTTTTACCTACAGATTATAGAAGATCTAGGGAGGTAATAAATTCAGCCCTGTTTCCATTGCCAAAGTATTAAATCCAGTAAGACTACCTGTAAATTTCACGTGGCTCCTTTGTGTGCTCATGTGAGTTCCCGGCCTGGGTAAAGACAGCAGAAATGAGACTGCTGTTTTATGTTGCCTCAGATGTTAGATGCATGCCTGAGCAGAGTTTTACTAATAGGTGTTAGCTAAGACTTGGGGCCATAGGACTCTAGTTTTCACAGTAAAGTTTTCAGAAAACTTTACCTGTTTCAAATGCAGATGCCAAAAGATGTCCCTATTCTTAAGCCTTCCAGTAGATAGTAATAGAAATCACCAAGCAGTTGCCTTCCAAAGATATTTTATTAGTAACATTTGTGGCAAAATACAATATTTTCTTAGAAGTATACAAAGCATCCATAGAGCTCATCTAGAATAATCCCCCAGGACACCTCCAGGTCCAGTGACCAGGACTTACTGGGTTCAGCAGTGGCCGGTCCACAGAGATGCCACCTCGTGCCAGAGTTTCTCTTGCCATCTTCAGTGCCACCAGGCAAGGGCCTGGGAACACAGGGGACCATGTCTGAGAGGGACGCAGATGATGGGTCCCAGTTAAGACATAAAGGATGTTCTAGAGCCTGCCATTTTCCACACTGAATCTACTGATGAGGATCTGTAGGAGGAAGTAATAGGGTCTGGGTAGGGCAGGGGGAAGTGTCAGAATTGAGGTAGGAACATAAAATATAAAGAAAGGGATGGGAATCCCTAAGGTTTTATTTAGTGTCCAAATATTATAAATCCTATACCAAAAGAATGACCCAAGGAGTGATACGGTCCTAAGGAACTTTGATTGAAAAAGATAAATCATTTGATAATGATTAAAGGAATAAAGTCCAGCTAAAACCCCAGCTATATATACATATACATATATATATATATATATATATATGTATATGTAAAGATAAAAATCAGCACGTCAAGAAACAACCTGGTTGTTTTTATAAATTACTGAGGTGCAATAGGCTTTATTCACTGAAAGATTAACTCAGGTTTAAATCCAGCACCATCTCAAGCATGGGATATGACAGTGATAGTGATCAGAAGTACCATGTTCTCCATTGTCAGGTAATGGGAGGAAGGTAAAGTCAGCAATCTGCTTTAGGCCACAATTATGTTGAAATAATCAAGGTAAACAAGACACGTGCTTTTCAAAATCCACCTGTTTACAGACCTGGTTTTAAACTGCACAGAGTTTCTCTTCTGTGCTAATTTGTGTAAATAATGAAATGAATTGTTATGATCCCCTCCCCTTGAGAATATCAGGTCGGCAATAAATATTTGGGTCCCGATTGGAGCATTTTAGAGACAGAAGTTGGTTTCCTGACCTCATGCACTAGACACTATCTAACCAGTTGCTTTGAAGCTTCTAAGGAAGCTGTTTTTCCAAATCCCTTCTCAGGACATATGTCTTCTTTCATAATGCTTCTCTCATCAACCTTTTAATAATTTTTGTGTCTTTAATTACTGCAGGCGAGTTTATACCGAGGTGGCTACAGCCGATTTGCCCCCTACTGAAGTGACGTGAGACCCCTGCAAGTGGGACAGCCCCCCAGT
The DNA here is from genome assembly GCF_019923935.1 of Bubalus bubalis. Lineage (NCBI taxonomy): Eukaryota > Metazoa > Chordata > Mammalia > Artiodactyla > Bovidae > Bubalus > Bubalus bubalis. Next base: position 46,271,558 of record NC_059160.1, read on the forward strand.
TCATGAGGCCTGGCTATTGCAATATTTACTAGTAGAGGAACTCTATAGCAAGATGAAGAGGAAAAACAAACAAACAAACAAAAAAAAAAAAACACAAAAAAAGAGAGAATACTTTTTTATACCTCACTATGTTCTTTGAATATGTATTTTTCCTTTAAATTTCTGCCTTTAATTCTTTTGTTCCAAAGATTGTGCATTTTTTTTCTTTTTTTTTTCTTTTTTTTTTTTAACTGTGGTAAAAAAAAAAAATGCATTTCCATGTCTGTATGTCCGTGCTTAGCTTATTCTATCAGTCACGGAAGAGGCAGTTAATGAGGAAGGAGAGACATTAGGAGCTGATAAATGCATCTGATCAGAAATCAGCAGACAGGATTACCAAAGTGAATCTGGTGCTGACTGGCTGGGGGACAAGCAGAAGTAGAAGAGACCTCTCTGCAACAGGATATCCTTCTAGTCTTCTGAGTTTCTGGTCTATGGCAGGTCATTCTGATTGGCTGTGGCTGGAATCCACATGCTAATAGATGATAGGAATGTGTGCTTGCAAAGCAGGAGAATCACAAAGACACTTTCCTCTCCTCTTCCCTCCTGTCTTCTCCATTCTTTTTATAATCATCTTAACATGCACAGCCTGAGATAGTTGGCATGGTTTTTGGAATTATAGTATTAATATTTCCAAATATGCGCTCAGACTGTGGATAATAAACACCTCATTAGGCATCCGGTCTCCAAATGAACTCTGGAGTCTGAGAAAGATCATTCTTTTCTTTCCTGTAAACCCTAGCGTTCCTGCTGGGCTTCTTCCCTTTCTTTGAACCACCGCTTAGCTCATCTTTCCGTTTACTAACACCCTGCTCCCATGTCCTCAAGATTCAAGAATTTAGGACCCAGGGATAGAAGAATAAATAGCCAGTGGCCAGCCTTCCCCAGAGGTCTGGGCACGGCTTGCAGGCTAGAAGTCCAAATTGTCGAGTGCCAGTGAAGAGGATGAGGGCAAGAAAAAGGATGTTAGATGATGTCTGACAAGGTGCCCTGATATTCCCAGTCTTTCTCTTGCATCAGAAAGTCAGCACAGAGTGTAAAACATGTAACATAGGCTCTGTTGGCAAAAGATAAAGCACCGAGCCCTAGATCAACTGTCCCTGGAGGTTTGGTGAGCAGGGCATGTAAGGGCAGGCAAAGGCACTTTGTACGAGCTCCAAAGCCATAGGACTTTTCATCTTCCAGAGCCTGTACGAGTCACTTCTCTGTCCACAGTCTGGAGCTGTTATGGCCATTTCACCCAGCTTTTCATTATCCTCCAAAGACAGCCAGCTGAGCACCTGGACCACTTGGTATTCGTGAACACTACAGGACATGAAACTGAAGCCCCTGAGGCTGCTCCCGTCCCTCCTGTACAGGAAGGAGGGTCTGAAATGGCCAGGACCTCACATGTTGCCAGAAAGAGCCACTCATGTGGCCACACAGTGAGTCCCTGCTACACTACCCAGCTTCAATTTTCTGTCTGTTATCAGGGCACGGGGGCTGTGCTTCTCTTGTAGCTATTAGCTGTTAAAGGCAAGGGTCCTGCAGTATTTCCAAAATGAAGGCATTAGCAAATGGAAAAGCACGGTCCATTTGGCTCCCTGGTCTATTCACATTGGTACTAGGGTGACCTTTCACCCGTGGGATAGCTGCTAAAGGGAGCAATTCAGAGACATGGAGCTTCTGGTTTGTTATGGGTTTGTTTTGGTTTGTTGTTTTTTTGTTGTTGTTTTAATTTTTTTTTTTTTTTACTCCTGCCTCCACACATGTTCTTGCCTGATCCTGATTCTTGTCCCTGAATTAAAATAACTGACGTATGACAGCATCAAGCATTCTTTGTAAGCAGAGGGATCTGTCTTGGGGTGGGGTGGGGTGGGGGCTGACCTGTCATGTATAATACATATCTTCTCCCCCTTCAGAATCCTTTCTCTCCTAATAACTGGGAGAGAGGCTTCCCTGAAACCAGGGGAGACATCAAGGAAGCTAGAGGCCTCGATGCAATCTTACTGATTCTGGGGAGGAACGCACGATTAGAGTACGCCAGACTGCCCAGTCCATTGGCCATTTTCTAAGGGTTCTCCTCCCCAAGCCAAAGTTTGGTTTGTTGCTGTTAAGACAATTTTTCTTGTGTGTATATAAGTATTTCAGTTTGGGGTGGGAGAATGGGATGTGGGGCTTTCACAGTCCGAGGGACTGGGGGCAGAGAGGATTTTTCTTTCTTTCACTTTTGTTTTGAGGGAGAGCTTTTACTGACTAAAGAATCTGAGAGAAATGTTGTGTCCTGTTCATACAGGGGCCATTCTTACAAATGGTGAGCCACTGCTTCAGTGGAGACAAGGCCAAATTCTAAAGTTGTATCCATGGCAGAAGAGAACAGGGCAGTGAGTTCAAGGATTTTCTTTTCTTTTTTCCAGAAAGAGGGAATAGTGATGGGAAAGGCAGGGAAGGCAGCTTCTACAGCCCTTTTTAAAAGAGGCAGAGGCCTGAGCTTTCGTACATTTCAGTTCAGCTGGCTCTGGCTGAGGATGCGGTAGGCAAGCTCTGTGTTTCCCAGTGGGCCTCTGCTATACTTCCAGGGATGGTGTTAACACTGCTTCCTTCAGCTCCCTTTACTAAGAAAGACTAAATAGTTATTAAAGGGCCTTTGGTTTTCAGTGTCAGCGCTGACTGGGGCTCTTGAAGCACCTCAGTTTACTGGCATCAACCTGCCCCATCAGCTTCTGAACTTTGAGACTCCACACAGGCAGCTTCATCAGAGGCAGGTTCCTCAAACCATCAGTGCTTGTTTCTTCCTGACTCTCGTTCCCAGTGGACTCAGAAACAAAGTCAGAAGAGAGTTGGCATCTCGTGAGTTTGTTAGAGGATGCTGGTGGATAAGTCTAGAAAACTTACCCATGCTGAGTCACGTGAATGACTTCGACAGCTTTACTGTAGGTCACCATGTAGACTTCTATACCACGCTTCTTACTCTTAGAAGCCGGGCTCCTTCCAGGAATCCTCTAGTAAACACCTTTACCTGAATATCCGTCTTTCAGCCCAGAGAGCTGTCCTCAGAGCTTCTCCAGAACCCATTATATTACGTAATTCAGCTCCCACTGACCCTGATCAGCTGTTGCAATTCATCATTTTTAAGGCTCTCAGGTTTTACAAAACCTACCAGCACCATCCTCCTCCAGCAGCCATGGGTGGAATTGAGCCAATATTATCTTTCCTTGAAAAAGAAGGGAACTGGGGCTCAGCTCTTAGTTTCAGGGGAGCTAGTGGGCTCTATTCAGTAGAAATCAATGATAGCAGCTTTTCCTGCAAGTGACTCCTCAGGGGCTGAACTGCTCTTAGTTTAGGTTCTACTTTCCTAGAGTTCTGGCAGAGAAGTTTGAGTCACCGCCACCTTCTAAGTAGTCACATAGCTTCCAGATAGGAGGGAGGTGTGAACCCGGGGCAGGAGCACCCTCCAGGTCTATCTGTGAAGGGCTGGGCAGCTCCCTTCGCTCTGGCAGGAGGATGAGCCCAGCGAGGACAGGGCAGAGCCGTAGGGAGGGGAAGGGGGAGCCCTGGGGACCGCCCCCTTCCACCAAGCCCGCCGCTTCTCTGCTGCTTGCAGCCCCCTATAGCACAGTACCATGTGCAAAATCACAGACTTGTTTCCCCCAGAAGATAGGAGGAAAGGGACTTTGGTGGGTGGGGAAGGGATAGTGGTGTTTTAAAAGCATAAGTTACTGTTTGCACTGTTTTAAGATAGGAAAAAAAATATATAGTGGGCAAGGTGAACATCCAACGTAAGCTTGTGTGTTTTTCTTTTGTCATGCTCTTGAAAATGTTTGACTGTTTGTAGTATCCACCGGTGAAGCCTGATGCTCTGTTGCATAAAACACTATTTTTTTGGAAATGTTACTGTCTGAAAGCCTCTTCCCTCCCTTTCCCTTCTCCTGTGTTCTTCCTTCATCCTCGCCTGACTGATCAACCAGGCAGTAGCCATCAGGAGCTGGAGCGAGGAGCAGGGCCCTTTCCAAGTAGACTCTGGGTGTCCTCAGCCGGGGGGTGCCCTCTGGTCCAGCGGCTGCCATCGAGTCCCTGGCCCCCATCTTTAAGGCTTCCAGACCAGGCCACAGCAAATTCTCCAATTCCCAACTCCAGTGCACTAGGAAGGAGGAGCCGAGGGGGCCAGGGGAGCACTCGTGCAGGGCCCGTGGGCCCGCGGCCACAGCAGCTGAGTTCTCCACGTTACCAGAACTGTAGCCAGTTACAGCTTACTCAGGAAAACGGTCGATCCTTCAGCCATGGTAGTGCTGGTTGGCAGGGCTTGGTAACGGAGAGAACGGCTCATCGGCCACCACTCAGACCTGGCCTTGAAGGGGACCGCCAGCTGGAGGGGCCCCGCCTGGCAGTGACTCACACACCAGCCGGTGTGGTGAGGGCTCAGCTCATACCTGCCAGCAAAAAGGGAACAGCAATTCTCTTTTCTCCCCGCAACCCCGCACCCCCGCTCCCCGCCCCTGTTACCAATGCCAGATTCCCAGGGGGTACATACATTTTTGAATTTGTTAAAAAATGTTTTTTGGTTTGGTTTTTCTGGGGACCGATGAGTGCTTTAAGCAGCATCAATACCCCGCCAGGCCCCCAGCTTCTTCATTTTTTTTTTTTTTTTTTTTTTTTTTGTATTTTTCTGTTCACAGTATTTTGTGTGTGTGTGTGCAAAGTTTTGGCAGCTCATTTTGGCTGTATTATATATTGAGTGATGAATTGATCCTTTTTTTTTCCCCCTACGGGATATTAATTGTTTTCTCCTTGTGTTATAATCCTGCTTGTGAACAGCTGGAGCAAACCTGGGGCTGACACACTAAGCTAGGGCTGCAAAGTGCTGAGAGAGCCGGGTGGGTTGGCTTGTCCCCGACAGGCTGACCCACCTGAGTCTCTGAGCTTTTCAGTCCAAATCTCTGCAAGGCTAAAATCGCCAGCAAACCTCCCCTCTTCTCCCCGCTCCCCGTGGCAGGGACGGAACCATCCCTACTTGCAGTTTCTCAGGCCCCCTCCCATTGCCATGGCAAAACAGGTACCTGCAGGGCACGGGGGCCTCCCATGGGATGCTTGCATAATCCACCGCCTGGCCTTTTCTCCCTCCCCTCCCCGCCCCCCGGAATCACTTCCTAGGACACCCGAGCTGCTTGCCCAGGGTCCTGTTTCCCTGCCAACTCCAGAGAAGCACCCAGGGCTTTGTGACAGTCTCTAATCCCTCCCCTCTCGTTAAGAATCATATTGTATAGTAGCTTTAGACCATACAGTATTCATTGGGTTACTCCTATTATTATCAAGTAGCTGGAATTGTGAAGGTCGGAGTAGTTAGATCTTTAGCTTTGATTCCTTATTTTTTTTTGTATTACTATCCATGTGTATAAATTATTGATCATGTTGCTGGCTTTTATAAACTCTAAGCGAAGGAAGAGCACTGCCTCTGCCTTTGCAAATGGTAATGAAGCACTGTTTTTAAATAAAAGAGAGAAACACCATTCTCCTGCCTGTGTGTGTTGATCCTCAGCAATCCTGCTGTTGCCTCCCCCTGAGGCTCCAAAGATAGAGGTTGGATCCGAATTCTAAGATGGAAAAAGGCAGGCAGCAAATGCAATGCTCCCTGAATGAGAGGCCTGCTCTCCAGCCCCTTGCTGCCTTCCTGTCCCTCCCTCTGAAATTTCCCCCTTCCCTTCTTGCTCTTCCATCCTCTCCAAGTGTCCCCGCTGCCACCCTCGCCTGCTTTGGAAACTGCCGCCTCTCCCCTGGCTGCATGGCTGCCATGCAAGCTCCCGAGCCTTTTCCTTCTTCCCTGGGCTTCCTCAGCCACCCTTCCTTAGAATTCGATCCAGAAACCTGAGAGACTCGACCTCGTGGTTTTCAGCCAAGGCAAGCATTATGGGCGTGGCCTCCCAAGAAAACATGCTCTTGCTCATCCTGCTGTGACCTCCAACACGAGTGAGGGTGAGACTTTTCAACTGATGGAGGAAGCTGAGTTAAGACCAGCAGACCCTGAGTCGGTCCTCTGTTTTTGGAAAAGTATTTTTGATGTATTATCTATTTCCAATTCATACAACTAATTCACACCATAGGAATCACGTCAAAGGAAAAAAGGAACCAAATGACCTCTAAATAACCATAGCTTCCCTGCTTCCCTTCAGTGGTAAAAAATCGGCCTGCAATGCAGGAGATGCAGATTCAATCCCTGGGTGAGGAAGATCCCCTGGAGAAGGAAATGGCAGCCCACTCCAGTTTTCTTGTCTGGGAAATCCCATGGATAGAGGAGCCTGGTGGACTGGAGTCCACGGGGTCACAAGAGTGGGGCACACCTTAGCAACTAAACAGCCACCACGATAGCTGCAGTGTGACCTTGCTCAGCTTCCTCGCAAGGTTTTGTTTTCTCTTCTGTACTCCCAGGTTTGAAAGATGTGTTTCCCCTGGTTAGGTTCTAAGTGAGAAAGTGCATATACAATGTTCACCCTGCTTTGTGCACCGTACTTGCTAAAATAAACATTTTCCATGTGAACCCAGTTAACGGCTCTCGTGAACGTCCTCTTGATGACTACACTGTGGTCTCCAGTAGACGGACGGTTTGTATTTAACAAGTCTTGACTCCTAGTGTTGGAACGTTTCAACTGCGTCCAATTTTTCATGGTTCTAAATTCAGCTGAGATAAAGGGATAACTGTCTCTCAGTAACGGCTTCTCTCAAATTGCTGACTTTTCCTCTCAGGGTACCAGGAAAGTAGATCAGATCTCAGCAGTGCTGCGGGCTGTGATGAGAGATGGGGCGGGGGCAGGGCAAGGAAGGATGTAGACCAATCGCAGAGCATAGTTGATTTTAAAGGAATTTTTTTTTTTTCATTTTAGTCATAAATATACTGTGTCGTTTTATACAATTTGGAAAATGTGTTCTGAATGTGTCCCAATGTCAGTTGAAGTTCACATGAATATTTAGGTCTTCTTGGTCTCCAGCCCCACTTGTACACACCGAAAATCTGGCCTCTGACAAACCTTCCTTCCATCCCAGGTGTTCCTGGTATCCCCAGGGGCGATCAGAAACCATGGTAGATCTGCCTGTGTTGCCATTGCTGGGAGCATCTTTGCGGGCATAGACTGGCATTCTGCCAATGGCACACGAGGTTTTCATGGGACAGGGTAACTAGGACATAGAGGAGAAGGAAGTAGTGTGTTCAATTCTGTAGCGTCGCTGCCGTCTCCCTGAAGGTTCACGTGCTTGCCCAGAGATTACAGGGCTGGGTGAGGTAATGCTCTCCCTTCATGGACCCTGTCCTTGTCTGCCCACTTTACAGCTGGATCTGGTTTGATGCCCAGCACAGAGGTACTTAATTAACACGTCTGCATCAAATAACGTAATGAACGGCCCCGCTGGCTGGAAATGCATGTAGGTAATGGGCAGAGGGTGCTCAGTGAGGTGACTGGCAAAGGCCCAGGCCCAGGAGTCCGTGTGGTGAAAACAATGGCAAGGCACCAGCTTCTCACCCTCAGGTACTCCCTCCCCACCCCCAGAGCCCGCCCATCCCAGGAGAAGATGCCCCTTGAGGGGCTCCCACAGCACCCCATCCCCCTTGGCCTCCCCTTGTTCCTACCACTTACCTCTCCTGTTAAAAGCTTACCTGGGGTGTGTACCCCTACCGAGCCTCCAGTGCCAGTACAACAGAGACTGTATTTTCTCCCATAACGTCTTCAGTGCCCTGTGGGATCTGCCCTAAGCTTGTGCTCCATGACAGGCAAAGGAAGAGACTGGCAAGACCCTTCAGAAGATGAATCCTGTGTCTCATGGTTTACTCCCCAAATCTGCCCCCTGGTTATTAAGAAGCTAGAACATGTATCCACAGAGTAGAAGTATATTATGCCGTAGAGTCAGAAAAAAAGGACCTCATGCCTTAATGCAGCAGTTCCCAAACTCAACAGAATTACTTGCAGACCTTTGAAAACCTCCCACGCCAAGTCATGTTGCAGATCAATGAAATCCCTATCACTGGAAGTAAGACCCACCCACTCGTCAGTATTTCTTAAAGCCTTGCCAGGTGATTCCAACATTTGGGAACATGTCCTTAAATCCTTGGCCCCTGTCACAGTTCAGTTCAGTTAGTCGCTCAGTTGTGTCTAACCCTTTGCTACCCCATGGACTGCACCACACAAAGCTTCCCTGTCCATCACCAACTCCCAGAGCTTACCAAAACTGATGTCCATCGTGTTGGTGATGCCATCCAACCATCTCATCCTCTGTCATCCCCTTCTGCCTTCAATCTTTCCTAACATCAGGGTCTTTTCCAATGAGTCAGTTCTTTGCATCAGGTGGTCAAAGTGTTGGAGTTTCAGCTTCAGCAACCGTCCTTCCAATGAATATTCAGGACTGATTTCCTTTAGGATTGACTGGTTGGATCTCCTTGCAGTCCAAGGGACTCTCAAGAGTCTTCTCCAACACCACACTTCAAAACCATCAATTTTTTAGCACACAGCTTTCTTTATAGTCCAACTCTCACATCCATTCATGACTACTGGAAAAACCATAGCTTTGCCTAGACGGACCTTTGTTGGCAAAGTAATGTCTGCTTTTTTAGCATGCCGTCTAGGTTGCTCATAGCTTTTCTTCCAAGGAGCAAGCATCTTTTAATTTCATGGCCGTAGTCACCATCTGCAGCGATTTGGAGCCCAAGAAAATAAAGTCTGTCACTGTTTCCATTGTTTCCCCATCTATTTGCCATGCAGTGATGGGACCAGATGTCATGATCTTGGTTTTTTGAATGTTAAGTTTTAAGCCAACTTTTTCACTCTCTTTCACTTTTATCAAGAGGCTCTTTAGTTTTTCTTCACTTTCTGCCCTGAGGGTGGTGTCATCTGCATATCTGAGGTTATTGATATTTCTCCTGGCAATCTAGATTCCAGCTGGTGCTTCATCCAGCCCGGCATTTCGTATGATGTACTCTGCATGTAAGTTAAATAAGCAGGGTGGCAATATACAGCCTTGACGTACTCCTTTCCTGATCTGGAACCAGTCTATTGTTCCATGTCCAGTCACAGGCCTCATTTAATTAAAATCTGTTGAATGAACAAATGAATGAGGAAAGAGGGAAGGGGGAGGGGCAAGAAACGGAGGGGATTATGGAGAACAAACAACAATTTATTTTATGTATAAAATAAATAACATACATGGAATGTTGTACAATACAGGGAATATAGCCAATGTGTTATAGTAACTATAAATGGAATAGAATCTTCAAAAATTGTGAATCACTGTATTGTATTTGTGCAACTTACATTCTATTGTCCATTGGCTGTGTTGTTGTTCAGCCGCCCAGTCATGTCCGACTTTGTGACCCCATGGACTGCAGCACGCCAGGCTTCCCTGTCCCTCACTATCTCCCAGAGTTTGCCCAAGTTCATGTTCATTGCCTCGGTGATGCCATCCAGCCATCTCATCCTCTGACACCCTCTTCTCCTGCCCTCAATCTTTCCCAACATCAGGGACTTTTCCAATGAGTCGTCTGTTCGCATCAGATGATCAAAATACTGGAGCTTCAGCTTCAGCATCAGTCTTTCCAGTGAGTATTCAGGGTTGATCTCCCTTAAGATTGATACATTGGCTATACTTCAATTTTTTAAAAAGGCTAAGTTAGCATTTTCTTTGGGACATCTCCATATACCTAGGAGTTTAGCCCCTTTCCAGCCTACATTGTAGAGCTCATCTGCACATAGATGGCAAAGAGACATGAACTCCCCTGCCACTGTTGGTGAGGGTATCTGGACCACTTTCACGAGGAGAACTGGGATACTGCGTCCAGGCTGTTTGAGAAAGAATGTTGCTGCTGGCCCATGATCCTCTCTGCAGGCCCAACGCAGAAGATAAGTGCTTATCTATCACATTTGCACCATCAGTGAATGCCACCTTCCCCATCACAAAGGAAAAAGCTGGTCCCAAGGGCAAGGTGCTTCCCCTAGATTATAAACCAAGTAGTAATGGGATTAGCCTAAGAACCTAAGATTCCAGCTTCCCAGAAGCCTCCCCCTCCTTCATTTCTGTCTGTTTCTCTCTGGTTAACCCATCTTTTATTACAGAGATTTCACTCCAGAATGCTGAAGGGTAGAGGGCAAATTATTTTTCCTCCCCAACACAGGCAGGGTTGCATAGTTATCCTTGTTTAAAGACTTTTCTGTTGCACCTTTTGTTGCTCAGAAATCACTTTAAATATATTTTCAATATAATTAAAGATCCACTCCTAAGACCACAACATAACTTTTGATTTTATTCATTTACCTGTTTTTCCAATGCATATTCTTTTCCTCATGACTTTTATTACATACTTACCATTTTGTGTCTTTATTTTGCCACGCTGCATATCTTGTGGGATCTTAGTTCCCTGACCAGGGATCAAATCTGGACCCCAGCAGTGAAAGTTCCAAGTCCTAACCACCAGACCGCCAGGGAAGTCCCTGTATGTCTTATTTTTTAAATGTAGTGATATTATAAGACAAGTATTTTTCATATTGCTACACAGTTGTCATGAGGATATTTTTGATGACTCTGTGCTGTTTCAGCAAGAGAGGATGTACCTTTGTGTTTATAGAAACACTCCTTTATTGTGGCCTGTTGGGTATTCAGGTTTTTTATAAAATGGCACTGATTCTGTCCTGGTTGATGTCTCCACTCTGACCAGTGACCAGGCCAGTGGTCAACTCCTCGTCCCCCTCTGTTTTCTGGCTTCATGCACTTCTATGGACAGTGACACCCATGCAGGGGCTGGGGACAGCTTATCTTTCTAGTTAAACTTGATGCAGGAAATTATTTGCTGTTGTATTTGTAAATGTGGGCCATTGGGAAGATTTCAGTATATCAGTTCAGTTCAGTCTCTCAGTCGTGTCCGACTCATTGCAACCCTATGGACTGCAGCATGCCAGGCTTCCCTGTCTATCACCAGTTCCCGGAGCCAGCTTAAACTCATGTCCATAGAGTCAGTGATGCCATCCAACCATCTCATCCTCTGTCGTCCCCTTCTCCTCCCACCTTCAATCTTTCCCAGCATCAGGGTCTTTTCCAACGAGTCGATTCTTCGCATCAGGTGGCCAAAGTATTGGAGCTTCAGCTTCAGCATCAGTCCTTCCAATGAATATTCAGGACTTATTTCCTTTAAGATTGACTGGTTTGATCTTACAATCCAAGGGACTCTCAAGAGTCTTCTCCAACACCATAGTTCAAAAGCATCAATTCTTTGGCATTCAGCTTTCTTTATGGTCCCAACTCTCACATCCATATATGACTACTGGAAAAACCATAGCTTTGACTAGATGGACCTTTGTCACCAAAGTAATGTCTCTGCTTTTTAATATGCTTTCTAGGTTGGTCATAGCTTTTCTTCCAAGGAGCAAGCATCTTTTAGTTTCTGTATATGGTGTGATTAATAATAGTCTCCTGGTATGGCCTCCCCAGGGTTTCTCGTTTAAATTTTTCATTTAAAATTTGTTGCTTCTTTGCATTTGTGCTAACATTATTTCCTTGGTACTTTAAATTGTTTTGAGGCTACTATGAATAATATTTTATAATGTCATGTTTTCTAACTTGTTTTGTTACTCTGTAGAAATAGTATTCATTTTAAATACTTCCCTTGTGCTTTGCTGAATTTTTACTAATTATAATAACTATGAAATGAATATTCCATGAATACCTAATACTGGTTTTCTTTTCTATTTTTTAATATTTATCTTTCTTATTTGGGTTCCATACCTTATTGGGTTAGCTTGATTCCTAAATTATTTAATTTTATGAAATTGACTCCAGTATTGTTGGCAATTGGTTTACAAAAACTACTTTTCTTCATGAAAAGGCAGTATGTTTTATTTCTAGATTTGTATAAGGATTAGGTGCTGAATTTTCAGACTCCAATGAGATAACCGTAATTTTCCTTTCCTATTTAGCCCATGAATATAGTATATTATGTGCATAAATTTCCATATATCAAATTTTCCTTATAGTTCATGAAAACCTCAACTTTGTTATTGCAGAACTTTGCAACAGTATGTTATCGATTTTGTTTTCTAGCAGTGTGTTTTATATGTTCATCTTAGAGCCACAAATGATAATAAGTTGTCTTTCTTGGTAATCAAGGTTTAGTATTACTGTTACACTTGCTTCATAAAAATGAACTCAGTAGCATGTTATGTTTTCTATTTCTGGGACAATTTTCCTAACATGAAAACTGCTAATTTTCTGAAAGCTTAAAAAAACTTACAGACTTGCTTAGGTTCGCCACATCTTCATGGGACACTTTTTATTTTTTTATGATTTTAGTGTGATTCATAAACGTGACTCCATTTCTCTTCCCCACTCCTGAAACCTGGCTCTCCCACCCTGTCTCCACGCCTATTCTTTTTTAAAGACTTAAGAAGTAATAGCAAAACCCTTGACATTTCAAACTGCACTTGGTTCTCATTTTCTGTAAATAGGCATTTCTCATGCCCATTGAAAAGGTGTTCTACCAAAGAAATACAATGGCCGATAAATATATGAAAAGATACTTAACATCATTAGTCTGCCCAAAAATGCAATTTAGACCTCAGCAAGACCCCATTTTTTTTACCACTTTGGCAAAAGTAAAAAGAATGAAAGTGACCTATGTTGCTGAGAAAGAAAGAGCAGAGTGTCCCCTCTTAAACACTTGTGGGAACATAAAATGATATAATTTCTGGAAGGGTGATCACAGCATAAAAAGTACATATGCCTGAACGACAACACCCTCCCTCTGAAAATTCATCCTGCAATGGCATACACAGAGAAACACATATAAGGATGTCCACCAGTTTCTTGACGTGGTAAAAAGAAATAGAAGCAATCTGAAATATGCATGCAGGGAAACTGTTTACATTAAAAGACAACAATATAAAATAAAGGCTTGGGACTTCCCTGGTGGTCCAGTGGCTAAGGTTTCACTCTCCCCATGCAGGCGGCCTGGGTTCTATCCCTGGTCAGGGAACTAAATCCTGTATACCAAAAGGAAGACTGAAGATCCCAGGTGCTGCCACTAAGGCTCGGCATAGCCAAATAACTATATTGTTAAAAATAATAATAAAGGCTTACACAGACACAGAAAGAAAAAGGCAAATCTACATAAAGTGACCTGGAAAAAGACCCAGAATATATTAAGAAAAGAAAAAAAGTTGAATATAATTTCCATTTTTTTAAAGTATTAAATGTGTGGTATAGTACTAAGGGAAAATACTGGAAGGAGATACAGCTGAGCAGGCTCAGCTTGGGAGAGAGATGTTGAGGCTTGGGGGAGGGGGACCCACACCTGTAACTTTCACTCAAGAATCATGTCCTGCTTTCATAATAAAACCAGTAAAGTAAAAACAGTAATGTGACATCTGCATGACTCATTCTTTTATCGCTATAAAATCTCCAACTTGGATAAAAGGGATTTAGTGCAAGGAACACAACTGAGCACCTAGCAAGACAAAGTTTGGATAAATTGTTGTTAAATATTAATATTGTCATCTTTTTAAAAATTTACATTGTGATAAGTTTTCCTATTAGTTTAGACTTTTGTGGCATTTTATTTCAGGATATCTCTTGTAGGCAGAAAATTATTCCAATCTGATTTTCACCCAATTTGATACCCTTTACTTATTAGTGCTATTAATATTAATTATTATTACATATGGTCATAATAAAAATAGAAAAACTGGTCATGTATAGATGTGAGAGTTTGACTATAAAGAAAGCTGAGCGCTGAAGAATTGATGCTTTTGAACTGTGGTGTTAGAGAAGACTCTTGAGAGTCCCTTGGACTGCAAGGAGATCCAACCAGTCCATCCTAAAGGAGATCAGTCCTGGGTATTCATTGGAAGGACTGATGTTGAAGCTGAAACTCCAATACTTTGGCCACCTCATGCAAAGAGCTGACTCATTTGAAAAGACCCTGATGCTGGGAAAGATTGAGGGCAGGAGGAGAAGGGGATGCCAGAGGATGAGATGGTTGGATGGCATCACCGACTCAATGAACATGGGTTTGGGTGGACTCTGAGAGTTGATGATGGACAGGGAGGCCCGGTATGCTACAGTTCATGGGGTTGCAAGGAGTCAGATATGACTGAGTTAACGGAACTGAACTGATGGTCATAATTTTTCCACTTTGATTCAAGTCACCCTATTTTAAGAATCCTGCTTTTTATTTCTTTGGTTTTTATATGCTTCACAGATGCACATGGTGAGTAGGTTTCAGCTGATATAGTGACTGGTTTAGCATGCTGCCAGAACAGCTTCTGGAAGGTAGAAATGGCTCTGTTTTCTTGTTTGTTTATTTAAATTTTGACTGCACTGGGGTTTCTAGTTACAGAGCACTAGAGAGAGCTCAGTAACTGCAGCACATAGGCTTAGTCGCCCCGTGGCATGCAGGGTCTTAGTTCCCCGACCAGGGATCAAACCCGCATCCCCTGCATTGGCAGGCAGATTCTTAACCACTAGACTACCAAAGAAGTCCTCTCTGCCTTCTTATCTACATGTACCTGGTGGTGGTGGTGTTCAGTCGCTAAGTCATATCCAACTCTTTGTGACCTCATGGGCTGCAGCAGCCAGGCCTCCCTTCCTCCACTACCTCCAGGGGTTTGTTCAAACTCATGTCCGTTGAGTCAGTGATGCCATCCAACCATCTCCTCCTCTGGCAAATGACAGCTACTGGGGACCCGTTAGAATAAGGGCTCATAGTTCATGGTACTACCATGGTTGACCGTCTCCCCTGTCCTGGCCTAGAAGAGGCCTTGGGGAGAGAACTCTGCTTCATTCTGGGGAAGGGGTGATGTGGGATGGGGTGGGGGGAGGGTGAACAGGACTAAGGCAGAGAAAAGGCAGAGACAAGTCAAATGGTGGGGGTGGGGTTCTGGTCTCCAGGAAACGGACTAGGCTGTTTCCTTCCCTGTTTTAGTAAACACTCTCTGAGAGGTTTGCAACTGACACATAGGATTAGAGATGAGATAGAACACTGACCATGTTTCATCACTTTCCCATCTGGTTTCAGGAGTCATCCTATTTTGTATTCCATCACGTTTCTGCAGTTACAGTGTATCTTCTGCTGAGACAGCTCAGAATACCCCACTACCTGGGAAGAAGCTTGCTTTTCCTCACTTCCCCCAAGGACGGCATGATAGTCCTCTGGCTTAGATTCCCTGACACCAAGGGGCCACATCTAGCCCCAGCCATGGCCACTCTATTCAAGACCCGCTCACAAATGCTCAGAATGCTGGCTCTCTCTGCTTCATCCTCCATCCTCAACCAGGATGTGGTCCCTGGCTGAGCTCCTCTGCCTCGCGCCCTCGTCTCTCCTCGCTCCCATATCTGTTCACTGGCTGGAGGCCAGCATGCTCCTGAGACCTGGGTTTGGGTTTAAAGCAAAGGAAAGGCTCTCTTGGACTGAAAGCCTCATCACTAAATCCATTTTGCCAGAGACTCTGCTCTGGAAGTTCAGGTCCAAACCAGAAAAAGAGGATGAGCTTTCTGCCTTCCTGCCACCAATGTCCTTCTGCTAATACCTCCATCAAGGACCACCGAGTAAGGAAGCATGGCTGGACCAAGACCAAGTTCAGTTACTTCTTGGGGGTCCTGATTGCACAACCAGGGGATGACCCCCAAATTGACCACAGAAGCCTGCCAGCTGAGAGTGGCAGGGGCCAGAGAGGGTAACACAGATGTTGCATCCTGCTCTGAATACACCTTCTGATTCAGAGTTTGTAAAATACAGTCCCTGTAGCTAAGGGACCCAGGATGAGATGTCTGTAACTGTAGGAGGAGTGGAAGCTGGGTCTCAGGGAAATAGGGCAGGAGCGGGACATCAGACCCTCACCTTCCCTTGAGGAGTTGGGATCACCCACACTGAGGGCCTGGTCACTCCCCAGTTTCCAGTGTCATCCCCTGTCGGTCAAGACAGTGCACTGTGAATGTGCCAGGAAAAGGAGAGGGTTTCCTGGGTGGAGTCCAGTTGAGGCTGCAGTTATGGGGCCTCTGAGGTTCCTGGGTGCTTCTTTTCCTGCAGATGACAGTGGGTCCTGGGCCAGAGATGTGGCTTCACCCCAGAGAGGAGAAAACAGACTTCACGGTCATTCAGAGAAGTGGTGACTTCCTACAGCGCTGAGACCCAGTGACTCAGGCCTAGGAGTTCGTAACTGTGAGGGAAGAAAGCTTGGGATGAAACACTAGGGAGGGAAATAAGGAATGAAAGGAACCCTTTAAAGACTCAGAGGAAGTTGCCTAAGAAGCAGGAGAAGTAGAAAGAAGGATATTTCCTCTGATGTCAAGTCTTTCCTATCTCCATTTTGACATAATGCTCCAAAACTGCTTCTGTGTCCAGAAGAATGGATCAAGCTAATGGTGTCTCTTTTCTTGGCAATTACCCAAAGCAGCAAAGAAATGATTCAGGCACTATCTATTAGAAAATAGGGAAATTAGGTAAAATAGATTAGAAGGAAGCCAAAAGCAATGGGAAGGAGCAGGGCTTTGAGAGGGAAGGGAAGAAGATGCCGATAATTGCAGATTGCAGAAAAAGTGGGTTATGATTGAAGATTTCAGGAAAAATTGTGCCTCTTCAAGGGGAGGGCATTCCCAAAGTACAAAATACCAAAAAAAAAAAAAATCCATTTTAAAAAAATAGTAAGAATGAGGTTTTCAATAAATCTGAATTGGTTCCAGGAAGCGTTGAAGATACTTACAACCAATTCACGTTGTATGGCAGAAACCAACACAATACTGCAAAGCAATTATCCTCCAATTTAAAAAATTGTTTAAATGACTAAGTGAGGAAATATAGTAAGAGAAGATACAATTAGAAGCAGTTTGTCCTCAAGACAGGAAGGAGAAAAAGAATCTGCTTTATGAAAAATATGAAAACTGGCCAATTCCATTGCCCAAGGAGAAATAGAAGGTTCAGTTCAGCTGAGTTTCTCAGTCTTGTCTGACTCTTTGTGACCCCATGAATCACAGCACGCCAGGCCTCACTGTCCATCACCAACTCTCAGAGTCCACCCAAACCCATGTCCATTGAGTCAGGGATGCCATCCAGCCATCTCATCCTCTGTCGTCCCCTTCTCCTCATGCCCTCAATCCCTCCCAGCATCAGGGTCTTTTCCAATGAGTCAGCTCTTCACATGAGGTAGCCAAAGTACTGGAGTTTCAGCATCAGTCCTTCCAATGAACACCCAGGACTGATCTCCTCTAGGATGGACTGGTTGGATCTCCTTGCAGTCCAAGGGACTCTCAAGAGTCTTCTCCAACACCACAGTTCAAAAGCATCAATTCTTCAATGCTCAGCTTTCTTCACAGTCCAACTCTCACATCTATACAGGACCACTGGAAAAACCATGGCCTTGACTAGACGAACCTTTGTTGGCAAAGTAATGTCTCTGCTTTTGAATATGCTGTCTAGGTTGATCATAACTTTCCTTCCAAGGAGTAAGTGTCTTTTAATTTCATGGCTGCAATCACCATCTGCAGTGATTTTGGAGCCCCAAAAAATAAAGTCAGCCACTGTTTCCACTGTTTCCCCATCTATTTCCCATGAACTGATGGGACCAGATGCCATGATCTTAGTTTTCTGAATGTTGAGCTTTAAGCCAACTTTTTCACTCTCCACTTTCACTTTCATCAAGAGGCTTTTTAGTTCCTCTTCACTTTCTGCCATAAGGGTGGTGTCATCTGCATATCTGAGGTTATTGATAGTTCTCCCGGCAATCTTGATTCTGGCTTGTACTTCTTCCGGCCCAGCGTTTCTCATGATGTACTCTGCATATAAGTTAAATAAAAAGGGTGACAATATACAGCCTTGATGTACTTCTTTTCCTATTTGGAACCAGTCTGTTGTTCCATGTCCAGTTCTAACTGTTGCTTCCTGACCCGCATATAGGTTTCTCAAGAGGCAGGTCAGGTGTTCTGGTATTCCCATCTCTTTCAGAATTTTGCACAGTTTATTGTGATCCACACAGTCAAAGGCTTTGGCATAGTCAAGAAAGCAGAAATAGATGTTTTTCTGGAACTCTCTTGCTTTTTCCATGATCCAGCAGATATTGGCAATTTGATCTCTGGTTCCTCTGCCTTTTTTAAAACCAGCTTGAACATCTGGAAGTTCATGGTTCATGTATTGCTGAAGCCTGGCTTGGAGAATTTTGAGCATTACTTTACTAGCATGTGAGATGAGTGCAATTGTGCGGTAGTTTGAGCATTCTTTGGCATTGCCTTTCTTCAGGATTGGAATGAAAACTGCCCTTTTCCAGTCCTGTGGCCACTGCTGAGTTTTCCAAATTTGCTGGCATATTGAGTGCAGCACTTTCACAGCATCATCTTTCAGGATTTGAAATAGCTCAACTGAAATTCCATCACCTCCACTAGCTTTGTTCGTAGTGATGCTTTCTAAGGCCCACTTGACTTCACATTCCAGGATGTCTGGCTCTAGGAGAGTGATTACACCATCATGATTATCTTGGTCGTGAAGATCTTTTTTGTACGGTTCTTCTGTGTATTCTTGCCACCTCTTCTTAATATCTTCTGCTTCTGTTAGGTCGATACCATTTCTGTCCTTTATCAAGCCCATCTTTACATGAAATGTTCCCTTGGTATCTCTAATTTTCTTGAAGAGATCTCTAGTCTTTCCCATTCTGTTGTTTTCCTCTATTTCTTTGCATTGATCGCTGAAGAAGGCTTTCTTATCTCTTCTTGCTATTCCTTGGAACTCTGCATTCAGATGCTTATATCTTTCCTTTTCTCCTTTGCTTTTCGCTTCTCTTCTTTTCTCAGCTATTTGTAAGTCCTCCTGAAACAGTCATTTTGTTTTTTGCATTTCTTTTCCATGGGGATGGTCTTGATCCCTGTCTCCTGTACAATGTCATGAACCTCCATCCATATATCATCAGGCACTCTATCAGATCTAGTCCTTAAATCTATTTGTCACTTCCACTGTATAATCATAAGGGATTTGATTTAGGTCATACCTGAATGGTCTGGTGGTTTTCCCTACTTTCTTCAATTTAAGTCTAAATTTGGCAATAAGGAGTTCATGATCTGAGCCACAGTCAGCTCCCAGTCTTGTTTTTGTTGACTGTGTAGAGCTTCTCCATCTTTGGCTGCAAAGAATATAATCAATCTGATTTCGGTGTTGACCATCTGGTGATGTCCATGTGTAGAGTCTTCTCTTGTGTTGTTGGAAGAGTGTGTTTGCTATGACCAGTGCATTCTCTTAGCAAAACTCTATTAGCCTTTGTCCTGCTTCATTCCATACTCCAAAGCCAAATTTGCCTGTTACTCCAGGTGTTTCTTGACTTCCTACTTTTGCATTCCAGTCCCCTATAATGAAAAAGGCATCTTTTGAGGATGTTAGTTCTAAAAGGTCTTCTAGGTCTTCATAGAACCATTCAACTTCAGCTTGGGGCATAGGCTTGGATTACTGTGATATTGAATGGTTTGCCTTGGAAACGAACAGAGATCATTCTGTCGTTTTTGAGATTGCATCCAAGTACTGCATTTTGGACTCTTTTGTTGACCATGATGGCTACTCCATTTCTTCTAAGGGATTCCTGCCCACAGTAGTAGATACAATGGTCATCTGAGTTAAATTCACCCATTCCAGTCCATTTTAGTTCACTGATTCCTAGAATGTCAATGTTCACTCTTGCCATCTCCTGTTTGACCACTTCCAATTTGCTTTGATTCATGGACCTAACATTCCAGGTTCCCATGCAATTTTGCTCTTTACAGCATGGGACCTTGCTTGTATCACCAGTCACATCCACAACTGGGTATTGTTTTTGCTTTGGCGCCATCCCTTTATTCTTTCTGGAGTTATTTCTCCACTGATCTCCAGGAGCATATTGGGCATTTACCCACCTGGGGAGTTCCTTTTTCAGTATCCTATCATTTTGCCTTTTCATACTGTTCATGGGGTTCTCGAGGCAAGAATACTGAAGTGGTTTGCCATTCCATTTTCCAATGGACCACATTCTGTCAGACCTCTGCACCATGACCCAGCTGTCTTGGGTGGCCCCACACAGCATGGCTTAGTTTCATTGAGTTAGACAAGGCTGTGGTCTGTGTGATCAGATTGGCTAGTTTTCTGTGATTATCGTTTCATTGTGTCTGCCCTCTGATGCCCTCTCGTAACACCTACCATCTTACTTGGGTTTCTCTTACCTTGGACGTGGGGTATAAGGTCCTAGATCAGAAATATGGTGGAGAAGGCAATGGCACCCCACTCCAGTACTCTCGCCTGGAAACTCCCATGGATGGAGGAGCCTGATAGGGCTGCAGTCCATGGGGTCACTAAGAGTCGGACACAACTGAGCAGCTTCATTTTCACTTTTCACTTTCATGCATTGGAGAAGGAAATGGCAACCCACTCCAGTGTTCTTGCCTGGAGAATCCCAGGGATGGGGGAGCCTGGTGGGCTGCCGTCTATGGGGTCTCACAGAGTTGGACACGACTGAAGTGACTTAGCAGCAGCAGCAGAAATATGGGCTTTCCTGGTGGCTCAGATGTTAATGAATCTGCCTGCAATGCAGGAGACTCAAGTTCGATCTCTGGGTTGGTTAGCTCCCCTGGAGAAGGGATGGCAACCCACTGCAGTATTCTTTCCTGGAGAATTCCATGGACAGAGGAGCCTGGCAGGCTACAGTTCATGGGGTGGCAAACAGTCAGACTGGAATGAACAGTGAACACTTTCACTTTCAGATCAGATGTGTAAATGGTCCTAGATTAGAAAGAACAGTTCTGAGCCTAGAACACAGCCCAGGCTTCTTCTCTATTTGGATGTCTCACAAAAAGCTGGCTCATGAAAAAAAGCAACCAACACAAAGCCTACACAAAAAATATTAACCCAAAAACAACAAAAAACAACCAATCGAATTAAAAAATGGGCAAAGGACTTAAATAGACATTTCTCAAAAGAAGATATATAGAACTTCCCTGGTGGCCCAGTGGTTAAGAATCCACCGCCAATGCAGGGACATAAGTTCCACCCCTAATCAGGGATGGGCGCACATGCCATGGGCCAACTCAGCCTGTGGGCCACAATTACTGAAGCCCTCATGCCCTAGAACCTGTGCTCTTCAACAAGAGAAGCCACTGCAGTAAGTCCACACATCGCGACTAGAGAGGAGCCCCAGCTACCGTAACTAGAGAAAGGCCACAAGCAACCACGAAGACCCAGCAAAACCAAAAATAAACAAATAGATGAAAAGAAGATATACAAATGGCCAACAAGCACATGAACAGATACTCAACATCAGTAGTCATTAAGGCCAAGTAAAACCACAGTGAGATACCCTCTCATACCCACAATATGATGCAGAAAAAATGAAATCAAAAAGCAAAAATTCCAGAGGACAACAAGTATTGTCAAGACTGTGAAGAAACTGGAACACTTGTGCATTGTCGGCAGGAATATAAAATGGTGCGGGGGCCACTGCTAACGGTACATCAGTGACTTGAAAAATTAAAATTATAATGACCACATGATCCCAAAATTCCATTTCTGGGTATATATCCAAAAGAATTGAAAGTACGGTCTAGAACAGATATTTGTATATGCATATCCATATATCCACTATTCACAATAGCTAACAGGTGGTACAACCCAAATGTCTGTCAGCGGATGAATGGCTGAATAAAAAGTAGTGCATCTGTAGCATAAAATATTATTCAGACATAAGAAGAAATTATTTTCTGACAAGGCAACTACATGGGTAAACACTGAGGACATTGTATTGATACTGTTTAAAAAATTATTAGTGAAAAAATTTTAGGTGATACAAATAAGCTTTAACACTTCATGAAGCAGACAGTGTCCTTCTGGAGAAGTGTAAAACAGGGTGGGAGGCAAGAAGCTTTCATAGAATAAAGAACAAGGGCGAGAAAAGTAAACTACCTGACTGGCTGGGGCCATATAATCAACCTTGTTTGGGATGAGAAGGCCCAGAATGGCTTGGTGTTTAGGGTTCAGCCGACTGGATACACTGTGTTTCTGGTCAGCAGACCATTTACAGACACGGGGAAATTGTCTAAGTTTAGGTTTACTGACATGGCACACTAGGCAGGAGCATCTTGAGCCTAAAAATTTATTTTAACAAAATGAATTGAAATAAGCCAGTCACAAATCCCTGGTGGTTCAGACGGTAAAGAATCTGCCTGCCATGCAGAAGACCCGGGTTCAATCCCTGGGTCAGGAAGATCCCCTGGAGAAGGGAATGGCAACCCACTCCAGTATTCCTGCTTGCAAAAGCCCATGGACAGGGGAGCCTGGCAGGCTACAGTCCATAGCGTCACAAAGAGTCAGATACGACTGACACTTTCATTTTCACTTTCGAAAGCCAAATGCTGTACGGTTCTATTTATCTGAGGCACCTAGGATAGTCCGATTTGGAGACTTCCCTGGTGGTCCAGTGGTTAGGACCTGTGTTTCCTCTGCAGGGGCCTGGGGTTGATTCCTTGTCAGGGAACTAAGATGCCGCAAGTTACACAATGCAATTTTTAAAAAAAAGATAAAATTAAAGGGTGGTTACCAGCGGCTGAGGGACAGGAAGAATGGGAAGCTAGTGTTTACTGGGAGCAGAGTTTCCATTTGAGAAGACGAAAAAGTTGTGAAGATGGATGGTGGTGATGGTTGTACAACCATGTAAATTTGCTCAATGCCACTGATGAGATGATCGATTTTATGTGGTATTATATATTTTACCACAATAAAAACATTAATGATAAAAAGGAAGATAGTAAACAGCAACAACAAAAACAGATGACAGATAAAGAATCCTCACCAGAAAAGTGAAGCCAAAAGCTGATGAAAATTGTGAACAATTATTTTGCAATTAATTTTTTAAAAACTTACTGAAGCAATTTCCTCTACAATGCAAGGTTGTAAACAGAGATCTGAGGGCTGAGGGAAGGCATGACCAGACAGCTGGAGGAAATTCACTGGCAACTGGTAAAACTTAGGAAGGAAAAGAAGAGAAAAACAAGAGATTTCCCCCATGGCCCTGTGGTTAAGACTCCGCACTCCACTGCAGGGGCCGGATGAGACCCCTGGTCTGAGACCTACAGTCCCACATGCCTCTTGATGCAACACCCCCCTCCCCGGAAAAGAAAAGAAAAATAAATCTGTCACAGAAGCAAAGGCTTATTGGAATTCATACAAGAGGGAAGAGACACTACTTAAAAAAAAAAAGCCACATGAAAGACAGAGATGAGAATACTGAGCAAAATGAAGTGAAAATGAAATGCTGAAAAGATTTGGCAAAAATAGATGAAATAAAGACAAAACTCCAACTTATGCTTAATGGAATCCCCAAAGAAGAAAACCGAGAAGTGTGAACAGAACAAATATGTAAAGATACGGTGTTGTTAGTCACTCAGGTGTCCAACTCTTTGCGACCTCATGGACTGTAGCCCTCCTCTGTGAAAATCTCCAGCCAAGAATACTGGACTGGGCTGCCATTTCCTTCTCCAGTGGATCTTCTGGACCTAGGGATCGAACCCAGGTCTCCCTCATTGCAGGCAGAGTCTTAACCATCTGAGCCACCAGGAAAGCCCCATCTAAAGATAAAATGCAAAAAAAAAAAAAAAAAAAACCTTTCCATAGTAACCCCCATCACAAGAACAAGCAAGCAGCAGCTACCGAAACGGAACATGTAGAAATCTTCAGAGGCTCTGCAAGTGGGTGGGGTGCGTGTGACAATTCTGTAATTCTCATTTTCCGGGATAATTTTTGGTATGCTATTAGCTCTCAGGGTTATAGAAGAAAAGATGTTTTGACTCATGATAGCCTAGGTCTACTTAGAAATCATCTGGAAACTGACAAAGGATGCATCTTTTCAGCTTTGTGTTCAGAACCCATTTACCTTTTACCTGTTTTTTTAATAAAAGATGCCAACACTTCAGATAAGCAAGAGAGAAGACACGAATCTCTTTTGCTTCCACCACCGACAGCCACCATACAAATGAGTATTTTGAAGGCTGCGTTATTTAATAAAGGACTTTACATCTGTTTTCTCCCACGCTGCTCCACACAACACATAAGGTCAGCGCATTTATGTTCCTTGCATCTTATAGCCAAGGGAAGGCCAGCTCAGTAGGAAGTGTGCTCACCTAGAGTCTCTCCTGGTACGTGCAGCATGTGGACACAGATTGGCCCACTTTTTGCTTCTATGCTGGGTCCCCATAACTTGAAGGCACGTCTCTCATTTTGGAAAGTGAGGCAGATGAGATGAGGCAGCTTTGAGCTGGGTTTCGAAAGGTCTGGGCCACAGCTGACTGCCATCTGCAGTGCTGCCTGCATTCTCGGGAACTGAGGAGCTGCTTATCACCATACTTCAGCCCTCTAGTCAGGAAAAGGGCTCAGCTAGTGAACAGCTCACAGGAATGAGGGCATTTACCTGGGACCAGAAACCGTGTCTGAGGACAGCTCTGCCCACTTCCTCCTTTTCAGCCACAGAGACAGGATGCTCCAGAAATGCTGAGGGTTCCTCATGGGGCAGAACTTCTCATAATGTGCACACAAGTCCCCTGGGGTCTTGTCCGATGGCTGACTAGGTTGCAGATGGCTGAAATTCCACATTTCTAATCAAACTCCCAGGAAGCACTACTGCCCCCAGTCCTTGACCAAACTAGGCAAGAAACTCAGTGACAAGAAACCCTTCTCAGGATGCCCCTGGCTTTCAAGCCCAAGTCCAGGCTTTTTACTGCAGCTCCTATGGTCTGCTTGACTCGACCCCCATTTCCAGCCTCTGCCTCCATCTTCATTACTGCATGGTCCCCTGATTCTCAAAAGACCCATATCCAGAAAATTTAAAGAACTCCAACAAGTCCACTAAAAAAACTACAAACAGTCCCATAGAAAAACGAATACGAAACTGGACGAGGCATCTTATGCTTGCTGTTTGAGGGGCACGCAAAAACTACCAGGTGGAGGGGCTGCTGTTGACCTTCTCAATCCCGCTGGGCAGAAGCCGCCTTCAGGGGAAGCCTCAGGTGGGAAGCTGAATCCATGGAACCCACAGAAAGTTGCCTTGGGGCTGATCCTGAATTCACTGGTCCGCCTGACGACTGAGCTCCCCCGGGGACAAGGACACGAGCCCACACCCCTCCCCCTGCGGCGGACGCTATACTAACAAGCTTAACATGGAGCCAGCTGGCAAGAGAGAGCCATCAGGAGGGTCCAGTAAGGGTGGATTTGGAGTGGAGAGGCAATACATTGAAAACTGGCCCAGGGGCAAAGAATGGTCATGAATCGGGAGTTCTTTACACTACTCTTGAACACTTCTATATGTTTGAAATTACTCCTAAATTTAAAAACTATATTAGGAGAACGCCATTCGCTGAAATTTGTCAAAATAAGACGCTGGGGAGGATGCTTTCTTGATTTAAAAAATTGCACTGGACTCTAGAAGAGAATTTGATTTTGGTCTTCAGTTCTTCTGAGCTTTAAAAGATTTTTATTTCTTTTAATTTTTAAATTTTTATATATCTTCTCTGTGCTAGGTCTTTATTATAGCATTCAAGCTTCTCTAGTTGAAGCTCGAGGGCTCTCTCTAGTTGCAGCATGCTGGTTTAGTCATCTTGTGGGATACGGGATCTTAGTTCCCCAACCAGGGATCAAACCTGAGTCCCCTGCATTGGCAGGTGGATTCTCAACCACTGGACCCCCAGGGAAGTCCCTGTTTTAATTTTTCTAAAAGAAGGTTAGGAAGTAATGGAAGGAACCAAACTTGGGTCACCCACCTGCATGCAATAAACAATGTACAGACACCAAGGAAAGTTCAGCACGTATTGCAGGGCTCCAAGCAAGGAGTCCAGGAAGCTAGTGCTCAAAGACCCTGACTCTTCAATGGCTTTCAGGGAAAGGTTTTTAAAGACAGGGTGAGGGAGGGGGATTGTGGGGTGCATGACCAGCTTATGGACAGTCTTCTGATTGGCAGGTGGTGAGGTAATCAACTGTCAACGTCATCAACCATCTGGTTCCAACCAGCCTGGGATCCATGCACTTGCGGACTTGCGGGCAGCAAACAGTTAACTTCCTCCCCCTGGTGGGGATTTCAGTATCTGCAAAACAACTCAGGATGGGCTCAGAGTATTCTCTACAGCCCTGGAGGTAGAGCTAAAGGTTCTTGACTTTGTTTAGTGGGCTAGACTGTTATCATTTTGTCTTGCTTGACTGTTTTCCTGTCTTTCTGCATTTTCTCACTTCTCTAATTTATTCTTTGGAACTCAGGAAAGGCGTAGGAGGCTAAAGGTTTTCTATAGACAAGAGGCAGGCAGAGGACCCTGAGGAGAGGGGTAGGTATCCAAGGGGCATCTGGTATCTGATGGCTGGGTCATGTAACTGCTCCTTCCTCATCTTACAGAGAATGCCTCAGAACTGAGCGGTGTCTCAGAACTCCTGACTGTGGTGGAGGGCCGTGTGCCACTTCCGGGGCACCCATGAAGAACCCCACTCAATCCGGAAAGGAGAGGAGGACAGTGGGGGTGGGGGTTGGGGGTTGCCCCAAGTAACAGGAGGAGTTGATGGGCTTCTCTTGGCAAAGAGGACAAAGATGTAACCAGAGGGGAGATAAAATGACGGGAAGGCATTTGTTCACCAGAATTCCAGGTGATGTAGACGAGCATGTTTCTGGGACGTAGACCCTGATAGGGAAGTGTGTGTGTAGGGGGTGCTGTCTGCTGAAGGCATTTCAGGGAAGAAGATGGCACAGAAGCTGCTTGGGCTATGAGGAAGGAAGGAAGGGATGGAGAAAGGGGCGGGGGGGCAGGGAGAGAGGAAAGTCTTCTTTCCAGAAGCTTCTGCCCCAGTGGAGGAACCAGAGAACCTCTCCCTTCCCCAGCCTCCACCCCCATCCTCTCTGCATGCTGACTCAGAGCGCTAATAAGGATTCAAGTTTATGTCAAGGTGTTTTCTCCCAGATTGCACTGAGCTGGATGCTGCATATCTGCACCCAGATGGAGTCCTGGATTTTATTCAGGCGACGCTTATTTCGTGGCTCAACAACCCAAAACTCAGAAATGTGTCCAGGCCAATAAGCCTCAGAGGTGAATCTCCAGTCTCCATTGTCTGATTCTTTCTTTTCTTTCATTCCGAACTTTCCACAAAACAAAAAAAACCCCCTAGTTTTGTGAATACAGTATTTTATGCAGGTATTACTATTGATAATATTTATTCAGAACTTGAACAGTGCTCATGCACACTTAAAGAACAATATTAAATGGGGTGAAAGCTGTTTACTTACTGTTAGGCTCATGAAAAAATTATAAAAAGGGAATGACAGCAACAAAAGCAGGAACCACAGCCTGGGAGACAACTATTTAAAACCCCTAGATCATAAGAGCGTCCCCATAGCCCATCTTAGCAACCAGCGCCAGCACAGGCACGTGAACCAGGCCTGGTCAATCAGAGTGGGTCTCTAGACTTTGCCCCGCCCCTTTCCACGTGGGAGCCCCCAGCCAGCAGCAGGCACACCTGCGGGTGATGAGGCCACGGGTGGCTGAACCTGATGGAAGTCTTTCTGAGAAATGGAAAGACAGATGCCTGATGACATCATTTTAATCCCCTGGGTACACACACACACACACACACACACACACACACACACACACACACCCCTGAAGCTCACTGTTCCCTTAAGGTTTTAAAGTACATGAGCCAATAAATTCTTTTATTTTGTATAAGTCTGTTTAAATTGGTTTTGGCCACTTAACAGTGATGACTAATATATATCTAATTAAAAGGTTATAGGTACAGTCAAAAGAACAGTTTGTAACAACAACAAAAATGTCTATAAAAACGCAGGGAAACATGGAATGGTAGAAAATATTCCTAAGTGAAAACAGCAAAATGGAAGGTTATAGCTCTGCAGACAAATGAGGGAATTGAGAATGAAAAAGAAAGAAAACTCAGTGGGTTACAGGAAAAATCTATTTTACAATGCAACCTTGAAGAAGGGTCTCCAGCAGGCAGTAACGCCCAAAGCAAGAAAAGCACAGGAAGAAAATTCTCCAGCAAAATAACTAGCAGTTGTCAGCCTTGACTGGGGCACTATTTTCTTCCCTTACTTTCCTGAATTTTAAAAGGTTGTGCTGAACGTCCATGCATGACTTCTAAAATAGCAGCTGAAACACAGAAAAGAAAAAAAAAAGATGTAAGATGGGTGAACTGGGAAGTGAGAAGAGTTCTTACAGGTTCCGAGGTCCTGAGGAGCTCCAAGAATTTGCACTTGGTGAGGAGGACAGAGGGGCCCCTTCCTAATGCAAATCTGGTTGAGCAGGTTCCAGTGACATCCTTTTTTTGTGCAAACCTCCAGGAACTTCTCTGGCAATTACTGCCCAGGCGAGGGAGGGGAAGGACAGAGAAGGGCAACCCGACCTGAGTTGATACACAGAGAGAACACAACATACCCTCCATCTCAGAAGCCCTTGTGTCTGATGTCAGCACTTAACCTAGAGCCTGGCATCAACAATGCAAGAGAGTAAGTGTGAGGGGAGGAGACACTGGAGTCCAGGGAGTGAGTTTCATGCCGGAAGGAAGAGTGGGGACCGACTGACTCCCACTAGCAGACACTGTGGCACTCACCAGCTGCCAGTGCCCTGGTGACCCTTGTGGGCCTGCCAGCTGGTAAGTCTCCAGGCACTGCTTCTGCCAACCCTGCCCACCCCCTCCCTGGTCCCCGTTGATTCCCCTCAGAGACCCCAGGTTCAATTGCCTTCATCTTCCCCTGTCACCTGAGATCCAGCATCCCCACGCGTGGTTGGTGGCATAGGCACAGTCCCCATGGTTCCTTCCAAAGAGGAGCTTATAGGCTTTTTTTCTTGCAAGAGTTTCTGAAAAAAAAAAAAAAAAACACAAAAACACCAAGCAGAGTGAAGCTACCGGGGCAGCTCAGGTTGGAGATCCAGGCCCAGGCTCCCAGGTCAGGCTTCTCAGCTGTCATTCTGACTCCCTCCACATTGCTGCAAGCATTTGGCAAGTTATATAAGCTCCTTATGAACACCGCAGTCTGGGAGGTTAAACAGAAGAAATGTATTTTCTCATAGTCGTGGAGGCTGCAAGCCTACATTCAGGTGCTGGTCGGTTGGGCTCCTGGTGAGGACGCCTCCTGGCTGGCAGACATGGCCTTTCCTCTGTGCCGGTGTAGGCAGAGGAGAGCGCCCCCTGTGTTCCCGCCTCCTCTTATAAGGACACCAGTCCCGAGGATTACAGCCCCAGTCCTACAACCTCATTCAACCCCAGCCACCGCCACCCCCACCACAGATCCCAGCAACAAAAAGTCACCTTTGGGCTTAGCACTTCTATGTATAAAGGGGGATACATTTCAATCCCAACACTCCCTGGGACTCAGTGTCCTCTTCTGTACCGCTGGGAAGACCCTCTTCCCAGTACATTGGAAGTCAAGAAGCACTGATGGATGTTATGTAGCAACTTGGATGGGACGGGAATTTGGGGGAGAGTGGGTACATGTGTATGTACGGCTGAGGCCCTTTGCTGTCCACCTGAAACTGTCACATAGTTAATCGGCTATACTCCAATACAAAATAAAAAGTTGTTTTTCTAAATGAAGAAAAGTTAAAAAACAAAAAGAAGAAGCATTTATGGGAAAACAGAAGGCATGACAGGTCTGTCCAGAACAGTGTCAAGACGCACTTGATGCTGTTTGGATCTCCAGACGCCCCGCATCCTCGGGCATAGGCAGGCACGCTGTACACACACTGGCTTTCTCATCACCCCTCCCATAGGCCCCAGTGCCCAGAAACCCAGTTAAAGCTTTCCCCCCGCTCTGTGCCACCCACGAGAGACCACACAGCCTCACCCTCTGCTGCAGGCTCTCGTAGCGCTGGGTGAGTTGTGTCAGCTGCCTTTCCAGCTCCCGAGCCTGGGCCCTTAGCTCTTCCGCAAGCTCTGTTCTGGCTCCCTCCTTCAGCTGCTTCCAGTCCTTGAGGAGGGAGGCCAAGTCCACGCTGAGGGAAAAGCCAGCCATCGCACTGCCCAGCAAGTGAGCCTTGGTTTTCATCACCAGCGTGGTACCTTCAAAGGCCCTTTGCACCTGCCTGCTCCTTCGGGCTGAGATCTGGCCAGTGGTCAGGAGGCGCTTGGAAGCAGTGGCCAGGCGTGGGTCGGCCTTGGTGATCTGAAAGGCACGGATGCTCTTCTGAACACCCTCGATGGCACTTCTACAATTCTGAATCACCTTTCCAGCGGCCATGATGTAGTCCACCCAGGCTCACCTGACTTTTCGGCCACAGGAGGGCATTAGGCTACCGACCTGAGCTTGGGCTTCTTGACTATGAAAACGTTCCAAAACATTGGTCAAGATACTGGTGACCTCCCCTGCTGTCCCCAAAACTCTACCTGCAGTGGAGAGCGCCAGGCTTCCCCCTGCTGTCGCCGGAGCAAGGACTAAGCCCAGGATGCTCATGGCTCCGGAGACCACAGTGATGGAATTGGCCACCACGCTGGTCTTGGTGAGAGTTTTGTGTGTTGTGTCAATGTGGTCTGCAAGGGCATGGAGCTTCTGGATGTCCATGTCCAGCCCCCCTTTCAAGTTGGGAAACTCTTCCAAAAATATTCTTTCTTCAGCTGACAGGTCACTGTCTTGCGGCTTCACATCGTCACATGGAAGAATGTCATCCATGTCCCTGTGGATGAGTGAAATAAAGATTTCCAGTCCCCCAGATGGAAAAGCCAAATTTGCAGCCAACCCCACGTGGTTTCTGGATCTTCTTGCCACTCCAAACTTTACATTCTCCTTGCATCTTCCTAGCATCTCTGTTACCTCTAACCCAACTATTAATAAGAAAAGTCCCAGAGCATCCTTAGGAGCTGCTAATTTGCTTCAGAGAAGAAACATATAACAGGGGCATCTGGAAGGAAATGAGAGAAATGGAGCCTTGGCCAAAGAGACGGAGGAAACGATTAGTGTCAAGGGACTTTTTCAACCTTGTTCAAAGAGGCTAGAAATGTAACTGAGGTGGGGCAGCGGGAGATGCTAAGATCCGAGCCACGATCAGGAGCCTGGGACTAACTGGGGGCAGGGAAAGGTCTGAGGAAAGTAGGAGGAAGGGAGACCAGGTGCTGGGCGGGAGGTTGGGAGCCCTGTACACGGAGGGGCGAGTCAGCGGGAAGGGGCACCGTACTGTATAGCGCACCCTTCACTTGGAAGACCTTGAACTCGGTTACTGCGCTGTGCCTTTGTTTCTCTCAGGAGTTGCGCACTGAGAGGGCTGAGATAAATGATCGCTAATGTTCTGACTGTTCTCCTTGGCACTTGGCTGGCTTTCCTCCCTCTCTTAAGCAGATTGATTCTTCACGGGAGAAGTCAGGGACAAGAGGACCCCTTCCCCTTCCCCTCCCCCACCCACTCCGTGTCCTTAGGCAGTACCGAGGGATCTTCACCGGCTTGGCTGAGTGTGGCCTCCTCCATGGGAGAGCAGTCTGGGGGGTGAGGAAGAAAGCCTGCTCCCTCAAGTGCTTTCCTCAAGCTCAGGGCCCTGGGTGCGACTCCTTCAGGGCGAGCTGAGCAGGCCAGGTGAGGCCCACAGGAGGATATCAGAGCCAGAAGGAGCCCTGGGGAAGATCTAAGCTTCCTCCTTTACTTTTCTGTGGTGGAAGCAGAAGCCCAGATGGAACGTGAAAGTGTTAGTCACTGAGTTGTGTCCAGCTCCTTGGCATCCCGTGGACTGCAGCCCACCAGGCTCCTCTGTCCATGGGATTCTCCAGGCAAGAATACTAGAGTGGGCTGCCATGGACAGAGGAGCCCGGTGGGCTACAGTCTATAAGGTCGCGGAGTCGGCCACGACTGAATGGCTGAGTATGCATGCATCCTACGTTAGGCAACAATGCCTCCTGACACAGAGAGAACTACAATCTAATTCTGTTACACATGTGTAGCTCACCTGATTCCCTCAGGAGATATTGGCTGATGGCCTGTGTGGGGCTGACGATGCTATGTCTGCTGATGAACGCACGCTGGGGCTTAAATTCATGAATGAGGCAATGTTAAAGGGCTTTTTTGGTGATACATTAACCTCACAGAGGTGAGGTCCAAGGGGGCAATTTCTGCCCTCCCGGGGTCAGGTACCTAACAAGAACTTGACTTGTGCTCCAAAATAGTGTAAAACATGGAATAGTTTTCTCCCAGGGACATATCTTCACATACATAATGGAGACCAGTGAGAAGACAGGCCTCATTTATGGCTGTTCTCTTGGAACCCATTTGTCACATGTCGTGAGAATGCCTAAGCATTTCTGTAGAAGTCGCCCTTTTCCCAGGGACACAGGGCTCTGGATTACCTTTGCAAACTGACACCAGTCTTGCAGGCTTTCCCTGCCTACCTGTCCAGCAGGTTCTGTGGCACCAAATCCATGCTCATTTTGTCCATGGGAGAATGAGAGCCGTCACCATGACTCAAAGGGTTTTCTGGGTGAAGACACAGAAAACAAGTTTACTGCACGGCCCATGAAATTGTATGAAATTCAAGTGTGGGGACTTCCTTGGCAGTCCAGTGGTTAAGGTTCCATCCACGCTTCCAATGCAGGGCACACAGGTTCAATCCCTGGTCGGGGAACAAAGATCCCACCTGCTATGGGTTGTGGACAAAAAGATTTTTAAAACTTCAAAAAAGAAACTCAAGTGTGGAGGGATTTTAGATGATGCAAAATCCACATAATAATGACATAAAGGACTAAATATTTGAAAACTGTTGTTTTTACATTATATGTTTAGGTGAGCTTATATAGGATAAATACATGAAACAAAGTCCTCAGCTTGATAAATTTTGATGTCACACATCCGAGTCATCACCACCCAGATCGAGATAAAGGACAGAAGGTTTCCTTAACCCCAACCCAGTCAACATGCACCCCACCACACGGGTGATCACTACTCTGATTTCTATAACCTTTAATTTGTTTGCCTGGTCTTGAATTTCACGTCAATGGCGTCAGTTGTTTGGTTTCTTTCACCCAACACAATGTGAAATTCTTTCATGTTGTCATGGTTTTAAAAACATTCAGTAGCTTCAAAAAATGAGAGGGCTTCCCTGATGGCTCAGTGGTAAAGAACCTGCCTGCCAATGCGGTAAACACTAGTTCATCCCTGATCGGGGAAGATCCCACCTGCTGGGGAGCAACTGAGGCTGTGCCACAGCTACTGAGCCTGAGCTCTAGAGCCTGGTGACTGCAACTACTGAAGCCCGCACGCCCTCGAGTCTGTGCTCTGCAACAAGAGAAGTCACCGCAGTGAGAAGCCCCCATTAGCCGCAGCTAGAGATAAGCTCTCGCAGCAACGAAGACCCAGCACAGCCCCAAATAAATAATGCTAGAAATACACTACAAAGCAAATGTCAAGCACCTGGGAAGTGGAGGAGCCCCATGTGATTCCAGTCAGTCTCGAGCAGTGGATCTCCATCAGGGATGAGCTTTCTAGTGGTGATGCCCATAGACATTCAGCAGTGGGCATCAGGGGACACTGCTCCTGGCGCCTAGTGGGTAGAGGTCAGAGATGCTGCTAAACACCCTACCATGCACAGGATGGCCCCCACAGCAAAGAACAGTCCAGTCCAAACCGTCAGTGGTGCTGAGGCTGAGAAACCCTGGAGGAGCCCCAGTCTTTACCAGCAGCTCCTGAAAGCTCCCCCATTTTCCCTATTATTCCTACTAAATGAAGAGCTAAAGTGACAGCAGGGAGCCCTGTGGTCCTACCAGGTCCCATCCTTTCACCACTGACCTTCTCTCGGGAGATGTCAGAGGATGTTATGTTGGGAGAGGGATGGAAATGATGGGCGAGGATTAGAGAAGTCATTTTCATATGACAGCTGATATGTATGAGACTTTCTTTGTTGTTTGGGGAGCCTTCAGCTATGCCGTATTCTGTCCCTTCCCCTCAAACCAATTCCCTCATATACACCATTGATGTCAGAGAAGTTGGATACTCTGGAACACAGCTTTGAGATAATCCCCTTAATCTTTATCACCAACCGGTGCCCCTCAAACTCCCTAAATAAGCGTACAACCCAAGAAACACTGCAGGTGGCAATTTTGAGACAATTCATCTGGCATCTTTTCCTATAAACATGATACCCCTAAACTGCTCTTGTAGACAACAGCTAGGGAAATGCCTTGGCCCGTGATGTCGCCTATGTTCTGGGGTCCAGGGCCTCTCTCTCTCTCTGTCTAGGATCCAAGGGTCCCCAAACAATGGAGGGGAAGATGCAGTTTGGTTGGTCTAATCACATGCTTAGTCATGTTTTTATTTAAACTTCAAATGACCTCTGAGGGAGAGATTTCTATCCTGATTTATCAAGTAAAGAAGCTGAATTTCAGACCCAAGCTGACTCTAGGAGCTGGCCGGATGGGGATTTGAACGGGATGGGGGTTCCTGACAGTAACTCTTTTTCCCAAACCAACTGCAGGGGCAACCTCTTGGGCCCATTGTCCTTTAGAAGTGAGGCCCTAGAGTAGCCCTCCTCCTGGGTCTCCTGGCCCACCTGCTCTCAGTGAAGCACTCACCGTGGCCTCAGGTCCCAAGGGCCTTCCTTCGTCTCCCCTCCAGGGGCCTCGGATCCACCGGAGGGCTGTGAGCGTCTAGGCTGCAGGAGGACAAATACACAGTGCAGAGTCTCCAGCTGGCTTTGCTCATCATGGGAAGGACCCGAGGCTCTAATTGCAAAACTGGATTTCAAGTTCAGTGAGGCAGGCACAGAAGTGTCAATGCCAAAGCAGCTCTTGGGTTGGGGGGGGTGCGGTGGGGGGAGACCCCCTGGGGCTTATTGAGCAATGGCTTGCACTTTTACTTTCCTTTCTGCTTCTTTCTCTATGTGCAATGAGGGAGCTAGCTGAATCTGAGTCAGGTCCGGTCTCGCCTCTCCTGGGCCCAGCAGTTCCAAGAGCAGAGCGAGGGTGCTTACGTCCTGCAATGACTCTGAAGTCAAGCAGACCATCTGGAGCTGTGTCACTGTGAGCCGCTTTCTCAACTGCCTTTGGCCTTGATTCCCCATCTGTGAAATGGGTATTTAGTAAAACAGCCCTTGTGGCAGAGAGCCATTGTGAGGAGCCCAGGAGCAAATGAGGCGACGCCCAGCGTGGAACCAACACCTAACAAATGTGTCCATGGTCCTGCCATGAGAGCCCTCTGCCCTCTGAGGAGGGGGTTGACCTCAAAGTCTAAGACCTCTTCTGTGACTGTGAAACGCAAAGGCTCTGGAAAACGGAAACGTTTTTTCATAATTCATTTGGTGGTAAAACCTGACCTGAGCTGGAACAAGTGTATAGTTTTGATGTATCCACCTTCTAAATATTCAGTTTCCCTGCAGAAATATACCTAATGTTTGAACAAGGAGGGTGTTTGGGGCTGATCTCAGGGTTTATATATATATATATATATATATATATATATAATTGTATTTATTTGTTTGTTTTTGTCTGTGCTAGGTCTTCATTGCTGTGTGGGCTTTTCTCTAGTTTGGCGAGTGGGGGCTCCTCTCTAGCTGGGGTACATGAGTGGCTCATCGCAGTGGCTTCTCTTGTTGAGGAACACAGGCTCCAGGCACATGGGCTTCAGTAGTCGCGGCTCCCAGGCTCTAGAGCACCGGCTCTGTAGTTGTGGCTCATGGGCTTAGCTGCCACACAGCATGTGGGATCCTCCCACCCAGGGATCAAACCCTGGTTCCCTGCATGATTCTTTACCACTGAGCCACCAGGGAAGCCCGGGTCTCAGTTTATAACAACCCATGTTGTGTTTGGACTGCTCCTGGGGTCCTCATGCTAACAAGATGCCCTTCAGCAATAACCATCAAAAAACTTAAAAATAAATAAAGGTTTAAGACTTATGTGTTAGTAGCTCAGTTGTGTCCAACTCTTTGCAACCCCATGGACTGTAAAATTACATAAAATTAAAAAAATTTAATTAATTAAATAAAGGTTTATTACTTACAAGACCTGAGGGGGGGGGCGGCGCGTGGTTAAGAGGGGAATGGAGAAAAGACAGAGCAGAAGAGCCTGGGGTTCTGCTTTTACTGGGGTCAAAGGTGGGGGCCCTGAGTCTTCAAGGGCTCCCTCTTTATTGGTAAATTTAAACATAAGAGGGGAAATTGAAGGCACGGGAGCAAGTGGCCCAAATGGTCAGTGATTAAAATCAACCAAAAGCTCTAAAACCAAGGGGCCTCCATGGGGAAGGCAGCTGGCTTTTGACTGAGTGCTGGGGCTACCAATGTGTTTATTTAAGATCACCATCTTCAAAGCGGATGCCTCGGCAATCAAAGATTAAGTCAGGCTCTTGCATTACAAACAACAAAACCCCCAGGTTTAGGGTTTACTCTACAAGAGGGCTTCAGGGGGTGTTGCATAATATATAATGTCTGCACCTTTCCAAAATCCCCCAAATTGGAAACTGAAATGCTTCTGACCCCTTTGACTTGAGATTGTGATCCTGATGCTCCCTCCCATTTTACAAATGAGGAAACTGAGACCTCAAGAGGGTGGGGTGGTTTGCCCCATGGTCATATCGCTAAGAAATGACAGCCCCAGTTCTAGACCCCGTGTCTGTGGGAACAGCCTTTTGGGCAGTCATGGGCTGAGATTTGTGTCTGTGTGTGTGTGTGTGTGTGTGTGTTCACACACAAGCTGGAACCTAGGGTGTGTGGTTTGTTCACATTTATATGTCCAGAGGTCCCAGGCCCTCTCCTCAGCACCCCCTGAGGCCACACTGGGGGCTTTGCTTTGTGGGGGGGCATTGGGGGGAGCCCACCCAGCCAGGCTTGGTCTGCAGGGTGGGGACTGACTGCTTTTCCTGGGCCTGTGAGCAGAAATGAGAAGCTGGAGGACCCTGAGCTGGGACCCGTGGGGACTTCTGTAGCCCTGGTGTCCCGGCCTCCCACACCTGGAGATGCTCTGACCTAAAGCCATCCTGGAGGTGGAATTGACCAACCCTGGGCCACCAGGCCATCCGGGCTTCCTTGCTGTTTTCCCTGGCAACACACCAGTCGTGGCTTCTCCTCAGTCCTGGGAGCCTCAGGGACTGGCCAGCCATTGGACTGAGGGCAGCAGGTGTGTTCGCTACAGTGACTTTTATGAAACCATAGCCCCAAGAGATGCTGGATGAGCCAGTTACCTGTCACCTGCGGGAAACCTGCTTCTCTGGCGAGACAGAAAGCACACCCTGTAACCCAGATGAACATGAATCAGTTCATTTCCTTAAACTCCCCTAACCATCTCCAACTTGCTGGAAAGAAAAAAACTGGCCTCAAGTTCCCTCCATCTCTTGCATATGAAACACATTCTTTTCGGCAATATTTTCTCGACAACCATGGGGTTTGCAGCAGAGAAAGAGTTTACTCACAAGGCAGCCAAGTGAGGAGATAGGAGAATGAATCTCAGACGTGCCTGCCTGAAGACAATGGGCTTGAGATGTTTACGGGATGAAGAAGCAGGGAGATGGGAGGTAGAGGAAAAGGTGAGGTGATCGGGATTCGTGCAAGTGTATCTGGGTCACATCCTTCTCTGGGGGATGTGTGTTGAAAAGTGGAAGCTCTTAGTGTGATCTGAGGGTGTAGTTTGATGTCAAAAGTTTGTTCTTTGAACACCTGAGCAGGTCCAGTTTTAGGGTAGGTGGTCCCTACACGTTTAGCCAGCTTGAAATGGACCAGAGTCAACCTCAAGTTCTTGGAAAACAGCTTAAGCCCACCCACCTATTATTACTTCAACGACCCATATGGGGGGTTAAGAAGTCAGAAAATAATTAAGGCGAGCCTGGTCAGGGAAGGCGGGTTACAAGCGGGGGAGTTTTTAACAAGCTGTTCTTACCTGCTGTTCTGCAACGCAAGCTCAGGAATTTCTTAGTCACCAGTTTCTATTAACTCTATGGGGCACAGTTGCAATATGGGTTTTTTAACACTATCGGGCATGGTTTCAGAGTAAGTCATTTGTGGGTGAGTATTCAGCAAATTCAGGCCCCAATTTCCTATAAGGGCATTAAAAAAAAAAAAAAAAACTCAACTGAGTAAATGTAAGGATCACATTGGCTTTATTCATCAATTCATGAATTGGGTAGTGCCCCATTTAGCAAATAGAAGCTGAGCTGAACTGTAGAAAAGGAAAGGTTTCTCAAGGTGGAAAGAGATAGAAAAAGGAAATTATTAGCAGAGAATGAATGCATTGTTTCAAGCAAAGGGCACCTCTTGAAGGGAACAGAATCACCCCACCAGGCTGATTGATGACAGGTCCCATTCCTGGGGGGTTGATGCTGCAGTTAGGGTAGGTACTAAGTCTTGCTTTGCCATTGTGGGTTTAACCTGAGTGACTCCATTTGGGGGCTACTGTTTCCCTTAAAATATATATATTTATTTACTTATTTTTGGCTGTGTTGAGTCTTCACTGTTTTGCTAGCTTTTCTCTAGTTGCAGCAAGTGGGGGCTACTCTCTAGGTATGGTATGTAGGCTTCTCATTGGGTGGCTTCTCTTGTTGCAGAGCATGGGTTCTAGGGTGCAGGGGCTCAGTATTTGTGGCTCCCAGACTCTAGAACGAGTTGGTGATGGACAGGGAAGCCTACTGTGTTGCAGTCCATGGGGTCGCAAAGAGTCAGACATGACTGAGCGACTGAACTGAACTGACTCTAGAACACAGGTTCAATAGTTGTGGTGCATGGGCTTAGTTAATTACTCTGGGGCATGTGGGATCCTCCTGGATCAGGATCGAACCTGTGTCTCCTGCATTGGCAGGCGATTCTTTACCACTGAGCCACCAGGGAAGCCCTTCTGTTTCCTTTTAACAGGGGCTTTTCCCTTCCTGAAGTTTGCCATGCCCTGGGTGACATCTGGCCGGGGGTGCCTGTGTGGCCCCTCTGGGGTCTGGCTGGCTTGCACAGAGGCCCCCTTTGCCCCACCCTCCAGCTGGGCGCCTCTAGCCTCCTGCTCGTGAAACACCCCCTGGCGTCTCTCTGCTGGCTCCCTGGTGCCAGCCTGGCTCTGAGGAGCTGTAAGCTTCTCAGCCTTTCCACGCCCAGCATCCGGCCCACCCTGAGAACAGGCTCCCATCTCTCTGTGAAGTCCCCTATCCCTCAGCCTGTCTCCCAGGCCTCACTCAGGCCTTGGGGGCTGCAGTGGGAAGATTGGACTCAGGCCAGGGAAGCAGGAGGTGTTTCAGCCCCTCTCTCCACCTAAACAGCAACAGCGTCCTTACTGCTCTCAGCCACCCCCTCCACCCCCCACACCCATTGGGAGGTTTTATACCACTTCTGCCAAGTTTGAGCACAATGGGGAGAAGCTGCAGGTGATTTCTTGCTCTGCCTCTTTCCCTCCCATTCCTGGAAAGCTACTTGCTAAACCAGGACTGGAAATGGTCAGTTTTCATTCCAATCCCAAAGAAAGGCAATGCCAAAGAATGCTCAAACAACCGCACAATCGCGCTCATCTCACACACTAGTAAAGTAATGCTCAAAATTTTCCAAGCCAGGCTTCAGCAGTACATGAACTGTGAACTTCCAGATGTTCAAGCTGGTTTTAGAAAAGGCAGAGGAACCAGAGACCAAATTGCCAACATCTGCTGCTGCTGCTGCTGCTAAGGCGCTTCAGTCGTGTCCGACTCTGTGTGACCCCAGAGACGGCAGCCAACCAGGCTCCGCCATCCCTGGGATTCTCCAGGCAAGAACACTGGAGTGGGTTGCCATTTCCTTCTCCAGCCAACATCTGCTGGATCATCAAAAAGCAAGAGAGTTCCAGAAAAACATCTATTTCTGCTTTCTTGACTATGCCAAAGCCTTTGACTGTGTGGACCACAATAAACTGTGGAAAATTCTTAAAGAGATGGGAATACCAGAACACCTGACCTGCCTCTTGAGAAACCTATATACGGGTCAGGAAGCAACAGTTAGAACTGGACATGGAACAACAGACTGGTTCCAAATAGGAAAAGGAGTACATCAAGGCTGTATATTGTCACCCTGTTTATTTAACTTATATGTAGAGTACATCATGAGAAACGCTGGGCTGGAAGAAGCACAAGCTGGAATCAAGATTGCCGGAAGAATATTAATAACCTCAGATATGCAGACGACACCACCCTTATGGCAGAAAGTGAAGAGGAACTAAAAAGTCTTTTGATGAAAGTGAAAGAGGAGAGGGGGAAAGTTGGCTTAAAACTCAACATTCAGAAAACTAAGATCATGGCATCTGGTCCCACCACTTCATGGCAAATAGATGGGGAAACAATGGAAACAGTGTCAGACTTTTTTTGGCGGGGTGGGGAAGGCTCCAAAATCACTGCAGATGATGACTGCAGCCATGAAATTAAAAGACGATTACTCCTTGGAAGGAAAGTTATGACCAACCTGGATAGTACATTAAAAAGCAGAGACATTACTTTGCCAACAAAAGTCCCTCTAGTCAAGGCTATGGTTTTTCCAGTGGTCATGTTAT
The DNA here is from genome assembly GCF_019923935.1 of Bubalus bubalis. Taxonomy (NCBI): domain Eukaryota; kingdom Metazoa; phylum Chordata; class Mammalia; order Artiodactyla; family Bovidae; genus Bubalus; species Bubalus bubalis. The sequence goes on from NC_059160.1 coordinate 46,312,014, forward strand.
GAGAGTTGGACTGTGAAGAAAGCTGAGCGCTGAAGAATTGATGCTTTTGAACTGTGGTGTTGGAGAAGACTCTTGAGAGTCCTTGGACTGCAAGGAGATCCAACCAGTCCATTCTAAAGGAGATCAGTCCTGGATGTTCATTGGAAGGACTGATGCTGAAGCTGAAACTCCAATACTTTGGCCACCTCATGCGAAGAGTTGACTCATTGGAAAAGACCCTGATGCTGGGAGGGATTGGGGGCAGGAGGAGAAGGGGATGACAGAGGATGAGATGGCTGGATGGCATCACCGACTCGATGGACATAAGTTTGAGTGAACTCCGGGAGTTGGTGATGGACAGGGAGGCCTGGCGTGATGCGATTCATGGGGTCGCAAGGAGTCGGACACGACTGAGCAACTGACTGAACTGAACTGAACTGAAACCATGTGCAACCCTCCCATACCCTGAGGACTTGTCCTCCCATTCTTATTCTTTGGGAAATGAAGCAAGAGATTTAGCCCCCATTGAACAGGATCAGGGTTGGGGGGAGGGGAACAATTTACAAATAAAGGGAACTATGCATTGGGGGTGGAGAAGGAAACGGCAACCCACTCCAGAATTCTTGCCTGGGAAATCCTATGGGCAGAGAAGCCTGGCAGGCTACAGTCCATGGGGTCACAAGAGTCAGACGACTTAGCAACTAAACCACCACCACATGCATTGGGGGGTATTTAAAAAAATATCCTAGTTACACTTGCCAAACACTTAGAGAATTTCTACTGTTAACGAAAGTTAAAGATGTTAAAGTGCTAGTTGCTCAGTCGTGGAGTAGCCCGCCAGGCTCCTCTGTCCATGGAACTCTCCAGGCAAGAATACTGGAGTGGGTGGCCACTCTTTTCTCCAGGGAATCTTCAAAGAAGCAAGCAAATAAACCACAACATTTTCACTACTGTGACCTAACTGGGAATGATAGGATTAAACCAATCTGTTTAATCAGCCAGATTGCAGGAAATCAGAATTTCCTGGTCACCTTCCTTTGGCCCGGGGCCTGGCCCCTTCATTGTTGCTGAAGCATTATCGAGTTGATTATCAGACACTTGTCTGGAGGTATGATTTTATTAAGTCCTTTGAACTGCAAGCAATAGAGATTGATTCTTGGGCTTGTTTATTTATTTGTTTGTTTTAATGCTTGATTCATTCCCTTGATTTGCTAAATCTTAAGGGGACACGAAATAATTGCTTTAGAATATTACATAATCACTCATTTAAATCAAAAGCACAGCAGGGCTCATTTTTACTTGTGTATTTATTTATTGCTTATTCTTGGCTGTGCTGGGTCTTAATTGCTGTGCACAGGCCTTCTCTAGTTGAAGAGAGTGGGGCTACTCTCTAGTTGCGGTGCAAAGGCTTCTCATGTTGCAGAGTACAGGCTCTAGGGCACGTGGGTTTCAGCAGTTGCGGCACATGGGCTCAGTCATGGCAGCTCGAGGATTCTAGTAGAGCTCACTTAACTTAAGAATCTTTTGGAAGCCCTCTAGGGCAGCTCCAGCCTCAAAGGTACAGCTGAACCAGCAAGGCTGGGAGAGACCAGGAAGCAGGCGGCCTGGTAACTTGTCGGGAGCTCGGGACTGAGGCACAAGGCTGCTTCCATCACATGACTCGGCCACTTGTCCGTCTCTTCCACTCCAGTTTTGTTTTCCTGCCAGAGAATCTAATTGGCTAGCTGAGGTCACATGCCCATCCCTGTGTGCTGGGGTATGTCTTAGTTCATTTGGGCTGCTATAACGAAATTATGCAGACTGAGTGGCTTATAAACAACATTTGTTGCTCACAGTCTGGAGGCTGGAAGTCTGAGGTCAGGCAGCCAGGTGGTGAGATTCTGGTGAGAACTAACTTCTCACTTGCCCTCACATGGCGGAAAAGACCAGGAAGCTCTGTGGGGTCTCCTTCTGTTGTTGTTTAGTTGACAAGTCACGTCTGACTCTTTGCAAGTTCATGGACTTTAGCCCACCAGGCTCCTTTGTCCATGGGATTTCTCAGGCAAGGATACTAGAGTGGGTCGCCATTTCCTTCTCCAGGGGATCTTCCTGACCCAGGGATCAAACCCAAGTCTCCTGCATTACCAGGAGATTCTTTACCACTGAGCCACCAGGGGAGCTTGGGGTCTCCTTTACATGTTTTCCTAAATGAACAATGCAAAGAAGTAGAGGAAAGCAACAGAATGGGAAAAACTAGAGATCTCTTCAAGCAAATTAGAGATACCAAGGGAACATATCATGAAAAGATGGGCACAATAAAGGACAGAAATGGTATAGACCTAACAGAAGCAGAAGATATTAAGAAGAGGTGGCAAGAATACGCAGAAAAACTATACAAAAAAAGATCTTAATGACCCAGATAACCACGATGGTGTGATCACTCACCTAGAGCCAGACATCCTGGAATGCGAAGTCAAGTGGGCCTTAGGAAACATCACTATGAACAAAGCTAGTGGAGGTGATGGAATTCCAGTTGAGTTATTTCAAATCCTAAAAGATAATGCTGTTAAAGTGCTGCACTCAATACATCAGCAAATTTGGAAAACTCGGCAGTGGCCACAGAACTGGAAAAGATCAGTTTTCATTTCAATCCCAAAGAAGGGCAATGCCAAAGAATGTTCAAACTACTGTGCAATTGCACTCATTTCACAAGTTAGCAAAGTAATGCTCAGAATTCTAAATGTCAGACTTCAACAGTATGTGAACTGAGAACTTCCAGATGTTCAAGCTGGATTTAGACAAGGCAGAGGAACCAGAGATCAAATTGCCAACATCTGTTGGATCATAGATAAAGCAAGAGAATTCCAGAAAAACATTTACTTCTGCTTCATTGACTACACTAGAGCCTTTGACTGTGTGGATCACAACAAACTATAGAAAATTCTTAAAGAGATGGGAATACCAGACCACCTGACCTGCCTCCTGCAAACCTGTATGCAGGTCAAGAAGCAACAATTAAAACTGGACATGGAATAATGGACTGTTTACAAATTGGGAAAGGAGTATTTCGAGGCTGTATATTGCTACCCTGTTTATTTAACTTACATGCAGAGTACATCATGCAAAATGCCAGAATGGATGAAGCACAAGCTGGAATCAAGATTTCCGGGAAAAATATCAATAACTTCAGATATGCGGATGAAACCACCCTTACGGCAAAAAGCAAAGAGGAACTAAAGAGCCCCTTGATAAAGGTGAAAGAAGAGAATGAAAAAGCTGACTTAAAACTCAACATTTCAAAAAACATCACAGCATCTGGTCCCATCACTTCATGGCAAATAGATGGAGAAACAATGACAACAGTGACAGGCTTTATTTTCTTGGGCTCCAAACACTGCATACAGTGCCTGGAGCCACGAAATTAAAAGACACTTATTCCTTGGAAGAAAAACTATGACAAATCTAGACAGCATGTTAAAAAGCAGAGACATTACTTTACCAACAAAGGTCTATCTAGTCAAAGCTGTGGTTTTTCCAATAGTCACGTATGGATGTGAGGGTTGGACCATAAAGAAGGCTGAATGCTGAAGACTTGATGCTTTTGAGCCATGGTGTTGAAGAAGACTCTTGACAGTCCCTTGGACTGCAAGGAGATCAAACCAGTCAATCTTACAGGAAATGAATCCTGAATATTCGTTAGATGGACTAATGCTGAAGCTCCAATACTTTGGCCGCCTGATGCGAAGAGCCAATTCATTAGAAAAGTCCCTGATGCCGAGAAGATTGAAGGCAGGAGAAGAGGACAATAGAGGATGAAATGATTGGATGACATTACCAACTCAATGGACATGAGTTTGAGCAAGCTCCGAGAGATGGTGAAGAACAGGGAAGCCAGGCGTGCTGCAGTCCATTGGGTTGCAAAGAGCTGGACACAACTGAGTGACTGAACAACAACAAATCTCATTATGGAGGGCTCCATCCTTGTGACCTGCTCAGCTGCTAAGTTGTGTCCGACACTTTGAAACCCCACCGACTATAGCCCAACACGCTCCTCTGTCCATGAGATTCTCCAGGCAAGAATATTGGATGGGGTTGCCATTTCTTTCTCTAGGGGATCTTCCTGACCCAGGGATTGAACCCACATTTCCTGTGTCTTACAACCTAGTCACCCCCAAAAGCCCTGCCCCCTAATAACCTCACATTGGTTGCAGAATTCCAATTTGTAAATGTCGGTGGTGGAGGGCACAGACATTCAGGCTACAACAGGGTGATGGGCATGAAGATGAGATTTGTTGGTCAGCACACCCACCAGCACTATGTGGGATGGAGGAGAGGCAATTACTCAACAGAAAGGGCGCTGATCCCAGAAAAGACCAAGAGAGGCTGTTGTGCAGGCAAATGCGACAGGTGCTCATGGCATCTCATCCTTTGCTCATATTGGTGTCTGATTCCATTTATATGGCATGTCTAGAAGAGGCAGATGTGTAGAGACCAAAGTGGACTTGTGGTTGCCCAGGGAGGCGTAAGGGAGGAATGGGGAGAGACTGCTCATGGGTATCAGGTTTCCTCTGGGGATGATGAGAATGTTCTGGAATTAGATAGTGTGACATCTGCACAACTCCATGATCATACGAACACCCCCGACTTGCTCCTCTTATGAGTGAACGGTATGATATGTGAATTTATCTCAGTGAAGTTGAGCTGTTTTTTCAAAGGCCAGCTTCCTTTTTCAACTTCCAATTTAATATACTAAGTGAACTGGGTGAACTGGTGGAGGCTTTTTTTTGAGGGGATACCAAGCTAACCTTTCTAAAGGAATAGAGCCAGAAGTCATAGAATTATAAGCAAGCAGTTAAGTTATGGGGTCCCCAGAGACGACGGCCAGGAATGGCTTTCTTGATATAAGAGAAACTAGTTTGGCCTAAGCCATTTTGTGATGTAAGCCTAGCTGCAATACTTGCCCTTGAACTGTTCTCAGTAATCAATGATCTGAAGGAAAGTGAGGGACCACAGGAACAAAGGAAAGCAATCAAGAAACAATAGTTTAGCATTAAAACTGAGTCTCAGTTCCTCAAGGGATTTTCATAATAATGTATCTTTGAGTTTTGCTCAACTAAGCCCCCCACCCATGTGGAAGACAGAATGGTGATGTTGACCCTTCTGACACGAACTGAACTGACTGACATGAATCAACTAGAGCTTGGAGTCTGTCAACCTTTCAGTTCAATTTAATTCAGTCTCAGTCGTGTCCTATTCTTTGCAACCCCATAGACCACAGCACGCCAGGCTTCCCTGTCCATCACCAACTCCCAGAGCTTGTACAGACTCATGTCCATTGAGTCAGTGATGCCATCCAACCATCTCATCCTCTGTCATCCCCTTCTCCTCCTGCCTTCAATCTTTCCTAGCATCAGGGTCTTTTCCAATGAGTCAGCTGTTCATATCAGGTGGCCAAAGTATTGGAGCTTCAACTTTAGCATCAGTCCTTTCAGTGAATATTCAGGACTGATTTCTTTTAGGATTGAGTGGTTTGTCAACCTTTGCCCCAATGCTATGCTGAATTCTTCCCTGCTCAAGCCTCTTCATGAATATTCATGTACCTTAGCTTAAAACGTTCCTAATTTTCATGTTCAGGAAGACACTGCTTTGGGAAAGATCTCTGGTGTTCTCTTTACTTACTGTAAGTAATAAATCTTTCCTTCTCCTGATCTCTTTCACTTTCACTTTCCTGATCTCTGGTTTGGTTGTATCTATTGGCTCGACATGGACCAAGAGATGACCCTGGATTTCAGGTAACAGGCTCATGTGTTCTGGTTATTGGGAGAAACTGAATGTGGACTAGAACTTATACAGGATCCTTTGAGTAGCATCCTGCCCCACCCCTCCTGCAGTCACTAGAGTCTCAGGTCCTGGCGGTGAGCAGGGGTAGAGCTGGGCTCCCCATCACCACCACATGACGTCCCCCTAGATACCTCGCGATCATTAGAATGGTTATTATTTTTAAACTAAAGAAAATGAGGGAGAATTCCCTGGTGGTCCAATGGTTAAGAATGTACTTTCACTGCTGACGGCTTGGGTTCAATCCATGGTTGGGGAACTAAGATTCCACAAGCTGCTTGGTGTGACCATAAATAAATAAAATTTTAAATTAAAAAAAAAAAGAAAATGAGTGTTGGCAAGGACATGGTGAAACTGGACACTCGTATATTACTGATGGGAATGTAAAATGGCACAGCTGCTGTGGAAAACAATATGGAAGCTCTACAAAAAAATTAAAAATAGAATTATCATTTGACCCAGCAATTCCACTTCTGGGAATACACCCAAAAGAATGGAAAGCAGGAACTCAGAAATATTTGTACAGCCACATTCATAGCAGTGTTAGTCATAGTAGCCAAAAGATGGAAGCAAGCAAGTGTCCATGTAAAACAAAGTCCTCCCTAAAACTGAGTTCGTCCGTCAAGTTTACGATTAACCTCTCTATCCAAAAACAATTATTCTCTTTCTTGTCCCACACCTGTTATCCTTGAGACTGAGGAGTATCAAAGAAAAGGGAAGGATTGAAACCAAACAAGACCCTAAGGGACCCTTCTGGGTACAAAAGCCTTTCCATGTCCCCTATTTCTTATTTATAGGAAAAAGGCTTCAGTCTTCTAAATCTTTCCTGAGTTCCAAAGGGCAGATAAGTTAATAGATTACTAATTAGGAGGGAGGGAACACAGAAACAAAGAGAAAGCAGTCAAGAAACAATAGTGCAGCAGTAAAAAAGTCCTAGTTTCTCCTCAAGGGATTTGCTTAATCCGACAGACAACTCTGAGTTCTTCTACTGGAGCGGGCTCCCACCCACGTGGCCAACGGTGACTTCAGGTCTGCAGGAGCACTGAGACCCCAGCCTGGATGGAACCTGAGGTTGCTGCCTGAGATTCCTGGAGCCCCACCCTGTTACCTCCCACCGACCAATCAGAAGGAGGTCACACACCCTGCAACCCTCCCCCTAGTTTTCCCTTTAAAAACTCTTCCCCCCAAAACCAACAGGGAGTTTGGATTTTTGAGGATGAATCACCCATCCTCCTTGTTCAGACCTGCAGTAAACTTTTCTCTGCTCCGAACTCCAATGTTTTGGTTTGTTTGACCTTGTATTTCTTTGGGCACATGAATTTGGATTGACAACACAAGGAAAGCAAACACGCACACACACACATTTGAATATTATTTAACCTTTAAAAAGGGAGGGAATTCTGACACATGCTACAACACGGATGAGCCTCGGAAACATTATGCTCAGTAAAATAAGTGAGAGACAAATACTGCACAATTCCACTTTGATGAGGTCCCAGTGAAACTATGTAACTCAGATTGGGACTTGAACTTACAGTCTTTTAACTGAGATCACACATTTGGTTTCAGGACTTAATGAAGCTCAGAGGTTCTTGTTGTCTCACTGCAGAAAGAATTCAGAGAGAGGCAAAGTGATAGGTAAGAAGTGGATTTATTTAGAGAGAAACACACTCCATAGACAAAGTGTGGGCCATCTCAGAAGGCCAGAGCACTGCAAGGCTATGGGGTTATCAGGTTGGATAATTCCATAGGCTGATCAGTGGGAGGATTATTCCAACAGTTTGGGGGAAGGGGCTGGGACTTCCAGGAATTGGGCCACTTTTGGGCCTTTGATGGGTGGCCTCAGAATTGTCATGGTGCTAGTGGGTGTAGCATTTGGCTTGCTCATGTGTTAAACAGTGAGTTTATATTGAGGCTCAAGGTCTAGTGAAAGCTGACTTGTCGGCCATTTTTAACTTGCTGCTGCCGCCATTTTTAACTTACTTGGTTCTAATCAGTTTATGTCATGTCCTCGGGCTATGTCATTCTTTTAGAGTTTGTACCCTGCCCCCTTCCCTCCTATTTCACCTGGAGTAGTCCAATTCATAGAGACAGAAGTAGAATGCTGGTTACCAGGGGCTGGTGGGGAGGCGGGAAGGGGAAGATGTTGTTTAATGGGGACAGAGTTCAGTTTTGCAAGATGGAAAGGGTTCTGTGAATGGATGGTGGTGATGGTTGCACAACCATGTGAATGTACTTAATGACTGAATGGTACACTGACAAATGGTGAAGGTGTTAGATCTCCCAAAGGACACGCCACTCTATGCTCTTTGAGGTTCTCTGTTAGGCGAGGGCCTCAGCTGAACACAGGGGCTCCCTCCCAACCCTGACCTATTGGAAAATGGCCCAGCCCAGCTGCTAACTTTTGAACTGTAGTGCTGGAGAAGACTTTTAAGAGTGCTTTGAATTGTAAGGAGATCAAACCAGTCAATCCTAAAGGAAATCAACCCTGAATACATTGGAAGGACTAATGCTGAAGCTGAAGCTCCAATACTTTGGCCACCTGATGCGAACAATCGACTCGTTGGAAAAGACCCTGATGCTGGGAAAGATTGAAGGCAGGAGGAGAAGGGGATGACAGAGGATGAGATGGTTGGATGGCATCACAGACTCCATGAACATGAGTTTGAGCAAACTACAGGAGATGGTGAGGGACAGGGAAGCCTGGCATGCTGCAGTCCATGGGGTTGTAAAGAGTCAGACATGACTTAGCAACTGAGTAACAGCAACAGCTGCTTACTGGCTCCTCCTCCGACCCAGGACAGGAGAGTCAGCAACCTGAATCCCACTGGGCGGCTCAGAGCAGGACTCTCAGGCCCAAGGTTATAATAGTCCCGAACTGTGACTCCATGTTCATGGCCCCGAAAGGCATCCTTTGGCAGCTCCATTGTCCCTGACTGGGGCAGTGACCGTCCCTGGCATGAGGGACGGAGAAGGGGACCAAGGAACACTCTGATCCCCAAATCCTTGGATTCCAGGAATTGCTGCCTGTCTCCCTGGCATTTAGGATAGTTTGAGTAAACGCTGTCTGAGACCACTTTGCCAAATGTACTAAAAGTACCATCTCCACCCCCCTCGCTCTGCTGGGAAGCCGAGTCCAGTTCTCTTTGGAGCAGGAAAGCAGCAGTCTCAGGGGAGAGAGGGTCACTGAACTTGGCCCCGGGACCCTGGGTTCCAGGCTCTTGCTGCCTGTCCTAATAACCCTCCAGCACCATTTCACCCACTTCCTAGGGGTGTAAAACAGGTTTATCTGGACAGTGGAAAGAATTGTCAACAGTTACTCTTGCATTGTTACCCTTTTCATGTACACAGGACTTTCCATTCGTGGAAGATATGAGAAACTCTTTTTTATGTATATAATTTTATATATATTCATTTGGGCTTCCCAGGTGGTGCTGGTGTTAAAGAATCCACCTGCTAATGCAGGAGACATAAGAGATGCAGTTCAATCCCTGGGTTGGGAAAGTCCCCCAGAGAAGGGCATGGCAACCCACTCCAGTATTCTTACCTGGAAAATCCCCATGGACAGAGGAGCTTGGTGGGCTACAGTCCATGGTGCCAGAGAAGTGAATTTAGTTAGTCTTGTGTTGCAAGTGACAAACACAACCTGAACCATGACTGAAGCGACTGAGCACACAGCACACATGTATTTATTTAGGCTGTGCTGGGTCTTTGTTGCCGCAGGGGCTTTTCTCTATTAGTGGCAAGCAGTGGCTACTCTCTAGTTGTGGTGGGTGTGGGCTTCTGATTGCTGAGGCTTCTCTAGTTGCTGAGCATTGGCTCTAGGGCACTCGGACTTCAGTAGTTTGCTGTTCTCAGGCTCTAGAGCACAGGCTCAATAGTTGTGGTGCACAGGCTTGGTTGCTCCATGGCATATGGGATCTTCCCGGATCAGAGATTGAAACCAGGTCTCCTGCGTTGGCAGGTAGACTCTTTACCACTGAACCACCAGGGAAGTCCTTGAGAAACTCCTGAAGGGGTGTTTCTCCCTCATTCTCTGAACTCAAACTAAAATGAGATTTTTGCACTGGTAGCGTTGGAGGATGGGGATGGCCATAGGCAGAGCATTCTTTACATGTGCAGCCCTGTCTGGGAGCGTTTCATGCAGGGTCTCATTTGATCCACATGGTCCCTCTAAGAGGCAGGGGACACAAGCCTAATTCATAGTTACCCAGACTGAGGCTGGTGGGGTGGGGGCCCTCACCGAGATCTGATGCCACCACTAAGTGCTAGGGCTGGGGTCAGAATCCAGGATGGATTCATTGCATAGATGAGTGAGTAAGTGAGTTGGCAAACTGAGCTCCTTTTGGAAGCCTGGCCAGGGACAGGTGGGGCTGGAATGGGAGCAGAGGGCATGCCAGAGAAGTGAATTTAGTTAGTCTTGTGTTGCAAGTGACAAACACAACCTGAACTAGTGTTGGCCAAAACAGAGATCTATTGGAAGGCTTTTGATCTGGCTTGGTTATTTTTCTATTGCAGGTCACAACCCTTTTAGTGTATCATGAAATCAATTTAATGGATCTCAACTAATAGTAAAGGAAAATGACATGGCATAGAATGGAAAGTATCAGAATGTATCATACATCATATTGTTTCATGAAAATGATCTGCATATAATCACAACATATGTGTGTGTGTGTGTGTGTTCTGAATTGCCATGTGAACTGGGTCAGAGAGAGAATGTTTCAGAGCTGCTAATGTCCTAATCGCTCACAGAACCAAAGAAAAACCTACAGGGTGTCAGGCAGCTGCAGGAACCACAGGCCCTGAGACCAGGAGTCCATCATAGGTGGTCGTGCTCTCTCGCTCACTCTTTCCTTTCCCCAAACTCTGGGCTTTCCTCAGAGGGGAGAAGGGGCAGGCTCCAATCTCATTCTGTCCTATTATAGGTGGGCCTTTTTTTTTTTTGACTGTGCTGGGCGCTACCTGCAAAGCTGGGCAGTTGGGCTCTAGCTGGAAGGGGATCCCCATAACTTCATCTTAGTGTCTTCCACAGGGAGTGTCTTCTACTGGGTGGACCCTTAGCCTTCAGGAATGAGTAAGAAGCCTGTTGGGCTTCCCCCTGAAACTGCCAGACTCCCGCCCCATCTGTGAAAGTCAGGGAGCACATTGTAGGAGCCAGGATCTTTTTTTGGCTGTGATTCTATGATCCTTAGACTCTAACATTCTGTGATTCTGAGATCCTAGGAACTGAAGAGTCCTTTGTGTCCTTGACTGTTGCTTTGGATCCAAGCCTTATTCTCTCCCCAGTCCTGCAGATTTGTTTTTTTAGACTGCCCTTGACCTCAAGAAGGCCACCCACGGGAAATATATTTGGTCTCGCCCTTGCCTGGAGTGAGCTTCAGAAGAAATGAGACTGAGTTCTCCTATCTTTATGCCCCTTTCTTCACTGGGGCAGGGCCTGCCTCTGTGTCATCTTTTCTCCTTGGCAATTTGCTTTTAGCACAGTGAACCTTTGTTGATTCAAAGTGACCTAAATCCCACAGTTCATGGCCCATGTGGTTCTAATAGCTAGATGGAGGAAGTTATCCAGGGGGGCTCCAGGGAGCTCCAGCAGCTCACAGCTTGTTCTATGTGCGCAAAGCAGGTGGGGCTGCATACTAGACTCAGTCCTTGGGGGCAGCGTGCTTTGAGGCATGACATCAAGTTCATAGGGCCTGGCAGGGGAGGAAGAAGCAGCTGGGGAGAGGTCAGAGGGCACAGGGAGAAAGGACTTGCTGTTGTGGAACTGTGGCTGAACAAACACAGCAAACGGAGTTTTTGTTTGTCAAGACAGTCTCCGCCAGGTCCCTGTCACCTTGCCAGGAAAGATGTTGACACCACACCTTTCTGTCTATGGATCTGAACTCTCATGAGGCCACAAGGAAGTGCTGGCAGGGTGAGGCCCAAAGCTGGGCGGCTGATGTCTGAGGTTCTGGATTCTTGGTCTAGATTCTAAAATTCCATAGGAAGGAAGGCAACGTTTGGCCTGACACAGAACAACACACTCACATCCCACCCTGCGCAGGGCACAAAGCTTGCTGGCTAGGGGCTGGGTGGATATGCAGCGACTAAGAAGTCTTCTGGGACAGAAGGAGAAAGCCCCTTGCTCCTTCCTGCCAAGATGGGCACTGTGACATACTGCTCGTGGGACACAGGACCCCAAGAGCCCTCACCAGCAGCCTGGCCCCCAGATCTCAGGCTGCTGTGAGGCAGTGAGGATGCATCAGAAGAAAGGATCTATCAACAGGATTTGGTCTCCATGACAGGCATCAGGGCCTGTTCGTAGGTTATTTTATTAAGGCAAGAAATTGAAGTCAACATCCTGGCCAGCACTGAATAAGATGATGTCAGACTAAAAATGACTCTCCCTATCTTTCTGTCTTGGAATTTCTTAAAATTGGGATTGGCTTAATATGACCCGTGGCCATTCCCTACTGGTATGGACTTGAGTTGTGATTTAACCAGAAAAGCAAAACCCTGGGGAAAAGAGAGAGGCTTCCAGGAAAAGCTGAGTTCTAGAGGTCATATGAATTAGATCACAGCTGACATTTGACTGTATTTGTAGCCCGAGGTCCAGTGACACTTCAGGTCACACATGGGGACAACAGTCATCTCTCCTGATCTCAGTACAGGCTCTGGGATAAGGGCCTACTGTGGTCATGTTCTGGAGAAGGAAATGGCAACCCACTCCAGTGTTCTTGCCTGGAGAATCCCAGGGACGGGGGAGCCTGGTGGGCTGCCGTCTATGGGGTCGCATAGAGTCGGACACGACTGAATCGACTTAGCAGGAGCAGCAGCAGTGGTCATGTTCATCCTTTCAGTAACTCGGGAGGTCTGTCTGCCTTTGCCCCTCTCTTTCCACTGAGAGAAGCAAGACTTAGAGGAATTAATAGTGTGTCCAAGGCCACATGTTCAGTGAACGGCAGAGCAGGGGCTTGAACCTAAGCGGGGCTGTCTGGATCCTGAGGCCAGAATCCTAATCACTATGCTCTACAGCCTCTATGAATCAGGTATTCAGAGTCAGTTAGTGGTTTAAATTCTATGCAATGTTCTCATCTGTCTCCAAAGAGGGCGGGAGCTGTCTCCTGGAAAGAAATTGACCCTGAGGTCAGAAGGACCATGTCCCTCTCCTCTCCCCATGGTGTCCAGGCCTGCAAAAGAAGGGAGGGAGCAGTGACTGTAAGCGCAGGCTGGATGAGGAGCAGAGCAGGGTCTGCGTGACAGCCCCGCCAGGCCCCAGGCACAGAGCCAACAGGAAAGGGAACTCCCTCTCTGATCACATTCTCAGCCACTCTGCGCAGGAAAGGGCAGGCTCCCCCGAAGCCCAGACAGTCAGTCTCCAGACGGTTTTTCACTGAAGGCTTTCCCAGAGAGTCTCCGGAATTCAGGCCAGTACTGGAGAGCAACAGAGCTCTGATTTAGCATCCGGAGAGTAGGCTGCCCTTGGGACCCTGAGAAAATCCATTCTCCTCTGGGCCTGTGTTTCTCCATCTGCAGTGGGCCGACTCAGTTCAGTTCAATTCAGTCACTCAGTTGTGTCTGACCCTTTGTGACCCCATGGACTGCAGCACACCAGGCTTCCCTGTCCATCACCAACTCCCAGAGCTCACTCAAACTCATGTCACTGAGTCAGTGATGCCATCCAACCATCTCATCCTCTGTCGTCCCCTTCTCCTCCTGCCTTCATTCATTCCCAGCATCAGGGTCTTTTCAAATGAGTCAGTTCTTTGCATCAGGTGGCCAAAGTATTGGAGTTTCAGCTTCAGCATCAGTCCTTCCAATGAATATTCAGGACTGATTTCCTTTAGGATGGACTGGTTGGATATTCTTGCTGTCCAAGAGACTCTCAAGAGTCTTCTCTAACACCACAGTTCAAAACCATCAATTTTTTAGCACACAGCTTTATTTATAGTCCAACTCTCACATCCATACATGACTATTGGAAAAACCATAGCTTTGACTAGATGGACCTTTGTTGGCAAAGTAATGTCTTTGCTTTTTAGCATGCTGTCTAGATTGGTCATAGCTTCTCTTCCAAGAAGCAAGCATTTTTTAATTTCATGGCTACCATCACCATCTGCAGTGATTTTGGAGCCCCCCAAAATAAAGTCTCTCACTGTTTCCATTGTTTCCCCATCTATTTGCCATGAAGTGATGGGACCAGATGCCATGATCTTCGTTTTCTGAATGTTGAGCTTTAAGCCAACTTTTTCACTCTCCTCTTTCACTTTCATCAAGAGGCTCTTTAGTTCTTCACTTTCTGCCATAAGGGTGGTGTCATCTGCATATCTGAGGTTATTGATATTTCTCCCGGCAATCTTGATTCCAGCTTGTGCTTCATCCAGCCCAGCATTTCTCACGGTGTACTCTGCATATAAGTTAAATAAGCAAGGTGACAATATACAGCCTCGACGTACTCCTTTCCCTATTTGGAACAAGTCTGTCGTTCCATGTTAGAACCATTGGTTTTTGATGTGCATACAGATTTCTCAGGAGGCAGGTCAGGTGTCTAGTATTCCCATCTCTTTAAGAATTTTCCACAGTTTGTTTTGATCCACACAGTCAAAGGCTCTGCCATAGTCAATAAAGCAGAAATAGATGTTTTTCTGGAACTCCCTCACTTTTTTGATGATCCAATAGATGTTGGCAATTTGATCTCTGGTTCCTCTGCCTTTTCTAAATCCAGCTTGAACATCTGGAAGCTCACGGTTCATGTACTGTTGAAGCCTGGCTTGGAGAATTTTGAGCATTACTTTGCTAGCATGTGAGATGAGTAGTTTTAGCATTCTTTGGCATTGCTTCTCTTTGGGATTGGAATGAAAACTGACCTTTTGGTCACTGTGGCCTGTGGCCACTGCCGAGTTTTCCAAATTTGTTGACATATTGAGTGCAGCACTTTCACAGCATCATCTTTCAGGATTTGAAATAGTTCAACTGGAATTCCATCACCTCCACTAGCTTTGTTCATGGTGATGGTTCCTAAGGCCCACTTGACTTCACATTCCAGGATGTTAGGCTCTAGGTGAGTGATCACATCATCGTGATTATCTGGGTCATGAAGATCTTTTTTGTATAGTTTTTCTGCGTATTCTTGCCACCTCTTCCTATTATCTTCTGCTTCTGTTAGGTCCATACCATTTCTGTCCTTTATTGTGCCGATCTTTGCGTGAAATGTTCCCTTGGTATCTCTAATTTTCTTGAAGAGATCTCTAGTATTTCCCATTCTGTTGTTTTCCTCTATTTCTTTGCACTGATCACTGAGAAAGGCTTTCTTATCTCTCCTTGCTATTCTTTGGAACTCTGCATTCAAATGGGTGTATTTTTGCTTTTCTCCTTTGCCTTTCACTTCTCTTCTTTACTCAGCTGTTTGTAAAGCCTCCTCAGACAGCCATTTTGCTTTTTTGCATTTCTTTTTCTTGGGGATGGTCTTGATCCCTGCCGCCTGTACAATGCCACGAACCTCTGTCCATAGTTCTTTAGCCACTCTATCAGATCTAATCCCTTGAATCTATTTCTCACTTCCACTGTATAATCATAAGGGATTTGATTTAGATCATACCTGAATGGTCTAGTGGTTTCCACTACTTTCTTCAATTTAAGCCTGAATTTGGCAATAAGGAGTTCATGATCTGAGCCACAGTCAGCTCCCAGTCTTGTTTTTGCTGACTGTATAAAGTTTCTACATCTTTGGCTGCAAAGAATATAATCAACCTGATTTCATATTGACCATTTGGTGATGTTCATGTGTAGAGTTTTCTTTTGTGTTGTTGGTAGAGGGTGTTTGCTATGACGGTGTTTGGTGTTTGAGGATGTTTGGTGTCTGCCAAGTGCGTTCTCTTGGCAGAACTCTATTAGCCTTTGCCCTGCTTCATTCCGTACTCCAAGGCCAAATTTGCCTGTTACTCCAGGTGTTTCTTGACTTCCTACTTTTGCATTTCAGTCCCCTATAATGAAAAGGACATCTTTTTTGGGTGCTAGTTCTAGAAGCTCTTGTAGGGCTTCAACTTCTTCAGCATTACTGGTAGGGACATAGACTTGGTTTACTGTGATATTGAATGGTTTGCCTTGGAAATGAACAATCATTATGTCGTTTTTGAGATTGCATCCAAGTACTGCATTTCAGATTGTTAACTATAATGGCTACTCTATCATAGTCTATGATTATTGACTATGACTGCATTTCTTTTGTTGACCATGATGGCCACTCCATTTCTTCTGAGGGATTCCTGCCTACAGTAGTAGATATAATGGTCATCTGAGTTAAATTCACCCATTCCAGTCCATTTTAGTTCACTGATTCCTAAAAGGTTGACGTTCACTCTTGTCATCTCCTGTTTCACCACTTTCAGTTTGCCTTGACTCATGGACCTAACACTCCAGGTTCCTATGCAATATTGCTCTTAACAACATCAGACTTTACTTCCATCACCAGTCACATCCACAACTGGGTGTTGTTTTTGCTTTGGCTCCATCCCTTCATTCTTTCTGGAGTTATTTCTCCACTGATCTCCAGTAGCATATGGGGCACCTTCCGACCTGGAGAATTCATCCTTCAGTGTCCTATCTTTTTGCCTTTTCATGCTGTTCATGGGGTTCCCAAGGCAAGAATACCGAAGTGGTTTGCTGTTCCCTTCTCCAGTGGACCACGTTTTGTCAGAATTCTCCACCATTATCTGTCCGTCTTGGGTGGCCCTACACGGCATGGCTCGTAGTTTCATTGAGTTAGACAAGGCTGTGGTCCATGTCATCAGATAGGTTAGTTTTCTGTGATTGTGGTTTTCATTCTGTCTGCCCTCTGATGGAGAAGGATAAGAGGCTTATGGAAGCTTCCTGATGGGAGAGACTGACTGAGGGGTAAACTGGGTCCTGTTCTGATGGGTGGAGCCATGCTCAGTAAATCTTTAATCCAATTTTCTGTTGATGGGCGGGGCTGTGTTCTCTCCCTGTTATTTGACCTGAGGCTAAACTATAGTGGAGGTGACGAAGATAATGGCGACCTCCTTCACAAGGTCCCATGCACACACGGCTACACTCAGTGCCCCCAGCCCTGCAGCAGGCCACCACCGACCCACACCTCCACCAGAGACTCCTGGACACTCACAGGCAAGTCTGGGCCAGTCTCCCGTGGGGTCACTGCTCCTTTCTCCTGGGTCCTGGTGCACACAGGTTCTGTTTGTGCCCTCCAAGAGTCTGTTTCCCAATCCTGTGTAAGTTCTGGTGGCTCTGTGGCGGGGTTAATGGCAACTTCCTCCAAGAGGGCTTATGCCATACTCAAGTCTGCTCCACCCAGAGCCCCTGCCCCTGTGGCAGGCCACTGCTGACCCGTACCTCTGCAGGAGACACGCAAACACAGGTCTGTCTCAGCCTCTGTGGGGTCTCTGGGTCCTGGCACGCAGAAGGTTTGTTTGAGTCCTCGGAGCGTGTCTGGCGGGTATGAGGTTTGATTCTAAACATGATTTCACCCCTCCGACTGTCTTTCTGGGGCTTCTCCTTTGCCCTTGGATGTGGCGTATCTCCTCAAAGTCCCTCCAGTGCTGATTAGTGACCCTACAAAGACAGGTCCAAGTCCTAACCTCCCAGTACCTGTGAATGTGACCTTACTTGGAAAAGAGTCTTTGAAAATGTAATTGTTGTTGTTGTTCAGTCACTAAATAGTGTCTGACTCTTTCTGACCCCATGACTGCAGCACACCTGGCTCCCCTGTCCTTCACTATCTCCCAGAGGATGCTCAAATCATGCCCATTGAGTCAGTGATGCTATCTAACCATCTCATCCTCTGCCAATGTAATTAAGACTCTCACGATGAGGTCAAGCGGGATTTAGGGTGGGCCCTACATCTGATGACAGAGTCCCTAAAAGAGACCCAAGGGTGACTTCTCTGGTGGTCCAGTGGTTAAGACTCCATGTTTCCAATGCAAGGGGCATGGGTGCAATCCCTGATCAGGGAACTAAGATCCCATATGCCATGAGGCATGGCCAAGAACATAGAAAACTAAAACAGAATAAAATGCTAAAAAGAGCTGTTTGTTTAAAAAGAGAGAGAGACCAAACAGAAGTCAGACACACAGCGGGAGAGCTGTGTGAAGACGGAGGCAGAGACTGGAGTGACGCAGCTGCAAACCAAGGATTGCCAGTGACTGCCCAAAGCTGGGAGTGGGGATAGAACAGACCATCCCTCCGAACCTCCAGTAGGAACCAGCCCTGCCAACACCTTGATTTTGAACCTGTGACTTCCAGAACTATGAGAGAATAACTTTCTGTTGTTTTAAGCCACCAGATTGCTTCCATTTATTACAGGAGCCCTAGAAAACTAATACAGCATCTCCAAGATTATTGATAAGGCCAGGACATCTCCCATGGGTCAAAAAAATAAGTAAGAGACCTGAACTTGGTCCCCACCCTGAGAAGCTCACAGTTAAGTCAAGAAACCAGAAAACCTGCACTGAGTTACTACATTTCAAGTGCTATCTTTTTTTTGTTTAATGTGTAGTTATTTATTTAATGCCAGTCCTCTTTATATTTTAAAGATTTATTTTTGGCTGCACTGGGGTCTCCATTGTGCACACGGGCTTCTCTCTTGCTCCTCCAAGTGGGAGCTACTCTCTAGTTGCGGTGCTCGGGCTTCTCATTGCAATGGCTTCTCTTGTTGCAAAGCACAGGCTCTTGGGTGCACAGGCTTCTGCAGTTGCGGCTCACAGGCTTAGTTGCTCCACGGCATGGGGGCTCTTCCCAGACCAGGGATCAAATCCACGTCCCCTGTGTTGGCAGGAGGACTCTCAACCACTAGACCATCAGGGAAGGCCCCTCTTTACTTAAAAAAAAAATTTTTTTTTGGTCACACTATGCAGCTTGTGGGATCTTAGTTCCCAGATCAGGGATTGAACCTGGGCCCTTGGAAGTAAAAGCATGGAGTCTTAAATACTGGACCACCAGGGAATTCCCTGAAATGCCATCTTGATGACCCTTTTGTACATAGAATGCAAGCTGCCCAGGCTAGTGGGTGCTCCCAGCCAGGGAGAGTGGTGGGTGGAAATTCAAAGCACGGAGACGGATTGGCCCCCAGCACCCGCAGGGTGCAGAGCAGGGCAGCTGGGATGTCAGTCCTGGCAGGGTCACCCCCAGGGAGCTCAAAGCACCACAGGGCCAGCACTGGGCCAGCATCCTTTCTAGGGCATGCAGTGGCTCTGCAAATGGGCCTCTAGGTGCAGGGGTCTAAGCTCAGGGGGTGACCATCTGCCAGGGCAGAAAAAGGATGTGGAAGGCAAAGCCTAGCCCAGGCCAAAGGGCTTTGCAGACTCCAGAGGAGGGGATTAGGGAACCAGAAACTAAGACAGTCATCAACCAGGCTGACCTGTGAGTTTCAGCAGGTTGGTTGGATTCTCACTTTATCCACCTGAAAACAGACACAGCTGTCCCTTCCTTACAAGGGGTTTATGAAATGAAATGGGCTAATATTCACAGTGATTAATGGAATATTTGGCCGAAGTTTGATTATTCAAGGCATTGCTGTCCTCAGAGCCAGTTGCTTGAATTACAGATGAGTTTCAAAGAAGTCAGTGTTTTTCCCAAATATGTACTCTGTGTCTTCAACCACAGACCATGGGAGTCAGGGCTGCAAAAGCGGGGTTTGGAGGCGGACAAGCCTGGGTTTGAATCCTAGCTTAGCCTTTTCCTGGGATGGCTGCCCTGGAAAAAATTACTTATCTTCTCTGAACTTTCCTGACCTCATCTATAAATGGGAGATCGTATTGACACCAGGGTGACAGCTTCACTGTTTGGCAAATAGTAGGTATTTGGTGGTATTTCTAAATCACAAATGAATTCAAATAAAGGCAACTGTGTGAGGTGGTGAACGCTGACAGTTAAATGTGAGAGGAACAGGCCATAGGTAGCGGAGGCCAGGAGAAGGAGTGATGTCTAACTGAACAAACAAAGCATGGTCCTACCTCGGGGCAGCTGAGGTTCTAACTGCTGTTGGAAAGCTTTTTGTCAATATTTATCCCTGGTTCTTTTCTTTACCTCTTTTTTTTTTTTTTTTCCTTTACCCCTTTAGATGGTTACCAAATACATTTAAATTAAATTTTTACTTACATTTTGAAATGAAATTTTAAAATGTATCCCCCTACTCCCCACCTAACACTCTTTATGACTCTTCTCTGCTTTGTCATTTTTCCCCCATAGCACTTATTATCACTGAACATGCTATTTTAATGATTTGCTTATTTTATTTATAAATCTTTCTACCTGCACCCCACACCTCCTACGGGGTAAACTCCACTTGTAGGATTTTCATCCTTTCTTTTAAGTTTTTCTTAAATTGTGGTAAAAGTCACATAACATAACACATACTATTCAACCATATTTAACTGTACAGTTCAGTGGCACTAAGTACATTCACATTGTTGTGAAACTCTCACCATCATCCATTTCCCAAATTTTTCACCTTCCTAAACTGAAACGCGTCCCCATTAAACACTAACTCACTGTCTCCCATCCCCCGACACCACCCTCTCCCCATCTGCTGCTATATTTCCACCTCCTAGAGGTGTGCCTTGCACACAGTGGGGTGATGGCTACTTTTGTTTATTAGCTTGACAGGGCCCCAGGGTGCCCAGATATTTGGCTAGACATTATTTCCGGGTCTGTGGGGGTGTTTCCAGATGAGGTTAACCCTGGAATTCATAGACTGGGTAAAGCAAATTGCTCTCTGCAACGTGGCTCTTATCCTCTATGTTGAGGCCTGAATAGAACAAAGAGGTGGAGGAAGGCAGAGTGTGCTGTCTGCCTGACCACTGGAGCTGGGACTTTGGTTTTGCCACTGGATTGAGACCTACATCATCAGCGCTCCTGGTTTTCAGTCCTAGATCTCCGAATGGACACTCACCACTGGTTCTTGTGGGCCCGCAGCTCACCAACTGTAGATCATGGACCTCAAAGCCCCTAATTGCATGAGCTAGTGCTTCTAATAAGTTTTTTCATATCTATCTGTTTCCTAATGGTTCTGTCTCTCTGGAGAACCCTGGCTAGTATAGTAAGCATTCAGTAACTAGTTGTTTTTCTGGATTTTCTCTCTTTTTTTTCTTTAGAGAAATCATGTTATTTATTTATTTATTTGGCTGTGCTGGGTCTTCGTTGCGGCACGCAGGCTTTCTCTAGCTGTGGCGAGTTCCTCCCAAGCTGTGGTGCACCTGTTTCTCGTTGCGGTGGCTTCTCTCGTTGGTGAACACAGGCTGTAGAGTGCGGGCTCAGTAGTTGTGACATGGGCTCAGCTGCACTGTGGCATGTGGAACCTGCCCGGAGCCGGGATCAGACCATATCCCTTGCACTGGCAGCAGATTCTTACCCATTAGACCACCAGGGAAGCCCAGTAACTAATTGTTGAATGAACAAATGATCAAATACATGTAACTGGGCGGCCCAGGATACAACTGACTTCAGGCATAGTTGAACCCAGTAGATCAGAAAAATTCCCCTGGGCACCACCTCACTATACCTCATGGTTCTCTTATCTGCTTGATTTTGCCTTTCAGTCCAGGGGCCACTTGCTCCCCTAGGTTCACATCCTCCTTACTTGGTGATCCCTGGTCCAGGAAGATCCCACATGTCTCAGGGCAACTAAGCCCATGCACCACAACTACGGAACCTGAGTGCCCCAGAGCCTGTGCTCAGCAACGAGAGAAGCCACTGCGATGAGAAGCCCGCGCACCACAACCCGAGTAGCCCCTGCTCTCTGCAACTAGAGAAAGCCCACGGGTAGCAGCAAAGACCCAGTGCAGACAAAACGAAAACTTTTTAAACTTTTTAATTAAAAAAAAGTTGTGGCACTGCTATGCCTTTGCTCATCTTCTTGCCTGTAGCTGATAGTCTCCTCTTGTTCAGAAACCAAGATAATTCTCTATATCCTTGAAGTGCTACAGTACCTGATAAGGAAGACGGACGCCACAAATATTATTGCACAAATGAATGAATGAATCAATAAATGGATAAAATCTTCCCTTGGAGATATAATAAGGGCATATTTAGCATTCTGCTGCTTTCCTGATAGCTCAGTGGGTAAAGAATCCGCCTGCAATGCAGGAGACCCCGGTTCAATTCCTGGGTCAGGAAGACCCACTGGAGAAGGGATAGGCTACCCACTCCAATATTCTTGGGCTTCCCTGGTGGCTCAGCTGGTAAAGAATTCGCCTGCAATGTGGGATACTGGGCTCAATCCCTGGGTTGAGAAGATGCCCTGGAGAAGGGAAAGGCTACCCACTCCAGTATTCTGGCCTGGAGAATTCCATGGATTATATAGGACACAACTGAGCAACTTTCACTTTCACTTAGCATTCTGCTGGCAAGAACAGGATGGGGGCCTGGAGGGGGGTGTCTATATGATGCTGGGGCTCTGCAAGGAGGCCTTCCTTGAGGAAGTGACAGGCTGAGAAGGGTGGGCTTTGAACAGGTAGGGGCAGAGGGGAGTAAGGAGTTTTTCTTAGAGGTTAGATGACAAGCTGGTGCTTGCCTTTGTTGAAATAAAATCTCTTGGTGGGGAGGTAAGAAGGGTTGAATTCCACTAGTAAGCATTAAGACAGATCACAAGGGAAAATGATACCCAAGACAACTACATTTCGATAGAGGGGCAAGTGGAGGGAAAGGTCTAGAACACAGGACATGTTTCCAAGGCACTCAGTGAAGTCAAAAGTGGAAAGGATCCTAGGCCCTTGGGGAAGAGGTCCTAAGTGTTTCCATTCCCACAAGTTGCATGCTTTACAGTTTACAAAGCATTTTCCCATTCAGGATCTACCTATTCCCGGGTGGCAGGCATTTCTTTATTCAACAAATATTTATCAAGAGCCCTCTGTGGTGGTCCTGAGGGCTAAATGACCTCTTTATATAAAGGATTTGGAGCCACAGTGGGCCCTGGAAGGCCAGCAGTGCATGCTTGTAGCGTGGGACTGAGGGGAGGGAGATGTGGTACAGCTGTTTTTATCAGCCTGAACTTGGCCTTGCATCAGACAACAGAAATGCAAAACATGTTCTCATGGACCCCTTAGTCCATTAGAGAGAGGGACCTTAATTCACTAATTATATAATACAGTCAAGAGTCTGTTAATTTCAATTCAGATGTCTGAGAAAAAAGTGGTTTATTACTATTAATAGGTGCCATAGACCACACGCATATGGAGAGTTTACTCAAGTATGTGCCAGGCATAGTTTCAGGTATTTTACCTAGTTTAAATTTCACCCTGTGAGGCAGGCACTGTTATGATCGCCATTTAGTAGATGAAGAAACTGGGGCACAGAAAGGTTAAGTAACTTGCCTGAAGTCACACAGCAAGCAAACAATGAAGGTAGAATTCAAAATCAGTAGTCTGGCTCCAGAATCCATATCCTTGATCCTGTAGTACATTGCCTCTTACCTGTGTGTGTGTGTATTGGGGGCAACTTAGATGATTCAATTAATGGGATCTCAATCTTTCCTCATGCTTGTATCTCTGGTTACATGCACACACCTGCACCCCTAACCACCACACTCTTTCTCCTCTTTAAGATGATACCTGGATATATGGGAGAGAGGAGATAGGAGACATGCCCTTGGAAATGACTGGCTGAATAATGCATTATTTAAAATTTTAACCATTATCCAGTTCACAATTACAATTGTGAATAATACTACCTAGGTCAAGCAAAAGAGTCTAGAACCTGGTTTTACTGGTGAGAAAGGCTCCATGAAGAAGGGGTTGGCAAGGTGAAGGGAAGACCACTCCATGCCAAGATAGTCCGAGAGAGGATAATCAGGGAGTTGGGCCAAACTGCACCCCCTTCTCCTGCAGTCAAGGTCAGAAACCCAGAGGTGCTGCCCAGCAGTCCCAGTGGCTCCCAGACAGCCCAGAGCACCTGCTCCGGCTCTGAGCTCCCCCAGCCCGAAGACTCCCCGGAGAAGCAAACTTTGGCTGCCACATGAACCGACATGACTGTTGGCCTTGGCGTCTCTCCTCTGGGCCATCATGACTAATTTTAACTGACCCTGCTGATTCATCCGAGATGGCTGGGAACCTCCTCCTCCACCCCACCCCCACCTCACCCCACCCCAAGCCACAACCGCAGGGCCTGCTGAAGAGCTGCCAAAATTCTTCAAGTTCAAAGTCATTCCTGAGCCGCTCCAAGCCCACATTCCAGCCTCATCCACGACCAATCCCCTTCACGAAACTTCTGACCCTGCTAAACTGGTCTTCTCGGGGAATCTGAAGATTCCATATGCATTCCTGCTTCCCTAGCCCTCTCTGACCATTTTTCAGCTCCTTATTCAGATGCCCCCTTTTTAAGAATGCCTCTCTCATCATCAGAAAGGATGCTAGCCTTTCTCTGGCCATGCCATGTGGCTTGTGGGATCTTAGTTCCCAACCAGGGTTTGAACCTGGGCCCCGGAGGTGAAGGTGCCGAGTCTTAACCACTGGATTGCCAGGGAAGTCCCTTCCCGCTTCCCAAGTATTTTATCAGTGGTGATAAAACTCATCTGGAGGATGATGACCCAAACAGCCCTAATAAATCTGAGACATCTACTCTGTGAACTATTAAGACGATTTATAGGAATGTTTCATTCCCAGCTCCTCTTCCTCATCTTCCCACTAGATTATAAAAACATTTTATTATCTCAGGCCATGACTGGCAGACACAATGCTGTGTGTCCACCTAGCCAGCCTCTCTTCCTCCCGGACACACAAATTTCATTCCCACGGCGTGGCTGTGACCTGGCTGATGGACTATGGCCAGAAATGGTGGGCCTCAGTTTCAGGCATGGCCTGTAAAACCTCTCACACACACTCCTGTGGTCTGCCTGCTGGATCTATTCAGTTCAGTTTGGTCGCTCAGTCGTGTCCAACTCTTTGAGACCCCATAGACTGCAGCACACCAGGCTTCCCTTTCCATCATCAACTCCCGGAGTTTACCCAAACTCATGTCCATTGAGTCGGTGATGCCATTCAACCATCTCATCCTTTGTTGTCCCCTCCTGCCTTCAATCTTTCCCAGCAACAGGGTCTTTTCAAATGAGTCAGTTCTTTGCATCAGGTGGTCAAAGTATTGGAGTTTCAGCTTCAGCATCAGTCCTTCCAATGAATATTCAGGGTTGATTTCCTTTGCGATCAACTGGTTTGATCTCCTTGCAGTCCAAGGGACTCTCAAGAGGCTTCTCTAATACCACAGTTCTACAGCATCAGTTCTTTAGCCCTCAGCCTTCTTTATGGTCCAACTCTCATTTCCATACACGCCTACTGGAAAAACCATAGCTTTGACTAGATGGACCTTTGTTGGCAAAGTAATATCTCTGCTTTTTAATATGTTGTCTAGGTTGGTTGTAGCTTTTCTTCCAAGGAGCAAGCGCCTTTTAATTTCATGGCTGTAGTCACCATCTGCAGTGATTTTGGAGTCCAAGAAAATAAAGTCTCACTGTTTCCACTGTTAACCCATCTATTTGCCTGCTGGATGGGGAGGAAACTGAGGTTTCTGAAGTCCTGGGGGGCAGAGATTGGGTCCCCAAATCACTGTGTGAAGCAAAGTCCTCTCTCCAACTTGCACTGGAAAGTGAGGTAAATGAGAACCAAACCCATGGAGCCACTGTGAAGATCTAACAAGCCACAGAGATGTGGGGGATGCTTGTTATAGTGGCTAGTGCTGTAATACATGAATGCCTCCATATTTGTGGTTCAGCCCTCACCCACATCTAGTACATGCTGCTGCTGCTAAGTCACTTCAGTCGTGTCCAAAGAGTCCTTAATATTCATCCTCGCATCCCACAAGACTTCTCTTCCAACCATCCTCTATATGCAATCCTGACCCTGTCACTCCCCACCCCCCATAATCTCCTAGGGTCCCCATCATCCTTGTAAGTTTCCATCTCTAGCTCCTCTTCCCCTTCCCAATTTTTAAATGTTGGGGTGTTCCTTGGGGTCCTTCTTCTCTTCCCTCACATTCTCTCCTGGGGTGATCCCCGCCACTTCATGTACACTAACGGCTCACCCTCTGGTCCTGTGTCTGATGAGATGATTCTCCAAATGGCCAAGTAAATTCACGATGTTCTGTGCTGCAGCCCTAGAGAGGGTGGGTGTGGGGACAAGACCTCTCTTAGCAGAATCAGAGTTCCTTAACTCCCAAGGAGTAAGTCCAAGTCTTGCTCAGGGGAAAGAGGAATATCTGCTGTTGCCCAAGGAGGGTTTTAAGAAAGAAATGACTTTGCTGGGGTGAGCTGGGTTTGATTTTAGGTAGTCTGGGAGGCCCGACATTGGAGAAGGAAATGGCAACCCACTCCAGTGTTCTTGCCTGGAGAATCCCAGGGATGGTGGAGCCTGATGGGCTGCCGTCTATGGGGTCGCACAGAGTGGGACACGACCGAAGCGACTTAGCAGCAGCAGCAGCAAGGGGCCCGACCGCGGTCTGGGAGTGAGGGTCAGTGTTCACTTTGTTTCTCTGGTTCCACTGTCCTCGCAGGAGAAGCAGACCGAATGGCCTCCTCCCTGGAGAGCTGAGTAGCCAAGACCTGGACTTCGGTAGTTTTTAAAGGGGAGGGAAGAGGAATTTGGAAAGAGGTGGGCGGCAGTCACTAGAGAGGAACAAGTATTCGACTGCAGGACGCTTGGGAGGGAGGAGGGAAGGGAGGCACCGCCCAGGTGGGCTGCGGGGCCTGCTTTCCCTGCCTCCTCCGCCCGCCTTCGGGAGTCGGGAGTGAGGGCTCCTGCCTGGATCCCGCCAACCAGAACTCACCGCCTCCGTGCCTTCCCCACCGCCCTTCCGCGGCTGCCTCGGGGAAAACAGGGCTGTGGCCTGCGGATCCGCGGAGGAGGGGCCCCTTTTCCTTTCTGGGGGCCGGAGTCTTGTGGGTGCCGGGTCTGGGCCGGGGAAAGATGGAGATTCTGGAGAAGCCCGGCCACCACTTCTCCGATGCCATCTCGGCAGTGCAAGTCTCGGGGACGCGTGTGTCGCCTTAGGCCTGCTAGACAGACGTCTCACAGACGCCCAAATGCTACGGAACCCAGGGAGAGTCATTCTCCATCCCTTCCTCCCCGGTACCCAGCCCGCCTTAGTAAATAGCGCCACCATCTGCTCACTTAATTCAGCCAGAAACTCAGCTCGGGCTGCCGGCGCTGTGCTGGCCTCTCAGCTCACCTCAGCGTCCCCAGCCTCCCTTGTGGAGCCAGTCCCCTCTTCCCCCTCGCCCCTCCGCCTAGCCTCTCCCTCAACCCAGAGGTGGCCCTAAAGGGTGCCCCTTGTTGCTCAGCTGGTAAAGAATCCGCCTGCAATGCAGGAGACGTGGATTCCATCCTTGGGTTGGGAAGATCCCCTGGGGAAGGGAACAGCTATCCATTCCAGTATTCTGGCCTGGAGAAATGGACTATACAGTCCACCGGGTCACAAAGAGTCGGACATGACTGAACGACTTTCACTTTCACTTTTTTCCGCAAACCACTCTGTGGTTTATACACACCAAATTAGCTGGACAGCAGTTGCCTGGGGGTTGGGGAGGTTAGGGGGGTTGGGGGGGCGGGGACTGACCGGGAAAGGGCCTGTGGGAACTTTGCGGGGTGGTAATACCGACTGTGAAGAAGGCTGAGCGCCGAAGAACTGATGCTTTTGAACTGTGGTGTTGGAGAAGACTCTCGAGAGTCCCTTGGACTGCAAGGAGATCCAACCAGTCCATTCTGAAGGAGATCAACCCTGGGATTTCTTTGGAAGGAATGATGCTAAAGCTGAAACTCCAGTACTTTGGCCACCTCATGAGAAGAGTTGACTCATTGGAAAAGACTCTGATGCTGGGAAGGATTGG
Source organism: Bubalus bubalis (assembly GCF_019923935.1). Lineage (NCBI taxonomy): Eukaryota > Metazoa > Chordata > Mammalia > Artiodactyla > Bovidae > Bubalus > Bubalus bubalis. The sequence continues at coordinate 46,339,633 of NC_059160.1, forward strand.
GGGCAGGAGGAGAAGGGGACGATAGAGGATGAGATGGCTGGATGGCATCACTGACTCGATGGACGTGAGTCTGAGTGAACTCTGGGAGTTGGTGATGGACAGGGAGGCCTGGCATGCTGCAATTCATGGGGTCGCAAAGAGTCGGACACGACTGAGCGACTGAACTGAACTGAACTGAATACCGTTCTATATCCTGATAGGGGTTCACATTACACAAGTGTATAAATTTATCAAAACTCAGCAAGAGTCCACTTCAGTTGTGTGGATTTCATTGGATGTAAATTTTACATCAAAAGAAAAAAAATGCAAACATAGAATTCTCACTAATGACATGCATGCTGAAGTATTTAGGAAGAAGCGGATGGACAGTTGTTTGCAGTTTGCTTTGAAAGGCCTTGGAAATAAGATTGGAAGCATGGAGGGTTGGATAGATACCTGAGAAAACTGGTTTAGTAAAATGTTGGTAGAATTTCGGTGGTGGGTATAAGATGGTCACTTTAAAATTTGTTTAACTTGTTGTTGTTCAGCTGCTAGGGCATGACCAACTCTTTACAACCCCATGGACTGCAGCACACCAGGCTCCCCTGTTTTTCACTATCTCCCAGAGTTTGCTGAAACTCATGTTCATTGAGTTGGTGATGCCATCCAACCATCTGTTGTCCCCTTCTCCTCCTGCCTTCAGTCTTTCCCAGCAACAGGGTCTTTTCAAATGAGTCAGTTCTTCGCATCAGGTGGCCAAAGTATTGGAGTTTCAGCTTCAGCATCAGTCCTTCCAATGAATATTCAGGGTTGATTTCCTTTACGATGGTTTGATCTCCGTGCAGTCCAAGGGATTCTCAAGAGGCTTCTCTAACATCACAGTTCGACAGCATCAATTCTTCAGCCCTCAGCCTTCTTTATGGTCCAACTCTCATTTCCATACACGCCTACTGGAAAAACCATAGCTTTGACTAGATGGACCTTTGTTGGCAAAGTAATGTCTCTGCTTTTTAATAGGTTGGTCATAGCTTTTCTTCCAAGGAGCAAGCGTCTTTTAATTTCATGGCTGTGGTCACCATCTGCAGTGATTTTGGAGTCCAAGAAAATAAAGTTTTTTATTTTTGGATCCCCCAAAAATAAAGTCTTTCACTTTTTCCATTGTTTCTCCATCTATTTGCCATGAAGTGATGGGACCAGATGCCATGATCTTGGTTTTCTGAATGTTGGATTTTAAGCCAATGTTTTCACCCTCCTCATTCACTTTCATCAAGAGGCTTTTTAGTTCCTCTTCACTTTCTGCCATAAGGGTGGTGTCATCTGCATATCTGAGGTTATTGATATTTCTCCTGGCAATCTTGATTCCAGCTTGTGAGTCATCCAGCCTGGCATTTCTCATGATGTACTCTGCATATAAGTTAAATAAGCAGGGTGTCAATAAATAGCCTTGACGTACTCCTTTTTGCATTTTGAACTTAGCTTCATGAGAACTTTCAGAATGAAATGTTGGGAAGAAATGTCTACTGCCTCCACTCCCCCCACCCCTTACATTATCCCCATGCAACTAGTGTGGTGTTTCCAATGCAGGAAATCAGACCATGGTCCTCCCGTGCTCAAAACCCTTCCTCAGCTTTTGTTTATTTCTTAGGCTGCATCTTTCATCACTTGCTGCATCAATTTTTCCACCATAAAAACACCGAAATATTTTTAGTTTCCTATATCTTTACATGTTCTTTACAACTCCTGTGGCAGAAATGTCTAGTTTTCATCCAGTTTACATTTCTCCCTTTCTCCTAAGTAAAAGACTTTCCAGTTTTTATCTGGGGATATGGCCATATAGAAACACACACTACATTTCCCAGCCTCCCTTACAGAGAAGTGTGACCATGTGATGTTTAAGGAGAGGAAGTATTGATCACAACTTCCAGGAAGTGTCCCTAAAGGTAGGGGACACAAGCGTCTTCACCTTTTTTGACTTCCTGCTGGTTGGAATGATGATATGATAACTGGACTCAACCAGCCATTTTGGATCAGGAGGTGGAGACCATGTGTGTCATATGACAGAGCTACTAAAGTAGACTGAGGCTGGGTTCCTGACATGTTGAGTGCCCTACCAACCCTGGACCACTACCTCTGGACTTCTATATGAAAGAAAAACGAATATTCTCTTGTTAAAGCCATGTTTCTTTGGATTTCCTACCACCCACAACCAAAACTTTGTCCTTATACACCAACTTCCATGTCCTTGAGTATTTCAGTCCCTGTGCTTGGAATATTCTTTCCTCACTTTGCTCCAACGCCCTGTTGATCCTTCAAATTCCTACCTAGACATCACCTTCTCTGCTGCATGCTCCTTGATGGAATTAGTAATTTCCTCCTTTATGATTCCTTTGCATCTTACTTCACAGGGAGCAATTATTGAGCACTTACTGTGTGCCAGGCACTACCCTGAATCCTACACATGCATTCTTCTTTTAATCCTTATGATGACATTTGAGATGGGTAATTATTTTCAAAGTTCCTATTTTACAGATACAAAAACAAAAGCCCTGAAAAGTGATGAAACTGTCCCCGGATCACAAACACGATACCTGGTGGAGCCAAGCCTCGAATGCAGGTGTCTGACTGCAAAGTCTTACTCCTGCGCTGAGCCGCCTGTTTCTGCCCCTGTCACGGTGCTGCCATCATCTGTGTACACGTGCCCTCCTCCCATTCCCTCTAAAGCTCGAGGAGGATTAATTCTCACCTGGTCTCCTTGGGCTGCAACACAGAACCTGGCACTCAGTGAGCACGAGTGTTTGTGGAACTGGGAAGTCTAATGTTCTAAGTCTCCCATTCAAAGCCTCCTGTTTCGGTGCAGGAGGACCTTGGCAGGGAGTGGTCTTACAGCTCCCACCCCCATAACACTCCTTTCCTCTGAAACTCTTTCCCTGAACCCCCTGGGCTTTTGCATACATGGTGTATTATTTCTGCTTAGGAGACCCTGCAGGAATTCCCTTATACGTTAAGATCCAGTCCAGCTGTCGCCTCTGCCAACAGGTCTTCTCCATGTGGACCTGGGGGGCTACCTTCTCACTTGCCTGTAGCTCTTTGTTCAAATCTCTGTTGTATTTCTAATACCCCTGGGATGTTTCCTCCACCCAACTTTGAGGTCCTTGAGAGCAAGGACCATGGCCTATTTAAATAACGTGGAAAGCCAGTCCTGGTGCCACGAAAGTAAAGATGGAAAAAGATCCCGTCCGCCTGCCGGCCGGCTGGCTAAACGAACAAAAGAACGCAGTGAGCGGGGCGGAGCCAGGGATGGAGGCTTTTCTCTTCGCCGCCACTAGATGGCAGCAGGGTCTCCTGATTGTTGGCCTCCCAGCGCACTGTCTTTGCCTTCGCCTCCAGGAACCTGGATGGACTCAGTTCAATAAAACAATTCAGAGAGTTTATCGACCTGGCCCTTTGGTAGGGGTTTGCAGAATCCCAGGTTAGACCAGTTCCTATCTGTGAAGCACAAATTCTGAAACCAGACTGCCCAGTGCTGAATTTCGTGCCTGGCCCAGTTCCTAGCCCTGTGACCTTGGGCACTTAACCTCCCAGTGCCTCAGTCTCCCCTTGTGAAGAGTGGGGCTTAGCAGAGTGTCTATCCTGAAACGCTGGAAAGCAACTCTGCTTGCATTTCTTTTTCTTAAGTGTCTACTGGAAAGGGCTCCTGGGAGGGGTCTTAAGGCCAATGTGCCTGTAGCTTTTACATCCCTACCCGTGAAGAAGTTCACAGGGTAGAAATGGGGTGCTGCACCCCAAAGCCGAGAGAGCTGAGAAGGCTGCATCCATGTTGGAGCCCAAGGTGGGGAGGAAGAGGCACACTTGCTGGGAAAGGGGTGGCGTGGGGAGGGGGGATTCTTGGAGGGGGAGCTATTTCTGTGAGATCCACCAGGATGGAGGGAGGGCGGACTGATGAGGGAGGGGCAGCATGGGGGTGGTGCTGGACTCCTGCAGATGACGGGTAGGAGGAGGGGCTGGGGTGGGACTCTAAGCCTCAGAGGCTGGGGGTGTAGGGTGAGGGCAGGAAGGAGGGCAGGTGTCCCTGGGCTACACCTGTCGATTGGGATATTGGGCTCTGGTCCCTACCAGCCCTCCTCCAATAAGCCCCTCTGGGCCTCCAGGGAGAGGAGGGAGGAGCCTTGCCATATAAACTATATTTTTAGTTCCCTGTGCCTCTCCCCAGCTGCTATAAGACACCTCTCCCCGCCCCCAGCCCGCTTGGCTGAAGGCTCCAGAAGGACAGCTGGGCAGAAGGGGAAACGTGGTCAGTGCAGGGGCTGCTGGTGGGGGCTGGGAGGAGGGCGGGCCCCAGGGGGTCTGGGGCCAGCTTTCGGGGGGTCCTCAAACTCATGCGTGACCTCAGCAGATCCTGCAGGCTCCAGGCCCCAGCCCTGCTCTGAGTCTCGTCTGGCGCTGGTCCCGGAGGCAGACTCTGCCAGGAAGGAGCAAGCTGAGCTGGGAGTGGGTGGGAGGCGCTGCCTGGGCTGGCCTCCAAAGGGGCGGCTTCGGGGAGGAGGAGGAAGTGGAGGAGAAAGGGGGGTGGCCAAGGTTGAGGGGACCTACAGCTTTGAAGATCCAAAATGTTCTTTCTTGCCATCTTTGGTTCCCCACGGTGGAGTCTTGAAGTGTAACACCTCTTCCCTCCCCCAGATTCACTGGGGCGGGGCCGCGGGGGTCGGGGGGCGGGGTGTGAGTTGTTAGCTGCACAAGGGTTCATGAATTCCCAGGTCACCTTTGAAAGAGAGAGTTTGTGCACAGTCACCTGGGCCTCAAACTTGTGCAGGGGGAGCTGGAAGCCCCTTGCTAGAGAGTTCTGAGTATGTAAGTGAGGAGAGGTGGGAGTCACGGGGAGCAAGGTGGAGAATGGCCTTTTTTGACTAGACAGGCTCCTGGCTTACCTTGCCAGCGGAGGGCATTTAGTTAAAAAGCCTTGGGGATGTGCAGTCTGGACAAGAAAAATCTTAGGTGAGCCTGAAACTTCTTTCAGCTGGTTCTCTACATTCCCAAGGAGCACCAGAGAGCCAGGACAAGGGAGTGAGCTTGACAAGAAGGCATACTTTGGTTTTTAGAAAGTGAGTTCGCTGCTCCTAGAAGAATTCAAGCAGATTATGATCTGTAGGGGAAATTCCTGCATTTAGTGCAGGGGTCTCCCAACCTCTGGGATCTAATGCCCAATGGTCTGAGGTGGAGCTGATGTAATAACAATAGAAATAAATTGCACAATGAATGTACTGCACTTGAATTATCCCCAAACCATCCCCCCACCCCCGGTCCATGGAAAAACTGTCTTCCACGAAACCAGTCCCTGGTGCCAAGAAGGTTGGGGACCGCTGATTCAGTGGGAACTTTGATACCATCTAGGCCTCTGTAAGTTTCAAGATCCTCTGTCCCTACGATTCTAGATTTCTCTTTCTTTAGTTTTCTGACTCTGAATGTAAAACCCAAGTTTTCAGGGTGGTGAAAGTTGAAGACTCTGGCCCTCTAGAACTGTAACTCTAGGATCTCAAGTGCCCAGAATTTGAAGACTTGAGGATGATTCTATATGTTTCAGATTTTCCCATTCAAAGGATTCTATGATATGAAAGGGAAGAAGAGGAAGAGACAGGTCTCCCTCGGTGGGATCTAGTTCTGCCCCACTGGGTGTCAGACTAACTCACCTGTGTGTGTGTATACATAAGCTTGGAAGGCTGCAGAAAACTTTGCATGCAGAGGTAGCCTGGCTTTCCTATTCTGTGCCTTTCCAGTTTCCCTGCCCCGGCTATTAGAAGGCTGTCACAGGGATAATTATAGCCCCCAAACAAAGCTGGTGGCTGCAGGTAGCCATAGCAACTGCTAGGTACCGCCAGTTCTGTTGTAGAGATGTGTAAGTACAAACAGATGTTGGTCCCTCCTATTAACTTAAAAGGTAAAACTTAAAAGGTTCATCAGCTTCAAAGCCATGGGTTTCCATGAACTTCCCAGTTAATGAGGGTGCCTGCCAAGGGGGTGACAGCTTCATATTAAACACTTTAGTGCTGGTAACAAGTTGATGAGATTTTAAGTACTCAGGCCATCCTTGGAAAACTCAGGAGGCTGGAGATGGGACAAGGGCTGTGGATTGGGCTGTTGGTTCCAGCTCTGCTGCTTACCAGCTTCGGGCGGGTGCACAAGGTCTCCAAGCCTTTGTTTCTGAACAGCCATGTGGGATGACAATGAGTCCCGCTCTGCCAGCCCCTCAGGGATGTGCTGAGGTTCTCAGGGCACAGGGCAGAAGGGTTTTGCAAGTGGCATAGCCAGGGCTTGGGATTTAAATGGGAACCAGTGATGCTGATTCTTTCAGGGGTGTCCCCAATGGGCCTCAGGGGTTGGTCCAGACTGGGGGCAGCGAGCTGCTGCTTCTGCTCTTCTCTCTGCTCTTCCTTCTGCACTTCCCTCCCATACTGATGGGCTCACCCTCCAGCAAGGATCCAGGACTAGGAGCTGAGACCTCAGCAAACTCTCTCAGAGTGGCCTTTCTCTTTGATCCTGAGCCTGGCACAGAGTCAGCCCTTGGTAGCAGGATGGGGAATGGACAAATGAACAAATGTTCAGCTGGGTCTGTGTTGCGGTGCGTGGGCTTCTCTTGTGTGGCCCCCAGCTCTGGTTGCAGCCTGCATGGGCTCAGTAGTCGCAGTGTGCAGGCTCTCTAGTAACAGCTCTTGGGCTTAGTGGGCACGTGGGATCTTACTTCCTTGACCAGGGATCAAACCCACATCCCCAGCATTGGAAGGCAGATTCTTTACCATCTGACCACCAGGGTAGTCTCTTAGTTACTCATTTTACAACTGAAACTTTCACTGTGAGAGCTGAATGACTTCTGGAGATATACCAACTCAGTGTCCTGGGTTAACATGGAACCTCACGTGTGGTTTCAGGAGCACATTGTCAAGAAGGGGCCTGTGTGCTTCTGGTCTCTTTGGTTGTTAGGAGTCCGCTGACTCAATATCTAAATAGGGATCACTCAATGATACACAAGAGGTCACACAGGATGTGTGATGGTCACCCTTGAATTGAAATGGGAGCAGGCTTTACCAGAATCAGAATGGAGACCCAAGGTTGTTCTGGGGAAGCTCTGAGTTTGGGGGTCTTACTTGGTGCTAGCCATGGAACCCTTTCACCAACATTTCCTACCACCTAGCCAATTCTTATCAATCATCTCTGTTCATATTTTAAAGAGGGGATCTGATTGGTGTAGTTAATAGACACTGGCTGTTTGACAGAGCCATGCCATTGGCTGCCTCTAATTAGGTCCCAGCCTTGGTTCAATTAGCTGTGACTAGCCGCGGGATTTGGGAGAGGACATGACCTTGGGGGCTGGGGCAGGGCAGTTATCTTTAGAAAGAGCTGTGTATGTAGGGCAGTCATAACTGACAGGTCCAATACAGTCCCAGGGTGGCCAGGACACCTGATGTTTATCCTTGCTGAGTCTCGTGGTCCACAGCTATAAAATGGGATGATGCTTTCTACCTTGCTGGGGCATTGGGAAGACTAGATTAATCCTGCCCAAGGAGGTACTTTGTAAACTGTAAAGTTCTGTGTAGACCCTGATCATAGCGCCATGTAAACTGAACTGTAATGTTATTCCTCTTACTTATCTCTCTCCCTAGGAGATTGAACACCAGGATGTGTTTTATCTGGTTTGTGTCCTCAGCATGTAGCAGTTTCTGACACACAGTAGGTACCTTATAACAGTTTGTTGGATGGATGGCAGAATGGTGGATAGATGGATGGATGGATGATGGACAGATGGACGGATGGTGGGTGAGTGGATAGAGGGGTTGATGGGTGGATGAATGGATGATGGATGGATGGATGGATGGGAAGATGGATGAATGAAAAATAAAGGATGATCATTCTCTTGCCTTCCTGGGAAGGCCATCCACCTTTTTAATTCAGTGAACCTTTATTCAGTTCAGCTTGGTATACAGCACTGTGCAAGGCCCACAAAACACACAGATGAAGGAAACAAAGCTCCTGCACATGATAACCAAAGTAAAGTGCTTGGGAGCATGGATTCAGGGGCCTGACTTCCTGGTTCAAAACCCAGCTCTTCCATCAGCTATCTGTGTGACTGGCACATCTCCTCAACTCCCCCTGCACGAGGTGGGGGTAGTGTCTATGTTTATCATATAGGGCTGTCGGGAGACTAAACGAGTTACCAGATGTAAAGTGATTAGAATAGAGCCTGGCACCCGGGAAAGTCTCTGAGTATTGGGTGCTAGGGTACTAACGGAGGAGCCAGCATGGATACAAAGAAATGTGATGCAATGAGATAAGCAGTGTGACAGGAACACATGTGAATAGGTGGAAAGGGCAGGCAGTTAATTGTGCCTTGAGGGGGCACATGAAGCACAATTTTTCAGAGGAAAATATCTGAGCAATATTTGAGCTTTCTGGGTGGAGCGGGAAAATGCAGGCTCCAAGAGGCATGGATCTGCCTGGGTTCACCCAGTTATAAGCAGGAAACCATCGAGGTTCCTTCCCACCACTCTGAAGAGTGAGAGGCATTCTGGCAAAGTGGGCTTCTAGACGGTGGGCAAAGAGACTGCTAAGGCCAGGACAGTCCCAGGGCCGAGCCAGGGTGCCTGCTGCCCTGGGCTTAGAGACATGACAGGTCCTCTTGGGGTGGCTGACAGCAGGGGGAGTTGGGTTTCAGGCCACTGGCGTCGGCCCTAGCCGTGCCCTTTCTGTTGGCCTCTGAGAGTCCAAACAGTGGCCCAGCCTCCTCCCCACTCTCCGCACACACAACCCCACCACCACCACACCCGTGACCTGAGTTGGCCTACCTCCCCACAATGGCACCTACCTCAAAATAGCTTCCATGTGAGGGCTAGAGAAAGGAAAAGATTAGACCCCTACATGAGAGAGGGGGGTGGGGAAGAGGGAGAGAGAGAGTGAACGAGCTGTCAAGTGATCCCTGTTAAGCATCTGGGAAGGTATAAAATCCCTCTGGGGCCAGGCAGCCTCAAACCCCAGCTGTCGGAGACAGGACACCTAGTCAGTCCGCCCTTGTTCTTTTTCTCTTCTTCAGACTGCATCATGGGGCTCAGCGACGGGGAATGGCAGTTGGTGCTGAATGCCTGGGGGAAGGTGGAGACTGATGTCGCAGGCCATGGGCAGGAGGTCCTCATCAGGTAAAAGGAAGAGATCCCACTGCCCCTGTCACCTCCTTCCTCAAGGTCAAGAATGCTTGCCTGCAAGGTGGAACGTTTGCCCCAGGGTTGACCAGTTGGCTGCTGTGTTAATTAACTTTGTTAAACCCCCTACTTGGTTCTCTTCTGTTTTTATGTGTCAGAGGTTGGAATCAGGAAAGCAGATCCATTTCACACCTAGCAGCTGGGAGGAGCTTTGATGATCAAATCCTTGATGCTTAGAGCCCACCAGGAGGAATCCTAAAATTATAGCTAGAATTAACAAGAAAGGTCTGAGAGGTCTTTCTCACCTCACCTAATGGATGAGGACACAAAGGACCTAAGAAGGGAAGGATGACCCCAGAGTCACAAGTTCATTAAAGTCTGTAAAATGTTAAGGATTAAGACATGGCCTTCAAGATGAGATACGTGGTTCTACACCTGGCTCTGCCGCTGAGGTGTTGTGTGACCTTTGGGAAAGCACACAACTTCTCTGAGCCTCAGTTTCTTCTCCTATAAAATGGGAGAGGGGGGGAATCCTAGTATCTACATTATACAGTAGAAGTAAGGATTAAATAAGATGCTGCAGCTAAGGGGCCCAGCATAATTCCTGGCATAGAGTGAGTTCCAAAAGATGTCACTTGTAACTCTTGGAGATGAAGCTTAGAATTGGGCCCTTCAAAGTATAATAATAATAATAGTAATTATTATTATTTTAGCTGTGTTGGGTCTTTGTTGCCTTCTCTAGTTGTGGTGAGCAGGGGCTGCTCTTCATTGCCATGCATGGGCTTCTCATTGCCGTGGTTTCTCTTGTTGGGGAACACAGGCTCCAGGTGCAGGAACGCAGGCTCCGTAGTTGCGGCTCTAGGGCTCTAGAGCGTGGGCTCAGTAGTTGCGGTGCATGGGCTTAGTTGCCTGGTGGTATATGGAATCTTTCCAGACCAGGGATCCAACCCATGTCTCCTGCATTGGCTGGCAGATTCTTATCCATTGTGCCACCACAGAAGTCCCTAATCTTGACTTTTGATGTTGGGTATGTCTTTTGAAGGCTCAGAACAATCTCCAAGCACATCTTGCCTTCTTTAGCAAGGGATTCCTGAATAAAGAAACACCCTCCCCGCCCCCCACCCCCCAAAATTCTGAGTTTTGTAAGCAGAGGATGGCTGTGGTTCAGAAATGGAACCTCATGTTCTCATTGCCTTCTTCGCCAAGTGGTGATAGACTCCCCTCTCCTCCTGGTCCTTTCTCATGCTCTGGGCAGCGTGAGTCAAAAGCGTACATCGACATTTCTGCACCTGGGAGGAGGTGGGCCCTGGTTGCCATGAGTGAATGGATTGTCCTTTACACTTTATAGATGAATTTCTCCTTCTTTATGAGTCAGAGCAGGTTTTCCTCTCCCATTTAGACACCCTTTCAGCCTCCCTCGGGCTTCACCCATTTCCAGCTCCCATGTCTGGGAGAATGACCCAGACATAAGCTATAAGCTCTATTATCTGGAGTTTCAGCCCTTAGTGGCCCATGCCAAAAACACATGAGAAAGGATGGTCAAGTTCCCTGTTGAATCCAACTGGCATCTTGGGGTTTTCCTTTGTGTCTTTCTCCTCTTACGCCTCTGTCAGTTGGCTACTGGCACTGCAAGAGGTCCCATTTGGGTGGACAGAAGACTCTCCAAAGTAGACATCAACTCCTCAGCTCTCCCTTTGCTGTGTGACCTTGGACAAGTCACTAATCCTCTCTGGGTCCCATTTCCCTATTTGTTGAATGGAGGGATTACCTTCATGGTCTCTGAGATCCCTGCCCACCCCCATGCCTTGGCATTCTTTGAGTCCTGGATCCTGCCTTGCTTTTGGAGAGGAGGCAGGGTAGCTGAGTGGGAGACCAGTTTGCCAAAAAGGAGTCTTTCCCAGGTGACCTGGGGGCTGTCAGCCCTAAGTCAGTGACTTGGAGGTCTGGAAGGAGACTTGGGGTATCGTATCATGGGAGAAACAGCCCCTCCCTTCCCAGTGGATCAGAGAAAACTGCCAGGGGCAGGAGCCAGGGGCGAGACGTGATGCTGGAGACTGCCGACCCCTGGCAGGCCCCAGAGAGCCTGATGCCCCATCACATCTTAAGCTGAAGACATGCAGAAACCACACCGAAGGCTTCTGCCCTCTTGGTGTTCGGGGGCCAGGGACAGGGAGAAGGGGATGCTGACTTCCAGGGTGCCCTGTGAGAAATGACCTTGTGATTCTGTTCCAGATGCCGAACCTGGGTTTTCTTACTCTTCTTGAAAAGGTCATTTCTCCCATTCCTCTTGTTATGACAGATAGAAAATTCTGTTTGGTCTGTTAATAAAATTCTGAGGGCTTCACTGCAAGTATGTGATCATTATGTCCCAGAACATAATAGCTGGAAGGTCAGTTGCAGAGTCTGGCTCCAGGAAACAGGGGTTTTTAGGAGGGCGGAGGCAGCTGAAGAGGGCTTTGGGCCCCTGCCTTTCCTTCTTTTCCCCCAGATCTTTTCTGCTTTATTTATTTTTGCATTTGAACAAAGGATTTCGAGGCCATGGAAAATTGGGAAGTCACTGCTGGTGGCCAGTATGTCTCATGTCACCGGGAGGAAACATGGCTCAAGAGTCCCAGTCAACCAATGGCAGCTACAGACAGAACCCAGGATTCCCAATCCTAGTGATGACGATGGTGGTGGTGAGGATGGTGATGATGGAGCTGGTGAGGATGATGGGGGTGATGGTGGTGATGGTGATAGTGGCCTAGAGATTTTGATGAGGACAGCAAACACGTATATATATTACACACTGATTGCTAGGCCCTGTGTTAAGTGTGCATGTATATTAACTCATTTCAGCCTCACAGTAACCTCATGAGGTGGACGTTATTATAATCCCCACGTTTAACAGAGAGGTTAAGTGACTTGCCTGAAGTCCCAAAGCTGGAGTTCAAGTCCAGCAGCCTGGATCAGCGTGCCCACTCCTGAACCCTATGCCACGTCGTCCAGCAGTCTTAGCACACTAGAGGTGCGTTCCCACCCTCGTCTGGTTCTTCGGTTCTAGAGCAGAGAAGAATTTATGCAGGCCTGGGAGCGCCTTCCATCTTTCACGTGGGTGTCTGGTTGGGTCTCAGCTCAGAGCACAGCTGGGAACTGGCCTCCTTTCCCGCTGACCTGTAATAAACTAGGCAGGTTGACGATAGGATTGAAGATGAAAGCACAAGGCAAGCGCGTGCTTCTGAAACCCTGGAAGAAAAGCCCCACCCACCCATGTCTACAGGGTGAGGGCCTTCCAGCTGCTCATTTTCTGAGTTGCCACTGTCACAAGTTCCCAGGTAGGGCCTTCTGTGGCTTCCCAGGGACTCCCAGCTGCTGGCCTTGGAGGCAGTGGAGGGAGGCAGCTGTAGGAAGGAAGATCTAGTGGGCATTCAGGAGCCAGGTTTTTCTGCAGTGTTAAAGTAAATCCGGGGCTCCCTCTCTGGCTGACAAGTGCTAAGAGTGTAGGGTGAGGTCCGGGTTGGAAGGGTCAAGCCTTAGAACTTAGAAGCTGAGAAATCAACTTTTTGGTTTATAGATAGTTGATCCAAGACCCAGAGGAGCTGAGTGACTTTTTCAACATCACAGCAGAGGCAGAACTGGGGCCAGAACTCAGCTTTCATGATTCTCAGTGCTTAGTCTCTTCCCCAGACATCCGGGGGTCTCCCAAGATGTCTCAGACCCCTGGTGGCCTTGGGTCCCAGGTCCTCGGTCCTCTTCTTCCCCAGAGAGTCTCCCTCCAGTGTCCCGACCTTCACCTGTGGGTTCTGGGTCTTGCATCTGTCAGGCATGAGTTCAAGGATCATTGTCGCCAGATAATAATAGTCAGGATCTCAGGGACCCTGAGGTGAAAAGTGCTGGAGATGAGCTGTCAGTGATGTAGAAGGGTTGGCTGCGGCCCCAGATGAGGTAGTGACATTGAGCATGGCTGTGGGCAGCACTGGGTGTTTTGGGAAGGCAGGAGAGACATGCCCCTGGGGGAAGGGGGAGCTCCCTGTCTGTGCTATACCCATGTGTATGTGCGTGTGTGTGTGCATGAGCACGCGTATGATTATGGGTATGTGCCATGAGACAATTGTGCACACTGGAGTGTGTCTGCAGTTAGGTTTAAGGGTGTTCTAGAGCCAGGAAACCACAAAAGAGAAAGCTTTCAAGGAACTGAAGCCATCAGACAAGAGGAGGGAAAGTCCAGCAGACAGGGTCACTCCGGCAGAGGTTTCCGGGTGCAACACAAAAGAGAGAGCATGAGTTATGGAACCATCTGTGTGGGTTCGTGTCTGGGCTCTGCTACTGACAAGACATGTGACCCTGGACAAGTCACCTACCTCTGCGGTCTTCCCTTTGCCCATGAGTGAAATGGGGAAAATCTCTCCCTCCTCCCCGTGGCAGGTACGACTCCCTTTAATGATCCCCACTTTTCTGCAGAATGAAAGACTGAAGTCCGAGGCAACAGGTGACTCCTTGGATCACTGCGGCCAGCTCACTGGGTCCCTGGGACCTGGTCTTTGGCAGATGGCTCCCATCAGAGATTCTCACCATCAGTACTGTGAGGGGCCTGGGAAGAACAGTGAGGCAGAGCAAAATAAGCAAGAGCTTTCTGAGCCTGAGAGCTGTTCAGACTAGAAAAGCTGTCACATGGAGTAGTGAGCCTCCTGGAGCTGGAAGTATTTAAGTGGCCAAAGGATGATCCTCGGGCAGGTCCCCTGCATGGACTACATTTTGAGTCACTCAGACCTGATTTCAGTCTGGCTCATCTGCAGCCCAGCTATGTGATATTGAGCTAGGACCTCATACTCCTCAGCCTCTGTTCCCTCATCTGTAAAATGGGGATAATACATCACCAAAGGGAAGTGCGAGTGTAGAGCCTAGCGCGGGCCTGGCGCACAGCACATACTCCACAAATCCTTTAGCCCCCGTGCTCCTCCCTGCTCCACGGTGACACCGTCTAGTCATCTTTGCTCCCAACAGCTTAGAGCAAATGGGGGCGAGGCCAGGTACCATGCAGATGTTTTTCCTTCCAGCCTTTCACAGTAACAATGAAGCAGATGATGATGCTAAAAATAGTAACAGCAAGCATTTATAGGATACTTCCTGTGTGACCCTCAGCCTATACCATCTCATTCAATTTAATCCTCACACTTCTATAGGGAGGGACTCGTTATCCCTATTCCTTGGATGGGGAGACTGAAGCACAGAGAGGTGAAGTGAATTGCCCCCAGTCACACAGCTAGCAACTGGGAGGGTGTGGATTTGAACTTGAGTCTGGCCACCTCCTGACCCCTGTGTCTAACTCAAGCCCTCCTTGTACCCCCCAGGCTCTTCACAGGTCATCCCGAGACCCTGGAGAAATTCGACAAGTTCAAGCACCTGAAGACAGAGGCTGAGATGAAGGCCTCCGAGGACCTGAAGAAGCATGGCAACACCGTGCTCACGGCCCTGGGGGGCATCCTGAAGAAGAAGGGTCACCATGAGGCGGAGGTGAAGCACCTGGCCGAGTCACACGCCAACAAGCACAAGATCCCTGTCAAGTACCTGGAGGTAAGTGGCGGGGCCTGGGTGGCTGGGAGGATGGAAGGGGAGGCCTCGAAGACCTGAGATTCAGGTTCAAGCCTCAGCTCAGTTATAACTTGCTGGGTGACCTATGCTGTTCCTTTTTATCCCCCAGTTTTCTCATCTGTAAAGTGGGCTGATACCCACTTGGCCTTCCTCCTGGGTCATTGAGAGTAAACATATTTTTCCCCCAAATGAGTATCTTGTTACCAAGGGAGAAGTGGCTGTGAAGTACACAGCTTGCCTTCTGTCCACGGGTAGGCACCACTATCCCACCCTTTCGACAGATGAGGAAACTGAGGCACAGAGAGGTTAAGCAGCTTGCCCCTGGTCACAGAGGCACCAAGTAGCAGAACCAGGATTCAGACTAGGTCTCTATTCCTCCAGAAACCCAGCTCCTAGTCTCTGTGCCACTGCAAGTCGGACATATACAGGACTCATGTGGCAGGAGTTCAGTAGCTGGGGCTTAATTCTGGGTGGGAATTATTAGTTCCAGCATCTTTACAGATGAAGAGAGGGTGCCTCAGGTGTCCAAGGCATAAGCAATTGGCTTGAATCTCTGTGATGGACTGAGAAGTTGGGTGGGCTGGGGAGAGTCTGAGTTTCCAGTCCTGTGTCTAGACCCAGTGGGAGGAGGGATGTGGCAAGAAGGAGAACTAGGGAACTGGGGGATAAAGGGCCCTGTGGCTATCACCCCTGAGGATGGGGCCACAGGCAGTTTGATGCAGCAGTGAAGGTAAGGTTAGTCATGAAAACTTCTGGTTAGGATGGGCTATGAGAAGCAGTTTGCATGGGTCACTGCATGGAACTTTCACGATTACCCCCCTGAGCTTAGGAACTGCATTCAGTGTTGTCTTTTTCTCTCACAAAAGAAGTTCAGAGGTCAGGAGCCCAGAGCTGGTGTGGGAGCCCCATAGGTACCGGGGATGCAGGCTCTTTCTGTGTTGGCATCCTTGGCATAAATATGGTGTCTACCCTCAAAGTTGACTCATGGTCCAAGATAGCTGCTGGAGCTCCAGCTTCTGGTCCATATTCCAAACAGAGAGCAGGAGGAAGAGACAAAGGCTGTCTTTTGAGAAACCCCAGGCATCTCACCCTGAGTGAGTGTTATTTACATCTCACTGTCCAAAAGTTAGTCATGAGATCACGTCTGTCTGTGTGGAAAGCCGGGAAATGTAGTCTATTGCCACTCCAAATACAAACTAGCGTTCTCTTACAAGGAAGAAGGTGAAAATGGCCATTGGGCAGGTAAATAGCATTCCCTTCCCCAGGCAGGGACTCTTCTCATCCCCACTTTACTGATTTAGAAACTGAAGGCTCAGAGAGGTTGAGTAGCTTGCTCCCAGTCACACAGCATATAAGCCAGGAGGGACAGTCTGGTCTATGTTACTCTGGAACCTGCGCTCTTAATTCCTGATGGCGCAACGTCTCCTGTGAACAACCACCATCACCACTGTCTTCAGCCCCACCATCCAACTCCCCTGCCTGCCCTCCCAAAGGCTACTGTGAAACTGTTAGCTTCTCAGTTGTGTCTGACTCTTTGTGACCCTCTGGACTGTAGCCTGTCAGTCCAGCCTCCTCTGTCTATGGAATTCTCCAGGCAAGAATACTGGAGTGGGTTGCCATGCCCTCCTCCAGGGGATCTCGAACCCAGGTCTCCTGCATTGTAAGCAGATTCTTTACCCTCTGAACTACCGGAGAAGCCCCGCCTGCTCTCCCGCATCACACACAAACAATTCTGCCTGCCCATCTCAGCATCACAGACATGAGGAACAGTTCCTGCCCCTGGGATTCTGCACAAGTGGTGCTTTTGCCTCCCCATCTTCTCTCGGCAAATCCCTGTTCATTCTCCAAGGCCCATCGCAGAAGCCACCTCTTCAGTTCTGGCCCACGAGGCAGTCAGCTGCTCCACCTGCCAGCCCTCCCCAGCAAAGGCATTTATTCCAGCCCTGTCGTGGCGCCTGCCGGCTGTATTGTAATTTATCTCTTTACCCAGCTGTCTCCTGGCTGGGACAGGAGCTCCTCAAGGTCAGACCCTGGCTTCTTCCATATTTGAACCCCAGTGACAGGCAGGGGGCTCACAACCCAGCTTGAATGATGGATCCCATCTCCAGGGAGGAGCAGACAGGCTTAGAGAGAAACCAGTGCGGTCTAGAAATAGGACTGCCAGCTAGCAGACTAGAACCAGGACTGCTTAAAACAAGTTTGAAAAGAAAGTGGAAGTGAAGTCGCTCAGTCGTGTCCAATTCTTTGCGACCCCATGGACTGTAGCCCATCAGGCTTCTCCATCCATGGAATTTTCCAGGCAAGAGTACTGGAGTGGGGTGCCATTTCCTTCTCCAGGGGATCTTCCTGACCCAGGGATCGAACCCAGGTCTCCCGCATTGCAGGCAGACACTTTACCGTCTGAGCTACTGCAAAAAATTAAGACAGCGCCCTGTGTCTGCTGTTCCCCTCACCATGGAACCTTTGTCTATGTTCTTCATGAGAAATTGCTCCTTCTCACTCATTAGCAAGGGGGCCCCAGAGGGTGCTGGGTGCTGAAGTCTTTTCTCAGTCTTCTAGCTGCCCCAGCCCACAATTTTCCTAGTATTAGTGACTCAGAAGTTGACTCAGGAAAGGCTGAATTGAGGGACCCAGAGAGGTCAGGATCTCTGTCGTACATGTGAGGTCAGGGTGGAACTGGGCCTGGAACCTGGGTCTCCAAGTTCTCGCTAGGTCAGCCCATCCCCTCACTTGGCTTTGTTACGTTTATGACATTAAAAGGGAATTAAACACATGTCCCCTCCGATGCCCAGCAGTGGGTGTTTGTGGCGCTGTCCCGGCTTCTGGCCAAGCAGGGCTTACTAGGTGATGACATTTGTGCTCCTGAGGCTGCCCCGCACGTGCTCCCCTCACCCCCACCCGTCAGCTTTTGGCCACTTGTACCCCAGATGCCAGAGAATATGAACAAACCCACCAGTGGTGGCCTCTGTCTCCCTGGCTCTGGCTGTTGTTTGTCCACAGTCCCCTGGGTGCAGATTCCAGCTCTCCCATCCACTTGCAACATGACCTCAGTCTGGCCTCTGTAAAATGACACCCCTTGTCCACAGGCCACGGCTGAAATTGGCATCAAATCTTTCTGAACTGTTGAAAAAGCAAGTAGCTTCTTACTATATAAGGTTGCTCAGTCCCTTAAAGCAGCCCTGTGCTGTGGAGATGTTTGTGTCCATCTTTCTGGGCATGACAATGTGGATGGTAGAGCCAACAGTGACGGTGAGGCTGCTGTAACATATGATCAGTCTTGGGCCCGAGCACAGGCCTGGTCCCTTTCCTCTTCCTCTCTCTCCTTCCCTTCCACCAATGCTTCTAAGGACCAGCTCTGTGCTTGGCACAGAAAATAAGATGTTCTGACCACCCTCCCGCCACTATCCCTCCAAAAGGCTACTTAAAGAGATCACCATCCTAAGCCATTAAATGCAAAAATTAAATCCATACACGTGGAAGTATTTTCTAGACTTTCTGATTGCAAAATCCTGGATTAGAACCATGTAATAGGTTGGGTCCTCATCCTGAGCTGAACCTCCAATACCTTGGCTATCTGATGTGGAGAGCCAACTCATGGGAAAAGATCCTGATGCTGGGAAAGATTGAGGGCAGGAGAAGGGGCAACAGAGGATGAGATGGTTAGATGGAATCATTGACTCAATGGACATGAGTTTGAGCACATACAGGGAGATAGTGAAGGACAGGGAAGCCTTGCGTGCTGCTGTCCATGGGGTTGCAAAGAGTCTGACAGGACTGAGCGACTGAACAATAAAACATCCTGAACATAGTAGAGGGGGGTAGCATGTATGCATGCTAAGTCGCTTCAGTCATCTCCAATTCTGTGACCCTAGGGACTGTAGCCCATCTCTGTCCATGGGATTCTCCAAGCAAGAATCCTGGAGTGGGTTGCCATGCTCTCCTCCAGGAGATTTTCCCAACCCAGCGACTGAACCCATGTCTTCTGCATCTCCAGCACTGCAGGTGGATTCTTTACTCTAAGCCACCTGGGAAGGCCCTGGTTGGGGGTGGGGATAGCCAACACACCAAGCCATGTGACTGTGACCACAAGCCCAAGGCCTGACCTTTCCTCCTCTGTATTAAGATGGGCCTCTATTATCCCATCTGTACTTGTCTCATGAGTTGTGGGGATTAGAGGAGTTAATCCATGGAGGCCGCTCAGAAGTGTGCCTGATATATAATAAGTACTCAGTAAATGGCCCTGCAATAAAGCAAAGCTGGGGCTGGGGTTGATTCCCATCTGGCCCCTGGCTTGTCCTGTCGGTGACCAGCACCCCTCTGCTCCTGTCCCTGCAGTTCATCTCGGACGCCATCATCCATGTTCTACATGACAAGCATCCTTCAGACTTCGGTGCTGATGCCCAGGCTGCCATGAGCAAGGCCCTGGAACTGTTCCGGAATGAGATGGCTGCCCAGTACAAGGTGCTGGGCTTCCATGGCTAAGCCCCACCCCTGTGCCCCTCACCCCACCCACCTGGGCAGGGCGGGCAGGGACTGAATCCCAAGTAGTTATAGGGTTTGCTTCTGAGTGTGTGCTTTGTTTAGGAGAGGTGGGTGGAAGAGGTGGATGGGTTGGGGGTGAAGGGAGCCTTGGGAGAGGCCTGGGGACCAGGCTTTCAGTGGAGGGTCATCAACTTGGGAACCATGAGAAGCTTGACTGTGGCTGGCTGAGTTTGGGTCAAACTCAACTTTCCTTTCACCTCAATGCCAACCCAATTCCTACCAACCTCTAAACTGACCCGCACCTTTACCCTCACCTTAAATCCCCAATCTGAGCTGTCAACATAAACTCCAGCCTAATTCTCTGACCCCATCACCTAGCCCCTTGAAGACAGCAGAGTGTCAGCTTGCCCTGAGAAGGAAGTGTGGGCCGGGTGGGACACACCCAGCCCTAGGGAGGCATGGAGGCATGGTGTCTGCAACATAAATGTCCCTTCTCAGGTAGGGGAGTGACACCTGGTTTAATAAAGGATTTCTCACGTCACAGTCTCTGTCTGGTGTTTTTCATCCCTTAGAGCAGGGGTCCCTAACCTCTGGGATCTCATAACTGATGATCTGAGGTGGAGCTGATGTAATAATAATAGAAATAAAATGCACAATAAAAGTAATGCACTTGAGTCATCCCGAAACCATCCCCCATCCCCCACCTCCACCCCTCACACCCGTCCATGGAAAAGTCGACTCCCATGAGCCGGATCCCTGGGGACCGCTGCCCTAGACCAAGTGTGGGGGCCCAGAGAAGATGCAGACTCAGGGGAAGATGGGCATCATGGTTACCACAACTTAGGAAAGATGCTTAAGGACGCTAGTAAGTGGCAGAACTCGGTTTAAAGGGCGGCCTGGAAGCTGGCAGGGACTCCAGCTGAGGAGACGGCTAGGCGGCCAGCCAGTGGCAGGGCTGACCTCTGGCCACAGAGAAAGGGCAGAAGCATGGAGAATAACTTACCAACGCAGGCCAAGAGACACAGTCCGTATCTACAAAGGCTTAGCGGAGCGCATAGCTAGAATGTGTAAGTTTTGCTGCAGGGAACTAGAATAAAACCTTGGCCTGTGGCTGCAGCAGCCAGGTAGCAGGCTGGAACAGGCTGTAGAAAGGGATCTGGTAGTCTGGATCAATGCAGGTACCCAAGCCAAGAGGGGCTTGAAGAGCACTCAAGACTCAGGGCGCCATCTGTGGGAAGCCCCGAGTCCTCCACCCCATACATCTCCAGGAGCTCCCAGGACAGGCAACCTGGTGCCCCCTGTCCTTGAACGGTCAGACCCCTGTGATGAGCCCGACCTCCCTGCCCCAAATCTCAGACTATGCCAGGTTTCACAGGCACTGAACCGACCAGAGCCCATCTTCAGAAACAGACGTGTCTCAAATCCTAACGGGCTCATTCATCCAGCCCTGCTGCAGCAGCAGAGGGCAGAGTTAAAGTCCTTCTGCTCTGCTTCAGGCTTTGGGAATTCTTCCGCAATCTGATAAATTGAGAGACGAATGGAGGGGAAAACAGCAGGAGGGGGATCTTGGAGCCTGGAGAAAATTTCCATGCATTTATATAGTAACTCCACTGAACGCCCAAGTAAGGAATACTTCTGTGTAGGATATGTATACGGGATTTAAAGAGGAATAATTTGGTCCCTGCCCTCAAGCAATTGACCATCTAGTCAGGGAGACATGGGTGCTCTGATGATTAAATCGGCTGAATAAAATTCAGTCGCAGAGAAGTACCAGGTATTTGTGACACACCATCAGTATTCACATAACAAATATTTGTGGAGCTCAGCAGGTAAGAAAAGCTCAGTTTATACCTTTGATGTGCAAAAAAGGCAACTTCTTTTTTTTCTACAACTCAAATTTTTGTTTGGAATCCTCAGTGTGGCTGGATGGCAAATACTTAACCTCAGTCTCTTTAAGAAACCCCCCCATCCCCACTCCCTGCAATCCAAATGTCCCTGGGATTTTGACCAGTTAATTCCAAGAAGCTTACATGTGCCGGGCTGTGGTGTATATGGGCAGGGAGGCGGCAATCTGGTCACTACTGTCGTCTGTCCCCAGTAGTATCCTCAGGGGTGCTGCACTCCACCTGGTCTTGAGTTATTGTCCCCATCAGGCACTTAAGGAAATTCTGAGGCTGCCCAAGGCTCCCTTTGCCTGGTGCCACTTCTTTCCAGGGACCCCCACACCCACCCCAAGTGCTCTCCACCTGGGATATGAGGCAGATGTTTCCTCTGTTCGGACCCCATGGGCCTGTCTGAGCTTTCTCACCTTCTGCAGGGATTAGCAGGGCTTATGCCTGGCTGTCCTGTACAGTGGTAGAGGGTGTACACTGCACATGAGTGCCTGGCCAGGGGACTAAGAAAGCTGGACCCAGTCTGTGCTCCAGTTGCTAAACTGCGCACTGGGAAAGGATGCCTCGTCCTCATTCACATAAGGATCCTCTGTGAGCGCGCGGTGGCCTCCAACACAGGCACAACCACCTTCTTTGGTAACCTCCACCAACTGCAATCTTATTCTTTCCTTTCAACTCCTTTCCTTCTGATGGTTCAGAAAACGATTTTCCAACCTCGACAGCACAGATGCCTCATGATTTCCTCCAAATCTTTTGCCCTTTCTGTGTGCTCTTTCTGGTCCTCTCAGGCCTGAGCTTTTGAATCTGCAAATCCAAGCAAGGGACATGTTTTTCTTGCTTTCAGCTGTCAAGTCTTTTCCCGAGGCCTGAGCACAGAAATACCTGGCTGTCTCAAAAGGAAAGAGCAAAGGAGAAAAGGAAGTTTCAGGGGGAAAATGCAGGATAATACTTTTTAAATGTGATCCTGCAATGGAACATATTCTGCATTAACCTAACACATATTTCTTGAGCAAATATTATGGACCAGGCCCCAGGTTTGGGACTAAGGGTCTCAGCTTCAAATAAGGCAAACGGTCTCCACCTTCTGTGCAGTGGGAGTGAAAAGGAAAGGATCTGTGCTAGGCTTTGAGGGCAGCAGAAAAATGCATTCATCAGACATGTATCTATTGAGGGCTACATCATGCCAGGTCCTGGGCTCATTCCAGAGTGCCCTGGTGAAGCCCCCAGGTCTGGCCCCGTCTCCGGGAACTTATGGGCTTAGGGCTCTTACTGTATGGATATGGGAAGGCTGAGCCTTGAGGATTCTGGGGAGATTGGGGGGTCCAGTCCTGGGGACGAGTCATAGAGATGGCAGATTATTTGTTGGCCAATCATACATATGTTATGTATATTTATATATAAAATACCTCTTCAGTGTCACCTTTCCTGCATATACTCTATCATCGCCTTCTGGAATCTCCGTGAAATATTTCTCACATGGCTCACACCCTCCTCCATGACTCTTTCCTAGTTTCCATCTCATGGCTATTTTGTATCCCGAGAATTTTCCTTATCTTCTTGTGCAGTGATACTTTTTTTTTTTTCCAGTTTCTCAAATGTTCTTTTATCCAGAATTATTGAGGTGTTAGGAATGTGTATTTCACCCCATCTAGTCTGCAATCTTTCCAGAAGTGGACATCTTTACTACAATTTATGATTGCTGCTGCTGCTGCTAAGTCGCTTCAGTCATATCCGACTCTGTGCGACCCCATAGACAGCAGCCCATCAGGCTCCCCCACCCCTGGGATTCTCCAGGCAAGAACACTGGAGTGGGTTGCCGTTTCCTTCTCCAATGCATGAAAGTGAAAAGTGAAAGTGAAGTCACTCAGTCATGTCCAACTCTTCACGACCCCATGGACTGCAGCCTACCAGGCTCCCCCGTCCATGGAATTTCCTAGGCAAGAGTACTGGAGTGGGGTGCCATCACCTTCTCTGACAATTTATGATTATGGGTTTTTTTCCCTCTGTTTTGTTTGTTCCCTTTGACTTTTTGTGTTTCCTCAGTAGGACACAGAAGGTAGGGGTCCCCTCAGCTTTGCTCATCTTTGTGTACCTATCCCCTGGCCCAACTCCCACTCTATTATGGCAGTTCAAATGGTGTGAATTGAAGATGGGAATGAAGCCACCCTTGTTTCTTTCCTGGATGTGAAGGCATGTTCTCAACTATAGAACATTCTATTTGTTTATTTATCCATGGCACGTGGGATCTTAGTTCCCCATCCGGGAATTGAACCTGTGCCCTCTGCAGTGGAAGCATGGACTATTAACTGCTGGACCACCAGGAAAGTCCCATTTATATATTTATTTTTATTTTTGAACATTTGAAACATTAGATGACTCAGACAGCATCAGTGGAGCCTGATTCTGAATATCTGGTTCCTGAGGTTAAGTTGTGTGTGTGTGTGTGTATGTGTGTGTGTGTGGTTCTGTGAGGTTGCCAGAGGTGCGGGCAGCTCTATGTGTGAGTCTGAGTGTGTGAACATCTGTCTAACCCCTCCGCTGTGAGGTCCGGTCTTGACCTTTTACCTGCTGCTCTGAAATCCACAGGACTCAGGCCCCTGGGATAGCTGAGGTGACCTCTTTGGACTCTGAAATCCAGCTTTAATGTCTCTGCCCAGGACTGTGGCTTTTGGGG
This sequence comes from Bubalus bubalis, assembly GCF_019923935.1. Lineage (NCBI taxonomy): Eukaryota > Metazoa > Chordata > Mammalia > Artiodactyla > Bovidae > Bubalus > Bubalus bubalis. The sequence continues at coordinate 46,363,413 of NC_059160.1, forward strand.
GTGGAGACAGGCTGAGAAGCTGGAGAGGACATAAAAGAAATCAGGGCTTGGGTAAGATCTGAGACAGTCTAAGTGATAAACCGTGAAGGACTGTGTATGCGATGACTCATTTGAGCTCCTGACTTGGCAAACCTTTAACTGAGCAGAGCTGGAGGTATCAGATGATGCCCAAACAAATGACAGGCCAGGCTTCATAAAGTCTACCAGATATCACACATACATTTGCCTTTTAATCCATAATTTAAATTATATCTTGCATTTTCTCTTTCACTGTGCACCCTCCCTCTCTCTCTCTCACAGACACACACACAAGGTTCATTTTTTGTCCCCAGGCAAGTGAAAGGTGCATCTTTATTTTTTTTTCAGTATTTTAAATGAAGGTGCATCTTCAAAGGAAAAAAAAATAGCCACAAAAGCTTCACGTCTGTTGACCCACATCAATTCTGTTGCCTTGGTCCAACCACATGAGTATACATATACATTACCCACAGATATGAAACTCTTTCTGTGCTGACATTTCCCACAGAAAGTGAAAAATACTGAACCTGTGTTACCACATTTAGAAGACCAGAATCTTTGCTGGAAATATTTCCACTCACCAAAGGATATTATCTTCTCAAGAAAAGTGAGAATCTCGCGTCCCAGGTACAGAATGTTTCACATTCTGGCTGGTGGCCTTTCCCTCCATCGTGGCGAAGGCAGAGTTCAACCACCTCATCAAAAGTTTTCCTGTGAATTATCCAATTCAAAACACTCAGAGGGCAGGGTGGCCCCCCACTCATCACAGAGGGGAGGTGAGCTTGTGTGTCTAGTGAATGATGAAACCACGTTATTTGGAGCCCTAATTTTTTTTTTTTAATATTTATTTGTTTATGGCTGCCGTAGGTCTTTGTTGATTTACATGGAGCTTCTCCAGTTGCTATGAGAGAGGCTACTCTTCATTGCGGTGCAAGGGCTTCTCATTGTGTGGCTTCTTCCTGTAAAGCACAGCTTCTAGAGGTGTGAGCTTCAGCAGTTGCAGCACGCAGGCTCAGTAGTCGTGGCTCCCAGGCCCTAGAGTGAAGGCTCAGTAGTTGTGGCACATGGGCTTAGCTGCTCTGCGGCATATGGGATCTTCCTGGATCAGGAAGATCTGTCTCCTCTATGGACAGGTGAGTTCTTGACCACTGAGCCATCAGGGAATCCAAGCACAGGTTTTGAGCACTGGGGACTCAGGGTCTTCTGACAGGTGTGGGAAGGAGTGGGTATGGCAGAGCAGGGGTTCTGCAGAATGGGCACCCCTGCCTCAGCTAGAGCAGTAGGACTTTCAGCCAAAGTAATATTTAGAGTCTGATGATATTTTGTTAAAAGTAAGCCAAATAAGGGTATCCTGTTGCAAAAGGTTTGCCCCAACCGCTAGCCTAGATGAGTGGCTCTCAGTGGGACTTGTATTGTTCCCTACGGTGGCATTTGGGTATTGGGGGAGTGTTTCCTGCTCCACCAATATTGACATTTGGTGGGGGGAGGGGAGAGGGAGGCGTGCTGGGTGTTTTGGAATGTGCAGGAAAAAACACACAGAGAAGATTTATCCTGCGATCTAGACCCTTACTCTAGAACTTATAAATTTTGCTTATACATACATTGTCTTTGAATTGTTTAAAAATACATGGAATGTTCCAGGAATACAGTTACTGTGTAAATTGGGGGAAAAATTATTATTGGGAACTTTTCAAGTCTTGTTCACCATTTCAGAAAAATGACACCCCTCATGGCAGTGCCACCACGGGATTGTGGTGTCTGTGGCCATTACTATGGATTATGGATTCTAGGGCATAATCTGACGTCCCCTCTTTCAGGCATGAGGTAGGATATTTCAAGGTAGGTACGGCCACAATGCTTGTGTGGCCAATTAAATGCGAGGAGATATGCGTCACTTCCGGTGGAGGTTTTATGAACTAATGAGTATTTTCGGCACCAGGCAAGGCGGCGGTGATCATGCTGGTCTAGGTCGGGTGCTTGTGGTCCAGCTGGGTCTCAGGGACGAGGAGAGCCCCTCCCTTCCACACTGAACGTGAAATGTGAGTGAGAAACCACCTTGAGGGGTTGGGAGAAGATTAAGAATGTTTATCACTGCAGCGTAGCCCAGCCTGTCCTGACTATGCAGTCCCCCACCCAACAAACTTGTGCTGCAAAGTATTGCATAGGTGGTGAGTCTGTGAATAGGTGCAAACACTGAATTGCTCCACGTGTCCTCTGGTGCCATCATGCCCGAGCATTTAAATATTGAAAAGCATTTTATTTGATCATTAAAAAACTTTCTTTTTATCTTTATACATATCATAGCTAGGACATGATATTAACTTTTTAAAATTATGTATATGGTAGATTATATTATCAGTGAACTTTATTTTAGGATAATAAAGAAGTTGTGACCAAATATTTGTTATAAAGAAGGGATATCGCCTGATGGTGCTGATAATCACTGATCCTGAGGCCTCTGTTATGGGGCCGACTGTTCTGATATTCTAGTAATACAGGAGGCTGGTATAGGTAGGAGGTGTAGGGGAAAATATTCATCAAAGTTACAGCACAGTTAGATCATAAACTTCAGAAATTGCAGGTTCTAAACTAGATGCTCATCCACTTGATTGTGCATTCACACAAGTAAAGGTCACAACACCAAAGAGAAAGCTGTATCTGAGCACAGATGAATCTACCACTAACTGGATGTAACCCTGATAAACTTGGAGACTCATGTAGCTCAGTCTCAGAGTGATGTCATGTTTAAATGAGACCATTCAACAACAAAAAGTAATTAAGGAGAAATTCCAATTCCATTCTTGAGTTTCTTGAAGGCCCTTAAAAGATCCCCCAATACATAGGCCACATCACTACTTCTTCCCCTCCTCCTCATTTTTTTTTTTTTTTTTTTTTGTGGTATGGACTACTTTTAAAGTCTTATATGGAATTTATTACAACATTGCTTCTGTTTTATGTTTTGATTTTTTGGCACTGAGGCATGTGGCATCTTAGCCCCCTGACCAAGTATCAAACCCACACCCCCTGCATTGGCAGATGACATCCCAGCCACTGGACCACCAAGGAAGTCTGGGCACCTCTCTTCTTAAAACTCCTTGCCAACACAACTTTTTCTCATCTTTCTCTTCACCCCCATGACTTTATTATATATATAAAATTAGCTTCTCTAAAGTAATTTAACAAATTGTCTTCTTCTTTAGGAAGAAGAGAAGGAAAGCAAAAAATGGACAAATAACCTAAAGATGGTCTTCATCCAGGTCTGAGAGCCAGAGGTTCTGTAGAAATCCCATGTTCATACTTTTTGTACCATTCCAGCAGGTTAGAGTTTCTGAAAATGAAACAGGCTGCCTGGGGAGAAGTGTGCTCCCTGTCAGCAGACACAAGCAAGAATGAACCATTCAACTCATCTGCAACATTTATCAGACGCCTTTGAGCCAGGGACAGGTGGACAAGGGGAGACAAGAAGATGAATAAGACAAAATCTCCAGTTTCAGGAAATTTGCAGTCTTGTTGGGGAGGCGGAAGAAAGAGCGATGTCCACAGGGTACAGTGTAAGCAGAGAGGGAAGACAGGATCAATATTGCCTAGAGGGGATCAGGCACTCTGGGTCTTGAAGGATGGGCAGAAGTTTATCATCCTTATGGTGGGGATCAGGCAGGAGAGAAGAACAGATGTGATAGTGCAGAGCTGGGATGGACCAGGTCCCATCTGGAGGCAACTTAGTGGAGCTGCAGCCCATAGTGTGAAGGAGAAAGTGGTGTGTGTGTGCTCAGCCATGTCTGACTCTTTGCAGCTCCATGGACTGTAGCCCACCAGGCCCCTCTGTCCATGGGATTTTCCAGGCGAGAATACTGGAGTGGGTTGCTATTTCCTTCTTCAGGGTATCTTTCCAACCCAGGGATCAAACCCATGTCTCTTGTATTGGCAGGCAGATTCTTTACCATTGAGCCACCTGGGAAGCCCCAGGGTGAAAGAGGAAGTGGTGGTTTTAGATAATTCTGGGAGGTCAAGTGTCTCCTGTGCCAAGCTAAGATGTACGAGATGGTGGAGTGTGTGCAGCTGGTGGAGATGGAGTTGTCTAAGCTCCATGCCTGCCCTACAGAGTTTAGATTAGCCAGCCCCTACAATTGTGCAAGCCAGTTCCTTAAAGTAAATTTCTCTCTGTACATCCTAGTGATTCTGTTTCTCGGGAGTACTCTGACTAGTACAACCATCGTCCCTATCTTACAGATGGGGAAACCAAGACACAGAGTTTAAACAACTTGCCTAAGACCACCCGACTGAGAAGTGGTGGAGTTGAGATTGCACCCAGAATATTCACTCTCTCTTTTTTTTTCATCACAGTATTGATTTTTGATGGAATTTTTAAAATTCATTTTATTGATGTATAGTTGATTTACAATGTTAATTTCTGCAGAGCGTATCATAGAGTATTCACTCTTAACTGCTTCCTTCCTCATGGGATGTCCAGATTTTATGTAAGCAGCATAACATGCCTCGTCCCCTGGGGGATTCATGGAACCCCCAACTCCCACATTTTTCAAAGTAAAACCAGCTTGAGCCTCCACTTTCAAATTAGCAGGAAGTCCAATTTCTCCTTCGGGGCCTCCTTTCTTCTGCCTGAATTGACCTAGAGTCCATGGGCTCACTCAATCTCATGGGGGAGGGCATGTCCAGTTTGCAAATGTGGGTGGGAAGAGGTCTGGAAGTCCTGATCGGTCCTGTGGTGGCCTCTGGTGCTGCCCCTGTCACTTGCCAGATGCTTGTGATCTTGATATGCCTTCTGGACAGGCTGACGCTCCCTTTTCCAGTGACTTGTGTCCTGGAGTCCTGCCCTCTGTGCTGCGGGCACCTTGAGGTAGAGCCGATGACATTCAATGATATTCTCCAGGCAAGACTCACTGAACTGCCAGTTGAAGCCAAGTGACCAAATCCCCACTAAGTGTCTTCAGACTGGGCTGGCAAGGTTCCTAAGCTATGGGTGATGTTCCAAAAGCTACGGGTTAGCCAGATCCGGGTCACCCATATCTCACCTCTCACCTTACGTGAAAGTGTTCATGAGAGGCCATTGAGGAACTCTCTGGAGCAGAGGTGAGTCATTCCAGGGGACCTGAAGTCACTGCCACTCAATGAAAACTCTTGGATTCTTTTATGTGGCAGCTTCTCTTAGAAAAAAATTTCACCTAATCATGTACCCAATACATTAATTCACCAAATATCTGTGAAATACTGTGCTGGTTTTTATTGCTGATAGATGGGGAAACAGTGGAAACTGAATAAATCATTCCAAACTATAATGTTTTAAACTACAACAGTTCAATATTTCATTATTGCCTTTCATGGCTCTTGGGCTTGACAGGGCTCAGCAAGGGGACTCTGACTCAAGGTCACTTTTGCAGCTCTGGGTCTGCTTCTCTACAATTCACCTTCTCCTCAAGGTCACAAGATGGCTGCCATAGCTCCAGGCATCACATCTTCATTCAACATCCAAAGGCAGTAAAAGGCAAGTTTCTGCTTCGTGTTCCCTTTTGAAAACAAGGAAGAACTTCCTAGAAACCCCTCTTTCTCTGTTCTGACCAGTTCCCTCTCAGCCTTCCTTTCCCAGGAAACACATGTCCATGTCTAAGCCAGTCACAGGCAAGACCACCATGATGGCCTGAGAGCAGTTGTAACTCACCTCTCAGGCCAACCTGGAGTCATCTTTCCTGAGCACTACTTGAGGGGCGAACCCCCAAACTAATGTGAGACTCTTAAGGAAAGGAAGATGGCTGGTGGGATGGAGTTGAGGGGAGGGCTGTTGGGTAGGGAACCAACAGTGTTTGCCGTGAGGGCTGGGGTGTGGGGCACTTGGCGAGGGCACGTTGTCATGTTCCAACAGCAGGAAGCCTGCCCTGGCTTTATTTCTTTATTTATTCTCCCTGAGTGGTATTTCTTTCCTTAGTAAAGATGTTCCAGGCTGCTGTGTATCACTGAGGAAGGTGGAGAAGGAAGCCTCAGTGCAGAACACGTGTTCTGTCCTTGCCCTTTGCTCAGAGAGGGTCTACAGCCAGTGTGGACAGAACGTGTGTGTGGCTGGCTCACGTCTGCCCATCCCATCACAGTCAGCTGTGTGGCCTCAAAAAAATGTCTGCCCCTGAGCCCCAACTTTCCACATGCTAGAAGGGGTTAGTCATATGGAGCCGACAGTGGGGAGTGAGCAGTAAAGTGTTATCCAACTCTGAGGAGTTAGGAGGCTGGCAGGACCCATCGCCCAACCCATTCTCAAGATGCCTCACACCACAGGGTCTGAACAGCAGTGTCCAGGGGCCCTTAGGGGTCACTTAGCTCAGATGGGGTTGTACAGGTGGGAGAGAGAAGAGACCCAGAGAAGAGACAGCTTGGCCAGACCTTGTGCCTGGTGCCTCCTCTGCTCTGTATCTCCTCCACGGTGTGCGCTCTTTACTCACCATTCCCCCCACCCCGCCCCCCGCCATCCCCAGGGTTTTGCCTGTTTCTTTTTTGCTTTTCGTTTTAATTCTTCATCTATTATAGTTTCCTTTAAAAATTAATTTATCTTTTTGGCTGTACCAGGTCTTAGTTGCAGCATGCGAGATCTTCAGTGGTAGCATGTGGGATCCTTGACCAGGAATGGAACGCGGGAGTCAACCACTGGACCACCAAGGATGTCCCCTTCTCTCTTTCTTTAAATCCTTTTCTACTTGTCTTTCTCTGTCTCCTTGTGTTGATTATGTACCTCTTTCCTTCTCTATCTTTGTCTGCTTGTTTCCATCTCCGTCTCCCTGTTCTCTCTCCCCATCTCTGTGTCTTCGTATCCATGTCAGTCATCTCTGTGCTCAGCTTTTCTCCCCTTCTCCAATCCCATAACTTGTCTGTGACTTTCTAAACAGCTTCAAATAAAAATAACTTGTCCAAGCATGGCAGGCGCCTGAGGTCAGGCTGTAATCACCTTTGTGAGGTGTTCTGAGGGGACCAGAGAGAGTGGGATATTCCCACCTTGGGTTTTATAGATGGGACCAGACTGGGCCCAAAGAGGCTGCTGAGTAAGTCTACCCAGCCTCAGACACAGGAGGGGCTGAGCTGCGTGACCTTGGGGCTTCCTTGCAATCCCCAGGTTCTGATTCCAAGGCGAGTATGTGACTGCCCACGGTCCTGGTAAAAATAGCCGAGAGACATGGCTGTCCTCCCGGATGTCTGACTGCCCAGATGCCTGGAGGATGGTCCAGTGCCTCCACTGTGTAGCCCAGAGCAGGCAAGTGACCTGCCCAAGGTCACAGGGCAGATGGGCAGCAGAGCTGGAGCTGGAACTCCAGCCTCTGACTCCCAGCTGGCACCTCCACAGTGAAACAGAGCAGGGCCCGATGGTCTTTGCACCACCCCAGCCGCGCTATATCCTCTGCCTGCCTTTGTCTGTGGAAAGCTTTAGTCAAAGAGTAAGTTTCATCAGAGAATTGAGAAACACTGAAACAAAGGAAAACAGTCAAAGGAGACTAAATAATAATAATGTAGTCATTTGGGTGTTCATTGGAAGGACTGATGCTGAAGCTGAAACTCCAATACTTTGGCCACCTCATGTGAGGAGTTGACTCATTGGAAAAGACCCTGATGCTGGGAGGGATTGGGGGCAGGAGGAGAAGGGGACGACAGAGGATGAGATGGCTGGATGGCATCACTGACTCGATGGACGTGAGTCTGAGTGAACTCTGGGAGTTGGTGATGGACAGGGAGGCCTGGTGTGCTGCAATTCATGGGGTTGCAAAGAGTTGGACACGACTGAGGGACTGAACTGAACTGAAGCACAGTCAAGGGCCTTTAGTTCTTTCTCAAGGGCTGTAGATAATATTCTGAGCCATACCCTGTGAGCTGTCTTATAGATACCAAAACACCAGGTGGAGAAATTAGCTACACGATGACCAGACTGTACCCAGAACCTGAGCTCCCATAATTCCTAAAATTGACTGCAAAGAAGTGGAAACAAATGGACCCTGGAACTGAAGATTAACTGTACCTAAAACAACCAAAATCACTGCAGATGGTTATTGCAGCCATGAAATTAAAAGACGCTTACTCTTTGGAAGGAAAGTTATGACCAACCTGGACAGCATATTAAAAAGCAGAGACATTACTTTGCCAACAAAGGTCTGTCTAGTCAAGGCTATGATTTTTCCAGTAGTCATGTATGGATGTGAGAGTTGGACTATAAAGAAAGCTGAGCACTGAAGAATTGATGCTTGTGAACTGTGGTGTTGGAGAAGACTCTTGAGAGTCCCTTAGACAACAAGAAGGTCCAACCAGCCCATCCTAAAGGAAATCAGTGAATATTCACTGGAAGGACTGATGCTGAAGCTGAAACTCCAATATTTTGACCACCTGATTCGAAGAGCTGACTCATTTGAAAAGACACTGATGCTGGGAAAGATTGAAGAGAGGAGAATAAGGGGATGACAGAGCATGAGATGGTTGGATGACATCACTGACACAATGACATGAGTTTGAGTAAACTCTGGGAGTTGGTGATGGACAGGGAGGCCTGGTGTGCTGCAGTCCATGGGGTCGCAAAGAGTTGGACACGACTGAGCAATTGAACTGAACTGAAATGAAAACAACCAAGATGATGCTGCTCAGACCACTGATGACCAATTTGAAGATGACTGTTAAGAGATGCTTCATGTAGCACCCCCTCCCCACTCTGGCTATAAAAGCTCCCACCCCCTGCCTGTCAGGGACCAGGGGCAGGGTGCGGGGAGTGGGCCTTTAGACAGATGTCCACCACCCTATTCCCCAGTTGCCAACATCTGAAATAAAGCAACCTTTCCTTTCCACCAACCTGGACTGTTTTTTGGCTTTTGGGTGGCAAGTAGCCATGCTCTTTCAGTAACAACAGCATCTTGGAAATCCCTAGGGACCCCAGCCTGGGTCAGGTCCCCTTTCCAGGTCCTGAAAGCCCAGACTCAGTCTTCACTCCAGGCCCCACTTCTTTGGACAGTAACAGCCTTATTTTGTAGACAGTTTCCCACACATCCCTGTGAGTTCCTTGTATCTGGGGACAGGGGAGGGGGTATTGGGCTGCACCCATGTAATGCACTCGCTGTAAATAATAATAACAACAGCTCATATTTATCAACACTTGCTAGGTACTTTTGAAGCAATGTATACATATTCACTCATTCAGCCTTTACTATAGCCCTATTAGACAATGTCTATTATTATTATTATTATTTTTAAAATATTTATTTATTTGGCTATGCTGAGTCTTAGTTGCAGCATGTGGGGTCTGGTTCCCTGATGAGGGATCAAACTTACGCCTCCTGCACTGAGAGCAGAAATCTTAGCCATTGAACCACCAGGGAAGTCCAAGAAGGCTATTATTATCATATCCATTTTTTAGATGAGGAGACCAAGTCTCTGTGACTTACTCAAAGTCACAGAGCATGAAGTTTGCTGGAGCTGGTAATCCAATCCAGGCTGTCTGGCTGTACATGAATCAGTGAATGAAAAAGTGAATAAAAATTTGGTTCTTATGCATGATAAACAGCAGCTGTCATTTGACTCTTAAGCCACCAAGGATCAAGAGTCCTCCTCCACACACTGGCAGGCTGAACCTACAACCAAACCCTCAGAATGTCATTTCCAGGGGATGAGAATACACATTCAAGCTCCAAATGTGCCCCTTTTCCAGCTGTGTGACCTTGGGGAAGCCTCTCTCAGCCTCAGTTTCCCTATGCATGAAAGGGGAGGCTTATCAAGTTGGTGATTCCCAAGGCGGGCTGGTAGGATGGATTGGATGGGGGAAACGAGACTGAGAGTAGCCTGAAAAAGCACATTCTAAAACCTGGTTTCTTTTGGTCAAGGTATGGAAATCACTTGAAAAATACAAAGAGTAGTGTAAGAGGACCTAAGGTTCTTGTGTGCACCCCAAGGGGGCTTTCCGGTGAAGGCTGAGCAGAGCACCCTAACTAGAAGGGCATGAGGGCAGAGCCTGGCCCAGAGGACGTGTGGGCTAAGGCAGCCCTGGCACAACCCGCTGGGACTGCCGATACCTCCTGGGAGCTCCAGCCAGAGGAACAGGTGGAGGGGAGGAGGTGGTCAAAGGGCAGCCATTCTGGGCTCAGGCTGAGTCATCCTCTTGGTGATGGGGTGGAGGTTGTCCGGGAGCAGGAGGGCAGACTGCTTCAAGTGTGAGGATACTGATGCCTCCTCAGTATCCCTTCACCTCCCACCCACTCCTGAAAACCCCTTCTCCCCAAACCACCCCCACTGAAAGTGACCTCCTCAGCCTCATGGACACACTCCAGGCCACGTCTTGCTTGGCCTTCCCTTGAAATGACCCCAAGGCCCCCCTCCCCCGTGTCAGCACAGGGGCAAACCCACAAAGGCATCCGGGGTGTTGGCTTCAGGCACAGATGGCCACCACCCCTCCACCCTGCACGTAGACCACGTAGTTCTTCTGTTCAAAAAACCCTTCCAAAGGTTAACCAATCTAGCTTCGGCAGTAAAAGCTTCCCTGATGTATTGCTTTGGACTTACAGAGAAATATTTGTGCTCTACATAATAGTATAGTTAGGAGAATTACTGCATGGTTGAGAAGATTCTATAAAGGTTTATAGCTGGCGGTGTTACTGTAATTTAATCACAATGTAGCTAATGTCGTACTTTAATATCACAGGTTACTTTTTTATTTACCATTTATTAGTAACTGACAGAGTCAATCATCTCTACATCATAAACAAATCATGGGAGGGTTCTATAGGAACCCTAAAACCCCAGAATAGATGGACTATGTTGTCATACACTACCACATTTCCTGTAATGAGCTAACCATTGGATTATTATTAGATCTGTGAAATGTAAGTCAGGATTCTCGTTCGCAGCTCATTGGCCAAAGGAAACTTGAGAGCATTTTATGTCATCTTGATGACTGGGTAAAGTCATTACAAGATCCACTAATGCTCGATCGATGCGAGCATTAATCCAGACTAGTGAAAAAATGGGACTTGTGTGCGGGGGCCGTGGGATGTTGTGGAAAGTGGACTGAGGCCAAATCTACATCAAAGCCAAGTTTAGTTTTCCAACCGTGGACAAGAAATCAAGATGTTCTTTCCAGAGGGGGAGGAGGCAGCAGGGGGGAAGCTGGGTTGAGGGGTATGTGACTGGGCCAACAAGCAGGGAGGGCAGAGAGTTGGAGCCAGACTGCCACCCCAGGGGACATTCCGCCACCCCAATCCCCGCCTGGCCCCACCACCTACCCTTCCCATTTCCTTTCCTCCCTGTGATCCTGCGTCTGGTGGTGGGACCCAAAGCCTGCCCTAGGCCTCTGCTCCTCCAACCAGGCCTTCCATACCCACAAACACACTTAACATTTCAGTCTTCCTCCTGCCCTGACCCCTAACCTCAGACTCCACTGAAGCTGTCACATCACTCCGGGTTTGAGGACTAAAAGAGTGACTGGGGTCTCAGAAGCCAGACAGATATGGTCCAAATCCGCCCACCATGGCCAAGCTGGGTGACCTGGGGCAAGTTACTTGACCACTCTGAGCCAGGGTTCCCTCCCCTATCAAATCAAAAGACACTGTCGTCCTGTGAAAGGTGATTACAAAGCTTCAAAAATAGATGCCTGCAAAGACCATGATCCTTAACACTCCATCTCTAGAAAGGTCCAGAAGAGGCAAATCCAGAGACATAAAGTAGATTAGTGATTGCCTGGGGTGGGGTTATGGGGAGTGACTGCCCAGGTGTGTGGGATTTCATCTGGGGATGATGAAAGGGTTCTAACACGAATGTCGTGATGGTTTCTCTTGAAAAGAGACTAAAACCATTGAACTGTGCACTTTAACAGTGTGAAGTATACAGAATGTGAGTTCTAGCACCTAAAAGCTGTTCTTTTTTTTTTTTTTTTAAAGGAGATTCCCATTGGGTAGGTGGCACATGGGTGCCCAAGGCTTACAGTGCTGACCTGGTTGGGCACTTTGCCATCTGTCCTGAGTCCTGGGCCAGGGCTGTGGTTTCTTAGCCAGAGCACGGCTCATTTTCCAGAAGGTGGAGGCTGAGGTTGAGATAGTCTCATCCTGAAGGTCAGATGAAATGATCATTTTGGAGGGAAAGGAGGGAGGCATCCTCTACCCTGAGAAGGCAGCCACCGGAGCCAGGGTGATGTGGGCTAAAGACCTGGGACTCAGCACCCACCAGAGCTTAACTCCAAGCTCTGCCTCTCACTGGCTGTGTGGCCTAGGGCACCGGCTGAAGCTTCCTCTTCTGAAGAAATGGAGATGATGGTATTCTCGGGCCTTCCCTCACAGGACCGTGTTAGGATAAATGCAGAATGTGAGTGAACTGGGCTTCATGCATCCAGAGTGCTCGGAACATCATGGCTATTCCTGTTGTTGGTAGGAGAGAGGAGTTGGAAGGGGCTGAGTGGAGCCAAAAGACCCCTGCCCGGTGGGAATCACCCTTCCTCCACCTTTGCTGGAGCATCAGGCTTTGCCAGCCCATCTCTTTCCCTCCCCATCTCCTCCTCATCTTCCTTTCTCAGCGGTCCAGGGCACTGCATGAAATCAGACACAAAAGCAGCTCCTCTCTGGGTCTTCATTTGTTCGTGTTGTCCAACAAGGAACCAAAAGAAGTCCAAAGTCCCTATTTCTGGGGGGCCTGCACCAGCTCCCTGGTCCCTGCACCCCGAGGGCCCGCCTTTGGTTCTAGGACTTGCCCTGCCTTGCCCAAGGGCCTAGGTCCTCTTTGCACCAGCCCCCTTCTCTAGTCCCTCTGGGACAGGAGCCCACCTTTCTGACTCCCTGTGCCCGCTGGGGTATAATGTAAGGTAGGCTCTGCTGGCTATCTGCCTTGACTGAGGCCCTAACCCAGGTTCATGTTGGGCTGGATGAGTGATCTTGGGCAAATCCTGACTCTGAGCCTCGGTTTCCCCCAATGTCAAACAAGCCAAATAATTCCTGTGTCCTCTTTGTGTTCCAGGGAAGAACAGAGACGAGCCCTAAGGTCTAAGGGCAGCAAAGGGCCTTAAGAAGAGAGCATAGGAACCCACTCCAGTATTCTTGGAGTGGAGAATCCCATGAACAGAGGAGCCTGGTGAAACAGTCCATTGCAGAGTTAGACATGACTAAAGCGACTTAGCAAGGGCCTTAAATGGCAGTGAATTCAACCCCAAGTTCATATGGCCTTCCCTGATAGCTCAGCTGGTAAAGAATCTGCCTGCAATGCGGGAGACCTGGGTTTGATCCCCAGGTTGGGAAGCTCCCCTGAAGAAAGGAAAGGAACCCACTCCAGTATTCTGGCCTGACTGCATAGTCCACGGGGTCACAAAGAGTCGGACACGATTGAGCGACTTTCACTCTCACTTTTCAACCCCAAATCCAAGGCTTGAGGACCCCAACCAGTCTCAGACTATGCTTGCATACCTCTGGGGTGATGGGGAGCTCATTACTAGTCCCCAAAACCATTTTATCTGTTTGCTTGACAATGATTGCATCTAACAGGTGCCACACACAGTGGCAGGTGAAGAAGGTTCAGAAATAAACCTGGGGCCAGTGACACAGAAGCAAGGCCATTGTTCGTGTTTGAACCCCGACTGCTTCTGCCCCTTCCTAACTCTGCGTGGCCCCTGAGAGAGAGTCCTAAACTCAGGTCCTTCATCGGAAATGGCCATCACAATGCCTGTCTTGTAAGATCATGGGAAGACTGCTGGGGTGGGCTGAGGACCCTGGTGCTTCATGCCAGATCCATTCTTTCTTGGGGAGCAGGTGCTGTCACCACCTCAACTGTTTTCAGATGAATTTTTCAGAGGCACAGAGAGGTTAAGCAACTTGCCTGAGGTCACACAGTAAGTGAGATGGGTAGAACTCAATCTGGACCCAGGCTGCCTGCGCCCAGGCCCCTTGTACCTCACGCTCTCACAAGAGGCTAGCTCTGTGCAGCCAGGTTCCCATTTTATGAAACGTGGGTGTGAGAGCTCCATGCTCCCCTAGAAGCCTGCAGACTCTTTTAGCTCCCTTTCCTTAGGGGACAAGACGAGCTGGTGATTTCCCATTGTTAATTTTAGCTCTGCCCCTGCCATATTGTTTAGGATCCAGACAACGGAGTCTCCGAGGTCCTCCATGTGCCCAGCCAACACCCTGAGGGCTGTCACCTTTGCTAAAGAGCACAATGATGACGAGTTGGCTGGAACCTGAGCTCTCTGACCCCCATGCCATCCACACAGTGACTCGGTTCCACTGGGAATGACTCAACACAAGCTGCCCTCCCCCTCCTGTCCCGTCCAGCTGGCGTCTGTAGGTGGGGACAAGGCAGTGCTCCCAGCAGCTGGCAAGAGAAGCCGGTTCCGGGTCATGAATTCTGCCATTCGCAGCTCTGATGCCTGTGTCCACTCAACTCCAGGGTCACACGGTCTGCAGGACCACACAGCCTGCAGGAGGAACCCCTTCCTGAGCCCCCGTGAGTTGGCAAGGGGCACACTGCGGGTCTAGGATGGGGTAGGAGCCACCCAGGCAGTGTGATGTTCACTGTGGCCCCAGATGCCAGGGGGCAGGTCGGAGCTCTGCTGGCGTACTGTTGGGTGTGTTACTTAACCTCACTGTACCTGGTTCTTCAACCATAAGATTCTTGTAACCATTCACCGTGAATCAATACGTGTAAAGCACCCGGCACAATGCCTGGCCCGGAGAATGAGCTCAGGAATGGGGAGTTATTATTACCACTTAGACTATATCTCTATGCCTATGTACACAACAAATATAGCACAGACAGGGGCGGGTCCTTCACAGCCTGTACGCCGTGAGATGGACTGTGTGGCACCTCAGCTCTGATGCTCACTTGCTTCCCTCTTTGGCCTCAGTTTCCTCATCTGTAAAAGGGAATAATAACAGTTCTTACCTCCTATGGGGTGTTACTAGGAGGGGTGCTCTTAGCACAGGCTGTCTGGCACTCAGTAAGAGCTTGGGAACATGAGTGTCATGAGAAAGCGAAATGCCTGATGCTGATGGAGATACTTCTAAGATAACCATTTCTGCTTCGTTTAAGGAATCATGTAATTTCTTCAAAGAAGACATGCAAATGACCAATAAGCACGTGAAAGGATGCTCAACATTGCTAACTATTAGATAAATGCAGATCGAAAGGTACAGTCAGGTATCACCTCACATCAGTCAGAATGGCCATTACTAAAAAGTTTACCAATAATCAATGCAGGAGAGGGTGCGAAGAAAAGGGAACCCACCTACACTGTTGGTAGGAATGTGGATTGTGCAGCCACTGTGGAAAACAGTGTGGAGGGTCCTTAAAAAACTAGAAATAGAGTTATCATATGATCCAGCAATCCTACTCTTGGGCATATAGCTGGAAAAACTCTAATTTGAAAAGACACAAGCACCCCAATGTACAAAGCAGCATTATTTACAACAGCCATGACATGGAAGCAACCTAAATGTCCATCCACAGATGAATGGATAAAGAAGATGTGGTGCATGTACACAAGGGAATATTACTCAGCCAGAAAAAATAATGGAATAATGCCACTTGCAGCAACATGGATGGACCTAGAGATCATCATACTAAACTAAGTCAGTCAGAGAGAGAAAGACATATACCATACGGTATCATTTAACGTGGACTCTAAAATGTGATACGAATGAATTTATTTACAAAGCAGAAGCAGACTCACAGACATAGAAAACAAAGGGAAAGGTGGGGAGAGATAAATTAGGAATTTCAGATTAACAGATACAAGCTACTATATATAAAATAGATAAAGTCCTACTGTATAACACAGAGCTATATTCAGTATCTTATAATAAGCTGTAATGGAAAAGAATATGGAAAAGAATATACCAGGATCATCAGAATATATTTTGATGTACTGTACATCAGAAACTAACAGACCATTGTAAATTGTAAATTAATTGTAAAAAGTGAAAGTTTCTCAGTCATGTCCGACTCTTTGCGACCCCATGGACCATACATTCCATGGCATTCTCCAGGCCATAATGCTGGAGTGGGTAGCCCATTCCCTTCTCCAGGGGATCTTCCCAACCCAGGGATCAAATCCAGGTCTCCCACATTACAAATGGATTCTTTACCAGCTGAGCCACAAGGGAAGCCCAGAAATACTGGAAAGGGTAGCCTATCCCTTCTCCAGGGGATCTTTGTGACCCAGGAATCTAACCAGGGTCTCCTGCATTGCAGGCTGATTTTTTTTTTTACCAACTGAGCTATCAGGGAAGCCCATATGAACTCAGGGTTGAACTCATTGCCATATACGGCCCTTGCTAAAGTCATGTCTAATTCTGCAATGCTATGGACTGTTCCACCAGGCTCCTCTGTTCATGGGCTTCTCCAGGCCAGAATACTGTAGAGGGTAGGCTTTCCCTTCTCCAGGAAATCTCCCCAACCCAGGGATTGAACCCAGATCTCCCACATTGCAGGTGGATTCTTTACCAGCTGAGCCACAAGGGAAGCCTAAGAATACTGGAGTGGGCAGCCTATCCCTTCTCCAGCAGATTTTCCTGACTCAGCAATCAAACCAGGGTCTCCTAAATTGCAGGTGGATTCTTTACCAACTGAGCTATAATGGAAGCAAATTAACTGTACTTCAATTTTAAAAAATAATGCAGTTGTCCAGTAAGGGAGATGAAGTGATACAGGGAATAGGCAAGCAGGGAATACTCTGTGGCCTGGGGGCAGGGAGCAAAATGTGTGTGTGTGTGTTGTGGGGAGAACTACGGGGGAGGGGCTCGTGGGAAGGCTCCCCCCAGAGATGGCACAAGTCTGGAAAGATGAAGCAGGGGACAAAGAGCCCAGTGGAGCACGTTGTAGGCAGAGGACACCACCAGCAGGGAAGCCGTGGATCCATCAGGGAATGGTGGTAGTGCCTTGTGGCTTCAGGTGGCTTAAACTTTGGGTCCCTGTGGAAACAGGCCAGTTCCAGGAGGGGGGGGCCTTGACCCTCACATTTGAATAGACTTTCCTTTAGGGAGGGGATCAGCTGGCCAGAGAGAGACAGGGACAGGCAGATTTGTGTTCTAGAAGCTCCCTCTGGCTGCGGGGAGGAGGGATGGACAATGAAATCAGTAGAAATGTGGGTCCAGGCAGGAGATGGGAAGGCCTGGTCCAAGGTAGTAGGTATGGGAATGAGGGGACCGAGGGGGTCCCAGAGGGGAAGGGGCAGTTGAGGAGGAGGAGAAGACAGGACCCCACCCTTTCCAGACCCTGGCCAAATTTCCCCTTCTTTCTAGGGGTCTGCCTCCCTGCTCCCTCCCTCTTCTGACCTCAGACACAACTATCCCCAACCTAAGATGACCCTCAGCATAAGCATGAGGTAGTGCGGCCCCTCCAGCGTCCCACCATGGGAGCACTTATTTTGATTGCAGCAACCATTTATGGAGTACATGCTGTATTCCAGGCACCACACACACTCGTGCACACACACACACACACTCACCATCTCATTTAAACCCCACAAGAATCTCACAAGGTAGATATGGCTTCCGTTCTGAAGATGAGAATCTCAAGGATCAGAGAGGTTAAGTAATTTGCTCAAAGTCACACAGCTAGTAAGAATGAGTCAAGATTCCCTCAAATTAGCTAATCTGTGGAAAGTGTTGGCACCAGGGCCTGGCATATAATAGACACTCAATACATGCTCAGTTCAGTTCAGTTCAGTCGCTCAGTCTTGTCCAACTGTTCGCGACCCCATGAATCACAGCACGCCAGGCCTCCCTGTCTATCACCAACTCCCAGAGTTCACTCAGACCCATGTCCATTGAGTCAGTGATGCCATCCAGCCATCTCATCCTCTGTCGTCCCCTTCTCCTCCTGCCCCCAATCCCTCCCAGCATCAGAGTCTGTTCCAATGAGTCAACTCTTTATATGAGGTGGCCAAAGTACTGGAGTTTCAGCTTTAGCATCATTCCCTCCAAAGAAATCCCAGGGCTGATCTCCTTCAGAATGGACTGGTTGGATCTCCTTGCAGTCCAAGGGACTCTCAAGAGTCTTCTCCAACACCACAGTTCAAAAGCATCAATTCTTCGGCGCTCAGCCTTCTTCACAGTCCAACTCTCACATCCATACATGACCACAGGAAAAACCATAGCCTTGACTAGACGGACCTTTGTTGGCAAAGTAATGTCTCTGCTTTTCAATATGCTATCTAGGTTGGTCATAACTTTCCTTCCAAGGAGTAAGCGTCTTTTAATTTCATGGCTGCAATCACCATCTGCAGTGATTTTGGAGCCCCCAAAAATAAAGTCTGACACTGTTTCCACTGTTCCTCCATCTATTTCCCATGAAGTGATGGGACCAGATGCCATGATCTTCGTTTTCTGAATGTTGAGCTTTAAGCCAACTTTTTCACTCTCCACTTTCACTTTCATCAAGAGGCTTTTTAGTTCCTCTTCACTTTCTGCCATAAGGGTGGTGTCATCTGCATATCTGAGGTTGTGGATATTTCTCCCGGCAATCTTGATTCCAGCTTGTGTTTCTTCCAGTCCAGCGTTTCTCATGATGTACTCTGCATATAAGTTAAATAAGCAGGGTGACAATATACAGCCTTGACGAACTCCTTTTCCTATTTGGAACCAGTCTGTTGTTCCATGTCCAGTTCTAAACTGTTGCTTCCTGACCTGCATATAGGTTTCTCAAGAGGCAGGTCAGGTGGTCTGGTATTCCCATCTCTTTCAGAATTTTCCACAGTTTCTTGTGATCCACACAGTCAAAGGCTTTGGCATAGTCAATAAAGCAGAAATAGATGTTTTTCTGGAACTCTCTTGTTTTTTCCATGATCCAGCAGATGTTGGCAATTTGATCTCTGGTTCCTCTGCCTTTTTTAAAACCAGCTTGAATATCAGGAAGTTCACGGTTCACATAGTGCTGAAGCCTGGCTTGGAGAATTTTGAGCATTACTTTACTAGCATGTGAGATGAGTGCAATTGTGCGGTAGTTTGAGCATTCTTTGGCATTGCTTTTCTTTGGTATTGGAACGAAAACTGACCTTTTCCAGTCCTGTGGCCACTGCTGAGTTTTCCAAATGTGCTGGCATATTGAGTGCAGCACTTTCACAGCATCATCTTTCAGGATTTGGAATAGCTCAACTGGAATTCCATCACCTCCACTAGCTTTGTTCGTAGTGATGCTTTCTAAGGCCCGCTTGACTTCACATTCCAGGATGTCTGGCTCTAGGTCAGTGATCACACCATCGTGATTATCTGGGTGGTGAAGATCTTTTTTGTACAGTTCTTCTGTGTATTCTTGCCACCTCTTCTTACTATCTTCTGCTTCTGTTAGGTCCATACCATGTCTGTCCTTTATTAAGCCCATCTTTGCATGATATGTCCCCTTGGTATCTCTAATTCTCTTGAAGAGATCTCTCATCTTTCCCATTCTGTTGTTTTCCTCTATTTCTTTGCACTGATCACTGAGGAAGGCTTTCTTATCTCTCCTTGCTATTCTTTGGAACTCTGCATTCAGATGCTTATATCTTTCCTTTTCTCCTTTGCTTTTTGCTTCTCTTCTTTTCACAGCTATTTGTAAGGCCTCCCCAGACATCCATTTTGCTTTTTTGCATTTCTTTTCCATGGGGATGGTCTTGATCCCTGTGCTGTACAATGTCACGAACCTCATTCCATACATAGTTCATCAGGCACTCTATCTATCAGATCTAGGCCCTTAAATCTATTTCTCACTTCCACTGTATAATCATAAGGGATTTGATTTAGGTCATACCTGAATGGTCTAGTGGTTTTCCCTACTTTCTTCAATACATGCTAGCCACTATTTTTAAAAAAACTTTTTATTTTGTGTTGGAGTACAGCTGACTGACAGTGTTGTGATAGCTTCAGGAGCATCGTAAAGGGCCTTGGCCATACACACATATGTATCCATTCTCCCCCAAACTCCTCTCCCATCCAGGCTGCCACATAACATTGAGCAGAGTTCTCTGTGCTATTTAATAGGTCCTTGTTGGTTATCCACTTTACAGCAGAGTGTACATGTCGATCCCAAACTCTCTAACTATCCCTTCCCCCCATCCTTCCCCTTGACAATCACTAGTTCATTCTTATATCGTTTATTTTTAGATTCCCCATATAAGGGATGTCATACAATATTTCTCCTTTTCTGTCTTCACTCAGCATGACAATCTCTAGGTCCATCCATGATGCTGCAAAAGGCATTATTTTATTCTTTTCAATGCTAGCCGCCACTATTTTTATTAGTATCATTGGCTAGATCTGTCTGACTGCAGAGCCCATGGCCACCCTGGGGGCCTCACTGATGCATCTTGCTCTCGAGGTCTGTTATCACTTTGTCTTCCCCACTGGGCTAAGGGATCCTGCAGAGTGGAAGCCAGGTGTGGTTACTCGGGGGGTCCCCAGCACCCCTCATGGGGCAGGCACAGAGTAGGTGTCAGTGACTGTTGAATAAACAAAAGCAAGATCAGCCTCTTGAGGGCAAGTACTATGTTTCTCTAAGAATTCTGGGATTTCTCCAGCCATGTGTGTCCTTAAGAATCACAAGACCTCTCTGTGGGAGGAGCCGTGGTTCTCATTTCAGCCTGGACACTCTGTTTCTCTTTCTGGCGGGCTTTCTCCTACCCTCAGAACTCAGCCCTAATCAGCTCCTACTGGCAATCCCTCCTCCCACCCCTGGGGTGTCCACCCTGGAGGCAAAGTTCAGCAGAGCATACCCACCTTCCCTCTCTGGAACACCATGGCCCACCCACACATAGGCCTGGCGTGGAGCGGAGTCCCAGCCTGGAGCCCCACCCTGGCCTCTTAGCTTTTGGTGGGAGCCCAGGGAAGGCCTTCTATGCTCTGGTCCACCCCACGAGGCGCCATGAAGAGTTAATTCATTCTGGTCTCCCAGACTGGACAGGCACAGGGCCAGCCCTGCCTCCTGACACCTGGATCTGCCCCTCTGGCAGGGTATGTAGTTCCCTTGTCTGGGTCTCAGTATCCACAGCTGAAAGATGATCATGGTCATTTTGATCACTTTTAGCTCAGGCTTGTTGATTTGCTAAAGAATCCAGCTGGATGGAAGATGATGAAGTTGTGCTAAGATCTCTCCCAGTGCCTCTGAGGATCCTTGAGGCTCCCAGGGGGAAGTGGTAAAATTCCATGAGACCACTAGGTGTCAGTAGCGGGTCACCCATCGCCCTGAAGACTGTCTTCAGGAAGCATTCCACTACAGGATTAAGACCACTGACGGTATATTACCACTGCAGACAAGCCAGCTGGAGGAGGCGGGGTATGCCGGAATTAGGGACCAGATTCAGGGTCAGACAAACTTGAACTTGGAGGTTCCACGCTAGAGCCTTCTCCTAATGACTGTTCTGGACTCTGCTTGGCAATTAGTTTGCCAGGGGAACTTCGGCGAGCTAAATGACCTGAGACTTCAGTTTCTTCATCTGGAAAGCAAGATAAGTCTCTTCTCCTGGAGCAACACAGAGTTCGGATGAGACTGGGGCACGTAGAATGTGCATCCTGCCTCTGGCCTGTTACTATCTGTCACTAGTCATTACCACTTTAAGTCTCAGAATCTCCCCCGGGAAGAACCTTGGGCAGGATGCCCAGAGATCTAGGTCTGCATTTGGCAAGTCCTTTCCCATCTTTGGTCCTCTGTTGGCCTCAACCAGCCCTGAGGGACTGAGAGTATCATGGAAAAATAAGGGCTTGGGAATCAGACAGACTTGGGTGTGAAGCCCACCCATTTCTCCTCTTCCCAGCTGTGTGACCTCAGGCCTCTCTGGGCTTCTCTGGTAATTACCTAATTATTTGTGATATTTGTTTGAAGTCTGCCTTCTTGGTTCTAAGTTCTATGATGGCCAGGATCATGCCTATTTAGCTCCTCTACAGAAACTCAATACTCAGCTCAGCATGGGCCCAACACTAGTCTGTAACAAGAGCTGCTATTATTATTATTTCATTATTACTTTTATCATCATTGCAGTTGCTAATTATATTGTACATTCCTCAGCACCGATAGTAGGGCTATGTTCAGAGCTCATCTGGCATTATCTCTAACAACCCTCTACCATTATTTCTATTTCATAGGTGACAAAACAGGGCTGGAGGGGTTGAGCCCTTGCCCAGTTGTCACAGTTACAAAGTGGCAGAAGCTGGGATTTGAAACTGAACCTTAGGACAGATTGTGGGGACAGGTGTAGTAAGGGGAGTAATGACCTCCAAAGACACCTACATCCTAATCCCCAAAACACTGTGTTCCCTTAGCTGGAGAAGGGAACTCTGCAGATATGATTAAAGTAAGGATCTTGTGTGCATGCTAAGTCACTTCAGTCGTGTCTGACTCTTTCCGACCCCATGGACTGTAGCCCGCCAGGCTTCTCTGTTCATGGGATTCTCCAGGCAAGAATACTGGAGTGGGTAGTCATTCCCTCCTCCAGGGAATCTTCCCAACCCAGAGATGCAACAGGAATTGGCAGCCGAGTTCTTTACCACTCACACCACCTGAGGGGGACACTGTCCTGAAATACCCAGGAGTGTCAAGTGGGAAGAAAGAGACAAGGCAGCAGAAGCAGAGGGAAGAGAGCCATGGGATGTGGATGGAGTCAGCGTATTCTAGAAAGGCATGGAAGAGGACTCTCCGCTAGGGACTCCAGAAGGAGCCAGCCCTGTTGACACTTTTTGCCCAGTGAGATCGATTTCCAGCTTCTGACCTCCAGAACTGTAAGGTAATTAATGCATGTTGTTTCAAGCGACCAAGTATGTGGTAATTTGTTACAGCAGCAGAAGGAAACTAACACACGGATATGAGATAATGTCCAAGAAGCACCTGGCATACAGTTGGTGCTCACTAAGTGCTCTTTCTTTCCCTGCAGTAACCCTCTTTCCTCATTCAGCTGTAACAAAACAGCAGAGAGGGCACCAGCTTCCAAGATCTTCCAGCTCAGGCCCATTTTTACAGATGTGGAGCCTGTGGCCAGAGTTAGGAAGTAACTTGTCCCCTTCCCATGGGACTGGGGTGGGGAGCTGTCCCCTGGGCAGGCCCTGGGGCTGCTTGCTCTCTTCTGGATTCCAGCACTGGGCAGCCTGGATGATCGTCTAATCCAAACCCATTTTCCAGGTGAGGAAACTGAGGCCTGGAATTGACCCCCCCCCCAAGAGAGTGGCAACTCCCCAGGGAGTCCTCCCTGTCACAGGGCCTCCCATCTCCCTCTGTTGTGCAGGGGTGGGGCGGGTGGGGAAGCCATGTTTATCCCCAGCAGACAGAGGCCAGCAGGGTCTGGGAAAGCCACGTCCAGCATGGTCCAGATGTGCTGGAGGAATTCAAGAGCAGCTCCTTGGTGGCCTTCAGCCTGGGAAAGCTCTGAGGCCTTCCTGTCTCCGCCCGCCAGGCCCTGCCCGGCCAGCTCTCTCCCTGCAGCTGCTGGGGAGAGGCCAAGGGTGCTGCATAAAGGGTCCTGCAGAACGTGAGGGGTGATCATGTGCCTCCAGGCAGAGCAAGTAGAGCTGCCTGGCAGGTTCAAGCGACCAAAGAGGCCAGCAGGGCAAGTGAGTGGCAGCAGGAGAAATCAGAGGTGGTTGGGGAAGGATAGAGCCTTGGACTGTGCTGGCCATTGGGCAGGTGGCGGCCTTTGGGCAAACTGGGCTTCTATTTGGCTTCCCTGGTGGCTCAGCGGTGAAAAATCTGCCTGCAATGCAGGAGACCCAAGTTCTCTCCCTGGGTTGGGAAGACCTCCTGGAGGAGGGCATGGCAACCCCCCCACCCTCCCCCGCCCAGTATTCTTGCCTGGAGAATCCCCTGGACAGAGGAGCCTGGCAGGCTGCAGTCCATGGGGTTGCAAAGAGTCGGACACGACCAAAGAGATTAAGCAGCAGGGCCTCTATTAAGTGAAATGGAAGCCCCCACAGGGTGTCCTCACCATCAGCTAAACCCCCACGAACTGAAACAGACCCTTAGACTCTGAGTCACTCTCTGAGGAGTGGAATGGCCACTGTGTACCACCTCTCCACCCAGGACCCTGCCCACGGCCCGTCCCCTCCCTGCCATGCTCTTAGAAACCCAAGAATCAGGTCACCCGCCATAAGATGTCAGCACTACAAGGGACCCAGGAGGCAGCTTGGCTCCAATTACAGGTGAGGGAAGGAGGCTGGAGTGGGCGGGGGGCTTGTCTGAGGACACTCTGTGCATCGGTGCTGTGTCAGCGATATAACCCATGGCTCCCCACTTGCTGAAGAAATCCCAGCCCCACCCCCACCCTGCACCGCCCTTGGTGAAAGGGACATTTTGTTCTTCTGGTTCAGATCCAAGGAGTCCCCAGGGGCACGCTCTGGGTCTGCTTTTGCCAAAGGTCTCTCCAACTAAGGGTCCCTTCCAGGCTGTAGTGCTCTGCTGTCTGGCAGGGGCTGTGCCCTCCTTGGGCAGCCTTCCCACCGGGTTTCCAGGAATGTGTGCACGTGAGGGTCCAGCCCCCATGCCTGCCCTCCTCCTGGTCATTTTGCTCCACGGGGCTTCCTTCCCAAGCACAGATGTGGGAATACAAATAAGCAACTTCTCACTGCCCCCCTTCCAGGACTGCCTGTTGGAGCCAGACGCTCCTGACTGCTTTTTCTTCCCTATCTGTGGGCATCCATGGTAGTTCTGTAGCAGCCACTACCAGCTTGTCAGCATCAGTTCAAGCAGGAGAAATCCACCATCAGTCCACTCTCTGGACTCCCACCCATCCTCCTCTCTATCTTCTTGCCCATTGGTTCATGAATTCATCCATCCATTCATCTAACCAATTACCTCACCCACATATCCATCCCTCCATCTCCTGGTCTGAAGAGCCACCAGTCTCTGATTGCTATTGGTCCATCCTCTCATGCATCCAACCTGTCCACCCATCCATCTATCTTACTCTCTCTCATCCACCTACTGTTTACCCCCAAACCTCTCATTCTGTCCATTGGTCTATCCATCCATCTATCCATGTACCTAATCCTCTTCCTAACTTCCCCACCAACCCACCCAATTCACCCAGCTTGCTCCCATCCCTCTATCTCCCCATCTCACTTCCCACTGCTCTGTCAACCAACTTATCAGCCTGTCTATTGGCCCAATCTGCCCATTCATGCAGCATTTATAGCATACCTGGTGTCTGGGATCAAATCCCGGCCTCACTACCTTCTCAGCTGTGTGACTTTGGGCAAGTTACCCAACCAGTCTGGGCCTCAGTTTCCTCAGGTTTAAATCAGATGACAGAAGTATGTACTCTATAGCACTGCTTAGAAGAGTAAACACAGGGACAGAACTTAGAACCATGCCTGTTACTAAGCAAGAACTCAGTAAATACTATCTTAAAGCAGATGAGAAAATGGAGGCTCAGAGAGGTCAAGGAACTTCTCTGTGGCCAACTAGCTGGGAGAGAGCCCAGATTCTAATCCAGGTGGTCTGACACTGGAGCCCTCGAATTGAATGGATATATTCAATGTGTGTTCTTGGAGGGGCTTCCTTGATGGCTCAGACAGTAAAGAATCTGCCTGCAATGCAGGAGAGTTGGGTTTGATCCCTGAGTTGGGAAGATCCTCTGGAGAAGGGACTGGCTACCCACTCCAGTGTTCTTGCCTGGAAAATTCTAGGGACAGAGGAACCTGGTGGGTTATAGTCTATGAGGTTTCAAAGAGTCAGACACGACTAAGCGACTAACAAAAGACCCAATCTCATACCGTGCCTGCCCCAAGTCTGCCATACAAGACCCTAGACTTGACCGACAAGGGTGAGGGGCTGGCCTGACTGTTCCCCAGGGTCTCCTGCCATCTCTGACACCTCAGGCTTCTCCCTGTGTGCCCCCAGTCTGGGGCATGCTGACCCAGCAGCCTGCCCTGTCTCCAGAGAGTGCTTCAGAGAGAGCGAGCGAGAGAGCACGTGTGTGCACTGAGCATGTTCACATCACCCCCCAGCCGCCCACGAGGTGCAGATCCCAGGGCTGTCTGCATGGCCTCCCCAGGGAGGCGCCCCCGCAGGCTCTGCGCCCTCCAGTGACATGTGACACAGGCGGGTGGAGTGGGCGGGAGGAGGGGATGAGCTCCCCGCTGACTGACGGCTTTCTCTCTGGTGCAGGGAGTTCCGGGGGCTGCAGCCCTACCCCCAGATGGCTTTTGACAGACTAACTTCTCACAGACAGAGTCGTGCTTTGTGGGGCTGCTTCTGGCCTCGTGTGACCTGGTCACCTTTCTTCATTTCTCCAGGCCTCACTTAGCCCATCCACGAAATGGGGCAATCGCTTTCACACCATTGGGATGTGGTGCACATAACAGGAGAAGGCGCAGGTATGTGAAACACCCAGCCCCCAGCAGACTCTCAACCATGTCGATTCCTGCCCATCTCTGTTCCCCTTGAGAGGTGGAGAGGGGCTCCTGGCCTGAGACAGGAAGTAGCATCCTTCAGCGTCTTGTCACAGTTGAGCAGAGGGAACATATGGAAGCCCGGCCCCTGCAGGCTGGGCTGGACCTGTGCTGGTGAAGATGTTCCAGCTTCCTGACATCAGGAAGATGGCTCAGGACAACTTGCTCTGTGATATCATGGGGCTGAAGGAGTGGATCCCCTGTTCTACCCCAGGCTTCAGTCTCCCCTTGGTTCAGCTGGGTCTCTGAGAAACCCCCAGCTTGACCGCCTGGTGGCTGGGGTGGGTGTCTCAAAGCCTGAAGGCAGGGGGTCTGCTGGGCAGGACCGGGCATTGGGAGGGTGGAGGTGGGGGAGCCTCCCTTGCACCGCTCTGCATCTTTGTCCGTTCACTCACTCCTCCAACAAATACCTTTTGAGCACCTACCGCATGTGAATTTCTAGGTGCTGGGGGTACAGGCATGAGCAAGACCATACCTGCTTCCTCAGGTGTTTGGGAGCAGGCTGTCAGACCCCGTTTGTCAGGAAATGCTGTGAAGGGAAGCAAGCAGATGATGGAGATGTGGGGTGTTTGTCCCAGGTGCTCGTTAGGTAGAGGGTCAGAGAAGGCCTCTTCTGGGGGAGACATTTGACCTAGACCCTGAGCGAAGTCAGGTGGAGACCCCAGGCACTCTGGAGCAAGTGCATTCTGGGCAGAGGGCACAGGGAGTGCAAAGCCCCGAGGCTGTAACCTGCTTGGCATGTTTGAGAAGAAAGTGAACTTGGTGTGTGGGAGGAAGTGGATGGAGTCAGAGAGGGAAAGGCAGAGATGCGGGGTGATTTAGAAGCTGGTTAGTTATCCTGAGCTTGAAGGGCAGGGAGGAGGCCCTCCCAGAGGCCCAGTCTTGCCTCTCTGGGCTGGGAAGAAAGGGCATTCTTTGGGGTCACTCCTCTGAGTTCCCTGCCCCTAAAGGAAGCAAGCCATTTGGACCTAATACATGGACAAGGACACACTCTTGAAATTTGGGGTTCAGCCACGAGCCTTAAAGCAATAAGAGGTCATCTGGTCCAGCCCTCTTTATTCACCCAAACCCACAACGAAGATAAACTGAGACTTGAAGAGGATAAACTAATTTCCCCAGGACACCTGTCTGCAATATGTGCCCAAACCCCTAGGTACGCTCTTTCCACTTTGGCCCTTTTTCAAAATGATGTTTGTGAAAATTAGCCTCAATAACGATGGCTAAAAAGCCTGGGTTGGGGATGTTTTTAGCTGCCTGTAAGCCAGATAAAAGGGTCTGTTGTTGCAAAGATCCTCTTCTTGTGTATGCTATAAGCATCCATCAATTTCAGAAATTATCCAGCCTTGCTAACTAGCAATGACAGATGCTTTTTGAATTTGAGATGAAGAGGGCTTTTCCGTGTTGTGGATGGTGGTTTACTCATGGCAGACTCTTTCCTCTCCTGAGTATGATATCCTAAATTTCAAGGAGGCAGGTACTGTTTTTCATCTTGGCAGCCCTAGCAGAATAGACGTATCAACTAGCATTTACCAAAGAGGAGGTTTTTCCTAAGTAGCCATTCAGAAACCTACAAAAATCTGATCCTCCATATAGTGGGCCTCCTCTATGCCAGGGCAACCTCTAGGCATCGGTAAGGCAGCAGGAACAAAACCAGTTTTCTGACCCCATGGAATCTGCATTCTAGGGGAGGCAGATAATAGATAAAGGGAAAAAAATATATATATATAGATAGATAGATACACATACACACAAAGAGTGGTATGAAGGAAAAAGTACAGAGAGCGGTATTAAAGGGTGCCAGAGAGGTCATTTTAGAGAGAGTAGCTACGGAAGGCCTCTGTAAATAGATGAGATTTAAGCAGAGACCTGGATGGAGTGACAGATGAAACCACCTGTGTCTGGAAAAAGAGTCAGTGGACAAGGCAGGTACAAAGGCCCTGAGATGGGTGCATAGCTGGGGAGGAGAGGCAGGCTGGGGCGCCACAGAAGGACTGAGCGGGAACGCGGCAGGGGATGAGGCTGCCATGTGCTGCCCTGTCCAGGTAAATACTATGTGGACAGCCTGGGGTGAGGAGGCACCTAGGGAGTGGGGTGCTTGCCACTGACTCCGGGGTTGCTGCTGGCTCCGATGAGCAAGGGGCTGGTTTCAGCATGCAGTCAAGACAGTCCTAGGCTTGACCCCACTTCATGGAGGGCTGGCCCTGGGAGTGAGCCAGAACCGCTGGCATCGGTTCTGGTCCATCAGGCTGAGGGGCTGGAGTGGGCTGTGGCCAGCCTCCAGGAGCGATGGACAGCGGAACTTTGGGCTTCGCCAATGGAGGGGCCAGAGCTCTGAGATGGCTCTCTGGCTGCAGCTTTGCTCTGGGCAGCCGGCTCGGCTGTGACTGCCTCCCAGGTGCCGGCCTTAGGATGACGGGGCCCCTCATCTGTGATTCTGACCACGCTTGGGGCCCAGCTGCATCTGCCACCTAATTTTTTCCTGACCTTTCCACTTTCCATCAATTTCCCTGCCCCTTCCCTCCTGTGAAAAAG
Organism: Bubalus bubalis; assembly: GCF_019923935.1. Lineage (NCBI taxonomy): Eukaryota > Metazoa > Chordata > Mammalia > Artiodactyla > Bovidae > Bubalus > Bubalus bubalis. The sequence goes on from NC_059160.1 coordinate 46,392,302, forward strand.
TAAATGAGGTCCTTGGAGGGGTGGCTTTTCTTCTCTTCATTTTATTCTTACCAGGTTCCCTCTTTGTGCCCTGTGTTCAACTGTTCCCTCCCCAGGTATCCCACCCTTAGAACACCACCCCCCACCCCCAACACCCTTCTGTCCTCTAATTCCCTTCTGGAGTGGCAGTGTTCCCTTTCCTCTGTGCTTATTTGATTGATGTCGATTTGTCCCCCTCGATTATGAGCTCTGCGAGGGTTGTCATTCATCTGGAGTGTTTGCTGGGGGGATGGGTCACTGCTCCACCAAGTCCCAATAACTCAGTATAAATGAGTTTGTTGCCTCTGGGTGTTTTCAAGTCCTGTATCCCATGAGGATCAGGACCTGATGGCCAGGGGCTGTCTTGAGATTGGATCCTGAGGAACAAAACATTTATTATTATTTTTTTTTATGACAGTGGAGTTCTTTTCCTCAATTTTTTTTATTGTGGTATAAAATACACATAAAATCAATCATTTTAACTATTTTTAAGTGTATGGTTTAGTGGCATTAGCTATATTCATCTATTCAACCATCACCACCGTCCATCATCTTGCAAAACTGACATTCTGTGCCCATGAAGCAAGAGGTCCTCTTTCCCCTCCGCTTAGCCCCTGGCAACCACCATGGGATCTTCTGTCCCTATGAATCTGACTACTCTAGATACCTCATGGAAATGGAATCGTACAGCATTTGTTTTTGTGTGTATGTCTGGCTTATATTACGTAGCATAATGTCTTCAAGGCTTACCCATGTTGTGGTGTGTGTCAGAATTCTCTTCCCTGTTTTAGGCTGAATAATAGTTCCCTGAATGGATAGATCACATTTTCTTATCCATTCATCCATCAGTGGACACTTGGGTTGCTTCCACCTTTTGGCTATTGTGAATACTGCTCCCATGAACGTAGATGTATTGATACAACTATCAAGACCCTACTTTGCATTCTTTTGGGTACATTCCCAGAAGTGGAATTGCCGGATCATATGGTAATTCTAATTTAACTGTTTTCAAGGCACCACCATATCGTTTCCCACAGTGGCTGCACTATTTCACATTCCCACTAATAGGGCACAAGGGTTCCATTTCCCCACATCCTTGCCAATGCTTGTAATTTTCTGGTTTTGGACAGTAAGCCATCCTAAGAGGGCTTCCCAGGTGGTGCTTGTGGTAAAGAACCTGCCAGCCAATGCAGGAGACATAAGAGACTCTGGTTCGATCCCTGGGTCAGGAAGACCCCCTGGAGGAGGGCATAGCAACCCATACCAGCATTCTTGCCTGGAGAACCCCATGGACAGAGGAGTGGTGGGCCACAGTCCATAGGGTTGCAAAGAGTCAGACACGACTGAAGCAACTTAGCAGCAGCAGCAAGCCATCCTGATGGCTGTGAGGTGGCATCTCACCATGGCTTTGATTTGTGTCTTCCTGGTGATTGGTGATACTGAGCATTTTCTCATCGCTTACTGGCCCTCTGTATGGTGAAGACCCATTCATTCTTGAATGTTCCTTGCCAGGATGGTTACAGGGCTGCCAAGTGAGGGGCTGCCATCAGTTGCCGATTTGTTCTGTGTGCATGCTCTTTATTAGATTCTGAGTTTCAAAGTATCTGAAGCAAAGAGCGAATTTGCAAGCAGATTCGTAATAACTCTGTAACCCACTGACACAAATTACAGGTGGTGGTTTTAGGGAAACGTTGTTTTGAGTTTTAGTTCTGAACATTCTTCAGGTTTTGAGGGGGGTGGTCTCAACTCGGTCGTTTTACAGTAAGTGAGTAGTGAGTATAAATGACCCACAAAGCTGCTGTTTTTCCAGTAGTCGTGTACAGCTATGAAAATTGGACCATAAAGAAGGCTGAGTGTCAAAGAATTGATGCTTTCAAACTGTGGTGCTGGAGAAGACTTTTGAGAGTCCTTTGGACTGCAAGGAAATCAAACCAGTCAATCCTAAAGGAAATCAACCCTAAATAGTCATTGGAAGGACTGATACTGAAGCTGAAGCTTCAATACTTTGGCCACCTGATGCGAAGAGCTGACTCATTAGAAAAGACCCTGATGCTGGTAAAGATTGAAGGCAGGAGGAGAAGGGGTAGGCAAAGGATGAGATGGTTGGATGGCATCATCAACTCAATGGACATGAGTTTTAGCAAGCTCTGGGAGATGGTGAAGTCTGGGGAAGCCTTGTGTGCTGCAGTCCATGGGGTCTCAAAGAGTTGGACACAACTTAGTGACTGGACAGCAACAATAAATGGCCCAGCCACAGGCCACAAGGCCACAACTCCTGCGAGTCTGTCTTCTCCTATAGTGACAATGATAATGACAACTCCCTCTGTTTTGGGGAACTGGCTCCTCCTGGCTCCTCCTGTTCTGCAGGGTGATAATGGCTCCCAGGTGTTGCCCGGTCCCTGGGTGCTTCACCACCCCTTGTTGATTTACCTCAACCCTGTCTATACCTCTCAAGAGTCTCTATTAAATTCTCCCTATGAGCCCATGGCTGGATGGCATCACCGACTTGATGGATGTGAGTCTGAGTGAACTCTGGGAGTTGGTGATGGACAGGGAGGCCTGGCGTGCTGCGATTCATGGGGTCGCAAAGAGTCAGACATGACTGAGCGACTGACTGAACTAAACTGAACTGATGAGCCCATTTGTATGACCTCTGTTTCCTTCTGGAACAACTCAGCTGATAGGCCCACCATACTGTGCTCAGGTCTCTCTGCCCAGCGGCCTGGAGGGGTACTACCCAATACGAGTTAGGAGAGAAAACAGCAGCTGGCTTCCCCCACCTCCTCCCCATAGTCTGGTGCCCAGGGACCTCCTTCTCTCTGCTTTCTGTGCAGGAGTTCCAAGCCTGGGTGGTCTCGGCCACTGTGCTCCTGAGGTCACCTGGTCCCTGACCAGTTCTTCCGCTGGGCTTCACATTCCTCATTTGTAAAATTTGTCATTGTTGTTTAGTTGCTAAGTTGTAGCCGACTCTTTTGCAACACCATGAACTGTAGAACACCAGGTTCCTCTGTCCGTGGGATTCTCCAAGGCAAGAATACAGAGTGGGTTGCCATACCCTTCTCCAGAGGATCTCCCCGATCCAGGGATCAAACATGGGTCTCCTGTGTTGGCAGGTAGATTCTTCACCACTGAGCCACCAGGGAAGCCCCCATTTGTAAAATAGAGGAAAGTAAACTGCCTGCTGCAAGCAGAGCTGTCTGGGTGAGATGAGGTTGGCACAGAGTAGGTGGCTCATCAGGGCTGGCAGATCCGCGATTACATCAAAAGTTACTGCTTGCATTTTCTGTGTGACTCCTCCAGTCCTCAAGAAAGAGGTGAAATACTTTCTGCTGATGCCCAAGAAACCCATCTCTGTCACTGTAGTTCTAGAGCCCAAACCACATCCTCAAGCGGGTCGCCACGGTTGCAGCCTCCAAGAAGGCCTCCTGGTATTCACACGGTGATATTGTTTCTTCCCACACTGAGTGGCCAACAGGGTGGTGCAGAATGATGCGTGATTTCTGAGGCTGTCATGACAACCATCTCCACATCCCACTTGCTCTGGCTTGGATTGATGGCTCAGTGAGAAGCCGGCTACCATGTTGTGAGGACACTCAAGCAGCCCTGAAAAGGCCCACATGGAGAGGACTGAGGCTTCCAGCATCAATCATGTGAGGGCGCCACCTTGGAAGTGATTCCACCAGACCCAGTCTGGCCCTCGGACAAGGGCAGCCCTGCCTGACAACTTGACTCTGACCTCATGAGAGATGCTGAGCCAGATCCCCTCACCTGAGCTGCTCCCAGATCCCTGACCCACATAAACTGCGTGAAATATTACGTGTTTGTTGCTGTGGTAAGCTACTAGGTTTGAGGGTAATTTGTTACACAGTGATAGATGACTAATGTAATCACCCACTTTATCCTGCCAAGTTTGGCTGCCATGGCCTTTGGCTGCTTCTCAAAATCAGATCGATCCCCCAAAGAAAGAAGAGTCACCTCCACAGTGGTTTTGGGAAAGAATGTCATCCAGTGTGGATTTAACAGGCTCTTTTCTCATAGGGAGTCTGGGATTTACAATGAGACAGCGGGGATGAGAGGGCTGTATAGGAGCAGAGAGGGAGCTAGGGGGCATGGTGGGGAGTGGAAAGAACCCAGATTTGGGTGTGGAGACCTGGGCTGCAGTCCAGTCTCTGTCACTTGCTAGCTGCATGACCTTGACAAGTGACTCATACTCCTGGGCCTCAGGTTCATAGCTTGCCTAATAGACTCAGCTGATAGCACCGTTGTGAGGTTGACAGTCTGTTCTTCCCACTGCAGCCAAAGGACCTTTTAAATTGCAAATCTGATCATGCCATCCCTTGCTTGAAACCTGTTAGTGGCTGCATTGCCTGGATAAAGGAGCAGAGCCCAGCTGGCTTGCACCCACCTCCCCACACTCCTGTGGGTCCAACCCCGCTCATCTGCAGGGCCTCCCTCACTCTCCTTGCTCACCCTCCCTCTCCCAGTCCTAACCACGCCACCTGTCTTCTGTTTTCCTGAAGATGTCATGTGGGGGTGGCCACAAGATCTGTGGCACGTGTGGGATTTTTCCACCTGGAGTATGTCCCCTCCCACCTGCTAACTTCTCTGTGTTCTTCAGATTTCAAACTCACATGGTAAGCCTTCCCTGGCCACTTAGGTCCCTCTTTACAGCCCCCATGGCCACCTGGGATTGCAGATGTGATGACTGGATGTGTGTCTGCCTCCCTACAAGTCAGTAAGAGCAGGGCCCCCACCTCACTCCTGGCTGTGTGCATGCCATGAGCAGGTCGTAAGAACTGAAGTGCTTGTGGGATGAATGGATGAGCAGAGGGGACCTGTGTGGTTGTTTAGTTGCTAAGTCATGTCTGACTCCTTTGAGACCCCATGGATTGTAGCCCGCCAGGCTCCTCTGTCCATGGGATTTCCCAGGCAAGAATACTGGAGTAGGTTGCCATTTCCTTCTCCAGCGGATTTTCCCAACCCAGGGGTCAAACCCACATCTCCTGCATTGGCAGGCAGATTCTTTACCATTGAGCCACCAGGGAAGCCCTAGAGAGGGCTTTATTGTTATTGTTCAGTTGCTCAGTCATGCCCGACTCTTTGCGACCCCATGGACTGCAGCATGCAAGGCCTCCATATCCCACAGAAGGCTTAAGACTGCAAATATAAGTCTCCATTTGCTCTCTCATCCCCAGATTCTACTATGATTTCAGGAGCTTCCTGGGGACCCGGGTTGAGGGAACTTATCTGGGCAAATACTTCCAGATTTCTACCCATTCTTAACTGAGTATTATCACCCCCATAGAGTTTCCCAAAAAGCTAATGCATGAGTCCCACTCTCAGAGATTCTGGTGTAGACCTGGGATGCACCAGACATCAGAATGATTAAAAGTCACCTAGACTAATACCTGGCCAGTGAGGAGCCTGGGGCCCTGGCAGAGCCCTCCTAACCTAGAGACTGGAGACTGTCTCACTGTCTAAGACAGTGGGGCTATAAATGAGAGAAAACCCAAAGCCTACAGTGTGCCAGACACTATTGAAAGGACTCCCCTTTCTCTAACTCATGATCCTCAGAAGAGTCTCAGAAAAAGATGGTATTATTATCCCATTTCACAGGTGGGCAGACTGAGGCATGGAGTTATCAAGTAACTTGCACAGTGACACAGCCACTAGGTGGCAGAGCGAGCATGTGAGCCCCAGGTAGTCGGGCTCCAGCGTCCAGTGCTGGGTCACCATTCTATACTGCCAATGACCATAGAGTGGTCCCCACTGACTGTCCTTATCCTAATGATTGCTTTCCCATACTCTGGGGGAGGGGGACATGGGGACAGGGCTGCTGCCATTCTGGCTTCTCTATCCCTTGCCTCCAGGATGTTTCCCAAGCCACCAGCAAATGTCATGGAGCTGAGATTAGAGGTGCCCAGCTGACCCACTCTGGGCTGGGCTTCTCCAATACTGAAACCATCCCCCTGGTGGTAGAACCCATTGTCAGCTTGAGGAACAGGCAGGTTGCTATGGAAACCATGGGACTCTCCAGCCGTACCACCAGCTGGCTTCAAGGAAACCTTTTCATGGCTCCATTGGGGCTCTGCTGTGAGGAAGCCAAGGGGGGCTCTGGCTAATTGGGACCCCCGTTTGGCCAGGACATCAGGTTAACTTCTGGTGCTCCACAGCAGCCGTGGACCAGGTCTCCCTCACCCCACACCACGTGCATACAGAAGTGCTGTTTCCAGCCCTCCCGTGGGAAGGTGCGTTGGTGGGTGAGGTCTGCAGATGATTGACGTGTGGGGTTGAGTCTTTAATTAAATGCATCATGTGCCCATCAGAAGAAAAGCAAGTTCAACTCTCTGACAGGGTCGTCATTCTGAACATCATTTCAAGAACTCTTTCCCATGTGGGAAGTGACCTTGTCTAAAGCTGGGCCAAAATCCTTCTGAGGCTTCTCTGCACTGTTCCCAAGCCCTGCATCTGACAGTGTGAGCAGAGGGGTTGGTGCGCAGATGCAGCTGCCAGACCACACACTGACAGTCAGTGCTGGGCTGACCCTTAATGAGCACCAGCCCTGGGGTTCTCCATCCTGGCATTCGTTACAATCATCTGGGCAGCTTTTTGGAAACCCCCTGCCTGGACCTCACCCCAATCCAATTAAATAAAATCTTAGAGAGTGGTAGCTGGGACAGTGGACTTGGGAAAACTCTGCTGGAGCCAAAGTGTGGCTGAGAGCAAGTTCAAACCCCTCTTCTCCAGATGGGGAAACTGAGGCTCTGAGAGAAGGGGCACACCTCCCAGGTAATAGGGAGCTCAGGGCTGGCAGAATGCAGACCTTTTCCATCCCTCTGACACCCACCGTCCCAAAAGTAGGGGTACGATTGAGGGCCTGGCTTCAGAAAGGGAGGTGGGTGGTACTGGGGAGACTCAGAGCTAAAGGAAAGGGCAAGATGAGAGAAGATGACATCACTGCTATTCCAGTCAGGGGCTTGGGGTGTACTGAGAAGGGTACAAAACTCAGCCTCATCTCACCTTTATGAAAAGCATTGGAAGGGTGCAAGGCCTTTCTAGTAAAGGGATAGTCTTGGGCCAGCTGCATGGGCATCACCGGGGAGCTTGTTAGAAAGACTCTCAGGGCAGCCCCAGCCTACTGACTCAGAGTCTGCATTTTAACAAGATCCCCAGGCGATTCACGTGCACATTCAAATGTGAGCAGCCTTGTGATACTGGCCTTAGGATGAAAGCTACGACACTTGGGCTCTGCGTCGGAAACCTTAGGAATGGTCCTCCACTTGTTATACGGAGATACCCAAACCTTCCAACATCAAAGCTGGAAGGACCAGAGGTGGGGAGCAAACTGCCCGAGTGCACACAGCAAGAGTGGCAGAGCTTCCAGAAGGAAGAGCAAGGCTTCTAGTCCAGCGAGTGGCCTCCTTGCAGGACGGCAGGGGTGCTGGGGTGCTACAGGTATAACAATAACCCCGAGATGCCTCCAAGTTCTTCTTTGGGTATGTCACGTTGTTCTAGCAGATTTGATGCTAGAAATCGCATCTCCTACCAGTAAAACTTAGGGATTTGGTTCCAGTCCCGTGTCTTCATGATCTAAAAAAATAACAAAAGATATCAAAACAAAAGTTGGTGCCAAGAAAAAGAAGTCATCTGAACTAGAAGGGGAAGAATGATGTGTCTGCCTTCTCCTCCTCCTCTTCACTTGTTCTCGGCAGGGTGTTGGGCACGCCTGTGCCTGCTGCGTCTAGGCGTGCGTTCATGTGTGTGCATGTGTTATGGCTGTGCATGAGTGTGCAAGAGTGTGCCCTGCCTACAGGCATGCTGTGTCTGCCTATGTGCATGTGTGTGTGAGGGGGTATCCATGTAGGCAGGCTGTGTGTACATGTGTATGTGATCATTGGCATGTCTGTTTATGTGAGCATGTATGGTTGTGAATGCAGCTGTGTGCCTGTATGTGTGTGGTTGCATTTGTATGTGTGCATACACATGTGGTGGGAGATGTCTGTATGCCCATGTGCCACATGCATGACTGTGTGTTCATGTGTGAGTCTGAATACAGTGTCTGTGTGTTCAAACATGCATGTGAGCTGGTGTGTGCAAGCATATGTTGTGTGTGCTGTGTTTTCATATGTCTGTGTTTGAATGTGGATGCCTGTGTGTGCATTTGGCATGCGCCCCCTGTGTTCATGTGTATGTGTTCATGTGTGTGCGTGTGTGAGGCGGTGTGGAACATTAGGGGATTTAAAAGCTGTGTTTGGGAAGGGGAGGGCAATCAGAAAGCCCCAAGATGTCCTTGACATTCAGGGACAAGGGTTTAGTGTGCAATTTGGTCTCATTTCAAGTGATCCAAAGGTCCACGGCTTGTAATAATTTATATTTTTGATGGAGCAAAAAAAAGCTGTCAGCAGGGAACTGAGCTAATGAGTGAGCCTAGCTGGCCACCTGGTGATAAACACAGTTCCTTTCAGGAACACGGCCTCAGAAGAATTCAATTGCTAGTGCTAATCAGGGAAAGAAAGACGAAGTCATCTGAAACACGATTGGCTTTTAGTCTGAAAAAATGGAAGCAGGGAGTGGATGAAAGAGAGGAGAGTGGAACTCAGCCCTGGCTTAGACCCGTGGCTGCAGATGAGCCCACCAGGGGCGGCTCTCAGTGGAACCAGGAGCAGTGATTCCACACTTGGTTCCAGGCAGCCGCTGAGCCAGCTCCAGGAACAGCTCAAGTGAGCGGGGACTGGAGGCAGGTATGATGCGTGATGGAACACACGTTAATGACTGCAGAAATGGCTTCAGTCTTGACATTACCGTCGCTAAACGTCCAAGACAGCAGCTTCAGATTTCAACAACACTCTGCTCCTTTTTAGAGGGACAGTTTATGCTGCAGACAGTATTTCCCAGTGTGGGGTTCTTAAAGCTCTCTTGTCGTACTTCTTGTGAATGTCAAAGACCCACAGTGATTGAGAGCATCAAAAGAAAAAAAATGGGGGAGGGGAAGTTGGGTGGGTGAAGTCAAACTTATAAATGTATGAAAATGATTAGTAATAATATTTTAAAGATTCAACTATATCAAGGGCTGATGATATGGCAGGTGCTGAGCTGAGAGCTTTTATATTAAATATAATTACACTTATATTAAGTAGAATAATATGATTCTCCACCTCCAGGAAGTTCTTCCTGGTAAAAGTCTATAAATCCTTAGGAGGCAGCTGTAATTGTTACTTCTCTGAGAACATTTCCCTCCCTTGTCAACATTTACTTACCTGAATTGCAGTACCTTTGTGTCCCCCCCACCCCACTGCAAGACTCCCTGGGGGCCTTATTCATCTGCCCTCAGCTCCTAGTGCCAATCTGGGGATGCAAAGTGAATATTCAACATCAAATGGGCTTTTTCATTTTAGTTGTCTCTATGAATTGCACTCCCCACGTTCCTGGACTGCAGCCATCCACTCTGCTCATTACTCACTTTGGTTAAAATTGATTTGGGCTTTTTTTCTTGAGGTTTAATTTCTTATAAAAACATTAGAGAGCTGAGAATGTTCTCTCTTGGGGACCAGCCCCCGTCCCTAAGGACCCAGGACCCTGATTGTTCCGGCAGGCAGGGAAGGGCTTCCAGGCAGCTAACTCCATCCAGCGCGGGCTCTGCTCCCCCCACCCCCTCCTCTGAGGGCATCCTCTCTCCTGATTGAAGCCACCACCTCAGCCCCGTGCCCTGGATCCCTGCCCTCCCCACGTCTCCAGAGACCCCCCCTCCAGCAGTCACCCCCTCCTCCTCTCCTGTGTCGTCATCTTCCTTCGCTTCTGGATCTTTCTCAAGAGTATTTCAGCAAGTTTCTGCCTCTGTGTCTTCAAAATTGGTAATAATACGAACAGCCTCTGGAACCCCTTTTCTCCCTCTAGTTTCTCTTCCATTTTCCAGATTTGCTTATTAAATTTTTTTTTTAAGTGGAAAAGGGAAAACTGGTCAACCACTTGTAAAAGAATGAAACTAGAACACTTTCTAATACCATACACAAAAATAAACTCAAAATGGATTAAAGATCTAAACGTAAGACCAGAAACTACAAAACTCTTAGAGGAGAACATAGGCAAAACACTCTCCGACATACATCACAGCAGGATCCTCTATGACCCACCTCCCAGAATATTGGAAATAAAAGCAAAAATAAACAAATGGGATCTAATTAAAATTGAAAGCTTCTGCACAACAAAAGAAACTATAAGCAAGGTGAAAAGACAGCCTTCAGAATGTGAGAAAATAATAGCAAATGAAGCAACTGACAAAGAACTAATCTCAAAAATATACAAGCAACTCCTGCAGCTCAATTCCAGAAAAATAAATGACCCAATCAAAAAATGGGCCAAAGAACTAAATAGACATTTCTCCAAAGAAGACATACAGATGGCTAACAAACACATGAAAAGATGCTCAACATCACTCATTATTAGAGAAATGCAAATCAAAACCACAATGAGGTACCATTTCATGCCAGTCAGAATGGCTGCGATCCTAAAGTCTACAAGCAATAAATGCTGGAGAGGATGTGGAGAAAATGGAACCCTCTTACACTGTTGGTGGGAATGCAAACTAGTACAGCCACTATGGAGAACAGTGTGGAGATTCCTTAAAAAACTGGAAATAGAACTGCCATACGACCCAGCAATCCCACTGCTGGGCATACACACTGAGGAAACCAGAATTGAAAGAGACACGTGTACCCCAATGTTCATCACAGCACTGTTTATAATAGCCAGGACATGGAAGCAGCCTAGATGTCCATCAGCAGATGAATGGATAAGAAAGCTGTGGTACATATACACAATGGAGTACTACTCAGCCATTTAAAAGAATACATTTGAATCAGTTCTAATGAGGTGGATGAAATTGGAGCCTATTATACAGAGTGAAGTGAGCCAGAAAGAAAAACACCAATATAGTATACTAACACATATATATGGAATTTAGAAATATGGTAACAATAACCCTGTATACAAGACAGCAAAAGAGACACAAATGTATAGAACAGCCTTTTGGACTCTGTGGGAGAGGGAGCGGGGGATGATTTGGGAGAATGGCATTGAAACATGTATAATATCATATATGAAACAAGTCGCCAGTCCAGGTTCGATGCAGGATACAGGAAGCTTGGGGCTGGTGCACTGGGATGACCAAGAGGGATGGTATGGGGAGGGAGGTGGGAGGGGGGTTCAGGATGGGGAACACATGTACACCCGTGGCGGATGTATGTTGATGTATGGCAAAACCAACACAATATTGTAAAGTAAAATAAGAAGAAGAAGAAGAAAAGAAAAAATAAGCAGAAAAGGGGCCCTCACTGTTGGCTCACCAACCTGTCCCATCACACACAGCCTGTCCCTTAGCTCAGCTTCTTCCAGTGTCTCGTGGATGCTTTGCAGCCCTTTCGTGGCAGCTTTGACACCAGTGCCCACCTATCCCTGCTGGAACCTTCCTGATCCCCAGCTGCCATGGCCGCACACTCTGGTTTTCCACCCAGCTCTCCTCTCTCCTTCTGCCATTCTTCACTCTCTTTTCCTAAACACTGTGTTCCTCTGGGTCCTCTTCTTACTGCCTGGTCTGTCTAGTCCACAGTCTCCCACAGCTGACACGACCCTCAGGTCCACTGCTTAAGACTGGACTTCTTTCCTATGCTTCAGACTCTCTCCTCCAGGTTCCCGCCAGTCCATTGCACTTGAGGTTCGGAGCTCCACAGGACTCCAGTTCAACCCATTCTTCCCATCCCCCATGCTCATGACTTCCTACTAACCTGCACCCTGTCCTAATGGTGCCCCATTTTGGAGACTGGCACCACCACCCGGCTGCCCAAATACCAATCCCGAGACTGGTTATCAACTCTACCCAGTGCAGCTCTCCACGGCTGGCTTGGGACCCCAGGTCTTCAGTTCCATCACCTTGCATCCACCCTCTCCTCACCATCCTCTCTCACGTCCCTCCGACCCATTCCCTGCAGCCACAGTGGGGTTCCAAGTATGCAGCTGATCCAGTCCCCCTCTTTGTTTCTCCACTCACTCCTGATACCTTTATTGAAGACGTACTGTATGCCAGGCACCATGCTTCTCTGGGAAGCATGTCTTAGTCTCCTGTATTTCCCACTTTGTAAACATACATGTTATAAAGCGGCAAGTGATGATCAAAGTTATGAGGAAAGATGAACCAGGAAAAGAGGGCAAAGAATGATAGATTGGGGGGATCTTAGGTCAAGAGGGCTCCCCTGGTGGCTCAGATGGTAAAGAATCTGCCTGAAATGCAGAAATCCAGAGACCTGGGTTTGATCCCTTGATCAGGAAGATCCCCTGGAAAAGGGAATAGCTACCCACTCCAGTGTTCTTGCTTGGAGAATCCCGTGGATGGAGGAGCCTAGTGGGCTACAGTCCATGGGGTCACAAAGAGTCAGACTTGACTGAGCTGCTAACACACACACACACACACACACACACACACACACACACACCCTTAGGTCAAGAAGTCAGGAGAAGGGATAACCCTAGTGCTCCAGTGATTAAGACTCCATGCTTCCAATGCAGGGGATGCAGGTTCAATTCCTGGCCAGGGAACTAAGGTTCCACTTGCTGCATGGTATGGCCAGAAAAGAAAAAAAAGAAGAAAGGAGAAACTTCTCTGAGCAGAATTCTGAATGAAAGGAGCAAGCGAGCCAGTGGGGACTATAGAGTAATCAGGAAGAGATAACTCCAAGTGCAAAGGTCCTGTGGCAGCCAGGTACTTAGAGTGTTTCCAGGAACAGTGGGTTTTGCCCTCTGAGCCAAAGATGCATTCAGCTCTAGTCCCTTGAACACTCCTTCGTCCTCCTGTTTAGCTTTTATTAATCCATTAGATTCAATTCCAGCAACATCTTTTCCAGAAAAGGCAGTCCAGAGCCTTGTCCAGACACACTGGGACATCCACAGCCCCTAACATAGCACATGACAGGATACAGTGCAATTGCTTCTCTGGGCTGCTTTCTGGTTCTCTATGGAGCAGGGACCACGTCTGATTCATTTCTTTGCTCTGAGACCCAGACCGTGAGGAGGGTTTTGGTGAATGTCTTAAATATATATTGCTGCTAACAAACCCCTCCAACTTTAGTGGCGTAAAATCACAACTACTTTCTTCTCCCCACAGATCTTGTGATCAGAAATTTGGACAGAGCATGGCAAGAATGGCTTCTCTCTGCCCAGTCTGGAAGACTGGGGTGGCTAGGGTGGGAACCACCTGAAGATTCCTGTCTGCACATGCCTGACCTTCAGTTTGGTTCAGCTGGAGCTGCTTCTGGAGTGCCCCAACACAGCCTCTCCACAAGGAGTGGGCTTCTCACTGCACAGCAGCTGGGCTGTGGAGGGAAGCATCCTGGGAGCAAGAGAAGGTTCCAAGAAAAGCAGGCAGAGCCGCATGACTTTTTCTGAGCTGGCTTTGGAAGACACATAGCATCACTCCAGCATACACTACTGGTGGAAGCAGTCAGATGCTTATCCAGATCAAGGGGAGGGGACCAAAGACCCTACCTCTCGTAGTCAGGGGTGTCAAAGTATTTGGGGCTGTGTCTTAAAATCCTGCAGTGAACATGTGTTTGCACCCCTTTTACAAGTTGCCAAGTGCTTTTGTGTATGCCTCGCTGTGTGGTCCTCCTTAAGTTCAAGGATGAAGGACAGGGATGCAGAGAAGTGATGCATCCGAGGTTGGCTCATAAGAGGCACACAGCCAGAGCTGCTGCTGCAGAGCAGGGACCACATCGGGAGTGCACCCACACCAGGTGGGCCCGCAGCGAGTCTCAGTGAGGCTAGATGTGGCAGACTGTCACATTCACAGTCTTTCATGCCTTCCCTGTATTAGAACATACATGCAAACCCTTTAGCATGTAATTCCCCTAGAGTGGACAGAGTATTTCCCCGTTCCAAGGGCTGTGGGCTGGCTGTATGACTTGCTTTGGCCAGTGAAGTGTGGAAGAAGTGACAGTGGGCCAGCTCCAGGCGGGGGTCTCACATTTCCATCATTTTGTGCTCTATGATTCATCTTGGGAGTGCCTACCCTCAGTAGCTGTAGGTTCTTCAGCCTGGGGAGTGGGGACTGGTCCTAGAATAAGCATGTGAAGCAGACCAGAACCTATCTGGTAGCCTGAGCCAGGGTAAGGTGAGGCAATTGCCTCGGGTGCAAAACTTTACTGCTAAGTTGCTTCAGTCGTATCCGACTCTGTACGACCCCATAGATGGCAGCCCACCAGGCTCCCCCATCCCTGGGATTCTCCAGGCAAGAACACTGGAGTGGGTTGCCATTTCCTTCTCCAATGCATCAAAGTGAAAAGTGAAAGTGAAGTCGCTCAGTCGTGTCCGACTCCTAGCGACCCCATGGACTGCAGCCCACCAGGCTCCTCTGCCCATGGGATTTTCCAGGCAAGAGTACTGGAGTGGGGCGCCATTGCCTTCTCCGCAAAAATTTAAGGAGATACCAATAAACTCAGGGTTCAAGCTTGTTGTTCAGTCACTAAGTTGTGTCTGACTCTGCAACTCCATGAACTGCAGCACTCCAGGCTTCCCTGTCCTTTACTATCTTCTTGAGTTTGCTCAAACTCATGTCCATTGACTCAGTGATGCAATCCCACCATTTATCCTCTGTCACCGCCTTTTCCTCCTGCCTTCAATTTCTCCCAGCATCAGGGTCTTTTCCAATGAGTCGGTTCTTTGCAACAGGTGGCCAAATTATTGGAGCTTCAGCTTCAGCATCAGTTCTTCCAATGACTGTTGAGGGTTGATTTCCTGACTGACTGATTTGATCTCCTTGCTGTCCAAGGGAGTCTCAAGAGTATTCTCCAGCACCACAGTTAGAAAGCATCAGTTATTCGGTGCTCAGCCTAAATATTTGTCTATTTACATATTTGATTGGTCCAGGTTTTAGTTGCAGCACGTGGGATCTTCGATCTTCACTGCGGCCTGGGAACTCTTAGTTTCGACATTTGGGATCTAGTTCCCCAACCAGGGATCTAATCTGGGTGCCCCCTCCATTGGGAGTTCAGAGTTTTAGCCACTGACTGGACCATCAGGGAAGTCCCCAAGCTAAATAACATTTAATGTAATATTTTAAAAATAAAAAGTAATGCAAGGAAACCCACTGCTTTGGCCTGAATGTTTGTGTCCCCCCTCCACCACATTCATATTTTAAAACCTAATCTCCAGTGTGCTGGTATTTGGAGGTGGAGTTTTGGGAAGTTAGGTCATAAGGGCGGAGCTTTTATAGAAGAGACTCTGGACAGCGCCCTTGACCCTTCTGCTATGTGAGAACACAGTGAGAAGATGGTCATCTATGTAAAAATAAGCAGACCCTCACCAGGCACTGAAGCTGCTGGTACTTAATCCTGGATTTGTGAAAAATATATGTTCATTATTTATAAGCCAGTTTATGTGATCAATATGTAATTTGCTTATAAACCAATTTATTTTGTAATATGGGCATGTTGTTAATACCCAGCCTATGGTACTTTTGTTATAGCAGCCTAAATGGAATAAGACGTCACAATGAACAAAACATCAAAATTTTAAATTAAAACAGGATCAGTATTTAAGTTAAGACCAGCAACATTCAGCCTAAACCACTCAGACTGCAAGTGACCTGGAATCCAGTAAGTATAAGAAGAAATGTTTGTTATGAACCACATAACAAATCTGGCAGTGGTTTGTTACACAGCATTATTGCAGTGAAAGCTGACCAATACAAAAGTAGTTTGCTTAAGGACACTCAACTTGAAAATAGGAGAGCTGAGATTTGGACCCAGGAAGTCTCAGTGAGTGAGAAGGTAAGTTATTCGCTCAGTCGTGTCCAACTCTTTGGGATCTCATTGACTGTAGCCTGTCAGGCTCCTCTGTCCATGGGATTTTCCAGGCAAGAATACTGATGTGGATTACCATTCCATTCTCCAGGGGATCTTCCCAACCCAGGAATCAAAGCCAGGCATCCTGCCCTGCAGGCAGATTCTTTACTATCTGAGCCACCAGGGAAACCCAGAAAGCCTCAGATCAGTGTCTATTTGTTAACTATTAAGAAGCTCTGCCTCTCTTGTTGAGACCCACATTAAGGTGTGTGCCCCGGATACCTGTGTTGGTTCAGTCTCTGCACTGGGATCTGACTCACTTTTCTGTTCAGCATTCCATTTCCTGGATGAGGCTGGAACCCCTCCCTGAGTGTCATTCCCTGGTCCCCTTTTTCCTGGAGGATGAGGCTGGCCTCTCCCTTTCTTTTTGGTTGAGACACAAGGAGATTGTTCTCAGATTCTAAAGTAAGATGCAAATAAATAGCAACATTTTCAACGTAGATGGCCAAGAGCCAGCTACTTGATGCTCTTACTTCTTACCTATGTCAAAGATATGAAAGAGTCAGTAGTGAGAGGATTTCTTGCTAAAGAGAATTTTTGGAGAGGGCTATGGTCTTCTGTGAGAGTGTCTGTCCTCATCTCAAGCCTCAAGTGCTTAACGCATGTCCCTATAGCCCAGGGCTCTGTGGACTCCTGTCCTGCCTGATAAATCCAGGGGGTGATAGACTGTCTGAGTTAGATGCTAAAGATCCTTACTGCACTGAGATGAATTATTTAGTTAATAATGAAAATAAAATGTAAATAATAGAAAATAAATTCAAAATTAAAAAAAAATTAAAATGACATCATGGGTTGTCCAGTGGTTAGCGCTCTGTATTTCCACTGCAGGAGGCATGGGTTCAATCTCTGGTTGGGAAACTAAGATCCTACAGGCAAAGCAGTGCAGCCAATAAAAAAGCTGCCTGAACTAAGATCAACTTACACTCAGGCTAATTGGGGCAAATGATGTGAGTTTGATGTACAGCAAATGTGGGATAATCATGAGAGAACACTGCTATGGGGATGCCTTCAACCCTTTTCAAGTGAGCATCCTGGAGGGGCAAGAGGGAATCCATGGATGCCAGAACAGTCCTAGGGCCTGAGGAAAGACTAAGCAGGTACCCCAAACAGAGATGCACAGAACTACATCAAGATTCCCAGTGATGGTGGGCTGGTCTCTGAAAAATCTACAAAATAACCTCTTGGACTTTAATACCATCACTAAACATTCCCCAAGCTCTAAGCGTGACAGTCTTACCTCAATACCAGAGTGCCCTGCAAGTAAGAACATCCCTCCCTCACTTCTTTCCTATCCTGCTCCCCAGACCCATCCCCCAATAACAGAGGAAAAAGAAACTGCAATTCACTAAAACGGAAGATGGAGAGTAAAAAAAGAACCTGCCCACCCTTCTCTTCCCTGAATTCTAGCTGTCTGTGCAGAGCGGAGCTCAGCTGGAGGAAGGGGAGAAGGTCTTTCCTTTGAATGAAGACAGAAATGTCGATCATCACATGACAAATGACTTTTAATTGAGTCTGTGTTGTTGTTTAGCTGCTCAGTCATGTACGACTCCTTTGAGATCCCATAGACTGCAGTCCACCAGGCTCTTCTGTCCATGGAATCCCCCAGGCAAGAATACTTGAGTGGATTGCCATTTCTTTCAACCAAATTGAGACAACCAAATTTGCCATCCAAATTTTCTCTGGTACAGGTGAGAAAAGTCATGGGACAGTCCCAGGAGGGAGGGGAAAAGCAAAACCCAGAGGCACTTGAAAAAAGCCTTGGGGAGTCAGAGCTGCTTTCTGATCATGTCTGCAGTGTGGAGCTTGTTGGAAGACAGGCTGGACATGAGTCCTGAGGTCCAGACCACTGTGCGAGGATGGCTGGGTGGAGATTGTTAGCTGGCCGGCCAGTTGCTCCCCGTCTTCTTCTACGAGTCACCCTTGGACACGGGGCCAGCCAGCGAGGAACAGTGTTTCCCAGCCCTTCTCACAGGGAGGTTCAGACACAAGACTGAGTTTTGCCAGTGGAAAGTGAGCGGACAGGACGTGTACAGGGATCTGAGAACAGCAGAGGTGCAGTGTCTGCACTCTCCTCCCTGAACTTTCCGGCTGAACCGGAACATGGCGGTGGCTTTGACCTTGCAGATGTGACACGATCCTAGAGATGGAGGAGCCTGAGGCCTGCATGCCTGAATGACCCGGTAGAGCAGAGCCATCCTCTGATCTAGTCCGCTTACCTTGGGCTTCTCCATGAGAGAGAAGCTAAGCTTTTCTTAGCTACAGTGGCTGTGCCCTTGGTTATGAGGGGCAGGCATCTCACTCCTTGTGAATGACATCAACCCGAGTTTTCTGAACCATGTTCGCACATCACACCGGAACCTGCTGGCTTCTCCCTCCAGAGAGCAGCTTCTATCTGGCTCAGCTATGAAAGCTCTAGAGATAAAACAGGTTTTGCAATCAGACATGAATTCTAGCCTAGCTCTGCCACTTAACTGGCTGTGCAACCCCGGGCATACCTTATTTCTCTGGGCCTCAGGGCCCTCCTATGAGGATTCATATAGCTTTGCCTCGAGGATGCAATGAGAGGATGTGGAAACAGGCTGAGCATGGTATCTGGCGCACAGCGGGCCTGCAACAAAGGTCGGCTCCCTTTCCCTTCCGCGTTCCCAGTAGCCTCTGCCGCTGAGCCCTGGTGGCCTCTCATCAGCCCCCCACCAAGCCAAGATGCAGACTGAAGTTTTTCTTTGGAGTAAGTGACAGGTTCAGGGAGGTGGAACAGAACGAGTCCTTACAATCTGCTGCTTAGAATTCTCAGAAATCAGATTCCCAGTGCTCCCTTCCTAGGATGGGAGTTAAGCTGGCTGCTCTGGGCTTATCTCTGAATGCTCTCTGCATGAGAGGAACTTTTTTTACAATCTATTCCACCCTCCATCCCAGGGCTGTTTTTCTGGGACATCTCGCTCCTCTGCCACAGCTTTTTGTTAACCCCATTCCAGGGTGAATCTGTGGGATGCACGGAGTGGGGCTGGGGCCAGGACTCAGAGCAAACGTGTTATGTTTAGTAACAATCAGAATGTTGTGGGTTATATAGTGGGAATATTAATTCCTTCTTGCAGAGAACATAGAGCTGTAAGGGGCTATTCATGTGCTGTCTGGTCCAGCTGTCCTCCTCGCCACTTCCCATTAAGAACTGAAGAAACTGAAGTCTGGGAAGAGATAGGATGTATTCACAGCACCCCACCCCCCACCACCTCCGCCATGGAGATGGAGCGTGGCAGAGGTGCCTGGGCTCTGGTGCACCGTGGAAGTCTTGCGTGGGTGTGCCCAACTGCCTCCCCATTTAGCCCTTCTTAGGGTGCGGTTCTGACCTGCAATGCAGAAAGGAATGTTCACCTCCACATCTCACATTTACAAGACCCAGAATTGATAGAGCATCACAGTGACTTGCCTCCCACGTGGACCTTCTCTGTCTGGCGTGGGCAAAGGATGGGAGGGAAGCTGGGCTCCTCCATAGGTGGAGGCCGGGAGCTCTCCCAGGCTGGTTTTCCTCCACCATAGCCAGGCTCACCTGGATGCCCGCACAGGGATCTCGCCCTCTGGATCATGAGCCCTTGGCCCACAGGGACCCTGTCTTCCTTTTCTCAGAACTTCTTTCTCCAGGCCTGGCCCTCCTGCTCAGTGGTACTTGCTGACCCATCAAAAGCACAGACCTGTCTCTGTCTCCCAGATGCAAAATCCTTTCCTCCCCTACATGGAGCTCAGATACCCCTCGTTTCAAGTCCATGATCTGCCACTTCACCCCCTTTGTTGTGCCAGTTATCCCCCTTTGTTGTGGATAAGATATTGACCGCTCTGAGCCTAATTCCCCACCACAAGAAGGGTGAACACAAGCATGTTTTTCATGGGGCTGGAAGAGAAGACGACGGAGTGAGAGGAGGGGTGTCATTCACCCAGCAGGGGTGTGGTTGATCCTCTCCCCTCTGTCCGAGGAGAACTTCCATTCAAGGTGCCACATTTGGGGTTACACAGGGACATGTAGCCTCCCCCCACTCCACCTCCCCCCACTTCCATCTGCCATCCCCACCCACGTCCTGTGTCATTTCACACAAGGGCCATTCTGCTTGTCCACTGTTTACTAAGTACTGTCCTGAAAGTTGTAGGTTGTATCAACCACACATAGATATGGGCCGTGTCCTGGTCTCAGGGGTTGATGGTCCAAGCAGGGAGGCTGCCCACTGCCGACCTTCAAGACAAGGTAACTCTTTATGGTGGGGGCTGCCCTTGGCCCCTGGAGGGTGTTCAGCAACATCCCCCACCAGGAGCTAATAGCATGCCGCCCCTCTCCACAGTTCTGGTAACTGTTTCCCATTATTGCCAAATGTTCTCCGTGTGGTTCACCACCTAGGAGTCAGACGCATGGTGACCACAAAGGGCTGATGGTCCACGGGGAGGAGGTTTCTCTTGTCTGACCTGGTCACTCCTCAGAGGTACACAGACACCTCAGCACACAGCCCTCCAGAAGGGCCAGGGTAGTTATTCCCTCCTATCTGCAGGTTTTATTCCCCACTCCCACCACATACTTAATTAACCTCGACGGCTGACTCAGCGCTGACCCACAGGGCGAGGGCACCAGGCAGGTGCAATCTGGGGAGGGAGAGGCCAGCTATGGTTGCAGAAGAGCCACGCCTCCTCTTGGAAATACAGAATACACACATGGTCAAGGACACGGCTTAGAAACAAACCCACTTTAATCGAGAGTGTACACAGAGATACAGGGAAGCAAGCCACACATTTGTCCTGGCCAGGGTACCTGGTCTGCTTAGAGGGTTCAGGTTGGGGCCAGGTGTCAGAAGCAGGGTCAGAGCAGCTGCCTTGAGCAGCAGGGTCGGGTGGGAGGTGTGGGGTGTGCAGAGCTGAGGCCAGGGCACATGTCTCTCTGTGTGTTCACGTGTGTGTACAGGTATATACGAGGGTACAATGTACACAGGATCTACAGAAGCCCTCGAAGGCCAATCTGGGGAGAGGCTCAGGGAGATGACACCTCAAATCCCCGAAGGCCCCAGGGGCTGAGGCAGGATCAGGAGGGGCACATCATAGTGTGTGCTGAATGCCCCGACCTAACCCTGCTTCTGCCACTTGTAGGCTTGCTGTGTGACCCTGGGCGAGTTACTTACCCTCTCTGGGCCTTGGATTCACTAGACAATCATTAAGGCTCCTTGTGGCTCTAAACTTCAATAGTTTCAAGGAGATTTAAAATACAAAATGTCTTGGTTAAGAGCTGATGACAAGAGCCTTTGGTCCACAGGTTCAAATCCCACCATGCCTGGTACCCAGCACAACCCCATCCCAGGTGCCAGGAAAAGGCCCCCTGGGAGCTCTTCTTATCTGCCTCTCCTGAGCTCAGCTATAGCTCCCAGGTGCTCTTCCACATCTCCCCACAGCTGTGTGCAGAGAGGCAGTAGGGCAGCAGGGGCAGTCAGAGGCCAGGCTGGGGGAGGGAAAGAGGCTGGAGCCATGGAGCCTTGGCCTTAGGGGCATCAAGCGCATCGCTTACCCTTTGTTTTCTAGCACAGTGGACCCAGCACCCAGCAGGTGCTCAATAAATGCTTGAGGAACAAGCACAGCAGAGGACAGCCAGCTTCCAGGCGGAGCTCCATCCTTAACTAGCCAGGAGGCGGAGCTGGGGCTTGCTCCTTGGCCCTCTGAGTCTCAGCTGCCTCCTCTGTGAAATGGGGGCAGGAGGAGATGCAGCCCCGGCCTGCATTCAGAGTAAACCGTGAAGCTCAGGAGGAGGGCAGTGTCCAGCTGCGAACAGGCCACAGGAACCCCATCTGGGAGCCAAGGAGGAAGGTGTCCCCCGTGGAGGCAGTGGACCTGAACTTGGGGGGAAGTCCTGGCCAACGAGGGATCACTAGGCTTTTACAGTACAATGATTTCCATTTCTACTGGGAACACGACGTAACAGCTGCAACAAGGCACAACCAGCAGACGAGAGGAACCTGGGAGGGGAGGCTGAGGGAGGCAGTCCAGGAGATGGACGTGGTCAAGCAGACGTGGCCACACCCACTTCAAACACAGAGACGCCCCTGGCTCAGTGTCAGGGAGAGCTGGGGGCCAACTCAGCGGGTAGGGGATAGAAACCACTGAGCCAGAGGGTTAATGTTTCAGGACAGGGTAGGGGGAGAAACTTCCAGCTGCCACCTAAACCAAGCTGCATCTTACATCAGGAGGGCAGAGCCCCCTCCCAGCCGACTCGGGTGTTGTTTTCATCCTCTGATGTTCCAGGAGTCTCTGTTGGAAGCCGGTACCCTGGCCCGTCTGGCATCAGCGTTTCTTGCAAGGACAAGCAAGCTCTGACTCGGGTCCTGACATAAGTCCGTATGTCACCCAGCCTCACCTCCTGCCCAGCAGAGATCCACCCCTCCACGGAGAAACCCAAGGGGAGCGGTGGAAAGGAGGAATCAGAGGGAAGCGGTTGAAGGCAGGAGACTATACAGAGGTTGGAGGCTGGGGTCCTCCGGTCTGGCCCCTCAGAGGTCTCAGAACGTGACTGCTTTTGGGGTTTCGTCCGGGGGATGTGGGCAGTGGGCGCCAGGGCCGTCTTCCATAAGGCCCGGCCAAAGCCCCAGCCCAGCATCCCTCCCGCTCACTGGATGGTGCATTTGTCCCGCTCGCGGGCCTGGCTCTCCCGGAGGACCTTGGCCTTGATGTATTTGAGGTCACTGTTGACACTGGGGCGGCGGGCGAAGGGAGAGACCATGCCGTAGGCGTCCATGTCCTTGACACGGCGCATGCAGAAGGGCCGGGGGTGGAAGGCGTCCCCGTACTGCACGGAGATCTTGCGGTGCAGCGCAGGGCTCATCTCGTGCGGCAGCTTGGCCATGCTGAAGAGCACGTAGAACATCTCGTCCACGTTGGTGTTCTTCTTGGCCGACACCTCAAAGTAGGCGCAGTTTCCATCACCGGATACCAGCAGCTCGGCCTCGGTGGTGGGCACTTGGCGGCACAGCTCACCGTGGTCATTCTTGTTACCGCAGATGACCATGGGCAGCTCCGCTGCCTCCTTGGTCTTGTTCTTCAGGCAGGACTTGACCTCCAGGATCTGCTTCTGGAGGCGCTTGACCTCGTCGAAGGACTCCCGGTTATCTAGGCTGAACACGAGGATGAACACATCGCCTGTGGACACAGAAATCCTGGGAGGTAAGTTTACAGGCCACTCCTTTGCCCTCTCCCCACTCCTTGACCTGACTGTCACAGTGACCCTCTGGGGAGCTGCTATTATTCCCGTTTTCCAGAGCAGAAGACTGAGGCCCAGGAGGTTAAATCACTTGTAATGGAGCTAATATGTGGCACAGCCTGGTTCAAACACAATGGATCCACCCTACATTTCCCTGCAGGGCTGTAGACAGAGTGAGTGATTTGTGAGCTTGTGTGGACTGTGTTAGAATAGTAATTACTACACTTTCCATAAGAGCAGGGCTCTTGCTGCTCAGTGCACATCCCCGGGGCCTGGAGCAGCCCCTGGTATACAGTAGGAGCCGAGAGTGCTGGCAGGAGGCAGGCCTAGGTTTATCTCTTGCCCCCTCACTCAGCCTTGCACGGGTCATGCCACCTCCCTAAACCTCAGTTTCCCCACCTGTCTCATGCAGGATGCTTTTGAGAGACTGATGAGATAATAAATGGAGACTGACATGTGCTCAGTGACTTGTATCTCAAAAGGATAATGAGAACAAGCAAGTGTAAGAGCCACCTGAGTACCCCGTGATTCCTCATGAAACCTCTGTGAGGGACATTTCATTACCTTCACGTGATAGGTGGGCAGGCTGAGGCTCAGAAAGGGTGAGTAACTGGCCCAAGATCACACAGCTCAGGCGTGGCTGGTCCGAGACATGGACCCGATTCCTGGTGCCTGGCACACACAGGTGCCCACTGCTTCTTGAATACATTATGGGTGAACAAGTGAACACTAGCCTCTGAGGCCCACGCTACCCCTGCTACAACTTGCTGTATCCCTCAGTGTAGGTCTTTGAAATAGGGATGATGGGGAGGTGGGGAGGGTGAGGGAAGACCAGTGCCTCTACCTCGATTGTCAGATCTCACTACAGTGATCACAATCTCACACTCAAAGCACCTTTTACACTTTGGCTTAAACTCTTGAGAACCTGTGGGGAGATGTTAAGATCCCTGCTTTACAGGAAACTGAGGCTCAGAGGCACCGGGGACCAGCCCACGTTCTCAAGAGGAAAATCAAGCAATTCCAGCTTCTGGTACCCCTGCTGCCTCCTTTCTCTGGACCCCCAGGGCATACCATTTGTCCCCCCAAAATAGCACCCAGCACATTCAGGATTGCGTTCCTGCCAATGACACGCTCCGGAGCAAAAGGAGGCTTCGTCACGATGCACAGTGGGTGTTCATAAAGCTGGCCGCATGGACGGGATGCGATATGATGAAGGGCGGTGTGGGCTGTTGAGAAAGGCACTTGCAAGGCAGTGCCGGCCTGGCAACCATTTCTGCTTGGGCTGTGAAACCCACCCTGGTAGGCTAATCCCAGGCCCCTGAGGACTCTGCGGCCTTGCCACATTCAAATGCAAAGCTGCATGCCAAGTTTCAGAGATGCCTGGCTGGCAGCTGGAAGGAGAGCTGGCGGCAGAATTAATGGCTTTCAGAATGCGCTCTGCATCAGCACCAGGTTGGAAAATGAGGCACGGGCTGGCGAGCAAAAATACGGGTGGCCAGACAGATGTGCCCAGAATGACACGTGCACGTAAAAAAGATGAAAATACTCTCTGTTCTGGGGACCCAGACATGAATGTCAATATGTTTATGGGTGTCTGGAAGACTGATGGGATGGTTCCTCGGGGGAAGGGGCAAGAGCCTAGGGGGTGGAAGCAAGGGTCAAGCGGGCTTTTTACCCTTATCTATATGCTTAGGGGAGCATGCATTTGTGTGTTATTTGTGTAATTAAAATTTAAGTTTGGAAATATGCACATGGTTCCTCTCTATATCTTCTCTCTCCCTCCCTCAGTTAGCTTTATTTCTATCCGTGGGCACTGTGTCCCCTCCCCATGGTAGGGGGAGCTGACATTCCTGCAATCCCCACTGTGTTGGAAATGCCCCCATGCCCTCCTCCCCTGGCACTTTCCTGTAGGCTGAGGAGACACCCCGGGAGGAAGCAACATTATACCCATTGTGTAGCTGGAAAGACTGAGATCTGAACCTCTGGTCCCATATGTAAGTTACCAAGTGGTGGAGACAGGACTGGAACCCAGGTCAGCCCAGGCTCCCTCTATCCACAAACGTCTCCAAAATGTGGAGTGGGGCAGGCCGAGTGTGATCTGGATCAGATGATCAGCGAGAACAGCTGGAAAAAGAAGCCATCTGCCCAGGGCACTCGGGGAGGGGTCTTAGCTGGGCTGTAGGGGGAGGGGTGGGCATAGCAAGGGTTTCTTGGTGCAGAAGTATTTCGATTTGTGGGGTTGTTTTAGTGATGGCTGGGGGACTACTTGCTGATTCCTTTCCTTCATCAGCTGCCCAGCAACGGCAGGGCGTGGCTTAGGAAATGACTGCAAAGCCCACTGCATGCACACTGCAAATGCAGGTTTCTCATAAGACCCATATTTCGTGAGCACTCACCTACTCGCCAAGCACTTTTTCTATGTAAACTCATTTAATTCTCATGAAGGCCTCTAGGATGGGTACAGATACGATACAGATAAGAAAATCAAGGCCTAAAGAGGTCAAGTCACTTGTTCAGAGGGACAAAACCACGAAGCAGCAGAATCAGAATTTTCACTCAGGCAGACCAGTTTCTGGGCCTGTGCTCTTAGCTACCACACAAAACTGCTTGAGTGACGAAAAGCATGGCCCAGTTTCACATCTCCATCTGCCCCTGCTTAGTACCCCACAAGCTCCCCTCCCTCCCTGGCTCCCAGCCTGGCTGAAAGGCTACATGAGAGCCCAGGGTTAAAGCCTGAGAGCCAGACTGCCATTTCGCAGCTGTGTTATCATCTGGAGTAACTCAACCTCCCGGGACCTCAGTTTCCCCACATACAAAATGGAGGCAGATGCCCATCTCCTAGGTTAGTTGTGAGGATTAATTAAATACATGCTGAGCTCTAGAAAGAGGCCCAGGCATGCAGCTCCTGATAAGATTTAGCAATCGCCATGGCCGTTACTGTGATTATTACTGAGTTCCCAGCATGAGCAGGTCCCCACCAGCCTCTCTGACTGATCACAGTCTGGGTCCTGTCCCTGCCTCTTTGAGAGGCAGCAAAGGCCTCGGGTGTCAATAGATCTGAGTCTGATAGACTGACCCTGGGCCCTGGAGCTCTGCTGGGTCACCTGCAGCAGGAAGTAGGCAGGAGCCCCTCTGTTCCTAGGTAAAGCCACAGATCTGGAAGGCAGCACCAGCAGCCACAAGGAATCAAACCAGAGTCAGAGGGAAGGGTTCTGGGGCCCTGGCTCCATCCTCTGTCGGCAAGCAGCAATACCTCTCTGACCTCACGGTGTGGTGCACGGGGGTTCACGAGCTTCATCTCAGATGGAGGCAGTGCTTTGCAAACTGTAAAGTGCCGAGCACACACACTCCCATACTCAATCTCCCATGCCCACCCCGCCCCCCGGCACCCACCTGTGAGGATGGACAGCCTGCGCATGGCGGGGAAGGGGTGGTTGCCGGACGTGTCCAGGATGTCCAGCTGGTACATGTCACCACGGATGTTGTAAACCTTCCGGTGGAAGTCCTCGATGGTGGGTGTGTACTGGTCCTCGAAGCGGCCATTGAGGAAGCGGGAGACAATGGAGCTCTTGCCCACCCGAGAGGCGCCCAGCACCACCATGCGGTACGAGTTCTTGGCAGGCACACTGAGTGCACAGTTCCCGCTGGACAAGGTCTTCATCATGGCTCGGGGCTGCAGCAGAGAGAGGAGGTCGAGTGTCAGGAAGCCGGGGGCCTGGCCCTGCAGCCTGTGCTGGAGGCTGCAGCCTCCCCTGTCAGCCTCTTACTTGGTTCTGTGATAGCTCAGTTGATAAAGAATCCACCTACAATGCGGGAGACCTGGGTTTGATTCCTGGGTTGGGAAGATCCTCTGGAGAAGGGAAAAATTACCCACTCCAGTATTCTGGCCTGGAGAATTCCACGGACTGTATAATCCATGGGGTTGCAAAGAGTCGGACACGACTGAGTGACTTTCACTAACTTTTCTGTCTGTACAATGGGAAAGCTGGACTGGAGTCTCTCTAAGGGCCGTGGAGTTCTGCCTGAATACCCCTCTCTTGTTTCTTTCCCCCTTCATTTATCTACCCATTTTTACTCATTCACTCGCCCTGGGTTCATTCACCTCTTGTTTATTCCCAGATGGGACTGTTGGAGCTGGACTCCTCGATTTACCCCTAACTCACTACTCCTCTTGGGAAAGGAGCTTAACTTCCTTGGGCATTGCTTTTCTCATCTATAAAGTGGACTTGATTCATAGGGCTGTTGTAAAGGGCTCAGCACATGGCAAGGTCTCAAAGATGCTGACTCTTGTTAGAATCTGTTCTCTGCCTGGACCATCTGTCCTTTGCAGTTCTGGCTTCCTGGGAGCCTGCGGCTCTGGGACATGGCATGGGGAAGGTTTTAGAGAGCATTTCTTAAGCAAGGGGGTGCCATGGCCATTTGGCCTTCCCAGAAAGAAGAGAAAGGCCAGGTCCAGACCACATCCTCCATGCCCAGGGATGGGGCTGCCCAGCAATTTTTCAACCTCCAGGTCCTGGGAGTTTGCCTGGACTATGGGATGCAGGTCAGAGAAATGACACAAGAATGACTCAGGTCCCTCATAGCTCCAAGGGTTTATGGTTCTGGGGTATACCCAAAACTTTCTACAGGAACCTCTTGACCTTGTGGGAGAGGCTGAAATGGATCCAAGCTCCAAAGACCAATTAGAGATAAGTAACTTCCAAGGGCTCCATCAGGCCCACCAAAAGGCCATTCATAGCCCAGCCACCCTCCTTTTTCCTCTCTCAGCACCCACCAGAATTCCCCCGGACTTGGAACCCCTGGTGAGCTTGAGCTCTGCTGGGACCAGCCCTCAACTCATACCAGTCCCTCCCCCAGAACCTCTCTTCCGTTTATCAGGGTCTGGCTCAGATGTCACCTCCTCTCTGAAGGCTCCTCTGCCTCCCACCCCACCAAGCGGGTGAAGTTGCTCAGCCATGTCCGACTCTTTGTGACCCCATGGACTGTAGCCCGCCAGGCTCCTCCATCCATGGAATTCTCCAGGCAAGAATACTGGAGTGGGCTGCCATTGCACACAACCTGGTCAGTGCCATCACCTTGCCCAATTGAGAGCCACCATGCAGTAAAGTGCCTTTTTAAAAAGACCTTCATAAAAGCTCCGATTGGCAGCATTTGTCAATTTCATGGCAAAATACTCCCACCATGGCCATTCCAAGCTCCCAAGACGATCTCAATGAATGAATTGCAAAGGGACGCACACAATAAGCCAGCTCAGCATACCACTGACCCTGGAGCTGTGACGACAATCAGCAGTAACCAAGCCCTGCAGTGTGCCAAGCACTGTGCTAAGTATAGAACAATAATCACAGCTGACATTTATTTTGCAGTTAATATATGCAGAGCGTTCTAAGTTGAATGTGTACTAACCCACTTCATCCTTCAGGATCCCCAGAAGGTAGGTGGTTACCCCAGTTTACAGATGAGGAAACTGAAGCACCACAGAGAAGTTTAGTACTTAGCTCATGGTTACATAGCCAGTAACCAGCCAAGGAGGGCTTCAATTTCAGGCAGTCTGCCCCATGCCTTGGGGTTCCCCTCACCACCTCTCTATGAAGTATGCACTCCCTTCCCTGTTTCACAAATAAGGACCGATGCTTAAAAGTCTACACGACTGGCCCTTTTAGTTAATAAGGGAGCCAGGACGGTGACTCCAAACGTACAACTCCTACATATCCCCACCCAATTTGTGCCTGAAGCCAACTCTGAGCTTATACCGAAGGCTTTCAGTGCCATGGACACAGCAGGTGCTCAATAAATGACCTGTGCATGAAAGAAGCAAATGACTCTCCTTTCAGAGATCATTCAGAGCTTCCTTCTGAGGTCTTCTCCCTCCACCTCCACCCTGTCTAGCTGGCCCAGGAGCTACACTGAGGTGGGTCGCCGTGAACTGAGCACACACCTGGCTGGGCAGCAAGGGAGAGGAAGCTGCAAGCCAACAGCACTGAACTCTTCAATCTCCTCCCACCCTGAGAGAGAGCCAGCCTGGGCCTTCAGCGGAGGCGCCGGGATCAGGGGGAAGAGGCCCCCACACCAGGACAGCCTCCTCCCTAAGTCCCTCTGCCTGGAGCTTGACTCTGCTGCTGGTCATCTCTGTCTACAGAGAGAGAGAAGGCTGGCAGCCCCCAGGGATAGTACATCTCCATCACTGCCTGCCCCAGCCTCTAGCTCAGAGTTCTTGGTATTAGACGTGTTAACATCAGCAACTGAACAGACGTGAGGAAGTCAGAGAGAGGAGGCAGGGGATCAGAAAAGGGCAAAGGAGGAAAAAAATCTGTGGCTTTCATCTCTAAGAGAAGACTGCGAGTCTGCACATGGCTCCAGCCACGTGGGGCTGTGTGAAGTACCCAGACACCTGGCCGTCAGGTTTCAGCACTTCCATGGGCTCTGCCCCCCCATGTCCTCCTTCCCTTCTCCTCCCCCAGAGGAGGCTCTGTGGGTGTGCTGTGGGCACAGCTTCTCTTCTCCTCCACTTCCTGTTCCCCTCTCTCCATCCTCAGCCAGGCTGACCCTACAGCGAGAAGCAGGCAGGGGTCAGAGTTCAAAGGGCCCTTTGAGAATGTAGATTTCCCCCCTGGAGGCCCAGAGAATGGTTAGTGGGAGCCACGAGTAGCACACGGGTACCCGAATGCAAGCTCTGTGACTCACCCCAGGGTCTTTCTATGGGCACCTGGGAGGCAGAAGGGCCTGAAGCAGAGGTGGTGGGGCCGTGCTGGGGGAATGGTCACCACAGCCCGGCAGTTCTCCATTATGCTGGGTGCCTGTGTGCCTTATCCCAATGAATTCACGGCAGTCCCATGAAGAGGGGCCCACCATCAACCTGCTGGACCCCATGGGGACATGGGAGGTCAGAGAGGCTGAGTCACTTGCCCCAGTTTACACAGATGACTGGTCAGGCCAGGATTAGAATCAGGCTGTTGGCTCCAAAGTCTGGGCTTTTACCTCTATAAAAACCCACCCCCTGGCCAAAATCAGGCTTTTTCAAAACAGTGTCTGACTCAGTGAAGCCTCAGCTGGCGTCGGGTTGGGGGAATGAGCCTGGAGGTCTATTCTAATTCCCTATGTCTCTTGCTGCAGATAGCTGGGGTCAAGCACCCTGCCCAGGAACCCCCCAGACCTTGAGCAGCCAGCTCCCGCCCCATGCGTCTGTGGGTTCACCCCTTCTTCTCCCTCGAGCCCCTCTCCCAGGGCATGCCAGGAAGATGGAAGGGTCAGAGGAGCAAGAGCAGAGGATGAGAGTCTGGCCACATCCTCCTCCTTGTGATACCCTGAGCCCTCCCTCCTTCCCTCCCTCCCACATACCCCAAGCCTCCACCATTAGGGCACATCCCAGACTCTGGACACACACACGTATTCCCTGGCCTCCATGCCCCCACTGAGGGGAGTCATGGGTGCTTTGCAAAGCCAATCTCACCACTCTTGAGGTGGCAGGAAGGGGGCAGAGCAGATCTGCCTCTCACCAGTCCACATGCCCTGGGCAAATGACTGGACCTGGTGGGGCTGGTCATCTACCAAATGGTAGAAACAAACCCACAGAGTGGCCCTGAGAGTTCAATGAGAAGCCAAGAGGACCACACAGCTCCGGCACACAGGAAGAAGGTTCCTTTCTCTGTGACACTTTCTCTTGGCAGTAAAGGGGCTGCCTGGAGCAGTCAGGTGCGGAGGGGCTGGAGTGCAGGCAGAGGTCTTGGGGGATCCCATCGTGTCCCTCTGATGCCAGAAGAAACCTGAATCATGGGCTCCTGATCTGGCTGCTCCTTCACAGCACAGCCTCCCACCTCCCATGAGGTCCAGGACTACACCCTTCGTCATCCTCCCAGGGCTGGGGGCACAGGGAGGACAGAACCCTGCAGAGGTGCTTGGAGGCCCTCTGGCCAGCTGAGCACAGAAAACCCATCTTGGGAAGGGGATCACCCAGGAAACTCACTCCTTGCACCAATTCCCCCCAAAGCTCAAAGAACTCTAAGCAAGGAAGGCGCTCCTTAAGCTCTCTCGGAGGAGGTCCTCACCAAGGCCATCACCAGCTGGCCCGACCCCAGCCCCACCCTCAGCCAGGTTTGCAGGCTGAAGCCAGTTTAGGAAGGAGGAGGGGAGTGTTTGGGGAAAGGAAGTGCCTCTTCCTCTCTAAGCCTCAGTTTCCTTATATTCAAACAGGCTGTTACTCCAGATTTCTTTAAACACAAACTCAGTTAAGTCTTTCTTTCCTGGGATAAGCATCCAGCCTGACACACAGTAGGTGCTCAACTAATTTCATTTTCTCTAGGTAAGTGAAGTTGCCCTGTGATCCTGGCACATAACAGGCTCAATCAGTTTGACTTTTCCACTTCCTGTAAGGCTTCACCTAACCCTACCCCCCAAAGCTTCAAACCTTTCTCCCCGGCTTCCCCGCCTCCCCGGTTCTGTTGGGGTGTCTCCCTCCTACCTGGGAATGGCGGGCCGGGCCTCTGGCGCGGCTCAGAGGGATGCCTGGAAGGGCCTGGAGGTGCGGGGAGCAGCCTTCCTCTCCAGCAGCCGAGGCTTCCAGGGGCTGCGGCGGCTCCCGGGTCACTGCGCCGGGATCCTCCTCTGCGCGTCTCGGGGCGCCGGGCTGGGCGCGGCCGGGCGAGGGGACACGGGGAGCCGGTGCCCCATGAGTGGGTTCCGAGGGCTCGGCGGGGCCCGGGCGCTGGGCGGGCTCCGGCTCGCCGCCGCCGGCCCTGCCCTGCCCGGACCCGGGGGACTCCTGCTGAGCCAGGTGCCCGGAGGCGTGGGGACGTCCGATCCCGGGGTCCCCGCTTTGGGCTCCGGGGTTGGGGGGTGAGGGCAGAAGGGGTGTCTCTTAGTCCTTAGAGACTCTTGGAGAGTCCCTTAGAAGTGACTGCGGGTGCGTGCGTATGTGAGTGTCCGGGGTGGGCGAACCTATCCTCCCGACTGTCTATGCCACCTACTCGGCCAGCTCCAAAGAGGATCGCTCGGGTGGAGGATGCGTGCCCGGCTCGGCCTCGACCTCAGCTCTGCCGCTCCCCCGGCGCCGAGGGTATGCTCTTTTTCCCTGCGAGGCGAAGCCAGCGACTGAAAGAGGAGCAGGGCACTCTGCTGCGCGCGTATGTGGGAGGGGGCCTTGAACGCCGCCCTAAGATTTCGCAGCTCTGAGTTAGCCTTAAACAGGCTCCTCCTCCCACTTCTCCCCCTCGGTCCCCCAGAGGAGGCGAACTTTCTGCGGGGCTCTGGCTCCTCCCTCTTTCCTGCTCCTGGAGGCGGACGCCCCTCTTCCTCCTGCCGGGCGACGTCTAGGGTTCCTCCGAAAAGTGATCGGAGCCCAAGCTCCAGATGGCGGTTCCAGCGGCAGAAGCCCAGCTTAGGCCTGGACGCCTTTCCCCGCCTCTACGAGCGGTTCTCCATGGATCCGTCGAGCAGCTCCCGCTCACCCTCTCCGCAGCGAGAGAGCAGCCAGTCCCGCAGCTCGGCGCCCGCCTCTGCCTCCGCGAGCGCGCCCACCCGCCTTCGCCCGACGCCCCGCCCCGGGTGCTGCGCTCGACCAATGGCGGCGAGCCCCGCGGCTTGGCCCCGCCCGCGGCCGCCCGGGCGCCGCAGTCTGGCGCTCCGCGTGCCCGGGCGCGTGGGGCTGGGGAGCTGAGGGTAGGGGCGGCAGGGGGCGCGGGGTGCGCGCGGTTAGCGGAAGGCGGAGCGGGCCTGGGAGGCTGACGTCTGCGCACGCACTCACACGCACACCGCCCCGGCCGCAGGTGACCCGCCAGGATCCCGCGGCGGGTTGGCCGGGGACCCCAGCCGCTCGCTCCGGGTCAGGTGGCAACCCACGCGCCACGGCTCCCGCGCCCTCCTCATCCGCCGAAAACCCCAGGGGCCCTCCCGGGCGCCCGGCCTGCCCGCCTCGAGCCAACGCCTTCCTCCCTAGGTCTCCGGGCCCGCGGGACCCCGCAGGATGACACATGGGCGTTGCACGTGCCATCAGGAGGGGCCGCGGAGTCACCTTGGCCTAAGCGCGCCTGAATGGAGGTCTGCGCGACACGCAGGTCTGGAGACATACTATACTGAGTGCTCTTGGGCAGCACCTCTCTCTTTCTTCGCTTCTCCCCACCTTGAACCAGGGCAGATATCAATCTTTATTACTTAGAATTGTCTCTGGCTCCACGACCCACTCCTCCCCTCCTTGCCCCAAACACGTTTTCTGGAGAATTGTTATATCACTGCCTTAAATGGGAAACCAGTATCACTTGCCATAAATAGAAGATAAGAACAAAAATAAACACAAGGGAAACAAACCAAGGTTATTAAATTCTAGCAGGAAACTAGCCTTCCAAGGCTTGAGATGTGCCCTCGGTGTAAAAGGGAGGTGGGCCAGCTTGGGAGAGGTGTTAAAGACCTTCTTGCCTGGAGAATCCCAGGGACGGGGGATGCTGGTGGGCTGCCATCTATGGGGTCACACAGAGTCGGACACGACTGAAGAGACTTAGCAGCAGCAGCAGCAGCCCCCAACAGTGATGTTCTCCTCCAGGGTTATCAAGAGACTGAAAAAATGTTCTGTATGATGCAAGGATATCCAACCAGTCCATTCTGAAGAAGATCAGCCCTGGGATTTCTTTGGAGGGAATGATGCTGAAGCTGAAACTCCAGTACTTTGGCAACCTCATGCGAAGAGTTGACTCATTGGGAAAGACTCTGATGCTGGGAGGGATTGGGGGCAGGAGGAGAAGGGGACAACAGAGGATGAGTGGCTGGATGGCATCACTGACTCGATGGACGTGAGTCTGAGTGAACTCCGGGAGTTGGTGATGGACAGGGAGGCCTGGCGTGCTGCGATTCATGGGGTCGCAAAGAGTCGGACACGACTGAGCGACTGAACTGACTGACTGACTGATGATGAGGTATAGGGACAATGAAGGGATGCAGTCCTGTGTCTGTCCAACCATCATTTGTATCAGCCAGAGAGCTATAGCCTTGCTTTCAGAACCCTGGACCTGGGGGATGTCTGCCAATCTGCTCTCAGACCTCATGAGAGGCAGAGGGGTCTGGGGGGAACCAAGCTGAGGGTCCAGCTCCTTTGGGTGAGACATTAGTGTTCAGTCTGCCTCTATGTCCGCTCAAATATTTGAGCCCAATTGGGCCAGTTGTGGAAATTACCTGGGCTTGGTTATGTCATCACTGAAATGGGTATGCTATGCTAGGTCCACAGAGTGACAAACGTACAAAGATGGTCTTGGCCTTTGACTGTGAATAGTGGCTTGCTCTTCTTGTTTCTGTGTGGTCTTGGGATACTTCAGGGAAGTTAACCAGAGAAGATGGGGTAGATGGAGGTGGAGGGACTAGATGGAGGACTCAGCACTTACACTCCTTGACTGTGATCAGTCCCCTATCCAGAGGATGTGGAATATCTAGACCTCAGAAAGGCTTTGGGGACATACTCAAGACCACCCAGCTGGCAAGTGGCAGAATCCCAGCCCAGTGCTCTTTCCTCACCTAGACTTTGCTTCTAGGAACTGGCTTAGCCCAGGAGGGTTTGTGCTCAGCTTGATGCACAGAGGCTGTGAGGCTTGAGCTGGCTGTGAACTTCACAGCAGGAGGTGGGCAGGGTGGTACGTTTCACCTGGATATCTCGGGTCAGGAGGACTTAGGCCACGGGGCTGTTTCCTTCACCCCTATCCTGGAAACA
The DNA here is from genome assembly GCF_019923935.1 of Bubalus bubalis. Taxonomy (NCBI): domain Eukaryota; kingdom Metazoa; phylum Chordata; class Mammalia; order Artiodactyla; family Bovidae; genus Bubalus; species Bubalus bubalis. Next base: position 46,427,112 of record NC_059160.1, read on the forward strand.
TGGCAGGCGGCCAGCTTTAACCTGGCCCAGGAACCCATTACCTGCTGCTTCAGCCCAGTTCTCTACCATGAGTGGGTCATGCTCCACTGACCATGTCCCCATCTTGAGGGGAGCTGTATATGGAGCTGTGGGGCCCCAGGAGACTCACCTGCCCCTGCCGCCACCCCCCCTCCAACCAGTGCAGAGTGGCTCAGTCAATAAACAGGTGCACATGAGGAATGGATGCCCAAGGAAGTTTCACGTGGCAACAGGACACCTGCGTGTGCTCACTTTCCTAGGCTTCCTTGCCCCCCCCCAACCCCCGTTTGCACTACCGTCTCACATGGACCACTTATCATAGCCATCTCTTTCCTAACTGGGCTCTCTTATCACCCTCCCTCTCTCATAACCCATGACCACTTTCATCTTTTTCTAAAAATGCCATCCCTTGCTCAAGAATTTTTAATGGCTCCCCACTTCTTGAGATATAAAATCGAAACCCCTTAGCGCAGTACATGAGGTCTCCAACCAGGATCTGATTCCCACCGTGCCTCACCATTAGCCTGAATTTCAGCCAGTCAAACCACTTCTGGGTCCCTAAAGAAGCTTGGATTCCCCTTCTCCAGTCCTTTGTGATGCTGATCCTTCTACCTTTTTCTCTCTCTACCTTTTTTTTTTTTTCTATCTACTCTTTGAACTTCTACACATCCTTCAAACCACAGTGTCCACACCTCTTCTGACAAAGCCTCCTTGCCTTTCTCATGGTGTGAATCTCATCCTGCTCTGGGCTCCTGTGGCAACAAAACCTGGCTCTTGCACCCTGGGTAACTGGCCAGTTCTTTAACCCTCAGTTCCTTCATCTGTAAAGTGGATGTTACACTTGAAGCTACCTCATGGCTTATTGGGAGGATCATGTAATGTACCATAAAGGGTCTCCACCACGGGGCCTTGCATACAGCGGTCTCTGTCACGCTTACTTCCTCTCTGGCCTGTGACACATCCTGCCTCATGTTTGGACACATGCCTCATCTCCCCTACTTGCATGTGAGCTCCTTGGAGAGGGGACGGAGCCTGATTCATCTTTGTGTTCCCACATCATTAAGGCCAGCATCTTGCACACTGTGAGTTTTTAATAAATGCTTATTGAATTGTGCTCAGCTGAACAGCCTCAGAGCAGAAGAAATGCACAAGTGCTCCTTGGAGACAAGAGGAAGGGGAGGGCAGACATGGGGAGGCAGATTAGTTTGGTCCTAACAGCTACCACTTACAGGAGGGGAAATGGAGGCTCAGGGAGACTGTTCAAAGCCAGGCAGCCAATAAGGGGCCGAGTTGGGATCTCAGAGACATTTCTTCAAAGGGAAATCAGACATTTACCCAATCAGCGTGCTGTCACATCCTTGGACACTTTTCTAGAACACTGTTTTCTATCCTTGAATCACCCGGGGTGGTGATGGTGGGGGGGTAGCTTTAAAATGATAACAAACACAAGCTCCCACTTGGAGATGCTGATTTAATTGCTCTGGGGTTGGGCCTGATATCCACACTGTTTAAAGCTCCCCCAGGTGATTCTAATGTGCAGCCAGAGTTGCTAGAGCAGTGGTTGGACTAGCAGAATCACAGCATCTAGGACTTGTGACAAATACAGGCCCCACTCCTGATCCACCAAATCTGAAGTTCTAGGGCTGATTCTAACCAGCCCTCCTAGTAATTCCCATGCCAAAGTTTGAGAACCAATGACCAGAAGATTAGAATTGGCAAAACCTTATATGTCTTGTGACTCAGACTTCTTATCTTGCAAACAAAGAGATAATTTGTGGCTTGACCAAACTCAACGCATGTTAATGACAGGCAAACCCAGAGCCAGGTTCTGACTCCTCTTTCCTGCTTGAATGCACCATCCAGGGCCATGCAGCCCCTAAGTGGTTCACCAGCCCTGGCAGGCCTTGGCATCTAAACCAGCTTTGAGCCTGGAGCAGAGGACAGTGGGTTGCCAGTGTACAAGCCCAGCTGGATCAAAGGCGCAGGGCCAGGGGCCAGTAAGCGCAGAGAGCAGCGAGTAATGGTAAACTGGCGCCACACCTGGCATTTCAGGATCCTGCCGCAGCTCTGGAGGTGGAGGAATGAGGACATGGGGTGTCCCCAGGTCAGAGGTCGGCAGGAGCACAGTTGGACCAGTCACTTCCCATGCCCTACTCCTCTTCTGACCACTTCTGCCTCCTGCTAAGCGGAGAGATGCTACTTGTCACATAGTGTGTGTGTGTGCCAAGTCACTTCAGGTGTATCTGACTCTGCGACCCACCCCATGAACCATAGCCCATCAGGTTCCTCTGTCTGTGGGATTCTCCAGGCAAGAATACTGGAATAGGTTGCCACGTCCTCCTCCAGGGGATCTTCCCGACCCCAGGGTCGAACCCGCATCTCCTGTGGCTCCTGCATTGCAAGTGGATTCTTTACCACTGAGGCAACGGGGGAACCCTGTCACATAGCAGGTATCCAGTAAAAGTTCAATAAATGAATGACTGAATGGTTTTCTATACAACAAGAATATTGGGTCAGATCCCCTCTGAAGCTCCATCTGAGTCCACATTTCTAAGCTGAATAAATCCCACTATAAGGTGATTCAGGTGCCTTCTAGCATGTATAGTTTTCATGAGATTTAGAAAAAGGCACATCTTCTAGGCAGAGGCAGCCCCTCTCTGAGGCTCACAGCTTTGGGAGGGAAAAACACAAGCTGAATTTCCTTAGCTGAGTGCACTTGAGCAGTGAGCAACCTGCGCAACCATAGAGGGCAGCCCCTTGTGAAAGTACTTTGGGGAGCAGTGATGACCAGGAGGGTGTGATCATTATATCAGGTCAGGCCAAGCTGAGGCTGTGGCCAGAAAAGAAAAAACTAGAACAAACCAGAGACATTAATCACAACAAGGATCGTTTATACAGCCCCCACTTCTCGCAGGCACTGGGTTAATCCGGTTATCAAAAGAACCCATTTTAACTAGGCCACATCACTATGTGGGGATGGCACTAGTATCCTCATTTGTAAGTGAGGAAATTGAGGCTTAAAGACATGTGGGTGAGGAAGACCCTGCACTGGCACTAAGCCCGTTTAGTGGCAGCGTGTGCCTGCGGGTGCGGTCTGCTCTCAGTTACAGCAGTAGCAACAACCACAGCTGATCGTGTGTAAGTTATGCCCATGGCCTTGCTCTCCACATATGCTCCCGGTGAGGTAAGCAGGGAAGGCTTTTTGTTCCTGTTTTAGAGGTGACAGAACCGAGGCTTAGAGATGTCAAATGACTCGCCCAAAGTCACTTGACAAGAGGCAGAGCCTGGATTGAAAAATATCTAGGCCTTTGAACAATTAGTCCTTTGATCTTTCTATGGTACCTTTATTTCTTTCTTAACGCTTGGCCTGAACATGCTATTACAAGCTGTCTCATCTGGGCACCCATCTGCCCATCATCATATCATCATCACATTATCTGCTTATCTCTATCACCTCTTCCATCATCATCATCATCTCCCTCTCCTCCATCATCATCTCCATCATTTCCTCCTCCATCATTGTCTCCTCCATCATCGTCTCTGCCATCATATCTATCATCATCATCATCATCATTGTCTGCTTATCTTCATCAGCCCCTCCCTCATCATCTCTGTTATCATACCTATTACCATTATCATCACATCATCTCCCAAGCTCATGGAACTTCTGCTCCTCTCCAGATATTTATTGGGCCCCTTAGCCTTGACTTGGTGTGGTCCAGGTGGAAGCAGAAGGGCAACCCAACTTCCTTTAGCCTTGTCCTTTGGATAGGACTCCACTGATGTCTTCCCCATCCTCTATCACATCTGATCCTCCCTGGGAAACAGAACAATACACGATACAGAAGAGAAGTTGAGACAGAAGAGGTTCAATGGTAATGGAAGAACAATAGGCCTTCCAGCTTAATATTTATCAGTTGCTTCTCCTAGGTGAGTCTCAAGTTGGGAGTGGGCAGGCCTAACGAAGCATGCTGCACAATTAACTGCTTTAACTTTTTCAATAACCCTTAATTTTCTAAACAAGGAAGACTGAGGCTCAGAGATGTGAAGCCCCTTTAACCAGAGGGTGCCAAAGACTTTGGGAGTTAGCATGGCTCTCTGGATCCTGACAGTCAACTGGGCTGCTGGTCTAGCACCTCTCACCTACAGAGAAGAGCCTTTAAACCCTCAAGAGAGATTACAGGAGGCCAAACTCACAAAAACTCAGCCATACACTGCGAGACCAGGTTTCACTTCTGATTCTAGCATTACTCCCTGTAACGGGGCAGAGAGGTGCTTGAGTTCTCACTTTTTCCACTGGCACCCACTCCGCCCTCCCCATCACTGTCCACCCCTTCATTCAACTCTTGAGCCAGGTGTGGTAGAAAGGAAACAAGCTTGGCCACCAAATGATCTTGGATTTAAATCCTGGCTCTGCCTCTTGCCATATGTCAACCTTGGGTGAGCTAGTTCTCTGTTTGATGGCGTCTGCCTCAGCTTCCTCATCTGTCAAATGGGCTGTTATGAGGAGTCACTCATGCCATCATTCAGTAATTCAATAGACACTTAGAGAACACCTGGCTAGTAGCCTGGAGATAGCCTGCAATTTGTGGAATGCACTGGGGTTGACCAGAGAGAGTTTGAAGCAGAGGAAATAGGACATGCAAAGGAAGAGAAAGAGTCACCCAGTGGAAGAACAGAAATACACTCAGTTTGGCAGGAAAGCCAGGAGAGGGAAAATAGTACAAGATGAGGCTCAGGAGAAAAGGAGGGGCCGGACGTGCTGAGCAGCATTTGGCAAACAGTAGGCACTCAATCAATGTGAGTTGCCTTTCCCTGAACCCGGAGCTGAACCCCAAGCCCCAGGTGCAGACTGATGCTCATGGAGAGTGGGGAGTCTATTTCCTCTCCTGGTTGGTACCCGGCACTTCTCCTAATGCCACATAATACAGTGGGCTCATTACCTCTGAGTGCTGAGCTGGGAAGCAGGGGGTAGAGGTTTGCCAACTACCTCGGATCTGCCAGAAATAGAATCCAATGTTCCGGGATGCTAATGACCTTGGCCTTGGTGTATTTCTCTTTCCTTTAGTGGTCTCCTGCTGATGGGGCTGTTTGAAGAAGAGGAAAGCAGGGTAGTGGAAGCCAAGCCAAGCCAGCCGTACAGAACCCCAGCTTCAGCCCCATGCAGATGAACCATGAGCCTCACTCTGCACACCAAATGTGCTTCTGTAAAGTTGTGCATAAGCCAAATTTGTTGTACTTCACATCTTACATTCCATCTTGGTTCCATGATCCCTATGAACTTCTTGCAGAAATTTGCCTCTAAGTATGGCCACTTACCGGAGAAGGCGATGGCACCCCACTCCAGTACTCTTGCCTGAAAAATCCCATGGATGGAGGAGCCAGGTAGGCTGCAGTCCATGGGGTCGCTAAGAGTCAGACACAACTGAGCGACTTCACTTTCACTTTTCACTTTGATGCATTGGAGAAGGAAATGGCAACCCACTCCGGTGTTCTTGCCTGGAGAATCCCAGGGACGGGGGAGCCTGGTGGGCTGCCGTCTATGGGGTCGCACAGAGTCGGACACGACTGAAGTGACCTACCTTACCTTATGGCCACTCACAGTTCTTCCTGGGGAGAAGTGGAGTCTATTTCCTTCCTACTGTCTGGGGGACTTGCTTTGACCAAGTCAATGTGGCAGCAGTGACGCCATGCCACTTCTGGGCCTGGAAGCTTCTGCTTTCACTGTCTCAGAATCCAGCCACCACGTAGTAAGGAAATCCAGGCTTCCCTGGGGGAAGGAGAAACCAGGGGGTGAGAAAAGTCATGTGGAGGATGAAAGGCTATGTGACACAACCTTCTAGGTCCTTCAGGCCACAAGCTGAACGCAGCTGCCTGCATGTCCAGTCCATTCCCTGTCTTGTCGGCACCGGGTACTTCTCTTGTCTCGTCCACATCAGCCGTGTCCAGCCTACCAGAGGAGCAAGAAGAATCACAAAACCACTGTTATTTTAAGCCCCAACTTTTCGGATAGTCTGTTACATAACAAAAGACAACAGAAATAGATCCATTTGCTTTTTGTCTTCTCTCAAACCTCAATTTTGACCACAGTGTCTGCAAAGATATATAGCCCCATCAAATAGCAGAAAGAAAACTGATTTATTCTGGGCCAACCATGAATATCCAGTGAATCCTTATTTTCCCCACCAGGTCACTTTGTTTAGTATCAAAGATGCCTCAGAAGAGTGCCTGTGGGTCTCTTCCGCCTCTCCGTTCCTTCTCCCGACTCACTCTGCCTCAAATTCTGGGATCTTTTTACGCCCACCCTCCCCTGGGATCCTGCCTCAATTTTGGAGAAAACGTACAAGGCCTATGAGTTGCTGACTGTTTTCTAGAATATTCTTAACATTGTGTTCTAAGCAAAGGTGTTATGTCTTACAGATTTTTCAGAGGCTACAAGGTAGGTAAACCCGCCTCTTGCTAATATACCCATCCCCTCTTACGACATCATGAATGTGCAGTGTGCTTACAGAGACCTTCTCCCTGCTCTCTTATTCTTCTCTCACAGGAAGAATGAGGGACAGCCCGGCAACATGTTTGTCACTATGCCCTTCCTCCAGGACTGCACGCTCCTGGAATGTGACCACTTTTCAGAGATGCCGCCAATCGGAGCCGAGAGCTGGAGCTCAGAGATGGGTAGGCTGCTAGTCCCCAGGAGAAGCTTCAGTGTTTCCCTGCCCAGCTCAGACTCGCTTCCCAGCCTGGGGGTCCCTGCCTGCTATTATGTTTTATTGGACTCATCGATGAGTGAATGAACTTCATGAGAGAATGGTGGGATGGTTGAGTAAATGAATGAAAAGGTAAATGAATGAAAAGGTAAATGAATGAGTGGAGATCCAGTGACTGCTACTATATCCAGTTTAGCCACCAGGCCAACAGATCCTGTCCCATTCCATAGCTTAGATCCAGACACATGATGGCTGCAACCTCTGCCTCTTTGAGGGGCCATGGGACCATCTCACGCTGTGCAGAAAAGCAAGTCTCCTAGACACTTTCTCCTCTTCCCACCCAAGGCTGTATCATTAAGATTAGGATTATTAAACTGTAAGCCACCAAAAATCCAAAATAAAAGTGGGTTACAGCAGAGAGTTTATTTCCTACTCAGGTAAATAAATTCTGGAGGTGAAGGAGCTGATCCACAGGGCCAGAGAGGTCTAGGCTTCTTCCAGCTTTCTGCTGTAATGCGCTTGAATCATCTGGAAACCAACCACCACGCACCACCCACCCCACACCCCCTGATCCATGGAAAAATTGTCTTCCACAAAACCAGTCCCTGGTGCCAAATAAGTTGGGGACCGCAGCTCTAAGCCATCCCCACCTCTGCCTGAATGCTTGCCTGAACAGGGAATGAGAATCTCCTAGTGGGCTGCACCAAGATTTGTTTTCTCTTGTCTATACCCTTTGGGCGAGCACAGCTGGGCCCACTCAGACTTGGCAGGAGCGCCACATGGGAGATTGCCAGGGTATACAGTCACCAGCTCTTCTTACAGATGAAACTAAGGTCCAGAATGGCGGGGGTGAGAGGGTGTCCAAGGTCACACAGTGAGCTGAGGACTGAGCTGAAACGAGAATCAAGCCTGATTCATAGCCCAGTGCCTCCCTGCCTTGGCCCCGCCTCAGGTCTTGCTCCTCCTGGCAGATTTAAAAATGCTCTCTCCGCAGTGCTCCCATGCAACATGCACAGACCTCCGTGAAAGCTGTAGTGTCCCATGAGGTGATTCAGGCGCATTACATTTATCATGCACTTTATTTCTATTATTATTACATCAGCTCCGCCTCAGATCATCAGGCATTAGATCCCAGAGGCTGGGGACCTCTGCCTTAGAGAGAAACTAAAAGCCCACTGGTAGGGCTCCTCTAGTGGCTCAGTGGTAAAGAATCCACCTGCCAATGCAGGAGACACAGGTTCCATCCCTGATCTGGGAAGATCCCACCTACCACGGGACAACTAAGCCCATGTACCACAACCGTTGAGCCTGTGCTCTAGAACCTGGGAGTTGCAACTACTGAGCCCATGTGATTCAACTACTGAAGCCCGAGCACCTTAGAGCCTGTGCTTCGCAAGAGAAGCCACCACAGTGAGAAGCCCGTGCACTGCAACTAGAGAGGAGCCTCTTCTCGCTGAAATGAAGACCCAGCACAGCCAAAAATAAATAAATAAAATTATTTTTTAAATAAAAAAATAAAAGCCCAATGGTGACTTGGAGCGATGGCTGCTGAGGCCTCTTGCAATAGACTCCAGGAAACTAGGAGCAGTTCAAAGGCAACAGCAGGTCAGATGCAGATGACATCTGGTTTGGAAGCTGTGCTGTCGAGAAGTTCAGTGTAAAGAGGCCTATGTGGTGAGGCTGGGTTGTGTGGAGAGGTTTCTGCAAGAGGCAGGATTGAATGGGTAAAGGCATCCCAGTCCCTTCCAGCAGTCTAGCTGTCAGACAACCTGATGCTGGCCAAGTCACTGAGCCTCCCTAAGCCTCAGTTTCCCCATCTGTAAAAGGGGGATGCTGAGAGAATCCAGGAGAGCGCACCACGGCTGGCACAGTGCTCAGCACACAGCAGGCCCTCAATATCAGCGTGCTCTGGTCCTGTTGTGTCTGCAGAAGGAGACACACCCTCCTCCCTGCTCGTGACCATGGAATCCTGGATCTCACCACCCAAGCCCAGGAAAGCCACCTGCCCACTGTCATCCTGAAACCAGTCCCAGACCTGCTTTCTCTCCCCATCTTGCCTGACAAGCCCTCAGAGTCACTCCTGGTTTTTTAAATTTTTTTCTTCCTCATTGTCCCCTGGGGGCCTTTTAATTTCTTCCTCTGTATCATAAACACAAAACAAGTGTTTAAACGTCTGCCTCGAAGGCGATCTGGGAAGCAGAGCCACTCTTACATAAAGACCAGATGAAGCCCACGCTCGCCAGAAGGGCCATCTGCACGCTCGCTCTGCCACCCATCCCTCCCTCCTCCTCCACTTGGGAACCACTGTTAGTTCATAATTAAGGACTCTAACGAGGAGCTGGAGGGAGCAGCCGTGATGGGGAGCCTAATGTAGGTTAATCGCCCAGTTGCCCTGGCCTTGAGTGGCCACTGCTGCAAATCAGAACTCACCCTCCCTCCAGGCACACTTCCCAAGTCCCTGGTCCTCCCACCTGGGGTCCTGGCAGTGGAGGAGGAGCCCTGCTCTGGCAGAAAAGCTGGAGTAGAGGAAGACAACAGAGCTTAATGATTACTCTCTCAGATGCTGGGGACAAATAGCCCAGGTGTGGCTCTCAGCACCCCTTCTCCTGACTTGTGTAATTGTCAGTATGTCACTGGGCCTCTCTGAACCTCAGTTTCCCCATCTGCAAAATGGGAATAATACTGACAGCTACTTTATAGTTCTGTTGTTGTGATTCATTGAGATGGTACCTGCAAAGTGGTTAGCTTAGGGTCTGCTTTAAAAAAAAAAATGTGTCTGTGTCAAGGGGGAGGAGTTTATCATCATTAGGGAGTGAGTGGGCCATCATGAGTGGCCAGCTGGGCTGGGGAGAGGCCTGACACTGGCTAGCCTCAGGCTTCATGGCCACACATCCCAGGAGGGTGGGACATAGGGAGGGAAACAGTGTTAGGTTTTGGTGTGCACAGTGAAAAATCAAACTTTGGCCAATATCAACTTTGCATGGCTAATCTTAACATGACTGGCTACTGAGTTTCCATGTTACTATTAAGCCATTTGTTGTTCAGTTGCTCAGTCATGTCCCACTCTGTGATTCCATGGACTGCAGCACACTAGGCTTCCCTGTCCTTTACTATCTCTTGGAGTTTGCTCAACCTCATGTCCATTGAGTCGATGATGCCATCCAGCCATCTCATCCTCTGTCGCCCCCTTTCCTCATGTCCTCAATCTTTCCAGCATCAGGGTCTTTTCCAGTGAGTTGGCTCTTCATATCAGGTGGCCAAAGTATTAAACCATTGTGCTGTGTTTAATTGCTCCATCATGTCCGACTCTTTGTGACCCCCGTGGACGGTAGCCTGCCAGGGTCCTCTGTCCATGGGGGTTCTCCAGGCAAGAATACTGGAGTGTGTGTTGCCATTTCCTTCTCCATGGGATTTTCCCAACCCAGGAATCAAACCCAGGTCTCCCGCATTGCAGAGACCACATTCTTTACTGTCTGAGCCACCAGGGAAGACTTTACTGTCTGAGCCACCCGATTAAACCATTAGCTGGATAAAAACAATTTTTTAAACAAATGGTCATTAAATTGGCAGTGTTAAAAATTGGTAGGATGGCCTGGAAAAGTACTTGCTGTGCCTCTGAGGGCAGATAATGAGAGATCTTTGTCTCTTTAAACTGCACTAGGAACATGGAGTCAACAGGTTCGGCTTCTCCTGGTTCAGTCACTAACTAACTGGGTGACCTCTGGGCCGCCTACTACCTGCCCTCTACCTCTCAGGATTACAATGAGACCAATGAGGAAAATATAGATGTGAGCAGGTTCTGGAAAAATACAGAATGACCTGCAAATACTAACTAGGTATTAGTGACAGTTCAGCATTACTCAGTCTATATTAACATAATGGAACAGTCCAGAATACTGGGGTGGGTAGCCGTTCCCTTCTCTAGGGGATCTTCCCAACCCAGGGATCGAACCCAGGTCTCCTATATCGTGGGGCAGATTCTTTACCAACTGAGCCACCAGGGAAGCCCAACATCATGCTAGCTGAGATTTAGGAAAAACGCAGCACACCTGTAGTTTGCAAGCACACAGCACCAGCATGTATGCACACATACAATGTGAGTGGGGTCTGCCAGTGTTGGGGGCAGTGAGTTCTGCCTGGGATTACTAGGTGGTGTGACTGGGATCACTTGTGATGGTGAATCTCATGGTGAGCCTAGAAGAACTCCCGGGGGACAGAACTGGACCGGCGACCCTTGGAGCAGGCGGTGCTCACTCCAGGTGAGCTGGACACGTCCTCTTCCCCACCCCCACCCCCATTCAGCTAAAGATGGAAGAGGCTACTCTTTCCTGGCTGGCCTCTGTCCCCCACCCACCACCCACCCCGTGCCCTGGTCTTCCAAAGAGACAGGTATGTGCACCCAGATCAAGTCCTGGAGAACGACCAAGGCCAGCGCTGGCCCCAGGCTGCAGGTGTCTGTTGCTGCTGAATAAATCATGGTCGGGCCCAATCAAATATCTTGCCCCAGAGACACACTCTCTGCCTCCCAGATGCTGTCACCCACCAGAAAGCCAGGTGGCACTTATGTGACCCTTCCTCAACAGATGGAGAACAGTGGTGAGCCTCCCACCTGCTCAGGCTTACGTTTCCCAGGCTGGAACCAGCCTCTGTAGTGATCTGCTCAAAACCCCACAGATGGCCACTCTGCCCATGCAGCTCTCGGCTCAGAATCCCTCCCAAGGATCCCCACCCCCCACATCCTCACCAGCCCCGTCTCCTGCTACTCCACTAAATGAACTCCTGCTAGAGTCACCCCAGCATTCATTCAGTCCCTTAAAATGCTCTGTGCATTCCACGTCTGTGGCTTTGCCACCACTCTCCAGATGGTCTTCTTTCCTATCTCTAAAGCCCACCCTGGTCACAGGGCATTCTGAGGACCATACCCACGGGACTGGGTTTGGTCAGCTGAACCCCATGTGCCATCAGTCACTCTGAGTCTAAGCCTGTCTGGGGCGATGTCCACAGCCCCAGGGCTTCACACAATGCCAGCACACGGCCCCTCTGAAGGCCCCCATGCTCCGCATATGCCTTCATCACAGCATTCTGCCCGCTCCATCCTAACTCCTGTTTACCTGCCTTATCCTTCCCTGGACCCGGAGTTCCAGAAGAACAGAGACGTGTCCCCATTGCCCGTCAGTGTCTGTTTCTGTCTTCTTTGTATTTTCTGGCTGTGGAATAGAGTAAACCCTTCATCCTGAATGAATGAAAGGAAGAAAGAATGAATAGATGTATTATTTGTCTGGATGAAAGCCAGATCTCTTCAGACTCCTCCAGTTCATCGAATCTCTATTTAAGAAACCCTGAAGCCAGCACAACTTCCTATTATTATCTCTTATTCCATCCTTTATATCAGTATCCTTCTCTAAAATGGCTTGGAAGTAGTTTTAACTCAATTCCAGAAAAGATAAATAGCGTATGCCTCACATGGACGAGCAAATAAGTCTTAGATTATCTATTTTTGCCCTGGTTTCTTACGTTGACACAGCAATCGAGCTGACGTGGCATTGCACTGATCCAGGATTTTTTTTAAGATGATGTTTAGAATACTACACATTTTCATGCAGAGAAATTAAACTCTGTAACTTACTCTGGACACCACGTGACTTTGACTATATTTTGGCCATAAGTAACCCAAACTCCAGGGAATAGATAAGGAAGATGGAGGAATAATTACTCATCCCAGTGGCGTGCTGCTGGAGAGTGGGGCATGATTCATTTTCTTGAAAGGGAGGGAAGGAGGACGGGAGACAAAGAGAAGGGGGCGGAGGGACAGAAACCCAGACAGAGACAGAGGAGAGAAGGTTGGACGAGGTATTGTCTGGACCGCTGGTGGGACGTCCTGCTCCCCCATCGGGGGGACTCTGGGCTGCTCTGGCCCCAGCTGGCTGTGGCAGCAGGAGCAAGGGCTGCGTGCTCTCTCACTTCTGTCGCACATGTTGCATTGCCACCTTCTGGAGACCTCAATGCTCATCACCTCACGTGGTCATCCACCCTCAGGCTGTGAAAGAGCTGATGTGCCATCTTGAGCCTCAGCAGCATTTCTCCCTGTGCTGGTCCAGCAACAGGCAGACAGGTGGCCCATTCTACCCTCAGTGGCACTCGTGCTTAGCAGGTGTGTGCAGGGGAAAGCAAGCCTGGGGGCTTTGGAGCCAAACCTGAGCTCTGCCTCTGGACGGCTCTGAGACATTGAGTCATGACCTTGTTCTTTCTGGGCATTTGCCTCCTAGGCTGGGAAATGGGGGCATAGCGGGGTTCCCCCCTGGGAAGATGATAGGAGCCCTGAAATAGTTAGGAGTGCAGGCTTCCAAGAAGGCAGCACTGGGCTCAAGTTCTTATACTGCCACTTTCAAGACAAGTGCATGGACCTCAGTTTCCCCATCTGGAAAATGGAGATGAAAATGATACCTCTCACAGGATCATTACGAAGATTAGATGAGACCAAGTAGCTTGAGACCAAGGGAAAGTAATGATGCTGGCCAACACTCACAAAGCAATTACTAAACACTTACTCTTTGCCAGGCTTTGTTCCTGGATTGATATATATATATATATATATGTCTATATGCTATAATTCTTACAGCTACTCCTGAGTTCAGTAACATCATTAACCCTAGTTTATAGATGAGGAAACAGACTCAGAGATGGGAAGTAACTCTCCCAAGACCACACAGCTGGTTAGTGGCAGAGGCAAATTTCGGACCCAGGCTCTCTGGCTCCAGCCATTGGGTTCTTTACAACCTCTTTACAACCCTTTCAGCGAGGACTTCAGCTGTTTCTCTTCAGAACCCAGACACATTGCAAATGCTTAATGCAAGCTCACTCCCCCTCCCCTATAGTCTGCATGTGGAATTGAAATTTGTCCTCTTACAGAGTCTACTTGTGGTCCCAGGACCTGTCTCTAACCATCTCTTCTCTATTCTCCATCACAGTCATTCTGCTGCTTGGAGATCAATTAACCAATTTCCCATCAGCTTCTTCTCCAGGCTAACCTTTGTCCCCATTCCCAGTGGGAATGCTCATTGACTTCTCATTTATAAACGTGCATTAACGACCCTCCACGTGCCAGACACTGGGCTAAGCACAAGATAGGGCCTGATCTCTCGGTTCTCTTGCTCCAGTGGATGGACTAGGGGTTCCTTCCCCATTCTGATGAGTCCTGTGGGACCCTCACCAGTTTTGCTATGCCCCTGTAAATACTGGGGCCAAGAAATCAGCCCAGCACTGCTTTGAACCTTCACAGCCACCTAGGAAGTGGTCAAGACAGCAATTATTGTTCCCCAGTGACTGATGAGGTCACTGAGGCCCAGAAAAGTGAAGTGACTTGCTCAAGGACAAAAAACAGATCTAGGTTTCACAGATTCACATGTCTGACTTCAGTCTCCTAACTCTTAGGGTGACACTTTCCTTGGATTTGGGGGAGGGAGGAGCGGGAGCTTATTTGGGGAGGGTTAGCATCCGACCTTGACCTTCTCGACATCTCTACCCACTGAGATGTGCAGGACTTGGCTGGTGGAAGCAAAATTACTGCCCGCTTTAAGTCTTTCCCCAAATCAGTGGACCTAAGGGCACTTGATGCCCTACCTCTGGTCTGAAAAACATAAAAGCTAAAAAAAAAAAAAAAAAAAAATCCCTGAGAAGTTAAAATTAGTTTTCCACCTTCTTCTGCCCCAGAAAGAGCTAACAAATCACCTGGAAGGAATGTTTTCTTTCTGGAAGCTGAGAGGGGTGCTGACGGGGGTGTTGATTTGGGGACTGGAGGGCTGTTTTTCTCCCCAGTCCCATCTTTCATTTCCCACAGAAAAGGTACAGCACTTTATTCTATTTTAGTATGAAAAGCCAAAAGAGAGGTGTTTCTGCCGCAGGCTTGATCCCCCCCACCATGACAGCATCAAGAGGGATTGGGGCTTAGCACGTGGCTCAGAGGGAGGGACTCCTGCAGGTCACGTGCCTGGCAATTAAGGCCAGCTCCAGGCAGCAGTGCCAAGAGCGAGAAGGGCTGTTGGGAAACCGGGGAGAGTGCAAGGCTCCTGTTCAGCCCTAGGCCCGGCCCCGACTCTGTGGACTGTGAGCCCCTTCCTTCCCTGGCCTGTATCTCAGTCTTCTCTTCTGTAAAGTGGGCTCATACTGCCTACCTGAGTGGAATCAGGTGAGATGGGGAAGAGAGGAGAGGGGACTCCTCCCCTCCCTTAAGCAGATGCTATCTCTGAAGTAGCCTCCAGGCAGGGGACAGGGGCACAGTCTTGGTCCCATGTGACCACTTCTGAGGTTGCTCAGCTTCCAGATGTGGGGAATGGAAGCTTGGAGAAGTTACCCATGCTGGTATTCAAGCCTGAGTCTTAGGAACTGCAGGGCCCAAGCTCTTTCTAAACAGCCCAGCTGACTGCACTTTGTGAACTCTTCTTTGCAATGAGTGTGAATGAGCATTGTAACCAGGCTCACTCCAGAGATGCAGCCTGAGCTCCATGGCTGCCCCTCATGCTGCCCTCAGGTCGGAGGCCCTGAAACCCCTCCTGGGAGCAGAACCGCGGGAGGCCCCTCTGTCAGCTCCCATCCATTCTTGCATCCCCACCCCCAGAGATGGTCCTTCTGAATTCCAGCCCCCTGGGCAGCAGGGAGCCCTGCACTTCCATGTTACACACAAGAACTGCCCACAGAGAATGAGAGAGGGAGCAGGGGATGGCAGTTTCCATAGCAACGCTAGGTTTCTCATTCCCAGCACACAAAATGCCAAAGCAGGGTTGGGGAGGTGCAGAGAGAGGAGTCTCCTCTCCCTCTCCTGCCCCCGCCATCTCCACCTTGCTAGGTCCCATTCAGATGAGGAAAGCTGGAAGTAAGGGCCCTGTGACACTTGGACCCCTTGGTTATTAAACCCGACTCCATGGATGACAGACCCACAGGGGTGCTGAGGGTGGCCTGAGGGAGCCTTCAGTTGCCTGTGACCTTGTGCAGAGGGATTTGAGAAAAGAGAGGGGAAGGGGGAGAGGACAAGACTGTCCCCAACTCCTTGCATCCTGGAAGGGAACTGTCCCTTACGAGTGGCCCCTGTGAAATACACAGAGGCTGCTGATACCCCAGGCTGATGCTGGCTCTCATTACAGCCACAGCCCGGACCTTGGGGTCAGGTGACTGACACTCAGTCCAGGCCTTGACATTGATTCGATGTGTGGTCTTTGCTCTCTGAGCTTGAGGCCATTTATCTGCAAAATGGGAGAAATGAGAGAATCCAGTCCCTCCAGGGCAGTGCTTGGTATGCCAGAGCACAACAAATGATGTTCCATCTTATTGCTTTGTTACGATTATTAATAATAACATTGACGTCTGAACACCTCCGCCTGGCAGGGAGCCTCCCCCAGCCCTCTGTTCTGCCTTGTTGCTCACCCGACCCCGATGGGTAACCCCATGGCCTGGCCAGGTCAGCTGCTCTGCTTCCTGCTGGTGCACTTGGCTGAATCAGAAGAGTGGTTTGGGGGAGCAACATGGCACCAAAGTACAGGCCTGCCTCCCAGCCTTTGCTCGGGTGCCCCTCTCTTCTGCTGTTCCTTCCTCATGTTCCCTGTTCAAACCTTCCCTGATTATACGTCCTCTTCTGGCAGGAAGGCCGGGGGATCTTGCCCTCCCTTGACTTCCCCTTGTACCTTGATCCCAACTCTAATCATATGTTACTTGGGAGCACCTGTCCTTCATAAGGAACCACGTTCCCCATCTCTCAGGGATGAGCCAATATAACACCTGTTGACCGTCCTGGGTGTTGGTCACTGAGCAGAGAATTTACAGGTGTCCCCTGCTACCTAAAAGTACTAGAGGTTCCTATGAAACCTTCCATAAGCCAAAATGATGGAAAGCAAAGAAGCAATTACCTAAGAACACATCTTGCTAACAGATGAAAAAAATGGATCAAGATACAGCACAGATGCTCACAGACTTGACAGTCATGGTGGCTTGCTGCCGAGAGGCTGAGGGTAGCCCTCTGGGAAGGAGCTGGCTGGGGCCCCTCTTGCTCCCAGGGGTATGCAATGCCTCTGGCATGGCTCCCTGCAAAACAAACTCTGAAGGCCACGTTCATTGTTTGCTTTTTTTTCATAAAAGCAAAACTCCTCTTCAAATTTCTTTCAATTAATGAAACAGGTTTTAATAGTTCTTTCACAAAAGTGAAGTAATGTAATGAAAACTTTTGAAAAGCGGGGGTTACCTGTGTATGGGAGAGTGCCCAGTACCCAGCCAATACTCGAAAAACCATTCTTATCATAGATGCTTCACATGCAATTTCCCTTAACCCTAACAACCATAGGATTCTTATCCCCATTTCAAAGATGTGGAAACTGGGGTACTTCCCTAGTGGTCCAGTGGCTGAGACTCCATATTCCCAATGCAGTGAGACCAAGATTGATCCCTGTTCTGGAAACTAGATTCTACATCCTGCAACTAAAGACTCCACAAGCTGCAATGAAAATTGAAGATCCTGAATGCCACAACTAAGATCTGGCACAGCCAAATAAACAAAAATCTTTTAAGGAAAAACTAAGATGAGGAGACTGAGACTCTCAGAGTTGAAGGGTTGAGCTAGAAAACGGCAGTCAGGATTGGAATCCAGAGTCCCTTACAGAAGCAACAGGGTGAAGCAGCATCGGCAGGTGGCAAAATCTTTCCTGGAGAGGAAATGGCTTTTGTTTGGAAAAGACTTTGACAAGTCTCTTTGTTAGGAGGCAACATGTGAGCCCTGAAACCAAGAAGTCATAAGAGCTGAGGCTTCAGGAGCCCCTGAAGGCACCAGATGCCTCCCCGAGGACCACGGGTCAGTTAGCCTAGTTAATCCTCCTAACAATCCTATGATCAAGGTATGAGCATTGGTTATATTTTGCAAATGAAGAAACTAAAGGACAAGGTAGGAAGCTCTCTCAACATCACACAGCTGGTAAATCAGAGGTGAGATTCAAACCAGGCAGATGGGCTCTGGTGCCCCTGCTCTCAACCCCTTTGCTCACAGGCCGAACTGTTTTGCAAAGATAAGGAGCAGAATTTTTGGTTTGCCCCTGGGAGGAGTGGGCTTCCCAGGTGGCTCAGTGGTAAAGAATCTGCCTGCCAAAGATTCAATCCCTTGGTTGGAAAGATCCCCTGAAGGAGGGCCTGGCAACCCACTCCAGTGTTGCCTGGAGAATCCCATGGATAGAGAAGCCTGGCAGGCTATAGTCCACGGGATCACAAAGAGTCAGACACACTGAACTACTGAGCACGTACCTGAGAGAAGCAGAGGAGACATACTGAAGATCAGTGGAGACAAGCAGCATAAAGAAGCCATTAAAATGGGTTGAGATGGGCTAATGTGGGGGGCAAATCCCTGGTGGTGGTGGCTGAAATGTCTCTTAAAAGCACAGATGTCTAATGCACATTTTAAAGTGATTTGCATTTTTGTGATGGAAGCCCTACCTTTCTCCCACCAAATCTGCAGTGAACTGTGCTTCACTAATGAGTGTTTTGGTGACTATGGAAGAAGGGGAGAAGAGAAAAAAGAAAATTATCTTTAGCACTTTAGTAGGCAGATTTCAGGAGAGAGAATGGGGATAAAAAGCATTAATAAAGCTTTCCTCTAATTCTCTCTAATGCAAGTTCAGTCTTTTGCATCTTATATTACATCCTTTTGTGATAATTTAAAGAAAGATCAGAAATAAAGAAACAGAACTATAAAGACCAAAGGGAAGATGGAAAACTTGGGAGAAAGGTTTGGCAGGTGAAAAAATATAGAAGTACATGGAGATAAAGTGAGGTCTGGCAAGATAAGAGAGTCAAGAAGTAAAACTATGTGATCTGATTGAGATCCTCTTAAGTTTGATTGGAAAGATACAAATAAAGATTGGAATTACTTTTTAATTACCTTTGTTTGCTGAACTATTCTCCCTGAATACAACTCCATCCCAAGACTGGGTCACATGGGACCCTTGCTTATAATCAGGTTACAGCAGAAAATAAGGATAAGGAAGGAAATGAGCTTCACGGGCCCTCAGTTTGGTGTGAGACAAAGACAGTAACAGCAGAAGCAATAGTCTGGAGATAGCAGTGACCTTGACAGTAAGAGTCCTTGCCTCCCACCAAATTCACAGAACTTTTGATTTAGACATCCACTGTGTATGGAATTGGAGATGGATATTAATTTTTTGAAGCTTTCAAGAAGTAGGAAGGCTCCCATCTGACATTGAATTACATAGGATCAATTGATGACTAGAAATAATACCAAGAACATCTGAGATCCTCCTCCTCTGTCCTGCCAGCTAGCAACTATTGCATAATTAAAACTAAAACACTCTTCTGGTCAGCCATGGCTGGAAGAGTACTAATCTATTAGAGCATACCATACCTGTGATATAATAGATATAAGCCTAAGTAGAGTTCATCTGGAATGCCGTTTTGATTCTTCTCAACTGATTTCTTTGATTCTTTCCAATTCCAGTGAGTTTGTAAACCACAGATCTCTAACCTACACGGATGCTCAGCCAGCTATGTATGTGATGCCAAGGCAGCTTCTCACCTGACATCTGTTACCCAAGTGGAGCCCAGAAAGGGATGTTTCTAATCAGATAAGCTGGTAACATGTGACCCCGAAGGGACTGTCCCTGCTCTGGGGAGTCACTTTATCCAGACACTCAACGTTTATTGAGTATTGCACTAGATGTTAGGTGTTGAGGGCGGACATCACATCTTCACTGTCTGTTTCTATGCTGGCCATTCCAGGAGCCACAGCCAGACCCTAAGAACTGCTGAAGAAGCACGATGTTTCTGGCTGCCCTAGCTAAAAATCCTACCAGTGGCCCTTGACTCCATCTGGTTCTCACTTCCTACATAAGGTTGTCAGCAAATCCTATTGGCTCTGTCAACCTAAATCCTACCTAAATCTTTCCAGTAATCGCTAGCCTCCTCCTGTCTTCACCTAGCCACTGTCATCTCTTGCCTGGGTGAGAGCAGCAGCCCCTTCACTGGCCTCCAGCCTCAGCCCTCGCCATCTTGCTCTCCACCCAGCAGCCAGAGAGGTCCTTTGGAAACAAAAATCGGATTATGTCACCCTCTGCATTAACACTCCTTCTCTTTCAGCTAAAACTCCAACCCCAGGTTGGAAGACCCTCCCCGTGCTACCCGCCCCTCTGCCTTCTCTTCCTACCCCTCTCCTTGTCACTCCCTCTCTTCCACCCCTAGAGATGGCCTTGAGACACCAAACGTGTATCTCCCACCAGGGTTTGGCCCCTGACATTCCCTCTGCCTTGAATGCTCTTCTCCAGATGTCTGCACCGCTCACAATCTTTTTTACTTGAGTCTTCGCAAATGTCACCCCTCTCAATAGTCCTCCTCTGACCATCCTCTCTAAAGTAGCATCTCTCATCCCTCCGCATCCCCTGCTGTTCTCTTCCTGGTAGCACTTCTCACTGCCTGTCACTTAAAGATATTTTTAATTGGTGATACTAGGTTGTCAATGTCCTGGCTGGTGTCAAGGGCTTTCTTTCCTCCACCCTGAGTCCCCAGTGCCTAGACCTTGCCATTCAGTAGCTGCTCCATGATTACTTGTTGAACAAGTGAACAAGCCAGTGTGTTGAAATGAATACATATACAAAGTACCTAGTTTTTAAATTATTGATGGGAAAGAGATTTTGTAATTAGGGTAGTGCGTTAACCATGAGGATGATGTGGGCCTCAGATCAGTAGCATCATCGTGACTAGGAAGCTTGTTAGAAATGCAAACTCAGGGGCCCTACCTCAGACCTATTGAGTCAGACACAGTGTGGAGGTGGGGAGGGCAGCCATCTGCATTGTAACTAGCTGTCTGGGTGATTCAAGCTCTGACATGAGCTCAGTTTGAGAGGTGCTCTGTAATAAGGACTCTTGAACCCAGCATTCAATTTACGCCACACGTGGCAGGTTGCCTCCTTTGAGTTGACAGCTGAAGTTATTTTGTTTTGGGGCATGAATTCCCACCCCAAATGCCATTAGAGACATGATTCTTAGTGTAAATGAGTAACACATGGACCAGAGACCAAACCAGAACACATGTGCACTTGTGCCAAATAAGTGAACAGGTTCGTCATCATTCGGAACAGTTGTTCTGAAATACGAATAATTTTTAACATAAAAATATTATAAAAACTGCACCAACAATAAAGACAAATTAACCTTTGGGAAAGTAAAATAAACGTTCCTTTTTATTATTTGTGTGAGTGACAGAAGGCATCCCCAAGCCGGATGGAGTTACAGAAATTAGCCCCGTGGATAATGAGAGAAAGAATGTGTGTGTGTGTGTGTGTGTGTGTGTGTGTGTGGAGAGAGAGAGAGAGAGAACATGATGACTACTCTACCCCATGTCATTCAAGGAGCATCATTCCAGTTGCTGGTCCTCTGCCTCCAGGCCCACCCCAGGGCACATTGAGAAACACATGGGGACGTTCTCTGTTGCATGATGGAGATGCTACCTGTACTCAGGTGGTGGCAGAAACCACAGGACAGACCCACAGCAAAGACCTGCCCACTCCTAACACA
The DNA here is from genome assembly GCF_019923935.1 of Bubalus bubalis. NCBI lineage: Eukaryota > Metazoa > Chordata > Mammalia > Artiodactyla > Bovidae > Bubalus > Bubalus bubalis. The sequence goes on from NC_059160.1 coordinate 46,448,390, forward strand.
GCCTCCCTCCCAAACCGAGCATCCCGCCCCCAGAGTGAGGGCGCCTCCAGACCTTTTTCCCCATCAGCTCCGGTCCTACTCACCCCTTCTGGAGCCGGAATCCAGTGTCTCAAGATGCTCCCTGGACCCTACATGAGCACCAGCTCCTATTTCTGGGTAGAGGTGAGGAGCCAGGGATCAGAGCCAGATCTGGAGGAGACAGGTCGTACTGGTTTGATTAGACAGTCTGGGGCTGCCATGTGACTATGCCTAAGGAAATGTCAAGGGTGATCTGCTATTCCTGACCTTTTGCTGAGTTTATTACTGAGCAAACTGTGGCTTCATCGTGGAGAGGGTAAGTTCATTCCGCCAGGTTTTCACCTGCGTGAAATGAGAGGGCTGGACGTGGAGCTCTCCAGAGAGCCCCCCTCCCAACTCCGGGAGAGGAGGCCACAGAGGCTGGGAGCCCTGGCTCTGGAGTCAGCTGCAGGCTCAGTTGTGTGACCTTGAGCAAGTCACTTGCCACCCTATCTTAGCTGAATGACTGAATGGTAAAAATGGGAGACTGGAGTTAGTATTTATAAAGAATCAAGAACTGAGCCTAGGGGGTTGGGGGAGGGATGGAGTGGGAGGTTGGGGTTAGAGGATATAAGCTATTAAATATATGAAATGGGAAAATAAGGTCCTACTGTATAGCACAGAGAACGATATTCAGTATCCTATGATAAACCATAATGGAAAAGATTATTAAAGAAAAGAATGCATATATATGTATAACTGAATCAGTTTGCAGTACAGCAGAAATTAATGCAACATTGTATATCAACTACACTTCAATTAAAAATTAACTAGTATAACCTTTAAAAAACAAAAAACTGAGTCTAGCACCATGTAAGTCTTTGCTGTGATTATTACATAAGGATTTGACATGGTCCTGCCCTGCTCTTACTAATTCACAATGGAAGAAAATGCGTTGAAGGGTACGGTCAACATCCACATCAGGAGGAGCTGGGGTGAATCAGTCCTGCCAGGGGGTCTGGGCAGGTCGCTAACTGTGTCTATGACACTCCGCCTTCTCCATGGCCTCTGGAAACTCTAAATTCTCCTCCCTTATTTAGGCAGAGGATTTAAACTCCCCCCAGCTGCTCACTCCCAGGCATATTTATCCAAATGTATCAAAGGGCTCAGAAAAACACAAGCAAGATCCAGGCTCCAATTTAGAGGAGGGCAGATAGGATTTCAAATAACAGCTCTGTTTCCCTGGCTAGGTGCTGTCTTTTCTTGTCTGTTTTTGCTGTACAGGATCTTCGTTGATGCACTGGCTCCTCTTTAGTTGTGGTGCAGGGGCTTCTCATTGTGATGGAGCAGAGGCTCTAGGGCACGCAGGCTTCAGTCGTTGTGGCCCACGGGCTCTAGAGCACAGGCTCAGTCGTTGTGGCCCAGGGGCTTTGCTTCTCCTCAGCATGTGGGGTCTTCCCAGTCCAGGGATCAAACCCTTGTCTCCTGCATTGGTGGGTGGATTCTTATCCACCCAGCCACCAGGGAAGCGCCGATGCCAACTGTCTTGAAAGCATTGATCCTGGATCCCAGACTGAAGGTACTCACCTCACCCCAGGCTTGCAGCCATGGGAGATTTTTCTTTTGTTTTTCTGGCAGATTAAATGATTTCTCTGGTGAGCCCCGAAGCCTGAACCACTGGGTCAGGAGCTCTCACTGACTCCACCTGCCCTTCTCTCCAGCAGGTGATGCTGAAACTCCTGAAAGAATCGTGTCATCTTGAGCTGCTCAAGTTTATTTCCACTAAAAATACACCCTGAAACTGGGGCACAATGAAGGATTTCTGACAAATGGGGAAGAGGAATAAATAAAAACTCCGGGGCCTTCTGATTCTTCACTGAGTCACCTCCAAATACTCACCAGTGAGCTGAGCTTGGACCCTCTCCACTCGTCACTGTCATCAGTAAAAGCTCAGGCAGTCCGTGCGGTCTGGGAGCTTAAAAGTCTCGAAGCTTGTGAGTCATTGTTAGGAGAGGCCCCTGATGGAACTGAACCCTGCATCTACCAGGGAGGAAACAGAAGAGCTAGAGGGGAAGTGACTTGGTCCTGCACCATTCGGATGAGTGTGGTGGAGTGGGACTTAGAGCCTGCACCTGGCCTCCTCACTTCACCACCCCCACTCCCCAGTCTTCCCAAGCCCCCCGCCTGCACCCAGCACCTGTGTCTGCAGTTCCTGTGGCACATCTTAAGGCAGCCTAGGCATGTCAGGGCAGTCAGTGAGAGAATCCTCAGTTAGCAATAAAGAATGCTTTCAGCTTCAGGTTACAGAAAACCGATCAATGGCAGCTCAACTGTAAGGACATTAGTGTTGACTCAATGAGACTATGGAGGGAGGTAGCCCCAGGCTGAGACCACTGGCTCAGCCATGTCAAGAAGGATCCAAGTTCCCCACTCTGCCATTCTGGGGATTTTGACTCTTTACCCTCAAGCTTATTGCCTCATATCACAAAATGGTTGCCACAGCTCTGGATATCAAGTCCTTATAAATAGTATCCAAAGCTAAAAGGAGTTACCTAAAAAAAAAAGTTTCCTTCTCTGCCTTCTCCTTGGGTAGCTCTCTCTCTTCTGTGCATACATATGTGCTCAGTCAAGTCCAACTCTTTGTGACCCCATGGACTATAGCCCACTGGGCTCCCCTATCCATGGGATTTTTCAGGCAAGAATACTGGAGTGGGTTGCCATTCCTCTGCCAGGGGATTTTCCCAACCCAGGGATCAAATTCAAGTCTCCTGCACTGGCAGGCAGATTCTTTACCACTGAGCCACCTGGGAAGCCCCTCTCCTATGCAGGAAGGAAAATGTTACACTTCATTGACCAGAATTAGGTCCTACACCAATCACTGGCAAAGGGAAATTACATCATCAGGCTTGGTTTAGACCAATCAGGATTCACCTCTAGGGTGAGAGAAGCCAGCTTGAGAGTCCCTTGGACAGCAAGGAGGTCAAACCAATCAATCCTAAAGGAAATCAACCCTGAACATTCATTGGAAGGACTGATGCTGAAGTTCCAATACTTTGGCCACTTGATGCAAAGAGGCTGACTCATTGGAAAAAACCCTGATGCTGGGAGAGATGAAGGCAGGAGGAGAAGATGACAGAGGATGAGATGGTTAGAGAGCATCACCAACTCAATGGACATGAATTTGAGCAAATTCTTGGAGATAGTGAAGGACACGGAAGCCTGGAGTGCTGCAGTCCGTGGGTCACAAAGAGTCAGACACAAATTAGTGACTGAACAACAACTGGGTCTGGACATACCACAGTGCCCAAACAGCCAGTTCTTTCTACAGCCCTTCATCTGTGCAGTGGGGGGACAAGTCATACCCACCACCTGTGGTTCTCATGAGGATCACTGAAAGAAAACACTCTGTACCTATATGAGGCAGAAATTTTCTTGCAATCCTGAGAAGAAAAAAAGTCTATAAAAATAGACCTTTGATCATTAGCGAAATACCTTCTATGAGAAGATGAGTTACAAGATGTTGCTAAGAGACATTTGTACTGAACACAAAGCTTCTTCGGGAGAATAAATCCAAGGAGGGAACTCCCTGCATTGCACAGAGAAGAGAGAGCTAAGAGAGAGCAAGAATAATTTGAAGAACTGAAAAACTGAAGAGGTGGCTTGATTCATGGCTATGCCATTGTGGTGGGCTGGTGCTCGAGGGTATGAGAGCAGGAGTAGAAGGAATTAGAAGCTGCCTTCTGGTTTTCTGGGAAGAGCTGCCCAGGGGCAAGCTTTGGAAAGCTCTGGGGAGAGTGTAAGGAGAGTCTCGTGCAGGAAGAAAGCATCAGACTGTGAGGCCTGGGATGAGCCTGGCTGACTCTGGTGCGCCTGGCTCAAGTGGAACATGGTTGGGAGGCTGGGGGTAGGGGGCATCAGGGAAACCCATCCCACCCTCAGGCCTTGCCCTCCAGCTTCCCAGTCTGCCTCACTGAATGACCTGGTCAAGTGGCTCCTCTATAGAGGGGCCTCAGCTTTTCCACCAGTAAAATGGGAGTTCATTTTGTCTTTCATTCTCTCATTCATTAATCACTCATTTGAGCAAGTCCCTGTATGCAGCGGCATGGAGGCATGCAGTGTCAGAGCTGATAGTCATCTTAGGGGATTTGCTTTACCCCTCTGAACCCCAGCTTCTTGTTCTGTAAAATGGAGCTGATAATTGAATTTACCTCATAGATTTTCATGTTGATTGAAAAAAATTACTACATGTTAAGTGCTTACATGGATTTCCCTGGTGGCTCAGATGGTAAAGAATCTGCCTGCAATGCAGGAGGCCTGGATTCAATCCCTGGGTGGTGAAGATCCTGTGGAGAAGGGAATGTCAACCCACTCCAGTATCCTTGCCTGGAGAATTACATGGACAGAGGAGCGTGGTGGGCTACAGTCCATGGGGTCACAAAGAGTAGGACATGACTGGGTGACTAACACTACTTACGCAGTACCTGGCACATAATAAACACTACTGGCACATAATAAGTGCCCACTCAATGTTAGCCGGAGAGAAGTGGATGGACAAAGTCAGGATATGCATGAAATAAAACTGAATTCTCTTTGCAGGCCTTTTCTGCTCTGCTTCTGCCACTGTGTGCATGGGAGAAGGGAACCTGAGACAGGAGAGAGAGTCCCCCGGAGAGCTCTCCTCTGTCATGCCTTTGCCTAAAAAGTGGTTGTTTTGCACTGGTAGCAAACATGGAATCTGAGAGGGGCTTGAGCAAAAAAAGCAAGGGATAGTGTTAGGAGGGAAGAACCACTCCAGCAGCCCCCTTCTTTCCAGAACTTCTTCCACACTGGTCACACTCCCTTGCAGAATTCTGGGTGTCAGCTTACTTAGGGGATCCAGGGATCCATCTACCTGCAGTTCTAGGCTAACACATGATTCACTGGTACCCCACATGGCATTCCCATCTCTCCTTGCCTAGGATCACCTTCTCCTACCTGCTAGCTCAGGGGAAACATTTCCTCAGGAAGGAAGAAACTAATCCTTTGACTTACGCGATGGGGGAGTGATTCTTGAATGGACAGTTGTTTCTAGTTAAAATGCAAATATCCTTGGGAGAGACAACATAGAAAGCTGTAATTCACCCACCAAAAGTACAAAGTAATCCTTATAAAACTGTGAGTCACATGGTCACAGACAAAGGAACACAGTTCACTCACCAAAAATTAACTCCAGTTTGGCAGTTTGTTGTGAATTTAAATATAAACTTACTATCTGACCCAACAATCACACTCTTAAATATTTATGCAAGGGGAATGACACTTTGTGTTCACACAGAATTTTATAGGAATATTCAATCATAACAACCAAAAGCTGGAAACAACCCAGATATCCATCAGCCATAAATAAATTGTGGTCATTCACACATGGAATATTACTCAGTGATCAACAGGAACAAATACGGATACATGTGACCACACGGATGACCCCCAAACACTGTGTGGGAAATGAAAGAAGCCAGGAACAAAAAGCTAATCACTGTTTGATTCCTCGCATGTGACATTCTGGGAAAGGCAAAACTATAGCAACAGAAATAAAACTGGTGAATTATCTTTCATCAAATCAGTGGTTTCCAGGGGTAGGAAGAGGAACTGACTGCCAGGAGTATGAGGGAATTTTTAAGGGAGTGGAAATGTTCTGTATCTTGACTGTGATGGTTACATGATTGTATCTATTTGTTAAAACTTACTAAACTGTACACTTTAAAAAGCGAATTTTACTCTATGTAAAGTATATACCTCATTAGACCTGACTTAGGTGAGGGGAAAAAAAAAAACAACCCTGCAGCTTCTTCACTTGTTTTTCTCAAACTCTGTGAAGAGAATATACACTCTCCCAACCAGAAAAAAGAAACATCCCCCCACAGCAGATGCCCACGCCACTCTCTGCGCCCTTATTCTGAGTTTCCTGATCCTGTGTCACCAAGGGTCCAGAGATACCCTCTGGGTGGGGAGACCACTTAAGAGGCTTCCAAACATCACTGAGGGTCCTGGGGGCTCACAGGGGGTGCCTAGGGACTTGGGGTGAGTGGGAGACCAAGCGGATGGAGCTCTGGGTCCCGCCTCCGCACAAGCAGTCCCAGTGGATCTGTTTCTAGATACTGAACTTCTGCTTAACTTTCGGTGGGAAACACAGTTCCGCTCAGAGGAAAAGAAATTTGAAAAGCACTGGACCCGACGCTCCTTTACGTGTTGTGCTGTAGACTGTCAGATCAGAAAAGGACTGAAGGAGAAGAGGGCAGCAGAGGATGGGATGGTTAGATGGCATCAGCAACGCAGTGGACGTGCGTTTGAGCAAACTCCGGGACACAGTGAAGGAGAGGGGAGCCGGGTGTGCTTCAGTCCAAGGGAGTGGAAAGAGACAGACGTGGGTTAGCGACTGAACAACAAGCATCATATGTAGAAAGGAACTAATATTTCTTATTTATTCTAATTGAATCACTTGATTTAACCCTCACAGTTCTGCCAAGTGGGGATTATTTAATTCTGTTTTTATCCATAGGAAGCATGAACTCGGGAAGAAGAGGTGACCTGCCCAAGTCACAGGGCCAGTGTGGACCTGAACAGACACACATGCCCACCCCACCATGAATGAGCATTATGGGATAATCAGTGGTGTCCCCAATGTAAAATATCTTAAGAAAGGTGTAGATCAAGAAGCAGGGGAGCAGCAAATGGGAGAGGTGGTTTCTGACTGGAAAAGAATATTCTGGAAGGCTGGACAGGAAACCTCCCAGGAGCAGGGTAGCAGGAGAGAAAAAACCCAGAACGAGTCCTGCTGCAGGAGTGCGTGTTGATGGGGGCAGGTAAAGTCACGTAGGAGAGGAGGGAGGCAGGCTTGAGGAGGATGGTCAGAGAGGGGCTTACCTCAACCACCAACTCTACTGGCAAATAGGTTTCACAGATGCTCAGGATGAACAGAGGGAAAGAGGAAAAGAAAGGTCACCAGGCTCGAAAGCCGACACCATCTGCAGAACACCTGCCTGAGGGTTAGCCTTCTTCCTGTGATTGCCTGGAGCAATGGCCCCCAAGCCATAGGGAAGATGTGTAAATGATCCACAGGTGAATTAAACCAATATTTATTCACCACCGCTCAATCCCAGGGCCAGGGCCAGATGCTTTCACTAATATTACCTTACTTAATTTTCATAATAAACCTGTAAAATAAGTGTTATTATTCCTAAACTCTCGCTTGGCAAATGCAGATGGAGTGCTTATGATGTGCCAGGCACTCCTAGAAGCCCTGGAGATAAAGATGAACAGGACAGTGGAAGGAATGTATCCTGACTCTGGATTTTAAGAGCTCTGTGTCATTGGTTGGGTTAGCTCTCCTGTGCCTCACTCTCCTTATCTATAAAATGGACATAATAATAGCACCTATCTGTTGCTGCTGCTGCTGCTGCTCAGTCGCTTCAGTCGAGTCCGACTCCGTGCGACCCCAGAGACGGCAGCCCACCAGGCTCCCCCATCCCTGGGATTCTCCAGGCAAGAACACTGGAGTGGGTTGCCATTTCCTTCTCCAATGCATGAAAGTGAAAGTGAAGTCGCTCAGTAAGTGTCCGACTCTTCGTGACCCCATTGAAAAGCATATTGGAAAGCCTGTCATGTGAGCCATCGGCTGCAGCTGATTGGACAGGGGGCAGGAGTCTGATGTGGAGGCAGCCAGCCCATTGGCTAGGGGCTAATAATGTAGCCATAGGCAGAAAGGTGAACTGAGCCCCTCAGTTTCTCTTTGTGAATTGGGAGATGCAGAGAATGAAGCCGGCAAACCAAAAACGTATTCACGTGTACCACAGAGCTTGGAAAGAGATAGAGGCTTCAGTATCCTCGCTTTTGAAAGGTACCTTAAATACCTTTGAAGTATTGCCTAATTAATACCTAATAATTTGCCTAAGTGACACTTCCTACTTATCCAATGCCCTTTGGTTTTCAGTGTATTTTAACCTCCAAAATTGCCTCCACGCCAGCGAATTGAGTGGGGAGAAGACACTTAGCTCATTTTACTGATGAGAAAATGGATACTCCCAGAGCAAAGTGACTGACCACAGAGTCCACCTGTATGGAAGCTGGCACAGAGAGGCAAGACCAGTCCTGGATGGAGCTCTTTCCCCCTCACATCAGGCTTCTGGATTCAGCTGGTGCACCAGATGTTAAAAAGCAAATCTCATTCACTTTGTAGTTTAGTAAAAATTAAAAACATACATTTTATTGTCGACACTGAGATACGTTCGGTATTGAAAATGTGGCACGTTTTGTTCCAGCCTTTATTTAGTACCTGGTCCAGATCCAGGCCCTATGTACAAAACAGCCGGGGCTGCAGCTCCATTCTCTGTGCCAATAGAAGGCTGCTGGCACCAGATGAGTAATCCTGAAAAATGGGCAGCCCCTGATCCCTGCCAGCTTTCTTCTGGGAGGCCTGATGGTCTTTTTGAGCCCATTTCGCATTTTAGAATTCCTAAAAATTATTTTTCTGTAGATATTCCTCAAAGTGGGTGTTGCGGAGTTGGGAGTTCGTCTAAGCTTGGCCTCCAAGTTCTACCAACTGGCAGCTTCTTCCCAGTTAACCTTGTACCGAGGGATCCAAGCACTGCCCAAACTCCAGCCAGGATCACTCACTCATTATTCACTCATCATTTATCGTTGTTGTTCAGTCGCCAAGTTGTGTCCAACTCTTTGCAACTTCATGGACTGTAGCACGCCAGGCTTCGTTGTCCTTCACTGTCTCCCTGAGTTTGTGTAAACTCATGTTCATTGTGCCTGTGATGCTATCCAACCATCTCAGTCTCTGTCACCCCCTTCTCTTCCTGCCCTCAATCTTTCCCAACATCAGGGTCTTTTCCAATGAATTGGCCAAAGTGTTAGAGCTTCAGCTTCAGGATTAGTCCTTCCAATGAATATTCAGGATTGATTTCCTTTAGGATGGACTGGTTGGATCTCCTTGCAGTCCAAGGGACTCTCAAGTGTCTTCTCCAACACCACAGTTCAAAAGCATCAATTCTTCGGTGCTCAGCTTTCTTTCTGGTCCTACTCTCACATCCATACATGACCACTGGAAAAACTATGGCTTTGGCTATACGAACCTTTGTTGGCAGAGTGATGTCTCTGTTTTTTAATACACTGTATCATTTATTAAGCACCTAGTTTGTTCCCAGGTGGTGCTAGTGGTAAAGAATCCGCCTGCCAATGAAGGAGATAACAGAGACAAGGGTTCAATCCCTGGGTCGGGAAGATCCCCTGGAGGAGGGCATGGTAACCCACTCCAGTATTCTTGCCTGGAGAATCCCATAGACAGAGAAATCTGGCAGGCTATGGTCCATAGGGTCACAAAGAGTTGGACACAACTGAAGTGACTTAGCGAGATCCTTGTGCCAAGGGCTTCTCTGGTGGCTCAGACAGTAAAGAATCTGCCTGGGTCAGGATGATCCCGAGGAGGGATTGGCTCCCTGCTCCAATATTCTTGCCTGGAGAATGCCGTGGACAGAGGAGCCTGGTGGGCTACAGCCCACGGGGTCACAAAGAATCAGATACAACTGAGCGACTAACACACATGTGCAAAGACAGCGCTAGTTGCTGTGGATATAATGACAAGACAAGGATAATGTCCCCATATTCCTGGAGCATATAGTTTAGAGTGAGACACGTGCATCAATCGATCAATGAGACATATAAATATACAACTGAAAATTATATGGAAGTTCAGAGTGGGATGTTTAATCATAAGAGAGAAACCTGGCTTAGGATTGGTGAGTACATCAGGGAAGGAAGCTCTGAAGACAGAATGGCTCTGTTGGGATGTGGTACCCATAGTCTCACATCCCTCCCCCACACCTACCTGACCTGGACCATCCCTGGGGCCAGAGTCTTTCTAACACCCTCATCTGACCATGCTGGCAGTGGTTCTCTGTAGCCTGCTGGCTAAGCTAACATTTTTCACATGACCTTCAAAGTCAGGTTCTTCCAAGGAGGCCAAGGAGCCTATGCAAAAGCTTGGGGGTATAAGACACAGAGGGTGGCCCCTGAGGCAGGCCTGGAGGTCATCTCTGGAGAGGTGATACCCTGCCCCACATCCAGCCCATCGAGGCTGCGTCCTGAACAGGCCTCAAACCCACCCACTTCCCTCCCGTTCCTGGCGCACCATCTCGGTCCAGGGTTCTTCCTACTGGGAGCTGACCCAGTATAACAGCCTGCTCCCCTCTCTCTGCCTCTGGCCTTACCTTCTTTTCCCTGCAGTGGCTAGAGTGCTCTGGGACCCAGTGTTGCCCTACACTGCATCACTGCCCCACTTAAACCCTTCACTGGCTCCCATCACCACTACCACTCACTGGCCCAGTTCCATACTCCTGTACCACCTGACCTCAGCCTCCCCTCCACCCCACCACCAGCCTCATCTAGAATTCTACCTTCAACGAGAAAGGGTTACGTGTAGCTACCCTTGTGTGCTACACTCTCCTGAGAGGCCAAGCCTTTCCACTTCTCTTTAAAGAGATGCTCTTCCCCTCTCAGCACCCTTCCCCTTGGGGCTCAGACCAGGGCTTACCTTCTCCAGACACCCAGCCTGGGGCAGGCACTCCTACCATGCTTCTGCAGAACCCGAGGCCCTTCACCACACTCATTGCAATGACTTGTCATTGCCTGATTAGTCTTTCCAATCCGAATCTGATATGCATGAGAGCAGGACCTTGGCCACCATGGTGGCCTCAGTAGTCAGTGCAAAAAATCTGGTGGCAGGATAATGGCCAACTGGGGCAGCACAGATGGAGGGAGGGATGGCTGATAATTGGATAAGCAGATGGGTGGATGGGTCCATGACTTGATGGAAAGAGGAAAGAGGATGGAAAGATGGAAAGAGGATGCATAAACAGGTGATAAGAGAGACGGATGGATCAGTGGTGGGAAGCTGGGGAGTCTGGGAGTGTGGTAACCAGTGTGCCTGGATTTGAATCCCAGCTCTATCTCTTACTAATTGTGTGACCTTAAGCAAGCTATTCATTAAGCTTCAGTCTTCTCATCTGCAAAATGGTGATGATGGTGATCCTGTCCTCATAAGACAGTTATGAGAGTTAAATTAGTTGATCTGAGCTCCCGAGGCGGGAACCATGCTAGGGGGCTACATTAAGGGGAGTCCGACCCTGGAGAGCTTACACAGGATGGGGTGAGCAGGTGGAGGTGGTCAAGACAGGCAGGGCCTGCAGCAATGAGAAAGGTCCAGACCAGAGAATGAGGCTTCCTCCAAGGAGATGGGGCTGCCAAAGTCAGGGCAGGAGTAGCCAACAGTGAAGATGCTGCTGTGCTGGACACTTTGTCTACAAATATGCAAAGTAGGGATTCTGGTCTTCATTCAAAGGGAGGCAGAGAGGCTGACCTGGAGGCAGGCAACTGGTGAGGGGCAGAGCATGGGTTGGCATCCAGAACTCTCTGGCTGTTAAGTATCTTCCCTCTACCCCACTTGGGCTTGCATGTTAAGCTGTCTTCTGTGGCTGGGGCACCGTCATCTAGATCCGCTGGCCCAGCTGTGGTGGCTAGGATATGTCTATTCCTTCTCCCCAGGGTGCCTGGTGTGGGGATCGGGGCCTATGGGAGGGAGGGAGGAGGGGAACACTTTCTCTGGGAGCTGGGGAGGGAGGTGACTTGATCTTCAGTGAGCAGAGTTTCCGGGCTGGAAGCCACTTGAGAGGTGGTACTGGTGTCCGCGTAATGGAAAAGGCGTGGACCAGATCTGGATCTTGGCAGAAATTGCCTGTCGCTGCATTGATTAGAACCTCCTGGGGAGATTCAGTAGCCCCTTGCCATAGATAGGGCACTTGGGGTAGAATCAGGTATTGGCTGCCTGGGCTGGGCCAGCTCAGAGGGGAGACCAGCCAGCTGCTGCTGCTCCTGCTGCTAAGTCGCTTCAGTCATGTCCGACTCTGTGCGACCCCATGGACAGCAGCCCACCAGGCTCCTCTGTCCATGGGATTCTCCAGGCAAGAACACTGGAGTGGGTTGCAATTTCCTCCTCCAATGCATGAAAGTAAAAAGTCAAAGTGAAGTCGCTCAGTCGTGTCCGACTCTTAGCGACCCCATGGACTGCAGCCTACCAGGCTCCTCCGTCCATGGGATTTTCCAGGCAAGAGTACTGGAGTGGGGTGCCATTGCCTTCTCCGATCAGCCAGCTACTTCTCATCAAAGGGGTGGAAAGGAGCTGAGGCGGGGAACGGGTGACCTGGTTTTACACCCACCTCAAATCCTCCTTCCCCAGATCTGCCATCTGCCACTGTGAAGGATGGCGGGGCAAGAAAACAAAACTTTATTGGAGACCTAGAATGGGTGAGGTGCTGTATATACACTTTCAGAGAGAAAATCCAATTCATCCCCATGACAGCCCTCATTATTAGCCCCATTTGCAGATGGGGAAACTGAAGCTCAGAGAGACAAATGGCTTGCCCAAGTTCCCACTGCCAGGAAGTTGGAGAACTGGACCCAAACCCAGATCGATCTGTCCCCAGAGTAGCTGCCACTGCCTGAGCTCAGCTTGCCCCACCCTTCTCTGGCCCTGGGTTTCCCCATCAGCCCAGTGATGCTGCTTGATGAGATGATCTCTGAGGTCTTGTCCTGGGCTACAGCACACTCCCAGGGTCACAGGCACACACCCTTTAGTTCTAGGATCAGGAGCAGGGCGCCTGCTTGGAGCTGGCCCTGTGCTGGATGCTGGGGAGAGAAAACCAAAGACTCTGTCCCCATCCTCAAGGAGAAGGCAGTCTGTGGATATGGACAGCTCCAGGGATGGTCCTGGTACCTAAGATGAGTTCTCCTGTATATCCTGAATCCTCCCAAGTATCCAGCTCAGGGCCAGGACCCATGGAGGAGATGGGGAAGAACATGGGTCCCAACCAAGAGGGCCTTGTCTTGCTGATAGAGGCCCACTGGGGGCTCAATGCAACTTCTGACCCCCAAGAACAAGGATGGGCCTCACCTGTTCATATTTCAGCCCTTTCATATCAACTCCTGAGTTGGCCAAGGAGGGGGTCCTTCATTCACCTCATTTTGTAGATGAGGACAAAACTGAGGCTCGGAGGAGTTAAGTAACTGATCCAAGATCACAGGAGTTTGGAGGAGCAGAAAGCTATAAGCCCACATATTGCCCTGTCTCCTTCCACACCCCCTCCACATCCCTTCAAATTCAGAGGAGATCTGAAAACACACACATCCCGATACATGGCACCCTGTGAGTCAAAGCTGGCAGAATCAACCATAGGCCACACAAAAGGCCTCCTGAAGGAGGTGGGGACTCATACTGCATCCTAGGAGTCGGGTGGCCATTGGCTGGAGCAGAGTAGGCTCCCGGGCAGAGGAACCACATGTGCAAAGGCCTAGGGGCAGAGTGTGCTCCTGAGCAGTGGCCAGAGCAGGGAGCACAGCTGGGCAGGGAGTTCTGGGGCAGGGCAAGGGGCTGGGGAGCTGGGTGGTGGCGCCTGGCTCTTTCTGGAGCTTAAAAGCCAGGCTGCATTTACGGAAGCCGAGAGCTGGGGAGGTGCAGAGAATGGTGTGGGTGGTACCCTGAGACTCCTCATCCATTGAGTCTGGGACACAGGACTGGGCTGACCTCACTGTTCGACTCGAGTGGTCACTCCTTCTTTCTCAGCTCGTTCCCTCCTCAGAGGATTGGAATCTCCAAGTCCGAGAAGTTCTGACATTTATGACTCGGGGTTGGAATGACCTTTTATTAAATCAACACCGTTACTGAGGAGCATGGGGGTGCCCGACCCCAGGAAGGGTTGAGCAGGAAATCAGAGAAAAGTCAAGATGTGGGGGCAGCAAGGGCCCATCTGGGTGGCCTTTGGGAGAGGAGGGAACTGGGGGTGCAGACGAGGGCTAAGGGCAGGCTCTGGGCCAGGCTGATGGACCCTCTGCAGCTGAGGGGTCGGAGGGTGGCTAGGAGACAAATCTGAAATGGCAAACAGACCCGCCCACGCCCTGCTCTGGAGAAGCCCATCCCAACCCCATACCTCAGTCCCCAAGAAAACCCATGTGAACTGCCCATCCTGGTGCTGTCCTGCTGCTGTTCCGGCCTGTCTGACTCTTTGAGACTCCACGGACTGCAGCCTGCTAGGCTTCCCTGTCCTTCAACATCTCTGTCCTAGCAAGTGGAATACCGTTGAGCAGGGCCCCCTGCCTTCCGGTGCTTACCTGCCCAACCACAGAGAAAGCAGTAAATGAATAGACGAAAAGGTGATATGGGACATGAACGGTAGGACAAGGAGCACAAACCAAGGGGAATGGGGCAGTTGCAATTTAAAGAGAGGTGGTCAGGCCAGGCCTTGCAGTGGCGTTTGAGCAGACTTGAAGGGTTTGGGGCATGGGGAGAGGGAGCTAGCTCTGAGCCACAGTAATTTACCAAAGGCTCTGAGCAGCTCCACAAGGCATCTTACAGGCTTAGGGGGCTTCCCAGGTGGCACTAGTGGTAAAGAACCCACCTGCCAATGCAGGTAGATATAAAGAGATGTGGGTTTGATCCCTGGGTTGGAAAGATCCCCTGGAGGAAGGGATGGCAACCCACTCCAGTATTCTTGCCTGGAGAATCAACTCGGACAAAGGAGCCTGGCAGGCTACAGTCCATGGGGTCGCAAAGAGCTGGACACGACTGAAGTGACTGAGCACACAGAGGGTGAACACATGGCCCAAGGTTGCTCAGCCAGGGAGTGAGGGACCCAGGATTCAAACCCAAGTCCGCTGATTCTGAACCCATGCAGGGAAGAGTGATGGTTGGGATTACAGCACAGACGCTGGGGCCCTAGTGAATGAGAGTCGAACCTCAGCTTGGCCATGTCTTAGCTGAGTCTCAGGCAGGCTACCTACTACTCTGAACCTCAAATTTCTCATCTATACATGAGGGTCGTGACAGAGCCCTCCTCATGGGGTAATTTAGAGGATGAGAAAATGCAGTACACAAAGTGTTTACACAGAGCCTGGCCCCAGGCAAGGGCTCCAATGTGATAACAAATCATCACCATCACTATCAGCAGCAGCAGCAGCATCACCATCATTATCGGCACCGTCACCAGCACCATCATTGCCATCATCAGCACCATCATTATCAGCGCCGTCATCAGCACCATCATTGCCATCATCACCACCATCATTATCAGCGCCGTCATCAGCACCATCATTGCCGTCATCAGCACCATCATTGCCATCATCGCCACCATCATTATCAGCACCGTCATCAGCACCATCATTGCCATCATCACCACCATCATTATCAGCGCCGTCATCAGCACCATCATTGCCGTCATCAGCACCATCATTGCCATCATCATCACCACCATTGCCATCATCAGCACCATCACCACCATCATTATCATCATCATCACTGTCGTTATATCTCTATTATGTCTCATCTGCCCAAGCCACACCACAGAGCGACTCCATTAAGGACGCCTGCCCTGTGGCCTGGGCCAGTGGACAGAGCCTGTGCTGAGGGGCTGGCTGGAGTGAGAAGGCTGGCGTGCTTGGCGGACAGGTTCCCTCTGGCTCCATCCTTCCCTCCCTTGCTCCTCGCTCTCCAGGCTGATGAAATATGGATGAGCTGGCAATGCTGTCACTGTGCTGCCGAGCAGGCTGCCATGGCCCCAGGGAGGGTGATGGATAGCCCTGATTACACTGGCCCAGCAGGGGGAGGAGGGGGAGGGACAGCCCCATCCATCTCAGGGCTCTCCTCCCAGCCTCCTTCAGCCCACCTTGTCTGGCAGCTTCTGCCCTCCCAGGAGCTGGCCCTTCCAGGCCCTGCCAGGGTCTCCGTCCCAAAGGCTTGTGGCCTCTGTCATCTCTTTGACCTCTCACAGCAGCCTGCAATGGTGAAAAGGCTGTTCTGTTTGCAAATGAGGGACGTGAGGCCAGAGAAGGGAAGAGACCTGCAGAGTGAGTGGCTGTCAGGACTAGGACCTTCCAGTGTCCCACTGCTTTGTCAATACCTGTCCAGCTTCTCAGGGATATTTTCTATACATGGGAAATGATGTATCTTGGAGGTTCTGAGCCCCGCCTCTGGAGTCATGCAGTTTGGATCCCAGCTTTTCAGAGTGCCCTTGGGAAAAATCAGTTAAACTCTGAGATCACCTTCTCCATCTGGGACTTCCCTGGTGGTCCAGTGGTAAAAAGTCCACCTGCTAATGCAGGAGACATGGATTTGATCCCCGGTCCAGGAGAGATTCCACATGCCATGACGCAATGAAGCCTATGAGACACCACTCCTGAAGCTCATGTGTCCTAGAGCCCATGCTTCACAACTAGAGAAGCCACCGCAATGAGAAGCCCGCTCACCACAACTAGAGAAAGCCCGTGCACAACAGCGAAGACCCAGCACAGCCAACAATAATAATAAAATACAAACTCTTTTTAAATATGTCCCCATCTGTTAAATGAAGATGATGATTTCAGTCATCTCCTAGATTCAGAAGCCCACCTCCCCAGACCCATACCTGGGTGAGGGTCTCTGAGGACTGCAGAAGCTCCCTGCCCTTCTCTCCACGACTCCAGTGCATCTTCCTGTCCCCCACGCTGGGCCTTCCACCTGCAATGCCTTTCCCCTTTTCACCTGATGAGCCTGGGGTCCAGTTCAAACATCACCTCTGCTGGGAAGCCTTCCCAGACCCTCCTGTTTCTACGTGGGGGATATTGCTCCCAATTTGGAAACATCACTGGGCTTAGCCGCCCTGAGGCCACAACCTGGGTCCCCTGCACTGCAGTCCATCACTCGGCTGCCTCCCCATCACCTTGTGTCCTGGCAAAGTCCTTTCACTGGAGCTGAGCAGGGGCTCATTCTTGATGGAGATGCTGATCATCGAGGTAGCATTTGACAAAGGATCCAGGCTTTATTCCTCGTGGAGATGTCTGACTTTCCAGACCAGACGTCAGGGATTGCTTCTCACCAGCCCAAGGACAGATTCAGCAGTGGTGGACTTTCAGGGTGACTGATGGAACCTGTTTAGACCAGCCAAGTCTCTACAAGCCCCCTAAATCCCACCGTGCCACCAGCTGCCTGTGTCCCCCTGGGGCAGGCGGAACGTGGGTGTCACTTGGACCTGACCCTGTTATCAACCCTTCCTAATGCAGGATGGATAAAATCTAAAGTCTGATGCCTGCCGGCTCCAGCTTCATCTTCCCCAAATCTCCTTGCTCCCAGTGTCCATCCTCCTGCACCCCACATCACTTCCCATCATCTACATGTTCCCTTATTTTATTTTTGTTACACTAGCTTGAACTGTCCTCCCTATGCTGAACTTGGCTGCCTCAGGGCCTTTGCACAGACTCTTTCCATTGCCCGTGGTGCTCTTTCCACAACTGTTCACCTGTTTATATCCACTCACTCTCTCAGTCTCCACTGAGGTAGCCCTTCTGCAAAGATGCCTTTCCCAGCCCCTGGGACTAGGCTGAGCCTCTCTCTTTGCTCCCCAGCACCCGAGGCTTTTCCTCCCCAGCACTTATCACAGTTTGTGATTGCACACTTTATTTATATCATTACTTGCCTCCTGAGAGAGCTGTGGCCAAGAGCATGGACTCGAGAATCAGACTGCATGAGTTTACAAAGAAGTTTTCCCTCGCATCAGCTGTGTGGTCTTGGCCAAGTTCCTGCATCTCTCTGTGCTGCTTTAGTCTCCTTATCTGTGCAACAAGCCAGTCAAATGACCTTCTTGTGGCACTGCTGTGACAGTCATATGGGCTTATGCACTCAAGCACTTAGAACAGCACATAGTTCTTAGTGGGAGCTTAACACATATCTACCTGGAGTGTTACTGTCTGTCTCCACATTGGAATATAAGCTCTGTGACGGCAGAGACCGCATTCATTTGTTCACTGACTTATCTCTAGCCCCAGCGCTGGCACATGAATGATAAATGTTGGCACACAAGCCAACAAATAGTAAATAAAGGACACTGTGATTGGTGTAGTGAAGTGTTTCCAAAATTTTCCAATTTTACAATGTTTTGCAATTTTAAAGGATTCTATGGACTCTCTCTAAAGGACTATATGGATGACAGTTTCACTTCAAGTGTTCATTAATGGAGAAAAAGAATAGTATCATTATATCACCATGTTTCTCTGAGTTCAGTAATGGTTTTCTAAAAATATTTATTTATTTGGCTGCACCAGATCTTCTTTGCATCATGCAGGATCTTTAGTTGCAGCATGCAGGATCTAGTTCCCTGACCAGGGATCAAACCAGGGCCTGCTGCATTGGGAGCATGGAGTCTTGGCCACTGGACCACAAGGGAAGTTCCTAGTAATGCTTTGAATGAAACTCTTAGTCTCAACACTTGACAGAGCCTGGGGAGGATGAGAAGCCTGTGACTGCCAAGGGTATGGACTGGTTGGTGCATACGTGGGTCCAGAGGCAATAGGCAAACCTCGCCTGAGTTCAGGTTCACAGTTGAGTAGGAGGTGCATTCATGATCCCCCAGGGAAGACGTCAAGTATGAGGCTTCAGACAAAGGCCTGGGCCCAGGAGGGCTGGGCCGGGGCTGGGGATGTGGGAGCATCCACTCAGACATGGGGCTACAAGCAGAAGATGCACGAACCCGCCAAGGAAGAGAATGTAGAGGAGGAAGGGATGGGAAGGGAGCCTCCTGGGGGCATCCCCCAGAGGGGAAGAGATGGGGGCTGCAAGAAGCCAGAGACCGATGCTCTCGGAAGCAGATGGGAGGGACCAAGCCCATGTGCGGGGCACTGCTGCCCTAGAAACAGGGCAGCTGATTAAAGGAATCGATAGATGCAGAGGTCCTCCCCTGGGGCTGGTGCGTGGAAGGCTCCCCATCAGCCTGTTCTTCTCCATCTGCTCTGGGGAGCTGTGTGAATAGGTAAGCTCATCACCCGAGCCTGCCATGGCTTTACGTCGCCGGGCCTCCATTGCGGATCTGCAGGAATGGACCCTTGGAAGAACCTGCTGCCTGCTAGCACACCCACCATCTCTGGTCCCCCCTACTCCCGGCTGCTTACTCTGGGCCTCTTCCCTCCCACCCCCTTTCTCATCCACTGAGCAGCAACCCCACAGCAGTCCCCATCTGGCTGGGCGGCCATCAGGGAGCCCCCCAGCCCTCTCCCGGGCAGCACTGGCTGGAGTCTGGTTCAATCCAAGGATTCTGACAGCTCCCCTGCATCGTTATGATACCTGGCAGATCACTGACAGCAGTTCTAGGATGGATGGTTGGACCTGCAGGCTGGGAGACAGGGCCAGCATCTGCTGGGGTTTGGGGTGGGTTTTTTTTTTTTCCATACAAATTAACAAATTAAAACAAGCCAATGATTTTTAACTAAATCAAGTTTAATAACAGAGCAGGAGCACACTGGATCCCCGAAACAGAGGGCAGCATCATAGGTGCTTAGAATCACAGAGTTGGCTCTGGGTCGTAGAATCTTAGAGAAATACACCCTTACAATGCTAGAGTCAAAACCCTTAGGGTCACAGAGCCTTAGATCTCTAAGGAGGCAGGAAAAGGGGCCAGAAGACTTAAAGGCCTGCATTCTCATCCTGCCTTTACCACAAACAAACTGCGTGACTTGGCATGTTACCTCATTTTTCTGTTTTTCAGTTTCCTCTGCTGTTAAAATCAAAGTAGGGCCCTGTTATGAGAATTCTGTGGATGCTGCTGTGACATACTCTTAAGCCAACATATCTCAGAAGCATAATCCTCAGGTGGTCTTTGGTTCTACCTTATTCTGCATTGCATGCAGCCCAAGAGATGCTTATCACCTCCAAAAACAGAGTTGACTGCCTCATGAGGCAGCCAATTTTATTTTCAAATAGGTCTGATTGAGAGCTGACGCCTTCTTGGAAACTTCTACCCACCGTGAGGACTGGCCGTACCTTCCATTTTTGCTTACGCTCTTCCATGGGGCAGATTTACATGAGTAAAATTCATCATCATGCCATCATCCTGTACCAGCTAAGGGCCCACAGGCTTCACACTCAGTGCCTGCTGCCAGGACTGTTACACCGTGGTCAGGGACGTCCTCTGTTCTATACACAGAAGACCCAGTTATTTATCCATACAGCAAACTGTGTTCTAGAGGCCAGGGGCAGAGTGTGGGCAGACTCCAGGTCCTTGCACTTGGGAAGCTCACAGTTTAGTGGGAAGGATGCCAATTAAACAAGCAACAGTGTTCAGAGGGGCCACACAGGCACCCTGGGCGGTACCCTAGGTTCTGGGATAAGAGATAGAGGCTAAGTTCTATTTCCTTCTAGTTTTCTATTTGATGTTGAACACATTTCTGAACCTTGCATTCCCAAATGACAAAAAAATTTAAAGCTCTAGGGACCAGGGTAGGTAGCCCTTTGCCTCCTATGGGGCACTGGGAGGCTCCCAAGAGACAGTGAAGCAGCTACTGCTATTGTCTGCCCTCCTTCCCACTGACAGAACCTTCTCAGATTGAATCACACACAACTTAGGTGATTAGATGAATCCCACTTGGTTTAAGGCTCTCAGAGCGGTCTCTGTCCTTTACCATTCATTGATCTTGAGTGGGCATGTGGTGTCATTCAGAGTCATAATAATATAAAGAAGAATCCCTGAAGCATGTGGTGAGTAACAGGATGCTTCAAGGTAGAGTTTCTCCTCTCTGATGGAAGAGAAAGCCACCTTTGCTCCCCTCCCTCTGTTCCTGTTTTGGACACTGTTGAATGAGGATGTGATGCCTGGAGCTGTGGCAGTCATCTTGTGACCATGAGAGATCAAACTTAAGGACAAGTACCAACGTGCTGAGGGTACTAGAGTGGAAGACAATGCATTGGACAGAATGTTTATATCCCCCAAATCT
Source organism: Bubalus bubalis (assembly GCF_019923935.1). Lineage (NCBI taxonomy): Eukaryota > Metazoa > Chordata > Mammalia > Artiodactyla > Bovidae > Bubalus > Bubalus bubalis. Next base: position 46,469,210 of record NC_059160.1, read on the forward strand.
TCAGATGTTGAAATCCTAATCCCTGATGTGATAGAATTAGGAGGTTAGGACCATGAGAGGTAATTAGGTCATGAGGATGGAGGTCCATGAATGCAATTAGTGCTCTTACAAAAGGGACCCAAGAGACCTTATGCCCTCTTTCTGCCATGTGAGGATACAAGAAGTCGACAGACTTCCACCCAGAACCCAAGCTTGCTGGTACTCTGATCTTGGACTTCCAGCCTCTGGACTGTTGTTATAAGCTGCCCAGGCTATGATTTTGATAGCAGCCTGAATGACTAAGACAGATGGAAAGATGACATTATTAAGCTGCAGAATCAACCTTAGGACAATCTACATTCAGACATCTCACTAAGTAAGCAGTAGATGTCCTGTGGTTTAAGTTACTGATAGTTGGGTTTTCTATTATTACAGCTAAGCCTGTCTTTTCTTCACCTCCCCAGTTCCTATACAACCTTCCAAAGCCAGAGGAGCCATTATCCCTCCTACATACAATCTTTCTGATGATCAGCAAATATTTATCAAGCACTCACACAGCTCCTGTTTTACGTGACAGTATAGTGGGAGACAGGCAAAAATAATTAGATAATTGAACTAACTATACATGGCAATGAGTTTTATCCATTGAGGGATGGGGCTGACATAGAGAATGTCAGGGGAACCCCTTTGGGTTGAGTCACCAAGGAAGGCCCTTCCAAGGAGGTGACATTTAATAAGAGCCCTGAATGAGGGCACAGTGTAGGGCAGGGAGATTTCCTGATGGTAACTGACCTGAGGTGGAAAATAGCTCAGTGTGTTTGGGGGTGGACAGAGGGCAGACCCAAGTTGTAGGATGAGAGAAAGAGCTTGGGTTCCATTTTAAGGGATGCCAGTGAGAGTTTAGGGAGCTTCCCTGGTGGCTCAGATGGTAAAGACTCTGCCTGAAATGTGGCAGACCCAGGTTCGATCCCCGGGTCAGGAAAATCCCTTGGAGAAGGAAATGGCTACCCACTCCAGTATTCTTGCCTGGAAATTTCCATGGATAGAGGAAACTGGCAGGCTATGGTCCGTGGGGTCGCAAACAGCTGGACACAACTGAGCAACTACACACTTTAATACTAGCGAGAGTTTCAGCCAGAAAGTGGCTCAGTCTGATTTCTGCTTTAAGGTTGCCAGGTGGGGGGTGGGTTTCCCAAATCCTCCCAGCCTCCCCTGGGCCACCTCTGCCCTGGCCTCTTTGTCTCAGTCCTCTACCAATTTGCTGTTGCCACCTCTAGACCACAATGTTCTCCCAGGTTGGGACCATTTCTGCCCCTTCTCTATGCTCACCGCCCAGCACCGTGACTGACAGCCCCTTCCTCCAAGGCGGTCAGCACCCAGCAAGCCCTTCCAGGCGCCATGCTGCCTCCCAGGGGTCAGCAGCCTGACAACTGGCTTTAGGAGAGCAGCCGACCCCTTCCCCTCGGTCTGCACCCCTGGCCTCCGGCAACAGGCAGAGCTCGGGCCAGCAGGGACCAGCACAAGGCCTGGGTTTGCTCAGTTTTTATGGGCATGCCTGTATCTAGAAATGGAAAATCCAGGCAGTTCTGCCTCCCCACTAATGTCACCAAGCTGGACTTCTCCTTCCCAGCCCCAGCTGTCCCTGACTCCTCCTGCTTCCCCTCCTTTGGCTGAATCAGACTGTCCAGGGACAGAGGAGAGGAGGACAGAAAGAGAATGTGCTCGTTAACTTGAAAAGCAACACAGACACTCCATCACAGCATCACCAACCCTCCAGCTTTGCCGTGAGTAGAGGTTCCACCGCCAACCAGAGGCGTGTAAGCAGCTGCTAGCCTCTGGAATCGAAGGACAGCGTATCTGCTGGCTCTGGGGTGAATCAGGGATGGGGCAGGGAGGGGGAGATCTGGAATGTCTTGGTCTCTTTCCTCTGCAGCCTGGTCCCATCCTTCCTCCTGTGACATTTATTGCTCTGGACTGTATGTTTCAGACACCAAGTCTTTAGCATCCTGGAACACCAAGAACCCTGAGAGATCAACACAGGCCTGCTGGATACCCAAGGGAGAGGAGTTGCATTCCAGCCAGCCACCTTGGTCCAGGGGAGCCACAGTTCTTAGCGAGGGGAGAGCGAGGCCCACAGGTCTGCACTGGGACCTCCACGAGTTTGAATCGGATCCTTGTGTGGTCAGCCCTCCTCCCCCCACCCGCCGCCCCTTGCAGGATCACTGCACGGTTAAGAGCTCACCCTTCCAGCCAGGCTGCCTGGGCTGGAATCTCAGTTCTTCCACTTCCTGGGTATGTCTGCTTCCCCATGTGCAACACAGAGATGTGAGAAATTCTGACCTGTAACGCGCTCAGAACGGCGCCTGCCACACAGTAAGTGCTCCATCAGAGTTGGCTGCTATTCTTATTTGCCACTGAGGCTTCTCAAGCCCCAGATGGGCAGGGGCTTGCCCAAGGCTGCCCAGCAATACTGTGGCAGGTCCCAGGCTGGAATGTGGATCTCCTAACTTCCAGGGCAGTGCTCTGTCTCTGAGCTCACGGAGCTTTGATGGTTGCAAAGAGCTTCGGAGATGCATCCCAAAACATCAAACTGCCCCCCGGTAGCCATACACAGAGACTCACACCATCTCCCCCAGGGACACACAGATGAAATCGCAGACAGATACAGATCTTTGTGTACACCCGGCCTCTGATGCTGAGACAATGATGCTGGAGAGGGTGCATGAGCACACAACAGGCTCTCCACGATCCAGGCCTCCCCCAGACCTCACTGCCCTTCTCTCTCTCCTTCCTTCCCATCTCCTCACCCTTCTTCACCCTCCACTACTCACATATTTATGGCTGTTTTCCCAAAGTCCCCAGCCTGTCTGGACATAAGGGGTGATGTTGTCAGCTCCGCCAACCAAAAGCCCACATGTCTATTCCCATCTTCTGGGCTGTGACCCTGCTCACCTGGAGAATCCAAGGAAGCCAGGAGTGGAGTTGTATAGACAGAGCCAGCACTGAGCTGTGGGCCTCCAGCTGGGACCAGGTGCTCTTACCCTCATTCCCCTCAAGGATGTCCCAGGGCAGCTGGGGGCTCTGCCTGAGGCCCTCTGGGAGTTGTGGAAAACTGAAATCTACATGATCTCCACCTTCAGGGCTGCTCAGCGAGGCCCGGCAATACAGAGCCTCCTGTGTTGTATGGAAGATGGAACCTCAGAACCTTACAGCATCAGGGCTAGGAGGATCCCTCCCAGCCGTCTAATCCAACCCCTCCTTTTACAGATGGGGAGACTGAGGCTCAGAGAGGGGATGAGATTTGCCCAGGGTCACACAGCAAAACGGCAAGCAGAGCCCCTCTCCTCGCTTCATGTTGAGGATCGTGTGGTGGCTCGCTAGGCTGATGCTAACCTCAAATGGCACTGTCCCCCACTGCTCACCGGTCCCAGCCCCTCATCCATTCAGACCCAGGCTCTGGTTCCCAAACAGAGGCCATGAGGCTCTTTTGTGATGGTCTCCAGAGTCGGAAACCTTCCCAGAGCCTGTCCGGAGACTCCTCTGTGATTTATTCCCTCTCTCTCTTCCTGTTTATTCAACTCCTCAGCAAAAAGTCCCAGGGGAGAGAATTTATGAGAGGAGAAGGAGGGAAATGAGGAGAGAAGGGGTGGGGAGATACATGTGGGTTGATAAAGAGAAGAGGAGAGAGGAGGGAAGAGAGAATTTAAGGAGAAAGCAGCACAGGGTGTATGTTTGCATGAGCAGGAAAGACTTGGTTGACCGTCATCTGAAAGACTGGGGCAAATGCTCTCTGAGCATCCCTCAGCTGGACAACGAGTGCTCCCATGGTTGCCTGGGGTCGAAGAGGAGGTCTTTGGGTCCCTGGGCCACTCCTGGGTGGAGAGGGAGCTGGGGATGCTGCACAAGAAACCCCCCACCTTTCTCAGGGTGACAGTGTTCCTGCCCCTCTGCAATGTCCACTGAAGCCCTGGGATGCACAGAGCCCCTGACAGCACCCTGTATACAACAGGGGCTGCATAAACACTATATGGACAACCAACAGTAAACAGCCAGGCCCCTGGCTTCTCAGTCCGAGTCCTGACGGGTTTGATGCAAGGCCCCAAGCAGGACAGTTCCCCTCCTGGGCCTGAGTCTCTTCCTCTGTCCAGTGAGAGGACATGCTGGGTGGTGGTTAAGGGTCTTCCAGCTCTGACAGTCCAGGGGTTTGCGATCCTGGAGGTCACGAGCTAAATGTCGTACAGTAGCCTTGACGCAATAGCTTTGACCATGCCCCAACCCTGTATCCACTCTCAGTTCCACGCCTAGAGGAAGAGTGCCAATATTTCAATGAGTCTTTGAGGGGTGCACATTCTCACCCTGCCTCCTGGGTTCGAGAGAGCATCATCCTATAACTGAAACTAGGGAGCTACTTCCAGGTCCGCACTGAAGGGTCCAGGGAGATGACTCTCCACGTTCAAACATCTTTCTGTGTATGGGAGAAACAATGCAATTCCTGGGGGGAAAAAATGGAGGGGGGAAGACAGGAAACCAGAGTGGCAGAGCTGGGTGATGGGTCCATGAGGGCTTATTATCCTGTTTAGTGATTTCCATAATAAAATATCAAATAACACAAAAATTTAAACACATCTTTCCAAGATGCCTGTGGAAGGCACAGTAGGTAGTCAGAGAAACAATTCCTGCTGAAATAACACTAACAATAATGTGATACCGATTGGCAAGTTTGGAAACTAAGGAGGTTGAGGAGAGTTAACAGGGGCTTATGTGTTAATACAATAGAAAAGCTAAACACACTGCTTCTTTCCACTCATTTACAGAATCAGGCTCCATTGTCAAGTCCCTTGGATATTTTCAAAGGTTTGAAACCATTCTATACAGTAAGTATCTAACTACTCCATGCTGATGAATACATCTTGAGTAGTGTTCTTTACCTTTGTTTTATAAGTATGGTTTTCCTCTTATTTTCAATTAAGTATATCCTGAAGTTTTTTGAAAACACCTACTTGCCTCTTTCTCTTCTCTTCTTCCTCTGTCTCTCCCCAAGCCCACCCCCGCCTCCAACAGCAGATCCACTGGTCTCCTGCAGGGTGGTTTTGCCCTCTCCCCTCAAGCTTGTTACGCAACCAGGCCTCCTGTCCCATGCAGTCAATGACTCAGCAAAGGCTATTCCCTCCCCAAGAAGAATCCTGGGGCTGTAGGATGGATGGAGGACCACAGAGATGAGTGTGGCTGGGAACGAAGGAGATCAAGATGAGGTCCAGACCGTCCTAGCACCGGATGGAGGACTCTGCCCTGTGGTGCTTGCCCTAGCAGTGCTGTGGGGACGGGGGTCTTCCCATGGCCCTGAGACCCCTCCTGAGAGGACTGGCTCCCTGCTGACCCTATGCCCGGGCCCTGCCTCTTAACCAGATACAGAAACTAGATGGCCCTTAGGACCAACAAGCCCAGCTGCCTTGCTTGACAGAGGAGAGGAGACACTTGTTCCGTGTTACACAGCAGAGTTTGTAGAAATTAGATGCTAATCTGACCAGCCTCTCCCGTGTATAGGACCTTTCAGTGGCTCCCACTGCCCACAGGATAAGATCAGATGCCCTGGCCTTGGCACCCAAACTTTCAAGACCTGCTCCTGCCCCCTCATACGGCACCACCTCCCAATGGGCTCCTCAGCCTCACCCCCTTCCCCACCGCCCCCATCTTTACCCAGATGGCTCTAATTTCCCCCTGCTGGGGTCCTCCTTCCTAGGAGCTCCACATGCCCCAGTGACACAGCTGGCATTGAAAGTGAGTCAGGCTCCAGAGCCCACAGTGCTAACCACTCTGTTCTCCTGCCCCAGCTGAGTGGGGGAGAGGGGAGAGCCGATGGAGACCTGGTTCCTGATTCTCAAATCTGTGCCTTCCCTTTTCCCTCGACAGACGCCGTGGGGCAGAGGAGGCCGGCCAGAAGTCAGGAGGAGGATAGGGAAAGTAGGCAGAATGGTCTTGCCCTTTGCCACATCCTCCGTCACTGAGGTTCTTGAGAACCTCACAGAGAAGACCAGTCTAGGGCAGCGCCGGTGTTGGGTAGAAAGGACCTGTGCTGCTTGCCCCACATCTTAACTTCCAGAAGCCCAGGCAGGACCAGGTGAGGGAAGAATGCTGTGTGTGCCAAGGGGAGGACTCTGTCCCTCCCCACAGCTCACTCCTGCCCTGCCGTTCACATCGCCTCCCTTGCGGTGACCCTGAGGGAGACACCCCGCTCTCCCCCAACCTACCTCTTCATGCACTGTCAGCCTGTTTCTCACCAGGTGCATCCTGGGGAAGAACGTGGTCTCGGGAGCCAGCCCCACTGGGTTTAAATCCTACCTCTATCACTTATGGCTTCCCTCAGAGCTCAGTTGGTAAAGAATCTGCCTGCAATGCAGGAGACCCTGGTTCGATTCCTGGGTCGAGAAGATCAGCTGGTGAAGAGGTAGGCTACCCACTCCAGTATTCTTGGGCTTCCCTTGTAGCTCAGCTGGTAAAGAATCTGCCTGCAATGCAGGAGAGCTGCTAAAGAATCTGCCTGCAATGCAGGAGACCTGGGTTGTATCCCTGTGTTGGGAAGATCCCCTGGAGAAGGGAAAGGCTACCCACTCCAGTATTCTGGCCTGGAGAATTCCGTGGACTATATAGTCCATGGGGTCACAAAGAGTTGGACACAACTGAGCGATCTTCATTTTCACTTTCTGTCACTTATTATCTTTGTGGCCTCGGGGAAGAAACAGAACCTCCCTCTGCCTCTGTTTCCTCACCTGGGAGATGGAAGCAGTAGCAGTGCCTACTTCATAGGGCCATCGTGCCTAGGAAACAAGTTCAGTTCAGTTCAGTCGCTCTGCTGATGCTGCTAAGTCGTCATGTCCAATTCTTTACAACCCCATGAATCGCAGCACGCCAGGCCTCCCTGTCCATCACCAACTCCCGGAGTTCACTCAAACTCACATCCATCGAGTCAGTGATGCCATCCAGCCATCTCATCCTCTGTTGTCCCCCTCTCCTCCTGCCCCCAATCCCTCCCAGCATCAGAGTCTTTTCCAATGAGTCAACTCTTCGCATGAGGTGGCCAAAGTACTGGAGTTTCAGCTTTAGCATCATTCCTTCCAAAGAACACCCAGGACTAATCTCCTTTAGAATGGACTGATTGGATCTCCTTGCAGTCCAAGGGACTCTCAAGAGTCTTCTCCAATACCACAGTTCAAACAAGTTAGGATATATTAAGTGTTTAGAATTGTGTCTGGCAAATAATTCAAACACCAGAAGTGTTAGCATTGGGTGTGTAGATCAGGGCACTAGGCACTGAGTTTCTTCGTTTGATGATTTTTAAAGATTTTTTGATGAATGTGTTACAACACTGCTTCTGTCCTATGTTTTAGCTTTTTGGCTGCAAGGCATGTGGGCTTTTAGCTCCCAGTCAAGGGATCAAATCCATACCCCCTGAATTGGAAGGTGAAGTCTCAACCACTGGATGCCAGGGAAGTCCCTGGGTTAAGGTTTCATTCTCAGTGCAACTAGCTGGTTGGCCCCAGGCAGGTTACCTAAGCCACAGCCCTCTTCCTCCCGTGTTACATGGGCACAACTGTTTCATTACTTCACGGCACTGAACACGGTGACGAGCAGGAGGACAGCCATTCTCAGGATGGTGCTAATGACAATAACGTACCTGCTGTCAAGGAGCTTGCAGCCTGGCAAGGGCAGCCGATGGGTAGCTGGTCTCTTGTCTGTCAGCTCAGCAGCTGCACCCTGGGAGCCCCTGGGACAGTGTGTGGGAGCCGCCAGCCTGCCTGGCAGCTCAGAGGAAACTACAAGGGCAAAGGTGTGGAAGGAGAGGGCATGGTGCATGCAAGGACAAGGGACAGACCTTCCACAGAACTTCCTACCTTCTCCAGGCTTCCTCCAACACAGCTAGAGGATTGGCTAGCTCTGTGTCACTGAGGGGATAAAGAAGCAACTCATGCCCAAACTATAATTCAAAAAATATGTGCACCCCAATGTTCATAGTAGCCAAGACGCAGAAGCAACCTAAGTGTCACTCGACAGATGAATGGATAAAAAAGATGTGATATATATGTACAATGGAATACTACTCAACTGTAAAAACAGAGTGAAATAATGCCATTTGCAACAACATGAAAGGACATAGAGGGCTTCCCTGGTGACTCAGTGGTTAAGAATCTGCCCGCCAGTGCAGGAGACCTGGGTTTGATCCCAGGGTTGGGACTATCCCCTGGAGAAGGGAATGGCAACCCTCTCCAGTCTTCTTGCCTGGAGAATTCCATGGACAGAGGAGCCTGTAGGGCTACAGTCCATGGAGTCACAAAGAATCGGGCAAGACTTATTAAGTAAACAACACCAACAAGAAAGGACACAAAGATGATGATACTAAGTGAAGTAAGTCAGAAAGAAAAAGACAAATACCATATGATGTCACTTACATGTGGAATCTAAAACATGGTACAAATGAACCTATCTACAAAACAGAAACACACTCACAGACATAGAACTCAGACTTGTGCTTGTCGAGGGTTGGGGAGAGGGATGGTTTGGGAGTTTGGGCTTAGTAGATGCAAACTTGTGTATATAGAATATATAAAGAACAAGGTTCTATTGCATAGACAGGGAACTATATTCAATATCCTGGAATCAACCATAATGGAAAAGAACATAAAAGAGAAGGTATCTAATATGTGTGTATAACTGAGTCTCTTTGCTGTACAGCAGCAATTAACACAACATTGTAAATCAACTATACTTCAATAAAAAATAAATTTATAAAAAGAACAAAAGAAACAACTCATGGACTAGTCATCTCCAAGGAGAAATCATTAAGGAGACATTCTTGGACAAGGAGGAGGGAGAGAAAAAAAAGGCTGTGAATCTGGTGATCTGGGACCATCTGCTGTGTGACCTTGGACAAGTCATCTGACCTCTGTGGACGTCAGCGTCATCTTCAGTCACGGGTGTGGTTTGAGATGCTGATCAATCTGCCCTTGCCCCCTAGCCTGGGAAATAAAGCCTGTGGTCTGGGACGCTTGTCCTGGGTCTCCTTGCAGGTCACTTCCCAGATTTCTCCCAGTCCCCTGGGACTTGCCACATGGGAATGCCAAACGCAACTTAAGAAAGCCACTGGGTATCCAAGCCATCTGACATCTCCCACTCCATCCTCCATCACTGTCCTCCAGCCTCAAGTCTAAGGTGAAAGATTGGCAGAGCCCTGTTTGGTCGAAGGTGAGAACTAAAGTTTGTGGCACACTTACTAAGCACCAGGTTCTTGGCAGGCCTGAATTCCTTCATCTGTCACAAAAACCCAATGAAAAAACAGTGGTTTCCATTTTATAAACAGGGAAACTTAGATTGCAAAAGGTTAAGTCCTTTGCCCAAGGCCACCCAGATGGTTCGTGGCTGAGCCAGGATTCCAAGTCTCTGCAAAAGCAGATGTTTGACTAACTTGGCCATGACTGATTCTGCCATGATGCTCTGGGAGCCAGAGGCATGCCAGACTCCTGCACTGCAGCTTGAGATGGGGAGCGAGGAAGAGACATAAGACCAGAGAGAGTGGAGGCCACCCCAGGCAGAGGCTAATGTCGTGAGCACTGTTCTCACCTCCAGAAATGGCAAAGACGTTCCCTTCCTTCTGGGTCTTCTGAGAACCACCTTTGTGACAGCTCATTTGTGGAGAAAACAATTGTGCACCGAGCAGCTCACACGCCAGCTCCAGGCTGGGCATAGCCACAGTGACCAACACGCAGTCCTTGTTTTCTCAGGGCTTATGATCTAGGGCAGGAGACAAAGGGAGGCCAAGCATGTGCTAAGTGGGGACTTTCCTGGAGGTCCAGTGGTTAAGACCCTATGCTTTCACTGCAGGAGGCATGGGTTCAATCCTTGGTTAGGGAACTAAGATCCCACATGCCATGTGGCATGGCCAAAAATGATAATAATTTTTTAAAAGAATGTGCTAAATGTCATGGCAGAGTAGTTGGAGGCTATGTAAGCCTAGAAGAAGGACTCCTATGCCAAGCCAGGAATCAGGGAAGGCTTTCTGGAGGAGGCTGAGTGTACAAGCAGTTTGTCAGCAGGCTCAGACAGAGGAAGGTCTGTCTTCCTCTACCTCCTTAGGATTGAGGATAATGCCTGGCCAAAGCGAACTCTCTGAAATGATTTGCTTAATTGGAAGCTCCATGACAGAAGATGAAAGCCTTTAAAAATAATATCAGGAAGTATCTGAAAAAGAAATGAATAGGGTTGGAAATGCTACGGGAGCCCGGGGACCAGAAAGGACAGTGGGGGATGGATGAGCTCTGTCTTCAAAACTTGCAAGGCACTCACTGGAAAGAGGAAACTAACTAGAGCTGGGGGGACCCCCAGGGGCAGAAGCAGGACTAATGAAAGGAGGCATATCAGGCTCAGTGGAAGCAGGAGGCTTCAGCAGTTGAGCACTGAGGAAGGTTGAGAGCTGGCTTGTGAAGTTGAGTCCCCTGTCACTACTGAGTTATTCCTTTAGGTTGAGCATTACCCTCTCCAGCCTCCTTGCTTAAAAGGAAGGTACCTCTGGCAGGGGAAACTCATGCATGACCTGACCCTGACATTCCAGCTGGTTGTGCTCTGGTGGAGGGAAGGTGGGGGACACATGCAGGGAGGCCTCCAGGTCCGCATCCCTAGGTCCACCAGGCCACACTCTGTCTTGTTGCTGGCCTTGCGCTGACTTCTTCGTCCTGTCTGCTGTCCCCCAGGCCTCAGGCAGACTACATAGCCAGCCTGGCTGCCCGGGTCTGTTTCCCCTCCCCTGAGCCTGTCACCCTGATTTCAATTGAAAGTGGAGGCAGTGAAAGACAGCAGTTAAACACTTGGGTCTTAGATTCAGGTCAATGTGGGCTCAGCTTTGGTCTCAGCCACTTACAAATAGGCGATCTTGGGCAAGCTATTTATTCTCTCTGAACCGCAATTTCCTGATCTGTAAAAGGGAGTATTGAAACCTTGCCATACAAAACCAGATGGAGGTTCCTCACAAAACTGAAACTAGAGTTGCCGTATGATCCTGCCATCCCACTGCTGAGCATATATCCGGACAAAACTGTAATTTGAAAAGCTACATGCAACCCAGTGTTCACTGCAGCACTGTTTACAATAGCAAGATGTGGAAGCAAACTAAATGTTCACCAAGAGATGATTGCATAAAGAAGATGTAGTACATATGTACAATGGAATACTGCTCAGCCATAAAAAAAGAATGAAATAATGCCATTTGCAGCAACATGGATGGACCTAGAGATTATCATACGAAGTAAACTCAGTCAGAAAGAGAAAGACAATCATATGATATCACTTATGTGTGGACTCTAGAACATGACGCCAGTAATGTATCTATGAAACAGAAGCAGACTCACAGACAGCCAGAAAAGACTCGTGGTGCCCAGGGTGTGGGGGAGGGGCAGGGGAGGATTGGGAGTTTGCAGTTAGCAGATGCAAACTGTTACAGATAGAATGCATAAACAACAAGGTCTTACTCTATAGTACAGGAACTATATTCAACATCCTGTAATAAACCATAAGGGAGTATATATATATATATATATATATATATAATCAGGGGCTTCCCTGATAGCTCAGTTGGTAAAGAATCCACCTGCAATGCAGGAGACCCCGGTTTGATTCCTGGGTCAGGAAGATCCACTGGAGAAGGGATAGGCTACCCACTCCAGTATTCTTGGGCTTCCCTTGTGGCTCAGATGGTAAAGAATCTGCCCGCAATGCGGGAGACCTGGGTTTGATCCCTGGGTTGGGAAGATCCCCTGGAGAATGGAATGGCTACCTACTCCAGTATTCTGGCCTAGAGAATTCCATGGACTGTTTGGGATTTCCCTGTAGCTCAAACAGTAAAGAATCTGCCTACAATGCAGGAGACCAGGGTTCAATCCCTGGATTAGGAAGATCCTCTGGAGAAAGGTATGGCAATCCACTCCAGTATTCTTGCCTGGAGAATACCATGGACAGAGGAGCCTGGCAGACTATAGTCCATGGGGTTGCAGAGTCAGATGTGATTAAGCAACTAACACACACACACACACACACACACACACATATAACCGAATCACTTTGTTGTACAGCAAAAATTAACACAGCATTGTAAAATCAACAATATTTCAATAAAATAACATTGTTTTTTTAAAAGTTTTTAAAAAACCTTACCATAAAGACACGTTGTGAGTATCAAATAAGACAAAGAATATAAAGTATGTAGCGTGGGCCGAAGCAGAGACCTCTGTAAGTATCACTATTACTACTGTTTCTAGCTAAAGGAATGGTTACCCACTCCAGTATTCTTGCCTGGAAAATCGCATGGACAGAAGAGCCTGGCAGTCTACAGTCCACAGGGTGGAAAAGAGTTGGACATGACTTGGGGCCAAAAAGAATCAGACACGACTTTGCGACTAAGCAGCACTATTGTTTCTATTGTCTGCTAATCATATATGTAGAAGCAAAGGCTCAGAGAGGGCATATGAATTGCTCAGGTCACACAGCCTGTTAGTGGCACAGATGGAACCAGAACCTGGGTTTCTCCCCCCACTTAAGATAACAATAACAATAATAGCAGCTAATACTTATCACAGCTGGCTCAGTGGTAAAGAATCAACCTGCCAAGCAGGAGACACGGGTTTGATTTCTGGGTTGGGAAGATCCCCGGGAGAAGGAAATGGCAGCCCTCCAGTATTCTTGCCTGGGAAATCCCATGGACAGAGGAGCATGTTGGGCAACAGTTCATGGGGTCGAAAAATAGTCGGACACAACTTGGTGACTAAACAACAAAAATAAACCTGTTCCAAGTACTATGTACCTGGCACTCTTCTAAGTGTTTTCTCATTTAACTCTCACAACTCTGTAAGATAGGTACTATTAGTATCCTTATCTCCTAGATGAGAAAACTGAGGCCCAGAGAGGTTAAACAATTTTCTCAAACACTCCGAGGACGCATGCATTTGTTCGGGAGTAAAGTGAGGGTGAAGTGAGGATTTGAACTCAGGGAGTTTGGGCCCCAGAGTCTAGCATGCACTTGTCACAAGTGTAGCCAATTCATGAAATGCACCTTTACCCTGGGTATCCCTGAGGCAAAGCCACGACTCTAGTGGCAGCAGTCAGGCCCCCATGACGGGGGAGCCGGGTCAGCCTGGTAGGACCCTTCACAGCACACAAAGTGATGGGTCCCCTCACCTCCTGCTCCCTCAAAAACATGTGGTGCTCCTGGGCCTTCCTTGGGGCCCCCGTGTTGGTCAGATGCTGACTTCCTGAGCTGACACAGCTGGCCAGCCCCTCAAAGTCATCCCTGACTCTGCAGGTGTCCCTGGATGCCCAAAGACTGTGCTCAAAGAAGCAGTAAGACCCAGGACAGGAATGCACGGATGCAAGCCCTGCCTGTGGTCCCCATGGAGGCTGCCGGCACTACATCTGCCCCAGGCAGTGGGATACTCAGTCGTCCAGGACAGAGGCAGCCTGAGGCTGCCTCCTGGGCCTGGATTATTCCCTCTCTGCTCCAGGCACAACCTCTCCTTGGCCTCAAATTCCTCCTTGCCCAGTGCTTTCAGACACAGGGGCAAATGTCACAGCCAGGCCTGGTCCACAGCTCAGACTCCCAAAGCAACTCTGTCTTCCCTCTGTCGAGCGTAAGCAGCCTGCTTCTTAAGTGCAGCACATGGAGATGCTTAGAAGCTGAGAAGAGAGCATTTAAAGAACTGTTCTGTGTCTTAATTGTGGCAGTTACACAGTGGAGTACGTTTGTCGAAACTTGCAGAACTGGGCACTGAAAACGCTAGACTTTAGTAAATTACATCGCAAGAAAATGGACTAAAAATCATATATATATAAAGTGCTGGCCTCCCAAGCCCTCCCAGAACCTACGCCTTTGTCCAGGAGCATCCATCCCTTGGATGCTTGGGGGTCCCCTCCTCCGTGAGCGTCTTTCACATGTGAGGTCCATGATGGGTTTATTCCCATCACAGGTGATACCAAACGGGGCCTGGAGGGACCGAGGAACCTGCTCACAGTCTCTCACATAAAATCATGAATAACACAAGGCTAGGCACTGATGTTGAAGATGAAGCTCCAATATATTGGCCACCTGATGTGAAGAGTCAACTCACTGGAAAAGACCCTGATGCTGGGAAAGATTGAGGGCAGGAGGAGAAGGGGACAACAGAGGATGAGATGGTTGGACGACATCAACAACTCAAAGGACATGAGTTTGAGCAAATTCCAGGAGATAGTGGAGCATAGAGAAACCTGGCATGCTGCAGTCCATGGGGTTGCAAAGAGTTGGACATGATTCAGCGACTGAACAATAGCAAGATACCCTGGCATGATTATCCCTTCACCCTCACAGCAACCTTGAGGGAGGCACTTTGTCCTTCTGATTTTATAGATTAAAAAAATAATGCACAGAGAGGTCACGTAACTTGCCAAAGGCCACAGAGCTAATAAAAAGGCAGTTAGGATTCGAACCTGGAGACTGGCCCCAAGGTTCAGCTCTCAGCCTCTGTTCTCTTTTCCCCCTAGAGAGGGTAAGCAGACTCTACCTCCCCCCTCTCCTCTAGAGACTGCTCAGAGCTGTTAATGTCCCTGGTGGTGGTCCACTATGGCCCCAGACATCTTCTAAGAGCTGAGCTGGCAGGATGGACATCCCCCAGGACAGTCCCGTGGAAGGATATGATGTATCCAACACTGGGCGACACGGTCCGACAGCCCCTCCTGTATTAGCCCAGCAAAAACGCCTCAGTTGGTTCTGCCGCAGCCCAATGATTTGGGGAAGTTACTTCACCACTCTGCACCTGGGCCTCATCTGCTTAGAGGAGGATGGCAGCACCAGCCCCCCAGGCCCTGCTGAGCCTCTTAACAAGTGAATGCGCACAGTATACAAAGCTGCATCCAGCAGGGACCCGGAGACAGCCAGACTTCCTGCTCCATCACATGTACCTCTCTGTCAACACAGAGTCTGTCTTCTTAACCCTGAGCATTAACTGCAAAAAGCTGCCTTCTCCAGAGCTGAGCATTGTTCTATAGCATTTTGTTTAATACAGTCATTTAATGGATGTCTTCTGGACGGATGAGGAGAGGGGCTGTGTTTCTCTTGTTCATGGCTGTATCTCCAGGGCCTGGCACACAAGACAAATAAAGATGGATAGAGGAGTGGATGGATGGATGAATGGGTGAGTGGATAGATGGGTGAATGGGTGGGTGGTTGAATGAGTGGATGGATGGGTGGATGGATGGTGAGTGGATAAATGGATAGATGGATGGATGAGTGGATGAATGGATGAATGGGTGGATGGATGGATGGGTGAGTGGGTGGATGGATGAGTGGAAAGGCAGATGGGATAAAAGATGCCCAGCAAAGGCTGGGGCTGGGGACTGAGGGAGGCCATTTGCCTCCTCTACACTGCTTTTCAGGGCTGGGAGCTTGTCATAGCTCCGCCACTTCTCCCTTCAGGAAACTGGGTCCTGCTAATCAGTGGGTCAGCCCCTGAGCCCCCTAGGCAGGGACAGAGTAGCCGACTGAAGAACAGGATCTGACAGAGGATAAAGGCAGAATGAGGGAGGAGCTGGGGGCAGGGGATGAGGTTAGGCACAGAGCTTTCCAGAATGATAGTCTGGAAGAGCAGAGAGAAAATGTTCAGCAGGTGAATGAGAGAGGGAGGAGGGGGACAAAACAAAAGCTGGAGGCAGAGGGAAAACTTGATCAAAGGAAGACAAATTGGGCCCCGATGCTCTCTGGTCCCCTCTCAGCACTTTGATGAACATGCATGTCGGTAAGAGGCGGCCTGGCTGATTCCTGAACCCTTTTCTCTCCATTAACACAGCTCAGTCCCACAGTCCCTGAGCGGCAGCTGTATTATTATCCTTCCATCAGCATGGCCCCAAGAAGGAAAACATTAGAGCCACCCTCCCGAGCCTGGATTCTGCTCCCCCATTGCTGGCTGGGGGACCTGGGTGGATTGTATGGCCCCTCCAAGTGTCACCTTCCTCACCTGTTAAACAGGGATGGCAACGATAGTACCTGGCAAGGGTGTCATAAAAAGGCAGCCAGACCGTGCCTGCAAGGGTCTGGTACCCAGGCAAGCCTAGCATCCTCCTTCCCGCTCTCTTCTTCTCCTTGGACTGAGATGCAGGTGGCCACAGAGCCAGGGAGCAGGCAGAGCCGTGCCTGCCGGGAATCAGTGGGGGGCATTTCAAAGGACCAGTGCTGGACCTACCTTTAGAGACTGCGGTCTTGATGACATGGGGGTGGGACTTGGCCATCAGGACCCTTAAACTCCCCAGGAGATTCTAGTGTGCAGCCCAAGCTGAGAAGCTCTGGTCTAAGACAGAGACGATGCAAGGGGTCCCCAGGAAGTGTGTCTGGGGGGGCAACCTACAACTAAGACCCAACGCACGATGGGCGGGAAAGGAGGAGGCTTTTCCCTGAATACTTCTAAGCCTTGTGGATTCTGTTCTATGCACCTGCATTACCTTCTCAAGGAGTAAACTGAAATGCTTATAATAAACAAATGGAGGGGGAACTTCCCTGATGGTCCAGTGGTTAAGAACCTACCTTCCAATGCAGGGGTTGTGTGTTCAATCCGTAATCTGGGAACTAAGATCCCACATGATGTGAGGCAACTAAGCCCAAGTCATGCAACCAGAGGGAACCCCCAGCTCCACAATGAGGAGCCTGAGTATGTAACTAAAGACCTGATGCAGCCAAATGAATAAATAAATATTTTTAAAAAATAAGCAAGTGGAATCAAATGCTGCTCAACCCACTCCCAAGATTAGCAGGAAATCCTTGGAGCAGATGGGGGAGTGGGGAGATTTTCTGTTCCGTTTCCTTCCTGTGGGTACCACAGAACCCCAAGGTTACCTGGTCCCTGGGAAACAGAGGTGGCCCTGGCCTCAGCTGTGGGGGCTGCCACTGCACAGCTATCATGGATGAATTGTGTTCCCCCAAATCCATGAGTTGAAGTCCTCACCACAAGACCTATGAATGTGACTGGATTTGGAGATTAAAGAGGTAATTAAAGTGAAAAAGAGATCTTTAGGGCAGAACCTAATCCAGTGTGACTGATGTCCTTTTAAGAAGAGGAGCTCAGAGATTTTCCTATTTCTCCCGTGGTTTAAGAATCTGCCTTGCAATGCAGAGGATGGGGGTTCAATCCCTGATTGGAGAACTAGGATGGCACATGCCGTGGAGCAACTAAGCCTGAGTGTTGCAACTACTGAGCCAGGACACCACCACTAGAGAGTCCATGTGCTGCAGGGAAAGATCCCACGTGACGCAACGAAGAACCTACCCCCTGCCGAGGGCTGCAACTAAGACTCGACACAGCCAAATAAATTTATATATATATATATATATATATATATATATATATATAAAAGAGGAGCTTTGGACACAGACACGCACAGGCACAGAGGAAAGTAGGTGAGGACACGCCATCTCCACGCCAAGAGGAGAGGCCTCAGAAGAGACCCACACTGCTGACACCTTGATCATGGACTCCGGTTTCCAGAACTGCAATAAATCTCTGCTGTTCAAGCCCCCAGTCTGGGATGCTTTGTTCTAGTGGCTCAGGCAGACTTGTGCAGCTCAGTGGGTCCCTCTACAAAACCTTCGATCCCTGCCACCAAGTGTGGCAACAGGAAGATCAATTCAGATCTAGATGTCCTCAAGCCCAGCTATCCATGATCCCCTAATCTTTGGTTTAGGGGGTTTATGGCCCAAGCCCTTAAGGGACCCACATCCCCTCTGCCCCTCTAGTCTTCGAGTTGGGCCCACACCCTCACTGGACAATCTTGCTCAATCCCTAAACTTTCAGACCATGAGGTCTTCAGGGCCACACTATGTGACAACCCGTCTTCATCAGCCCTGGAGAGCAAAAAAGCTTATACTGCCTTCAGAACACATGGCCCCGCTAGTACCCTTCTTTCCTTCCCTCATGGAGCATCTGCAGGGGTAGACACTATGCAAGGATGCTTCTCAGCCTGCTTGCCTGGCCCACAGTCCTCCTCTTCCTCCGTCCTCCTCCCACCCTTCCTTCCTGGCTTCCCATAGTCTCAGGACTCCTGCCATTAGGGTAGGCTTTGGTTCTGGCTGATTCAAGGGTCTCAAATGACATCACCAGAGCTCTATTTCTCATTTCATCTTGTAAACAGACTGTCCTCATATAGCAAGTACAAAGCCCACAAGCCAGCAAAAGAGTGCTGCAAAAATCCCCAGGGAGGATTCTACTGGGACAAAGACATGTATCCATTCCTGAGCTATGGCTAAGGGGACGGGAGACATTCTCATTGGTCAGGCTTGAGTGACAGACCCACCTCCTGAATGAGGGGTGGAGGATGGGAACATTTTTCTCCTTCTAAGGAATGGAAATGTATTCCCACAGGAAAGAGATGGTCTGTCATTAAAGAAAAGAGAGGGTGGGAAGGTCAGGTATGGTCTTTCACTCCCCTCTGCCTTTTATACACCTTGGGATTTGCACATCACTCCTGGATGGCATTCCTCTCCAACTTTACCCTTCAAAGCTGTTTCCACGACCTCACTATATATATATATATCTTTATCTGGGTAGCTTGGAGGGATGTGGAAGAGGTGTGGGGTGGATACAGCTGTAGGGATCCTTTCGTACGTCACAAGCGTGCTAGGCAATTACTGCTGTAATAATGCTGCCCAGCAAAGCAACCCCAAAGCTCATTACAATAACAACAGTTTATTTTTCTCTTGAATGGGCCTCTGGGCAGGTCTGCTTCAGGCTGCAGGTTGGGTGGGTGGGCTCAACTCCTGGCTGTGATGGTATCCAGGTCTGCTCTACATGTCTCTCCTCCTCCCTGGACCAGCATTTTCCTGAGGAATCGTGTGCAAGAGGCCAAGAGTGCAAGAGGCCAGACCACACCATACACATACATTCAAGGCCTCTGCTTCTGCTGTGGTTTATTCCACTGGCCAAAGTAAGTCATATGATCGATCCCCAAATCAGTGAGACAGAGAAGCAAAGCTGTCCCTGGAAGGGGGAGAGAAGAGAATCCTTGCTGAACAATCTGGCTCAGGAAAGGGGAGAGAAGAGAATCCTTGCTGAACAATCTGGCTCAGATGGTGGGATCCCACTGGAAGTTCCCCTCAGCACTGAGCAAGGAGAGAGGGAGACCAACAGTCAGAGATCTCTGGTGGAGCCCAGGAGAGTGTCCATGTGGTCCTGGAACATGCAGAGATAAACACAGGACCAAACTCAGACCCGGAGGCAGGCTGAACGCTGCCCAGCTCTGCCGTCCACCAGTTGGTCAAGCTTCAGCTCCTTCCTTAACTTCTCTGAGCCTAAACCTCTCTGAGCCTATTTTCTTATGCACAAAATAGGGGATTCCTACCTCACCCGGATGCTGTTCAAACTAAATGAGAAAGGAATTTGAGGTGTGCAGCTCTGTGCATGGAGTTTTGTAGCTAGTCCCTCATTGAACTTTCCTCTGAATTTCAGTTTCCCCATCTGTGAACTGGGAGTAACAATCCCTCCCCATGGGAGTAAAGGGCATCTAAAGAAACACTGTGTACAAACCACTAAAACATTAAAGACCAGAGTCTAGAAGATTAGACTCCTAGCGTTGCCTGGGGAGGAACCACAGGCGCGTTGCCTGGGGAGGAACCACAGGCTGGCTCCCTGCCTGGGGTCCGTACTGTTATGCCCCTTTCCGTCTGGGGAGGCTCTGAGTCTTCCAGTCCCTTCCTTTCTCTCTGATCTTTGACCTTTAGGGACTCCTGTCTCCCACCCCAGACTGAGGTCCCAACCAGTGTGATGCAGAAAATGGAGAGTGTGGGGGACATACAGCCTGGGGTGGGCCTTGCCCTGCACCTTCCTAGCTGTGTGACCTTGAGCCATTCACTGACCTCTCTGGGCCTCCCTTCCCTCTCTGGATCCTCCACTGAGAGGTGGGAAGAGGACCTTTCTCTAACAGGCAGAGTGCTCCCCACAAGCTGCTCTATCTGAATCCCATTTTCCCCATCCCAGAGGGCTGGCATTTGAAGGGAACAACCCGAGGGCTGCTGAGACAATGAAAGAGAAAGCTGGCATGCAAGTGGACCTGGGCACCAGCCCTCCCTATGCAGGTTTTTAAACTCTTTAAAAGCTGGGGCAGTCAAACCTGCTCCTGGGGACCAGGCCCCCTTTCCAGGGCCTGGGAGGGTGCTGGAGAGAGTGATGGGAACCAGCATCCACCTGGGTCCTGGGATTGTCATCCACGGCACCGTCATCCTCTGAGCAAGGTGCAGGCAGTGGGGGAGTAGGTTTAGGAGAAAAAAATTCTAAATGTTGTTATAAATGAGGAATAAACTTCTCCCTGACCCCACAGTGTCACCCACTTTGAGATTTCGGGAAAGTCGAAAGGTAAAGATCTGAGGTTCCTTTGACTACTTCCTGGTTGCCTCGTTGCACACGTCACCAAGCCAAGACTGGACCCCACGGAACACAATTGCTTTGGGGTTAGATTATCATCACCCCCATCCTACAGATGAGGAAACCAAGGCTCAGAGAAGGCAAGTGCTTGCCTGTTCCCATGTCACAGAAGAAGGCAAGGGCACAAGAGCTCAGCCTTTGCCTGCCTGGCTCCAATTGTTCATGCTCCAAAACGATCGCCTGAACTTCCCTTTTGTGTAAGTATTGGCCAGAGGAGTCTGTTTCTCTGGGGCATCTACAGTAGGATTTAGGTCACAAAGAAACCGCATGGTTGACACACTTTGCTACGAGTAAGAGCTACTAGGGATTTTCCTGGCCCCTGCCGCCCATGCCATGGCTTCTCCCTGCAGAGTGCTTGGGCTGCCTCCAGATAAACTGTCCTATAAACCAGAATCCTAGCTCTAGAGGTACCACCAAGCCCCAGACCCCAGATCTGCTGGATTGCCCAGACATTGTCTCTCCCTCCCCAACTGAACCCCAGAAATGAGCTGTCATCCAGAGAGGGTAGCCACTACTCCCCCAGCCCTAGGAACGAGAAAGAGGTGGGCAGACTGCCCAGGCTGATACAGGAACCCAGAGCCACTGAAGAGTCCACCCAACACCTGCTCATGAATTGTGCAAAGTTCCTCAGGCTCATGGTCCTGCAGGCAGGCACAGTCTCTATTACGACTAGCTGTGCTGCCCTGCCCAAGTTGCTCAGCTTCTCTGAACTCAGCCGGAGTCACAGCACCAGTGCCTTAAGATGGGAAAGGCCTTTCCCCCTGTACACAGCACTCTCTTGCTCGAACAACTACTCAGCTACCTTAGCTCTTGCTGTCCCCGCCAGGTCAAAGCAGAGAGAGGGCGCGGGTGGGGCGGATACTCAGGGGACCATTTTCCTTCAGTGTCATCTGTTTGTTTAACCGAAGGCGGGTGACAATCCCCAGGACACCCTCGAGGTGTAAATATTTACCCATTGAGGGCTATGGGAGGCCCCGGTCCTGGGGTGAAATGAGGTCCTGAAGAACATCTCCCAGGCTTGGTCGGAGGGTGGGGTAGAGGGAGGGGACGAGGTGGAGTTGGAGGTGAAAAAAAAAGGAGAAATCAAGCAGAAATATGTCTTTTCATTGTTTTATTTTCATTTTTATTGGCGTATAGTTGCTTTACAATATTGTGTTAGTGTCTGCTGTACAGCCAAGTGAATCAGCTACGTGTTTACATACATCCCCTTTTTTGTAGATTTCTTTCCCATTTGGGTCACTGCAGAGCACTGAGTAGGGTTCCCCGTGCTCTACAGCAGGTTCTCATTAGTTATCCATTTTATACCTGCTGCTGCTGCTAAGTTGCTTCAGTCGTGTCCGACTCGGTGCGACCCCATAGACGGCAGCCCACCAGGCTCCTCCGTCCCTGGGATTCTTCAGGCAAGAATACTGGAGCGGGTTGCCATTTCCATCTCAATGCATGAAAGTGAAAAGTGAAAGTGAGGTTGCTCAGTCGTGTCCGACTCCTAGCGACCCCATGGACTGCAGCCTACCAGGCTCCTCCACCCATGGGATTTTCCAGGCAAGAGTACTAGAGTGGGTTGCCATAGTAGTATATATATGTCAATCCCAATCTCCCAATTTGTCCCACCCCCTCATCCCCCATCTTTGTATTTATACGTTTATTCTCTACATCTGTATCTCTATTTCTGCTTTGCAAATAAGTTTCTCTGTACCATTTTTCTAGATTTCGTATAGAAGCACTATTATATGATATGTCTCTCTCTGACTTACTTCACTCTGTATGTCAGTCTCTAGGTCTATCCACGTCTCTGCAAATGGCACTAAGAAATATTTCTGCAGGAGAACGAACTCCACAAGTGTCAGGATTATTTAAAAAGTGTTTTGTTTGCACAAGAACAGGCCACGCGGGCACCAATTTCACCACCTGGAGGGTGGGTGAAGGTGGGTCTTGAGCAGAAATACACACACATACGGCAAACCACGAGCTGGAAAGTCGATGAGGAGTGAGGCTTCAGCTCCTGGGGGCTTCCTTTTCACTCTACACATAACACAGAAGGGCAGAGAGACGACTGCTGTTATGGAGGTGCCAGGCGCCTTCCAACCTGCAGGCAAGTGTGACCCCCCCGAGTCTCCCTTTTTCAGGGGCACCTGAGGCAGCCACCGCTCCCTCCTTCATTGTGCTCACTGGGCAGGAAGGGGACACAAAATGACATCGAGCTCCCAGGGAGGGCACAGAGGCCTGATTCAGAGCAAGGGCTGTGAGCCAGGCCAGTGTGCGAGGGCGGAGGGGAGCAAGGTGTCCCAGGGAGCACGATCCAGGCAGGGCTCTGCAGGCGCACAGGCCCGAGGACCGAGCTGAGGGCCTTTGGGGGATCAGAGAGCAGGGCAGAATCGCTGGGATGTCCATAGTCAAGGGGACCATGGAGGGGGCAGGGTGGGCTCATACATGCAGCCCACCTGGTAAGTAAGGCAGGCCCTGGGGACATCCCTGAACTGAGAGCAGGTGGGCTTCACACAAGGTTAGAGGGCAGGATTGGAGCAGAGAGAAGGATGAGGGCAGAAGTTGGGACTGAGGCCGCCAGGCCGTGGGGCCCATTCTCTTCCCAGCCAGCCCCGCCTCCAACTGCTTTGCAAGACCAGGTGCCCCAAAAATAGCCCAGTGGGACTCAGACAGTCCCCCAGGGCGGCCACAGGGCCTCTAAGTGGCCTTGTCTGTTTGTGGATCGGATGCTGGGCTCTCCTCGCCACCTGCCAGCCTTGGCGTCCCCCCTGTTCTCCCCAGAGAGACGTTCATTCTATTAACACACTCGGCAGCCACTCCTGACAAAGCCAAGGCCACGTTCTCTGTGCTGACAGCCCTTCTTCAACTTCTGCCGGGGACAAAGGACAAGCTAGTTAACAGAGAAGGGGGCAGTGAGACGGTGGCCAAAAGTGCAACCCAATACAGAGGCGACGGAGGATACAGTAGCCCCGCTCCACGAGCTCCGTCCACTTGGAAGCTGTCCTGTGTGAAGCCTCCTGGGGCTTATTGCCTGTCGGAGGAAACCAGAGACAGGAGAGCAAGAGTCTTGGCCCTTCGAGGCAGGCCTGGCAGTTTCCCTCCCCACAAACGCACAACAAAGCGTTGGCAGAACTGTCTGGCAAGGGGGCCCAGTCTGTTTGACTTGCTAAGGGTGGTAATCTCCCCACACTGAGACCCAGGCGTTCGACTTAAATATTCCAGTTGCCATGGCAACCTTCTCAGCTGGTTCTTCCCCTGTCATTTTCCATCACAAATCGTGGCAGGTAGTTTTTGCTCAATTGGAAACTTATGGTTGCCCAGGCAACCTCCTTAGAGCATCCTAAGGACGCAAGTGGGCTGCAGGTGAGGTGAGGATCTGTCTATTGGGAGCCCCTAGATGGCTGCATGGTGGGCAAAGGAGGGGCCTGGGACCATGGTAGGCTGTGGTAAACATGTTTGGGGTAGAACATGGTGGGGAGGGGGAGTTCTGGAAAGAGAAGACAATGGGCCTCTGCAGATGCACTCATTCATTGACTGCCTCACCTGTAAGTCATTCATTCATTCTCTCCCTCGCACACTCACCCCTCGCCATTGAGCATCTGTCGTTTTCTGGCCCCTTTTTGCCTGCAGGCTGGGTAGATAGAGGAGCAGGCAGAGCCCCCCCACACACACAGCACACATAGAAAAGCAAAACCAGAAGGAGCCTGGCTTTGGAGTCCAACAGATCTGGATTTTCATTTAGACTCCTGCCTTTCTCCTCTTTTAAGTGAAGTATAAGACTCAGACTTGCTTCTGAGTATGCTGGAAGCAGAAAACACTTGAGAGCCCATAGCAAGGCATGAAGACAGGTTTTCTGCACCTGAGGAGTGTGTGGGCAACGACTGTGGCTCCCGTAGTCCTCCAGTGGCGGGGAGGGCTGATCCCGGGGGAGGGGGGCAACTGGGCAACTGGGACTCAGCCAAGTCAGAGAACAAGGCTGGCTTTGTTACCACCCCCTCAGAGGGAGAGAACAGGGTCCCTTCCTTCCTCCCCTGAGCTCGGTCCCAGAAGGACGCGAAGGAAGGATGCAAGGGAGAGAGGAGTGTGGCATCCCAGGAGGGCCTCCTGGCCCCTGCTTAATCCCAACAACCCTGCCAGGCAGCCTTCTTTCCCCCTATTTTGCAGTTTAGGAAACTGAGGCCCAGAGAGGTGGAATAAGGTCACCCTGAAAGCGAGCAAGTTGATCAGGAATTCATCCGTGGGTCGTGCTCCTTCCAAAATCCCTCATTTAATTCTCACAACAGGCCTGGGAGGCAGATTTCATCATCCTGACTCTGTGGATGTGAAAAGTCAATCAAAGCAAAGTGAGGAAGCTCACCTAGGATCACACAGCTCTTTCCCAGGCCCACTAGGCCCAACACCCTGATCTTGGGACCAGAGTGGGCCTGTCCAGCCCAGAAGTCACCCCTGGACAGGGGGACAGGAGAGAAACTGACATCAACCCATCATTTCTGCCCCACTCCCAACCCCCACCAGCCTGGCTTTGCTGGGACCTGGGCCTGGCTTCTGGTCAGAGCGAGAGATGGGGAGAGAGGCCTGGATGGGGCCCAACGAGTTCCTGCACCCACATCGGGGTAGACACAGGCTGGAGGCCAGGCAGGCAGCTGGGACAGGACAGCCCCAATTCCTGCTCGTTCAGTGAAATTGTCAACACCAGATGTCCCCCCGGATGTGGGGAGAGGGGAAGGAAGCAAGTGAGCTGGGGAGGTAGAGAGCTGGGACTCCTCCTTCCAGAGTGGGAGGCCATGGTTCAGACACAGGAAGTGATGCATCCAAGGTTGTGGCTGTTTTTGTTCAGTCACTAGGTCATGTCCAACTCTTCATGACCCCCTGGACTGCAGCACGCCAGGCTTCCCTGTCCTTCACTATCTCTTGGATTTTCCTCAAACTCATGTCCATGGAGTCAATGATGCCATCCAACTATCTCATTCTCTGTCGTCCCCTTCTCCTCCTGTCCTCAATCTTCCCTAGCATCAGGGTCACAGTGACCAAAGGATGCGCAGATCTGAGATTGAAACCCGGCTTTGCCTCCCCCTCAGGGCCTCTGCAGCCCACAGAGGGTCCACTTCTGTCACAGTCTGCCTTCTGTTCCCCCCACACACAGAGGGGGCAGCCCCGAGGACTCAGACCTTCATTGACACCTCCATCCACCAGTTCCTCCTTCTTCCCCAAACCCTGCAGGCCTCCTTCCTCCCCAGAAACTTGGCCCCTGCTCTTCTTCCCGCTCAGAACACTCCTCTCCCAATGACGCTTACACTCCATGCAAGATTACACGTCCCCTCCTCTGAGAGGCTTCCTCTGATCATCTCATCTGAAATAGGCACCTCCTTTGCCAAAAATAATCAGTTTTGGGGGGCAGAGGATGGAGTGCCAGACAAGGGAGGCAAGACAGCCATGCTGGGTGATGGGTACCTTGGGGGAGGGGGGCCAGTCATTGATCCATTCTCTGTAACTTTCTATATGCTTGACATTTCCCATCATAAAAGGTTTTATTCATTTATTTACGGCTGCACTAGGTCTTCGTTGCTGCATGTGGGCAGGGGCAACTCTCTTCTTGCGGTAGGCAGGCTTCTCATTGCAGTGGTTTCTCACGTTGTGGAGCACGGGCTCTAGGCACATGGGCTTCAGTAGCTGCAGCTCCCATGTTCTAGAGAGCTGGCTCAATAGTAGTGGCCCACGGGTTTAGTTGCTCCAAGGCATGTGGGATCATCCCAGACCAGGGATCAAATCCCTGTCCCTTGCATTGGCAGGATTCTTTACCACTGAGTCACCAGAGAAGCTCCCCATCATAAAAGTTTTTAAAGGGAATTCTCTGGCTGTCCAGGGGCTAGGATTTTGTGCTTTTATGGCTGTGGCCAAGGTTCAATCCATGGTCAGGGAACTAAGACCCCGCGAGCAGTGCTGTGCAGCTGGAACAAAATTAAAGTTTTTAAAATAACAAATACTAGAAATTGACATTCCTTCTCCCCCTCTCCCATCACCCTGTTTATTTTTCTTCATAATATCTTAACTCCACCCAACATTGCTTCGTGCGTCTAGCTGACCATTTGTAGGCGGTTCCATGAGGGCTGAGCTTTGTCTTGTTCACCTCTGAATCCCAAGGGTCTGTGCCAGACACGTAGACACACAGTTGGTGCTCAGTAAATATTTGTTGAGTTGAAAACAGAACCAGATGCAACAATGGAGGTGTGTTCTAAAGAACAGAAATACACCAGTTCGGGTTTTGGGTCTGAGCCCATTTTAACCACAGGTGTAGGACTGAGAGAGGGATGAACATATTCCTCATTTATTTACTCCACAAATGTTTAAGGACACCCCTTCTCGCCAAGTCCTGCGCTGGCACAGGATTCTCCAAGCCGAGTCTTCAGGGAGTATGCTGGAGACAGGCCACGTGCTGCGGCAACTCTTGGAAGGCAAACCTCACTCACTCCTTCTCGAGAGGGCATCGGGGAGGGCCTCCTTACAGGAGTGACCTCTAAGTTTAATCTTAGGATAGTAGCAGTTCTCCAGGGGAGGAGGATGGATGTTCCAGGCAGAAGACACAGCCCAGCCACAGGCCTAGATAGGACAGCTGGGACAATTGCCTACTTCAGTGTGACCAGGGCAGAGAGGGCCAAGGAGGCCCCCAGAGTCCCAGGGTGGGGTGCTCAGCTTGGAACAGAGTGTACAGGTCTTGATGGCAGGCAGAGGAGGCTAGAGAATGAAAGAGAGGTCGTGCCTGTCCCACCTGTCTCCTGTCAGTGACAAGGACCCAGCAGCTCATCCTCACTCCTGGCTTTTGGTGCTTGGGGTTCCCTCCACTGGGAATGCATTTCCCCGTCTCTGCACAGGCTCTCCTCCTCCTCCAGGTCTAGGCATGAGCCTAGGCTGCTCTGAGCTGCCAGCATTAGAAGAGGCAGCCTCAGAGATTATCCATTTCCACTCCCTTTCTGCCTCCTGCAGAGCCTGTGGCAGGTTCTTCTCCCTGCGTCCACACCACGTGTGCTGTGGCTTTGCAGAGTCTCCCCGCAACTCCCAAGAGACAGGGTTTCTTCTCCCAGCACACTGATGATGGACTTGACCATGAGACCTGCTTTGGCCAGTGGAATGTGGGCAGAAGTGTCCCAGTTCTGAGCCTTAAGAGGCCTTCAGGTTGCTCCCTGCCCCCTCGCCCTTCTGCCAACCCCAAGGGACAAATGTGTCCTAGGCAGTCCAGGGATGGGAGGCCACTGAGGCCTGAAGCCAAGTCCCATGGAGCCCAGAGAGATCCACTGAGCCCAGTGGATCCACAGATTTGTAAGAATAAGTGACTGATACACAGCCCTTAGCCTTCTATCATTATTCTACCCATCTGAGCTCCAGAAGAATTGATGCTTTTGAACTGTGATGCTGGAGAAGATCTTGAGAGTCCCTTGGACTGCAAAGAGACCAAACCAGTCAATCCTAAAGGAAATCAACCCTGAATATTCCCTGGTAGCTCAGCTGGAAAAGAATTCGCCTGCAATGCAGGAGACCCCAGTTTGATTCCTGGGTCGGGAAGATCCACTGAAGAAGGGATAAGCCACCCACTCCAGTATTCTTAGGCTTCCCTGGTGGCTTAGATGGTAAAGAATCTGCCTGTAATGTGGGAGACCTGGGTTCTAACCCTGGGTTGGGAAGATCCCCTGGAGGAGGGCATGGCAACCCACTCCAGTATTCTTGCCTGGAGAATCCCCATGGACAGAGGAGCCTGGTGGGCTACAGTCCATGGGGTTACAAGGAGTCTGACATGACTGAGCAACTAAGCACAGCACACAGAATTCATTGGAAGGACTGATGTTGAAGCTGAAGCTCCAATCCTTTGGCCACCTGATGAGAAGAGCCAACTCATTGGAAAAGATTCTGATGCTGGGAAAGATTGAAGGCAGGAGGAGAAAAAGGCAGCAGAGGATGACATGGCTGGACAGCATCACTGACTTAATAGACAAGAATTTGAGCAAACTTCAGGAGATAGTGAACTACAGAGGAGCCTGGCTTGCTGCTGTCCACAAAGAGATCTTGCTGCAGTCCACAAAGGGATCGAAAAGACTCAGACACAACTTAGCAAATGAGCAACAACAGAGTCGCCGCTGCCTTGTCTTGTACTAGATCACTACTGTGTCTTCAGTGCCTAGCACAGGGTCTGATGCATGGGAGAACTTATAATACATGTTGAGAGAGTTAATGAATGTGGTGTCTAGACAGGCCTGAAACAGGAAAGGCATGAGTGTACACACGGGGCAGAAGGCTGAGTGACTGCTGCTAGAGGAGACAGATGTGGAGGGCGGTACCCTGCAGAGGGGCTGGGGAGGAAGCTGTCCACGGCCCCAAAGTGGACAGAGGTGTCAGGCTTAGGAAAGCACAGAGAATCATAAGCACAAAGCTGAGTCTAACCTCCCCCACCACACCCTGAGTTCATCTCACAGTTCAGAGCAAACATCAGCTGACCTGAGACACTGCTGACTTTGATGGGGATTGAGAAATTCACCCTCAGCACATGGGGAGGAAGGGATGGTTCACCACCAGAGGGAAACCAGGGAGAGCGTGGGTTTCTTTTAGTGGTTTAATTCCATCTGCGAGGTCATGGCCCTGGATCACTTACTGGGGACAAACGCCACGCTCTAGTGGCCCTCTGATCTCTGGTGGCCTGGAGGAGGCAGTATGGAGAGGCTGAGGGCTTCACAGTCCACGAAGCAGCTTTCCCCTCCCTCTTCCTCTTTCCTCGCTGCCCCCATAGAAAGCACTACTGACCCACGTATAGACCACTCATACCCTTAATCCCAGGATTAGAGACAAAGCAGAGAAAACCCCACATTGATGGAATCTCAGGCACCAAGGGGAGAAGGGGATCCCTGTGCAGGTCCCCAAAACCTCATTGGGGGTGGGGAACCCCCAAGCTGGCGAGGAGGAAGCGTTGATAAGTAACACTCCCATCTGTTCCCTTCTTTGCAGCTTTCAAAGCACTTTCCTACACATCCCCACATTCGCAGGACTCTGCTGTCTTCCCCACGAAAGATGAGGAAACTCAAATTCACTGACTTTTCCCAGCACACAGGAGGGACTAGAGCTGGCCCGGGACCCCAGTCTAACTGCCACTCGTAAGCTTGTTCTGTACATGAGTCAAGTGGAGATCGTTCCCCGGAGGTGGAGGTGAGGGGGATGCTGTGTGACCCACCAGGGACGTCTGGGCAGCAGGTTGGGGGAGGGGACAGGAATCTTCAGAATAAATCTCACCCTCAGAAAAGACCCTCAGAAGGGATTTGGGTGATGAAATGCTCAGAGAACAGAGGCGAGAGAAGGATGAAGGAGGTGAGAGAGTGCAGTTTCATCATGAGGAAGAGGTGCTCAGGCTTGGACTTGAGAAGACAGTCTGCATGATTCTATGGATGGAGTCCAGGGAAACTTCCAGTTCCTCGATTACTCCTCCATAAGACTGGCAGCCTCTCAGTCCACGAGGCACCCAGGACACTACTCTGCACACACTTCAGTACTCCATGGTGAGATTTTGCTGGTGGTTTCTGTCAGCCTTGCCTGCCAACTTTGAGTTATCCCCTGACTCACTTGGGGCTTCCCAAGTCGAGCTAGTGGTAAAAAACCCACCTGCCAATGCAGGAGACATAAGAGATGTGGGTTCAATGTCTGGATGGGAAGATTTCCTGGAGAAGGGCATAGGAACCCACTTCGGTATGCTTGCCTGGAAAATTCCATGGACAGAGGAGCCTACAGTCCATGACTGAAGTGACTGAGCACACACACCAAACTCACTCATTCACTGACTCAGCAGGATACCTGGCAATTCTGGGCGCTGGAGATGCAGTGATGGCTGGACAAGGTCTTACCACAGGTGCTATCGGAGCCAGCACCAGGGGGAGGAGAGAGGGCTTCTTTGGGTCCCACACCTGGATACCTGACTTTCTTAGTGGGGATCCAAGTGCTGGAATGTTCCAGCCAAGAACTGGTCACAGGGGCCTACTTCCTCCCCAGAACAGCCCAGCATTCTCAAAGCAAGGCTCCTTGCTCCAGACACTGCTGTGTCCTGTTAAATCAGATCTGCCCACCAAAGGAAAGCACACTGGCCCTTATCCTTCAGTGACCCTGGTGTGTTCTTGGTTTTATTTGTTCCAGCGCTTAGTACAGAGTTGGGCACAAAAAACCACGGTGAGATGTTTGCTAATGATACGGATGAATTTGTCCATTCAGTGAATATCTAGGAAACGCCTGGTATTTGCAAGGCTCCCAGCCAGGCAAAGGACACACAGAGGTAAACCAGACACACCATCGCTGGCCTGGAAGAACCCAGGGCCTGGAGCTGATGACAGGCGCAGGTCAAAACACGGCAACACAACGTGATGCAGAACCACATCTGTGTGTTTGCTCCAAGTTTCCAAGCATCAGGTATCTCTAAGAACGTCTGCTGAACTGAATTCAAGGGCTAAATGCCAAAAACATTTCCAAAACGCAGTCAAATACATCCAACGCCGCATTACATTTTCCTTTACGACCCAGAAGGGCCACTAGGACTGCAAGACACTCTTATCCCCATTTCCCAGGTGACACGTCTGAGGGTCAGGAAGGTCAGAGAGGGCATGGAAGAGCTGGGGGCAAACCCAGAGCAATGTGGCCCAGCGTCTCTCTTCTTCTTATGATAGCCCAGATACTGTTTTCCAAATGACCTGGGCTCTTTCCTGCCTTGTCTTCCTCTACCAGTTGGAAAAGACCCATCTGTGGCAGGAGGGAAGGACATCAGCAGAGACGCACAGACCCAAGAGCTAAGGACCAAGCAGGAGAACACTGGCTTTCCCAGGGCTCTCCCAGGGCTCTCCTAGCTGACTCCCATTTGCATCTCGCTGGCCAGAGGCAGGTCACATGGTCACATGATCAACCTAGCTGCAAAGGAGTCTGGGAAGTGGGTGTGTTCACAGCCCCAAACACACCTGGCCTTCTTTCAAAAGGAGGAAGGGAAATGAATGTGGCTGGGCAACTTTGCTGTGCCTGCCTCATTCTGGATGGTGGCCATGAAAGGGATCACCATGGGGATTATCATTATTATTATGGCCATTCCCTGCCTGTCCTCGGCACACCTCCCATGCCTAAGCTAGGAAGGCACTCTCCCCATCCCAGCCCACATACACACACAAACACACACACACAGACCCTGCAGAAGGGACTCCCAAGCCCCCGTCCCAGCCACTCAAGACACAGGTCACTGTGGCACCCTGCCAGGCTCAGGAAGACAGAAGAGCCCAGGGCCCCAGGATGTGTCCAGAGAAGGTTTTCAGCCCTACCCCTCCCCCAGCACCAGCCCCAGCAGGAACCGCTATTTTGAGAGCAGCTGGCTGGCACATGTCACCCTGTGATGGAGCAGTTCTCACCAGACCCAGGCACACCTTGACTGATGCCCTGGCTCTCTCGGCCTCCCCTCTCCTGCCACCTGCAGCCTTCACTCCCCAGCTTCATGCCCCGTCTCTGCCTCCTCTCCCACTCATAAAGCCCTTTCCAATCCCCTCCCTGCTCTATCTATCTAAATCTCCCTTTCTCTCCTGCCTCCCAGTTTTATTAAAGCCAGCCCACAGTGCCTGAGTCCCTAGCAATGACCACAGCACTGATGCTGACATGGATTGAGCCTTCACTGTGTACCAGGCACCAGGCTATTCTTTTACAGCATCGTCTCATTTCATCATCAAAGCAACCCTATGAGGCATCTCTGCTCCCACTTTACAGATGTGGAAACTGAGGCATGGAGAGGCCCAGTAACTAGCCCAAGATCATAGACTTAGTAACACAGAGCAGGGATCCCAACCTGGGTGCCCTGGCTCCTTCACCTCTGTGTCTACAGTCTGCTCTTCTCCCCCAAGTGCCTGCACTGGGCTCGAGGACATGGGCCTGAAGAAGGAGCAGCAGCTGCCCTTGAGTTCACCGTCCAGGGAGGGGCAGCGAGGACTTGGCCTTCAGGGTGGACAGGGGACATCCCCTCTGGACCATCGCTGTGCTGGAAGCCACAGGACTGGAAGGGGAGGAGCCATCACCCAGGAGAAGGTGGTGTCCTCCCCGGAACAGGCAGGCAGGAGAGGGACATCAGGCTGAAGGAAGAGCAGGGTCCAGACAGGAAAAGTGATACAAGCACAAGGCCGGGCTGGGGTGAAAGGGTGAGGAGCTGACACTGCCCTGAGAGCAGGATCTTCCTTAAATCTGCACCTATCCATTCTCCAGCCAAACTTCCCAACCCAGGAATCGAACTGGGGTCTCCTACGTTGCAGGCAGATTCTTTACCAGCTAAGCTATCGGGAAAGCCCCATCTGCAGCCCAGGAGCTGCACTTGCCATACCCCGTGCCAGGCCGGCACAGGCCACCAGGGAAACTTTAACCAGGGTGACCAGTGAAGGTGGGGGCAAGGCTGAGGAGGGCCAGGGCCCTGAGAGCAAAAACCCACATCCATGACTGGCAAGAGGAAGAGAGAGCTCTGCTGGGCCAGGCTGGGAGGTGCAGCCTCTGCAGGGATGCAGCCGACATAGCAGCCCCCTGGAAGGGCGCCCAGAACAGGTCCCCAAGCTCACTGCTCCCCACATCCACCTCCAGTGTCCCCGATACACGCTGGTCAAACCCAACAGGGAGACAAAGGACAGGGAGCCTGCTGATGCATCTGTGGTGGGCGGAGTCATGCTCCCCCAGGGCGTCCACAGAGGCACCCCTGGAATCTTACAGGGCAAAGGAGCTTGATAGGATTCAGTCAAGGGCCTTGAGGTGAGATTATCCTGGATCATCCAGGCTGTGCTTGCATGCTAAGCCGCTTCAGTCATGTCTGACTCTTTGCGACCCCATGGACTGTAGCCCACCAGGCTCCTCTATCGATGGGATTCTCCAGGGAAGAATACTGGAGTGGGTTGCCATTCCCTCCTCCAGGGGATCTTCCCGACCCAGGGATTGAACCCCCATCTCTTAAGTCTCTCCTGCATTGTAGGGCAGGTTCTTTACCACTAGCGCCACCTGGGTGCTTAAAGAAGGAGGCAGGAAGGTCAGAATCAGAGAAGGGAGATATGAAGATGAATCCTGAGAGGCAGAGAGAGACAGAGAGAGGCTTGAAGAGACTCCACTGCTGGCTGTGAAGATGGAGAAAGGGGGCCATGAACCAAGGAAAGCAGGCAGCCTCCAGAAGCCAGAAGAGGCAAGGACACGGGTTCTCCTAGAGTCTACAGGAGAAACCAGCCCTGCTGACACCTTGGCTTTAGCTCTATGAGCCTAACTGAGGTTCTGATCTCCATAACTGTAAGAGAAAAAATTTTTCTGCTTTACTACTGTGTGTGGTCACTTGTTACAGCAGCCACTGGAAACCTCTACACTGGCTCTGTAGGTCAGCCTCCAGGACAGGAAGCAGGGAAAGAAGGGCAAGGTGGTTCTGGAGGGGCAGACACAGTAGCCAGCACAAGAGCAAAGGCACAGTGGGCATCAAAATCATGAGACATGTTAGGGGATGGTGAGCTGTCTGCTGGAGCTGGAGCATAAGACACGTGGTAGATGGGGCTGAAGAGGGTGGGAAACAACACCAAAAGGAGGAGCCAGAACTTTGTACTCGGGCAATGGGGAGCCATGGAGTGTTCCTGAGCAGGAGCAGCTTGATGAGATTTGGATTCCATCAGATTGTAGAGGGATTGGACAGGAGGAGAAGGCAATGGCACACCACTCCAGTACTCTTGCCTGGAAAATCCCATGGACGGAGGAGCCTGGTAGGCTGCAGTCCATGAGGTCGCTAAGAGTCGGACACGACTGAGCGACTTCACTTTCACTTTTCTCTTTTCATGCACTGGAGAAGGCAATGGCAACCCACTCCAGTATTCTTGCCTGGAGAATCCCAGGAACGATGGAGCCTGGTGGGCTGCCATCTATAGGGTCACACAGAGTCGGATACGACTGAAGCGACTGAGCAGCAGGGAGTTTGGAAGGACAGAGGGATGAAGCTAGTCAACAAGCAGTTGTGGTAAGCTGGTGACTGACAGGAAGAGCCCTCAGAAGACAAACAAGGGACTCTGCCTGTGGCTTTACATCTCCATAAGCAGCTTCAGCCCTGGCCCATTGGTCCCTGCCCAACCCTCACACTCACTCCAGGTTCCCACCTCCAGGTCTCCACACCTACCCCTTCCCTGGCCTGGAGACACCCCTGCTGCTCCTCCCCATTGAGCTTCCCCAATCTGCAAGTATCAGCCTGAGGACACCTCTTTCAGGGAGCCATCCCTGATGAGCCTCTAGAGCCACAGGGGCCTCAGGACCCATCTCACCCAGCCCTTCCCCTGCTCTCTCTCTTCCCTTTTTTTTTTTTTTTTTTTGGTTAATTTTTGTTAAATTGAAGTATCTGCTCTGCTTAGTAGCTCAGGCATGTCCGACTCTTTGCAACCCCATGGACTGCAGCCTGCCAGGCTCCTTTATCCATGGACATTCTCCAGGCAAGAATACTGGAGTGGGTTGCCATTTGCTTCTCCAGGGGATCTTCCCAACCCAGGGATTGAACCCAAGTCTCCCACATTGCAGGCAGATTCTTAACTGTCTGAGCCACCAGGGAAGCCCGAATTGAAGTATAGTTGATTGATAATGTTGTGTTAGTTTCAGATCAGACAGTAAAGAATCTGCCTGTGGTACAGGAGACCTGGATTTGATGTCTGGGTTGGGAAGATCCCCTGGAGAAGCAAATGGCAACCCACTGCAGTATTCTTGCCTGGAGAATCCCATGGACAGAGGAGCCTGGCAGGTACAGTCCATAATGTTGCAAGAGTCAGCCATGACTAAGTGACTAACACTTCCATATATATAAATACATATTTTATATTTACATATATAGTATTTATTTACATATTCATATAATACATAAATATACATATTCTTTTTCAGATTTTTTACCATCCAAGTTGTTTACTTCGTACACAGTAGTGTGTATATGTTACTCCCAAATTCCTAGTTTATTGTCACCCCGCCCCCCACCCCCAACCCGCTCTCTTGCATCCCTTCTCACCTCTGCTCACATGGCCCCACAGCCAGGATGTTCATCGCCTGGATTCAAATCCCACCCCTAAGAGGTGCCTTACCCTCTATAGCTCGATGTCTCAGCTGTAAAGTGAGGACAATGGTAGCACCTGCTTGGTAGGGCTGTTGTGAGGATTAAACAGATACGAACACACAGATCCGTCGACACAAAGCCTGTGGGGTGCAAGATAGGTAGACAGCAAGTGTGCACGTCTGCTGTGATGACCCCCAGACAGAGTTCAGGGGTGTGGGGGCTCCCTCTAGAGCTGAGTTGAGCACAGGCTTATGCTCCTTCCTCCCACTGCCCCCAGTCCTGCCCCCAGGCCACCGGCATGCATCTAATCCATCTTCCACATGGTGTCCTGTAAATATTTGAAGGCAGTGATCAGTGTCCCCTGAGCTTTCCTGTCTCCAGGTAAAGCAGCCCAGTCCCTTCTCTTGCGACTCCCACAGTGAGGTTTCCAGACCTTTCTGCATAAATTTCTCACAGTGCCCGGGCAGGGCTCACGTGGGACAAAATCTTCCTTCACCGCAGGCTCACCGGGCTTTGTGCCGGCCTCTGGGGACACTGAGGCAAGGAAGGTCCCATCTCAGCTTCCAGAGCAGCTCTTGACTTCCTCAGAGCCTCTGGAAGCAGGAGTCCTGTTCCAGCACTTGGGACAAGAGTAGTTTCCAGTGTCGCTTTTTGCGTTGCTGTGGTTGGAATTCTATTCTTTTCCTCCTTATAATTCTTGAATTAGAGTTCTTGAGTTTGGATTTTGTATCCTAGCTTTGTGGCTCCAATTGGACTGAAAGGTCCCTGAGGGCAGGGTCCATGCCTCTTCCCATCTTATCCCCCATAGCATCTGGTGTGCCAAAAATATTCTGGCCAGTTCATGGGTCACCGATGCCCAGAACCTCAGAGCCTCAAGAAGCCTCATGGCTCAGCTAACTCAATGGTCCCATTTCATAGATGGGGGAACTGAGGTTCAGTGAGGTTCTGGTGGCTGGTTCACAGCCATTTCCATCACAACTACCCTAGGGGCCCTCCGTGTGCTTCTTCAGCCCCAGAAGGGCCCGTATATCTCACTCAGGCTCTGTCTCCCAGCCAAGTTCCCGTTTCTCATGACTTTTTTTCACTGACATTCTTTATCACAGAGGCTTATCAAAGACTCTTTGAACATCTCAAGTGATATGATACTAGGAGAAGGGCTGGGACCCCAGATTGCATCTACAGTACAATCAAACCTGCATGAAAATGATGTCTGCATGTGAATTAGGACTGGAGAGAGATGTGGGAAATTGACGGAGGGCCTCCAAGGGAGCCTGGAGGAGGGCATGGCAACCCACTCCAGTGTTCTGAGTCGGACACGACTGCAGCGACTTAGCATGCACAACCGAGGGAGCCAGTGGGACTCTAGGGGCTTCTCCTTTCTTTCTATTTTAACATTTCTGGTTACTCTGTGATCAATGCACGAGAAAGGAGAGTGCAACCGACACTTCTGTGCATGCACGCTGCTCTGGGCACCAGGAGAGGCACACATGTGGTTCCGTTGTATCGCTATAACAATCCTGTAAGGTTCTTCAGCCCCATTTTCAAAATGAGGAAAATGCAGTTCCCAGATGTTCAGGAAAATTAAGTGCCCAGTTCATGTAGCTACTAAGTGGCAGAGACAAAACTTGAACAACAGACTTCCAGTTCCAAGTTCCGTGTTCTTCCCCTAAATGGAGAGTGGGAGTGGAGTGACAAGGAAGGTGGGAAAGAGGGAAGGAGAGAGAAAAGACCAAAATAACCTAAGTGCGCTACTTTAACTGCTTTGTCCAAAGTACACACAATGTTTAGTACTTGTTGAAATGGGTGGATGGATGGACAGATGGACAGATAGATAGATGGGTGGACAGAAGGATGGATGGTTGGTAGATGGATGGATGGATGATGGATGGACAGATAGATGGACAGACAGAGGGGTGGAGAGATGGATGGATGGACAGATGGAAAGATGGACGAATGGATGGATGGTGGAGAACATCAGACAAGCAGCAGTTCCTGGGCTAAGAACAGGGTGATTTTTATATACTCTTCATCTTCTGTCTGAGAAGCAGTGAGTTGGTTGCCTAGGAGATGATGGTCTCCATCTGGGTCCCCTGCCTGGGGCATCTCAAACCTTTTCCCTCTTGGCCCTCACTCCTGAGGTGGTGAACAGAAAGCCAGGAGAGTGGGGAAAGGATGGGTGGGTAATTACCACTAACTTGCTGTGTGTCCCCTGGTAAGTTGCTCCCTCTCTGGACCTTGCCCTGGAGACTACATAAGACCAGGACTGCCTGCAGGTGGGCCTGGGTGGATGGGCAGCGCCAAAGGAACAGTAAGAACATGGGGCTTCTCAGGAAAACATGAAGCCACAGGTTTGGGTTCAGAGCAAACCCTCCCATCCCCACAGCCCTCCCCACATCCTCCGCGAAGTCTGTTTCATCACACAGGAGAGAAGGGTTTTCAGAGAAACTGAAGAGAAGGCTCACTTCCACATCTGGCGGGAGTCACAGAGCAGAGGGGGCCCCCAAGAAGCTCCAGAAGCTGTGTTCAGAGGAAGTGGAGCCACAGGGCCCTGGGGAGGGGAGCCGGAGAAGCTGCTCTCAGAATTTGCAGGGGGTTGGGCAGGATTGACATCTGAACCTCATGGTGCTAGACATTCTCCTTCCCTTTGGGGAAGCCCAGCAAAAATATCATTTCCTTTTCACTCTCAAGGAGACAGAGGCCCCAGAGGTCTCCAGCAGGCCCACAGCAGAAACAGGACTGGAACGCAAGCCTCAGCCTCCAGCAGAGGTGGGGAGGCCATGCTTAGGGGCTGGCGAGAGGGGACGGAGGGGGCTGAGGTGGAGGCCTAGAGGAGCTCCCCTTTCCTCCGCCCACCCCTCTCTCGGCTCAAGCATCGGGAGACGGGCCCACAGGACAAAGGCTGCTGCAGGAGGGCCTGGGGACAAAGCCACCACTGGGTGGACCAAGTTCTAAAATAAGCCCGACTCCCCATTAGTGTGGTCACCGTGGCAACGGGAAAGATGTGCAGCAGAAGGAATCAAGTACCACCGTCAGTGTCATGGGGAAGAGCCTGCTGTGGCCAGGCCCTGGGGTAGGCACACACAGGCTGTCCCACTGAAGCCATCGTCGTCTTCATTCCGTGGATGAGAGCACTGGGGCTGAGACAGAGACCTCGGCAGAGTGACTCGGAGCCCAGGTCTGTCTGCTTCCTGGTCCAGCAATGGATGGGAATTGGGAGGCCTGGATCCAAACTCCCATCTCTTTCTCTGTCTCCTGGCCTCCCAGGCACCTCATTTCTTCTGAGCCTCAGTCTCCCCCTTCCCACCTGAAGCATTGTCAAGGGGTAGAGATGAAGCGAGTTCTGCATCCCTCCAGCATGGCAGGGGTGGGGAGCGCATGTGATTGTCCATGATCTGGGACTCCGGGATGCCTGTAATAATCTCCTGCCCTCTGGGCTTAATTACAGTGATGGCTTCATTAATAGTGCTTCCCTTTGGCATGGAGTGTCACACAGACTTGTTAGTTAATGCTCTATCTGTGCCCAAGCTTTCTCATCCTCTTCTTCTGGGGACCAGCCCTGTCCCCTGGCCACAAGAGCAGGAAATGAGCCAGATCTGACCAGTCAGTCATTGACCTCATCTCTCTGGCAACTGTGATCGGTCCAACAGAGAAGGGCATGCCCAACAGAGCCAATCAGAGAGCTCCCCTGGGACTGGTATGTGGATACCAAGAAAAGGGAAGCTCTTGCTTTCCCAGAAGATGGGGGAAGTTGCGGAGTTGGGATTTGCAGTGACCTTGTCACTCATACACTGGAGAAGATGTGACTATCTCCCAGGCTTCAGCGGCAACAGATTCTATTCTAGCTAGTCTAATCAAAAAGAAATTTTTTAAAAGCATATTAAGTGGCTGAGTGTCCTGGAACAATGGCCCAAAACACACTAGAACTGGGCCACCATCAGAAAGCTGTGCAAGAAGGAAGTCACCCCTTGGCTGCCAGCCATAACCATGCCTGCTCCACTACAGTCCACGCAAGGAAATGGGTGCTCTGTGCTCTTTCCCCACAGAACTCAGCTCCAAATGCTAGTTCACGCAACTGTTCTTTATGGCAGGATTTATGTTACAGCTGCCCTGCTACCTGCAGGAGAGCCTGGAAAATGTAGTTGTGGAGTTTTGCAGCTTCTGCAGCACAGGAGGCATGCTACGTGGAGGGTGTGTTCAGTGCGGCATGTGTCACAGGCAGAGGCTGGCCCTCATCTTCATTGCTGTCATCTGAGGAAATGCTGGCACCACGTCACACACGGCCCTGAGCTGGAGTCGGGGAACTTGCCTGGGCTTGGCTGTATCCTCACTGTGTGTCCTCCACAAAACATCTCTCACTTGAGGCTCAGTCCATTCTTCTGTCATTTAGGGATGTGGAGACCTGTCCCAAAGGCATCTCCAAATGGTTATGAAGGTCAAGGTGAGAGAGTAGGTGGGAAAGGCCCTGTGCACAGACCTATGCACCTGGGCAAGTTATTACTAGTGAGTAAACGGCTTTACGGAAGAGAGGGTGGGATGACTTCCCCAAGGTCAGGTCAAGGTCAGGCAATACCATGTGGAGCACTAGAACTCGAGACTGTGAATTCTCCCTTAGGTCTCAGGGGAGTGGGAGGGAGTGGAGGGAGTGGAGATAGGAGCAGAAGAGAGGGCTGAAACGGCTCCAGGAAGTGGTGGTGGTTGGTTGTATTAAGTTGTCTGCGGCTGTACAGCAAATTTCCCCAAAACTTAGTAGCATAAAACAACATACATTTATTAGAGTTTTTAGGATCAGGAATCTGGGCACAGTTCAGATGGGTTCTCTGGCTCGGGGTCTCTTATGAGGTTACAGTCAGGGTGTCAGCCAGGACCATGGTCTCATCTGAAGGCTTGTCTGGGGAAGCTTCCAAGCTCACTCCCATGGCTATTGGTGGGTCTGTGGCGCTGGCAGGCTATTGGCACAGCCAGGCAGCTCACAATGTGGCAGCCAGCCCCCAGCAAGCAAGAGAGAAAGGGAGAGAGGGATAGGCCACCCTGATACAAGCAACCCTCTTTCGTAACCAAATCTCAGAAGTGGTAATCCATATTCTACTTTTAGACTCAAGTCGCTAAATCAGCCCCTGCTCAAGGGGGTGGATGACATGAGAGCGCAAGCCATCCAGGAGGTGGATCATCCAGGCCATCCAGGAGGGCGCCCACCACAGGCCCCAACCCCCAGGCCAGTGGGTACGGGAGGCTGCTCTCAGCTCCTTGGCACCAGCCCTGGGTCCTGTGAGTGGAAAAGCTGAACTGAGTCTGCACCTGGCTGTGCCCTTCCCCGGAGGGAGGAAGATGGAGGTGGGAGAACAGGATGGAGTGCAGGTTACACACACAGGCAGCGGCAGCAACATGCCCCCCAGCAAGATGAGGTTTTATCCAATAAAACAGGAGGCCCTGAGGCCTCAAAAAGCAACGTGTTATCACACGAGGAGCACTGGACTAAGAGTCAAGAATTCAGGGTTCTGACTCTGGGGAAGCTTCTAGCTGGCTGCGTGTCTGTGAGGAAGTTACATGTCCTCTCTGGGCCCCAGTCTCTGCAACTGTAACACAGGGGTGGTGATCTGATATTGCCCAGGTTCTCTCAAGCTCCAGTGGTCAGTTTCTCTTCCATGTGAAGGGGATCACAAATGGACAGAGGCCACCTAGGGGCTTGGCCTGGGCCTCCGCCACCCTCACCCAAGGACCCTGCCCCGGGAGCCACCTTCCCCTCCATCCTCTCTCCCGCTGCCCCTCTCCTTAGTGCAGTTCCCTGGCCTTCCTTCCTGACCCATCATTTCTATGTTCATGCAGCCCAGCCTGCTCCCAACCGCATTCACTCTTTTCCAGCCCCCAGCCCCCAGCAGAGCGAGGTGAAACCAGACTGGGCTTAAGGAAAGGGCTGAGCTGGTGGCTTGGGCCAGGGGACGAGATGGCGGTTGGAAGCTGTTCAGCTGATGCCTGGGGTTGGCGCCGGAGGCCGGTCTCTTGTCTTCCTCCCCCGGGAAGGTGGGGGATGATGCTTCCAGACTTGAGGCAGCTGCTCTGTCATGTTCCTCCTCCCCCTCCTCACCCCAGCCCTCCTGCTGGAGAAGCAGGGTGTACCTGGGGGCTGTGAACAGAGCCAGCAGGGCAGCACTCTGGCTCCGGGGCTGGGGGGCTTATGGAACTGCAGCCAGCCGCCGCCAGCCCCAGCCAGCTCCCTTGGCTCCATCTCAAAGCACAAGGCCACCCCAGGATCCACACGCTGGACCTACAAGGAGTCCCTTCCTCTTGGAAGATAACTTAGCACTTGGTGCTTGCTCACAGGCCTGGCACTGATGCCCTTTTCTGGGCCTTTATCCCCCAAGTCAGGAATAAACAAGCTTTGTTCTCTCTAGTCCCAAGAAACACAGTGGATGCTCAGTAAATTTTCTTAAATGAGCTAAAAAAGATTGATGATGATAATAATAGAAACTTTTATATAGTATCTACCATGTGCCAAGCACTCTCCTAAAAACTGTACACATATTAAAGCATTTAATCCCCATCACAATCCTACATTGGAGGTACTATTAATATCTCTACAACAGAAATGCAAGAATGAGTGAATGCCATATTCTTTCAATGGGAAGGCATTAACCCACAAGAGATCAGATCCACCACCAGGCACAAACCATGAGAGGCTGTGTGATAAGGTAATAATCTCTTCCCGTTACATCCATCTCTTCTGATTATCACATTTCCCCAGGGAGGTATATAGGGCAAAAATAAAGTTCTACTGCATGTCACAGGGAATTATATTCAATATCCTGTAATAAGCCACAATGGAAGAGAATATGAAAAAGAATGTGCGTGTGCGCATAAGTGATTCACTTTGCTGGGCAGCAGAAATTAACACAATGTAAATCATTTTCAATAAAATGAAAATTTTTGGTTTTTTCAGTCAGGTATTACCTAAGTGTAAATATATATATATATATATAGTTGATTTGAATAAAAAATTTCTATGGGTCTAGGCCTTTCAAGCCTCTAAGACTGTAAAGTCCTTCTAAGACCAGGCTTCTCAGAGGCAGCTGGCAAAGACGTGGGGGTAAGATGCCCCTGGGTTTGAATCCTGGCAGCACCCACGGCTGTGACTTAATCTCATGGCACCTCGGTTTTCTCATCTGGAATCAGAGACGAGGATAACTTTTTTCCCTG
This sequence comes from Bubalus bubalis, assembly GCF_019923935.1. NCBI lineage: Eukaryota > Metazoa > Chordata > Mammalia > Artiodactyla > Bovidae > Bubalus > Bubalus bubalis. The sequence goes on from NC_059160.1 coordinate 46,511,915, forward strand.
GAACACCTGAAGATTAAATGAGATGAAGTATTTCAGGTGTCCCCCCAGGGTCTGGGACACGGTGAAACCTTTCTCTAATTAAAGCAAGCGGTGAATACTCGGAGCCTAGAGGATTCTCCAGGCTGAGTCCCAGCCAGGGAGTTTCTGGATTCCCAGGGAGGGACCGGAGGTCCCAGGGAAGCCACTGGTGACAGCAGGCAGGCAGCGGGGGAGGAGAGGAGGGAGGGAGTCACACTGCCGCTGTGAATGGTGCTCTGGCGCCCCCTCCTGGATACTGCCCTCCTCACAGCCCTGGGAGAACAGGAGGCTTCACTTTTTCAAAAACATCCCATTTCTTGGGGTTATTTCCAAAAAGGACCAGGTTAAAAAATGAAAAAGAAAGAAATAGATTTAAAAAAAAAGGACCAGAGACCTCCCTGGGGGTCCAGTAGTTAAGAGTTTGCCTGCCAGTGCAAGGGACACAGGTTTGAACCATGGTCTAGGAAAATCCCACATGCCTCAAGGGCAACTAAGCTCATGGGCCACAGCTACTGAAGCCCGTGCATCCTATAGCCGGTGCTCCACAAGAGAAGATACGGCAACAAGAAGCCCTCAGACCACAACTGGAGAGCAGTCCACACTCGCTGCAACTACAGAAAGCCCAAGGACAGCAACGAAGACCCAGCACAGCCAAAAATAAAAATAAACTTAAAAAAATTTTTAAAGATAAGACCAAAGCTAAAGACAAGAGGCCCACTGGTTCCTCTGGGGCCCCTGGCCCAATATATGCTAAGCCACTTCAGTCGCGTCTGACTCTGTGCGACCCCATAGACGGCAGCCCACCAGGCTCCGCCATCCCTGGGATTCTCCAGGCAAGAACACTGGAGGGGGTTGCCATTTCCTTCTTCAAGGCATGCAAGTGAAAAGTGAAAGTGAAGTCGCTCAGTCGTGTCCGACTCTTAGCGACCCCATGGACTGCAGCCCACCAGGCTCCTTGGTCCATGGGATTTTCCAGGCAAGAGTACTGGAGTGGGGTGCCATTGCCTTCTCCAGCCCAATATATAGCACTTGGCAAAAGTTATGCAGTTCTTGACCATGACTTAGTAACATTATTAACCACGGGTACCACCTGCTAGGGGCTTCCTAGGTGGCACTAGTATAAAGAATCTGCCTACCAATGCAAGAGACAGATGCAGGTTCGATCCCTGGGTTGGGAAGATCTCCTGGAGAAGGGTGTGGCAGCCTAGTATCCTTGCCTGGAGAAGCCCATGGGCAGAGGAGCCTGGCAGGCTACGGCTACGGTCCACAGGGCGGCAAAGCGTCAGACGCGACTGAGCAGGCATGCACCCCACCTGCTAGGCGGGAAAGAAGTGCTCGCTCACTTCATCCTCCCCACACTTGCTCAGTCTGCATGACTATCAGCCTCTTTACAAATCTGAGGAAACAGAGCCCCATGGAGATAAACTGAACTCAGGGCACACAGCCAGGGTGTGGCGATGTTGGGATCCAGGCTCGGGATCCAGGCCCCGCCTGGCTCTCAGGAAGGATCGGTACTTGCCTCTCCCACTGGTGCATGGAGTGCTGGTCCTGTGACGGGGACCAAGCTGAGTGCTTTTGCATGTGCCGTTCAACTCTGACCATGACTCTCTGAGGTGGGCTTTTGTTTCCCCCATTGGTAGGGTGACCGACTGTTCTGGTTTGCCCAGGATGGCGGGCAGGGGGTAGTTCTGGGATGCAGGACTTTTGGTGCTAACACCAAGAATGACGTACATGTGTTACAGTCAAGGAAACTGAGACCCAGAGAGGGTGACGTACTACAAGTCACTCTATGCCAGTACGACGGGCAACCTAGAGGAAAGAGACAAATTCTCAGTGATAGACAGACAGCACTGCTATCAGGCTCTGGAATGAGGCAGGTCAAGTGACTCAGAAACACAGGCTGAGCTGGTTCCATAAAGAACAAAGCGAGAGGGTGGAAGGGGGTGAGAAGAAATGGTGGGACAGACAAGAATCCCCTGAAAGCACCAACAGTGTCTCCTAACAAGAACACCCTAGGTTAGTAAGCTGGACCCTCCACTTATGGGCTGGGACATTCTTAAAGTCCAACCCATGATTTCCCACCTGTAAAGTGAAAATAACCTTGCATTGCCGCTCATTCATTTAATCAGCGTTTACCGAGTTCCTACTGCGCACCTGGCATGCGAGAGGGGAAACAGTAACATATGTCATTAGTGGGTGTGAGTCCCTGGTGCATAGTAAGCTCTGATTAGCAAGTAGCCTGGGAGAATCCTAGACCCCAAATTTGGAAGAACAAGCCCATTGTTCAATGGGTGCTTGATTGCCTACAGAGACAGGGAGCTTGCTACCCCACAACACAGCCCATCTGTTAGCAGGAGCCAATGCACCTTGGTTCCTTAAGTCTATGAACATTTAACAAGTTTTACTCTGTGTCAGGAGCTAAGTGTTTTGTGTGTATTAACCTGCTAATCCTCATGGCAGCTCTCAGCTTCTGGGCAGGGTTTGGGCTGGAGCAGTCAGTGCCAGCACAGAAGCTTTTCCGACCAGTTTAGGATGTGGGCTCCTCCTCTGTCTCTCTGCCTCTGCCTGGCTTCTGCCTGAGTTGGGGTTCACCCTCCTGATAGCATCTGAACTCCATCCCTGCACTACCAATCTGCATCTTCAGGCGAAGATTTCACTAGCCACCTGGCCCAGCTCCACCAGACCCCCTGCCCTCGGGGCTCTCTGGGAGCGGAGGTCTGGCTGTGAGCACCCTTCCCACAGCAGTGAGGAAGCTGGCATCGCCACCCCCCACCTACCCACCCCAAATTCCCGAACACACCCAGGAGGCGTCTCCCCAGAGAGCAAACTGAACATTCAGGCCTTCCAGTGAGCAGCTTCGCCTGCCCTTCCAGCTTCCAAGGTCCGTCCTGGGCCCAGGCCTCCCACCCCGTCCGTGCCCCAGAACGAAGTCCTTTCTGGGGCCGCAGAGGCCTGTTAGAGAAGAGATTCCAGCAAAGGTCTCAGAGGTCTTGAGATGCTATGGACAGTAAAACATCAATCTTGTCTTTTGTCTGACAGACGTATCAGGTAGCTCCACTGTACATGAGAATCCTCAGTTTGATTCCACTGCTACCACTCTCTAGCAGTGTGACCTTGAGGGAGTTATTTAACCCCTCTGTGCTTGTTTTCCTCATCTATGAAGGTAATAAAGCACAAGCTCACAGGGCCTCAGGGAGGATCAGCTCATAGAATGTGAGTGCCTAGCACACAGCAGTGCTCAGTAAGTAAGGGGCATTACCGTTCATTCATTCAACAAGCACTGCGTTGGGGAACTAGACTCAATCTTTACACAAACTGCCAGGGAACAGCACAGGGCAAAGGAAACCCCAGAAGACCATGGACCTCAAAAGAAGCGTGCTCCCAGTAACCCCTAGGGCCTGCCTCTAGATGTCCTCTGTGAACCCTAAGCTGCTGGGACAGGGGCTTTGGCTCCCCTCAATCCCAATGCCACACATTTCTGACTGCTGAGTCCTCTCTCTCTGCTGAATGCCTTTCCTTCTTCCCTCATCTCAAGTCCCTAAGAGGTCCTTACCTGGCACCATTCTGCCTTAGCATCTGCAAAAACCCACTCTGTGGGCAAAACGGTCAGTCTTCACTTTCCCTAGGTTTTACCCATCCCTCCAACCCTCCCCGCCCCACCTAACAACCCAGCCTTATGTGGTGGGCAGAAGTGTATCCCTTAGCCCTTTTTGATTCATAAACAGTAATATGTGCCATGCACTTGGAACCCACTTTGAAATGTTTGTTTTATATAGTATTAGCCCACATCCTGAACACTTCTGGTGTACCAGGCACAATCCGGTGTATTTTATAAACGCTAACCCATGGAATCCCCACATCTCTCCTGAGGAGGCAGTATCATCCCCATTTGCCAGGTGGGAAAATCAAGGTTCAGAGAGGGTGGTTAAGTGGCCCAAGGTCATGATCTAGAAAGTGGCAGAGCTGGGACTGGAGACCAGGCCGCCTGGCTCCGAGTCCATGCTCTTCAAAACTATGCCTTTATTGCCTCATAGTTTAAGTGAAAAATGGTTCTTTTTGATCTGGTGGTGGTTTAGTCAGTAAGTTGTATCCAACTCTTGCAACCTTGTGGACTGTAGCTTGCCAGGTTCCTCTGTTCGTGGGATTTTCCAGGCAAGAATACTGGAGTGGGTTGCCATTTCCTTCTCCAGGGGATCTCCCTGACCCAGGAGCTGAACCCGGGTCTCCTGCACTGCAGGCAGATTCTTTACCAACTGAGCTACAAGAGAAGCCCTTCTTTTTAATCTATATTCTATCAAAAGTTGTATTAGAAAGCCTTTTAATGTATTCTTTGGCCAGACCATGATTAAACAAATGTCTACTCTGGCTCATCCAGACATGAAGTTTCCATTTACATCATTCATTATCAAATACAAAACTGACGTATGTATGTGTGTTTAAGTTCATATATAAAAGTTGTTATATTTTATATAGAGTCAGACACGATTTAGCAATAAAACAACTACCATAAAAGTTGTTATGGCATCCAAAGCAGAGACATCACTTTGCCAAAAAGGTCTTATACTCAAAGCTATGGTTTTTCCAGTAGTCATGTATGGGAGAATTAGACCAGAAAGAAGTCTGAGCACTGAAGAATTGATGTTTTCAAACTGTGGACAAGGCTCTTGAGAGGCCCTTGGTCAGCAAGGAGATCAAACCAGTCAATCCTTAAGGAAATCAACCCTGAATACATTGGAAGGACTGACACTGAAGCTGAAACTCCCATACTTTGGAAACCTGACACAAAGAGCTGACTCACTGGAAAAAACCCTGATGCTGGGAAAGATTGAGGCCAGGAGAAGTGGGTGACAGAGGATGAGATGGTTGGATGGCATAACCAACTCAATGGACAGGACTTTGAGCAAGCTCCAGGAGATAGTGAAGGACAGGGAAGCCTGGTGTGCTGCAGTCCATGGGGTGGCAAAGAATTGGACACAACTTAGCAGCTGAACAACAATGGCATGAAAAAATATAGACTCCTTTCATGAGCTAGAGGTAGAATGCTTGTCCCCTGCATCTTTTAAAACCCAGTATTTTTTGTGATTTTATTTCTTAAGGAGTAGAGAATGGGTTTTAGGCTGCTATTTGCAAGCACTTCTCTAAAATAACACATCTCAAGTGTGGACCGTGTTCATTTCCAATGAATAAAAAGTCAGACTGATATAAACTTCACTGCATTTTCCTTTATAAAACAGGTCTTAGCACATCTGCACTGTGAAACTCTTGATTCAGTGTATGTGTGAACTAACAAGGGAAGATCATACGGAGAAGTTGCCACTGCGAGTATGTGTGTGTGCTCAGTTATGTCCAGCTGTTTGCGACCCATGGACTGTAGCCCACCAGGCTCCTCTGTCCATAGAATTCTCCAGTGAAGAATACTGGAGTGGGTAGCCACTCCCATCTCCAGGGGATCTTCCCAACCCAGGGATCGAACCCACGTCTCCTACACTGCAGGCAGATTCTTTACCGCCTGAGCCACTGGGGCGGCCCCACTATGGGGCTGATTAAACCATATCTGACTTAGGACAATTGCAATGATGTAAATTTCCAAACCCCTGGACAGAGGTGCTGAATCACAGACCCTCCTCTGCTCTCTCCTCACTCATGCTCTTTCTCCAGGATTTTTGACTGGAGATGAGGGTACAGGGTAGTTCTCTTAGTGGAAACCTAAGTTCAAAGACCCACAGAAGCCAGGGATGGATCGGGGGACAAAGGGCACTAGGAGAGGAGCTGGGCCATTCTGGCTAGGAAGAGGTGGAAACAATACAGAAGCCATAAGGCAGAGAACACCAGACACCCAGCCTCTCCTGGGATCCCCTCCTTTGTGCCAGGCACGGGCCTGATGGGACATCTGGCATCTCAGCGAGTCCCCACAGCAGGGGAGGACTATTGTTGCCTCCATTTTACAGGTGAGAGATTACGGGACTTGCCCAGTGGAGGAAGAGGTCTGCAGGAGGGCTCTCTTTAGACAAGGGGAGGGAGATCTGAGAGCAGTGAGGGCTCAGGAGAGGGAGCAGCTGAGGATGGAATGGAACGTGTGTTAGGACCCTTCTCGGATTTTCACCAAGACCCTGGGCCCAGCCCTGCGTGTCTCCCAGCCTGGGTGCTCCCAGCTCCCAGCCGCTCCTGTTCACATCCTCAGCATGAGCCCCACTCCCGCCCCAGCAGCCAGAGCCATGCTAGTGGCACTATTTGGTCCCTCTGTGCCAGGCCTGCCACAGCAGTGCCGTCTGCCCCTGGGGTATTGTGACCATGGCTGGCAGCGGACTTTCCCCTGGACAGACACCTCTGCCAGGCTGAAGTGAAGTCGGCGTGGCAGGCGGGCTCAGAGCCCAGCTGGGTTTAGATCCTGACCCCGCCCTCGCTCACTGACCCTCCCTCTCTGAGCCTGTTTCCCCATCTGTAACAGCAGCCACGACTGCTATGGGAGCGAGTGCACCCCAGCTTCAAATGTGTGTGAAGGACTTGGAAAAATTCCTTTTCTACAGTCTCCATGGGTTTGGGCACTAACCCTCACTGGCTGAGACCTCGGGGAGCACATTCCCAGAAGAAAGCTCCCTCTCCACCTCCTAGACATGCACATCAGCCCTGCTGCAGTACTAATGCTCGACACTCCTTCAACAAAGGAATGGAAGGCTGGGTCCTGTGATGGATGAAGCGGTCTCCGCCTGAACAAGATGCAAGGCTGAGAGGAAACGGAAGTGCTCAGATGCTCTCAAGAAGGTCAGCATCCAGACAAGACAACAGAGAGCCGTGAGAAAGGTGCTCCTCCAATTATCCAAGCAGGAATGGGCTTTGAACACGGGTGAGTCAGCAAAGCTGACTTAGTCCCTTGACCTCTCCATTTCCTGGAACAGCATCGTCCGTCGCAAACAGCTTTAAGCAGCAGGAGATTGTTGCACAAAAATACACTTGTGATTCAACAATGAGTACAATGAGGCATCAAGTCTTCCTGTTCATGTTTTTAGGAAAAGCAAATCGTCTTTGAATTTCTCATGACTGTCTTCCTTTTTACATGGTAGTTATTTTTAAACACTTCAATAATTTATTAGAATAAGATGCTTAATGTATATTGGTACATTCATGCTTTGAGTTTTTTTTCTATTTCCAAATGTATTTTCAATATCAAATACCTTAAACAGTCAAAAGCTATGGTTTTTCCATAAGTCATGTACGGATGAGTTGGACCAGAAAGAAGGCTGAGTGTCAAAGAATTGACACTTTTGAATTCTGGTGCTGGACAAGACTCCCGAGAGTCCCATGGCCAGCCAGAAGATCAAACCAGTCAATCCTAAAGGAAATCAACCCTGAATATACATTGGAAGAACTGATGCTGAAGCTGAAACTCCAGTACTTTGGCCACCTGATGCGAAGAGCCAACTCGTTGGAAAAGACACTGATGCTGGAAAAGATTGAGGGCAAGAGAAGTGGGAGAGAGAGGATGAGATGGTTGGATGGCATCACCGACTCAACGGACATGAGTTTGAGTAACTCCAAGAGATAGTGAAGGACAGGGAAGCCTGTTGTGCTGCAGTCCATGGGGTCACAACTGAGCGAATGAATTGATTTTTTTAAAATTTTGTGAATTCTAACTTTTTAAAAACAAAATATACTCAAATTGTCATTTCAAAATTAAGCAAAATAATGAGCAAAAAAATGGCATTGCTGATTTTCTCAAATATTACTATTACTAGCGCTTTCTACTACTCAAACCTCACAGCTCACGGTGATGACTCCTACAACCTCCATTTAGTGATAAAACTCAGGTGCACGTAGATCAATGGAACAGAACAGCTAGCCCTGAAATAACCCACTTATCCATGGTCAACTGACTTACAACAAAGGAGCCAAGAATATGCAATAGGGAAAGGACAGTCTCTTTCAATAGATGGTGCGGCAAAGACTGGGCAGCCTCATGCAAAAGAAACTGGGGCACCGTCTTACACCTTACACAAAAATTAATGCAATGCATTAATGGCTTAAACGTTAAGACTAAAACCATAAAATTCCTAAACGAAAACACAGGCAGTAAGCTCCTTGACATCCATCTCAGTGATATTTTTTGAATTTGATACCCAAAGGAAAAAAAAAAAAAAAAGAACAAATGGGACAACATCACTGAAAAGCTTCTGTACAGCAGAGAAAACGACCAACAAAATGAACAAAGGCAGCCTATGGAACAGGGGAAACATACGAGTCATATCTGATAAAGAGCTAGTATCCAAAGTACATACAGAACTCATACAACAGCAAAAAATAAAAACCCCCAACAATCCAATTAAAAGATGGGTAGATCTGAATAAGTACCTGCCCAAAAGACATACAGATGGCCAACAGGTCCAGAAAAGCTGTTCAATATCACTGATCATCAGGGAAAGGCAAGTCAATACTACAATGATATCACCTCACACCTGTCAGAAGGGCCATTAGCAAAAACACAACAAACAAGAGTGCTGGTGGAGACGCGGAGAAAAGGGGGCGCTTGCACACTGTTGATACGAAGGGAAACTGGGACAGGCGCTCAGGGAAACAGAGTATGGAGGCTCCTCAAAAAGCAAAAACAGAATTACTGTATAATCCAACAGATAGATACTTCTGGGTACTTATCTGAAGAAAATATGACACATTAATTTAAAAAGGTATCTGCACCCCCATTTTCCTTTCAGCATTATCTACAGTACACCAGGTATGAATACAACCTGTGCTCATCGACAGAACGATAAAAATGTCATACATACATACAGCGGAATACTCTCCAGCCATTAAAAAATAATGAGATCCTGCCACGTGTGCCATGGATGGACCTTGAGGGCATTGTATTAGGCAAACTAAGCAAGATGCAGAAAGTAATATTGCATGACTGTAGTTATATGTGGAATCAAAAAATACCAAGCTCAGAGACACAGAACAGAGGTGAGATGGTCCGCGGGCTGAGGCGGTTAAGTGCCGGCAGGGACCACACACGGGTGAAGGGGGTTACAAGGCACAAACCTCCAGGCACACAATACATTAAGTCATGGAAATGTAATGTATGGCATAATGACTGCAGTTATGAGATATACTGGGTATGTGAAAGTTGCCAAGAGGATAGATCTTTAAATTTCTCGTGACAAGAACACAAAGCATGTAATTACGTGTGGTGGAAGCTAACTAGACCAAGAAAATGAAACGTCAAAAAACACACACACACATATCCCTGGTGGTCTGGTGGTTAGTCCACCTTGCAATACAGGGAACACGGGTTCAATCCCCCAGTTTGGAAACCAAGATTCCACATGCCACAGGGCAACTAAGCACGCATACTGCAACAAAGACCCAGCACAGCCAAAATTCAAAAGATAAAATACAATTTCAATGGCTTAAGAAAAAAGTCTCAGGCCCACAGAAGTCAGGCATCTCACTCAGGGTCACACAGTCTGAGGTGGCCCAGCGGGAGAGAGCCAGCCTACTGAATCCCAGTACTCTTATCTACTTTGTTCTAAGGCCCGGTGGGAATCCAGGTACCTGGATACAAATGCCTGGATCAATCTCAGCACACTGCCTGGTTCCTTCTGGACGTTCACTCTTCTCCTAAACACATCCCTTGGAACTCACCGCCATGTACAGATGAAGAAACTGAGGTGCAGAACGGTTCAGTGAATCTGATGTGGAACCATAGCTCCTGACCACACATTAGCTGCTGGGGAGCAGCTTTGGGCTCTTGTAAGCACCCTTATACTCTGGGTCTTGCTGATTCTCACCAGCGCGCACAGCACGCACCCTGCCCAGAGCCCAAGGGGCACAGGCAGGTCAGAAACCCAGGTCTGCCAGGCTCCAATGCCTGTCCTTGCAACCCGGTGCAGAAGCCCACAGATATCCACAAACACACCATGGCTTTATTACTTCTATAAATTTCCAAAAGCACATATCCTGGATCTGCAGCCAGGGCAGACACCAGAGGCGGCGAGGCAGGGGGCGGTGGGGTCCCTCCGTCCAGAGTGCGAGGGTGGCTGGAGGTGGCAGCGGCGACCGCAGGCTCACTTGAGGCGGTAGAGGACCTTGCGCTGCATGCGGTGTTGGATCTCACCCCGCCGCAGCATGAGCTGCAGGACCTTGTGGATGGCGTGCTCCGGGTATTTCTGTGGAACACGGGGCGGGGTGAGAGGCGTGCCCCCAGACACCCCACCGTTCAGGAGCCCAGGCACCCCCTGCTCATGGGACTTTCCAGCCTTCACAACCTACCACTTTGCATCCTAAATGGGCTCACTCGTCCTAGGCACCTACTACCTACCAAGCTTTGTTCTAAATCTTCACGTTCTTACTCATTCCACCCCTCAACATCCCTGAGCAGCTGGTACGTGATCACTTTACATTTTACAGGGGAGGAAACGAAGGCACAGAGAGGCTAAGTCACTTACTACTTGCTGCATGGACTGGAGCCCAGCAGGCTCCTCTGTCCACGGGATTTCCCAGCAAGAATACTGGAGTGGGTTGCCATTTCCTCCTCCAGGGGCTCTTCCCATCCCAGGGATTGAACCGAGGTCTCCTGAGTCTCCCTGCACTGGTAGGCGGATTCTTTACCACTCCAGACATCCCCAAACTCCTCTAACTCTTGGTCTGCTCACCTCTCGAATGGGTGGGGTACCACCTACCACATAAACTGCCCTAAGGATGAAGAGGAGATGACATACACGAAAGGGAGCTGAGCCCAGAAACTAGACTGTCCATGTGACTTCAAAGATGGTGACAAGTTCCCCACAGATTTTAGAAGGCCCTTCCACCATCTATGGGATCAAGAGCTCTGTCCCCAGCGGGCTGGAAGGCTCACCCTCTGGTTCTGCACCCCCAACCCCACAAAGGGCAGGGAAGGAGGGGAAGGGAGAGACAAAGGGCTGGGGGAGCCTGGGAGGTCCCAGCAGAACCTCAGACCCCGTCCTCGCCCTTTAATGCAACAAAGAAAGTCAAGAAAGGAGAGCGCTGGGGACAGGCCTGGTCCTAGAAAACAGCCACCCCTACCCCACCCCAAGCCTGTCTGCTGAGCGCAGGGCATGGTACAGGGTGGGTGGGAACCCGGCCCTGGAGGCCCACCTGCTTGGTGAAGTCCTGGATGATGCTGTGCTCAGACACCTGGGAGCCGATGGCAAAGCGGCGCTTGAGCTGCTTCTCGATGCGGCTCAGCAGCTCCTGGTCCTCCTGGCTGGTGAAGCCTTCCACCCCTGTGGGCGCGAGGAGGGAGGCGGGTCGGCAGGTGGGGACCTCAGTCTGCCCACAGCGGGGAAGAGCCAGCCAGTCCCCGGAGAGAACATGAGAGGAAGACAGAGAGGGAGCCTGGGGACAGCCAAGGCCTGAGCGAGACGATGGACAGAGGCCTGGAGTCAAGGACAGGGCAGGCATGAGCAGAAGGATGCTGCAGGCAGAGGTGGGAAGTTTCAGAGGTGGGAAACATGCCCACTTCATTCAAAATCTAGTCGTAGGGCCAGGGACATGGCCAGAGTGGGGGCCACATGGGGGCCAGGTCCCACAGGCTAGAGGGCACAGCCTAAGTTTTCCCGATTCTGGTGAGTGGAGCAGCCACTGGAGGGCTGTGAGGAGGGCCTCGAGCTGAGGACAGCACCTGGGCCCCAGGCGGCTAGACAAGTCAGGAAGACTTCCTGGAGGCGGCTACATCAGAATGGAAAGCTAGAGGGGACCCGCAGTGACTCAGGAGCACTGTCCTGGAGACCACATCAGTGAGGCATCCCAAGCAGCCCTGGCAAGCAGCTGCTGATTTCCGACAACTGCTGGAAGGGGGTCTCCTCTGTTGACCCAGGCCTGCAGACGCCTTGGTGTTTCAGCTACAGAGAGGGGCGAGGTGGGAGGGGAGAAGCCGCTGAGAGTTGAAATGAGTTCACGAGGCAAACTCTTATACAGCCTGCAAAGCCCAACTCTAATTACCCTGCCCCAAATCATACCCACCCTGTGCCCTCAAACATCCGAGGGAGCCCCCCATAACCAAATATCTCACGGGACAGGAAGCCCCTCCAGGGCAGAGATTGAGTCGTCATCACCAAGGGGAGGGCAGAGGCAATCAGCCCCCACCCACCTCCCCGGCTCCAGCCACACTGACCCTTGAACCTGTTGTCCCTGGGGTCTTGCCACTCAGCTCTTCCTCTACCCAGGGGTCCATCCCCACACTCCAGGGAGCCAGGTGTCCACTCATGCCCATCCCTGCTTCCTGCCACCTCCTGAGAGCCCATCTTGGGCCACCCGACGGGGACACAGCCCCACCCCTCTCCAACATGCCTGACCTGCTGGAGTTCTCCCCTCTGCACTCTCGGCTCCCTGAGTTTGGCATGTCTGCCTCTGGTGTGTTTCCCCAGGAGAAAGGGGGCCTTGCAAGGTGGGACTCAAGGGATCTGCTTGCTCCTGCCCTCCCGGCACCTGAAACAGCCTGGCAGACACTAAGCCCTGTCTGCTGGCGAGGGAACACATTCGTCCCAGGGGAGCCTGGCACGGAGCCAACGCTCTGGGAAGTCCGCTCAGAGGCTTAGCCTGAAGCAGGTGGCAGGACTGACGGCAGCCTGACCCACGCTGGACTCGGGGTCAGGAGACCTGCACTCTAGCTGGGAGAACGGCAACCAACCTTGGGCACTGTGAAGAGGCCTCTCTCAGTGTCAGTTTTCTCATCTCTAACAGGGGAAGGACTAAGCACCCAACCTGGCTTCTGGGGGCGGCTGTAAGTAAAACGGGGGAAGAGCGTCGGAAGCGCTCAAACGGTTACAACTCAACAAACAGGGCTGGTGAGTGCTGTTCTTAACCAATGATAAAACTGTGAGCCTTAATAATGGACTGGGCCTAAGAGGATTGTGCTCCAGGGTCTCCAGAGGCTGTTCTTCCCATCTTGGAAGAAAATGGCTGGTGGGGGTGGGGACGGGGGGTGCGGTGTGGCTTCTTCGCAGGAGGAAGCACAGAGACCTCAGCAAGTGCAGAGAAGCAACCAGCAGAGCAGGCATCCCGCATGAGCCCCACCCCGAGTCCACCGACCACCCGGCCTGTCTCCCCACACCTGCTCACCTGACAGGGTGCCAGACAAGGCGGCGTCCAGCGTGGACACCTGGAAGAGCCTCAGCGCCTCCTCCACGTCTGCCTCTGTGGCAAAGGGCTGCAGCTTCATCTTGCTGAGGGCCTCGGCGATGCGCACGATGGCCTCCAGCTGCCTGTGTGGGAGCAACGGGACGCCAGGGTGCACTCAGTCCATCGTCCCTCTTCTGTCCAGCCCCTTCACAGCGAAGGCTGCTGCTTGTCCCTGTGATCTATCTCTCTTAGTAATGGAACCCCAACTTCTATTCCAGCACATGGTACCCAGCTGCAAGACATTTCCCAGTCTTCATTGCATCCAGGTATGTCTGTGTGACTAAGATATAGCCAGTATGTTTTATGTCCAAACATTTTATGGGAACTTTAGGAAGTGTCCTTAAAAAAAAGGCACTTCTTTTCCTCCCTCTCCTGCCACCTGGAATGCAGGGGTAATGACTGGAGTTCCAGCAGCCACACTGGACAATGAGAATAAGGGTGAGCCTGAAGGAGCGCAAATTGCTGCTGATGACTGAAGAACCATCACATGATCCTAGACCACCTGCCCTCAAACATTTTCACCTAAGGTGGAAATAAATTCCCAATTCACTTAAGTGACTTTATTTGGACCTTCCATTATATAGAGCAAAACCCACTTCTATCTAATCAGTGCCGGAAGCAGGATTCAAATGAGGTAGGCTTAAGCTCTTAGTCACTCAATTGGATAAACTCACCACAGTGAAGAGAGGTAACAACTAAGACAACTGAGGCCCAGAAAAGGAAAGCAATCTCTCAGCTGTCACATGGTGGGCAGGAGGCAAGGACCAGGTCTCCTGACTCCCATCCCTGGACCTTCCCTCACCCTCAGGCTTCCCTAAAATGGGGAAAGCTAGACAGAATTCAGAAGAGAGGCTTCCAGATTTTCCCAACAGTAAGCAAAGCAAAAGATACATATAATTAGGGAGGCCACTGTTTTTACTCCTAAAGGAGTGGTCCCTGCCCAGCAGCCTGACCATGGCCGGCACCAGTGGTCAGCAGTGGGTCCCAGCCCCAGACTTGCAGGGCACACCACGCCCTGTAAGCTGAGGCTGTGCATCAGCCCACCCAGCCCGCTCACCGGACGGTGATGGGGATACTGGAGCGCCGGTCGCTGTCCCTCTCGTGCTGACGGGCCCCACTCCGCATGATGATATACCGATTCTTCAGCTTCTCTGCGGCCTCTGCTGATAGCCGGGGGCCACACTTCCTGCAGGACAGGGGTTGGGGAGAGCAGCTGCCATGAGAGAGGGAAGGAATCTTGGGGTACCCACCCTGGCCGGCCTCTGCTGGCTTGCAGACAGTTTCTGGGCCCACCAGATGGCAGGCTCACAGCAGTGCTTCCCCCCAACACATTCAGGGGTGAGATGCACAATGATACCCACGAGAGGCTACTGGTGACTGCTGTCCAGGGGCTGGAAGCATGCCAGACTAGGGGGTGAGGGGCGGGAAGGGTGGCAGCGGGGGACATTTGGTCAGATCCACCTGCACTCTATCCCCTCCACCCCACAGCCCCACCCCAAGCCAACTGACAGTCACTGGTTTAGGGGAACCTCAGATCACCTACTCCAGGGCTTCCCTGGTGGCTCAAACGGTAAAAAATCTGCCTGCAATGCAGGAGACCTGGGCTCGACCCCTGGGTTGGGAAGATCCCCTGGAGGAGGGCATGGCAACCCACTCCAGTATTCTTGCCTGGAGAATCCCATGGACAGAGGAACCTGGAGAGCTACTGTCCGTGGGGTCTCCGAGTTAGACATGACTGAGTGACCGAGCTCAGAGGAAGGGAGGAAACTCACCAAGGCCCCCTGGGACCTGGCATCAAGGGAGAACAAAAACTCAGGGCTCTCAGACTCACTCACAATGGCCCAAGACTCCAAGGGTGGGGCCGTGAAGAGCTCATAACCATGACGAAGACCCCGGGACCACTGGGCACTGCGTCACTGGGACAAAAGTGGTGAGGAGGCACCAACCCAGAGGCAGGACTTCACCTCCCATCAGAAAGGCGCTCCAAGATCCCTCCACCCCGGGTTTAGCTCCAATAAGAGACAGAGGAGGTGCGTGTCCAGAACCTTGGCACAGGAGCCAAAAGCACAGCCCGTGGAGCCAGGCACCTGGGTTCAAATCCTGGCTCCACTAGCTCCTGCCTGCAAACTTGGACAAGTTACTTAACCTTTCCTTGCCTCAGCTTCCCCATCTGTAAAATGGGATAACAATACGCCACCCTCACAGGTTTGGGGAGAGGGATAAAGTTCAATTATGTATATATAATAATCAGAGTTTCCTGGTGGTCTAATGGTTAGGATTCAGTGCTTTCACTATTAGGGCCCAGGTTCAATCCCTGGTCAAGGAACTGAGATCTTGCAAGCTGTGCAGCACTACCCAAGTTTTAAAAAATTAAAAAAAAATGTTCAGAATAACACCTGGCACAGAATAATCACTATATGTATGACTACCATCGCTGGCAGTCTGTGAGAACAATATTTAAGGCTGCATCTGCTGTTCACTGAGTGTTTATTTGGCACAGGGCCGTGCCAAGCGCTCATGCGTCATCTTGTGTGATTCTTAGAAAAACCTAAGGGTACAACCACCCCCAGGAAAGCGAGGCTCAGAGGTCAGCTGATTTGCCTAAGGCCACACAGTGGGGGCAGGTGTTACCAGAGACCATGTCCACAATGCCTCCCCATACATCAGAGTCAAGGGTGCCTTCAAGACCATCTAAACCCTCCACCCTCATTTTAGAAACGGGGAAGCCTGACGCCAAGAACCACGGAGTGGGTGACTGTAGGGGGAGGAAGAAGCAGAGCTAAACCCTAAGGGCTCATCTCAGGTATCCTGAAAGGGCTCTCCCCAACCAGGGAAGACTGGCAACCCCACGCCCGGGGGCCAGCGTGTGCGACTCACGCACGGCAGTAGGCGATGAACTTCTTCAGCTTGGCCAGGTCAATCTCGCCCTCCACGGCCTGGGCCTGTGTCAGTGCGCTCACATGCAGCGTGATGACGTGTTTGGCCAGCATCTGGGAGGCAGAGGGGACCCAGGGTCAGCCCACAGGCCTTCCCGAGCCAGGTCCCAACACAGAGCTGGAGCAGGCAGGGAGGGAGAGCTCCCAGGGCTAGAACCAGTGGAAAGGAGATGGCCCTTCTCTCCTTGGGGGCTGTCAGCTGGTAAAACAACATCCAGAGCTGCCAGGGCCCTCCCTGCTGCCCTGAGGCGGGGCGAGGCTGCCCCAGAACAAAACTCCACCCAGGGAGACCGAGGCAGAGGCAGACAACCCTGAGACCAGACCCAGCTGGGCCTTGTATCTCCAGGCTTGCCTGTAACACAAGCCCTTCTCTTGAGTTCCTCCAGAAAGACTAAACGGAACTGGGGTTCTAATACTTGCAATCAAAGGTCAACCCCCTTGTTCCACATACAAAGGAACGACGCCCAGGGAATGAAAGACCCCAAATCAAACCACATGTGGTCCACAGGAGAGGCAGGACCAGGGGCCCCCAGTGTAGTGTTTCTGGAGTCTGCAACCCACCTCCTTGGGGGCCCACTGACAGGCTGATCTGGTAGCCAGGACTCTGGACCCTAGAAGCCCCTAGCCTGCCCACCCTTTCCCCACCCGAGACCTGCAGGCCTGGGAGGAGCCCGGCGCCCTACGCACCACATCCCTCTCCTCATTATGCTCGTCCTTGACGATGAAGATCATGTCGAAGCGGGACAGGATGGTGGGCATGAAGTCGATGTTGTCCTCCCCCTTTGTCTCATCCCAGCGGCCAAACACCGAGTTGGCAGCAGCCAAGACGGAGCAGCGGGAGTTGAGGGTGGTGGTGATGCCAGCCTGAGAGGGAGTACGGGGGCAGCAGAGGAGAGAAATGAGAACTCGGGCTCACAGCCTTCTCAGGTCACGGACACACACACACACACACACACACACACACACGATTCCAGGGCCGGTCACGGACACACACACACACACACACACGGTCACGGACACACACACACACACACACACACACGATTCCAGGGCCGGTCACGGACACACACACACACACACACACACACGGTCACGGACACACACACACACACACACACACACACACACGGTCACGGACACACACACACACACACACACACACACACACACACACACACACACGATTCCAGGGCCACTGCTGCAGTCAACAGAGGCCTGGCACTCAGGACAGCCTGAGGGTGGGGCCAGGCCCCAGCCCTCCCAGCGCCCGGGGCATGGCCGGGCCAGGCAGCTCTGTGGCTGAGTGGGCCCCAGGGAGGGCGCTCACCTTGGCGATAGAGATGGTCTGCTGCTCCATGGCCTCGTGGATTGCCACACGGTCGTCCTCTCGCATCTGTGTGGAAGAGAGGAATGTCCACCAGCCCCAGGTGAGGGGGCTGGGGTGCAGCGGGAACAGGACACCCTACAGGAGCTACTGTTCCTAAGTCCCTGCTCCGTGCCAGCCAATGGCAGGAACCAGGTCACCTCTAGTCATGCAGATAACATGTGGGCTTGGCTCTCGTCTCCCCACTGTCTAGGCTCCGAGAGCTTTAGTTATGCCCCTATAGTGATGGGAGGTCTCTACGTCATCAAAGGGGGTTTCTGCCATTCACACCCCCAGCCCACGGCCACCAGGTGCCACCAGCACTGAGCCACGCCCTCGCCCTGCAGGGCTCACCTTGTCAAACTCATCAATACAGACGACGCCCCCGTCGGCCAGGACCATGGCCCCGCCCTCCATGATGAAGTTCCGGGTCGAGGGGTCCCTCATCACCGAGGCTGTCAGGCCAGCGGCGCTGCTGCCTTTCCCAGACGTGTACACCTGGGGGAGGGCCACGGGAGGGTCAGGGCCCAACACAGCCCCCAGGCTCTGACCCCGGTGAGTCAAGGGGCCCCCAGAGCTGGAGCCCGCCCAGGGTCACACATCACGGCGGGGTGCAGAGCACAATCTCAGCGTTCCTCCTCTGATGGGGGCCGCCAGCCCCAGCTGGCCTGGAGGTTCTCCCCAGGGCTGTTCACATCCATCACTCACCTGAGCCCGACTGTCTCATGAATCGGCCCCCAGGAGCTGGGCTCACTGAGCAGTAAACTGAGGCTGAGAGAAGTGACACCCTCCCAGTAAGGTGAACTCCGGACTCTCCGAAAAGCTTCCCCACCCTGAGTCCCATCATCTTTGTAGAGACCTGAGAACTACATGCTGCCAAGGGGCCTTTGAATTGTGGCAAGTCCAAAGCAAGGTGTGCTTAAGTGTATGAAATACACAGGAATTTCAAAGTTAGTGCTAAAAAGAATGCAAGGTATCTTCTTCAGGTTCTCTTACGTTAAACCACATGCTGAAATAATAACATTTTACACAGCTTAAACAGAATTAAGATTGTGTACTTGTAAGCTCAGTCATGTCCAACTCTTTTGCAAGCTCACAGACTATATACAGCCCACCAGAGTCCTCTGTGCATGGAATTTCCCAGTCAATACTGGAGTGGTTTGCAGTTTCCTTCTGCAGGGGATCTCTCCGACCCAGGAATAGAACCTGTGTCTCCTGCATTAGCAGAGCGATTCTTGACCACTGAGCCATCTGGGAAGCCCATCACCACTTCCTTTTGCTTTTCTAAGAGGCTACTAGGAAACGTACACTCCTCGAGGCTCACAGCTAGAGTCCACATGTCTCCACTGGGCAGCACTGGCAGAGGACACCTGGCCCACCCCGCGTCTACCCAGAGGCCACGCTTCCCCCCATGAGACCACGCGGCCATCCTCACCCCACTCCGATCCCCCAGATGTGCTGATCACCACACAGGGGACCCGGCTGACTGGACACTCTCTCCCCTGTGGCCCCTCCTGCAGCTTTATCCCTGTGGGGAAGCCAGGGCAGGCAGAGGTCATCCGGGACACTCACCCCAATGGGTGAGCACTTCTCCACGAACTTCAGCAGCTGGGACTTGGCCGTCCCGGGGTCCCCCAGCATCAACAGGTTGATGTCTCCTCGGCGAGTGAGGCCATCTGGGAGCCTGGGGAGACGGGCAGGAAGGCCAGGTGAGCAACAGGAGAATCCAGCGGGGGCTGGTTGGTCACAGCGGTCTGGCTATCACTCCCGCCCCACCATGTCATGAGCCCTGGAGTAGGTGGGAGGCGGGGGCTCTGGCCTGAGAGCCACATTTCTAGCCAGCTCTATCTCCTAGCCTCCTCTGTGGTAACCTGCCACACAGGGATGGGAGGGTCAAAGGAAATGACACCAAGAGCTGGGCTCGGGCACACACAGACAGCATCTGATAAACACCTGCCCCAGCTGGAGAGATGGGAGCTGCCAGCGCACCGCTGGCGATACCGTGGAGCAGACACCACGAGGGCAGGCTCCAGGCCAGGACATGTGCCTGTTAGCAGTCTCTTTAATGCTCTATGCCTCAGTTTCCTCATCTATGAAATGGGCTCAACCATAGCTTTCTCATAGGGCTAACTTGGGAACTGGGCTGCAAACAGATGAAAACATTCAGAAGACTGTCTGGCACATGGTAAGAATTCAGTAACTGGTAGCTGCCAGTAACATTAACACTCTATATCTCTACTGTTTCAGAATCTCAAAAGGACACATGATGTCCCCTGAGTGTTAGGCTTCCATCTGTCGTATTCATATGGACATCTGGGTACAAAAGGGTGGTGTCTCTTGCCTAAAATTGCACAGTAAGTAGTTATCAGAGATTTAATCCCCGGTTCTCCAGACTCCACGCCCAGAGCTCTCTCCACTGCATCTGCCAGGTCCCCCAAGTTGCCCCACCTACCCAGGGTCGGGGGGACTGCTCTGCAGAGAGGGCATGGATTGGCCCCCCGCCAGCTGACAGCAACCCTGGGAGGTGGGAAGGGTGCCTGAGAGTAGGAGGCGGGACTGAGGGTCCCAGGCAAATGGAAAGAGTATTCCCATCCTGCCCATCCGGCAGCTGCCCTGTTGTGGGCAAGTCACCCGTCCCCTCCCTGGACCTGGGAAGGCTTGGACCCCCACCTCTTTCGGGAGCCCCCGAAGAGCAGGCAGGCGATGGCCTTCTTCATGTCGGTGCCTCCGAAGATGGAGGGGGCAATGCTCTTGGAGATGAGCTCGTAGACGTTGGGGAGGGCGGCCAGCCGCCGGAACTCCTCCTCCTCCTGTGGGGTCATGGCGCCAGCAAAGGTGCGGCCTGGGCGGGCAGAGGGGACGTGGGTGCATGAGGGCCCACCCTCCCAGCCCCAGGCCTCCCAGCGGGCAAGGCCCTCAGAGCCGGGAAGCATGAGCATCAGTCTGAGCACAGACAGACCCCACCGCTCGCCTGAGGGCTGGGCCTGTGTGCTGCAGGCTCCAGTGAGCAAGGGGAGGACCTGGAAGGGAGGTGAGGAGTTAGAGGCCAGATCAGAGGGGCCCTCAGGATATCTTCTACCTTGCTGAGGGCAGTGACAGGTATCTTTGGTTAGGAAAGCACTGCTCTCCCTGGCTGCCGTGCAGAACAGAGTGTAGGGGTGGGGGTACAGACAGGGGGACTAGGAGACCCGGGGAGGGACAAGGGGAGTCGGCCCAAAGCCCACTCACCGGAGCCATCTGTGTCCACCTGGATGCCCAGGACCCGGATGTAGGCACTCCGGATGCCCACGCCCACTCTGTCGCGGCCCCTGTTGGAGGTCAGGCCAAACTTCTTGATGGAGTAGATGCCCATGATGGTGACCCTGTTCCCAGGGACGACCTTGTCACACAGGTACCTAAGAGGAAGGTGGGGAGGAAGGAGGAAGAAGGTGAGAGTCTGGTGGGGGCAGGAGCCCCTGGCTCCTACCATCCCGTCACACTCGCCGTTCACCTCAGCATCTCTACAGGAGGCTTCACGAGCTGATCTGGCTCTAGCCGCCGCCCTATCCCAGGGCTCTCACCCTCTCACCACGACCCAGCCCACGTTTGGACGGCATAGCTGCCCGGAGGAGGACAATCCTTGGTCATGGGCAGCGGCCTGACTGGTTAGGGTCAGAAGGCCCACCCTCAGCTCCTCAGGGTCCCCATCTCCACCTGGCCTGATGTCAGAAGCACTGCAAGGCTCCCCTCAGCCATCTCAGGGGAAGCCTTCCTCCTGATGCCCTCCCAGCCTCCCTGCAAGGGCCACTCCCAATTTTTGCCTCTTCACAGCTTCATAAAGCTCAGGCAAGTCATTTTGCACCTGGATTTTAATCTCCTCTTTAAAAAAAAAAAAATGCTGCAACAAGGAAGTCTCCAAGCCCCTCCAGCCAGAACCATGCTCCAATGCCGACTGGACAGGATGCTGGGGCATGTATTCGTACTCTGCCACTTACGAGCCGTGTGACCTCAAAGAAGTCACTGCACCTCTCTGACCCTACTGCTAAGTCACTTCAGTCGTGTCCGACTCTATGCAACCCCATAGATGGCAGCCAACCAGGTTCGCCCGTCCCTGGGATTCTCCAGGCAAGAACACTGGAGTGGGTTGCCATTTCCTTCTCCAATGCATGAAAGTGAAAAGTCAAAGTGAAGTCACTCAGTTGTGTCCGACTCTTAGCGACCCCATGGACCACAGCCTACCAGACTCCTCCGTCCATGGGATTTTCCAGGCAAGAGTACTGGAGTGGGGTGCCATTGCATTCTCCGTCTCTGACCCTGGAGGGCTTTAATAAAGTGATCTCACCTGCTGGGTTACTGTGGGATCAAGTAAGGTACCAGACCCAGAAGGGCGTTAGGCAAAGTAGAGTCCCATCCCTAAAGGACCCTTAGTGTCACTGTTAACATTCTGGGACTCCTCTCTTCCCAGATTCCACTTCTTCAGCTTTAAATCTAACCCCAGACTGCACAAATAATCTAACACCAGATACTTAATTTGTATGAAGGAACTGTAGTAAACACTTCACATGCATTTTCTACTTTAAACCTCCCAGCAGTGATGAGAGATTAAGGCCCGTCACTGTCCCCATTTTCCTGGTGAGGAGACTGAGGCTCAGTGAGCTCACATCACCTGCTCAGCAGTCTGACCTCTACACCTTCCACTGTCGCTGAGGCAGCTAACAACCTGTGGATCCCCTCGTCCAAAAGGCGATGCACAGACTACCTGCTTGAGGTATCACGGTGCGTGAGCCCAGGTGAAGAAGCCCTGTCCCTATCTCCACGCCATCCTCCCAGGTCCCTGGAAGGGGACCAGGCCAGCCTAGCACCCTCTCCCCACTTTCTGATTACCCAGCAACATCCAAGAAGACTCTTAACATAAAGCCCGGGGTGGGCGTCAGCCTGGGAAGAGGGTCCTCCCCACCCTTGGCCGACCAGCTGTGCCACCTCAGGCCTCCTGGTTCTAAGAGTGCCAGGGAGACTCTGAAGGAAGAATGCAGGCGGCAGAAGCCAGACCCCTCCACTCAGGGAGCTGGTCACACGTGAGACTGACCCGCTCCTGCAGAATAGTGGAGACGAGGGGAGGAAAAGCCTGGAGGAAGCACCAGGCACAGAGCAACTTTCCATAACCAGCCCTATTTCCTGCTCCCCACTGCACTCGGGGTCCACATGGCCCGACTTAGGGGCAGGAGGCATGGCCAGCCAGCCTGCTCACAGCCCTGACCCGGTGTGGGGGGCACAGCCAGGGGCCCGCTCACCGGTCACAGTAGAGCTGCATATGCCGGGGCATCTCCCCGTGCGGCACGGCGTCCGGCAGCTCCTGCAGCTTCAGGGTCTGGAAGTCCACGCACTTGCACTTGTCCGGCATGATGAAGTACGGGTCCAGTGGACACTTGGGGCGCCCAGCCTGATCCCTGTAAGGCGAGAGGAGAAAAGAGTCACCAGAGCTATCCCCAGAGCCCCAAAGCCCAGGGAACTCATCACGCAAGTCAGCAACAAGCCTGGCCAGTGGCAAGTTCAGGGTCTCCAGGACAAGCTCAGGGAAATCGCTAGAGGAGGGTGGCTCAGTAGGGGGAATACACGGGGTTAGGGCTGGGGAGGCCTGCTTGGAACCTGGCTCTCCCATTAAGCCGTGTTAGACAGCCACATGTCTGGCAGGCAGCCAGACTGGAATCTGGGGTTCAGTGGAAACACACATCTGCATGTCCTCTGCACTCAGGGTACTCAAAAACCCAGATCAAAAAGGAATTAAGTGTAGAAAAGAGAAGTGTGGCTAAGCCTGAGATTAGGAAGCAGAGGGGAACCAGGAGCCAGAAAGGGTGAGGGCCCTGAAGATCAGGGTCAGCAATCATGTTCTGAAAGAAGCCAGAGACACATATTTTCCGTCTGTGGGCCACGAGGCCACAGGCAACGCAGCCACAGGCCACATGTAAACCAAGGAGCCTGGCATGTTCCTGGGCCTCCGCTCCAGACCTGCCCCAGCGAGCCAGGGTTGAAGATTCCAGGTGGACTCCCCACCCCAGCCCCCTGCACAGGCTGCCTGGGTTCCCTGGAGGGACAGAACTCACCACCACAGAGGGGCAGGGGGACACCATCCTGTTCTCAACCCCAAGATCCAGGACGTCCACTTGGGCCTACGCCCACAGGGCACGCCGCGGCCCCGGCCCCTCCCGGCTGCAGGGCTTCCTCCTCATCCTTCACACCTCCGCTCAGACATCTGCCCGTCACCCCCCAGGGTGCCACAGGGCCCGCGAAGCCCACTCACGTGTTGCACTTCCGGGGCAGGGCGTAGCCCTCCAGGCCGGGGCGCATGGCGATGTTGGTAAGCGTGCCGTGGCAGCTGCGACACTGGATGGAGATGCGGGTGGCCTTGGCGCGGACCCCCGAGGCCGCGATCACGATGCCCGGGATCTTCACCAGGTGTGACATTGTGTCCGACTGCAACAGAGCCGCAGGGAGGGGGCTGGGTGAGGGGGGCCAGGGACCCCGAGATCACACGTCAAGAATCTCTTCTATTCTAATGTCTGCTCAAGGCATAAAGTGCCATGTCTGTCATTTACTTTAAAATCCTTTAGCAGAAAAGAGGAGAAAGGAAATAAGGCAAAATATTAACAGCTGTTGAACCCAGATGAGGCAGATGGGGTCATTACACTACTCTTGCTACTTTTTAAAATATATATATTTATTTATTTGGTAGTGCCTGGTCTTAATTGTGGCACTTAGTGTATATATACATATATATGTGTGTGTATATATATATATATTTAATTGCAGCATGTGGGATCTAGTTTCCTGATCAGGGATTGAAGCCCGGTCCCCTGCACTGGAAGCAGAGTCTTAGTCACTGGACCATCAGGGATGCCCCTCTCACTACTTTTGTGTGTGTGATATTTTTATAATAAAAAACAAAATAAAACAAGAAAAGTTCCTTTTATCATCATCTTTTCTTCCTATTTCCAGCAGGTGTTCTGGGACAGGCAGGTAGGCTATGGGTTCAAGCTGATGCTCCCTCTGAAGCCAGGGGGGTAGAGAGGGGAGAAGGAAGGAGGCTGACCCTCTCTGGTGACTGAGACCAGGGGCACACGTGCCCAGGGGACCCCAGAACTGCTGACACCCACCTCAGAGCTTGCTTCTGGAAAACACTCTACAGAGTGCAGGGATCTGAGCCCCCAGGATCCCAGGGTTGGAAAGGACTGGGGCTGCCTCAGCCCCAAGGCCACCCTGACGAGCGATCCTTCTAGAGAGGGCTCCTCCTCTGTCACAGAACGCCCACCCAAGCAGGCCAGTCACTGGTTTTCCAATGGGGCTGAGAAGAGGAAATCTGTTCAAGTGGGGCTGAGGTTTGCTTTTCTGAGGGAACAGCTGCCCCACAAAACAAGCCCAAATCCGCCTCCATGGACAGGCAGACATGATGCTCGGTTTCAAGCGCGAGCCCACCTGCACCTTCCCCCTCGCCCCCCCAGCCTGGTGCAGCGCAGAGACAAAGCTGGCACACGCCACAGCTTCGAGAGCCCGCAGCCCGGCCCTGCTCCTGTAACAGACGTGCCACGGTGCCAACCAAGGAAGGTCTGGTGGGGACCTGAACTGCGCAGCAGGACATGAGGGCTGCAGCAGAGGCCAGCGCGTGGCCTTTTGCTGGCACAAGCTGGGTCCAGAGCTCACCAGGCACAGGGGCGTGCATCCTTTCATCTGCTTCTCACAACCACCTTCTGACAGAAGAACCAACGTTCGACCCTCACGTCCTCCTCAGGAAACTCCCCTGGGTCCCACTCCTGCCCGCTTTATAAATTCTCCTTTCACTTGGCAGCCAGAGGAAGCTTTTAAAGATGGAATCAGCCCATCCTCCTACGTAGCCCTCAATCCGAACTCCTTTCCACAGCAGCTAAGGCCCTGGCCACCTGGCTCTCCACTCGCTCCCTCCGATCCTCTCCCCTGCCCTCACTCCCTGGGGTCCAGTCACGGCGGCTGCCATCTGCCCCTTGTCTGGCCCTTGGAACGGCTGCTGTCCCCACCCCAGTGCCTTTGCACCTGCTTCTCCTTGAGCCCGGAACACTCCTCCCTTGAGCTGTCACAGGGTCACACATCCCTCGGACTCGTGCCAACACCACTTCTTCAGAGACGCCTTCTCCAACCGCCACCCGGCCCCTCACGTTGATCCCGTTTTTTCTTCTTCATGGCTCATGTCCTGGGACCTGAAACCAGCTCAGTGCTCCTTGTCTGTTTCTCTCACTATAACCTCCACGGAACCAGGTACCTACCGTCTGTCTACAGTGAGAGTCAAACCCAGCATCCGGTGTGAGGCAGCTACTCAGAAAGTGTTTGCTGGGTGGCAGACTGGCCCTGCCCAGCTTTCCCGTGGCCCCATCACTCGCCAGTCACGCTGACCATCCTTCCCTCAGCCTGGTACACGCCCTGGCCCCTCACCTTGAAAGCTTTACACTAGCTCTGCCCTGCCCTCCTCTCCCCACCCCATGTGCCCTCCCAGCTGTTTGCACGCTGCTCGTTCTCACCCACAGGTCTCCACTCAGATGTCCCCTCTGGAAAGCAGCCTTCTCTATCTTTTCCAGAGGGGCCCTGTGCGTTCTCATCCCTTTCCAATTTCTCCCATTGCTCTCACAGTCACCTACAGTTATTGTGGTGATGTTAACCATTTATCCAGTCTCCCAGGGAAAGAAGCTTGTCCTTGAGTTCACTGCTGCTCCTCCAGGACCCAACTCATGTCCTGCCCACAGAAGGAGCTCAGCAAACATTTGTCCAAGGAGCTAATTTTTCAGAGGCAGAAACAGGCTCAGAAAGGTTGAGTGAGTTGCTCAGGGTCACACAGCTGGCACTCAGGTCTCTTTCCAAAACACCTCCACACACACAGCCACCACCGCCACCCTCCGAGGGGACCCACCTTCAGGCTACGGATGCTGGACGGGCTGGCGTCCGACTTGAGCATGACCTGGATGTCCTGGAGTACCTCGTCACCAGCAGGCCGCGGCCGGGTCACCTCGTCAGCCACCTCCTTGGCAGCTTCCTCCAGCTGGAGATAGGGAGGGGACAGGCTGTGAGTGACCAGAGTGGGGCCAGCTCTGGGGGTTCCGGGGCAACAGTCCTGGGGCAGGGGTCCCACTCACCAGCTGCAAGTGTTCGGCTGGCTGCTTGTACAAGTAGTCAGCCAGCTCCTCATCGAAGCTGGCCAGGTCCTCCATCTCCACCTCGATCCAGTACTCCCCCAGGTTATAATGCCGCTTGAGTTCATCCCTGGAGTAGGTGCAGGGACGGGCACAGAGAAGAGGAGGCAATACTGGCAGAGGCGCAGCCACACTCTGAGTCTGCCCACACCACTAGCTTCCCAAACACATCGAGCTCCAGGTGGATCAGCTATAACCCAGCAAACCATCTGCTCCCCCCTCCACAGAAGCATCTTCCAAAGCAAGCTCCATGGAAGCAGTCCAAGTCATCATCAAAGACCAATTCAAAGTTCACAGACGAGTCTGGGAGACTCTCACTGCAAACCAGTCCTTTCACTGGACTCCCTGGAGCCTTTAACCCTCTCTCAGATACTAACAAGGCACACAGCTAGAACCTGGGAATGGAAGGCAGCAGAGACCATGCCTGTCTTATCAACCACCAGACTCTTTTTAAGAGCATCCCGTGAGACTATTATCCCCAAAACACTTTTGGGGGCCACTGACCTCCTCAGCCTCATCCCTTTCTACCTTATGTCCAGAGCCACATAAACAGCCAGTCCTGCTCTGAGAGCCCCTTATTTTAACAGGCCACCCCATACTGCCCATGCATGCACCTCCTGCTATCATAAATGCCTTCCACACCAGATACTCCTCTCAGCTCTACATCACCTGAAGCCTCCCCTAACTCCTCTAGTACACTCCTCCTTTGAGGTAATCATCACCTTGTAATTTACTTGGGCATGCCTATGCCTCAGTCCCACTGATTCAAAAGCTCCTTGAGGACAAGTAGTATGAATCTTTTCATCTTTGTACCCTAGGGTTTGGCACACAGATGGTCAGTGTCAGCTGGTGCATGAATAAATCGAAGTAGGAGTGGCTATGCCCATTTTACTGATGAAGAAACTGAGGCTCAGAGAGACTGTCACTTGGAAGTCACTGAGCTAATAATGCATCAGGCCCAAGTTTGGACCTGCAAATCCATGCTGTCTGCATTTAAGGCCCTACAAGGATTTGGTGGGATGTCACCATTGAACAATGACTAGGAGCAGGGGCTTTGCCCAGCTCTTTCAGTGCTGCAGCTCACCACCTAGAACAGTGGCTGGCATGCAGCAGGTGCTCAGTCAATAGAAGTTGACTGACTGGAACGAATGAATGAGTGAGCAAGTAAGGTAAAGCATAACTACCATCTCCAGAGAACTGAAGATAACTCACTTTACAAAGTATTGCAGGCATAACATACAAAGACTAAAAGAAACAGATGAATAAAAGCAAATCCTGGGAAAAGAACCAAAGGGCCCAGGTGACTCACTCAAAAGTTAACTTCAGATATGAAATGTACAAAACCAAACGCCACGAGGATGCGGGGCCCCAGCGAGTGGAACATAGCACCGCTGGGACCGCATCCCCCCTCTTGTCCCGCTCCGGCACGCACCTGTACTTGAAAGTGAAGCCGGTACGGTCGGTGCCCACCCGGTACTGCCGCAGGAACTCCTTGAAGCGCCTCTGCAGCTGCGATTTGCGCGCCTGCCCCTCATCGGCCGCGTTGTCGCCCCCGAAGCTGTCACTGTAGAAAATGCCGGGGTCGTCGAAGCCCGACATGACTGCACCTGACGCGGAACAAGGAGATGGAGCAGACTGGAGGGCAGATGGGGGCGTGCGGCGTCCCCTGCGACACGCAGATCCTCGGCTCCAAGTGCGAGGCAGACTTGAGCCCGGTTCCGCCTCCCAGACCTCGACCCCAGCTCTCCCATGAGACACCCCTGCCCAGCCCTACTGCGCCCCAAATGCTGGCTCCGAGGGGCCCACTCCCCAGCTCCGCCAGCCTCACCTCTGCCTTCCCGCGCTCCCCGGAACCGCAGACACAAGAGCCCCCCACGGCCTCCTGCCGCGTTTCGCGGGAAAAACCAGATGCAGCGTTTGGACGCCGCGGCTGCTGCGCCCTCATTGGTTCGCCGAGACCCCGAGGCCAGCGATTGGGCCGCTCTGCGTCTGCGGGTCCCGCCTCCAAAGAAACTGCTGAAGGGGATTGGCTGCAGGGCGCAGGACGTCGGGATACCCTCCTTCCGGGCTCCATTTTGCTTGCGGGACAATTTGGCGCGAAACTGACCCGGAGGAAGCGGCGGGGCGGGGCGCAAAGATGGCGGAGGGGAGGGCTTTGTTGTGTACTCGTCTTAAGCCTTTTTCAGGAGGAAGTGACCTCTTTCCAACCACGGGCGGAAGAAGCTATAGGTCCCTGAGAAGTACTTGCTTCTTGAGGTGTGGTCACTTGTCGGGTGTGAGCCTGCTGTCCCCTAGCGTCTGGAGGGGGCGCTGCCCTCCTGCCCTCTCCGCTGTCACATCTAAACAAGTTGGGGATTAATCAGAAATAATCCACCTCTGGTCTCCTTAACCCCTCTAGGACTAAAGTCAGACTTGGGACTCCAGGGATGTTTTCTTAGGCCTAAATGGTGTTTTTGTGTTTTTGTTTTTTAAGTTGTAGAAGAGTTTTCATTATTTGGCAATGCTTAAAATTTGCGAAAATTCACGACCGGATTCCCACCCTAGGTTAGAAAAACGGGAAGATCCAGCAAAACTTGACGGATTCTCAAGCGGCAACAAGGACTGCATAATCTCCCCTCCCTTCTTTTCCATTCTCACTGGAAACAATAACTACAGGAACCATCTTTTTATTCTGTAGTCTACATTGATACTTTTACGGGCAGTGTTTAAAATATGAGTCTGTTTAAAGGTGTCAAAATTATACCAAATGAATCTGAACCTTCAGGGAGGTCCCTCTGCAAGGAGACAAAGCTTTAATTCATTTCAGTTAACAGCTCTTTAATCTTCCACCGTGTGAATAGAATACAGAATATTAAACCATTTTCCTGTTGGTAGAATTCAAAGTGGTTCTATCGCCCCTCCCTCTCTTCCTTCCTTTCTTTGTCACCGCAAACAATGAGTACTGGTATCCTTGTCACAGAAAATTGGAAACTGGGCCTGAGTGAAAACAGCCAAGTAAATATTTTGAATGCCTAGTCTTGGTATACATCATCACATAAACAGTGGCTTCTAGACCTAGTTGCTTTGCTATTTGGAATCTCCCAAGAAGCTTTTGGTAACTAGCCATTGCAGAGTTCTGCTCCAAGTCTCCAGAATCAGAGCCTCTCAGGTTGGGGGTCCATGATACCCAGGTATTCTGATGTCACCATCCATAGACTGGTGTTTGGAGGCCACTAGACCCTCCTACCAGCTGTGGGATGCAGGTGGTTTAGTTTGCCAGCGAGCAAATGGAGACGTGAAGTGACTTGACCAGGTTCCAGACTTACTTCACAGAGCCAGAACTAGGGACAGAGGTCTCCTGGATCCCAGTGTTCACGTTCGAGTCTCATTAAGGAAAAGCTTTGTCCTTTGCTTTGCTAAATACACTTTCAACCTGGGGCTTCCACTCTCCCAGGTTGGGGGACTACATTTTTACTTTCAGTGGCTTTTAAGACTTCGGGGCTTCCCTGGTGGCTCAGTCAGGAAAGAATTTGCCTGCAACATAGGAGACTGGAGTTCAATCCCTGGGTTGGGAAGATCCCATGGAGAAGGGAACGGCTACCCACTCCAGTATTGGAGAATTCCATGGACAGAGAAGCCCGGTGGGCTATAGTCCATGGGGGTTACAAAGAGTCAGACACTACTGAGCAACTAACACACTTTGAGGACTTCGGACAACGGAAAAGGCTTGGATCTAGAGCTGGCCAGACCTGGTTTAAATCCTTCCTGACCCTCTAGAAGTGGTAACTCCTCAGTTTTTCTGAGGATCAAATGAGATGACATCATGTGAGGTGACTCGCACAGTAGAGAATCACTTGGCAAGAATCACAGAACACTGATCTCCCTCGTTTCATTATTAAGAGTTCACATTGTGTGCTGTTGGCATTTTACATGCATCTCATTTGCTTCTCAAGACAGGTGAGCTGGGTCTCTGAATTGGTGTTAAAGGTGACAAAACTGAGCCCCAGAAGGGTTAATACCTAACCCCAAAGACAGTTACAGAAAGAAGAAAACCAGGGTTCTTACTCTAGTCCCTACAATTCACTGTACAAGACAGATCTTATTCCAGAATTTGCAGCTTTACAGTGAATCCCGTCCTTGGTAAAGCTGTCTTCCATCAAGCAGGGTTCACCCCAAAGACGTGGCCACTGACTGCTTCAAGGTCACCCCCACCACCCTCAGAACAGAGCACAACATCTCAAACTGGTTCCTGTGTCACCCGCACTTTCACCCCTTCTGCCCACCAGACTTTCAAGAAACATGTGAGGAAAAAAGGTCAGTTCCCCAAGGGTAACAGAGCCCAAGAAAAACACATCAAGTTACTATCAGGCCATTTAGTTTATTATTTCACATGAAAGTCAGCAATCAAGGCCACAGTCCTGTTAAACACTTCCCTCCCCACCCGCCACAACCCACCCCTACCCTGCTGTAAGAACAGAACAGCACACAACAGAATACCACAGTTCAGGCTGAGCCAGGAACACAAAGTGGCTCCAACAAAAACAAGACGGAAACATAAGACACAACATCTTTGAACATATACAAAAATTGCCATGGCCCATAGGGCAAGCGGTCACAGCAGGTCAAAAGGAAGACCTCAGACCCAAGGCTTTCGGAGGTTCACAATAGCTGTTGCTCTGGCTACATCTTCTGGGCTCTGCTGCAGGAACAGGAAGGGGAGAGTGCTGAGGGGCCAGGGAAGACCCCTTGTCCCACTCTGAAGTTCAGGTCACTGACTAGATGTACTTTGGGTTGGTGGAGATGTCTCAGGCTCCTTTTATCCAGAAGAGAGGGATGCAGGGAGACAGCAGGAGCCCTCATAGCTGCCCCCTGCCCCAAGCTCAAGGGAAGGAAGCCAGCCAAGAGGCTGCCCCTCTCCACGAACAGTTTTCATGGCCCCCAGGAGTCAGCACACTTGAATTCACATGGCGTAAAGCCCCACAGCGACCGTGGCCACCAGAAAGCTGAGTGTGAGGACCCATCGCAGGAGAGGTGCCTGGGAGAGGACGCTGGGCTGGGGCTTCCCCCTGGACGCCTTGGTGGGAGCCGAGTCTGAAAGAGAGGGAGATGATGTCAAGTCCAGGAGGATGGAGGCAGGGCCATTTGATGTCATAGAAAAACAAATCACAACCACCTCAGCAGGGTCTAGTAAAGTCCCCGCTAGATGCAAACCAGTAGCCCTCTAGCCACTACTTGGATACCTCCTAAGATAGGCAGCTTACTTCTCCAAGCTGTCTACTCTTCCATTTTCGGCCAGATTGTGAGAAGTACTCTCCAGGGATACCCAGGGGACCACAGTTTGAGAACTTATGTGTTAGGGCTGAGTCCCCTCATCCCCACCGTGTAATCTCATCAGGAATGGCCACATTCCAGTGTTCCCTGCAAAACCCCACCAACAGAGGGGTGCATGTAGTCCTGGCACATGTGAGCTAAGGTGGCACCAGGAGCAGAGGCCTGAGATGACCTGCCAAGCAGGTGGCCAAGCTTCACCACTCCCCTCCCTTGACTCCCAAAGCCATACTCTCACCCACAGGGAGGGAGGGGACATCTGTGGAGCACTCTGGTGCTCTGGAAGTTTCCCATATGTTCTCTCAGCACTGCCACCCCCTAGAGAGCTCTCTGAGAGGCCTGAGGGAGGGACTAAGCCGAGACAGGACCCTGCGTCCACAGTGGGGGGATGGATAGAAGCTGCCCTGGGCCCCAGCCCCAAGTCAGGGGATCTCTGCTTGGGAATCATTAACAGACCCCCAAGGGACCTAAATTGTGTGTGGGGGGGATGGGGGAAGGACTTGTCATGACTTCAGAGTATCCTGTGAGTACCTGAAAGTGACCTAGAACCAGCCCAAGCCCCCTGATTCTAGAACTGGGGAGACTGAGGCGCAGAAGGGTCATCCGGGTGAAGGTTGGCTCCACCTCCGACTTTCCATTTAAAGCATGGAGAAGACAGAGGAGTCGGAGACACCAGAGCCAGACGGTTGGGCCACGTGCCCTCCACACACACCCACTGGGAAGCCCTCACCTTGTGCCTTGCTGCCGGCTCGCCTGTGAAGCTCTGGTGCCTGCGAAGGATCATGGTCCTTGGCCTTCTGGGTCAGCAGCCCCTGCAACTCCTCAAATAGCTGCAAGAGAACAAAGTGCACGTCTCCATGAAAGGTGAGACCAGGCCTGCTGATGGGAGGTCTGAGGTTTGGTTGTGAAATAGCAGGACAGAACAGAATCACAGCAAAAATACTGAACATCCGGGTTAAGAGTCAAGACGTCACAAGTTCATTAACTTGCCTGCCGGCTCTTCCCCAAATGCTCCTCAATAACAGCCATTCTGAATGGCCACTCATGCCCGTATGCTGGGTCCCTTTGCAAATTACCATGTCTTGAGTGGTCCCCAAGTAGGCACTCAATGCTCTGTGGTACTCATTAGCTAGGGTTACAGAGCAGGTCATTGCCACTCTATAGATTCAGTGCCTGGGTGGTGGCTAAGCCAGAGGTCAAGCGGCAAGGGCCAGCCCTCCCATGGAGCTCTGGCTCCAAAGCACCTGTTCTTTCTACACCACCTTTCTGAAAGATACAGCTTTTCTCAGAAGACTGACCAGGTGTGCCGGGTATTTTTTAGCAGTATGCAAAGGATGCACATTGCTCAATAGCGAGTGCTATGACCAATCTCCTCTGGGGTCTCAAGCTGGGAATAAGGAGCCAGGAGAGCATAAACTAAGAGCCCAGTTCCCACAGGGCCTTCAGATAGGAGGAGAGCGACAGAATTCTACAACATCAGGGTTAGAAGGAATCTCACCCCCACTGGGAACACCCATCCTGGCTCTGCCTAAGAAGTCACCCTTCAAGGCAAAACCCATCTTCCCCTGGATTTGAGACACTTGTAGAAAGACAGATCATGCCTCCTGGCTGGGCTGAGAGGCCCAGATGGCGGAA
Organism: Bubalus bubalis; assembly: GCF_019923935.1. Taxonomy (NCBI): domain Eukaryota; kingdom Metazoa; phylum Chordata; class Mammalia; order Artiodactyla; family Bovidae; genus Bubalus; species Bubalus bubalis. The sequence continues at coordinate 46,545,493 of NC_059160.1, forward strand.
GCCAGGTCTGCGGCATCCGTGAACCCTGCAGTGCCAACCTGGCTACGTATGAGCACACAGCCAACTTGAATGTTGTCACAGGGAGTTGTCACAGAGTGCCACAACAGTGACGCTCACATCATACAATAACCGTAGCTAATGTTCAAGGGCTGACCCTGTGACATGCCTTGCTTTGGGGACTTGATTGATTTAAGCAGTCACTACAACTCCGTGAGCTAAGTGCTATTATATCCCCATTTTACAGATGGGGAAACTGAAGTACAAAGTGATTAAGAAAGGGATTTGCCTAAAATCACCCCGCCAGGTAAGTGACAGAACTGGAACCCTAGACCCCAAGCCTCTGCCCTTAAATATGACCCTTGACCCCCCTGCCCCCCACCCTGTGAGAAATGTCCCTGGAAGAGCAGCTTGGAGGCAGGGGTGGCCACGCAGCACAGCCCAGACCCTCACCTGGATGTTGAGCAGGAAGGCGGTCTTGGCCTCGTCCAGGACCCTCTGCCGGACCTCGGGGGTCATCTCCAGAGTGTTCATGCGGGAGCGGTACAGCTGCTTGAACTTGGTGGCACTGGCAATATTGGGGAAAGTGAAGAAGGCCAGGCCCTCCCCGGAGCTGGGCAGATTCAGAGCCTTTTGAGCAATCTTCTTGAGAACTTGGCCCCCAGACAGGTCTCCCAGGTAGCGGGTGTAGGCATGGGCCACCAGCAGTTCGGGCTCGGTGCGCCCCACCTCCTGGAGTCGCTGAACATAGCGCTTGGTGGCCTGCGTGTAGGGGATGGCCTCCTGCCAACGGGGCCCGTACCAGAAGGCCATGTCCTGCTCCAGGGCGGCCTGGCGGTGCAGCTCCTCTGGGAAGTAGAGGGGAGTATAGACGGGGTTCTCCTTGTTGCGTTCGATCTCCTCCTCCAGGGCCACATAAATGTGGTACAAAGACGCCATCACCAGCTGAAACCAGAGCAAGCACGTCATTATCAGAGCATTCAGCCCCTTCGCACTATTGCCTTCAGAGTCATCCTTGTCACCTCCCCAGGCTGGGCTCCCACCTCCTGCCAGCCCCTCTAACCCTCCCCATGTGGCAGCCAGAGAAAGTGTCACAGGAGAAAATTTTCATTGTGTACTGTCTGAGCCTAGAAACCTTTTTATCACACTGGAAAAAATACGAATCCTCATTTCATCCTTGGAAAAATCTAACAAAGGAATGGCTATGCCCATTTTACAGGAAAGACACTAAGGCTCAGAGAGGGTATGAGACACAGAAGTCACAAAGCTAGTAAGAAACAGAAATGGAGCCAAGCACAGGCATGGCTTTCTGGAGGAAGTAACTGAATGAAAGTGCTTACAGGAGACGCCAGGCACCTCTTCCTGGCTTTTGACCTCTGGGGATCCATCTGCAGGGCACAGCTCTCCCCAGAAGACCCCTCTGAACCCCATCACCTCTGAAAGCTGGCTGGGGGACAGCCCAGTGCCCCTTGGCTCGGGTAACTCCCATTACACATTAATTTGAGTTTGAAAGAGGACAAAGTTTAGATGTTCCGGCTGAGGTTTTCAGGTGATTTCTGAGCCTTTAATCATTCATGGGAGCACTGTCTCTCACCAGGGCAGAAACCCAAGCAGCCTGGTACAGAGCAGCCTGGGTTTTCAACTGTGACCGACCTGGCCCTAACTCTGCTCAGCCAGTCCTCAGCTGGATGACGGTGGATAAAACCACTCTCCCTCTCTAGGCAATCTGGGGCCTGAGTGACTCTGCACTAGACAAGCCTTGGTTCCCTTCCTTGCAAAGAAGGGTAATCTGACCACAGACTGATGGGGCAGGTGTGCAGCTCAGGGAGGATGGCAGAGGTAAAGCGCTAGGCGCGACCTGGTAGCCAGCACTGAAGCTGGACCGTGGTGATAAAAAACGCTACCTCCATCAGCACAATCTGAGCGAGCACTGGGTCCTCTCCTGGATCTTTGTGCTGACTCTGAACTCAGGGGCCAAGAAGGAAGCTCCAAAGCATACAGTGGCTGGGTATGGGGTACTCCAGCGGCCACCTCCCCACTCCCATTACAGCAACTGTACATCAGCTTTTTCAGGGGGGTGGGGGCAGAATGAAGGAGTAAGGGCTAAACTCACACCCACAGGACACAGCCCAGGGCTGTGAGCCCCTTAGGGCTGCATGTTAAATTGCCCTTCACTGAAGCACCTCTCCTGCTGGAAGTAGGGGGCATCTCCCAATAGCCAAAGGCAGGATGTCAGGAGTGGGGAGCCACAGCTCCCCATCCCCACTGTTCAACCCAAACAAGCCTCTCCTGACACCCAGCACCTGCCGGGTTCTCTTGTCACATGCTTTCCTTCTACGTGCATGAATTTCACAACTGTGCTGAGTAATAGCAAAAATTCATGCCTCAAATACAATGGGCACTTAAGGAAATCATGCTAGGTATTCCCCTTGGTCCAGTGGTTAGGACTCTGTGCTTCCACTGCTGGGAGCATGGGTTCACTCCTTGGTTGGAAAACGAAGAGCCCACATGCTGTGCAGTGTGGTCCAAAAAAAAGAAAACCCTGCTGTTGAAAAGTCTCATTTCACAGGTGAGGAAAAGGTACCTTGGGGAGATTAGATGGTGCCCATAGTCTTACTATTAGGGAATGGAAGTACTCAAGCTCGAACCCATACTCCCCCTCTTACCTTCAGAGGCAGATAAGATAACCAGCCTTGGCTCGATTTTGGCCTCTCCCATTTTCTTACAGGCTGTGTGACCTTCTGTTAGTTACTTAACCTCTCTGAGCCTTCCCTTCCTCATCTTCCTTATCAAAGCTGAAGCACTAATTAAAATTAAGTCAGTAAAATTCCAAGCAGGCACTAGGTGGTCACTTAAAGAGTACCACTGCCCCAGCCCCTCCACAATACCACATTGCAGGCTGTGAAATCTGCTGTGTGACCCTGGGTAAGTCATTTCCACTCTGAGCCTCAGTGTCATGACCTGTAAAATGACTCCCTTGAACATGCTCATCGGGTCCCTCTGCATCCCAAGCAGCCATCCCCACTAACACCACTGCTCTGCGCTTTGGGTGCACTCCCACCCAAAGTACCCCTGCCAAGGCTGGTACCTCCAGTCCACATACCTTAAAACCTTCTTGGGTCAGCTCACCCTTCTGAAAGTTCTTCATGAACTCTGCATTCTCCGCCTGGGTGTGAACCTCCTTGGTGGCCTCCTTCAGGGCCTCTGACAAATCCTGGGGCATGCTGCAGAGAGAAGGTACAGAGGTGAACAAGGGAGTTGAGGACAGGGCTCTGGGCACAGTCTCTTCCAGCGTGAGCTTCTGAGGGGTACCCCTGCCTGTGTGCAGGACTTAAAAAAGAGATTTCCACTTTTATCAGGCTTCTCTGCGGAAACCCAGGTTCCCATCTAATACACAGCCACTTTCCCAACTACCTTTAAGATGCAACCCCAGCCACACTTTTCAGTTATTAAAACACTGTAACATGGGTCCCGCAAACCAACAGGAAAGGTCTGGCCAATTATTCTCAATAGAGAAGAGAAGGGAGCAGCATCGGTGGGCAGGGTGAACACTCAATTCACCTGCAATTGCTTCCACTGGCTTTTAGACCCAAGATTTAATTCATTAACTTTGTTGAGGTTTCAGATACAGATCTCATGATCCCTTGTAATATTCTGCTTGCGGCTAAGTAATGAAAAAGCTCAAGTAAAACTCAGCTTTACTCAAAGAAACAGTCCCTTTTGGGGAGTATTTCTGCCTCTGCATCCACCTCCCCACACGAGTGTCATTTCTCCTTTCTGGCCAGCACTCCTTCAGGAACATCACCCCCTGTTCTGTACATGCTGGTCAAATTCTTGGAAGATGGGAGGGGCCAGACTCAGAGGTGGACAAACCCAGGGCCAAATTCCAGCTAGTCAGGAGACCTTGGCTTGCTTGCTGTGCCTCCTCTACTATGCCACTCTCATACTGCAAGCGCGGGCTCAGTAGCCGGGGTGATGTGCTCCTTAATTCGACAGCTAGCCAGAGGTGGATGCGGCCAAGAGGAGTCCCCAGTAAGAAAGCCAGGCTTTGTCACCCAGGCTCAAACAGTCGCGGGGATACCGGATTAAGCAGACCGCTACCTCCAAGCACTCGCACTCGCACAAAACCAAAACCAAAGTCGGTCCCAAGACAACACTCCCATCGGGTCATCCACAGGGAGCCAGGCATGTCAATCACCTTTCATCTCTCCAGTTGCCCCACCAAGCGGGATTGGCACCCAGCTCCTCCTAACACCAAAGCCCCAAGTGACCGTCGCCCGTTCAGCGAGGTCGCTTTCTGCTTCCCGGCTCGGTCTCGGGAGCTCTGCGGGAAGAGGGAGCTGCCCTGCCCGGGAGAGGCCGGTCCCCCTCCCCGCACTTGCCTGCTGTCGGGCTGCGGGCGCTCCATCCTGCGGCTGCGTAGGTGTGGGGTCGATGCTGGCTCCGAGAACTCTGGCTGAGAGAACTCCGGCTCCGAGAACTCCGGCTCCGACGTCCCAGAACTGGATCGAGGAGGTGGGAGGGCTACGGTGCCGAGTCCCAGCTTCGCCGTCTATTTATCGCCGGGGCGAGTCACGTGGCCGCCGCCCGCCGGCCTTTCCCCACTTTGAGGCCCGAAGTTGCAACACCCGCGGGAGCCGCCGCCCCGCCCGCCCGCCCCTGGGGGCGGAGGAGGAGCGGTCATATGACCCTTGGAAAACAATCTATTTAAAACAAGACGTAAAAAAAAAACTTCTGGAAATCGGTGCAGCAGTGTGATTTTGCCCCTTTCAGAGCCTCCAGCCCAGAAATGGTACTTGAATACCCCAGGAATCTGAATGGTTCCAGAGAGCTGGGAGGCAGGGCTTCTTAGAGCAGGAGGCTGCAGGGCAATGTCAAGGACTCACCGTCCCCAGACCCTGTCTGCAGTCCCCCGCACCAGCCTGCTCCCTAATTATCACCTCCTTCTGGGACCCTCAGCTGGCAGCCTGAGGGTCTTCCTCATGTTCCTTTTGGCCATTTTTTCTTTCTTGAGCACCTACTAAGTGCTAAAGACGGTACTGTTTTCATGGTTCATCCCTACAGTTACCCTATGAGGTAGATCTCTACCATTTTACAGACAGAGAAAATGAGGCTAAGGGGTGGGTGGGGGCAGGGATTAAGTGACATGACCAAGGATACACATAAAGCAGGAAAACGGGACCCAAACTTCAAGTCTCTGCCTGTCTCCTTCAGGCCCTCTTAGCACTTCGTTCCCAGCTGGACAATGATGTTGGTCATCCAGACCACCTCCCTGCTCACCTTCGTAGGGGCTCATTGAGTCTGAGTTATCTCATCCTCATGACTCAAATGATAAAGAATCCGCCTGCAATGTGGGAGACCTGGGTTCAATCTCTGGGTTGGGAAGATTGCCATGGCAACTCACTCTAGTATTCTTGTCTGGAGAATCCCCATGGACAGAGGAGCCTGGCGGCCTACAGTCCATGGGGTTGCAAAGAATCAGACATGACTGAGTGACTAAGCGCACATGTGGTACCCACCCGGGCCTGGAACAGAGCTGGTCCTGTGATCCACTATGGAATTGATACGGCATGAGATTGATCACTTAGGATCAGGGGAAGCAGGTCACTGGGCAAGCCCAGATGACAATGCAAATGACAATACCAAAGTCTCTTCCCAAAGTTGCAATTCTGGATTCTAGATTAACAAAACAAAGTTTAACTTTGACTCGGGACAAGGATGTTGTTTGGAAAAGAGGTAGCAAGTGCTCCACTTCTGAAAGAATGTGAGTACAAGCTTGAGGACGGCCAGCCCAGCCATCAAGCACAGAGTCTTGGATTGGGGGACTACAGCGGCTGAGGCGGTCCTTCCTGGGGGTAAGTAGAAGTCTCTGATGCTTGCAGACAGTCTGGAAGAACCAAGCAGGTACTGGAGGTCAGTGTGTCCATCTGACCCAAGATCAGAGCTCTGGCCCATGATCCATCCTCTTCCAGGATCACTGACCTGAACTTCAGCCACCAAATCAATCTAGAGACATGGGGGCTGCTCAGTCTTCTAGAGAGGGGGGCTATGCCAAAGAATCTAGCTCTTGGTATAAATTATATATCGACCTTCTGCTTCAATGAACAATGATAACAATACTAATAGCTAATATTCATTGAGCCCTTCCTGTGCGTCAGATACTATACTAAACACATGTATTAACAGATTGCTACTGCTACTGCTAAGTCGCTTCAGTCGTGTCTGACTCTGTGTGACCCCATAGACAGCCGCCCACCAGGCTCCCCCATCCCTGGGATTCTCCAGGCAAGAACACTGGAGTGGGTTGCCATTTCCTTCTCCAATGAATGAAAGTGAAAAGTGAAATTGAAGTCACTCAGTCATATCCGACTCTTAGCAACCCCATGGACTGCAGCCTATCAGGCTCCTCCATCCATGGGATTTTCCAGGCAAGAGTACTGGAGTGGGGTGCCATTGCCTTCTCCATTAACAGATTAAATCCTTGTAATAACTCCATAAGGCTGTTACTATTATTGTCCCCATCTTACAAATGAGGAAACTGTGGCAGAGAGGTGAAGATAAGGATTGAATCCAGGCAGTCTAACACAAAGATTTCAAAAGTTCAAGGTAGGGTGTCATGTCTCAGAATCCAGTAGAAGGCGAGACAAGCCAAAAAACAAACCATGGTTTTTCCCGCTAGAGCCCAGAAGTCACCTCCATGGTTGTCCTTGAAAGGCTCATTCTACAGAGGATGGCAGTTACCGCCCCGGTTCACAAGATTCACAGAGGTAAGGACTAGAACTGGAGCTGCTAGCAGATTTCAAAAAAGAGTTGCCAGGAACTTTCTAGAAAGAAGGATTATTAGAAACAGATATCTCCATTAGAATGTAAGCTCCAGGATGACAGGGGTTTTGTTTTGTGAATCTCCAGAGTCTGGAACTGTGCCTGGTAAGTAGCAGACAATCAACATTGAATAAATGAATATATGCCACAAGATCTCTTTCTGGTAAACATGATCATACAGCTAGGTTGCCAGAAAGAGTTGGAATCAAGCTACAAGTTTAGATCTTAGTCCGACTTTACTGATCACTTACTGTGTACAGAACCCTTATGTGCAAGACTGCATTTAATCCTGGCAAAAGCCCTGTGATTTTCATCTCTGTTTTGTCCACGTAAATACTAAGGTACAAAGTGGTAAAGTCGTTTTCCCAAGTCACATAGCTAGTAATAGCCAAGCCAGGATTCAAAGCACAGCACTTGGAAGCCAGAATCCATACTTCTGACCCCCATATCACATGCCCTTTTATGGGAGGCCAGTCTATCCTCCAAGAGTTTACAGGATAAGAGTGGGAAAGTCTGAATGCTTGCCGTCAGCCTGTCCATTCAGAAAGCCCAGAAGGTAAAGCTCATATGATCTGCCATTCTCATACTTAACATGGGGGAGCAGAGGATCCAAGAGGAGAGTGACTTCTCCAGGCTGTGCCCCACACAGAGCCTTCAGTGGCCCAGGGGTCCTGGCTCCAAGTCCAGGCTCACTCCTCACTACAGCTTCTTCCGTGGGAGCCCCTGACTTAGCCAGAACAGACCCCCCCCGCCACCCCGCCAACACTCACACACAAACACACACAGACAACCCCAGGGCGGAGGGGGCTGGATAGGGCTGATCTGGTATCTTCTGTCCCACTGTTGAGCCTGTGGCCTTTCCCCATGCTGATTCAGCTTCCTGACTTCCTCTTCTCTGTTCTCAAACAACTGGAATGATTTAAATGCTATTTCTCCTCCTGTGGTAGGCTAAATAATGCCCCCCACCATGTCTACATCCTAATCCCCAGAACATCTGAATATGTTCCTTATTTTACATGGCAAAAAGGATTTTGCAGATGGGATTAAGTTAAGCATCTTGAAATGAGAGGATTATCCTAATATGATCAGAAAAGTCCTTATAAGAGGGAGGCTGGGAGGTTACAGATACAGAAGGTGATGTGATGAGGGAAGCAGGACAGAGATATTGGAAGATGCTGTGCTGCTAACTTTGAAGATGGAATTAGGGGCCACGAGCCGAGGAAAGCTGGTACCCTCCAAAAGCTGGAAAAGTTGAGGAAGTAGATTCTCCCCTAGAATTCCAAAAGGGATGCAACCCTGCCCACCCATTTCAGGACTTCTGACCTCAGGAACTCCAGAGAATAAATCTGTGTTGTTTCAAACCACTGTGTTTGTGATATTTGCCACGACAGCTTCGGGAAGCAGGACGGAGTGGACAGAGAGATCCTTCCTGCCATCTCCCTGCGTGATGCCTAGCATTCCACCATTAAAGTGTTGTTGCTGTTCTTTAGTCACTAAGCCATGTCCAACTCTTTGTGACCCCATGGACTGGAGCCCACCAGGCTCCTCTGTCCATGGGATTTCCCAGGCAAGAATACTGAAGTGGGTTGCCATTTCCTCATCTCGGGGATCTTCCCGACCCAGAGATCGAACCTGCGTCTCCTGCACTTCAAGCAGATTTTTTTTACCACTGAACTGCTTGGGAGTTCCCTGCCCCCCAAATAAAGCTTAATTCCATCAGAGAACCCACCACCCTCTCTCTGGATTCCCTTGCAGAGTCAAATACTTGAGCAGCTGAAATGGGCCAGTTTTATTATGTGTGGAGCTGGAGGTACAAAGCTGAAGAGGCTAGAAGCCCACTTTGACAGAACATGGGTGCTCAGTGTCCTCATGAAGTCTGGGCCCAGGGAAATTATCCATAAAGGGGGTAGGGAGCAGCAAAGCCATATGTAGATGGAAATGGGAAAGAAACACTGGAGTTTGCTCTGAGCCAAGCTTTCTCCCAAGCAGGGTCCCATTTCATCCTCCCCATACCCAGGAGGTAAGCATTTATCTGTGGTAAGCAGAATCATGGACCCTCAAAGATGTCCTTGCCTAATCCTTACAACCTGTGAATATGTTCTGTTATCATTGAATAGGGTCATTACCCTTTGCAGGAGGCCAGTTGTAAATGTCTAACCTGAAGCCTATCTCCTCCTCAATCACCCTTTGCACATGTAATTAAGGTCACAGATCTCAAAGTAGGGAAATCACTGCAGAGTCTCTGGAAGGCCCCAGTCTAGATGGGCCCAGTCTAGCCACATAAACCCTTGCAAGCACAGAACTTTCCCTGGCTGGAGATGTCAGAGAGATGTAAAGTATGGGAAGCAATCAGTGATTGTGATGCTAAGTCAGTCAGGTCAAGGTGGGCTCCACAGGCTGGGAGGTGTGGGAGGATCATTGTTTGGGGCCACAGGAAAAAGTCAGAGTTGAGACCCCAGGTGGCCCAGACCTGGCAGGGACAGGCAGCAGCCTGGAGGTCAGCGTGGCTGCAGCAGAGAACGGGAGGGGCAGGTGGAAGATGGGAGCAGGAGAGACATGTAGCCTGTGAGGCCTGCAGGCTATTGGTAGGACCTTTGTAAGTAGGGGAGACCCAAGGGCTGGGAAGGGAGGAGTGCTGGGGTCTCACTGGGTTTTCCTGGGATCAATCACTGGCTGCTCTGGGTGACACAGGACATTGGCAGAAGGTAACTGACCACACAAATCAAAGGAGAGATGATGCTGGCTTGCAAAGAACAGAGAGGTAAGTGGCCTAGGGCATGCATATTGTAAAGGCAGAGCTTTACATGTTAGGATTAGAATAGGAAGTGGGATGTGAGTAAGAGGAGCTGTCAAGGATTAACTCCAAAGTTTGAGTTCAACCAGCTGGGAAGATGGAATGATCAGTTGGCTGTGATGGGAGACCTTCAGCAGCTCAACCTTGGCCACATCCCTTTTGAGATGTATGGGACAGGGCTTTGCAAACGCGGTGCAAAAACTTGAGTGAAATGGGAAGCGTCTACCCTTTTCTAGAAGTTTCACTTCCTCCTGCCAGCAGGGAAGACCGCCCTTACCTAAGCATCCAGCTGGAGGCTGAGGAAGCAGCTGGGGTGACTCAGCAAAATCTGCCTTTCCTGTCTCCGCCAGTCCCCCTCCCAACCATGACACAGCAGAAACGGCACGAGGGGAACGTGGAAACCGAGACTCAGCTTTCCGAAGGCGCCACCCCTCCGCCCGCCTGGAAAACGGAAGCGGTATGGGCAGCAGGGAGGGGCCAGGGCTTCGGCTCCTCAGGCACGAAAGTGAAAAACCGAGGCGAGGCCTCCGCGGAGGCTGGGGGAACACAGGGTTGGGGGTGAGAAATCTTTAGCTTCAGCTGGACCGGTTTTCCAGGAGAATCAGTGGACTCTCGCCTGGGTGTCCTCAAGCAGGGGTAGCCAGACCGCATCCATGCTCCGCACGGATCCAAGAGAACAAGCAAGTCCTTAACCCAGGGAGTGTAGGGGGATGGGGTGGAACGGGGAATGCCATGGTGGTGTGCAGGCTACATGGAGCCCAGCCTTGGTCTCCGCAAGGTAGACGAGCCCCAAATCATGAAAACCATCCTCAGTCTGGACTGCAAAACACTGAATCTTTCTAGGTTGCAAGAGGCCTGATAAACAAGATTGACACCCCAGAGACAGAATGGGAGAAAAACGTTTGGACTTCTTGTAACAGACAAAAGATGAACATGGCTAATAAAAGGGCTCCTTATAGAAATGTATAACTGAATCACTTTGCTGTCCACTTGAAACTGACACAACACTGTAAGGTAACTGTACCTTAATATCAATAAAAACAAAGCAGAAAAGGAGGGGGGAGGGAGAGCTCCCAGAAGCAGGAAGACAGTCACCAGGAAATGTTAGCATTTAATAGGAGTTGATTATCATTTCCCTTCTGGGAGAACTGGGTACCCCATGAAAGAGCAGGAGAAGAGGGCCTGCCCTGGCGCAAGATGAAACCACGTGTTTATTCCTTATCTCTTCTTCTCCTCTTCCTGCTCCTGATTTGGCTGATAAGGCAACTGAGGTGCTGGCAGCACTTCCCTGGTTAACACTCGTGATTAGCTCCACGTAGCCCTTGGGATAAAGTGCAAGCCTTTCAGTCTAGCCCTCTGCCCTCAGCCCAGGCCACGTCTCCAGTAGGAGGGATCCCACCCCTCTCGTTCCCTTACACCCTGTGTGCTAGTTTCAGGGATACCTGACTACTCCTGAACTACAGAAGCTCCCATCCCTCTGGGCCTTTGCTCAAGTGGTCCCTCTTGCCTAGAATATTCTCTCTGGTGCTTTTGCTTGGCTACTCACCTTTCAAGACTCAGCCCAGAAATAGACCTCCAAGAAAGAGGTAAACCTATAAAGCATATAGAATAAAGCATAAAGGAAAAACGTACTGACCTTAGACTTGGCAAAGATTTCTCCAATACAACCAAAAGAAAAGAGCAGAAAATATTTTTAAAAAAACCAATAGGACTTCATTAAAATTTAAAACTTTTGCTTTTTAAAAGACACTGTGACTGGGACTTGCCTGGTGTTAGAGTGGCTAAGACTCTGTTCACACCGAGTGTAGGGGGCTGGGGTTCCATCCCTGGTGAGGAACTAGACCCTGCCTGCCACAACTAAGACCCAGCGCAGCCAAATAAAGAAATAAATACTAAAAAAAAAAAAAAAAAAAAAAGATACTGTGATGCAAAAAAGAAAGAGGTGTCTTTTAATAGACACCTATTCTATTTAATAAAATAGAAGAAAATATTTGCAAAAATACATTCAACAAAGGACTTGTCTATAGAATATGTAAAGAATCAATATGATTCAATAACAAGGCAAATAAGTGAATCTTTTAAATGGGTAGAAAGTTTCAGCAAATAATTCACCGGAGAAAATAGATGGATGCTGACTAAGCACATGAAAAGACATTGAAGTTCATAGGTCATTTTGTTGTTGTTGTCCAGTTGCCAAGTCATGTCCAACTCTTCTTAGCCCCCCAGATAGCAGCACAACAGGCTTCCCTGTCCCTCACCACTTCCCGGAGTTTGCCCAAGTTCATGTGCATTGAATTGATGATGCCAACCATCTCATCCTCTGTCGCCTTCTTCTCCTCCTGCCCTCAATCTTTCCCAGCATCAGGGTCTTTTCCAGTAAGTTGGCTCTTCACATCAGGTGGCCAAAGTATTGGAGCTTCAGCTTCAGCATCAGTTCTTCCAATGAGTATTTAGGGTTGATTTTCTTTAGGATTGACTAGTTTGATCACCTTGCAGTCCTAGGGAGTCTCAGGAGTCTTCTCCAGCATCTCAGGTCATTAGGGAAACGCAAGTTAAAACCGGTATGACATACCACTATAAACCTATTCGAATGGCTAAAATTAAGGGCTGACTCTTCCTGCTATTGAAAATGCAGACAAAGGAGAACGTTTACTGCTGGTGGGAACATGAAATGGTACTTGCCAGAGGCCAAAGGCCAGAGTGTGCCCCACCACACTCTGGTATAAGGGTTATGCTACTTTGGTATAAGGGTTATTTTGAGCTGAAGACAACTGAGAAACAACAAATGTCAGAAAACCACTTCTCTGCTTTCCCCCTGATTTGTCTGAAAGCAGGCTTAGACAACTCTAGACTCTTAGCCTAGGGATGGCATGCAAAAGAACTGGCATAACAAACCTTTCCAAATTAACCCTTATCTTCCACGAGTTTCCCCCATATGCTTACCCTCCTACTGCCCCCAAAGCCTAAACTCTTTTTTCTCTATCTTGTCACCTCTCTACACCCTTATTCTGTTAAGATGCTACATAAGCCTCAGTTCTAAGGATCTTTTGACTAATTCAGCACAGTGTTTCTCCCACATAAAGGAACCCTCTGCGTTTTAACACAGTCTGCTTCTCTTGTCAATTTATCTTCCCTCAGTTTAATTTCCGGGCCCCAGCTGGAGAACTTAGGAGGGTAGAGGGAAAGGTTTTCTTCCTCCTTTACAGTACAACCACTTGGAAAAACAGTTTGGCAGTTTCTTAAGAGCCTAAAGATACACCTGCCATTCAACCCAGCCATTCCATTCCTAGGTATTTTTTTGCAAGAAATGAATGCATATGTCCATACCTGTACATGAATAATCACAGTAGCTTTATCTGCAAAACCCCAAACTGAAAACAGCCCATCTGCAGGTAAATGGGTAAACAAACTGTGGTACGAACATGCACTGGATAATCAGCAATGAAACAGAATGAGCCACCACTGATCCATACAACATGAAAAAATCTCAAAAGGATTCTGCTGAGGAAAAGAAGTCAGACCTTCCCCTAAAAGAGTACTTACTGTATAATTTCATTTATATAAAATTATATATAAATAGGCCATTCCTGGTGGCTCAGATGGCAAAGAATCTGCCTGCAATGCAGGAGACCTGGGTTCAACCCTTGGGTCGGGAAGATCCCCTGGAGAAGAAAAATGGCAACCCACTCCAGTATTCTTGCGTGGAGAATCCCATGGACAGAGGAACCTGGCAGGCTATGTCCATAGGGTTGCAAAGTCGACATGAATGAGTGACTAACACTTATATATAAATTATATATGAAGTGTATATAGAAATACATAAAATTCCGGGAAGTGTAAACTAATATAATCAGCAGTTCTCTTGTTGGAGGGGAGGATAACAAAGAACCGTGAGGAAACTTTTGGGAGTGATGAATAAGTTCATTACATTGATTGTGGAGATAGCTTCCCAGTATACTCATGTCAAAATTCATCAGTTTGCATCCTTTAATATATAGAGTTTATTGTATATCAGTTACATCTCAATAAAGCTGTAAAACAAACCAACTTGGCTCAGACTTTTCCTGAAGTTCTTCCCCTTGCCTTATGGGTCCCTGGCTGAGGTCCCTGTCCCCCAGTAGCCTCTATCCTGACTGTTAGATCCTGGAAGATAGCAAGGATCATGACACTCCCTATATCCAGTCCCTTCATATTAAATTCATTATATTTAAGCTATTAAATGATCTTTTCATATTAAATGAAGGAGGCTTAGCAGGGTTAAATTTCCTGCCAGTGGTCACATAGCTCACCTGGGACATGAGGGAGGCCAGGTGTGTCTGGCTGTGAAGCATACTGAAGTTCTACAATAATGAACTGTCTAGAAATCCTGGGCCTGAGGTGGTGAGCAATGAAGAAAGACTAATATCTTTTTCTAGCATTGCCCAGTATCCATTAACACAGGTCCAGGGACTGAAGACCACAGCCAGACCAGGCAGCAGTCCAGTGTTAGGGAGCTCAGACTGCTAAAAAGCTTGGCCCATACGGAGCCTGACTATGGCTCCAAGACCTGGTTGGACCCGGTTCAATCTGATCACAGCACTTTCACAAAGGACTACAGTCACATCTGGGATTCATGACTTATCATGTATATATATTTCAACACTAAGCTTTTATTTCCTTGTCTGGCAAAACAAGGAGTCATAACAGCATCAGCTCAAGGGGATGTGGTGAGAATTAAATCAGGTCAAGATCTGTAAGAAGCTCGAAGCTGGGCCTGGCACAGGAAGCCTGCATTGAGTGTAAGCTGTTGTTTGGTCTGAGAGTGGCATCTAGTTCCCCTTTCAGGGCCCCCAAGAGCCTTTTTCCTGTCTAAAATTTCTGGATGGTTCTGAATAGGGTCAGGCTCACTAATACCTGACAAACTTTGCTCTCAGTTGGGAGTTTTGAACATCAGATTTCTCATCTTTTTTCTCAAAAAATCATCTTTGAAGTAATTCCAAATACACAGAAGTTGCAGAAATACTACAGAGAATTCCTGTATGTTTTCACTGAGATTCACTAGTTGTTAGGTTAGAATTTGGTCCCTTTTGTTTAACCATTCATTCTCCCTCTCTTTCCATTATATATATGCTCTTTTTGACATACATCTATGAATTTTTTTTTCCTGGCTCATTTAGCATGTAGTATATCCAGAAGACTGTCTCTGGTAAGCTGCGATCCAATTATAAACATCAGGAAATTTGACTTTCACACACATTCATTATATTGAAGCTTATGTTCAAATTTCAGCAAGTGCCCCAAAGGTCCTTAACTGCCCTTTCCCTCAGTCCAGGTTCTAACCCTTGCATTTAGTCGTCCTGTTTCTTTGCCCTCTGCCTTCCTGTATTCCATGACCTTGTCTGGCCATGATCTGGACCAGCAGTTTCGCAGACGATCCAGCTTTTGACTAGATCCCCATCTCTTAAAGAGGATCATCCCGCCCACCCCCACTGGTCTCAGCAATCTAAAGTATGAAGCCCCCAGCGCTGTTCCTGGCCGCAGGGAACTGTTAAGTTTCCTAAAACAGGGATGGGAGGGAGGCGGGCTGGGGAGCCGCGGGAGGGGGGAAGGGGAAGAGGGTCGCTGGGGGCGACTCAGCCGTCAGCCATGACCGGCGTGATCAGGGAGTCGCCGCCGCCTTCCTAGAAACTGGGACTTTGCCCGCAGGGATTAAGGCGGGAACAGTTGGAAACCGTGACTCGGCGAAAACAGATCTCGGGACCGTGACTCAGCGAAAAGCTGCTGGGGACCGTGACTCAGCAAGACGTGCTAGGAAAGGATTGCTCAGCAGGGCAGGCGGAGCCCGGTCACGTGCGCTGGCGCCCAGGCTGTCAGCAGGAAGGGGACAGCGTTCTGCCCTTGACCCCCTGACCCCTCCTTACCTCCTCACCTTCCTGAGCTCAGCTAACACCAGCGCCAACCGCACAGGGCTGGCTACTGGGAGGCTTAAATGAGCTCAGAATGGCAGGGGTTCACAGGGCACCTTAACAAATGACCTGGAGCCAGTTACTTGGCCATTCACTGCCTCCAGCAGCGTGGGAACTGCTGGAGCCCTGGGAAGGTGGGGTTGGCACAAATGAGTGATCAGCGATTTCCTTCTGCCCAGTTCAGTAAACACTTGGTTGTCTCTCTGGGTCTTCAGTTCCTTCATCTTAAAACTGAGGAACACGTGTATACCTGTGGCGGATTCATTTTGATATTTGGCAAAACTAATACAGTTATGTAAAGTCTAAAAATAAAATAAAATTAAAAAAAAAAAACAAACAAAACTGAGGAACAAAGATAAACTCCCCTCACTTAATGCCATTTCATGAATCTGTTATCATCTTTGGATTTTAAATAAATACATTTTTTAAAGAATCTGTTTTTACCTATCAGTTATGAAAGTACTGAGCTTCCCTGGTGGTTCAGTGCCTGCAAAAGCCGCCTGCCATTGCAGGAGATGCAGTTTCGATCCCTGGGTGGGGAAGATCCCCTAGAGAAGGAAATGGCAACTGTCTCCAGTATACTTGCTGGGAAATCCCATGGACAGAGGAGGCTGGGGGAGCTACAGTCCATTGGGTCGCAAAAGAGTTGGACACAACTACAGCAGCATCTGAAAGCGCTGCACAGCCACTTGGCTCACTGAAATTTATAATCTCACACTTGGAGCAAATTAGAGTTAATATGCTAGGCAAAGTGTAGCATACTCACAAAGGAGTAAATATACAATATGATGAAAGGTAAAAAACAGTGACCACAGTTTAAGAAGTAGGTGTCTTTCTTTACAGCCTTTTTCTATGCAAATTCTGTATGTTGTGATAATGTCTATTTTGTGCCTCCCCCTTTAATTAACTGCTTTCTCAAATTACCACAACCCGCTTATAAGCCTCATTTCAAAGGCTACACAAAAATCCACTGAGTGGGCATATTCATTCCTTCAAAATATAGTTAATCTAAATAGCGAGCACCTACAATAAACCTTTGGGTTGCTTTCTGTTTCTTTCCTCTTTCTTCCTCCCTGCCTCCGTCCCTCCCTCTCTTCTTTTCGTCAGAAGGGAAAGATGAGTATTTAAAACAAACAAAAATAACCTTAGTGGATTTCACATCCTAGAGGAGGGGCATAATTCATATCAGAAATTTGCCTTTTTGATTTTTGAGCACACTTTGCCTGCCTCACACCCATCCCACAGGGTCTGAAAAGGAAAAGGTGAAACAGAAGGAGAAAGAGTGAAGAGGGAGGGGCTTCTGAGAAGGTCCTTCAGCCTCAGCTGGAATGTCAGCCCACGAAAGTCAGAAAACAGTCCTGCTGCCACACTGAGGTTTAGGGTGAGAAAGTGGTGAGTGGCCACTGGGCTTGTGGGCAGAGGCAGCAAATATGCAACTTTAAGGCACTGCCCGTGCTGTGTGCCCTGTAATTCTCTACCACCACCCCAGATCCTCAGGCACAGGTTCAGGCACAGGTCTTGGTAGGAATGAAGGAGAAGAAAAGAGATGGCTGTCTCAGAAGCAGGAAAGGAAGGCAAGAAGGGTGAGTAGGGGGACTGTGAGCTCCCCCAACAAGCAGTGCCTTGGTGGGGGGCGGCGCTGGGAGCTTTGCATTTGAAAATTAGAAAACAGGGTGCTTCCACATAATCCAAGAAGTTGGGGTGTCAGGGAGGTACAGGCTGGGTTACCTAGCATTGTGAATATCAACAAAAGGAATATCTTTAGGCAAAGTATTTCCTTATATAAAACAAGTAAACGACAAGGCCCTGCCGTGAAGCACAGGGACAAGTCCACACTGCAACTAGAGTAGCCCCCACTTTCCACATCAAGAGAAAAGTCTGAATGCTGCAAGACCCAGCACAGTCAGAATAAATAAAGGAAAGAAAGACACCTGAATTATAACTAGGCTAAGAAGGTTCTTTGGGACACCATCTCGTGTGCTGGATTTTCAAGGAAAGTCACTATTCCTTGCCCCAGCAACTTGCTTCTTGATGTACTGGCCTGTTGTGTGGTGAGCAGTATGAGCCTGGACTTGGGAGCACTTGGGGAATGTTGTGTCCCTCCAGAACTCATATGTTGAAGCCCTAACCCCCAGTACTCAGAAGATGACTGTGTTTGGAGATGAAGTTAACACGACGCCTGTAGGGTAGCTGTAATCACTGTGACTGGCGTCCTCCTAGGAAAAGAAGAGATACACATAGCCCTGGGGGCACGCAAAAGGAAGGGTCACCTGCAAGCCAAGGGAGAGGCCTCAGAGGAAACCAGCCCTGCCAACATGCCCTTCCAGCCTTCCGAACTGGGAGAATGAATGTGTGTTGCCAGCCAGTCTATGAACCACGGTCCTGGCATCCTTAGCAAATGAACACAGGGTCCCAGACTCTAAAACCCAAGGGACCCTGAGAGATCAGACTTGTCCAGTTCCACCTTCCTCTACCTCTTCTCTCCCCACGCTCCCCCTTGAAATTTTTTTAAAATGTATTTGGCTTTGTTCTGTCTTAGTTGCAGCACGCCAAATCTTTGCTGCTGTGCTCAGGCTTCTTCAGTTGTGGCAAGAAGGCTTCTCTCGAGTTGTGGCGTGCAGGCTTAGTTGTGTTGTGGCACGTGGGATCTCTGCTCCCTGGTCTGTTATCGAACTTGTGTTCCCAGCATTGGAAGGTGGATTCTTAACCACTGGACCACCAGGAAAATCCCTTTCTCCCTTAAAAAAATTTTTTTAAGTCTATTTTTTTTAAGTCTTTATTGAGTTTTTTAAGTCTTTATAATATTGCTTCTGTTTAAAGTTTTGGGTTTTTGGCCAAGAGGCATGTGGAACCTTGGGGCCTTAGTTCCCGAACTAGGTGATCAAACCAGCACCCCCTGCAATGGGAGGTGAAGTCTTAACCTCTGGACTGCCAGGGAATACCCTCTTTCTCCCCTTTCATTGTGGAAGCATTTCAGACCTCTTAAGAAGCTGAACAGAACAGCATACCCATCCCTGAGGTCACACACTGGTGACACTTTGCTGCTTTTCTTTCTCTCCCTCCTTTTCTCTTCTACAGCAGAACTTGGGAGATCTTTGCAGGTTTGGATCCGGATCACTACCGTAAGGGAAAGATTGCAATCAAGGGAGTCACATAATTTTTTCGGGTTTTCCCAGTGCATATCAGGGGCTTCCCCGGTGCTGCTAGTGACAAAAACCCTGCATGCCAATGCAGAAGACATACGAGACATGGGTTTAACCTCTGGGTTGGGAGGATCCCCTGGAGGAGGGCATGGCAACCCACTCCAGTATTCTTGCCTGGAGAGTTCCATGGACAGAGGAGCCTGGCGGGATACAATCTATAGGATCACAAACAGTTGGACATGACTGAAGTGACTTAGCGCGCAAGCTCGCACAGTGCATATCAAGGTTATATTTATACTGTACCGTAACCTAAGTGTGCCATAGCATTATGTCTTAAAAAAAAAAGATGTATATACCTTAATTTGAAAATTCTTTCCATATCACACTAAGTGAAATAAGTCAGAGAAAGACAAATACCATAGGATACCACTTATATGTGGAATCTAAAATATGACACAAATAAACCTATCTATGAAACAGAAAGAGACTCACAGAGAAAATGGACTGTTGCCAAGGAGGGAGAAGGTGTGCAGGAGAGATGGAGAGAGAGGTTGGTGTTAGCAAATGTAAGCTTGTACACAGAGAATGGATAAATGGCCAGGCCCTACTGTACAGCACAGAGAACTACATTCGATATCCTATGATACTGACATATGTACACTACTATGTATAAAATAGATCACTAATGAGAAGCTGCTGTGTAGCACAGGGGAAAAAGAAGAAGGTACAATCTGTCTTTAGGACATAAATTCAGTTAACCTTAAAAATGCACTCCAGGACTTCCCTGGTGGTCTAGTGGTTAAGACTTCACCTTCCACTGCAGGGGGTGTGGGTTCAGTCCCTGGTTGGGGAGCTGAAATCTTACATGGCCAAAAACATAAAACAGAAGCAATATCATAGCAAATTCAATAAAGACCAAAAAATTGCACTTCAATAGACACTGAAATTGAAAGAAAGTGTTAGTCGCTTCAGTTCAGTTCAGTTCAGTCGCTCAGTCGTGTCCGACTCTTTGCAGTGCCATGGGCTATATAGCCTGACAGGCTTCTCTGTCCAGTGGATTCTCCAGGCAAGAATTCTGGAGAATTTCCTTCTCCAGGGGATCTTCCTGACCTGGGCTTGCAGGCAGATTCTTTACCATCTGAGCCACCAGTGAAGCCCATAGACGTTAGTTGCAGACAAATACTGTTTGATTCCACTTCCACAAGATTCCTAGAATAGTTACATTCATAGAGTCAGAAAGTACATCGGTAGATGCAGGGGGCCAGGGGTGGGAAGTTAGTGTTTAATGGGGACAGAGTTTTAGTTTAGGAAGGAGATGATGATGGCAAGAGTTTCACAACAGTGTGAATGTACTTAGTGCCACTGAACTGTACAGTTAAATATGATTAAACAGTATGTTTTATATTATGTGACTTTTACCACAATAAAAAAATTTTTTTAAATCCTGTGATAAACCATAATGGAAAAGAGTATTTCAAAAGGAATGTATATATGTGTATATTTATAATGCTAATTTCTTAGCTTTACAAAAAATATATAATATATATAAAATATATATATAAGATATATATATATTCACTCTGCTGTACAGCTAAGAAATTAACACAATACTGTAATTCAACTATACTTCAATGAAAAAAACACTTTCTTTCTAAAAAATGCTAACCATCACTTGACAACACAGGGTTGACACAAACCTTCAATTTGAAAAAAAAAAAAAAAAAAAATGCAGTATCTGCAATCCCAGTGAAAAGAGGTATGCCTGTACCTTTTTCCAGCACTGTTTATAAGTAAACTGAAGATCATGACCCTTTATCTGTGAGAGCAAGGGCTCACAGTATCATTATCACAATAAAGTGACCACTGACTCTGTGACGTCCTTCGTCTGTCCACATTCCATTTCCCCAGGAAGCCCCCAAAACAGTTCTTTAAATGACAGCTTCCTCCCTTCTAACCCAGTCAAGGTCCACGTCTTCCTCTTGGTTGTCTTTTTAGTGTCTTTTGTGACATTAACTCACAAAGAATTGTTTTGAAGAGTCAGGTCAGTTGCCTTGAAAATGTATGCTTCATGTTTTAGATTTGTCTTTTTTCTCCTGATTAGATTCTGGCAAGAAAATTAGAGATACCGAGGGAACATTTCATGCAAAGATGGGCTCGATAAAGGACACAAATGATATGGACCTAACAGAAGCAGAAGATATTAAGAAGAGGTGGCAAGAATACACAGAAGAACCATACAAAAAAGATCTTCATGACCCAGATAATCACGATGGTGTGATCACTGACCTAGAGCCAGACATCCTGGAATGTGAAGTCAAATGGGCCTTAGAAAGCATCACTACGAACAAAGCTAGTGGAGGTGATGGAATTCCAGCTGGGCTATTTCAAATCCTGAAAGATGATGCTGTGAAAGTGCTGCACTCAATATGCCAGCAAATTTGGAAAACTCAGCAGTGGCCACAGGACTAGAAAAGGTCAGTTTTCATTCCAATCCCAAAGAAAGGCAATGCCAAAGAATGCTCAAACTACTGAACAATCATATTTATCTCACATGCTAGTAAAGTAATGCTCAAAATTCTCCAAGCCAGGCTTCAGCAATACGTGAACCGTGAACTTCCAAATGTTCAAGCTGGTTTTAGAAAAGGCAGAGGAACCAGAGATCAAATTGCCAACATCTGCTGGATCATCGAAAAAGCAAGAGAGTTCCAGAAAAACATCTACTTCTGCTTTATTGACTATGCCAAAGCCTTTGACTGTGTGGATCACAATAAACTGGAAAATTCTGAGAGAGATGGGAATACCAGACCACCTGACCTGCCTCTTGAGAAACCTGTGTGCAGGTCAGGAAGCAACAGTTAGACCTGGACATGGAACAACAGGTTGGTTCCAAATAAGAAAAGGAATACATCAAGGCTGTATATTGTCACCCTGCTTATTTAACTTATATGCAGAGTACATCATGAGAAACGCTGGGCTGGAGGAAGCACAAGCTGGAATCAAGATTGCCGGGAGAAATATCAATAACCTCAGATATGCAGATGGCACCACCCTTATGGCAGAAAGTGAAGAGGAACTAAAAAGCCTCTTGATGAAGGTGAAAGAGGAGAGTGAAAAAGTTGGCTTAAAACTCAACATTCAGAAAACGAAGATCATGGCATCTGGTCCCATCACTTCATGGGAAATAGATGGGGAAACAGTGGAAACAGTGTCAGACTTTATTTTGGGGGGCTCCCAAATCACTGCAGATGGTGACTGCAGCCATGAAGTTAAAAGACGCTTACTCCTTGGAAGGAAAGTGATGACCAACCTAGATAGCATATTCAAAAGCAGAGACATTACTTTGCCAACAAAGGTCCGTCTAGTCAAGGCTATGGTTTTTCCAGTGGTCATGTATGGATGTGGGAGTTGGACTGTGAAGAAAGCTGAGCGCCAAAGAACTGATGCTTTTGAACTGTGGTGTTGGAGAAGACTCTTGAGAGTCCCTTGGACTGCAAGGAGATCCAACCAGTCCATCCTAAAGATCAGTCCTGGGTGTTCATTGGAAGGACTGATGCTGAAGCTGAAACTCCAATATTTTGGCCACCTCATGTGAAGAGTTGACTCATTGGAAAAGACTGATGCTGGGAGGGATTGGGGGCAGAAGGAAAAGGGGATGACAGAGGATGAGATGGCTGGATGGCATCACCAACTCGATGGACCTGAGTTTGAGTGAAGTCTGGGAGTTGGTGATGGACAGGGAGGCCTGGCGTGCTGCAATTTATGGCGTCACAAAGAGTTGGACACGACTGAGTGACTGAACTGAACTGAACTGAATAATTTTGGGCATTGGCAAAAATACCATGTGGTCTTGTTAAATCCATAAGGTAAAATAAGGACACTGAGACCTGGCTAGCTGGTGGCAGAGTTTAGATACATCTTATTATCAGATTCTTAATTTGCCTTTACTAGGTCTATGATTGATTACATAGGACTTTCAGGAAAAGTGCCTTTGTGTCAAGAGGGAGATGCTCACTAAGCAAAGGAAAATAGGATTTATTACTATAAATGATGCTATTACTTCCTTATAAAGCCTGGTGCTTAAACATATCTAGACTATATTACCAATTATGAATTCCATTAGTGATAAGCTGCGTGATCTAGGCAAGTCTTTTATGTCTTTGCACCTGGGTTTTTTTTTAATCTGTAAAATGAGGATACTAATAGTGTCTACCTCTTAGCTTGTGTGAAATGAAGTTATCCATGTCAGATATTCAGCATTGTGCCTGACTTGTTGCAATTGCTCAGTAAAAAGTAATTATTTCTGTGGATGTGTTTTTTTTTTTTAATTTTTAACTATTTTATTTTTAATAAAAAATGACATTAAAAAAAGTTTTTAAAAGAAGCTTTTCCACATGATGGGTCAACTATTTTTTCCCTCAATCACCTCATTCTGGGACTTCCCTGGTGGTTCAGTGGCTAAGACTCTTCGTTTCCAAAGCAGAAGACCCAAGTTTGACCCTTCATCAGGGAACTGGATCCCATGTGCTGCAACTAAGACCTGGCTAAGACAAATTAAAAAATCACCCCATTCCTTTAAGCTATTTTTTTTTAGTTTTAATATTTTTTATTGCAATATAGTTGACTTACAGGGTTGTGTTAATTTCTGCTACACAGCAAAGTGATTCAGATATATATTAATATATATACACATTCTTTTTTAAATATTGCTTTCCTTTATGGTTTATCATAGGATATTGAGTATAATTCTCTGTGTTATACAGTAGGACCTTGTTGTTTATCCATTCTATATGTGTGTGTGTGTGTGTGTGTGTATAAAATGATCACATTGTACACCTTTAATACAAATGTCTGTCAATTATATCTAAATAAAATTGGGGGAAAATAAGTAAAACAGTGGAGTGGCTGAGAGGTGGGATTGTTTCTTACCTCAGCGTCACCTGGTCCATCCTGATACCCCTATAAGCATCGACACCCTTTTCCCAGGGCCTCTCCTCCTGGTGGCCGCCTTGTCTCTCCTCCCTCTTCGTCCTCATCAGCCCACTTCTCTCCCATGCTCCTCCCCAAGTGCCTTTCAACCTTCACACCTGCAGCTTCCCACACACTCAGGGGATGGGACCTCAATTCTGCCTGCCACAAGGAGGACTCCCATGTTACAGAGGAAGAACCTGGTGAGGAGAGATGGAGACAGGGGGTGTGGTGAGGGGGCAAGGACCGTGTTGCATTCGTCTGTGTCCCCACAGAAGGGCACGTTTCTGACTGGACAAGGCACCTGACTGGCCATCTCCTCAGTCTTCCCAATGAACCACCTGCTCCCCTCCCCACACAGGTGGGCCCATGTGGCTGCGCATCAGCAGAGCCTGTAGGGAGGTTCTTTAGAGGATTGGGGTGGGCCCTGGACGGCACCCCTTAGATTCTAGATCTTTCTGGTCCCAGATGAGTTACTTATTGGGAAAGTCACTCACCTTTTGGGCTTCATTGAACTCCTCTGTGACACAGAGATTTTGGATTAGATGAGAAAACCTGAACTCAGAGGCCTCCAGGGGCCCAGAGGCGGTGTGAGTAAGGGAAGCTAAGGGGTTGGGATGATTGCCTCATCCAAAGCGAGATGGAACTCAGCTCCAGCCAGCTCATCATGAGAGACATCCTCATTTATGTATTAATTTTTCAAAGATGAATGAGAATTTTCACTTTTTTGTGTGTGTGTGGGGGGAACATTGACAAAAAACCCAGTTGAAAAAAAATCCCCCTATAAGAGTTGACAAGGCCTACAAACTGCCAGTGTGTGAGCTGGCAGTTCCCCCTGAGTTAGCTGGGTGTTTCATTTCCTCTGGTCTCCATCTGGTTTTTTGATTGTTTTGTGGGCCTGTGATTCCTGGGGGGTCAGGTGGGGTTGAACTTAGATAAGATTTCAGAGATGGCAATTCCCGCCTCCTGTCCTTCAGCACATCCCCAGGCTGTCCTGCGTCACCCCAAATTTCCAGGAGGCCACAGCCTGCACCCCACAGCATTCCAGGTGCTGAGTGGTCAGGAGCCAGAATCGTCCTGTGCCGCCGTCATCATTTCAGCTAGGTGACATCTTCAGGATGAATCATCGTGGGCCAGCCCTGCGGGCCTTTAGGGCTGGGCCAGGTTTCACGTAGACTGGAGGCCTGTAGCTTTGTACCGAAAAAAAGAAAAAAAAAAGAAGTCCTAGTGTTCTCTGTGTGTCTGGGACGACAAGGGCTCTGACTTATTCCTTGAGGCATCTTCAGAGCCTCAGGGCCTAGCGCATAGTAAGCTCCTTGCAGGGGAGGGTCACAGTGACTGTACTCCCTTCAGGGCAGAGGCAGGACTTGAAACTGGAATTATAAGCCCAGATTTCTTAGCTGGGGGGACAAGACTGAACAAAAACAAATCAGGATCAAAGAGGGTGAGGTGCACCTAAGGGTTTGCCTTAACTGTTAATTAGATTTTTTAGAGTAACCTTTAAATGGTCACTTTAAAAGTACTCCAAGTCACACAAGCTTATAAATTGTGAAGCCCAGAGGCAATGCACTTTTAAAAATTCTGATAAAATACATAACATAAAATTTACCATTTTAACCATTTTAAAATATATTTACTTATTTGTCTGTTTTGGGTCTAACTACCGCACAATTGCACTCATCTCACATGCTAGTAAAGTAATGCTCAAAATTCTCCAAGCCAGGCTTCAGCAATACGTGAACCGTGAACTTCCTGATGTTCCAGCTGGTTTTAGAAAAGGCAGAGGAACCAGAGATCAAAATGCCAACATCTGCTGGATCATGGAAAAAGCAAGAGAGTTCCAGAAAAACATCTACTTCTGCTTTATTGACTATGCCAAAGCCTTTGACTATGTGGATCACAATAAACTTTGGAAAATTCTGAAAGAGATGGGAATACCAGACCTCCTGATCTGCCTCTTGAGAAATTTGTATGCAGGTCAGGAAAGCAACAGTTGGAACTGGACATGGAACAACAGACTGGTTCCAAATAGGAAAAGGAGTACGTCAAGGCTGTATATTGTCACCCTGTTTATTTAACTTATATGCAGAGTACATCATGAGAAATGCTGGGCTGGAAGAAACACAAACTGCAATCAAGACTGCCGGGAGAAATATCAATAACCTCAGATATGCAGATGACACCACCTTATGGAGGAAAGTGAAGAGGAACTAAAAAGCCTCTTGATGAAGGTGAAAGTGGAGAGTGAAAAAGTTGGCTTAAAGCCCAACATTCAGAAAACGAAGATCATGCCATCCAGTCCCACCACTTTATGGGAAACAGATGGGGAAACAGTGTCAGACTTTATTTTTCTGGGCTCCAAAATCACTGCAGATGGTGACTACAGCCATGAAATTAAAAGATGCTTACTCCTTGGAAGGAAAGTGATGACCAACCTAGACAGCATATTCAAAAGCAGAGACATTACTTTGCCAACAAAGGTTCGTCTAGTCAAGGCTATGGTTTTTCCTGTGGTCATGTATGGATGTGAGAGTTGGACTGTGAAGAAGGCTGAGCGCCGAAGAATTGATGCTTTTGAACTGTGGTGTTGGAGAAGACTCCTGAGAGTCCCTTGGACTGCAAGGAGATCCAACCAGTCCATTCTGAAGGAAATCAGCCCTGGGATTTCTTTGGAGGGAATGATGCTAAAGCTGAAACTCCAGTGCTTTGGCCACCTCATGTGAAGAGTTGACTCATTGGAAAAGACTGATGCTGGGAGGGATTGGGGGCAAGAGGAGAAGGGGACGACAGAGGATGAGATGGCTGGATGGCATCACTGACTCGATGGATGTGAGTCTGAGTGAAGTCTGGGAGTTGGTGATGGACAGGGAGGCCTGGCGTGCTGGGGTTCATGGGGTCGCAAAGAGTCGGACACGTCTGAGCGACTGATCTGATTTGATCTGATCTGCAGCATGGGGGGATCTTTGATCTTCGTAGTGGCATGTGGGATCTAGCTCCCTGGCCAGTGACTGAACCGAGGCCCCCTGCATTGGGAGCGAGGAGTCTTAGCCACTGGGCCACCAGGGAAGTCCCTTTCAACTATTTTTAAGTGTAGCTTTTAGTGGCATTAAGTACATTCACATTCTAGAGCAACCATCACTACCATCCATCTCCAGAACATTTTAATCATCCTAAACTGAAAGTTCGTTCCCATTAAACAATACGCCAATCAGATGTTATGGCTTAATGGTGGGTCAGTGTTGGAGGTCTGGCCAAGTGACACGTGCTTTTGTGGGAAGTGGCAAGTGTCCCTTACTAGGGTGAGCAAGCAAAGACTAGGTGTCAGATTAGGGCTTAGTTGATGGCAGTGGTCTATGACTCCATACTGGTCTTTACCAGGATTCTGTCTGAGGATGAGACGAAAAATCTTACTTGTTGCTAACTGAGTTGGGAGGTTTTGTTGTGTGGGTTTTTTGTGTGTTCTAGGGGACATGATTTCACCTGCAGTTTTGTTGTTGTTCAGTAGCTAAGTTGTGTCCGACTCTTGGAGACTCCATGGACTGCAGCATGCCAGGCTCCCCTGTCCTTCACTGTCTCCTGGAGTTTGCTCGATTTCATGTCCACTGAGTTGGTGATGTTATTTAACCATCTCATCCTCTGCTGCCCCCTTCTCCTCCTGTCTTCAGTATTTTCCAGCATCAGGGTCTTTTCCAATAAGCCAGGTCCTGATGTTCAAGCTGGTTTTAGAAAAGGCAGAAGAACCAGAGATCAAATTGCCAACATCTGCTGGATCATGGAAAAAGCAAGAGAGTTCCAGAAAAGCATCTATTTCTGCTTTATTGACTATGCCAAAGCCTTTGACTGTGTGGATCACAATAAACTGTGGAAAATTCTGAAAGAGATGGGAATAGCAGACCACCTGATCTGCCTCTTGAGAAGCCTGTATGCAGGTCAGGAAGCAACAGTTAGAACTGGACATGGAACAACAGACTGGTTCCAAATAGGAAAAGGAGTACGTCAAGGCTGTATATTGTCACCCTGTTTATTTATATGCAGAGTACATGATGAGAACGCTGGGCTGGAGGAAGCACAAGCTGGAATCAAGATTGCTGGGAGAAATGTCAATAACCTCAGATATGCAGATGACACCACCTTATGGAGGAAAGTGAAGAGGAACTATTTTAGTTCCTCTTGATGAAAGTGAAAGTGGAGAGTGAAAAAGTTGGCTTAAAGCTCAACATTCAGAAAACGAAGATCATGGCATCTGGTTCCATCACTTCATGGGAAATAGATGGGGAAACAGTGTCAGACTTTATTTTTCTGGGCTCCAAAATCACTACAGATGGTGACTGCAGCCATGAAATTAAAAGACGCTTACTCCTTGGAAGGAAAGTTATGACCAACCTAGATAGCATATTCAAAAGCAGAGACAGTACTTTGCCAACAAAGGTTCATCTAGTCAAGGCTATGGTTTTTCCTGTGGTCATGTATGGATGTGAGAGTTGGACTGTGAAGAAGGCTGAGCGCTGAAGAATTGATGCTTTTGAACTGTGGTGTTGGAGAAGACTCTTGAGAGTCCCTTGGACTGCAAGGAGATCCAACCAGTCCATTCTGAAGGAGATCAGCCCTGGGATTTCTTTGGAAGGAATGATGCTAAAGCTGAAACTCCAGTGCTTTGGCCACCTCATGTGAAGAGTTGACTCTTTGGAAAAGACTCTGATGCTGGGAGGGATTGGGGGCAGGAGGAGAAGGGGATGACAGAGGATGAGATGGCTGGACGGCATCACTGACTCGATGGACCTGAGTTTGAGTGAACTCTGGGAGTTGGTGATGGACAGGGAGGCCTGGCATGCTGCGATTCATGGGGTCACAAAGAGTCGGACACGACTGAGCGACTGATCTGATCTGAGCCAAAGTATTGGAGCTTGAGCTTCAGCATCAGTATTTGCAATGAATATTCAGGACTGATTTCCTTCGGGATTGACTGGTTTGATCTCCTTGCTATCCAAGTAACTCTCAAGAGTCTTCTCCAACACCACAGTTAAAAAGCATCAATTCTTCAGTACTCAGCCTTCTTTATAGTCCAACTCTCACATTTGTACCCTACTACTGGAAAAACCATAGCTTGACTATACAGACCTTTTTTGGCAAAGTGATGTCTCTGCTTTTTAATATACTGTCTAGGTTTGTCATAGCTTTCCTTCCTAAAAGTGTTTTTTAATTTCATGATTGCAGTCACCCTCTGCAGTGATTTTGGAGCCCAAGAAGACCTGCAGTTTACCTATATGAAAAACAAGCTGTCCAGTAAGGCTCCGTTATACTTCACACAGCCCACAATCTCCTCAGGCCAGTCTGAGTCCAGCCCTCAGACATGGTGAGTTCATTCATGCTCTTGTATTGGAGTGGGCCATTTCCTAAGCCAAGGGACCTTCCTGACCCAGGGATTGAACCTGAGTCTCTTGTGTCTCCTGCATTGGCACGCAGATTCTTTACCACTGTGCCACGTGGGACGCCCACCCATTCCCTCCCCTTCCAGAAATAGATGCTAGCCCCCTCCACCCTGCAAGAGGGTGCAGTATATGGTAATACAGCAGACACTGTTGACTGTCTATTCAACAGCCATTCCCCCGTCCCCTCAATGACAGACCTCCACTTTGGGATTCAAATGAAAACATACTCAGGGAATGTGTGCCTAGCACCAGGACATGAATCATGATTATTCTAAGGCATGGATTCCAAGCCATCTTGTGATTATTCCATTCCTCTTTACCAGTGTAATCGGTGTGGTAAATTCCACAATGAACGGATGACTTGGTCAGGAGTGGCTTTTCTGAGGTCATTGCTTAAGGGTGAGTGAGTTAATTGGGGGTTGGGGTGGGGTGGGGCAGTTCTAGAGAGGACAGCATGTACAAAGGCCCTGTGGTCAGTAGGGTGTGAAACTGCTGAGATGAGAAAACCAGCCTGGGTGTCAAGAGTGCAGAGGATCTGGAGAGTGTGGCAGGGTCCAGACCCCAGGGGCCTTGCAGGTCAGGCCAGGAAGTGGGCCCTAACCTGAGAGCAAGTGGAGGGTTTCGTGTTTGTGTTTTGGGGTTTGGGGGTGCAGGTGTTATAAAACATGGACAGATTTACCTTTTACATTTTGGCTGCATATGAGCAATTCACTGGGCAGAAGGCAGAGCTGCTGGGTTTAATACTCTAACTTTATGTCCAGTAAAAGTTCAAAATCCTCCGAAGTTTCAGAGATTCTTGGATGCTTATGTTTTCACCACTTCCCCTGTCGCTCTCGCTTCTCCCTGAAAGATTTCTCCTCAGTATGGTGCTGACTCAGACATGAAACTTGGTCCCTTCTCCATTTCCATAAAACTCCCATCTTGACAAACACTTGTGAAAGGAACATAAAGATCCTGGGGTCACAAAGAGGGGTGAAGTCCCACACAGAAGGCACTGCAGAGGGCATCTTAGATAGGTCTGTTCTCCTGGAACTTTCAGGGATACTCTGTCCCTTCTCCTCCCCCAGTCCAGTAGTTCATCTCCAGACCTTCCTCAACCCTTTGTCTGGTCACCCTGGCTCCTCTCTCCTCCTCCCCTCCCCTCACCCTGGGCTCCCCTCCCCCTCACCTTGGGCTCCACCCCGCCTCACTCTGGGCTCCCCTCCCCTCTCCTCATTCTGGGCTCCCCTCCCCCTCCCCCTGGGCTCCCCTCCCCTCACTCTGGGCTCCCTCCCCCTCACTCTGGGCTCCCCTCCCCTCACTCTGGGCTCCCCTCCCCTCACTCTGGGCTCCCCTCCCCTCACTCTGGGCTCCCCTCCCCTCACTTTGGGCTCCCCTTCTCTTCACTCTGGGCTCCCCTCCCCTCATTCTGGGCTCCCTCCCCTTCACTGTGGGCTCTCCTCCCCTCACTCTGGGCTCCCCTTCTCTTCACTCTGGGCTCCCTTCCCCCTCACTCTGGGCTCCCTCCCCCTCACCCTGGGCTCCCTCCCCCTCACTCTGGGCTCCCCTTCTTTTCACTCTGGGCTCCCCTCCCCTCACTCTGGGCTCCTCTTCTCTTCACTCTGGGCTCCCTCCCTCTCACTCTGGGCTCTCCTCCCCTCACTCTGGGCTCCCCTTCTCTTCACTCTGGGCTCCCCTCCCCTCACCTTGGGCTCCCTTCCCCTCACTCTGGGCTCCCCTTCTTTTCACTCTGGGCTCCCCTCCCCCTCAATCTGGGCTCCCCTCCCCCTCACTCTGGGCTCCCCTCCCCCTCACTCTGGGCTCCCCTCCCCTCACTCTGGGCTCCCCTCCCCCTCACTCTGGGCTTCCTCCCTCTCCTGGAGCGGGCTGTGGACATTGGAATGCGGGATTTGTCTTCCTCTGTTAAACAGAGCAGCTCTGCTCTCCCTAGGCTGCCCTCCAAGCTTGCAGATCCCGTCACAGTTCACAAACCTGACTGTGACTTTTGCTCATTTTTTCCAACCCCTGCCTTTGACGGTGCCCAAAGTCACCTTTGCAGCCTTTTTGACACTTCCAGCAGTTTTGTTAACTTTCTTTTTACTTTTTATTTTTTGGCCAAGCCTCTGTAGCATGTGGGAGCTTAGTTCCCCAACCAGGGATGGAACCCGCCCCCCTTGCAGTGGGAGCTTGGAGTCTTAACTACTGGAGCCCCAGAGAAGTTCCTCTTCTTACTTTCAAGCATGAAAAGGTTCAAAGTTAAATTTCTCATCCGATTTCCACTCTGCTCCTGCTCATCCCTCAGCTCCAAGGTCCTTGCTGCAGAGATTTGGAAGGGGTGAGGTGGCCTGCTCCTCCACCCCCACTTCCCTCTGTTCTCTGGATCCCTTTCTTCTCTGGTGGGCTATGGTGGAGATGAGAAAGACAGAAAGGTCCTCATCTCTTGTCAGTGGCTGCTGCCGTGGTCCTTACTGTGTGATGTCCCTGTGTCTGCGGCCCTCACTGGGGGCCCTCGATGTCCCCTGTGTGGCAGGCATCTATGCAGTCTGGATAGACGGTGATGGAAGGAAGGAGGCTATACTGGCATTTGTGTTGGATGAACAAATGGAGGGATGGTGGACGGACCGGTGGCGCATGGCTAGAGAGATGGAGACGAGGCTGGACGGCATGGGGTGTTCTCACCTGGAGGTCTCTGACCACCCTGCCTGGTCCTCAGGTACCTTGGCAGCATCTGAAAAGGCTCAGCAGTGTCACTCTTGATCCTCAGTGGGTGGGCAATGGGTGGAGCTCTTGGTGGGAGAGTAACTGGGGAGGGGCAGAACGGGTGGGGCTTCCCACCACAAGTCCGGGTCTAAAAGCCGAGGTTCCCAAGTGTCACGGAGGGTAGGACAAATGAGACTCAAACAATTTGATAGCCTGGGTTTGCAGGTGTCATGTGTACAGGTGTGTTACGCTGCTTGTCCAACTCTTTGCGAGCCCATGGACTGTAGCCTGACAGGTTCCTGTTTATGGGATTCTCCACACAAAAATACTGGAGTGAGTTGCCATGCCCTCCTCCGGGGAATCTTCCTGACCCAGGGATTGAATCAAAGTCTCTTATGTCTCCTGCATTGGCAGAAGGGTTCTTTACCACTAGCGCCACTTGAGAAGCCCCTGCAGGTGTCAGAGAACAAATCTGACTCCATATTGGATCTGTTTCTTCAATTTAACCTGTGTGTTCTATTGCTTTTGCTACAAGTTAGTCACTAAAAGAATGCTGCCTGTAGCCTGAAATATGGGATAATCCATTCTCAAGACTCTGACCTTTAAAGGTACAACACTTTTCCATTCATATAGAGATAAAAAGCTGCAGAACAGAGAATACATTTGTCTTGGGACTTCCCTGGTGATCTAGTGGCTGCTGCTGCTAAGTCACTTGAGTCGTGTCCGACTCTGCGTGACCCCATAGACGGCAGCCTACCAGGCTCCCCCATCCCTGGGATTCTCCAGGCAAGAACACTGGAGTGGGTTGCCATTTCCTTCTCCAATGCATGAAAGTGAAAAGTGAAAGTGAAGTCGCTCAGTCGTGTCTGACTCTTAGCGACCCCATGGGCTGCAGCCTACCAGGTTCCTCCATCCATGGGATTTTCCAAGCAAGAGTACTGGAGTGGGGTGCCATTGCCTTCTCCGGATCTAGTGGCTAACACTCCTCAATCCCAATGTAGGTAGGTGGCCTGGGTTTGATACATAGTCAGGGAACTAGATCCCACATGCCACAACTAAGAGTTTGCATGCTGCAACAAAGACCAAGACCAGCAAAGCCAAACAGATAATAGATATTAAAAAAAAAATTATTAGCAAGAGACAGGCCTGGAAAGAAGGGTCAGGAACATAGTCTCTGATGGCTGGGTCTGGATGCAGGTGAAGGAGTACTTCCCCTAAAATACAAAATACACACAAAACAAACAAAAAAGCACATTTGTTTTGTTGGAGGTTTAGAGGAACATCGTGACCAGATGCATAAGCTAGAACAAAGGATTCCGGTACCAAGAAGTTATCAACACTCAAACACACCGCCTTCTCTTTCACTAAAAAAGAAGTCTGAATTCTAACTCAGGTAAGATGGTTCTTTGGGACACTAGTCACCAGCTTCTTGGTCTGCTGGTTTTACAAATAAAGTCACTATTCTCTGTCCCGACAACTCCTCCCTCAATTTATCAGCCTGTTGCGTGGTGAGCAGTATGAGCTTGGACTCAGTAACAGAGTCGAGGAGGGAGGTGGGGAGCAGACTGTGTCCACGAGGGAGGGGCCAGTGCAGAAGCCAGGGGTCAAGAATGGTCATGTGTGGCAAAGGTGAAGGCCAAGACCTGTGGGCGCCTGGCATGGTGCAGTAGTCCTCAGCTCCTGCCCTTCGGGTGGTGGGGCTGCCCCAAACAGTGGATGGGCCCAGCAGGGCTACTTCTGACTGGAATGAGAAATTGCCTCCCTATGTGACGCAGTCTGATTATGACACACAAAAGGTACAGCATTTACTCCTCAATGCATTGCAAGTGTTTTGTAGGCAAAAAACAGAGACCAAAAAAACTTGCAAGTCAGGTCCTAGAGAAGCCGTGATAAAGGAAGTCCTCGGTGAGAGGTTTACAACCTGCGGCCCAGTTGGTCTCTGAGGTTGAACATTCTGTGGGAGCTGGGGTGCAGGGAGGGTCCAGGAGGTGTTTCCACAGAAGGACTCCCAACTGCTGTCCTCTCCCCACGTCCTGCTGGGCCGGATCTGTGGGCAACCTGATTTCTAATCCCGGTTGTAGCACAGATTTGTTTTGTGACTTTGGCCAAGTTTCTGCATCACTCTGGGCCCAAGAGACTCTGCCTCACCCTGGCAGCCCCCTTCCCACAGGTGACCAGGACGCTCCTGCAGACTAAATGGTGCATCCAGCCCACTTTAGGGGCACACACACATTTATTTGTGCAAGCATGCACATATGATGCACACACATGCGTGCACAGACTTGCACACATGATGACTCTTCTAGCCCCAAAGCAGCCCTAGACATGGCCCCAGTATCAGAATAAAATGCACCTCATCTGACCCCCAGTAGGACTCTCTCCTCCAAGAAGAGGAGGACTCAGTGGGAGCACTCCACTTCCCAGTGGTCTAACCCTGGATTGAGCAGTTGACCTTTCTGAGCCCACTTCTATCCTCCACAAGATGGACATTCTTTTTTTTTAATTTATTTTTGTCCATGCTGGTCTTCACTACAGTGTGCGGGCTTCTCACTGAGGTAGCTTCTCTTGTCGCAGGGCACGGGCTCTCGGGTGCGAGGGCTTCAGTACTTGCAGCATGTGGGCTCAGCAGTTGTGGCTCCCGGGCTTCAGAGCACAGGCTCAACAGTTGTGGTGCACGGGCTCAGTTGCCTGGATCAGGGATCAAACCTGTGTCTCCTGCATCAGCAAGTGGATTCTTTACCACTGAGTTGCTAGGGAACTTTCCTTTCCTTTCCATCTCAGGAGCCCCAGGACTGGGCTGCTCCCAGCCCTACCCAGTGCATGCAGCCCAAGGGCAGGTTGCTCTGCTGCCGCACCACTGGCTTCCTCTTTTCAGGGGTTATCCCAGGGCTGGGGGTGGGAGGGAGGGTGGTGAGTGCAAAGAGGTTCGCATCTCGGGTTTCATTTCCTTTCTGCCCCTGGGGCTGCCAGCTCCCGGAGTGCAGCTAGTGGGCAGCTAGCGTGGCCCAGGGCCTCCCATACCTGCTCTGCTGTCCTGGTTGGCAGGCATTTTCCCACTCGTGTATGTCCTGGAGCAGGAGAACCTTGAGACCCCATGTTGCTACCTCTGTTATTAGGATTTCTAGCCTCATATATGTATTTTTTTCCTTTCAGACGGAGGATTGTGGAGTCTGGGGGTTGAGGGAGCAGAAGAGCAGAGTGGGAGGGAGTCCCAGGATCACTTAATCAATCTCTTGGGTTGACAGCTGGGGATACTGAGGCCCCGGGAGGGAAGGGCTTGCCTCAGACCACACCGTAAACCAGTGGCGGTGTGAGCCAGCCACTGGGTCTGCTGACTTCCTGCCAGGGCTAGGCCTGCACAGCCTCTAGCCTGACAAATAAGTCCTCCTGCCCTGGCCTTCCTGAGCTCCTGCGGTGGGCTGGGACCTGCCTCTTCCTGGGCAGGGAGGCAGTACACCCGCCCAGACAGGCCCCCTCCCCTCTCTCGGCTGCTGTTTCCCTGTCAGTGATAACACAGTGGCCCAGCCAGCTGTAACTCAGCATGAAGCCAGCTGGACTACAGGGGAAAGAGGTGCAGGCCGGCCTCGGGCAGGGGCTGGGAGAGGCCACGAGTCCTGAGTCAGAGGCAAACGGAGACGAAGGGGCCTGGTCCTGGTGTCCCAGGGTGGGTGGAAGGGAACCCCACCAGGTCACTCCCTTGGATCTGCTCTAAAACACAGCAGGTGGCAATGGGGCCCAGGACAGCCCCTGGCCTAGGCTCTGGGTGTCTGTGGTCTCCTTGCTTCCAGCTCCTTCCCGCTCTGCTCTGCCCCTGGCCCCCACAGCTGCTTTCCTCGACCCCCAAGGCCAGACTGGCCCAAGGATGGATTAAACTGCCCTCGAACCCCTACCAGGGGAGGGGACATGGAGAGGGTGGAGGTGGGCGTGACACATGGTCACCCCTCTGCAGAGCTGGTGTGGGTCATGGGTGATCCTGTTCTGGGACAGGGGCCAAAGCAGAGCAGGCATGTCCTAGGAAGATGGCCAGAGGGACTCTGTATATCTGAGCAGGTGGACTGAATTGTGTCTCCCTCAAATCCATCTGTTGAAGTCCTAGCCCCTAAGACTTCAAAATGTGACTGTATTTGCAGACAGGGTCTTCAAAAAGGTAATTAAAATAAAATGAGGTCACTAGTCAAGTGTGAGACAGATTCGTGCCTGACTTTTTGCGACCTCATGGACTGTAGACCTCATGGCCCTAATCCAGTATGACTGGTGTAAGAGGAGATGAGGTCATAGATACACACAGAGGGAAGATGGCTGTCTGCAAACCAAGGAGAGAGGCCTCCAGACAAACAACCTGTTAGCACTGTAACCCCCACGGCCTGGAACTATGAGATAAAACACTTCTGCTGTTTAAGCCCCCAGTCTGTGGAACTTTGTTATGGCAGTCCTAGCACACGAACTAAGGATTTTTGTGTTTTGTGATATAAGAGGTAGGCAATGGTAGTTTGGAGGTGTAAATTCTAGATTTGTGCAAACTTTTGGATGGTTTGTGGGGACAATGGGACTCACACATCACCTTGGAGAGGCTTTCTCTGACCATCCTTTTTTTTTTTTTTTTTAAACTTTTTGGCTGTTCTGCGTGGCATGCAGGATCTTAGCTCCCAACCCAAGATCAAACCCGAGCCCCTTGCAGTGGAAGCAGGGAGTCTTAACCACTGGACTGCCAGGGAAGTCCCGGACCATGCTTCTTAAAGTGAAATCCCCTCTTTCTCTTCTGTCCTGAGTAATTGATCCAAAGTCATTAGTATCAGGCAAGGCAGGAAGCAGCCGTGGGATGGGGCTGTGCTGCGGTGGCCCCAGGTAGGGTGGGGTCTGAGCAGGGGTTCTGGTGGCCATCCAGGGATGTCGGGACCCAAGGAAGGTGAGGACACCTTCAGGGCTGGGCCGGTGCGGGCAGAGCGTGATTGGCTACCAACGGGCCTGAGCAAATAGGTTTGTACATGAAGGGCAGTGGGAACCAGGCTCTGCAGTTAAAGGGGGGGCACAGGGAATGGAAAACTGGAGGGGATCTGTGGTGTTGGGTTGTGACTGTATAAACTTGTGCTATCATGCATATACTGGTAGAACTAGAAACACGTGGATCCGCATGCTGTGTCCACTGAGCGTCCACACAGGAATGAGTGCACCCTGTAACTTCGTAGGAGGCACTCACAGCTTTGGGGAGCTCAGAGGGCCATGGCTCCGTGTTGCCCACCCAGGGCTCTCTTTTGTGGGTCCTTCCTCTTGTCAACTCAGAGGCGCTGGCCCCACTGGCCCTGGGACATGGAGTACTGCTGCCACCTTGTGGTCACTGTAGGACACTGTCCTGAGCCAGAGTCACCCCTGGAGAGGGCGGGGATGAGATGGGGGGAGGGCTTTACGAAGTGCCTGCCGTGAGTCAGCAGGACCATCCAAGACCAGTGGGCAGATCCCGCTTCTCTTCCACTGCTGGGATCAAGGCACCATGGCCCCACTGAGGGGCAGCAGCTCAGACGCAAGAGAGGGGCCCGAGGGCCCTGTTGTGGGAACCCAGGTTGTCTGGGAGGCAGCCAGCACCTTTGAGAGCTGGAAAGGCAATACTGGAGGCTGAACTGGGGTCTCTGAAATTACAAGGCAGTGCGCCTGGCTGAGTGTCTGATGCAGAGGCCATTCTGGATGGAGGTGGTACCATCCATGACAACATGCTGGAACATTTCCTTGACAGGTGTTATGCTACTGGTCCTCTTAATTAATCTTCGTAACAGCTCTATGAGGGAGCAACTGCCATTAGCCCATTTACAAGTGAGAGAACCGGAGCACAGGGAAGTCAAGTAATTTGCCTAAAGCCACACAGAAGGGCTGCACCATGACTGGCTATAGTATGACAATTGGAGAGGTTAGATGTTGACACTGGGAGGGGGGAAGTGGGGTCACCGTCCAGGCTCAGGGTTGGGTCTGGTGGGTCAGGGAAGCCAGGAGGGAGCAAAGGGGGTGGAGGCTCTGCCAGTGGGCTTTGAAGGCAGCTCTGGTCAGTACTTCCTCTCTCCCTACCCACCTAACTGGCTCCACTCAACCTCCCCAGGCCCCTGGCTGGGTACCATTTCCGAGGCAGTTGGGCTCAGTAGGAGCCGCTGGTGCCTGGATAATCCTGCCCCCATCCGCAGGTCAAGGCCCCCCCTGCAGATGGTCCTTTTAAGTGGGGCCCCAAGGCTTCCTGCTGCTGCGATTGACCTGGGGCCTGTGGCCTCAAACACCGCTTGGTGCCAGGAGACCCAGCCTGGCCAGCGCTGGTAGCTTCTGCCAGGGTTCCCTCACCCATCGCAGCCCCAGACACCTTCTCTCTGGAGTTGCCCTTAAGGCGGGGCTGCCCTGTGCTGCCCCCTCCAGGGGAAGCCTGGACACCTTCGAGGCCAGGCTCTCTAGGGCAGGCCTCGGGCCCTGTCTGACCTCCAGGCTCTGTTCTTGGCATCAGCCTCCGTTTTCTTCACGTCAGAGTAGGTGGTTTGTGTGGAACTTACACCTGTGTCTACTGCCCCCTGCCCTCCCATGGCCTGGCACATTCACCTCTGAGTTCTAAGTACACAGAACCACATCTGGTGTGCCACTGGGGGTACCCACACACAGGAAATAGGTGACTTTAGCCATGCACAGGCCATGAGCCCCTGGAGCTCCCACTGAGGGTTTCCTG
This sequence comes from Bubalus bubalis, assembly GCF_019923935.1. Classification (NCBI taxonomy): domain Eukaryota; kingdom Metazoa; phylum Chordata; class Mammalia; order Artiodactyla; family Bovidae; genus Bubalus; species Bubalus bubalis. The sequence goes on from NC_059160.1 coordinate 46,583,958, forward strand.
GCTCGCCGTCACTCACCTGGAGCAGCAGGGGCAGAAATGAGCAGAGGCAGCAGCGCCCAGAGCACTGGGTCCCACCCTTCACTCCTGGCTCCCCCCAGCTCGTTTTCCACTCGAGAGCAGTGGTCAAAACCACTGACTCCACAGGACCGTTGTGAGAGGTGGAAAGGCCCAGGCCAGGGGAGGGCCCCAGCCTCTGGGGGACCCAGGTCAGAGGCCTGGAGGCTCAGTGAGCAGGTGGAACACCTGCCAGAGCTCAGCGGCATAGCTTCCCGCCCCCACCCAACCCCCCTCCGCCGTGTGTGTGAGCGTGCCTAGCAGCAGTCCCATCAGGCCAAGGGTGGGGGGTAACCCACCTCTTATCACCACAGTCCTCTTATCTGACCACCAGAGGCTCCCAACCTCATGATACAGGTGGGTATTATGAAAAAGATGGTCATAAAATGCAGGTGCTTTGGGGCCTTCCTTCCACATAGAATTCAGCTACCACCCCAGAGGCTGGTGGTCTGGCGCACTGCTGCCGACCACTGGCCAGAATAGCCCAGCAAGGGGCCTCTGGAAGCCATCTGCTGTCCTGAGTGCTGTCGGGGGTGGCAGCCCGGCGAGTTGGGCTGCGGTCCCCAGCACCCAGCCACCTTTGCGTGACCTGAGGCAGAAGATGGAGAGGTGCTGGGGACTGTGTGCCAGCGTGGTACACCAACTCTGGCTTCTCCCCCATTCTGAGTCTGAGCATCCTTGGGCAGGGCTGGCACGGGGGTCACTGCCAAGTAGCCAGGCAAGGCTGGACTGCATCCAGGAGATGCTTAATATTAATCTTTTGAGAACCAGAGCCTTCCCACTACCTGGGCGGACACAGCTAATTTATGCAGGATGCAGGAGGTAACCCTCAGACCAGCTGAGCTTGGTGTGACTGAAGGGTGGGCGCCTCCATCTCCTAAAAAGTTGCCAGACCAGGCTGACACTGGTTGCCCAGGGACAGGGACACAGCTGCTCCCCAGGGGGTGGTGGGGAGAGAAAGGTGGCGCAGGCTGGGGAGACGGGTCAGAGGTCACATTCAGCCGTCTTTCTCCAGGCTGGCTTCTCTTCACGCTCTGAACTGTGGCCTGGACAATGAGCCCCCTCCTCCCTGCCTGGAGGATGGACAAGCCTTTGGTCCCATGTACCTGCTTTGTAGCTACTCCCCTTGCCCCAGCTCCTCAAGGAGGACTGGCTGGGCCTGGTCTCCTGTGCGCCTGGCTCCAGGCCATACCTCAGAACACACAGCCTACCTGTTGCTCACAGGAGATGGGGGCTGCTGAGGCCCCTGGACCCACTCTGGTCACTCAGCCCCCAGGCCCAGGCATTCCAACTTCTGTTCTCCTCCACAGGCTGACCTTTCAGGCAGGTCAATTGTTCTAGCTCCACACCAGCCCCCTTCCCTTCAACCACCGAGGGGTTGCTGGGTTGGGGGCTCCCACGTGCCTCAAGCAGTGACTCTTGGAGAGCCTGGTGTGAAGATTCCAGACCGGAAAAGGCTGTGCTCTAAGACCAGGGCACCCGAGCTGCCACAGAGATGAGAACTGACACCAGCACCTGACCTGTGGCCCAGCTCCTGAGCCGTGTGCCAAGGCCTCCACACTGAGCCTCTGCGTTGCCATCTGAAAAATGGGGATGATGTACTGACACACGAGGAAGTGCCCAGCACCTGATAAACGAGTGCATCTGGGGCGGCTCACAGGACCCACTGAGTCAGAGACTCAGCCTCTGGAAAACGAGATGCAACTTTGCTCCACCCAGGGTTGTGGATTCGATGCCATGAGCTCATGGAGAGCCTGGCACCTAGGCCTTGGACAGGATGGCTGCGTCCTCCCTGCAGGCCCAGTCGCCTGCCACACCCACACCTGCTCCGTCTGTGATCACAGAGCTCCTGCTGCTGGGCAGGGGCTGGCCTGAGGATGCGGACAGGTCACCCACAGAGCAACGGGGCCGCCTGGCGGGCAACTGGTGGCAGCGCCTGTGCTGGTGCGGTGTGGCTGGGGGCCCAGTCCTGCTGCTGCACCCACCCCATCTGCAGACGTCTGTCTCGTGGGTGGCCCTCAGCCCAGCCCAGCCCTGGTGAGGCCAAGTAGCTTCCTCCTGGAGACTGAACACTTTTAGGGTGCTCTTCTACCTTTATTGGGGATACGAAAGGCACCTCTCCCAGTCAAGAGGATCAACCGACAGGTGAGGGGCCCGGTGGAGCCCTGCGAGGGAGGAAGGGAGGAAGGAGGGCAAGGCAGTGGAGGTCATGGGGGTCCCAGGAGCCGCAAGCATTGGTGGGAGCCCCCTGGCGGCCTCGGGCTGGCGCGGTCTCCCCCGTCACATGCAGCTTGTCTGGACAGCGCGCTTTCAGTAGAGTCACAGGCCCTGCCCTCAACAGCTGGCCAACCCTTCGGGCTCCATGGCAGGCCCTCGGGAACGGGCCTGAGGCTGCGAAAGAGACTTCTGCTGTCTCCAGCCTCTGGCCAGGCTTCGACTGGCAGTGTGGGCTCTGAAGAGGGCTCCTCTGGGGGCGGGTCCCAGGAGGGGATCACCCAGGACAATGGGAGTCACGTTGGGCCACCAAGCGACCAGCCTCTCCAGCCTGGGGCCTTCCTGTCCTCAGCAAAGTTGCAGTGGTTGGTGGGGGTGGGAGGGGAGGCATGAGTGTCCAGGGCCCCAAAGTAGAACTGACTCATTCCCCCAGTTCATCCAGCTGCCTCTCACACTCCCAGGCAGCACAGCCCCAACCTCAAGGGGAACAGAAGGACTTATGTGACAAGCCACCCCCAAGCAGCCTTAACACCAAAGGAGGGACAGTCCCCTGCCACGGGGTGTGGGAACAACCAGGGCTCGGGCAGCAGGGCGCCAGGCCCCACACTCATAAGGCAAACAGCATGTCGTCGTCTTTCTCCTGGGTCTTCTTTCTCAGGGCAGTGCCAGGTGGGGGGCCTGGGGGCCCCTCGGTTGAGGGACTGGAGAGGTTGGGCAAACGATCGGCCACTTTGGCACGTTCTTCCAGGAATTTGTCGAATTCTAGAACAACGAGAGGGAGGCTGGGGCTGGGCTCCGAGGCTGGAGCAGGGGAGGGGGGGCAGGGCCAGGGTCTACTACCTTCACTGGTGACGCCCTTGGGCTCCTCCACGTTATTCCCCTGACAAGGCAGAAGGAGGGAGGTTAGCTGCGCGCATGGCAAGGCGGGGCTCAGCTGCTGACCCAGAGACCTCAGCCCCACCACTCTGAGCCACAAGGCCTTGGGTGTCACTTGGCTTCTCTGAGCCTCAGTTCTCTGCTTGGTGACACTCATGGGGTTGTTGGCAACCTAAGGCGGAGGACTTCTGGAAGAGTGCCAGGTGCAGGGTGTGGTGCCCTTAAGGGCACTAGTTCCTCCCCTTCCAGTGTTCAAAGAGATGGGCAGACTCGCTCACGGTGGAGAGGCTGACACTCAAGCCTGTGTCAGCTATACACACTCAACTAGGGGCCAGGGAGGGGGTAAGCCTTCACCCAGTAGGCAAATTGGATGGACCGTGGGCAGAAACATGGTCTTGGCCACTTGCAGAAGGCGGCCTTGGAGCTAGAAGTACCCAGGCACTTGGTCCTTGGTGCTCAGGATGAGGGGTGGGCTGGCAAAGGCTGGGGAAGAATCCTGGAAGTGGGCCTGGACTGACTGCCCCTCCTGCACACTGGGGGCTCTGGAGGATGCTGGGCCCCCTTCTCCTGGCACAGCACCCCTGACAGTTGCCCATCAGTCTCCACTTTGCACAATGGGGCTCCCTCTGGCACCACTCCTCAAGCTACCCCAGGTGCCGAGCTCAGGGCTCTCATGTCCCTGCTGCCCTTGGGCGGCCCATCTTGCCACAGTGGGCCCTCATGTGGGCAGCAGGCTTGGGCAAGGGGAGGCCCCAGAGGCTGTGAGGAGTGTGAGGCTTCCCCCTCTAAGGCGAAGTACTGGGGAAGCAGCAGGGGAGGGGACACTGACCCTGCTGACGCTCTCTCACCAGCTAGTCACCCTGTCCCCACACTGGTCACTTCCTCATGCGAAAATGGAGCCCCAGGTGAGGTGGGTGAGGAGCGGGCCCCACTTACCACGTCCGTGGACAGCCACTTCTCGATATCCTCCATGAGGCAGGCCTGGGTGACGGGGATCTGGAGGGGAGGGCAGGGGTGAGGCGGGAGGGCAGTGCCCCTCACCACCCTGAGTCTACTGGCTATGGCCCCAGGGGAGTTGCCTAAACTGAGCCCCTCACTCATGGGATGGGGCCAGTTGACCTGCCCAGCCCCCTCATGGCAGTCCCTCCAAGACAGCTCTGGCCCAGCTGCCTGGGACGCTGAGGTCTCCCTGAGTTCTGCCTGCTGTGCCAGGCTGTGGGCGAGGAGGATGGGGGCCAGCAGGCTGAGCAGGGGATGGAGAGGGGCTCCTGACAACTGGCACATTATTCAAAGCCCAGGAAGTGGGCAGCCAGCCAGAAAGGCTGGGGCAGGGGCACGGCTGTGGGCTGTCCCCACAAGCCTCCGCAGACCTGGAGTTCCTGGTGGAAGTGGGCAGAGGAGGGCCAGTGAGGAGGCAGGGGCCGAGCCGACCAGAGGAGGCCAGGCTGGTGGCCCAGAGGGGATGTGTCACTGTGCTTCTGCCACACAGCCCTGCACAGGGTGGGGGCTGAGGGCAGGTGTGGGGTCTTCCCATTCGAAAAACATGTGAAGAATCCAGCCGGAGGTTAGGGGCAGACTCCGGGGTCAGAGAGACCGGAAGCTGGCTGGGCCCCTGCACCTGGAGCAGGTGACTTAGCTCCTCTCACCCTCACTGCTCATCGTTAGAGAGGATGACAGCACCTACCGTCTAGGTCCAGGTCGTTGTGAGGATTAAAGAGATGAGGGAGATCAAGAGCGCAGCTCTGCGCCCAGCACAGGGCAGACGCTTGGGAAATGCAAGCTACCACTCAGTTACTCTGAGAAACAGAGGGACAGCGAGTCCTCCTCCAACCAAAGCCAGCTCAGGCCCCAAGCCCCGTACTCAGCACCGAGACCCCAAGGGGGCGGGGGTACCAGAGAAGCGGCAGAGCTGACTTCCCAGCAGCACCAGCAGCAGCAGCAAGTTCTCTGGGCTGCACCCTCCAGCTCCCTCTGCCCGCACTTGGCCCAGACCCAGACACGCCCCGGGCACCTCCCAGCTGCCAGAACTTGCTCCGAGGCAGCACCGAGGGGCCGTGCAAGCGAGAGCAGAGGGACTGGGACCGTGCTGGGCGCTGGGTGGGGCCTGCAGGCCCTTAGCCGACCCTGCGCTCCTCTGGTTGTGATGCCGGCGCCACCTGGGCCCCCTGCGAGTGCGCCTGGCCCATCCTCACCATGCCTTGTCTCACCATCCAGTCACTGAGGCTCTTCTCACTGCCGCCTCCCATCTGGGTGAGAGAGAGTCACGCTGAAGGTGGTGGGGATGTCAGGCCACTGGTGTACTGGGAGCCTCATCCAGCACAGGCCTGCTACTGCCTCAAGAGGGGTGTGTGTGTGTGTGTGGTGTGCGCGTGTGCGTGGTATGTGTGTGTGTGTGGTGTGTGTGTATGGTGTGCGTGTGGTGTGTGTGTGCGTGGTATGTGTGTGTGTGGTGTGCACGTGGTGTGTGTGTGTGTGTGGTGTGCACGTGGGGTGTGTGTGCACGTGGTGTGCGTGTGTGGTGTGTGTGCATGTGGGGTGTGTGTGGTGTGTGTGCGTGTGGTGTGTGTGTGTGTGTGGTGTCTGTGTGGTGTGTGTGTGTGGTGTCTGTGTGGTGTGTGTATGTGTGTGGTGTGTGTGTATGGTGTGTGTGTATGGTGTGTGTGTGGTGTGCGTGTGGTGTGTGTGCACGTGGTGTGTGTGTTTGTGTGGTGTGTGTGGTGTGTGTAGTATGTGTGTGGTGTGTGTGGTGTGTGTGTAGTACGTGTGTGGTGTGTGTGCGTGTGGTGTGTGTGCATGTGGTGTGTGTGTGTGGTGTGTGTGTGGTGTGTATGGGGTGTGTATGGTGTGTGTGTGGTGTGCGTGTGGTGTGTGTGTGTGTGTGGTGTTTGGTGTGTGTGTGTGTGCGTGCGTGGTGTGTGCGTGGTGTGTGTGTGTATGAGGTATGTGCGTGTGTGTGGTGTGTGTGTGGTGTGTGTGTGTGTGTCCATGTTTGTGCAGGTGTGGTGGCTGGGGAAAGGGAATAGGAAAGGTGTCTTCCTGTGGGGACCGCAGAGTCCTGGATGGGTGGGGCAAAGCCTCGCCACCTACTTTCACCCCACAGATCCCGGTGGGTGTGCTGAGCAATCCTAGGATGGAGTAGGCAGCCCCCCACTGGCTCTCAGGGGGTTCTGATGGGCACCCAGTGTCAGGAGCACTGCTGTACCTGTTTCCCATCATGTTTGTTGATGGGCAAACAGGAGATGCCCAGGGCCCCAGAGCAGACAGATGGTGGAGGAAGCCTAGGGTCCTGGCTCCTGGCCCATCAGCCCGTGATCGTCTTCCCCAGCCAGACAGACCCAGCCTGGGGCCTGGCACAGGCGGTCCAGCATCCTCACCTCCCAGGATTCATCAACCCCTGGGGGCAAACTCCAGCCCAGCCACCTACAGGGTCAACGCTTGATTCCTTCAGTACTTTGCTGCCTGGAATCATGTTTTGACAGCGGAGAGGGAGAAAGCCTTAGCCCTCAGCCAGATCTGAGTATTTCATGAGCAGATGTTTATGACCTGCTTTATGACTTCCTTTGGAGGAAGTCGTACCATGATTGGTAGAACTCACTTAAATCTCAAGTCACCAAAGATGACCAGGCAGAACTTGTCAGCATCTGCTTTTCTGCAGGTAGAGGTGTGTGTGTTTCCGCCCCAAGGCTGATGGCAGGTGGGGCAGCAGCCAGGAGCCCTCGTCCCAGTGCTCGTCAGGTCCCTGAGCTGCTCTGTGCCCCTAGCAGGTGACATCTGTCCCCCACCACCCCAATTCTGTAACAGGAAGGCACAGGGCTGAAAGGCCAGTCTCTGCCCACGGGGACCAGGTGGTGGCAGAGGGACATGCTCCCTACTGTCCGGACTCATCTGGATTCTTGGAGCCAGACTGATGGCCCATGGAAAAGGAAGGTTGAGCATGGGAGCAACTCTGCTCCTTGGAGCTCTGCAGGTCACCTGGGCCTCTCGTTACCAGCACTGGTTTCCGCTCTGGACAGACCAACAGCTGTGAGATCGTGGGCAAATGACCTTGATTCTAAGCCCTGGTGTCTCCTCTGTAAGTGAGGACGACCACACTGCAGTGCTCTGATGGTAAAACGTTTCACTATATGCCAGGCACTGTGCGAAGGACGTGAGCTCTGTGGTTTCACTCACCCCCCTCTGGGACCTGGCTTTCTCATCTGCAAAGGGGACCCCTTCGGGGTTTGTGTAATGACTTAGTAAGTGGGGGACACAGAATGCTCACTCAGCAGGGGACATAGGGTCCAAGTGGGAGGCTCTGAGACTCAGGGCGTAAACGCACTCCGCGTGGTGGCAGATCTATAACACACCCAAGGAGGCATCTGAGCCCTTCGTTGGTCCTGCCCTGTTCTGACTTGGGAATGACTCCTGGGACACTGGGGATGCAGCTGGGAATCCCTCCCGCATCTCCTGCGCCCCCCTCCCCACTCCAGAGGACAGGGAAGCTTCCACAGCCTCCTGACTGCTCTCCCAGCTTCCAGGCTGGGTCCTCCTAAAATGAAGCCAGATAAACATCCCCCTGCCAACCCCTGCTCCAGACTGCCCAGGGCTCCCACCTCAGGCAGGAGAAGCCAGTCCTCCCAGTTGCCCCTCAGGCTTCACCTCCCAGCACCCAGTCCCACCTGCACCCCTGAAGCCCTGGGCTGTGACCAACCCCCTCCTTGGCCCTGCTGTTCACTGCCCCTGCCTCTCCAGCGCCTGGGTCCTGCACGTTCTAACCACCGCTGGGTGCCCAAAAGGCACCCAGAAACAAATTTAAAGGCAAGGGAACTGTCTTCGGAGCTCCTGCCGAAGGGGCAAGTGGCTGGCAGAGCATGCTCAGCGTGGCAAGTGGCTTTCATTCCACGTATGCCAGCAGTTAAATGGAATACAAGTGGCACCTTTGGGTGCCTCCCTATGGTTTTAGGGTCTGTCCTCCAGCCCCTCTCTGTCCACATTCCTGCAGATAACAGGGCTCTGGAGGGGCAGTGAGGCTGAATACTAGCTCAGCTCCAAGTCAGTGCCGAGCCCCTCCCATCCACACTCTCACACCTCCTGTCATAAACCAAGGGCACCGCCAGGCAAGCACTGCCTAGCCTTCCTCTGGACAGGCCCCTCTGCTTACCGCTCCAGTGCTCTGCTGCCGGGCATCCAGGGCTCCAGCCAGGCCATCTGTTGCTTGAGGGGCTTCATATTTTACCCTGAAATACAGAGGCCACCATGGCCATTACCTGCCACCCTCACTGAACCAGACATGCCAGCCCACGTGAGGAGGGAAGGGGTTGGGTGGGCAAGGGCTGGACCCACATCCTGTGTGGACTCAGAATGTGCCTGGGCAGGGGCCCTAGGAGGGGCACCAATCTGCAGGCCTGCCTTGAGATGGAGGAAAGGGTCTCCTTTCCTGCCTTTGGGAACCTGGGTCAGACATGTGACCTGCATGACAGGCAGAGCAAGGCTGGAGAAGCGAGGTGTTGGGGGCCAGAGACCAAGACCACCGACCTCCTATTCCCGGATTTGGCCACACGACAGGGATGAGCACAGCGTCCCAGACCCCGTGGTCATGGAGAGCTCGTATCTAGACCCTCTCCAGAGCAGCTCCCACAGCGTAATTTCAGAATCTGTGGTTCTGTGAAGGCTGTGTGTGAACGGGGGAACCCCACTCTGCAGCTGAAAACAAACCTGCAGACGGTGGGTGAGGATCTGCATGTGCTCGGGGGTGCCAGCCCTGGCGACTGGGAGGAAACGCAGGGGACACTATACCCTCCGGGCAGAGGAGGATGGGGAGGGAGGGATCTGCTGTGTCTCCAGTGAAGGCTCAGGGGGAGTGGGAGGAAAACCCGTGCTAACAAGCGGGCTGGTGTCTCTCTGGCTGCTACAGAGGGGGATATCCAGGGAGGCCTTGGGGACATGGTCCAGTAGCTTGGGAAGAGCTGTCATTCTTGCTCTGAACTGCTGGCAGAGAGGAGGTGAGACTGGGTCAGTCTTTTTTTTCTGGTGGTCATCCTGTGATATGTGGGATCTAGTTCCCTGACAAGGGATTGAAACTGTGCCCCCTGCATTGGAAGCATGGAGTCAATCACTGGACCATCAGGAAGTCCCTGGGTCAGTTGCTGAGGCGAAGATGAGAATCTTGGGATTCTTGCCTCAAAGGAAGGCCCTGCGCCTTCAGGGAGGAGGGGTCTTTTTCCAGCTGGGGTGGGTGGGGAGCACCTCGCACTCTGCTGGAGCTGGGCTGGACCAGCGCAAGCACAGCACATGCAGCTCTGATAGCGCCAACCTACCTCCCTGGGGCCTGGGCAGGCTGGCACTTAAGGGGCCTCTAGAATAAACCCCGAAATTCTCAGGCAGCCTCTCTGAAGAACGGAGGTAGCCAGGAAGGCACGGGAATTGGCGAGTTAACTCTGTCACATGGCTCACCACACAAGGGGGCTGCAGCCAACGGAAAACTGGGTGTCTCGTGCTACCCCTGCCTCTGACCCTTTGCACGAGCTGATCCACAGCCCAGCACTGCGCAGCAGCGGTCCACAGGCAGGCTACCTCCCACCCCCAAGAGACTGCAGGCTCTGGAGGCAAGCTCGGGGTGTGCTTTTCTCTGGCCTTCAGGGCTCCACAGAGTAGGGACAGCATGGTGGCAAACCTCAGCCGGGCTTGGGCTCTTAGGTGTCCACCTTCTGGCAGCAAGTCCCACCAGGCTCATTAGCCTCCAGTCACACAGCAGCCTCACTGCGCCCTACCTCCAAGGTGACCGTGATCCGCTGGTCCCAGAGCACCTGGGCTTGGGAGCACAGACTCCGCTCCAGACTCACAGTTCGGCTCACAGTGCAGGGCTGGTCGGCCAGTGGGTGGGGCTGTGAGCAGCCCTATGAGCCAGGCTGGCTACCGCCTGTCAGGTTTCACTGGGACTGGCCAGTGTGGATGGGGGACCCCTGAGCCCTCTGGAGGCCCATCAACAGTTCCCAAGGAGACCAGAATGGAGTCTGCCGAGAAGTTCCCTTAGTCCAGTGCTTCCCTTGGTTGTACATCCTGGTTGCCCCGGGGTTATAAGCAAAAGGCTGACAACAACCCCAAGTAAACCCTGTCCCCTGACCAGCTTGTATGGAGCCGGTCCTGGGAAGCCAGCCTGGTGGACACTTGGCCACGTGGCCTCCGCTGCTGAAAGTATCTCCCTGAAAATGGACAGTCCCAGGAAGCATAGAGCCCCAGCTCGAGGGCAGGGCAGGCAGACTCGAGTGGAATAATGCGACTTCTGTGGAAATTAAGGCTGGTTGCAGAATAGCAGAAATCACTGGACCAGTCTCTGAGGGCTTGGTACATGGTGTACAGTGCAGTGGGGAGCTGGGCTGGGTTGGAGACACTGTGTTTTAGAACCAAACAGTCTGGGATTCCCAACTCTGTCAAACATTAGCTGTCTGAGCTGGGGCAAATGACCAGCCTCTCAGAGTCTCTGTTTCCTCATCTGCTTGGCTTGTGTAAGATTCTGGAACCAAGCTGGTCATCACCCAACGGGCGTCCCTCCCTCATCCATCCCAGGCCATGCAGGACTGACTTAGGGGGAAAATCTCTGCCATCCTGAGGGGGTGCAGGCAGGGGCTGGTGTGCCCACCCACACACCGAGCTCAGGGACCTGGAGAGGCCCTCCCCCGACAGCGGTTGACCCAAACTGCAGGAGCCAGGGTGGGTTTCAGCACTCACTCTTTGCGTTGGTCAGCCAGTGAGCTGCCCCGCGTCAGCGCAAACATGTCAAACTCATCTTCCAGTCGGCCAGAGGCCTCCAGAGACTGCAGGCCAGCCCTCACGCTGCTGGAGCCCAGGTCTGTGGGGACAAAAAGACCACATGAAGGGTCTTCCTGGCTGTCCTTGGACACTGAGTTGCGGCTGGGCTGCTTCCTGGCAGGCCCAGGTAGGTTCTGGAGAAGCAGGGCAACTTGGAGTGGGGGCAGGGTGGGGCATACGGATGGGACAGGCCACCTGCTGGCTGAGGGACACCAGGCACCTCACCTCCTCTCTCTCAATTACTTCTGAGCAGGCAGCCGATAACACTTAACAGATCAAGTGACGATGGTGCTGATGGCTGACGTGTACCGGGAGCCCATTCTGGGCCTGGCCTGGTCTAAGCCCGCTCTGGGCATAAGCTTATTCAGGAGAAAAGGGGCCCAGGGTGTCCACGTGATGTGTCCAAGTTCACCAGATGATCCAGGGGCAATCACACAACAGCAGGGTTTCTGAGATCTAAGCGGGCTCAGGAGCTATGGGGCTGGGAGGGAGAGTCTCCCGTGTTTTATCCCAGCTATGCAGCAAGATTTGAGACCCACACCAAGATTCAGCAGGGGACCCCGGGGAGGTGGGGGCTGGGCCAACATTCTGCTGTGGGCACTCCAGCCCCAACTGTGTAATGAGAGGGCACTCCAAGAGCTGCAGGGGTACCCATGGTAGGTAGCGTACCCTGGCCAGAGCCCCCAGGGATGCACTTACTCATTTCTGCCAGCTGGGATGAGAGACTGCCGGTGGCTACAGGGTCAGGGCCCATGTCGATCAGGTCAGGGGCCGCCTCGGCCTCACTTGGGGCCTGTGGGGAGGGGAGAGGCCACCATCACCCTCTGACCGGAGGTGCAGCCTCATTCCTGTCTGCCCTGAAGCACTGGCGCCTGCATTCTTTGCCTGAGGGTGTGTCATTAGGCTCCCTCCTCCCCTTGTCACCCCCAGCAGCTATGACTGGGAGTCAGGGAGTCCTTCTTCTTCCCCTTGGCCTCTAGCTCAGCTGGACCCGCTGGGAGGTTCATAAGACCCTGGGGCATCAGCTGGTGGCAGAACCTTGTTTACCCTAAAGGGACAATGACAGAAAAACTTAGAAGAAGCCTTTTCTAAGAGCCTGGCTAAGAAGACACATTCTGGCCAGGATACCTAGGGAGGGAGATGGGCACAGCCCTTCCTGTCATTAATATGGAGAAGCTGCCTCTTACCTTGGTGGTCTGGCCTGTTCGGAGGCGTTCAAACCTACGGGACAGAAAAGATCTGGGTCAAGGAGACAGACCAGGCCAGAGCTTTGTCCACTGCAGGTCTCGAAACCCAGGGGATGGGTCACAAGCAGGATGGTGACTGGTCAGGTTTGCCCCGGACAATCCAGTGTATGCCCTAGGGGAGTATTAGCAGGGTGCCTCTTTCACTAGCAACTGTCCCAATTAGATGACCAATTATTTAGTTACAATTAGCATTAAACAAACAACAGGCATAGACTAGAGAGGAAAAGGAAAAGGGGGTGCACGCACATAGTAAAGGTGTGGATTTTTGGGGGGACCTTGTTTGGTAACATACATTTGTGCATGTGGTAAGTGTCTAAAGTGGTGTAAGGAGGACACATATCTCTTACACTACTTCATGGAGACACTTACACCACCCTAGACAGGCCAAGTTGCTGCTGGGTGGGCTGAAGACCTCAGTCTGGGATCTGCTCTTGTCCTGGTTCTGTCCCTCCCTGTGTGACCCCAGGTGAATTACATCACCTCTGAACAATTAACAAGGGGGTGACAGTGCAACCTGCCTCCCAGGTGTGAGGATCAAGCAAAGACACTGAGGAGTGATTATAAACCAGAAACAATCAGACACGAGGTCCGATGAGTGAGTGTCAGAGGGGTCCTGGTCACCTCGAGATTGGGCCCGTGGGCCACCCCCCAGCCCACACCCCTAGTAGCAGGGGCTCTTAGCGCCACTGGTCCAGTGAGCAGGAAAGGCTGGGCAGATGTTATCTGCTGCAGCCCCATCCCCATCACTTGATTCAGAATCACTGAGCAAGTGTCTGCTGATGGATAAACATATGAAATGAACTGGGAGCTGGAGGCAGCAGGCTAATTAGCACCCTGTGCAGACAGCCTGACTGACAAGGCCCTTACAGGAGTAACTGCACGGGCTGTCGGTTATCTACAAGGGATCACAGCTTCATTGTACAGACAGAGAAAACAGTAGGGGTGTGCTGTCTCTGCAGGCCCAGCACCTACATGCTCCTCTGGGGAACTGCTTCCCATTTCCTGTGACCCTGGTGGGCCTGCCAGGATCAAGGGGGCCTCTCCTTCCTACTCCTGTGGGCACAAGGAAGCTAAGCCAATCGGAGTGTCTCCCGGGGTGCTGACTCTTGGACAGAATGATACCTCCCAAGGGGGCAAGTGTTTGGAGCCCACGTATTCAGGGTGACACCCTGGGATCATGGTCCAGGCATTATTGTCCCGAGACCCCTGAGCCATCCTGGCATCTGCCCTTCTGCCCCCTTAGGAAGGCTCACTGTTTTATTCTTCTCCGGGCTCTGAAAGCTACCCATTCAATAAAAGCTGTTCTCCTAATGACTTCTTTTTCTACTTAAGTTAGCCAGAAGCGCTTACCGAGTTTGCAATCAAGGAGCCCCAGAGCCAGGCAGTTGGGCAAGGGGTAGGGGTGGGGGAGCAGGGACAGAACGGGCCTGTTTGGCTGTGGGCCGGTGCGCTCAGCCACCACCGGTGCTAGCCCGGAGGCGGGATGCAGACACACTGGTGGCAGGAGAGGAGGGGTGGAGGGAGGGCGGGCACTGTGGCCTGCGCTGGATGAAGACAGTTGAGAGTGCACACTGGGTGGCTGGCCTGGTGTTTGGGAGGGAGATGAAAGGTCAGCGGGTGCGAACAGAGGAGATGGCAGGGGCCGCGGGCTGGAGCGGGGCAGGCGGTGGGGCTACCGTTCGTGGCGCAGGAAGACGTTGTTGAGATTGTCATTGACGATGAGCAGCTCCTCGGTAAGCTGCTCGTTGGCGATGCGGGGGATGAGCTCCAGGACCCGCTGCTGCATGGCGCGGCACGTCCGGTTGAGCTCCTGCCGGGGAAGGAAGGGAGACAACTATGGCCACTGGACTGGGAGGGAGGCCGTCCCTTCCAGATGCCTGGTCCTTGGCGCGCCATGGAGAAGCAGAGGTCTCCACACTGGACTGGAGGTTGCAGGGAACAGCTTTTGGGGTTCTACGGACGAGCACCGGCGTCTCATTTCTAAGTGTGGAGCACACTGGACACAACCAAATGGGAACTGTGCTGTGCGTTTACTTGGCTCTGTGCGGACCTCTGGATGGAGCTCCTGCCACTATCTCCGATTTGGGGAAAGGTTGAGCTGGCAAGGTGGCTGGTGAAACACCTGCCACTTGTCAGGGGGCAGTTAGGTTTTTTGTGACCAAAGCATTAAAAATGAACTGGATGATCCAACTATTATCCACAAACCCTGACTCCAAATTTCTGCCTCTTTAGTCTAATTTCTTTTTTTAATGCCTTTTATTTTGGAAGAATTTTAAATATACAGAAAAGTCCCAAGGTAAGAGAGCACAGGGGTTCCTGTAAACCCTTCACCCAGCCTCTTCTTGCCTTAGCTTGGCACTGTCACAAGACCTTAACACGGGGACACTGCTATTGACAAAACTACGAGCTTCACTCAGGTTTCACTAGCTTTTCCTCTCTGTTCCAGAGTCCCACACTGCATTTAGTCACCAGGTCACTGACTGACTTTTAATCAGTTAGTGTTATGTATTTAAGCTTGTTTGGGGAAAAAAAAAAAATTAAGCTGCAGCATCACAGGCTTTTCATTTGTAGGACTGAGCACTTCCTTCCTCAGGGGCCTGTCACCCGGTGGACAGGGGTCCAGGTTAGAGTCTTAAGGTTCCAACAGACAGCTGTTGGGCACTGTGGACTCAGCCACAAGCCAGACTTTTCTCCAGGCATCATGAAGACCACTGACTTTGGTTCTTTGCAGACCCTGTTGCCCCTCGCCTACTTAGACCCTCTCCTGGGATTTCGTCTGCCCCCTGAGCACTGGGCAGGGCAGTCCAGACTCCTTCCAGCATCCCATGGGCCTCCCCTCTCCTCCCGCCATGACTAAACTCACTGTGGCTTTGTTCCCACCTCCTCGCCTACCCCTCTCAAGAGAGGAAAAGCAGCAACTGGAGCCAGGGCCCTGGGTTCATACCTCAGCTCTGCTGATGACCAGCTCTGTGACCCTGGGCATGTCCCATGACATCTCTCTGCCTGAGCAGTTTGCTGACCTGGGACATGGAGACAGTAAGGGTGCCTACCTTATGGGGGGGAAGGGGAGGATTGAGTGAGTGACGCTGTACCACATGTCCACATCAGAACCTGGCACGTGGGACATGCTCAGCATCTGTCAGTTGTCCCAGGGTCACCCCTGCCTGCCAGCCAGCCTCCTGAGGCCACAGAATCACTCACCCCCGCATGGCCCTGGCATGAGACACCTGAAATTAACTGCACTACAGTAATCCTGTCACTTCCCAACTCACTCGGGCTTCTGTCATTTACTCTTCATGTTTGTGGGTTCACTCAACTCTGAGACTCCGACTTCACCCCTCCCCCTGGCTCCTGCAGTAAGGTAAGGGCCACACAGCTCAGCTGGGCCCGGGGACAGAGAGATGAGAACAACCCAGCTCCGCCCACCAGAAATGCGAGGGTCCAGCAGGAAAGTCACCAAATGAGTTGATCACATCAAGCCCTCTGTCCCCTCACAGGTTCAGGTGGCTCCTGGGCCTCGGGGGTCCCCAGGGATGACCTCCATGGGGAGGGTGCCTTTCCCCACATACAGCCCCTTCATGCCCAGCTTGGGGTGGAACCCTGGGGATATCACCTGACATACGGGAGCCCTGGCCCGTAGATCCCAGCTCATGCCTGCCTGCTAGGCTTCCTCTTCTGATGGCTGGAAACCTCACCTTCCAGCCTTCATCAAGACACTGATTGGGAGCTATATGGAACCAGGCACAGGAAGGAGTGTTTACATGCAAAGCCTTATTTAATTCTCATGTCAAATGTATACCATAAAAGGAATCTTACATATGAGGAAACTGAGACAAGAGGGGCTTTACTGTTTATACCATCAAGTGGTAGAAGCTGAGTTCCAATCTGATGGAGCCCAAAGTCCCTGGTTTTAACCTCTCCCACTGTGACCTAGGAGCCCAGGGTCGCCAGGGAAACTGCCCTGGTGGTGGGGAGCGGGGAGGCCGAGCCAGGGGCAGTGGCCACTCACCTGTAGCAGCTCCAGGTCTGCTGGCTCCGTCTGGGTGGGCACCAGCTCTGTCAGCATCTCTGACATCACCCTCACGTTCCCGCTCACCATTTCCAGCTCACTGCGCAGCTTCCCGATCTGGAATACATGGTAGGTCTTGCTGAGTGAGGCCAGGGTCCAGAGCCGCTGCTCCTCCCACAGCGTGGCACCACTAGCCCAACCTGCTGGCACCCTCTCCAGGCTCCTGGACCATAGCCTTGTGCCAGGAGGCCTGTGGGGGGCTTATTCCCATCCTCACCGACCAGCTTACAGAGGTGCTACCAACCGTTACCATCTCCAAGCTGGGGTGCCCGGAGCAGGGAGAGGCGAGGAGGAAAGAAGCTGAGCGCTCCAGCATCTCATGGATGCTGGCGCCTAACGAGGCCCTGAAGGGCAGTTCCCCCGAGGGGAGAGGAGGGAGGCCGTCCTCCTAGGAAGATGGGGTTCTGTCTTGCTCCAGCCTGCTCTGGTGTCCCAGATTCTACCAAGGGTAAGTCCCAGTGCCACCCCCCACCTGAGTATGCATGTGAGCAGATTCTCAACGACCACGGTCCCAGCCCTGGCTTGGGAAACAGCTGCACATCAAGTCGCAGAGTCTTAGCACCCAGGTGAGGTGATGGAAGTGCCCTGGTGTAGCATCTCACACTGTGGGCTCTGCGGGGTGTCTTGTGTCCTCATGGACAACGTGGACACTGTGAATGCCCAGAAAGGGACCCTTGTGGACGTTGCCAAACATGACCTGGCTGATGAACCCTTTGATCACGGGCTGTCTCATGAGTCTAAGATTTAGTGGCCTACATTTTGGGAAATGCTGGATGTATTCTAAATTGGGTGACCCAGTTGATTTCAAAATACAAGTGTTATCATATAAATTCACGGTGCCTGTGAAGGCAGTTGCCATTCTGATCACCTCTAAGTGACAAGCACTTATTGTATGTTGCTAGTTAACCCTGACCACAGTCTCATGAGACAAGTATCACTACTCCCCACCCCTTATAGATGAAGAAGCGGGCCTGCAGACACAGTCTACTGCAGTCTGCCAGCACCTTCCAGACCTGTGAAATGTTTGGTACATTTGTCCTGTTTAATGAAGGCTCTTGGTAGAAGCGAGTGGAAAAACGACTGATCACAAACCCCGCGTGTCTGGGTCAGATGGGACCTAATTACAAGGAGTCTGGGAGTTACATCAACGTGTCCCAAAAGACAGACGGGCCCTCTGAAATTAAACTACTCAGACTACTCAGTCTTGTTTAGCAAGAACCTTTTTCCACTGGACATAATCAGTCTTAATCTACACAGAGGCCAGACTTCAGGCAAACTGGTTAAAATTATAACCAGGTTAGATCAGTTTTGTCACCCTGCTTATTTAACTTATATGCAGAGTACATCATGAGAAACGCTGGGCTGGATGAAGCACAAGCTGGAATCAAGACTGCCAGGAGAAATACCAATAACCTCTGATATGCAGATGACACCACCCTTGTGGCAGAAAGCAAAGAAGAATTAAACAGCCTCTTGATGAAAAGTGAAAGAGGAGAGTGAAAAAGTTGGCTTGGCATCTGGTCCCATCACTTCATGGCAAATAAATGGGGAAATAGTGCAAACAGTGGCTGACTTTATTTTGGGGGCTCCAAAATCACTGCAGATGGTGACTGCATCCATGAAATTAAAAGATGCTTACTCCTTGGAAGGAAAGTTATGACCAACCTAGACAGCATATTAAAAAGCAGAGATGTTACTTTGCCAACAAAGGTCCATCTAGTCAAGGCTATGGTGTTTCCAGAAGTCATATGTGGATGTGAGAGTTGGACTATAAAGAAAGCTGAGCACTGAAGAATTGACGCTTTTAAACTGTGGTGTTGGAGAAGACTCTTGAGAGTCCCTTGGACAGCAAGGAGATCCAATCAGTCCATCCTAAAGGAAATCAGTCCTGAATATTCTCTGGAAGGACTGATGCTGAAGCTGAAACTCCAATACTTTGGCCACCTGATGCAAGAGCTGACTCATTTGAAAAGACCCTGATGCTGGGAAAGATTGAAAGCAGGAGGAGAAGGGGACAACAGAGGATGAGATGGTTGGATGGCATCACTGACTCAATGGACATGAGTTTAAGTAAGCTCTAGGAGCTGGTGATGGATAGGGAGGCCTGGTATGCTGCAGTCCATGGGGTTGCAAAGAGTTGGACATGACTGAGCGACTGAACTCAACTGAGATCAGTTTTGGATCACAGGGTGATTTTACAACATTTATGCACCTTTTATTATTGGGCCTATTATTTATTAGGAAAACGTTTCTAGTAATATTTGTAACTCTGGGGATTGACTTCATAACTTGCTGCTGCTGCTGCTGCTAAGTCGCTTCAGTCGTGTCCGACTCTGTGCGACTCCATGGACTGCAGCCTACCAGGCTTCTCCGTCCATGGGATTCTCCAGGCAAGAACACTGGAGTGGGTTGCCATTTCCTTCTCCATCATAACTTGCTAGAAGTACAGAACTAAATAGGTTTGAATGTGAAGCTGTTGGTAAGCTTATTTGTTTCTGAGGCTAAATAATACATAGACATTTGTAGAACACCTCAGAAGGGACACCCACGGTGCACAGGCCATGAACGACTGCCATCCACAAGTAAACTGACCAAACACCCAGAGATGCTGGGCATGGCTGTGGATGTCCCTCGTAGGACAGAAGCAATGGCGCTGGCCTCAGGGGCAGGAGGGACAAGTGGCATGGTCTGAAGAAGGAAGTCCTGCAAAGTTACTCATGGGGCGCCAGAAAACCCTGCCCAGGACTGGCCTCCAGGATCTTACACTACATACAACCCCAATCCTCTTGTTAGGGCTTTATGGGAAGTATCATGGTGTGAGACAAGGGTTTAACATTTTTTCGGTGCCGATGTTTGAGAATCATTATTTTAGCGAGAACCTCTATTCAAATGAAATCTTGTGTGAGCACCTGAGCAAATCCTAGCAGGGAGTGGAGCTGCTGTGGATGAGGGGCCATCTGCTGAGTTGTTCCTCTTCCTGGCATTGCCCAGAAGGCCCCACAGAGGAGACAGTGTGGAGAAGGGCCTGGGTGCAGGACAGAGCCTGCCTGGAGTCACAGACTTGAGCTTGAATCCTGGCCCTGTCTTCATTGGGCTGTGTGGCTCTGGGCAAGTTAACTGACCTCTCTGAGCCTCATCTCCCAAATAATGAGCCCCTCTGGGGCTGCCTGAGGACTGGCTGGAGTACCTCCACACTGCCAGGACCCCCTCCGTAATGTGCGGGGAGGTGCTGAGCCTACGGCTGTGACCCAGGTTTGATTACCTGCTCAGGGGTCGGCGTAATGGGTGTGTCGCTGGGGAGTAGGGCCGAGGTGGGCAGGGGTGTGGTGTGTTGGTTGGAGTCCCCTCGGTGGCTGGTGTCAGTGCCCACGGAATTTTGTCCTGACTGTGTCTCTGAGTTGAACACGGTCTAGAAGGCAACAGGCTGAATCAGCAAGGCTGGAAGGTCAGGGGCCCCCAGGAAACAGCCGCAGAAACCCCTCTGGAGTGACCCCTGCCACTCCTGCCACTGCCCCTCACCCTCTGGGGCGTGTGGATGGGCGACAGCATGTCCAGGTCAGTCATGGGGAACTCCAGGCCCTTCCTCCGCAGGTCCTCGTAGACGGTCACCACACCTGTCAAGTCGGGCGAGCTGCGGAACGCGTCAGCCCAGGACTGAGAGGGGACAAGGGGACAGGGCTGATAACTGCTCCTCAGTGGCTCCTCTGCAAGCCTGCCTGCCACCCCAGGGAGCAGAAATTCCCTCCTGGATTTGCTGGTCCTTTGGCAGCATCACCCGGGCAGCCAGGCCTCTGCCAACTAGGCTCCCTCATTCAGAAGGCCTGTCCGCAGATGAGCAAGATGGTCCCAAGAGAAACCGAAGTAGACAGACAAAAAGCAGCACTGACGGGGGCACCTTCTTCCCCGCCTGCCCTGGGCTGCCCGCACGCACCTGGATGAGGGTGAGCACCTTGTCGTGCACGATGGTGGGTGGGTTGTTTTTGGGCAGGATGGTCCTCACCAGCACACCCTCCACAAAGTCCTGGCTGGCCACCAGCACGTGGAAGCGGTGCCCACAGTTCTTGACGCAGGTTTCCAAGACCTGGATGCCGTGTGGTACCCGTGAGCACCTGGCAGAGAGGGGGGGCACCCAGGACCCCACCCTCACCCCCGACCCACGTCCCATCATGGAGACCCTGCAGAGGGCATGGCTTTCTCCAGTGAGACCCAGACATGGAGGAGCAGGGACGAGGCTGGATTCAGGGGCTGGGTGGCTTGGGGTGAGCCTGGGGTGGGCAGAGGGCTGAGTATTGGCTGGAGATCCCTGGCTGAGTGGCCTTGGTGCCCACAGAATCCTGTCCTGAGGCCTTCTCTGAGCTGAGCACAATCTAGAGGGAGGTGGCTCTTCAGGTGGAAAGCAGAGAACTTTCACTGAAATGGTGACCCTGTGGCCTAGGAAAAAGGTGTTCAACTTTCTTCCCCACTCCTGTCCCCACTTCCTGGCAGGAGCTGCCTTTGACTTTCAGTTTAGTGGATTAATCCAAATATAAGTACTGCCTGGGGGAGGCAGAGACAGAGTCCTCCCAACCCCACTCCCCAGCCAAACCCACGCTGACTGCCAGCTCATGTCTGTCCTGCCCTGCTGTGGGCAAGGACTGGCCTTGGCCTCTGACATTTGCATTACGTTCATTTTTCAGGGCCAATTAGTCCAAGTGTCAATTGGAACTCAACTTGGGTACTGCCTGCCAGAGGCCTGTGTGCACTGAGCCTCTGTGTCACCGGGCAGGTCCTCTGCCCAGGTGTCCCACGACAGGCCCTGGCGGGCTGTGGGCCTCCATGTGTCTGTTCCCCACACCAGTAGGCTGGAGAGAACTTTTCCAAATAGCCTCTCTTGTCACTCCGTGTTGGCCAGCTGTGTCGACAGGCCAGTGCTTTGCTCACAGCCCGGTAGCTTGGTCAGTAAAGAATCTGCCTGCAGTGCAGGAAACCTGGGTTCAATTCCTGGGTTGGGAAGATCCCCTGGAGAAGGAAATGGCAACCCACTCCAGTATTCTTGCCCGGAGAATCCCACGGACAGAGGAGCCTGACAGGCTACAGTGCATGGGGTCACAAAAGCTGGGCACGACTTAGTGACTGAACTGCTACCACCTGGAAGAGGGGCCCCAGGGTGGCTGGGAGTCCCACCAGGCCCCTGGTGGACTGTGGTCCCCATGGATGGAGGGATGGGGCACTCACCGTGAGAGCTAACATCACCTCGTGGAAGTTCTTGTTCCCCACGATTCTCTTCTTCACGGCTCGGAAGGCATCTTTGGGACTGGGCAGAAGGACAAAAGGAAGGATGGGTGGAGGATCAGAACCTCCTTATCCAACAGGGAGGCTGCGTGCCTGAGATCAGGAGGTGCTGGGAGATGGGAACGGCTCTCATCCACCCAGGGGGAGGCTGGTGGGTGGGTGTGGGAGCCAGGGAAGCCTCCTCCTTCTCCAAGGCCCGCAGCTGAGCGTGAAGGGTGGGATGGTGTCAGCTGGAAGGAGCGGGGAAAGTGGTTCAGGTAGTAGAGGCAGGAGTCTGAAGCAGGCCCAGGTGGGGAGGAAATGAAAGGAGGCCACGCGTGTGGTGGCAGGTGAGGGAGGGGCTGGCGAGGCCTGTGGTCATGGTGGGGAGGGGAGTGCGGCAGCTACCCTCCCTGCTCCACCTGTAACCCCACGGCCGTCTGCACGCCTCACCCCGCGTCCTTGTCCCTCAGCCCTGTGCAGGGGAGATCCACACTGCTTGGACTGCTCCGGCCTAAAAGCCTCTGTGGCCCCCAACTTGCACACCTATTGAGTAAAAGCCCAGCTGAAATCCTGCTGATTCATGACCCTTTCCTAGTCCTCATCTCCCGGCTGCATTCGCCCTGGGGGGCTGCCCGGCTAGAGAGGACACCCCCTAGAGGCCGGGGGTGGCATTCTCCTCTGACACTTTGCCTTCCCAGAGCCCAGTGCACTGCAGGAGCTCAAGCAATCCTTCTAGGCTGGGGAGAGTGGGGAGGGGGCTGTCCTGCTGTTGGCTGGACGTGTCGGGCTGTCAGTGCCAAATCCATCAAAGGCAATATAGGAGAGTCGGGAACCCTGACGGGGGCTCCGTGCAGGAGTGAAGGAGGCAGCCAAGGCTTCCTGGGAACAGACCTGCGTGGAGGGCGGTGGGGACATAGGTGACACAAGGGGTGAAAGACCACACGGCCCTAGCTGGAGAGGGACCCTGCCCCTGGGGTGTGAGGGCAGTTTTCAACCCAACGCCCTGGGGCAGCTCCTCAGCCGCCCTCAGGGCTCCAACCTGGGAGAAGCTGGTTTCTGTTCCTGGCTTGGCCGCTCACCTGTGGCCACGTCAGCGCTCTGAAGGGACGAGTCTCCACTTCTTACCGAGTGACCAGAGAAAAGGCGCAGCACCGGGAACCAGCAGTTCTGGCCTGTGTCCTGTGGCTATGGGTCTACGAGTCTAGTTCTAGTCTACGGGCCTGCGGGTCTAGTTCTCTGCCAGGGCACATAGTGGACGACAAGAAGGCCGCAACCCAAGGTGGCAGCAGACAAGAGACAAAGGCTTAGATGACAAGCTCAGTGAGGTCAAGGGTCATGTCTGCCCCGCTCCCTGCTGGATCCCCCGGGCCTTGCGCAGAGCCTGGAACTCAGGAGGTACTCACATCAACAGCACCTGAATGAGTATGACCCTAGTTCCGCCGATGTCTACAGCGAGATGGGGACTTGCTTCTCTAAGGACATGGCAGTGACCTCCAGCCTCGACATTCACGACCGGGCTCCGTGAGGTTTTCTGCCTCAGTCCTCTCAGGGACCCCACCACCTGCCCACCCCCTCACCCCCCTGCCACACTCAGGAGTCCAGATGCAGGAGGGCATGTCCCCACCCAGCACCTTGGCGAGCCCAGGGCACATGGCTGGGGAACTGGAAGGCTCTGGCAGCCACCGAGCGCTCCTGACTGGCCCTGACCATGTGCCGCAGACGCCCACAGCCTCCTTAGCTCTGAGGTTGGTGCTGCCTGTCTGCTCCCTCCACACGGTGAGGGAACCCTTGCAGGGCAACTGGACCACCGCAGGGAGATATGGGGGGAGCGCCGAGAGCCTGCTCCAACTGCTGAGCCTCATTTTCCAGACAGAGGCCTCCTCTGGTAGCTCCTCCTGCTGGCGGTGGTCATCACACCCCTTCCATCTCATCCCTGGTTTTTCATGAGAAGGACAGTGACCCTGTACCCTTCTCTGCTCCCCTCAGGGCCTTGGACAGAAAAGAGCTTTGTCTCTGAGGACAAAGACCTGGGGAGGTACAGTGATTTGCCCAAGGTCAGATGCTGGTGAGCAATGCTAGTCAGAGCCCAGGAGCTGGGACCACGGTGCCTCCGCCACACCACGTGCTTCAGTGGGATGCCCTGACCCCGAGCAGGAGGCTGTGCCCTGTGCTCCAGAAACACTAACTCTGCCCAGTCTCGCTCGGTTCTGCTGCATGTTCACTGGCCTCCCTGTGATCCCAACCCTCCGTGCTTTTGGATCTTAAGGAAATGAAAGTCTGTCCCTGCTCACGGGGGAAGCTAGGCATCCCTGATGCACAGTCCCTCCCACGGCATGCAGGGGGTGCTCGGGGCCACCTCCGGATTCTAGGAGCCTCCGGCTGGCTTTGCCCTGTGAAGATGCAGCACAGGTGATGTCCCTGGAAGAGCCAGTAGACTGTGCTGTGGCTGCTGGGTGGGAAGCATCCAGGGGCCAGCTGGCCGGCTGCACACCTGGTATCTCTGGGCCTCTCACCCACCTGATAAGATGGTCAGACTAGATCAAGGTTCTGAAATGTTTAAGATGAACTGCAGTGGCTGCCTCGCCCGCGTCCCTCTCCCTCCGCGGTCCTCACCCTTCCTCGGTCTCGTTGATGATGTCACAGATTTCCATGTTGAGCGCCCAGTCCTCGCTCTGCAGGGAGCCATCCGTGGCTTTCTCTGAGGACAAGAAATCACAGGTCACAGAGGTGTGTGGGGGTCCCGGACGGACAAACTCAGAGAGCGGGAGTGGGGAGGACAGTGCCTCTGGGCACTGAGGTGGGCCAGCACCACGTATATGGTATCACCTTCATTGTCCCATTTCGTCTCTTAATTCCTATAGTAGCCATGTGAGGCCAGGAGGAAAGCCCTGGCTGAGTCTACCATGTGAGTAGCGGATGGATTCAGAGGCCTGGCCTCAGTGTGCTTGTTTCTGACATGACAATATTGAGAACAGGGTTTGGTTTTATACTTGCAAATAAGTGTTCTTTCTTGACTTTTTAATTATCTTTGGACTTGGAAACACTTCTGAGGTTCAAAGTGTAAAAAGTTCCAAAAACACATCGAATGGAGAGTCAATCTATCTGCCTTCCCTGCCCCCAGCTCCCTTTTCCTCAGTTTCCTCTCAATTCTCCCAGTGATGTTCTTTACCTCCAGAGCCAAGGACACGGGGTTTTAAATCCTGACTCTGTTACCACAAGGCCTGGCCACGGCCTTCCCCTTTGTGTCAGCTCATCTATACAGAGGTGGACACCGAGGTGCCCTGCAGAACCACCCAGGGGAATCTGGTAATGCAAACCAGCATCGACAAGATACTTGGTGCCAAACGGATGCTTCTAAGTGGTGGCAGGTCTTTTTCTTATTAAAATTGAGGCAAAGGTCACACAAAGTAAAGTTCACCATTTCAGTGGCATTTAGCATATTCACAAAGGTGTCCAACCACTCTGTCTGTCTGGATCTTAGGGTGAGGTCTCCAGGTAGCCAGCTACGAGACTCTCCAGGTCTGGAGAGGCCGTGTTTAGAGGTCCTTTGCTGTAAAATCTGCTCAGTGTGCTCCAGTGTGAGAGGTGGTGGGTGGACAACGAACGCAGGAAGAGAAAATCCTAGGACGTTCAAAAACATTCTTTAAGAGCGAAGCGCCAACCTGTGTTCACACTGCCTGTTTTCTCTGACCTCAGCACCTTCTAGGTTCCATCCACACACAGACCTAGCTTTAAAGGAAGCTTCAGTGGACTGCATATACCCTGCTTGTCTCAGGCAAGAGTCTGCCCTGCGCGTTATCCCTGCGTTTCTGTCAAACACGCACATGAGTGTTTACCACTGGCTGGATCAGCGGTTAGGACACTAGTCAGGAACTCAGTCATGGCTGAGTTCTCAGCTTGAGAGCCCAGCTCCAGGCTAGGAGTGCTCCTGTCTGTAGCCTCGGTGCACCCCCAGACACCGCGCAGTGGGGTATCTCCCAGGAGCCCCCATGGACCAGGCACCCAGAGCTTATTACACACGATGGTGCAGGGGAGGTTCCCGCACCACCCTGCTCATGGGGTGACATGCCAGGCCTGCTCTAGGCACTGGGGGTGCAATCTGGACAGATGGACATGGTCCCTGCCTTGCGGCGCTCAAAGAGGCCGAGCTCTCAGAACAGATGAGTAGGCTCTGTGAGACTGGTCAGGGTTCTCCTCCAGCCGGCAGGCAGTCCTATCCTGTAGGGCAGAGCCTGGGCTGGGCTGGCACAGTCAGATCCCTAAAACAGTGGCTTCCATGCTCTACGTTTGGAAACTAGCCCGACTTCAGCTCCACCCTGGGTCCCCTTGGGTCCTGCAGGCTAGATGGAGGCCTGGGTAGCTCAGGACATGGGCCAGGCAGCTGGGCATCCAGGCATGGACCTGGTGGCAGGCAGGTTGCTTGGCTCCTGGGTTAGGGCTTCGAGAGGGGTTGACAAAGGGCTCCCTTTAAAAGGGTG
Organism: Bubalus bubalis; assembly: GCF_019923935.1. Classification (NCBI taxonomy): domain Eukaryota; kingdom Metazoa; phylum Chordata; class Mammalia; order Artiodactyla; family Bovidae; genus Bubalus; species Bubalus bubalis. The sequence continues at coordinate 46,609,937 of NC_059160.1, forward strand.
GAAAAGGGACTTACTCATCCCACAAGTATGTCCTGGGTGTGGCTTCTCTGGGCCACACTCCCTACCCCTGGGACTTACACGCCTACTGAACCACATATGAAGAACCGAAAGAGCTAAGTGACCCCCGGGCAGGGGAGGGCTAGGTCTTACTTTCGAGGGTCTGGGGGGCAGTGGCTGATCAACCATGAAGAATAGCACCTCCTTCCGAAGCCACGTCTCAGTGACCCCCAGTCCCATGGCGGGAAGGACTCATCAACCCAAGTCCTGACTGCCTCTAATGATCCACCGAGTTCTGCCAGTTCCAGCCCTGGACGCTCTCTCCATCCCAGCCCCTCCCTTCCCCGCCCTGCTCTCTGCCAGCCAGGCCACCTCCCCGCCTTGCTCCCCTCACTCGTCCTCCATGCTAACCCAGAGTGAACTTTCTGGAACCTGAAAGTGATTGTGTCCGTCCATTCCCAAATCCTTCAAAGGTCCCTTAGCCCCTGGCTGGACCTACAAGGCTCTTCCACAGTGGTGATGTTTTCACTTCCCAAGTTATATTGCTAGGTAACACTCAGCTGTTTACATAAAGAAGGTGACTGGGGCCCTGGCAGCTATAAGGTGCCACTACTGCCCTTGTCTAACTAATGGGGAAGCTGAGGCATGGAGAGGTCACACGGTGGTGAGGGAGGGTGGCTATGGCTGCCTCTGCCCTTATCTCCCATCGGGCGTCAGGCACTCTGCTTTTCCAGAAGGATGCGCCCAGAGCACTCAGGCCATCTGCCCCCTCCTTCCGGACCCTGGTTCCACCAGTAGCCCTCGGTGGTTCCTCCATTGGTTCCTCCCTATGACCTCCCCCAGGGACTGCTGAAAACCACGGCACCTCCCTCCTCCTGGGGGAGAGAGTGGCAAGGTCTCAGAAGGGATTATGATCATTTAGAAAGGCAAGCGGCTGTTGAGGGGGCAGATGTGGCATTTATGAGAGAGAGAAAGCCATCTTGAGGAACCAGGGTGGGTGCAGCGGGACCCCTGGAACGCGAGTCTGACACCAACCTGAGCACAGGGCCAAGCTCTTTAGTCCTGAGTGCCAGCTGTGGGCGGAGCCATTTGGAGGATGGAGCTTTTTGTAGGGGGTTTAGGGTAACGGGGGCTCTGCAGTCAGTCTGAGCAGGTAGGTGAGGAAGAGGCAGAAGGGAGACAAGAGACATCTGAGCAATTCCAGCAGAAGGGAGGTGCGCCCAGACCCCTCCCTTCAGGGCTGGGACAGTTCTAGGACTTCCTCAATAAAGATGTCCAGAGACTTCCCTGGTGGGGTGGTCCTGTGGTTAAGACTCTGTGCTGCCAATGCAGGGGGTGTGGGTTCTATTCTGGTCAGGGAACTAAGATCCCATAAGCTGAGCAGCTTGACCAGAAGATTAAAAAAAAAGAAAAAGATAGAAGAAAAAAAAGAAAAAGATAGAAGAAAAAAAAGAAAAGAATAAAAGGTGCAAAACGGTCCAAGGGGTAGGCATGCTCTATTAAGGGCAGAAATTTAAACCCACAGGAATCTGGGGATGTGTGTTTTGTTTTTGGTTTTAACCGCAGAAGCAACTCAGCTGGCTATTTTAAGAAGGCAGAATAAAAACACTGACAATGGTTACTAGTTCCAAAAGAATGACAGCTGACTTCTCGAGCTCTCTGCTGGTGGCTGTGACCTTTGGAGGCCCTGGGGCAATCCTACCCTTGTCCCCCAGCTCTGGAGGAAGCCGGGCCCTGTGAGTCACCTGCTGTCGTCCGGGCGGGCAGGTGGAGGTTGGGGATTTTGGGGCGTCTGTCTGTCTGCTCAGCAGTCTGTCATCTCCATGTGGGGCTGGTGCCGGCACAGCAGAGTGGTGGCACGGCCTTGGAGTGGGACAAGCCTGGCCTCACCTCTGAACTCGGAGACTATGGGCAAGGGTCTGAGCCTCAGAGTCTTGGTTTCCTCATCTGTGAAGCTGGAAGAAGATGGCCGCCCCTACAGGTGATGGGACTTTTCAGCCTGACAAAGTGCATGCGTCAGCTGAAGAGCAGTGGCAGGTTGCTGCTGAGTCCCACGACCATGACCCGGGATGAGAGCAGCAGACAGTGGCCACCGCAGTCTCCAGCTGCAGGCCCCTGGAGCCAGCCTGCTCGAGCCGGGCCACCCTGAGTTTCTGGAGAGCCCACCCTCTCAGCCATGGGGGAAGCCCTGCTTCATAGGAGGCCATTTCTGTGGAGCTCAGGGGACCTGTGGGTCACCATTGTGGGTGTCCGTCCCCCTGATTGCCTTCTGCCAGGTCAGCCCGAGGGCAGCAGCCTAGAGCTGCCTCCCCACCACCCTGCACATTCCGTCACCAGGTCCCCAGGGGCCCGGCTGCTCAACGTGTCTCTGAAGTGCCCACCTCTGTCATCACGGTCGCAGCTCTGGTTCCGGGCCTGTCTCCCACCCAGTCCTGTACCATTACCATCACACTCTCCTCTCCCAGCATAAATCCAACCAGTGCTCTTCTCTGTATAAATATTGTCTATGACACCCCACTGCCCGAGGATCAAAAACCAGATCTCTTCAGGGGCTGAGAGGGACATCTGAGGCCGAGCCTGGCCACGATCCGCTGTGGTCTCCTCCCTCCCTCAGCTGCCCTTGTTCTTTCATGCATCAGGGCTTCTGCTTGGGGCGCCTGGCTCCCCTCCAGGCAGGCACCAGGTCACAGGTGACGGTCAGACCTCAGCCCTCACCACCAACACTTGGCTTCTCAGCACAACCAAGCCCAGGGCCCTGCACTTCTCGTCAGCTCCACTGCGCTCACCACAGCCCCTAAGGCAGAGGGCGGAGACACTGAGGAGCAGAGAAGCCAGTGGCTTGCCATGGTCATACAGTGTGCGTGTTGCAGAGCAGAGGTTTGAACCCCAAGAGTTTCTTAGCTACTAGGTTGAGTGCCTCTCAAACATACTGAACATGTGCCATCCAGGCCCCGGGAGACACTGGTGAGCAGAGCTGGCCAGGTCCTGCCTTCAGGAAGTCTGCAGCCTGGTGGGCAGCCACAGTGGCATCACAGAAGGGAAAAACTCCTGGATAGAAAAGAGCAGGTGCTGAGACAAGCACAGGGGTGTGCGATTCAGATGTGCCAATGGGAGGACCTGTAAGGCCCTACCCCAGTGTTAGCCCTGCAGCGTATCTCCAGCCAGGTGAACCGTGCCAGGCTCATCCTGCCCCTCCGCACTGACACTGTGGACAACAGCAACCAGATGACCAGCCTTCCCTGCCCATCAGCCTGGGACCCTCCTCTCCTGTCACCACCCTACAGCCCACACCACGTGCGGGGACAGCTCACACCCACACCCGGAAGTGGAGGGTGGGGATGCAGAGCCGGTCTAGAGGGGTCTGGACCTGTGAGCTCCCCCTCTGCTCTGCTCCCGCCTGCCTCAGCTGGATGCCGAGCTCTGGAGACATCTCTGTGTCTCTGGGCCCACCCTCTGGTGGGACAGAGAGTAGAGGTTCAGCCAACGTTTGTGGAAGGACCAGCCGAGGCTCCAGGGAACCTCGCTGCTGAGCACCCGTCCCCACTCTGTCCCAGGGAAGATTCCTCGTGCTTCACTGACCTAAGCTCCCTTGTCCACTCTTGAGCCCCTCTGCTGCTAGGATGTGGCTTACAAATAACAACCTGTCAGAACTCGGTAGATTTTTCTTTCTAGATTCAATGAAATATGGTTTGCAAACAGTAATGAAGTGTCCTAAAGGGCGAGGCCGACAGCTCAAGTCCCACCTTGACCGTGACCACGTCTGGGGCAGGGCTCACTGACCTGGGATAGAAGGTGAAGTAGCTGACCATGATCAAGCAAGCAGTGACATGAGGCGTCGGCTCGACCCAGAGCTTCCACGGGCTCTCTTTCCAGATCCTCCTCCTATGACCAGCTCCCCTGTGAGGGTGCCCACAGGCCACCTGATCTTCAGGAACTGTCACCTTTCCAGTGTTCAAGGCCACCTACTCATATCGCTCAAAGGAGCCATGGTGAACCCTTGAGATTTCCCTTCTAGTCTTCACTGTTTTCAGGATTTAAAAAACACATCAGCATAATTTTTTTAAAGATGTGTAAGGGTACTGTGACTATGGCTCATTTGTTTCTAACTACAATCCCTGTTCCACACCCTTAAAAGACACAGAAATATTTATGAGTGAAATGATATGCTGTTTGGAATTCACTGTACTCACCCCTCCCTCTGATCCCTGCCCCTCTCCCCACCCACGTCTGCCTCCATCGCTGGCCCAGCGCCCCTTTGCCCCCTCTGCCCACCTCTCCGCTGCCTCCCAGGTGCCCTCTTCCTGCCCTTCTCTTCTCCCTCCCACGACACACTCTGAGCGGCTCCTGTTCGTCCAGCCCTGCACCAGGTGCCAGAGGGGCAAAGATGAACAGAATCCCTGCCCTTGGGGAGGCCCAACAGCAGTCAGTGAAAACAGCTGGAGAGATGTGTTTAGAGGAAAAGGACAAGTGATGTGACTGAGGTCAGTCCAGGGCACCGGGGAGCCGCAGGGAGGGGTCAGCACCTGCGGGAAGAACCAGGAAGGTTCCAGTGAGGAGGTACCTTTTGGGCTGAGCACAGGGCATGAACTGCTGGGCTGGAGGAGATGAGAAGGGACGTTCCTGGGAGAGGAAGAGCATGAGCTGAATGAAAGACTCCAAGATGAAACCTCAGGGGTGAAGAGGAGAAGAGGAGTGACAAGGGGCTTGAGGGTCAGTCTGAAGGGCCTGAAGGAGGGAGACAAGGCTGTTCTGAAACCAGGAAAGATCCAGGAGCCGGAGGTGGGCTGAGGGTCCTGGAGGGAGCAAGGCAGCCAGAGGAGAAAGGCAGTGATGCCAACGGCCTGGAAGACCAGTCCGCGGACCAGGACAGAAGGAATCAGGCATGGACACCCCTAGCCTGCCCCCTAGCAACTCCTCCCTCGTCCCCACCCAAAACAACAACCCCACTACCCACTGGCAGTGCCCAGTCCAGGAGTGGGCAAGCCACCCAGTCCTGATCCCTGGGGAGCATGGGGTGTCTGCGGGGCTGCACTGGGGAGGGGAGAGCTTTGTCTCGCTCATTCCTTCCTTCGCTTCTGGGAGCCAGCACGGGAGCATGGCTCCTGGAGCTTAGGCTGAGGGGGGACACACTCGGGAGACAAAGTTGGCACATCCAGGACCAAGAGTCTGGGTGTTGAAAGACATCTCTGAGCTCTCAGACCAACCCTGAAACCTCCCACCTTCCGACTTCTTCCCAGGTAAGCCCAGCATGTGGGGCCAGCTTGGCTGTGTTGGCTGGGTATCTGTCTGTCACTTGCAGCCAGGGTACCCCAAAGCTTGGTGGCGGGATGTGGTGTGGAGCCTGGTCTTCTCCCTGCTTCCTCCTCCCACTGCCCGGGCCTTCTGCCTGGGCCCTGCTTCCTATGGGGCCTGCCTGGACCCCCAAAGGGCCTTGCCCTCCGTGCTGGGCCAACAGGACTCGGCGCAGACAAAACTACAAGCTCTGCTTAGTGTCATGGTAACTTTGCAGAATTTACTGCTTTGTTCCTCCATCTCTTCCATCAGGCTGTAAGCTCCAGGGTGGAGATTGTGAGTCATGGAATTCTCTACACCAGACCGGATGACCAGGCCTGTGAAAAACCTGCAGGACGTGTTTGATGAATGACTGAATGAAGGATGAGGCCATATTCACCAGGACAATAAGCCCTTAGAGCACTTTAATTTAAATGAACTACTCCCACCCTTTGGCCCCCGTAGACCCTTTAGTAGCGGCTGTGTAGAAATCCTAATCTTCCTTCCACTTGGCAGTCCTATGAACTTTTAATTTTTTTTTTTTTTAACTTTTTTGCCCATGTCATGTGGCATGTAGGATCTTAGTTCTCTGCCCCGGCATTGGAAGTGTGGAGTCTTAACCACTGGACTGCCAGGAAGTCCCAGTCCTATGAATATTTTTAAAAACTACCTTGCGTGTGTGCCCAGTCACTTCAGTCGTGTCAGACTCTTTGTGACCCCATGGACTGTAGCCCGCCAGACTCCTCTGTCCATGGGATTCTCCAGGAAAGGATACTGGAGTGGGTTGCCATGCCTCCTCCAGGGGATCCTCCTGACCCAGAGATTGAACCTGTGTCTCTTACGTCTCCTGCCTTGACAGGTAGGTTCTTTACCACTAGTGCCACCTGGGAAGCCCTAAAAAGTACCACGTTCCTCTTTAATCTGACCTCCGCGCTACATCCTCAGTTCCTGTGACCACCCCACTCTGGACGTGACCTCTAGAGCCTTCGCTGTTCCCATCAACCCCTTGGGACACTGGCCAGCTGTGCTGTCCTCCTGGAAATGCAGTGTGGGAACTCACGTACCTGTCCACATGGGAGGCGGTATCCGTGTTAACTCACCCTGGGACTACATGAGACGTTTACTCAATCCACTGTATGGACCTGACCCCCACAGAGTCTGTTGCTGTGAAAGACACTCTCCATTGCTGTACTCTATTTAGGTGTTCTAATCTCCCTTGCAGTCAGAAGAGGCCCTGTGACCCAGTGCTGGCCTCTGACGTTAGTGGAACTTTCTGGTGGCTTCCAGGGAAGGTCTTCCTGCCCTGATAACAGAGGCAGTGCTGGCAGGTGCCAACCATGCTCTGTCATGTGCAGTCCAGCAGGAGGAGGAAACCAATGCGCTAAAGGCTGGGGGTGCGTGGGTGCAGAAATGCAGAAAGAAGAATATGAACAAACTCAAACTACACGCATTCTGGACCCACACATTTCCACTGTAAAGGAAACCTGCCGGGTCCCTGTCAGTTCTAAGGGGAAGCAATCAGGTGGGAAAGTTAGGAGAGTGGGATCTGGACACAGACAAACCCCAGTTCAAGTCCTGACGGGAGCACTCGCTGACTGTGTGACCAGAGTGAATTCCTTAACCTCTCTGTGCCGAGTTTCCCTCCTGCAGAATAGAGGAAAGGATAACTAAAGCACCGACCCTCAGGGTTATGTGAGGAGGAAATCAGAGAAGACACTTCATGTGCTCCACGTCCCACCCAGCACAACAGCCAGCCCCCAAACAAATGTTACCAACTAGAAATATCAATCCCCAAATCATTGCCTGAAAATTTCAAGCATCCCCCAAAAATAGCTTTCTAAATCACATACACGCAGAGGCCATTCTTTTTCTCAGCCAGCAAACCATCCTGAAGCCCACTTTCCAGTGAATAGCTCCTTCCAGGCTCAGCATGGAAAGTTCCATCATTCTCCTAAGTTGCTGAGCCATCCTTCCCCAAAACCCTGGCTGCCTCTCCCCTGCCATTTTGTAACCACACGCCACAAGAGGAACTCGAAAATACCTCACCGAAGGCATAACTTTGGCAACCCACAATTTTAAAGTTGATACAGCTAACTATAGTACCTAACTGAAGAAAATTCCAGTTTGCTGAAAGAAGGCTTTTGAAAAACTATCCAGGTAAGAAGGAGCAAAACTGTGAAAACAGGTTTGAAGGGACTGGCCAAGGCATATATGACATTCTTTTTTTCTTCCCCCAACTCATGAATGCAAAAGATGTATGTATGACGTATGTAGGCGTGTACATTATTATTTATGTACCTATCTATCCATAGAGAGATTTAAGGGATTGCTTGTGCTATTGTGGAGGCTTCAGTATCAGTTCAGTCGCTTAGTCGTGTCTGACTCTTTGTGACCCCATGAACCGCAGCATGCCAGGCCTCCCTGTCCATCACCAACTCCCAGAGTCCACCCAAACCCATGTCCATTGAGTCGGTGATGCCATCCAACCATCTCATCCTCTGTCATCCCCTTCTCCTCCTGCCCTCAATCTTTCCCAGCATCAGTGTCTTTTCAAATGAGTCAGCTCTTCGCATCAGGTGACCAAAGTACTGGAGTTTCAGCTTCAACATCAGTCCTATTAATGAACCCCCAGGACTGATCGGATCTCCTTGCAGTCCAAGGGACCCTCAGGAGTCTTCTCCAACACCACAGTTCAAAAGTATCAATTTTTCAGCGCTCAGCTTTCTTTATAGTCCAACTCTCACATCCATAAATGACTACTGGAAACACCATAGCCTTGACTAGACGGACCTTTGTTGACAAAGTAATGTCTCTGCTTCACCCATTCCAATCCATCTTAGTTCGCTGATTCCTAGAATGTCGATGTTCATTCTTGTCATCTCCTGTTTGACCACTTCCAATTTGGACTCATGGACCTAACGTTCCAGGTTCCTATGCAATTTTTCTCTTTACAGCATGGAACCTTTCAAAGTCTGCAGGACAGACTAGCAGGAGACAGATGCAGTTCAAGCACAGAGGTCATCTGCTGGCAGCATCCCATCATCTGGGGAGGCCAGTCTTTCTTCTATGCAACTGGTCAGATGAGGCCCATCCATGTTATAGAGGGTAATCTGCTCTTCTCAAAGATGGACTTAAATGTTAATTTCATCTAAAAAAATACTTTCACAGAAACATCTAGATTAATGTTTGGCTAAATATCTGTGTGGGCTTTCCTGGTGGCTCGGCCAGTGCAGGAGATGCAGGTTTGATCCATGGGTCGGGAAGATGCCCTGGAAGAGGGCATGGCAACCCACTCCAGTATTCTTGCCTGCAGAATCACCTGAACAGAGGAGCCTAGTGGGCTATACAGTCCATGGGGTTGCAAAAGAGTTGACACAACTTAGTGACTAAACAACAACAACAAATATCTGGGTACCGTGACCTGGCCAAAATTGACACACGAAGGGAACCAACCCAGGGTTTATCCTGCATCAGTGTATTCAAGCTCCAGGTGAACAGAGGACATCTCTGCCTGTCCTTCGTTCTCCTGGTCTCAATCTCTGTAACCCGGCTGGCATCTCCCTCCCGATTCCCTCCTTCCCTTTCCTGCTTTCCCCACAGGTGTAAAGCCCAATTCCTCCCATGGGTCCTGCATAGCTGCTTGGCTCTTCATGGCACTCTGGGGTCTCTACCAGTTCTCAAGTCTTCCATGTCCATGGAAGCACAATCCCCTTGGAGGTTCTGTCACTTGCTTGGGGACATGGCTGGGGAGGGGAGGAGCTGGTACTTGAATCCAAATCTTCTGATGCAGGGTCTATGTTCTGAGCCTATTCAGACTGCTTACATCTGAGTGGCTGAAATGTGCCATCTGGGATCACGAGCAAACCTGGGATCAGGTAGGCTCATAGTTGCCTATTTAATGTCGAGCAGCTTGTCAAAGTCATGACTTCAGGATGTAATTACACAGGATAAGGCCAACTTTAAAAAGGTAAGTGAACAAAAGGAAGACACTATGAAAATACAACTAAAGGTGGGACACAAGGGCAGAAGTCTGGAGAGAGCCAGCTTCGGCAGAGACTTCCGTGATAAGGAGGTAAAGAGTTAACTTGTCCTGAATCCTCCGGCTTTCCACGGAGTGATGGCCCCAGGCTAATTAGAAGACTGAGGGTTTTTGTTTTTTTCTGAAACCAGAAGGGCGGAAATCTGGGACTTTACTCTTATTTCTTTGAGCTCAGGGAGGGAACAAAACCTATTCACCAGTTCCATCTGTACAGTCAGGCAAAGGCTTTAATTCCCAAGTGAAAACCGGCTCCACCCCACAGCCTGAAACCTGACCTGTCTGTGACTGTGGCTGCCACCCAGCCTACGACTGCTCATTCCCAGTAACACCAAGACCAGACAGAGGCTGTGCTGGGACCAGGGCCCTAGGTGGGTACCCTGGCTCCCTGGCGACCTTAGACTCTGCCCCAGCAATGATAATAACACCTGGGGAAAATCACAACAGCTGACAATTATGGACAATTACTGTCTGGTGGGCACTGGGCCAAGCGCTTCACAACGTGACCATATGAGAACCTCCCTACATGGCTGAACCTCCCAATCCTGACTGATCCCTGCTATTATTATCCTCATTTTTAAGACAGGAAATTGGAGAACAGAGCGGTTAAGTAACTCGCCTCAGGTAACAAAGCAGACGATGGATAAACCAGGATTTGGACCACCTGGTCTGACTCAGGAACACACCCCGTGTGGCCATCTGACTCAAAGCCCTTTCTAGATATTAGTCCCTGTCATCCTTAAGACACAAATTTTGGGTTCTAACCTGGTGCCAGCACTTACAGATCAAGGAATCGGAGCTTCAAGCTGCAAGGGTTCCGCATAGCAAAGAGTGGGAAATGGCAGAGATTCTGACTCAGGGGGTTCAGAATTGGAGCGTTCTCAAGCATCTCTAACAGGGATACCCTGGGACCCCATTTTGAAGCACAATGCCCCCCATCATTCTGCCTCTGTCCAAGAGGTCAGCAAACTACAAACTCATGTGCCAAAAGGAGTCTGCTTTTGCATGACCCACAAGCTAAGAATAGTCTCTACAGTTTCAAATGGTTGAAAAAAAAATTCTGAAGATCATTTCATAACATGAAAATTACATGAAATTCCCATTTCAGTGTCCACAAAAGAAGTTTGAACACAGCCATGTCCCTTCACTGACATTGTCTGTCTGCTTTCGTCCTCTGAGGGCAGAGGCCAACAGATTGCAGCAGAAGCCATACGGCCCACAAAATTGAAAATATTTACTCTTTGGCCCTTTACAGAAAAGTTTGCAAATCCTGGTCTAGTCTACCCTGCCAGCCACGCAACATCCTGCTTACAGCCTCCCTCCCCTCCATACTTCCAGTGGTGGGGAGCTCACTACCAAACTGCGCCCAGTCCTGCTGTGAACCGTGCTGGCACTGAGCTCCTTGGAGTGATGGAATTGGTTCCATTACTCCTCCCCAGTACCCAGCCATTTCTTTCTTCTCTCTAATATCAACCTTCCCCCGTCCTCACCGTCCCCTCAGTTGTTCAGTTCTCTGTGAATGAGGGACAGTGATGGCCCCTAACAGAAAGCGGTGAGAAGGAATGAAACACAGTCAGGAGTGAACGTGAGCCGGACCCAGGTCTCCTGCCACCTAGCCTGGCATTCCTTGACAACACGCCTGAATGTCGATTTGGTTTCCACTCATTGCTCCCCACAGGGCAGCCCTGAGGGCCTGTGGGGCTCTCTTCCTGCTAATGCCTGTGGTCTCCCACCTATGATGCCTTCTGGTAGCCCCCTAGCTTGGCCTTTGTGGGGCTAAGAGCAGCTCTCCCTGACCTTTCACCTCTCCTGTCCACCCCAGGGCTCAGTCTTAGGCTCTGAGCTTTCCTCCTGCCCCACGACTGGGGGTAGTCCCCAGGCACTGCCTGTGTCTAGTCTCTGCTGTTTGCAGCTGGCTCTCCTGCGTCAGCTGCACCTCCAGTCAAAGTGCTGGGGTGAGCTGACAGCTGGAGGTGGAAAATTGGGTTTTTAAAACAAGGCCAGCCAGGGCTGTCCTCAGAAAATACCTCAGATGGGTTTTTAAATCCTTGGAAGAAAAGGGCTGTGTCAACACCAGCTAGTACTCACTATCTGGGGTCCTTTCAGCCAGAGGCTGCTGCCCACTGGAAGCTTTCCTGATAGATAAAGCATCACCCACCATTTCAGTAAACAAAAGCACTTGTGGCCATCAAGCCTTTGGTTACAGTGGCACCCTCCCTTCACCAAAGTGACCTGAGCAGAGTTCAGGATGGAGAAAAAGAGTATACTGGGCCTAGATAGTGAAGATGCACACCAAAGGAATGACTTCAAAACGCCCAGACTCTTGCCTCTTCCCACACAGAGAAAAGCACTAAAATCATTCGTGATGTCTGCTTTTTGTGATTAGCAGTCATCTTTTGCTGTCTGACTGTGTGTCCTCCCACCCCCCTCCACCCGCCTTCCCCCAGCAAAAACTCCTCTATCTCCTGGCTCCTCCCTGACCTCTTTGGAACGGTCCCTCAGAGCTATCTGAGAGACTGCCTCCCGGGCTGTAGTTCTCAGTGCGGGCTCCAGACAAAACACAATCCTCAACTTTTAGGTTGTGCATATTCTTTAGTTGACAGTGGATTCTCTAGTGAGCTGGAGGAGGAAATGGCACCCCACTCCAGTATTCTTGCCTGGGAAATCTCATGGACAGAGGAATCTGGTGGGCTACAGTCCACGAGGTCACAAAGAGTTGGACATGACTGACTTGACTGAACACTAGTGACCTGGAAACATTCAGGGCCCAGCAAGCGCCACAAGCGGAAAAGCTGGTCTGTGGGTCAAACAATAACTGTGGCTGCTGGAGGGCTGGGTTGCTCCAAATTCCAAACAGGTGTTGACCAGCCAGGGGCAGGGTGGTGAGGGTGCAAGAGAGGACCTCAGTTCTGCAGGCAGAGAGACCTGGGTCTGGGTCCTGACTCTAGGAAGCTGGGAAACCTTGGGAAGTGACACCTTCCTTCAGACTTACTTTTGATGATTGGAAAAAATAGCAAAACCCTGTAGGCTTGAAACCGACTCCCCCTAAAACTGAGTTCCTCTGTCAAGTTCATATTAATTTCTTTATTCAAAACTTTATGCCCTTTCTTGTCCCACACCTGTTGCCCCCAAGACTGAAGAGTATCAAAGAAAAGGGAGCTTTGAAAACCAATGGTATCCTGCAGGGCCCTTCTGGGTATGAAAGCTTTTCAGTGTCCCCCGTTTCTTGTTTTTGTGGAAAAGGCTTCTGTCTCCTAAATCTTCCCTGAATTCCAAAGGGCAGATTCAGTTACTCATTAGGGGAGGGAGGGAACCCAGAAACAAAGGAAAAGCAGTCAAGAAACAATAGCGCAGCAATAAAAAAAGAGTCCTAGTTCCTTCTCAAGGGATTTACTTGACAATCTGATACACATCTCTGAGTTCTACTAGAGGAGCTGGGGCCCCACCCAGGTGGATGATGGTGACTTCAGGTCTGCGCAAGCAGGGAGACCCCAGACTGGATGGAACCAGAAGGCTGATGCCTGAGATTCCTGGAGCCCCCACCTTGTTACCTCCCACAACCAATCAGGAGAAATTTACAAACCCTGGCATTCCACCCTCCTCCTAATTTTGCCTTTAGAAACTCCTCCCTGAAAACCAGTGGGATTTTGGGTCTTGTGAGCATGCACAGCCCAATCTCCTTCCTTGGCCCTTGCAATAAACTTTTCTCTGCTCCAAACTCCCGCTGTGGTTTGTTTGGCCTCACTGCACATCCAGCACACAAACCTGGGTTTGACAACAGGACTTCGATGCAAGTATGGCACCTGGTGTTTGCTCACAAATTGTAACTTTCCTTTTTTCCTTTCTTCCCTCCAGTCATGTGTCAGCATGATGCTAAGCACCTAGGGTCTGGATCAGTCAGAGTCAGCATCTGCTCTCACAAAGCCTAGTCCAGCAGGGGAAACACACGCACAACTACTAACAGAATGCCACGTGCTTTATTAGTGTGACGTTGGTGAAAATAATAAAAATGATGACCATGTTTCCTGCAAACTGATAATGTGCCCGGCCCTCTCCAGAGAGCATCTCACTTCACTCTCACAACCACTCTGAGAAATGGATGCTGCCATAACCACCATTCCACCCAGGAAGCAGAGCCCAAAGGCAGACAGGGAGTGAGCCTGAGGACCTAGGGTAATGGGAGGGCACAACAATGGCTGGATCTGAAGGGGTCAGCGAAGGCCTCATGGAGTAGGTGATGATGCCTGGAGCTTTGGAGGCACTGGCAGCAGGCGTTCCAGGCAGAGGGAGCAGCAAGCAGAAAGGGGTGTGGATGGGTGACTGCAAACTTTCTGAGTCGAGAGACACTGCACTCTGATTTACACCATCAGGACCTACTGTGCTCAGCGCTGCCAACTGGACAGGGCTCTATGCTCAACTGGGGGATGAAGTTGGCAGGCTTGAGAAGAGATTATTTCAATCCTGCAGTTTATAGAAATGCAAGCAGCTCATACTAGGTCATTAGTAATTACAGCTGATCAGGGCTGTTGCTCCCCCACACCCCGGGAGTGGAGGTGGGGGGAAGAAAAGAAAAGGAATACTGAGGGTATTAACTCAAATAGCAGACATTATTCATTTAATCGTACTTTTAGAGTCTCTTCAGCTTTGGTTCAGATTTCAGGGACTCAGAGGGGTCCCTGAAATCTCAGCTTTCTGACCACATCACTGGGGTCTTGGATGAGTCCTATTTTCCACCTTCCCTCTCTTGGCCTCAGTCTCCAGTGTAGAATGAAGGGGATGGGCTAGAATGGAGGTTTTCAATGTGGTGGCCACCTCAGATCTACAGTCACAAACTCTGGGGGGGTGGGGCCCAGCCTTTGATGCTTTAACAAGTCTTCCAGGGGATTCTGATGATAGCCCTGGATTAGAAGAGCCCCAGGATAAGGACCTGCAGTAAAACATGGTCTGTGCTCTAAGGGACTAAGAGTTTAGTAGCATGCTCTTCGGATTGAATATTTCTTGCCCAAGACGGGTAACCCTTCAGGGCAAGAAGAGAAGCTTTTTTCTTTGACTACCTCAAGCCTGGAGTCCCAACGAGCTTTTCTAGAAAGCCTCAGGCATATTTGGCTGACTGTGAACCAGAATTTTTTTCTTTTTTGGGGGGTGGGTGGGTAGGAAGTCTCAAACTTAACATGTGATAAAAGCAGAGATTTTTGCAGTTGGAGAAATACAGACAAGAGATGAGCTGCCGTCTCTTCAGCTCCCAAACAATGACTCATCAGTGTGTGCGTGTTTATTTGTGTAGCAGGTGGGTGAGGGTCCTGAGACAGCAGCTGCCCCTTTCAGGTCCAAGAGCTTCCTGGTGTGTAAAGTCTCTACTGACAGCATCCTCTCAAAACATTTGATTACAAAACCTCAAAAGAGCCACAAGCAGCCGCAGGGGGCGATTTCAACACAGAGCTGGGTTAACAGACTTAAGTGAGGTTTGACTTCTAAGACAGCAAGAATGAAAAGAATGTCTTGTCTAATAAAAGATCCAGTTTTCCCAGTCTGGACTTAAGGCTAAAAATCATCAAAAAGATGAGAGAGGCTGTCACAGTACTTCCCTCGGTTTATTCAGGCGAGGAAGCACACCCAGAATGTTCTGGTGAAGTGTCCGGGCCATGGCCTGTGGGTCCTCTCTGAGATGGTGGGCAGGAATGAGTGTCTGTGAGACCAACTGTCCATCCATTCTCAGGATTTTGGAACCCTCACTTGGTGGTGTCTCAGTAACAATAATAAATATTACCACCTTCTTTTAGAGAGCATCTGCCACGTGGAAGGCACTAAATCCTTCACACTTATGAACGAGTTTAACCTAAACAACAACCCCAAGGAGGCAGGGATCATTATTATACCCTAATCACTGGGGGAGGGATCCTCTCTACAGACAGCCAACGCCGCACCATTAGTAAGTCTCCGGTCAACAGGTGCCAAGAGAACCAGGGGACCTGGGCGCTGAGTGAGCCTGTGTCTTGCCCAGAGGGCCTGGCCCTCCCAGCTGCTGAGAAATGAGGGAGGCCGAATCAGGTGGTTTCGAAGATCCCTTCCAGCTCCGAGTCTGCGACTCCACGCGGTCCATTCGGTGCCGGCTGGTGAGGCGGCTACGGCCGGCAGTTCCTGAGGCTTTGGCCTGGCCTTCTCGTGGGGTGGGCTCGCCAGCGTCTAGCCCCGGCTTGGCGGAGGAAGGGCTCCCAGCCGCCTGCCCGCAATATGCCCGCCCGGCCGCCAAGCCCCAGCCTCCTGGTCCTTGAGAATGGACTTCCAGCCCTTCTCAGGTATCAGTGTTCGCAGCTCCAGACGAGCCAGGAAGGAAATGGCAAGAGCCCAGGTGGTGTAACCCGTGCGGGGGAGGCGACGACAGAAACCATCGAGGGACCCAAGGACTGCAAAAACCACGCAGTCCCTTTAACCCCCCAAACTTTCTGCCTGGATTCGCGACCCCAGCAGCTGCACATTGGCTGAGCCGCGGCCGCGCGGGCCCGCCTCCTCTCTTTATTTATTGGCTACCGTGGGCATCCATCACAATCCGAGGCTTCCTGGTGGACAGCGGCTTTTGTCAATCAAAGCAGGCGGGAGGCAGGGCGGGGCCGGGTCTGGGAGAGACACGCCAGCCTCACTCCCCTCCCTGCCTCCCTCTGGTGTGTGACTCGGGACCTGGAGGTACCCTGGGGGGCCGGGGTCGAACGCGGGGTGGTGCGTTGGGGCCGCGCGGGGCCCCGGGGACTCACCGATGCGCTGTCCCACCGGAGAGCTGAACGGGTTCCCCAGGAGAAAGTCCATCGCCACTGCTGCCGCTGCCACCAAGCCGGGGAATCAGCTGACAGCAACCGCCAACGCCGCGGACCCGTCACGTGACGCGCTGGACCGTCCTCGAGGAGGCGCGGCTGGGGCGGGGCAGAGGCAGTCTGGAGCCGAGCCGCAGGCCCCGCCTCGGACATGGAGTGTCGGCTCCCTGAGGCGGAGGGCGATGACCTCACTGCGGTTAACTCGGCGTCGGCGGACGTCACGCAGTACGTAGGGCGACTGCGGACCAGGGGGCGTGGGCTTCGCTAAGCCACGCCCTCCATGCTTGCTTAAGGATTTAGGGGCGTGGTCTTTGAGCTCTTTTCATCTGGAAAAACCAATCTCAGACCCGGGAAATGACTTGGGTAAGGTTACCCAGCAAGCCGAGACCAAAGCTCTAGCTCTTAGTCTAAGCTCCCGGGACCTCAGTATGACTACACACCCGGTGCTGGGGTTGACAGCCTCTCTGGCCTGTTGCCTCCCTACCCAGAGAGGGCGCTTCCTGTTTGAGGCTGAGGTCTCCTGGCTGCAAAATGCGTCATGTTTGCAGCCCAGATTCTCTTACCTCAAATAGAAGGCAAGAGCCAAGGATTTTCGAGACCTTGACACTGAGAGACAACTCAATGAATTGCAGCTAGTGATGGGCTAGAGCTCAGGGTGGCAGAAAGCATACACATGTTGTGAGGGGGGCCTAGGACACATCTCTGCCATTCATTTACGGTGTGATTCAAACAGCAGGCTTCCATTTTCTCTGAATTCTGGAATTAGATCAAGGACTTCTAAACTTTATTTTTTTAGGTCACAGGATCCTTTGAGAAATTGTACAAAGCATTGGAGCGTTTCTGAAGAAAAAAGGCAAGATAGAATTGTACCTCAGAGGGGTTCTGGGGTCCCTGAGGTACACCAGTGGACCCCAAGCTAAGAATCTCAAAGGCTTTCTCCAGCTTTGTAATTCAAATATCTTCTTCCATGTTCCCGTGTGCCATGTTTCAGCTGTGTCACTTACTCATTAGATATCTTATCTATTGGTTATATTTTTTTTGCTTCTAATGACATGCACTCCAAAAGATACAATAACCACTGCTTTGGTAGTCTGAGCTACTGCGAGGTGCTTTAGTATTTATCGAACATATTTGTGAATTTTTAATTTGAAAGGCTAGTCATTTTCACAAATTTAGGATGATAGAAAACCTGAATTACAACTTTATCACTTCTGTATGTTAACTGTTTGAACAGTCAATAGGGTCTGACATCTTTATTGTATGATATAAAAGCTTTATTGAAATCATGTACTCCTGTGCTTTGAAGTGTTTTAATAATGCTCATGAGACATGTTAATATATAACCAGTCCCCCAGTAGTCTAGATGCTCCTTGAGGCTGGGATGCTATGTCTGTTTCTCTCACTGTTGTCCAGCATGATGACTAATGCTTGAAAATTTAAATTAGCAATGGCATTTAGCCTATAAAGGGGGGATGTGCACTTATGATGATTTTCATGTCAGGTAGGTACCTTCCATGTTTTTTTTCATTTAAGCATATTGCTTGTTAGTATGGCAAGTATTTAGCATGATTTTCCTTTGGATTCTTCCATTAATCTTTAATATCACTATGTTGGATGACTGGAAGTTCTTGCCTTCTTGCATCACTCTGGTTTGAAGTGATTATAGGCAGATCTTGGCTTTACTACAGAGAATAGAACAGCCGTTAAGTTTTATCCTTCATGGTAAGAAAGCAGAAACAACTCACATACCCCCAAACAGGGAGTGAAATTATATTAACTCCATGCAGACAGAAAGTTGTACAGCTATTAAATTAGAAATGGAAGTGTGTAGATTTTGTCAATACAGTGAATAGTAAAGTAAATGGCAAACGTTAAGTGCAGTACAAAACTATGTCTTTAAACTATTTCCTAACAGGTAACAAACTCATTTAGTAAATAGTCTGTTTTAATTTTTCCTTTTAAGCATTTTAGCAATATCAATATCAAATGCCTTACTATGGATAAAAATGTTGAAGTCCCTCAAGACTGACAATGCATAAATGTAATATAATTGATTATAACCTTTAAGTACATTTAAACAAAAAAAATGAAGATACTCTGCTTCCAAAATTTAAAGACCACAGTATGACAAGAAAAGTGAGATCCCTATAGTAAAGTCCAGCTAGGACAAAAGAACATTTGGACAATGTATAGTTCTGATAGTTTTCCTGCAATCACATTTGCTCAGGACTGCAGATAATGGAGAGGATTCCGATGAATTACATACACAATTTAAATTTGAAGGTGGCTTGGGGTAGAAGAGCAGAGAAGGCAATGGCACCCCACTCCAGTACTCTTGCTTGGAAAAATCCCATGGATGGAGGAGCCTGGTAGGCTGCAATCCATGGGGTCGCTAAGAGTCAGACACGACTGAGCGACTCCACTTTCACTTTTCACTTTCATGCATTGGAGAAGGAAATGGCAACCCACTCCAGTGTTCTTGCCTGGAGAATCCCAGGGACGGGGGAGCCTGGTGGGCTGCCGTCTATGGGGTTGCACAGAGTCGGACACGACTGAAGTGACTTAGCATAGCGTAGCATGGGGTAGAAGAGAGCCTCGGCTTTGGGGTTTGCTGTTCCAGTGTGCTTATTCTGGCTTTGCCATTTACTTAGCTGTTTAAACTCAGGGAAAGTGCTTTCCTGTACCTGTCTCCTCATTTGTAAAAGGGGATAATATTTATAAATCTTTGGGGGAGGATTAAGTGCAATAAAATATGCAAAGCACTCTTCATTCAGCAATATGGTGATCTCTTTCTTGCTGCCTCTCTGTAAGAAGTGAGCCTTAAAGCCAATCATAATATTTTACTATTTATGACTGTTAACATCTTGTGTTTGTGTTGAAAACTTTACCTTGAAAGGTCTAATCTCATATATTAGATGTTCACAGTATTACTAAACATACATGTCAGGCTGGCTGGCTGCAAGGCTTGGAGACAGGGAAGTGACATTAACACTTTTATAGACAGGACTGCAGATACCTATAAAATTAAGTGATTTATCCAATCCAGTGTAACTCAGCAAATCAGGACAGTACTGAAACACATGATTTAGCACACAATTTGAATGCAACTCTTATACAAGACTGATAGATATTTGACTTAGGCCAACAATGTAATGTGCATACAATTTCATTTGCCAGTGAATATAGCTACACTTACAGAGCCACTGGCTTTGCAATTAGCAAAAGAGAAGATGAAAGTCCTCAATGTAAAAGTTAATAGAAACAGAGCAAGATGTTTGTTAGGAAGATAGCTTTGATCAGAAACTTGACCTCTATTCCAGATGGGCTTTTTTTTTTTTTTTTTAATGTGAAAGACAGGTTTAAAATTTCATAGGAACTTTGGTTTGCCACAGGAAAAAGATAGCTGACACTGGACTACAAATATTAAAAATGTGATTTTTAATAATATAAGTACAAAATTTTATTTCTTTATACAACTGTAATGGGATTTGGATCAAACTGCTAGAATTTATTTAAAAAACAAAATAAAACAATGATATAAAAACTGCAAGAAGGTCTGAATCCAAAGTTTTTCCTCTAATAGTACCAAATACCACAAGGAACAGATTATTATACAAATGTGTACAAATTTTAAATACAAATACAATAGGGTTGGACTTTAAAGGAAAACAAACAAACAAAAAGCAGGCTCTCGTCAAGACGTCGTTAATGTGTACAAATGATGATGGTGGGACTGACTTCTTTCTGTACTCATCCATGTCTCCGAGGCCCCTTCCCTGATACCCTGTGTCCAACAGGAGACTGACCTGGGTAGAGAGGAGGTGTGCAACAACCGCTGACACACGAAATCAAACCAGGACTTCTGCTCTTCGTAATTTTGGTTCCCAGACATTCCTGTTCCCTTCTGTTTCCCCAGTTCAATCTCAAAACTGCTCTGAGGTGAGAAAGGCATTCGGTAGCCAGAATACCTTTAAGGAACACAGTCCTGTGACCACATGGATGGGAAGGAAGGATGAAAGGAGTTACACAGGATGCAGGCCTGGGGGCACTATCCTCAGAGATCGACTCTGATGCCTCTGCTCCATCCAGGCCAAGGGAAGCAAGCAGTCACCTCAGAGCTTGGTTTTGATGTGGACTCTTGCACCAAATTTAAAAACAACCCTGAAGGGCTTAACTGTTTTCTTTGGAACTGGGAAGCAAAATCTGGTTCTTTGGAAATGAGGGCAGCTGGGAATGGTAACATTCCTTTTTATTTTACTTTCTTGACATTATTTAATTGTAAAGAACTAGAATCCCAACATAATGATTCCGTCTTGAGGCACGATACCTTAAAGAGTGGGTGATCTGGAGTTTGCAGAGGAGGCCAGAGGAAGGAGCGGGGGAAGAAATGACAAATCTAGTCTCTTCCACATGCTGTTGCTGGTGGAGGCTCTTGTTTTTTAAATTATATATACAGAAATTTACAGGATAAATTAAAATCTAAGGGAGTTTAAAGAGTTAAATACACATAATTAAAACACATTCATACTCGCACATAAATAAACCTACATGAGAACACAGTACTTTTTTTTTTTTGCAATTCGCTTATGTGTGGAATGCGAAACGCCATGTATCTGGCCAGCAGGGGAGCCAAAGAGAAGATCCCAGGAATTAGGCTGGGCAAAGCTCACCTTCTACATGCGCCCGACAACCAAGCGGGAGAACTGTGAGCTGAGCTGATGCTGCCCATGGAAGATACCAGCTCTTAGTGCTGCAGACCAAATGCTCTGGGTCAGTTCACAGTACAGACTGTGCAACTGGTGACACTGATGGCTTTACCCACTCGAGGGCTCACAAAACTCCTTGGCCGACAGAGGCTGCCAATGGTACCAATGATTACAGTAAGTTTTGAGACGTGGACACCGATAGAGCAGGAATTGGAATGAACCCTCTACTAAGTTCACTTAGGCCATCACAATAACTTTCAGATGGGAACGATGTTATCGCCTCCCACCTAGGTCACTTCAAGTTGAAAAGCTTTGTATTTTCAGTTAACTGACGTCTTCCCATAATCTTTCCCATTACATTTCAGACTGTAAGACAGGTAAGGCAAATGGTCAGTGATGGGTCTGGAGGTACAACTGAGTTTGGAAAAAAATCACATTTTAGCCAACCTTACCGTGATGCACACTAGGCATCCAAAACTAGCCCCCAGCCCCCAAGTTACATTGATTTTTTAAGGCAGATTTATCCACCACAGGAGAAGAAAGAATTCCAAGCCCATATTCATGCCAAGGTTTCATCTTGGCTAAACCTTTGCCATTTCATAAAATTATTAAAAGCAAAGTACTTACAGTCCTATGTATATATTTTACATTTTACATATATATATATATGTGCATATATATAAAAATTTAAAACCTACACCCAGAGGCCAGTGAAGGGATCTGGAACAGTCACATACACACAAGCCAGCAACAGGGCAGGATAAGGTTTCTGTCCCAAGAGTCTTTGCTGTCACAGTCCAGGCATGATGTAAGCAATGTTGTCTAGTGTGTTTGACTGCAAAACAAGGGGAAAAGTTTCAGTCGAAGAGTACTTTACCTTAGTTCCCTGAGACATAGTTCTTTGTTTAGGGGAGAGAGATCAGAAAAGGAGTCTGGAGTTAGAGAAAACGGGGGAGAAGATGGTATTCTGTTGTCTGTTATGCTGGGAGCTTTTCTGCTGACATCTCCCATTAATCCTAGTAAAGCAGTGGCAGCAGACTCGCACTCTCTTCATCTCTGGAAGAGCAAATAGGAAACACAGGCGGTGCAGTGCCTTAGGGGCTACGCTGCTTCTCTCCAAAGGAGAGAAATCTTAGGAAATGGCGTGTCTGCAATTTCACTGAGGGTCCAGCGCACATTCAACAGTGTCACGTTCCGTCGGCTGACAGCAGTGCGGTATCCAGGGAGCTTTAAGAGGTTGTGCCTGACAGGGCTCCCAAGGGTCTGGCCCCTCCTAAATCCCAGGAAACAAGGAAACTTACCAAGACCTGTTTGGGACAGCCGTTCAACTCAGGTAGTTGTGTGGTCAGACACGCCAAGGGGCCAAGCGCACAGATGATGGAGTCCAGAAGCACGGACAGACTGCCGGACACAGCCACCATGCCCTGAAAGGAAGAGCGTGAGAGGAGGAGGTTGCAGCCTACATCACACTCATGAGGCTCCCTCCAGGCCCTGGGTACTTCTTCGCATGGATCTCTGAGTCTGGGGCAGTTCCAGGAAACTTGCAGCAGAAATGGAAGCTTTCTGCTTTGGTAACTCAATACATTCCAGGTTTCCTGTCTATATTTCTAACCCGTTGTATCCTCTGTGAGACCTTGGGTTGGTCACTTAGGAAGAGTGGGGGCTGGTGGGGGGGAACAACCCTACACTTAAAAATATTTAAAAAGGCCTCACCTATTGTGGAGAACTGCTGGCAAGATTTGTAGAGGTCATGAATGCAAAAGTTATTTTTCTCATGAACTCCACAAATATAGCTCAAATGTGATAACCATGAGAATTCTACATGTTAATGTTTAATATAAGCACACACACACACACACAAATTCTCCACATATGTAGCTTTTTGACAGGTGAGGATACCACTTTTCTGTTCTTTTTAAAATTTAACCTCTTCTAGAATTCATATCGTTTGTTATCTCTGTGATTCAAAGAGATAAGAAATAAGATTGCTTGCTGCAAATACTGCTGCCAAGCTCTTGTGTAATCTGCTTCAACTAGGAGTACTGTGAGGATATGTGACCTAGAAGGCAGTGTAGCAGAGTCCGTCAGAGAAGGAGCTCTGGGCTTCAGACAGCTGGGTTCAGAACCTGGCTATCCCACTCACTGAAAGGGGCAAGTTGCTTTCTATGCTGTGCCTGTAACAGACAGTACTAACAGCATCTGCAGCAAGGAGGGGATTAAGTGAGATAACAGATGTAAAGTACTTGGGGGTGGTTCTTGCTACCTGGTAACTGCTCAGAAAGTATCCACAGTGCTTACTAGTATTACCAACATCTTCATCTCCAAAACTGCATTTCAGGCTTCCTGCTAGATCTTCCGTTTTGGGTATTTTTCAATCTCAACACACTGTAAAGAGAAATAACCTACCGTTCCTCCTAGCATTCCTTCCTCTGCTAAAGTCATCATCACCCACACACCTGCCCAGTCTCAAGGCCATGCCACCACTGACTTTTCTTTCCCTTCATTCTCCTCGTCCAATGTCTCCCCCTACTTCCAAGTCAGAAAATAAAGCAAAAGGTTATAAGAATGGGCCCTGAGGTCATGCCACCGAACTCAAGGCTCCATTTCAGCACTTAGGGGCTAAATTCCAGAGAGAGTTCCTTAATCTGAAAGTCTATTCTTCCTTCTGTAAAATAAGGGAACACAAATTCTGTTTTACAAAACACGCAATGTGAATTAAATGAGAGACTCCATGTATAGCACTCGCAAAGCTGCCTGAGTGAGAGTTCAATGAAAGATAGCAATTAATAGTATTACTCCATACTTTTACAGTTAATTATAGGTAATATTTTCTGTCTGACTCTCCTAATAAGCATCCTGAGGGCAGAAACCAAGTCCTATTCTTTTTTATATCCTCCCAATAACTACTGGGGTTCTGTATAGTATAATATCCCCCAATAAATATTTGAATTAAATTCAAATCTTTGTCATGTCTAGACTATTGTTATAACTTTTCCCTAATTCTGGTGTCTTCACTCTCAATCTAAAGTAGAAGATATTCTCAAAGAAAATCAGATGAGAGCTGTGATCATTCCTTCTACTCAAAACATCCCCAAAGCCCCTGAGCTGTCATTTCCTTCCGCAACTTGTGCTGGGCCCTTCATAGTTCAGCCTTCCCCCACCTTGGGTGCTGGATGTTCTAGTTTCTCATCATTTAAGCAATAAAACCCTCTGAAAATAAAACCTCAAGTGGAACCCTAATACATAAAACAGTTAAAAGATCTGGTGAAGGTAGGAATGGGGGTTGAGAGCCCCACTGGGTCTCTTCTGACCCATCTCGGCAGAAGACGCCATGGCTGAGAACCACATGTGCACTGTGGTCTTGGTTTAGGACGCCATCTCCATGATCCAAGTCCTGCCTGTCCTTCCGGGTCCTGATGGAACCCCACTTCCCTTTCAGAGCCTCTCCTGACCCCCTCACTCTGCTCTCGACTATTGCTCTAACTGCTTCAGGTGGCGGAGCTGTAGAATGACAGCAGGCTGCACAGTGGGGCAAGCTGAGCCTGTTCACAGTGAGCTGTGTAGACTTATGATAATGGTCACAATTTTATTAGGCTTCAGATATTCAATTTTAAATGAGCAACTGTATAAATCAATGCTCCTTGAAGTGTAGTAGTTTACTAATTTCAGGTGGCATACAGGTGAACATTAATCAGTTGATAATGCACATCCATTTTTCCAATGTACATTAGAAAAAAGATTAGAATACCACACTTGTGATATCCAGGGTATCACTGTGAAAGCATGGGTAAATGTATTTAAATAAAAACACACAGTAGATAACAGTATAAGTGGTCTGAGGAAATCGCAAACTTGTGAAGATCTATGCAAATGATTCAAGTCTGGGGAGAGGTGGATTAGAAGGGGAATACTGCTTACTGCTGACACACTGTTGCTGTTTAGTCACTAAATTGTGTCCAATTCTTTGCAACCTCATGGACTGTAGCCTGCCAACCTCCTTTGTCCATGGAATTTCCCAGGCAAGAATACTGGAGTGGGTGGCCATTCCTTTCTCCAGGGGATCTTCCTGACCCAGGGGCTGAACCCTTGTCTCCTACAATGGCAGGTAGCTTCTTTACTGTTGAGTCACCAGGGAAGTCCATTGCAGATACATATGGGGTCTCTCTTGGGGATAGTGAAAATGATCTGGTATTAGACAGTAGTAATGGAGCCAGAAATCTGTGCATATACTAAAAGCCACTGAATTCTACATTTCAAAAGGGTAAACTTTATGGCTGTTGCTGTGTTAGTCACTCAGTTATGTTCAACTCTTTGCGACCCCATGGACTGTAGCTTGCCAGGCTCCTCTGTCCATGGAATTCTCCAGGCAAGAATACTGGAGTGGGTTGCCATTCCCTTCTCCAGGGATCTTCCCAACCCAGGGACTGAACCTGGGTCTCCTGCACTGAAGGCAGATTCTTCATAGTCTGAGCCATGACAGTTATATCTCAATAAGACTGTGCCTTATGTTTTTAAAAAAAAGTGGAATAGAGGGTCTGCAACGTTCTTTTCCCTTTTCCAGTCAATATGGACATGTAACCCTCCCATGGCAACTGCTCACAGAAGCTGGCTTGTTTTATTTGCTCATTTTGTACCTATTTTATCTTTCCAGTTACACTGCAAGTTTCTTGATGATATGAAATCATCAGGAAGCTATTAGGAATTCTCCTCCTCCCAGTTTTTGGAATTATGCCTAAGTATTCAACAAGTATTTGCTAAACTAAAAGGAAATGGCAGGGAAAATCTGTAATATGGGAGGTGAATTTTATTGCTGTTCACTCGCTCAGTCGTGTCCAACTCTTTGCAACCCCAAGGACTGCAGGATGCCAGGCTTCCCTGTCCTTCATCATCTCCTGGAGTTTGCTCAAACTCACGTCCATTGAGTTGGTGATGCCATCCAACCATCTCTTCCTCTGTCATCCCCTTCTCCTGCCTTCAATCTTTCCCAGCATAGGGGTCTTTTCCAGTGAGTCAGGCTCTTCGAATCAGGTGGTCAAAGAACTGGAGCTTCAGCTTCAGCGTCAGTCCTTCCAATGACTATTCAGGATTGATTTCCGTTAGGATTCACTGGTTTGATCTCCTTGCAGTCCAAGGGACTCTCAAGAGTCTTCTCTAGCATCACAGTTTGAAGGCATCAATTTTTCAGTGCTCAGCCTTTTTTATTGTCCAGCTCTCACAACCATACATGACTATTGGAAAAACCATAGTACTGACTATACAGACCTTTGTTGGCAAAGTAATATCTCTGCTTTTTAATACACTGTCTAGGTTTGACATTGCTTTTCTTCCAAGGAGCAAGTAACATTTAATTTCATGGCTACAGTCACTGTAACTTTTTAGGAAACATAAGAATATCTAAATATGAAAAATAAGTAAGGATTCCAGAATATTTTCTTCTAGAAATATCTATATCCATTCAAATATCCTAGCCTACCAGGAAGTGTCTGTTTGTGACACTTATTAAATTTTGAGAAATTAGCCAAAGAACTTAGACAAAGCTTCATCTCTTGTGGCCTCTGGCGTTTTATTTGTTGAATAATAATTCAACTTCCACATAAAAGCAAGTGGGTAGTTTTATATTTTTACGCTGACTTCTCAGCTTAAAAATGGCTTTAGGAACGGAGACTGATGTCTTTGCTGCAATGTCCTACTAGGACCCAGTGGAAACCTGAAATCCTACACCACTGAGTTAGCCAGGGGGCAGTATGATTAGAAGTGGAATATGGTAACAGAAATGGGACATGACAATTTTGCAGGTTAAGTGATTTTGAAACTGAAGCTTAAAAGGACAAAGATCTCCTTAGGGTATACAACACTGTATAATTCAAGTGCAGAGTAATGAAGAGCTTGGACACCTCAATCTCCCCGTTTGCTACCTATTTTCAAAGCTGTAGAGGAACTCTGACTCCCCTGGATAATCTAACCTGTCTATTCAAAACCTTGCTGGAAATGCACAGAAAAATCCAAACTCTCTTGGAAGTAAAAATGATGAAAGTTTCCATGGGATTTGGACTCATTTTTCAAAAATAAAAGTGAGTTGTAGGGTTATATGTCAATTATTTTTCTATAAAGAGGGGAGGGAGAGGAAGTGTCAGGGTAATTTTCTTTTGTGTCATTGTTTCAACAGAAAAGTATCAGTGTAAGCTTTGAGAGCCAGCTTCCAAATCTTTCAGTTCAGTTCAGTCGCTCAGTTGTGTCCGACTCTTTGTGACCCCATGAATCGCAGCACACCAGGCCTCCCTGTCCATCACCAACTCCCGGAGTTCAGTCAGACTCACGTCCATCGAGTCAGTGATGCCATCCAGCCATCTCATCCTCTGTCATCCCCTTCTCCTCCTGCCCCCAATCCCTCCCAGCATCAGAGTCTTTTCCAATGAGTCAACTCTTTGCATGAGGTGGCCAAAGTACTGGAGTTTCAGCTTCAGCATCATTCCCTCCAAAGAAATCCCAGGGCTGATTTCCTTCAGAATGGACTGGTTGGATCTCCTTGCAGTCCAAGGGACTCTCAAGAGTCTTCTCCAACACCACAGTTCAAAAGCATCAATTCTTCGGCGCTCAGCCTTCTTCACAGTTCAACTCTCACATCCATACATGACCACAGGAAAAACCATAGCCTTGACTAGATGGACCTTTGTTGGCAAAGTAATGTCTCTGCTTTTGAATATGCTATCTAGGTTGGTCATAACTTTCCTTCCAAGGAGTAAGTGTCTTTTAATTTCATGGCTACAGTCACCATGTGTAGTGATTTTTGGAGCCCCCAAAAATAAAGTCTGACACTGTTTCCACTGTTTCCCTATCTATTTGCCATGAAGTGATGGGACTGGACACCATGATCTTCGTTTTCTGAATGTTGAGCTTTAGCCAACTTTTTCACTCTCCACTTTCACTTTCATCAAGAGGCTTTTTGGTTCCTCTTCACTTTCTGCCATAAGGGTGGTGTCATCTGCATATCTGAGGTTATTGATATTTCTCTCGGCAATCCTGACTCCAGCTTGTGTTTCTTCCAGTCCAGCGTTTCTCATGACGTACTCTGCATATAAGTTAAATAAGCCGGGTGACAATATACAGCCTTGACGTACTCCTTTTCCTATTTGGAACCAGTCTGTTGTTCCATGTCCAGTTCTAACTGTTGCTTCCTGACCTGCATACAAATTTCTCAAGAGGCAGGTCAGGTGGTCTGGTATTCCCATCTCTTTCAGAATTTTCTACAGTTTCTTGTGATCCACACAGTCAAAGGCTTTGGCGTAGTCACCAAAGCAGAAATAGATGTTTTTCTGGAACTCTCTTGCTTCTTCCATGATCCAGCGGATGTTGGCAATTTGATCTCTGGTTCCTCTGCCTTTTCTAAAAGCAGCTTGAACATCAGGAAGTTCACGGTTCATGTTTTGCTGAAGCCTGGCTTGGAGAATTTTGAGCATTACTTTACTAGCATGTGAGATGAGTGCAATTGTGC
The DNA here is from genome assembly GCF_019923935.1 of Bubalus bubalis. NCBI lineage: Eukaryota > Metazoa > Chordata > Mammalia > Artiodactyla > Bovidae > Bubalus > Bubalus bubalis. Next base: position 46,638,245 of record NC_059160.1, read on the forward strand.
GGTAGTTTGAGCATTCTTTGGCATTGCCTTTCTTTGGGAATGGAATGAAAACTGACCTTTTCCAGTCCTGTGGCTACTGCTGAGTTTTCCAAATTTGCTGGCATATTGAGTGCAGCACTTTCACAGCATCATCTTTCAGGATTTGAAATAGCTCAACTGGAATTCCATCATCTCCACTAGCTTTGCTCGTAGTGATGCTTTCTAAGGCCCACTTGACTTCACATTCCAGGATGTCTGGCTCTAGGTATTTCTGTTACCATCCCATTTCTTTAAAAAATTTTATTTATTTTTAATTAGAGGATAATGGCTTTACAATGTTGTGATGGCTTCTTCTATACAACAATGTGAATCAGCCACAGGTATACACATCTCCCCTCCCTCTTGAACCTCTCCTCCACCACCTACCTCATCCCACTCCTCTAGGTTGTTACGGAGCACCAGACTGAGCTCCCTGTGTTCCACAGCAGCTTCCCACTAGCTATCTATTTTATGTACGGTAAGGTATGGGGAGAAGGCAATGGCACTCCATTCCAGTGTTCTTGCCTGGAGAATCTCAGGGACAGCGGAGCCTGGTGGGCTGCCATCTATGGGGTCACAAAGAGTTGGACACGACTGAAGCGACTTAGCAGCAGCAGCAGCAGCAAGGTATGGGGAAACAGTGTCAGACTTTATTTTTTTGGGCTCCAAAATCACTGCAGATGGTGACTGCAGCCATAAAATTAAAAGACGCTTACTCCTTGGAAGAAAAGTTATGACCAACCTAGACAGCATATTGAAAAGCAGAGATATTACTTTGCCAACAAAGGTCCGTCTAGTCAAGGCTATGGTTTTTCCAGTGGTCATGTATGGATGTGAGAGTTGGACTGTGAAGAAGGCTGAGCGCTGAAGAATTGATGCTTTTGAACTGTGGTGTTGGAGAAGACTCTTGAGAGTCCCTTGGACTGCAAGGAGATCCAACCAGTCCATTCTGAAGGAAATCAGCCCTGGGTGTTCTTTGGAAGGAATGATGCTAAAGCTGAAACTCCAGTACTTTGGCCACCTCATGCAAAGAGTTTACTCATTGGAAAAGACTCTGATGCTGAGAGGGATTGGGGGCAGGAGGAGAAGGGGATGACAGAGGATGAGATGGCTGGATGGCATCACTGACTCGATGGACGTGAGTCTGAATGAACTCTGGGAGATAGTGATGGACAGGGAGGCCTGGTGTGCTGCGATTCATGGGGTCGCAAAGAGTCGGACACGACTAAGCGACTGAACTGAACTGAAGTGAAGGTATGTATTTTAATTCTGCTTTCTCAATTTGTCCCGCCCTCTCGTTGCCCTACTCTGTTCACAGGTCTGCTCTCCATGTCTGTGTCTCTAGTCTTGCCTGCAAACAGGTTCATCAGTAACATTTTTCCAGATTCCATATATATGCATTAATAAATGGTATTTGTTTTTCTGATGTACTTCACTCTGTACAACAGGCTTTAGGTTCATCATCTCAGTACAACTGACTCAAATTTGTTCCTTTTTATGGCTGACTACTGTTTCACTGTATACACGTACCACAACTCCTTTATGCATTCATCTGTCAGTGGACATCCAGGTTGCTTCCATGTCCTGGCTACTGTAAGCGGTGCTGCAGTGAACACTGCCACCCCTCCTTATCACTGTATCCCGAGCACTGGTATGGCAGCACACAGCCACCGCTCACTGCATGTATGTGGATGAGCACATGGGTCCAGACTGTACCAGCAGCTGGAGCTTGCTGCTGACGGTGCCCTTACCTCAGTTTCCTGCAGGCGGTGTCCGATGAGGCTCAGGGACTCTCCCAGCAGCTGGAGGTGAGCAGCCACATCAATGGGCTCTGTCTCAGGAGCTTTGGCTGGCGAGGCAGGTAACAGCATGGCGGTGGGTGGGGATTTCTTCTGGGGTGACAGTACTCCCATAGAAGAAGCTGAGAACAGAGAAGAAACAGAGTGATAAAGCTTGCCCAGGGCCTTGTACCACAAAACTGTTCTTCCCGGTTTTCCCTTTTCATGAGCTCCACCAGGCATATGCTAAAACTATAGACTGTGGGTTGGATCTGGCTAATTTACTTTGTGTGGCCTGTGAGCTAAGAATGATTTTAGATTTTTAAATGGTTGTTGTAGAAGAAATAAAGAAAAATACGTGACACAGAATGCATATGGATCTCAGACCTAAAATATGTATTCTCTGGTCCTTTACAGAAAAGTGTGCTGACTTCTGACTTAACATTTTCTAAATATTGGGGCCAACCTTTATTATCTGGTATCTGGATATCAAGATCTGCTTCAAATATAGGCCACTCTCCCCATTTCTTAGTAAAGAAGCAAAATTCACAGAGCTGTGGGGAAGAAAATGACAAGAGGAGAAGGATGTGGTCATTACCTTTCACTTTCACGGAACCTTCTGAGCTGGATGCTTTTCTTTTCACAGTTGTAGCTTCTGCTTTGTTCTGTTTGTGTTGTAGATACTGAGCTTTTTGCTTCCAAACCTGCAATCAGATCAGGGCAAAAATACATTTCAAAGGGCAAAAAACTGAAAGGGAAAACAGTCATGGAAGAACAGAATGAAGAAAAGAAAAGGAACAGTGGAGGGGAGCAGACAGAGGATTAGCGTTTCTTTTTAAGCTGGAAGGTCACTGCACAGGCTTCAGGCAGTGGTGACAGCAGCATCCCAGGCGAGGACCAGGCACGTCCTTCAGCGCTACCGCTCAGACGGCAGCATTCACTCTGCGATCCCTCTAACTAAGGCTGGAATGTAAAACCACAGAGGAAACCTCTGGCTCACCTTTATGTCCATCTGGTTTAAATATTTCTTCTAACCTGTCGGCTTGCAACACCAACAGTAGGATAACAATTACACAAAACTCAGAAACTAAAGATAATCTACCTGGGTGAAAAATATATGTCATCTCACCTAGATGAGCAGTACCTTAAATAAAGCAAAATGGAAATTCTAATTCCTAGACCACCTTTATATCATCTAACTGTAAGTGACTGTGAGTGATTCAGGTATGACTATTTATCATTGTCTTATTAGTGTTTTGATAGGGCGGTATATTATTTGGTAATGGTTGATGGAGGTGATGACCCAGAACCTATCTTCCTAGTAAACACTGTCCCATGTTTTTATTATTTGCTGTGACTATGGACCTCTTTCCTCAGTTCTCAGACCACAGCTAACTACTAGCTATAGTCAGGGGCTCTGACTTTAGACCCTTTTTTAACACGTATCATTGCCCTAGGTAGGTCATCTTTTGGCTCAAATGTAAGGTTGCTGAGAAAAAAAATTAGATGAGGTTAGAAGACAGCCTCCCTGCAGCTAAATCCTCACCTAGAGTGAACTGGCACCAACTTGTTCACTGCCCTCTAAGCCATTTTCCACCAATCTATAATTTTTCTTTTTTTCCCTATTTTCAGTGTTTGGGATTTCGGGCTTCCCCAGTGGCTCAGAGGTAAAAGAATCTGCCTGCCAATGCTGGAGACATGAGTTTGAGTCTGGGGTCAGGAAGATCCCCTGGAGAAGGCTATGGCAACCCACTCCAGTATTCCTGCCTGGGAAATCCCATGGCCAGAAGAGCCTGGTGGGGTACAGGCCATGGGAAGCAAGAGTCAGACACGCCTGAACAACTGAACAACAACAACAACACAGGAGGATCACACACGCTGGAGGACAGAGCAATGAAAACGTGTCTGTGGTAAGTCTGCTTACCAGTTTGTCCTTCTCTGGCAACTGCTTCCACACCTCAGCCAGTTTTTTACTCAGTTCCCCAAAATCTGGCACAAAAGAGTAAAAAAACCCAGGAAAACTGAATACAGTAAAGGTTTAACCATAAACAAAACAGAAGGCCGAACAGAACAAAAACTAGGAAGAGGGTTTTGAAGATCAGATTTAAATAGCACAAGATTCTTTCAGAAAACCAAACCAAACCCCACCACTTCCCTTGGGTCTTTTATAGAAGGAAGGAGCTGTTTGGGTCACTATGAGACAGGCTCAAAATCTCACACATCTACTCTTTAAGGATTTATGCCTGAAGCATCGTATTGGTATCTTTTAATATGATCCCATGAAACAAGGCTTATCTACTTAGGTTAAAGAAAAAGTGTTATGTAGAATTTGATAAGAAATGTTAGGTTTTTACCAAATTTCTGAGAGCTCAGAAACAAAGGAGAATTTCCCTAGAGCAGCTCAGAAGCAATCTTTCGGATGTGTGAGTCTGTGCTCCCCACATTGTAGAGCAAGCTCACACTTTATAAAGCGCATCTGAGTCTTTTCTGGTGCTTCATGTGTGCCTCAGAGCAGCCCTGGTGAGAGGGGTGAGAAGCGAGTCCACACACCTGGCAGATGAGATTTGTAGATGTTACCTGACTTGTCCAAGGGCTGAGGTGTAGTGTTCTCACCTTACCAACTTCTGATACAGAGACAAATAATGAACAATGTAATATGTCATCTCCATACCCAACTCCAACCCTATACTCCAACTCCATACCCAAGAGGCGGTTGAAGGAAAAAGTCAACTATAGAATCTTGGAAAGAAACAACTGTATGTTTATATACTGTGCTTTTGGACGGGGCGTACTAAGACATAATCTAAAGAGACCTGTACAGTTGAGGAAATGAGATTTGTGTCCTTTTCAGACCATGGGAAGAACTTTGCCTGCTGATTGGATTAACTGCCTTGCTTCGATACACGTGGAAAGTAAGAACACTAAAAATGAGAAATGTGCTCACCTATGCCTGGATGGTCAGCCACAATGGTTACACGATACTCCTTGCAGAACACTTGGTAGGCCGACATGTTCTTCTTTTTTGGCTAGCACCACATAAAAACAGAGCACGGTAAGACTTAATCAGAAGCCAAGTTGAACAACTTTGTGTCTATGAGAACAAAACAGAAAAGTGACCTGCACTTTTTCCTCAAGTGTCCTAAGTTGCCAACCAGCTTTCCTTAAACAGGATAATTATTAAACCATGTTACTTATGACTCAGAGATGACTATCAGTTTTACCTTTAGAAGGTAAAAACCAGATGGTGATTTTTAGATTTTTCAGGTTGTTGCAGCTACTTGATAATTGTAAAGCTCTTCATTCGTCCTACAAATGTTACCTAATTCTTTTAGAATTGAGTGCTAAGCAAATCTTTACCTCTCCTGGGGTAGCTATTTTTTGTCTTTAAAATAAGAACCACATAACTTTCCTTTACTTTGGGGCTAGAAAATCAAGAACCAAATTTACATTCATATTGTGCCTCTGGTTTTCATTTCTTCTTTCTTTTGGTTCTGCGGCATGTGGGATCCTAGTTCTCCAACCCGGGATCGAACCTGCGCCCACTGCATTGGATGTGCAAAGTCTTAACCACTGGATCACCAGGGAAGTCCCTGGCTTTGATTTCTAATCTTAAAATTTTATTGATCCTGCTTTGACTGTCACTTGTAGTTTATTGTTATTTTATTATTCACATTCTTGTGGTCCAAGGTGAAAAGTAAATAAATAACCGAGGACAATTCTTTGGTACTCAACGTAAGATGAATCTTTTTCACATCAACAAAGTGCTTTGTACTACTTGAAGTATGTTTATGCTTCATTGAATTATGACAATTCCAAAAGCGACACAGGATTTTTGAAAAACAAGATTTTAAAACCAACCAAGTGTATATAAAACAGAAGGTATTATACATTACTATGCATTCCACTTTATAATTAACCATAAACTTGGAAGAAAAAAGTTTTCCTACCTGAAAAGGCACATTAGATAGTACCTGTCCAACCCCTCACATTGAGGATGAAGAAAAGGAAACTCAGAAAAATAGTGACTTGTCTGGGTCCTGCAGCTATGCCGGGTGTAACGCCAGAATGGCTACAACCCAGGCACCTGACCTTTAGAGCTCTGCACTATGGGCCAAGGGAAAAAAGACATTGCTTCCTTACAGAAAAAGTGACTATTTCAGAATAAACGATTATCCCTTTATAACTTTTATCTAATATACTGAGATGTTTTCAGTCTGGCTTTCCTTACAATCTCATTTGTAAGTATCAGAGTACGATGATTGGTCCTCCACCTCCTTCCAAGATAGTCCTTTCTGGTCCTGCAAGTTATTATAATGACATGAATGTTCGGTGCTTTAAAAGCTGCTGGAAACTTTTGTTTGCCTTGAGTCATATTTTACAACCAAAACAAAACAACAAACAACACCGTCCCTGTCTCATGACTTCAGAGCTGCACCTTGTTTAAAATGAAGTCTAATCATGCACTTTGGGTTCACCTGACTTAATTCTTAATATTGTTTTCATAAAACCGCTATCCTCAAAGACCAAAGGCTAGGCAACACTTTTGTTGTTGTTCAGTCGCTCAGTTGTGTCCAACTCTATGGACTGCAGCATGTCAGGTTTCCTTGTCCTTCATTATCTCCGGGAGTTTGCTCAAAGTCCATTGAGTCGATGATGCCATTCAACTATCTCATCCTCTGTCACCCCCTTCTCCTCCTGCCCTCAATCTTTCCCAGCATCAGGATCTTTTCCAATGAGTCAGCTCTTTGCATCAAGTGGCCAAACCACTGAAGCTTCAGCTTCAGCATTAATCCTTTCAATGACTATTTAGGGTTGATTTCCTTTAGGATGGACTGGTTTGATCTCCTTACTGTCCTAAGGACTCTCAAGAGCCTTCTCCAGCGTCATGGTTTGAAAGCATCAATTCTTCAGAGCTCAGCTTCCTTTATGGTCCAACTCTCACATCCATACATGACTACTGGAAAAACCATAGCTTGAACTATATGGACCTATGTTGGCAAAGTGATGTCTCTGCTTTTTAATACGCTGTCTAGGTTTGTCATAGCCAACACTTAAGACAATAAAAAAAGCTGTGTGACAGCGCTGACTTGAATTCCCAAAGGAATTCTGAAACCATTTTTGAAGAATGGAAACAACCCTGAATCTCCCAAAGTACCTACTCTGAATGAGATAGCACTTCTTTGGCTATAAAAATTATGGCATGTTTGTTATAAATTTACCTTCAAAAATTTCAGACCAGTCTTTTAAAAACAGCTTATTCATAGGACTGACATTTGGCCATATTATAAAACTTGTAAGGAGTTTTAACAATGTTTCCTTAGACAAGTTATAAGACTGTGAAAGGTTATTGCCCTCTATTTCACAAGGCTATCTACAGCTATAACATAAAACTAAAATTACTTTTATAGAATGAATCACAACTCTTACTCAATACACTAGATCCCAATCCACATCCTGAAGAAAGGAGTTCCTCTCATAACTCTCATAAGGACTTTATTCAATTGTGTAGAAAATAAACCTGCATTTTTTGAGTACCTGTACTGGGTATAGTGAGTAGTTAAAGAGGATGAGCTCTTGAAGCCCAGATCTTATTCTAAGGCAGTCAAGCAGCATAAAATGGTGGAAAACTTTTGAAACATAAAGTTCGAAGGCCCACCATCTTTTCTCAGCTTCACCTTATACTAATGATTTGATCCTGAATAAAACACAGAAGTGGATAGCTCTTCTGACATGTGCCATTAAAAGTATTTCAGCAGCAAAGAAGGAAAAGCAGAGACTAGACTAACAAGGAGGAGATTGCAAAGGAAACAAAGTAACCCATCAAAGTACTGTCATTCATTTCTTAATATTTACTGAGCATCCACTATATGCCAGACATTGGGAATACAGCCAAGAACCAGACACAGAATCTAACAGAGAAGACAGATAAATGTGTCATCATAATACAATGTGACATTATTATAGGGGAAGTACTGGCTGCTACAGGAATACACAACAGGACCGCCTCACGAATCAGGGAGTTGAAGTAGGTCCTCCTTTCTGGAGGAAAGACATTTAACTTAGACCCTAAAGCTGGGTAGAATTAGCCAGGTGAAGAGTGGTACAAGTGTTCTAGGCTCTCAGCGTGGTGATACTCATCAGAGAGGAGGTAGGAGATGACGCCAGAGAAGCAGGGAGTGCTCAGAGATGGATGACATGTAAACTGTATTGAAGAGTAAGGGTTCTATCTGAAAGAGGCAATTATTTCAAGTAGGAAGTCACTAGGTCAGATTGCAATTTATGACCATGGAGAATGGACTGGAGGCACGAGTCCTGTGGATGTGAGAAGGCTGCTGCAGGAGCACCCGGGAGGGGTGGATGAAGGCCCATGGCTAAGACAGTGGGGTTGGAGAGAAGCAGGTCAATTGAAAGGGAGGGAAAAGTTAACAGGATTTATCAGACACAATGCGGCAAAGAGAAAGACCCTGGGCTTTGGGGGCCAACATAGCTAGGTTAGAATCTGACTTTAGTTTCCCTGTAAGTAAAACCTGGATGATACCACTGAGCTTGGATAATACTGTTTCCAGAGGTGGGAATTCATCAGTTTGGCACTTCAGGAGGTACTCAGTCATGTTATCTCTATGGTAGGCAGGATCCTAAGATGGCACCCAAGATTTCTGCCCCTCTGGTGGACATGCCTTGTAAAACACCCTCCCTTGACTATGGGCAGGACGGGTGAATACCAGAGGGTGTCACTCCCATGGATCGTATTATGCTATATGGCAAAAGGGGATTTTTTTGCTATTAATTAAGGTTCCTAAGTAATTAAGGTTCCTAAGCAAATTGAATCCTAGTGAATCAAACAGAGATCCTGAGTGGGCCTGATGTTATCCAGTTCAGTTCAGTTGTGTCCGACTCTTTGTGACCCAAGATATTATTCGGTGAGACCTTAAAAGAGGTGAGACCCAACAGGAGACACTCCCCTGCTGGCCCTGAACTTGGAGACAAGTTGCCATGAGTTCTACAACTGAAAGGAACTGAATGCTGCCAACAACCTGGCAGAGGACATCTAGCCTCAGCCGAGAACCCAGTTCTAGCCAACACGTGGACTTAGTCTTGTGAGGAAACGGAACAGAGAGCCCAGAGGAGCCCTGGCTGGACTTTTGATCTATAGGGCGGTGAGGTGATATTAACAAAATGGATACTGTGATAATTTGTGATGCCATAATAGAGAAGTTAATTTCTATTCCATTTTTTTTTTTAACAATAGAAGTTGTAGCATCCAAAAAGCCAATGTGAGTTTTCTTAAAAATAGAAATTCTGGTGAAAGGGGATAGGGTGAATCCATCTTAAATCAGACAAAGAAAACAGTGGCAAGGCATTTAAACATTTCATTTAAATAGTAAAGGTCTTAGTTTTAGTATTCTTCTGATGAAGCCAGTCCTGTTCAGAGATGCTACAGGAGTGAGTTCTGGGTGCTGTATCTCCTTTATTAATTGAGTAACAGCCTCATATCCCCAGACATGCTAAGTATTCTAGTCCTTTCAAATCTCCCTTTATTGGGCTCAAGATAAAATGAAGTGGCATTACAGAGAAAGATATGAGTTCACAGTTCTATATTTGGCCATGAAAGCGAGAGAGGGAGCTATGGACTGATTAGTCTGGGTGATTCTGCTCTGAGAACCCAGTCCTTGGAGTGAGTGTGACAGAAAGCATAAATCTGCTTTCCTCACACAGTTCCTGTATGTCTCTCTGTGTGTGCACCTCGCTTCCCAAGGGTAAGTCTGATGTTGGAGCTGACATAATTTAAAAAATAAAATTATGGCTTCTCAATATACATCAATGACTTCATCTGGTGAAGAATGGGCTGACATTCTGTTGGACTGAGCATCTACTGGCCTTCAGCTTTCCTAAGGGATTTTCAAGGGAAACTCTTAACAATTTTCACCTTATGTGCTGACCTTAGAACCTAACCTTTGTGTTATAACATGCAACTCCAGCCTAAGAATCCAAAGTTTGGAATTCAAACTTGAGGGTTAAGTTTGTTTCCAGGGCATAGCCATTTTTTTTTTCTAAATTAACAGTCAGAAATAAAATAAATAATGGATGATCTCCAGACAAACAAAATATTTCCATATGATTCTAAATGCAAGGCCAGTCATTTCACCCTAGAATTTTTTTCTGCTGCCCCACACAGTATGTTAGAATCTTAGTTCCCCATCAGGGATTGAACCTGAGCCCCCTGCACTGAAGCTCAGTCTTAACCACTGGATCCCCAGGTAAGCCCATACCCTAGATTTTTTATTTTTATAGTAGAAATAGGATTTTAATACATTCAAGTTTAGCACTTGCTATTTACAATAAATCACCACCCCTCCCCCACTCCCAAACTGGTAATGGAGAAGGAAATGGCAATCAATTCCAGAGTTCTTACCTGGGAAATCCTATGGACAGAGGAGCCTGTCAGGCTACAGTCCATGGGGTCTCAAAGAGTCAGACACAACTTAGCAACTAAATAACAAACTGGTAAACCATTTTTTTTTTACTTATTATACAAAGATTCAATCCCTCTCCCTACTCCCAAAGTCTTGTGACTCACAGTTGTTACATCTGGAATAACTGTGGGCTCTCCTTTAACAAAATGTTAATACTTCAAAAACTTGGATACTTTATTACTAGCAGCAAATAACTACAACAAATCCACTTAAGCATGACTCAGGAGGTTGTAATTTTACAGCCAGACCTCCTTTTAAATGTTTGAAGACATGTGTCACAATATCAAGACCTTCCAAGAGCAGCTTCTTAATGTGTTGTATAAAGCAGTCATGCTGAACTCCTTTACAGCACAGAACTCTTTGTGAAAGTCTGATAAAAATCGCTCTTTGAACCCATCTAGGACTCTAGTTTAAGAACCTATTTTTAAAGGGTAAAATATCTGGGGGTTAAGGCAAAACAGCTTCCCTGGTTGTTCATTCGGTAAAGCATCCTCCTGCAAAGCGGGAGACTGGGTTCAATCCCTGGGTTGGGAAGATCCCCTGGAGAAGGCATGGCAACCCACTCGAGTGTTCTTGCCTGGAGAATCCCCATGGACAGAGGAATCTGGCAAAACATAATTTATGAGTTTTCTAAATAAACTTGGCTTTCTTCTGCTGATGATGGAACCCAACCTCTCCACTGATGTTAATACTGTGCAGGAGACAGTTAACAAGGCTTTACCTGCGGAAACTCTTTTACTGCTCCCAACAACCCTACAAGGTAGGTTTCATCATTCCTGGCATTTTAAGACGAGAACCAGATACCTGAGGCATTTACCCAGGAACTGGCAGGGCCACCATCTGATGTTCCTCTGAACTAACCTCACTGAGATCTCTAAATCTGTACTGGCCAAAGGAAAGGGTGCTGGAGCAGTTAAGTTTTCACACCAAAGCTTCTGTTTTAACCCTTCTCAATTGGAATCTAATTCTGCTCTCTCTCATATTACATCACTGAGTAGAATTTAAATATTCTGTGTCCTGTCATCATAAAAACTTGGGGTCAAACCCTTGTACTGCCACTAAACAGGTATGCATCCAGGGGCAGGTTATTTCACTTTTTTGAGCTCGTTTCTGTGAAATGGAGATGAAAATACCTACACCTCACTGGGCACTTGTGGAAATTCATCAGTACACCATAGACTAAAAAACTTAGTGCAGTTCTTAGAATGTATGAGCAACTCCAGAGCAAAGTTCTTATTACCACTGTAATTTACTAACGCCTGCTTCCTGCCTTCCACACGGTTTTTACCTTTCGGCTGGTTGGACTTCCTGTGGTTCTCTGAACACCCTACCACCTCTCGTGCCTTCACACGCATTCTCCACTCCTTGACTGGAATGCCCACTCCTCCTTTCCACCCGTCAATTCCTATCTGGCCTTAAGATTCGATTTTGGTGCTGCCTGCCTCTGAAAGCTTCCTGGTCACCCCTAGGCTCTCCTTGGCACTCGGCACGCATCTCTGCTGAGGTTCAACCCACTGGGTACTTTCCAACCCCTCTTACTACATCGAGAGCTCTTTGAGAGCTGACACCGTATCTGATCAGGGCCTGGCACAATGTAAGTGCAGAATAAATACGTATTTTATGCATAACCAAGTGTCAGAGTTGTGTGTGAAAAGCACATTCATTTGTATTCCCTCATCTGCTTCTACATGAAGCAGGCTGGGTGCTTGTTCATTAAGACTGTGCAGAAAAGAATAGGGCCAGTGGCCCCTTGATGCATCTCCAGTTGATGTTCCCCTTTCCCCAGCGCCCATGAAGTGTTCCAAGGATCTGTTGTAAACTCGTTCTGTAACATCTGCTTTTGCTCCTTAGGGACCCTGTTTTCTTTCTGGTTCTTAACTGCTTTCCAAATAGATGCTAGTTGCAGAGGTGGCTTCCTAAAAGGTGGGTGTTAATATGAAAACAAAACAGAAACAAAACCATAAAAGCAGCACCCCCTTGCTTATTCTAATTTGTGAAATGAGTGGCTGAAAAAAAAAGTTTTGTTTTCAAGAATATTTTATGCTTCCAAGGAGCTTGGGATGAAAACAGTTGTTGTAACAGCAGCTCTTGATTGAGACACGCCTTGTGCAAAGCATGTTACTCATTCACCTGATTGTCTCTAAGTAGCCCCTTTCACAAGTGAGCAGGGAAGTGAGGAAGCCATCTCCAGAGAACAAGTCTAGTAAGTAGCAACTAGAACAAGAACTCCCTGGAGTAGGAAATGGCAACCCGATCCAGTATGCTTGCCTGGGAAATCCCATGGACAGAGGAGCCTGGCAGGCTACGGTCCATGGAGCCGCAAAGACCTGGACATGACTGAATGACTGAGCACAAGCAAGAACAAGAACCCAAGATGACTGAACTCAAGTCCAAGCTTTCAGCCACTTTATTACAACATCTGTCCGTCTCCATAGGGCTGATCTCAGACACCAGCGCACTGTATCAGTCTCAGTTCCCCTAGGACCTACATTTAGCTTTGTTGAAGGCTTACTGTGGCACTGGGTAATCATCTTAAGTATTGGAAAGGCATGCACTATAGTGGAAAGAGTACAACATTACGGTTAAAGAAACTTCTATTAAAATTCTGGCTCCATGTCTTGTCTTCTCAGCTTCCTCCTCTGTGAAAGGGAGCTAACCATACCTGTCACTCAAGACCCCTCTGTGTGCAAAAAGGCCTCAGAGAGCCTGGCACGTGGCAGGCCGTCAGAGATGGTGCCTCCTTACTGGTACCACTTCTGGCTATTGTGACTCGTTTATGTAATACCACGACAAGACAAGTCTAGTTATCTCTCTGAATTTAGTTTATTAGTAGATCAACAGCAATGTCTGAGCGTGCCAGGCACTAGGCCAGCCTTCATTTGCTTAGAGGAAATGAGATCACTCTGGAAACACAGAGATAAGTGAAGACATGCCTCTGAAGTGGCAATGTCACAGATTTTATTTCAAGTGGTAGTGAATGGGGTTTCACTGATTTAGTAAAACCAAAAGTAAGGTATCTTTGGACTTCCCTGGTGGTTCCGTGGTTAAGAATCCTCCTTCCCGTGCAGGTGCCATGGGTTTGATCCCTGATCTGGGAAGATTCCACATGTTTCAGCACAACTAAGCCCATGCACCTCAACTACTGAACCCACATGCTGCAACTACTGAAGCCTGAGTGCCTAGAGCCTGTGCTTGGAAACAAGAGAAGCCACCACGATGAGAAGCCCGAGCATCACAACTAGGGAGCCCCCACTCGCTGCAACCAGAGAAAGCCTGCACAAAACAATGAAGACCCAGCACAGCCTCACACACACAAAAGGAAAAGAGTCTTGGAAATGCTACCATATCCTGCTCGTCCAATATAAACCAGAAGACCCCCACTCCAACAGCATGATCTTAAAGGGGAAATGATGCAGCAAGGTACCACCTCACGATTTCGCTCTTCCTCCTGGAAAGCAGGATTCAGTAACAAAGAAACAAAGAAGTGAATACAAGAGCTAAAAACCTCCTCCAAGATAAAATTCCACACTGAAAGCGTGTCCATGAGGGAGACAGTCAAGTCTCCCTTATTTGTATCGACAGTCATGGTTCTTTAGGAAGAGCTCCCCCCACGTCATTTCTCATTCTGATGTCAACTCTGCCAACCTGGCTTCCGCTCCCATTATACCTGAACTTCTGTCTTTACTAGACCTCTCTGGTCCTCCTCCAGCACCCACAGCCTCTCTTTCCCCTCCAGGGCCTTCGTGTGTGTTACATGATTCTGCTTTGGGCTTGATGACCTCTCATCCACTCACGTTTCGTTTACTGCCCACAAGCACCCAACTTCTAACCCGAGTTTCAGGTGGTCCATCAACCTCAAAGGCCTCACTTTTCTAGTGCTCCCTGGAAAACCTCCTGAGATGATGACTCGTCACTGGTGACTTGTCAGTGACAAATGATAAGTATCGAGTGCTCTTTGGCTAACTTGCCGAACACTGTGCAAAGTCAAGGGCTTCCAAACTTTGTTGGGTCACGGTGCCTGTGCAGGTCTTCAGGTGGTATAGGTGTTTTTTTTTTTTTTTTTTTAATTTCCTTGTTTAAAAAACATATTTATTTTTTTAGCTGTAAGGCATGTGGGATCTTAGTTTCCCAACCCGGGATTGAACTTGTGCCTCCTATGGTAGAAATCGGTGTCTTCAACACTGGACCACCAGAGAGTATATGCTTTTTATCACAGCAATCACTGAAAACTTAGCTTTGAAAAGATATGGCATTACGGAAAGAAATGGAGTATAAAAAGATGTTGAAACTGAGAATTACTTCATTCCAGTAGTTCAGAAGGTACTTGACAGATGGCAAATATGGCTGTTTCTCCTGAAATTTTAATGTTGAAAAAAATCCCGTGGTACCCTGTGAGTTTGCTGTTGGTGCCCCAGAGGGCCTTGGCATACAGAGGCCCTAAACACCTCTACATGTATCACCTTACTGAACCTTAACAACCCTACCAGGTTGGTCCATCCTCACCCCCAACTTATAGATGGAGGAGTTATGCAACATGTCCAGCACTGCACAGCTTCTGAGTGGCAGAGCCAGGAATGGAGCCCACGGGGCTGGCTCCGTGGCCTTGCTCTTCACCACTTAGCTTCACCACACACTTAGCTCTGCTGAATCTCTAGATTCCTATGTCTTGGAATCTACACCTAACTTTTCTTCTTCTTCTTCCAAATCAGACATTTTCTTGCTTCTCCACGTTTACCGCTGTCCTGGTCACAGAACCTAGGGTAGAAAGGGCACACGGAGGCCTACCACACTTCCACAGTGAGCTCCTCATGTGTGTTTCCTGCAGGCCAAGGGAAAGCTGTTCCTGAAGCCTTCCTTTCTATCTTGAGGTGAATTTTCAGATAGTTCTATTTTTTTTGGCTACACTGAGTAGCATGCAGGATCTTAGTTCTTCAACCGGGGATCAAACCTATGGACCTTGCAGTGGAGGTGCTCAGTCCTAACCACTGGACCGCCAGGAAAGTCCCTCAGATAGTTCTTTTTTTATACTGAAACAAAGCCCAGGGAAGGATTTTGTATTTTTTTCAAGCTCCATGGAAATTTTCACACACAGTGAAAACTCAGTGTATGTCCCATAATAATCTGTTGGAGAAATAAAGAATTGCATTCAGAGTAATCAGGTTTCAGCTGTGGACAGTCACAATCAAATACTGATTCATGGTAAGATTTTTTGCTATAAACTCAAATTCATTTTTCACTAGCAACCGCTCACCACTTGGGGGGTGTTATAAAAAAGTCCTCACCCTTGAGATTATAATTTTATCTTCCCAGGCACCCAGGTTCAAAACCTAAAGGGACATCTATGTACTCACTCATGTTTCTGGCTCCCAAGAGCCAAGCCCAGCTGCCAGATCTTGTCACTTTTCCCTTCAGAGTCTCTCCTGAATCTGTCTCTTCAATTCTATTTCTAACAGGCTTTCATTACTGACCTCTGACTATAGTAACTTCCTGGGTGATTTGCCTCAAGTCTCTCCTCTGTCTAAGCCACCAGGTATAGCTTCATCATTTTATTCTTAAATTATCATTTACCGCATATTTAAACCCTGCTCAGAACCCAAAGTGCCATGGCCAAATCTCTCACTTTGGCATTGGAGATTCTTTACCATTCGTTTACAACCTACATTTTGGATGCTGTTTTCACCCACATATTCATTCGTTTGACATGCGTCACAAAATGCCTACAAGGACATCGAGGAGTTGAAAGCTATCCCAGTAGGTGGCTAAAAGAGTCCCTAAGGAGCTAAAACATCCTCAAGGAGCTTACCATCTTCAACAGGGGAAATGGAATACACACAAAGACAAATCTAATATAAAGAAGAAAATAAGTGCAGTAACTGCCCATAGCAAGGGTGTTCTGGGAATTCATTAGTTACTTATAACTGGAGGGTCAGGATATCTTAGAGGAGGTGGCATTTGATTGGGTCTTGAAGGGGAAGCAGAGCTTCAATATGTGAAGGAGAAAAAATAAGGGGAAGAAGGTCACTGCAAAATAAAATCCAAGGAGTGGAGGTCAGACTGTGAGGAGCAAGTCTGGTTTCTGCACAGTTGCATGCAAATCAGACTGCTAGCAGGTAAAGCTGAAAAGGGAGGCTTCAGGCTAAATCACCATTATGAATGCTTGGGCAAGGGTTTGGACTTTGATATTTATTCATTCAACAAGCATTCATTGATTTTTTGACAATGGGCCAGACTGCAGATTACGTATTAGGGACAGAGTGGACAGCAAGGCAGACATGATCTCGGTCCCTCTGGAGCTTATGGTTTAACATGAAGACAGTAAAAATTCACTGAGGATGTTGAGCGGACAACTGTCATCATCAAGTGACACTTCAGTTCATTCTGGCATCAGTGTAAGACTAATTAACTGCATGGGTGAAGAGAGGGAAAGAGGGCTATTTATTACATTAAGTACCGAGAGCGATGAGGCAGTGGTGATAGAGGGCATAAAAGTGTGGAAGTTATTAAAAAGGAAGAATATCAGGCTCAATCCTTAAGAGGAGGGAAATGTAAAAGTGAACTATAAGGTTGGGAAAAAACATCAGAAAAAGTGGGACTGACTGAGAATGGGTACGAGAAATACCTCTGAGTATCTGTGATGAGGGTAGTACCTGTATCATGACAGAGGTTTGGTCACATAGGTGTGTGAACATATCAACATTCATCACATGGTATACTTAACATTCGTGCATTTTTACCATATGTGAATTTTACCTAATAAAAGCCCAGAAGACAAATATTGAGCTCAAGTTAATGATATGCAAACTGAAGTGTCTAGGGGTGAAGTGTATGATACATACAACTTACTTTAAGATATATTAACAAAGATAAGATAAATGGATGGATGACAAAGCAAATGGCAAAATACTAACTACAGAATCTCAATGGGTGGCATATGGTGTTCACTGTATAATTCTTTAATGCTTTTAGCTTGAAAAATTTCATAATAAAGGACTGAGAAAAATAATAAGCATATAGATTTGAGTCTGGGTTGACTGGTAGGACATGAGGATTATAGGAGGCGATGGAGGGGGAGAGGCAGGCTTAGGGGTCTGGCGATGAGCTTCGTGAGCGACACACGGTCTGAGGTAGCCAAGGCATTCAGGTAGAAATATTATCAGAGAGTTGGAAATGCAGGACCGGAGTTCAGCTCCTTTGCTGTCCTGCTTCCTAAACATCTCTCTGCCTCCATGTGTTCCCTTCCGCTGATTAACCTTTTTCTCCTTCAAGCTTTCTGTGATCACCTTGCCTTCCTCACATTTAACTAGATTAATTAATGGCATTAGCATGTATCACTAGAGTGGAAATTCTTGGAATAAACAGTATCTTACACAGGAAATGTATCACTTCGTGAAATAATTTTGGAATAAACAATGAATAAAACCTGCCCTGGAATTTGTCCAGTTCTTGATGATCCTTAGATTAGAAGGTAAAGTTTTTTTCTTTCTGATCTGTATATTTTCTTAAACAGCAATCTTACTAGTGGGGAAAATAACTTGTGCCTCAGTTATAGGCTGAAATGAAATCACCAATCCTATGTTCTTAATATAGTTGATTTTCTCTTTCTTAGTTGGTTTTTTTTTCTGATTTTACCTGACATTTAACTTTGCAGGGGAAAGGAAGAAAATGGTTGTCCTTGGGTGGTAAAAACTATGATTGATTTTTTTCTACTATTCTGAATTTCTAAGTTTCTAGACAAATAACATGCTACTCTGATAACTGGGGGAAAAAAAGTTTATCTTTTAAAGGAAACCTGTAACTGTTAGAAAATTTCTTGAGTTGTGAGACAGAAATCAAACCAAGGCATCTGATTTCTATTCCTTTCTTCTCAGTAAATGGTGAGCTTCCTGAGATCAAGAGCTATAGGCCCCTTGCTCCTCTTCCCACCTCTTAACTCATATGGCAGCACAGGTCTTGGCACACAGAAAGCACTCACATGGTGAGAGAACACATCTTTGACACTAAAAAGAACACCACACCATAGCCAGTATCAGTTAGTGGGAAGCCATTACCTTATTTTGTCATTCTAATTTAAAAAATCTGTTTTTCAAGATGAACTCACAGAATGAATACCTTTTCATCTCTCTCAACTGCCTTAGGCAGACTGCACTGCTGAGTAAAAGAAATTGGGTTTGGCTCCTTCTATGAATTCCAAGGGCCAGTCAGAAAAAAAACCTCGGTATTTCTAAACCCATGCTTGGCACAGTGGGAGAACAACTCTCTCAAGAAAACCCATGAATAATTAAGATGGCTCCTATTTCTGTACCATTGGTACTATTTTATGAGTGAATGTGTTAGTTGCTCAGTCGTATCTGACTCTTTGCAAACCATGGACTGTAGCCAGCCAGGCTTCTCTGTCTGTGGGATTTCTAGGCAAGAATACTGGAGTGGGTAGCCATTCTCTTCTCCAGGGGATGTTCCCAGGGATTGAACCTGGGTCTCCTGCATTGCAGGCAGATTCTTTACCGTCTGAGCCATCAGATTTATATTTCAGTAAAACTGTTGCTTCTGTTAAAAAAAAAAAAGTGGACTAGAGATTCTGCAATCTTCTTTCGTGAGCCACCAGGGAAGCCCAGCACTATTTTATACTTTGCATCGTTCCAGTGGATTTATCTTGCTACATTCCCAATGGTTCACCTGCTTAATTCTGAGTCCACTTACTATGGTCAAGGAAAAAGCCTGCTTCACCTCTTGTCTTCCATCATACTTAAAAACATGCCTTACCTTTTCTCCTCGGTCTCTCTCTCTGTCCTTCTCCTCTCTTTTCTTTTTTTTCTCATTGTGCCCGTCTGTGTGGGGGCTGGGAAGCGGCGGGGGCGGGGCGGGGGCTCCGGTGTACGGGAGGCTGGGAGCGGGCACAGGCGGCACGGGGACCTCTCCTGCCACCGCAGCAGGGGGAAGCCCTGAACTCCTCTTGGACTTGGAGTGTCGCTTCTCTTTATGCTTCTCCTTGTCCTTCTTCTTTTTGCTCTTCTTTGACTTCTTTTTCTTTTTGATTTCCCGGTAAGAATCATCGATCACTAACTCCCCAGCCTCTAGCTCCCCGCCAGAGGAGGAGTCTGATTCTACCAGGATAGGTTCCAGCCCTGAAAGGTCAAGGTTAGCACTGTGGGATTCTGGGAACTGGGAGGCCTCAGAGCCACAGCCTTCGGGGCCAGGAGAGGAACGTGGGTCTGAGGATGACTTGTGCTTCTTCCGGGCTGTTTTTAGAAAGCTCTGTAACTCGTGTCCTAGGAGTAAAGCACCCTGCTCATCCCGAGCTGACTTCTTAGAAGATTTTTTCACAGTCCCTTGTTGAGAGGGGTACTGAAAAGACTCCTCGTCAATGGAGCTGCTCCCCTTCTCCTTGGGCGAGAGGATAAGTTTCATCTTTAAGCCATCAGGCTCACGGAGGGTCAGTGTCTCTGTGTTCACGTAGAGCGGTTTCATTTTTTTGGATTTGTGGGAACTGCCATCCTCCAGGGACAGCTCCCCACCGCTTCCACTGACTTTCTTCCTGTGGTGTTCCTTCTTACTCTCCGAATGGCTTGAGGAACTGGACGACTTTTCTCCTATCTTTTTGGAGGGTTTGGCGCCTGTGGCCAGAGGGGAAGTGATCGCTTTCAATAGGTCCATAGCTGTATCAGCAGACTGTGGGCTGGACTTTTTCTTTTTCTTCTGTGATGGCTCCAAAGACGAAATATCTAGAAGTAATCAAGAGAAGTAATTGTCCCTATGGCAGAGTAACTTCTAGCAAGTTTCCTCTCTCACCAAAAACCCCCAACTAAAATGAGGAAGAGGCTAACAGGAATGACTGGAGGGGAGGCCCTTCAACTGATTGTAAACATTCAGAGATGATGCCCACGTGCTTCTTGGCTTGGTAGATCCTGCCTCTGACCCTGAAGACAGTTCTTGCTACTCAAGATGTTTTTCTTCACTGAGTCTTCTCAAGCCACCAAAGACAGCATGCTCAGAAGGATGGACCGTGGCTGCGGGGTTACGAGTAGTTACAACTTTAGATTACGCTGAAGACAAAGCATCATTTGTTTCTGGGTTCAGGACAAATCCATTCTAGCAAAGAGTCGGTCTCGTCAGCTAAGTGCATAATATAGCTCAGAAAAGCTGGTCTTGTGAGTGGATACGCGCTGGAGTGAGAAGGAACCCCCAGGCGCAGGCTGGAGGGCCCAGGACTACAAATGGCAAGAGGGATGCTAATAACAATGGGCGCAAGATAAGTGGATGATTGGGGGGAGAAGGAACCTGGTACCTGGTGTATCACAAATGAAGACTGTTCTTCTATGCTGAATCCTCCAAAATACCAGCCCTCCACCTCTCTCCTCCTTCACACTGGTTTATCGGCACTCAGAACAAGAACCACTGTCCTGTTAAATAGGCCACTGAGTCAGCAACATCTGGATCTCTCTCCCCTACCCCGACTCCAAGAACCAGTGAAGTGTCTGTCCCGCCTGCTGCCGCTCCCCAGCCTCACCTCCATAGTAGTAGTCATCGGAGGAGTGCTTCCTCTTTTTCCTGTGCGTGTCCGTCCCCAAGAAGTAAAGCTCACTGTCCTAGAATTCAAGAGGAAGGAGAACTGAGCAACGAATAAGACGATGAGGCACAGGCACTTTGGAACCAATGTTGTTTTCTGACGATTTCTGACTTTGGAAAATAAAGTACCACACAGGAAATAGTGAAAAAAAAAAAAAAGATGTGAATGATGCTTATCTTTCTTTTTAAACGTTTTTCAAAGAAACATCTTTCTTCGAATACTAGGAAACACGCTATGAACTAGTTTAAACATTCCTAATTCAAATGTTTAGAATTTACCTTTAATTTCTTCTTGGAAGAATTCCTGACCTGAGCAGCGATTTCTTCCTCTTCCCTCAAAAAATCTTTGTAAGAACGTTTCTTTTCTCGTTGGCTTCGGCCAGCAGCTAGCCCTATGTCCTCAAAGCTGTGATCACCATCAAAGCAATCTGAGAAGCACAGGTTCGTTTGGGAAAGGAAATGAGAAAGTCAAGTAAGTCACGACTGCATCACCACCCATGAAATGCAACAGTCCCTCCATTTCCGAATTAGAATCATGTCATTTGGTAAGTCCACTGGAACACAGGGCTAGATCCGAGGGGGTGAGCATTATGTCCTGACGAGCTGGCTGCAAATAAGAATCAGACCTGAAGAAACAATGCTTCCATGCTATGCAAAGGCCCAAGGTGCGTCCTGAAACATGGTTTCTTGGTTGTGGTTTGGCAGGTGGACACGGACTTGCAGAGGTAAGGCTGAAAAGAATAAGGATTCATGTGCTGTGCTGCTCTGTGGGCGTCCACTGTGTGGTTCCTATCCCCAGGCTCCTGCACACTGGAGCTGGCAAGGACCACGAGTGCTGCTGGGGATCACCCCATAGACTAGAGACTTATGGCTCAGACTCTTGGGTTAGAACCCTGTCCCAGTTTGCGTTTCCATGGGCCCAGTCTGGGGATGATGTGAAGTTTTACTAGTGCTCTGGGTCATCACTTGGGAGTCCAGGCTGTGATGGCCAGTCCTGGTCTCTCTGTCCATGGGCTGCAAGGATTGAAGAGGACACCCTCTTTGGAATGCTTCTCAGGTTAAGGGGTCATACCTTCTTTCTTCACGGAGTCATCATAAGCCATGGCGGTCCTGCAGGGCCTTTGAGAATGGGGTCCCTGTGTCCAGGCTCCTTCCCGTCTACAGGACCAGGTCTGAGAAACAAAGAAGGAAAACCCGCCTGTAATGCGAAATCACTGTGGAGAAGCAACCTTCCAGGTGGAAATGCGAAGTGATCCAAGGGCGGACTGGAAGGGCAGCAAGGAATAAAGGAGGGTCTTGTCACCACCTCCTCTTTCTGTTTGTAAATATACTAGGGATGAAGCTGTAGCAAGTGCATTAGGCTTAATTCGATTTGATTCATGAATTAAAGCTGTCAGTTGGGGAAGTATATAAAATACCTCCCATTTAAAAAAAAAAAAACTTCAAAAATTCATGAGAACTTGTGAAATGCCAACAGGCCTAGTAACACTGAGACAGGGTGAAAGCCGACATGAAGTCAGGGTTAGGTTCAATTACGGTCACAAAATGCACAGACAAAGCAGGATGCAGAGGAAGACAGATCATGCCAGGCACTTGAGACCACAACATCCTACTGGTTGAATTGGTGACAGGCTAAAATCTGTTGTATTGCAGTTTAAGCAGAAATGATGACAGGGATAGTAAAGATCTTGAGAGCATAATTTTTTGGTGTGTATTTTGTTGGGCTCTTTGAATTTGCTCAAAATCACAGAAGTGTAACAGTAGGCACACTTCTTATATTAGTTGCCCATAAAACAGCTTTAATGCAATCAAGCCTTTCTTAAAGGCTACAGGTGAAAATGGGCTTCCCTTGTGGCTCAGCTGGTAAAGAATCCGCCTGTAACTCAGGAGACCTGGGTTAGGAAGATCCCTGGGAGAAGGGAAAGGCTACCCACTCCAGTATTCTGGCTTGGAAAATTCCACGGAGTGTATAGTCCATGGGATCGCAAAGAGTCGGACACGACTGAACAACTTTCACTTTCACTGGTGAAAATAAGGAGGAATTGCCACCTGTCCACTGGTGATGTAATTTTTATCATTATTAAGATTTTCACTAATTTGAAGAACTGTTAAAATTTAAGTGTTCTAAATACTGCTTTAAATTTGTTAAAATTACTTTTTTGGCATTCAACTTTATATGTCCATTTTGACTTTGAAGATGACAAGCCATAAACTGCACTGGAAGGTAAGGTTCTTCAAATATTTTTAGGACAGGCAATGTCACAATTCCTGCAGGAAAAGTTTTTGCAGGAAGTTTAAATTTTATATACTAAATATATTGAAAATGTCCTCATTCTGTTAGTGAAATGCTTAAAAGTTGATCTAATTATTTACTTATATTTTACCTTCATAACTACAGTGGGGTTTAGAAATGCTGAAGGACACTTCAACGAGATATTGACAATCCCTTTGAGGAAGGTACAGGTAATTGTGAAGTATGCAACTTTTAGGAAAGAAAAGATGAATGAACAAGGGAAACTTTCCTAAGAGTTACATTTAAAATAAACCAAAAGAAAAAAGACCTACTTGCACAAGTCAGATAATATGCAATGCACAGATAAGTTTATGTTGAAAATAGAAAAAGAAGTATTACCAGGAACGATTTACAAGTAACATTCAGAAACATAAAAAAGCATTTCTCCACTTCCCTAAGGAGTGGAAAGAAGAATGGACTTGGTCAAGGTAAGAGAGGCTTGAGTGAAGTGGAAAAATGAAATGAACTTGGTTCTTTTACAAATAATTGGAGAACTGCTTACTCAAAGGGCTTTTCGCAGGAAATTATGGGGATATGAGGTTGGGTATCATGTAGAAATTCATAATATAGCCAGTTTTTCATGTTCCAATACTAAGCGTTAAACTTTCTCAAATAGAAATTGCTGTTGCCCCCTGTCCACCCACATGGTGCAACTCCAGGAGGGGTCAGAGGAGAAGCATCATCATAGGGAATTACATTCATTCATTTAAAAACAGAATATCTGCTCACTGGCACTAAAGCATAGTAAGTTTATTAGAAGAATATATGGACCCCATTCATTTTCATAGGCTGATAATGCCAAGAAATAGCACAACTTGTGACCTCAAGTTAAATGTTTTCCATGCCAAATGGATTCTGGCTAAGAACCTTTGAGAAATAATGGGCAAAAAAATCTGAAATATTCAACGCCAATGCGGCCACCAATCTGTGGTCAAGAACAAAATGCTCTACTGTATGAAGTGAAGGCAGGTCCTGAGACTTATAACCAGGCCTTCCCTTTGGAAATATCAAAACTAACATAAAACAGAGCTGAACAACTAACAGTCAGAATAGGAGTAAGTAGCTCTGAAGACAGCTCCAGAAAGAAAACAATGATGTCACTTACTGGACTAGGAAAAGGCACTCATGGTCTCTTAACTGACTGCTTTGAAAAACAACCAGTGGATGAAAAAACTGTACAAGGGAACAGAAAATTAGGAGCTGATCCTCAGAGGCACAGAACAGCACAGAAAACGTGTGCTGGTGTTGGCATTTTGTATTACAATCAGGTCTGCTACTATTATTCTAAAGACACAGGAGAAGCATTTATAAATTACAAGATTAAACAACCTATAGTAAAAAATGAACGGGGCCTGAAGGCAAGTCCAACTCAGTAAAGAACTGGGACAGTCAAGAGCTTAGAAAACTAAAATTAGATACAATGGTCTCACTCACTCACAGCTTGGGCAGACTGATGGACCCTGAACTTGTAGGTTCTTTCAAGTGAGGATATTATTGCAGCCCAGGGGTTAGTTTTGGATGCTGACTCATAGAAGGAAGATGAAACCAGATAAAGAAGTCTCAAGCAACAGTGTGGAGGAAAGGCAAAGTTAGGGCAACATTTATATAAGATAACTCTCCTGATGTTCCTTCCAGGTCTTGAACATTATCCATGATAAATTCAGAGTCCAGGCTTAGGCAGCAGATTGTGAGGATTAATGAAATTGAAAAATATTAGGCTGGATATTCACATTAGAAAACAGAGGCCATAATTACAATAAATGTTGGCAAATGTAAAAACTCATTTCGATGTTTAAAGCTCATTCTCCGGAACTCCATAAATTTTGGTGTGTATAGAATTCAAAACTGTCAACTTCAAAAGGTAGGATAATTTTACAATTATGTTCCTCTCAGTGGGTTAAGAAATGACAACAGAAGTAAAAGTTCATTATTTATGTTGTTTGTGGAAGTAAGAAATATGCCATCATGAAAAATGTGTACTTTTGGAAGGTGAAAATTATCAAACTTGTGGACTTCTCTTCAAGAGATGAAAAAGGAGACAGCGCTACTCTTCCACTTGTAGGTAAGTATATGGTGAAGTTTAGACTTTGCTTTCGGAGTTATCAAAGCAATCAGGAAAAAAAGGGAAATCATCAGACATAGTACTTTGTTATTTTGAAAGCCCAAATTAAAAGTACTTTGGGAAAAAAGTTTCAGAAGATGGTGTTCTGAGGTCATCTCAGCCCCAGCATTCACTAGCAAGCTTCTTCATCCCAAAATGTGTGTTTTGAAAAAGACAAAGTAAGCCTCGGAAACCCGGGCAGTAAGCGAAATCCTGAGGCGCGGGTCCAGTTCAGGAGGCAAGCCTTGTTCAAGATTTTCAAGATTCCACGTTCTCTTCTTCCAGCCCTTCTTTCAGGAACTCAAGCTGCCAGTCGGTGCAGGAAAAGGAAGACGCACATACAGCTGTTGCCAGTTTCTGAATTGCTGCTGTTGTTACTTTGAGGATAGGAGCAGGGGATGCCTTCTCATTTTCGCCCAGATTTCCTCCAATCTCAGAACCCAGAGCCTCGTAATTCTTGCCACTCCCTTCTCCACGAACCTACCTATGCAGCACTCACAGCCCCTGCCAGCTCTGGAAACTGCAGAGATCCCGACAGCCAGGGTTGGGGATTGAATCCTCTCATTGGGGTGCAATTGAGCGGAACCACGACCACCACACAGATCTGCTGACAACACACATTTCCAAAAAAACCCAGCGGTACAAATTTTGACAAGCCTTATCCAATCAACAGGCTCTACTCTAGATTCAGTGGTGTTTTTTTTTTTTTAAATTCTGCTATGGGGTAATATAATTAGCCACCAACTTAGCCATCAGGTAGCAGAGAGATAAGATGGTTCTCCTCTTCTGCCCGATAGAAAAATTAAGTGAAATCTACAAGCAACAGCTTTGGGTTTAAAATGGGTCTGGATGGAGCAGATCCCACTAAGGAAGGCACGTTCAAACTGGGTCGCACGCAAAGATTACATACCACACAGGTTATTGCTACAAAGAGCCCGCAAGACCACCATTTTTGTGGTCCCCACGGCAAACCAACGGGATTCTCTTGGCAGTTTTGCAGCAACAGCTAGTTCAACAAAGCTGGGCGAAGAGGGGGAAAAAAAAAGAAAGCTCGTCGCATCCACTCCTGCCAGCCGCGCCCCAGCCCTCCCGTCACCCCAGCTCCCTTGCCCCTTGACAGCCCAGGGGCCGTGTCCCGGGTCCTGAGCCGCAAGGCGGCCGCGACCCGGGTTCCCGCGTCCCGGCGGCTCCAGGCGCCCCCGAGGGCGGAGACGGCCGGGCAGGGGGAGGGGCGGCCTCGGCCCGCGGGCCCCCGGGGCGGCCGCACGCCCCCTCCCGGCCCGCACTTTCCCGCCTTCCCCATTTGAACAGCTCCCGCCCGCCTTCCTCCTTCGGCCCGCTCCAGCCCCTTCCCGGGGGCGGACTGCGGCCGCTACTCCAGTCCCCGGCTCGGCCCCTGGGCTAGGCCGCGAAGGGCCCGGGGCGCTCTCGGGGCGGTGTCGCGGCCCGAGGCGGCGGGTGGCGGCGGGGCGGGGCCGCTGCCGCCTGGGGGTGGGGGCCTAGCTCGGCCTCGTGGGGGCTCCGCTCGCCGCTACCTTCACTAGGCTCGCCCGGATCCCGCCTCAGCGCCGCCGACCGCCGCCATCTTGGAGAAGGAGAGAAAAGCGCGAGCGACCAGGGAGCCTCAGTCGAGCCCAGAGCGCAGACTCTGCTTTGGAAGGGGAATCCCGCTGGTGCAAGAGCGCCGAGCGCATCGAATGAGATGCTGGGCTTGCTGAGCCCCGGAGCTAGTCTGTAATAAGAATTAGTTCTGTGTCAGGCGTGGGCTAGAAGCTTTACGAACAGGACAGCATTTGATCCTCACTGCATCTCTGTGAGGTAGGTTCCGTCACATTTTACAGATCAGAAATGGGGTTCAGAGGGAGGGATTAAGTGACTTGCCCAAGGATACACAGGTAGTTGGAGTGCAAGACAGGCTACCAGCCACTTCTAAGACTTTTGATTCTTACTGAAGTGCTCTTTCCGAAAAACCCTACTGTTTCCTTCAAGATATTTTTATACAATAACTTCTGTCTTTGCAAAATCGTGCAGATTAATACCAGTGCTGCTTGTCTGGAATTTAGCGTATGCATTTAGAAGATTGGCGTATTTGGGGTGAGGTAGGCAGAATATATCTTTATAACAATGCACTGAAAAATAATTTGCATGGCAAATCATCTGCATTTCTCCCCATAAATCGTTTGCATTTCAAAGTTAGAAACAATTTTCAGAGAAATGAAAAGTTGCTACACAAAGGAGGGAAAGTGTTTTGTTTTTTCCCCATTTTGCTCTGGAGAATTCAGACCAATGGGTAGAAGTTACAATGTGCAGCTCTTGGTTCAATATGCAGACGAATTAATTTTTCCAGCGCAGTTCAGTTATGTTTGACTACTTTGTAAGGTAGTGAGCTCCCTGTCACCAGAGGAGTCCAAGCAGAAGCTAGTGTCATAGTTTCTGTGGAACAGGGAGTTTAGAGATATAGAATGACTTATCAGTTCAGTTCAGTCGCCCAGTCGTGTCTGACTCTTTGGGACCCCATGAACCGCAGTGCACCAGGCCTCCCTGTCCATCACCAACTCTCGGAGTCTACCCAAACCCATGCCCACTGTGTCGGTGAGGCCATCCAACCATCTCATCCTCTGTCGTCCCCTTCTCCTCCTACCTTCAATCTTTCCCAGCATCAGGGTCTTTTCCAATGAGTCAGCTCTTCGGATCAGGTGGCCAAAGTATTGGAGTTTCAGCTTCAACATCAGTCCTTCCAATGAACACCCAGGGCTGATCTCCTTTAGGATGGACTGGTTGGATCTCCTTTCAGTCCAAGGGACTCTCAAGAGTCTTCTCCACACCACAGTTCAAAAGCATCAATTCTTCAGCACTCAGCTTTCTTTAGTGTCCAACTATCACATCCATACATGACTACTGGAAAAACCATAGCCTTGACTAGACGGACCTTTGTTGGCAAAGTAATGTCTCTTATTTTTAATATGCTGTCTAGGTTGCTCATAACTTTCCTTCCAAGGAGCAAGCATCTTTTAATTTCATGTCTGCAATCACCATCCGCAGTGATTTTGGAGCCCAGAAAAAACAGGCAGCCACTGTTTTCACTGTTTCCCCATCTATTTGCCATGAAGTGATGGGACCGGATGCCATGATCTTCGTTTTCTGAATGTTGAGCTTTAAGCCAACTTTTTCATTCTCCTCTTTCACTTTCAACAAGAGGCGCTTTAGTTCTTCTTCACTTTCTGCCATAAGAGTGGTATCATCTGCATATCTGAGGTTATTGATATTTCTCCTGGCAATCTTGATTCCAGCTTGTGCTTCCTCCAGCCCAACGTTTCTCATGATGTACTCTTCAGTTCAGTTCAGTACAGTCGCTCAGTCGTGTCCGACTCTTTGCGACCCCATGAATCGCAGCATGCCAGGCCTCCCTATCCATCACCAACTCCCGGAGTTCACCCAGACTCATGTCCATTGAGTCAGTGATGCCATCCAGCCATCTCATCCTCTGTCGTCCCCTTTTCCTCCTGCCCCCAATCCCTCCCAGCATCAGAGTCTTTTCCAATGAGTCAACTCTTTGCATGAGGTGGCCAAAGTACTGGAGTTTCAGCTTTAGCATCATTCATTCCAAAGAAATCCCAGGGTTGATCTCCTTTAGGATGGACTGGTTGGATCTCCTTGCAGTCCAAGGGACTCTCAAGAGTCTTCTCCAACACCACAGTTCAAAAGCATCAATTCTTTGGCGCTCAGCCTTCCTCACAGTCCAACTCTCACATCCATACATGACCACGGGAAAAACCATAGCCTTGACTAGACGAACCTTTGTTAGCAAAGTAATGTCTCTGCTTTTGAATATGCTATCTAGGTTGGTCATAACTTTCCTTCCAAGGAGTAAGCGTCTTTTAATTTCATGGCTGCAGTCACCATCTGCAGTGATTTTGGAGCCCCCCAAAATAAATGTACTCTGCATATAAGTTAAATAAGCAGGGTGACAATATACAGCCTTGATGTCCTCCTTTTCGTATTTGGAACCAGTCTGTTGTTCCATGTCCACTTCTAGCTGTTGCTTCCTGACCTGTATACAGGTTTCTCAAGAGGCAGGTCAGGTGGTCTGGTATTCCCATCTCTTTCAGAATTTTCCACAGTTTCTTGTGATCCACACAGTCAAAGGCTTTGGCATAGTCAATAAAGCAGAAATAGATGTTTTTCTGGCACTCTCTTGCTTTTTTGATGCTCCAGCGGGTGTTGGCAGTTTGATCTCTGGTTCCTCTGCCTTTTCTAAAACCAGCTTGAACATCAGGAAGTTCACGGTTCACATATTGCTGAAGCCTGGCTTGGAGAATTTTGAGCATTACTTTACTAGCGTGTGAGATGAGTGCAATTGTGCAGTAGTTTGAGCATTCTTTGGCATTACCTTTCTTTGGGGTTGGAATGAAAATTGACCTTTTCCAGTCCTGTGGTCACTGCTGAGTTTTCCAAATTTGCTGACATATTGATTGCAGCACTTTCACAGCATCATCTTTTAGAATTTGAAATAGCTCAACTGGAATTCCATCACCTCCACTAGCTTCGTTCGTAGTGATGCTTCCTAAGGCCCACCTGACTTCACTTCCTAGGCTGTCTGGCTCTAGGTGAGTGGGAGTGATCACACCTTCATGATTATCTGGGTGGTGAAGATCTTTTTTGTACAGTTCTTCTGTATATTCCTGCCACCTCTTCTTAATATCTTCTGCTTCTGTTAGCTCCATACCATTCTGTTCTTTATTGACCCCATCTTTGCATGAAATGTTCCCTTGGTATCTCTAATTTTCTTGTAGAGATCTCTAGTCTTTCCCATTCTGTTGTTTTCCTCTATTTCTTTGCATTGATCGCCGAGGAAGGCTTTCTTAACTCTCCTTGCTATTCTTTGGAACTCTGCATTCAAATGGGTGTATCTTTCCTTTTCTCCTTTGCTTTTCGCTTCTCTTCTTTAAACAGCTATTTGTAAGGCCTCCTCAGATAGCCATTTTGCTTTTTTGCATTTCTTTTTCTTGGGGATGGTCTTGCTCTCTGTCTCCTGTAGAATGTCATGAACCTCTGTCCATAGTTCATCAGGCACTCTGTCTATCAGATCTAGTCCCTTAAATCTATTTCTCACTTCCACTGTATAATCATAAGGGATTTGATTTAGGTCACACCTGAATGGTCTAGTGGTTTTCCCCACTTTCTTCAATTTCAGTCTGAATTTGACAATAAGGAGTTCATGATCTGAGCCACAGTCAGCTCCTGGTCTTGTTTTTGCTGACTATATAGAGATTCTCCATTTTTGGCTGCAAAGGATATAATCAGTCTGATTTCGGTGTTGACCATCTGGTGATATCCCTGTGTAGAGTCTTCTCCTGTGTTGTTGGAAGAGGGTGTTTGCTATGACCAGTGAGTTGTCTTGGCAGAACTCTGTGAGACTTTGCCCTGCTTCATTCTGTATTCCAAGGCCAAATTTGCCTGTTACTCCAGGTGTTTCTTGACTTCCTACTTTTGCATTCCGGTCCCCTATAATGAAAAGGACATCTTTTTTGGGTGTTAGTTCTAGCAGGTCTTGTAGGTCTTCATAGAAGCATTCAACTTCAGCTTCTTCAGCATTACTGATCAGGGCATAGACTTGGATTACTGTGATAATGAATGGTTTGCCTTGGAAACGAACAGAGATCATTCTGTTGTTTTGAGATTGCATCCAAGTACTGCATTTCGGACTCTTTTGTTGACTATGATGGCTACTCCATTTCTTCTAAGGGATTCCTGCCCACAGTAGTAGATATACTGGTTATCTGAGTTAAATTCACCTATTCCAGTCCGTCTTAGTTCCATCTTAGAAGAAGTCCATCTTAAAAGAATGGCTTCTAGAGTTGTGAAACCCATGAGACTCTATGCAAAATTTTGTGTTTGTGCACGTGTGTATTTTTCTGGGGTTTAGATCCTATTAAAGATTAGGAACCTCTATCCTAGCCGGCTGTCCATTCCAGAATTGGACAGGTGCTTGAAGATGATATAGTCATTCTTATCACTTTACTTTACAGACTTACAAATTGAGGTCAAAAGGAGCAGGGGAATTTGTCTCAACCCATGCTGTCAATTAGTGATCAGATTAGGATTAGATACCAGGTTATTGGACTTTTGGTTTTCACTGCCGTTTTCACCATATCACTCTCTCTCTTCCTCTATGCTATGTAGAAGATGAGATTCTGTTTAATTACTGTTCTTACAACTGTGAGATGCTGAGATGTTAAAACACTTGAGACAGAGTTGTTGAATATATCCCTCAAATGTAAACATGCACACATGCACACAAAATAACTCTTGCATGATGACCTTCTGCACAGCCCGTATCCTGCTCACCAAAAAGACTGGCAATGAGTTTCACCAAAAGGTATGGGATTGCACTTCTGGACACCTTACCTGACATTAGCATCCTTGCTAAGTATTTAAGAGCCTCAGGAATGTATATCTCTCTTCTTCAATATTGGTCAGGATGTTTCTAGTTGTAAGCGACAGAAACCCAACTCAAAATAGTTCAGCAGGAAAGGGGAATTTATTGGCTAACATTATTGAGGTGTCCAGTGCATTCAGCTATGGCTGGATCCAGGGAGGAGCTCCAGCTGCTCTCTTGACATCTCTCTTTGGTGCTTTCTTCTGAACTGGCTTTATTCTCAGGCTCCAGGTGGTGACTCCAATAGTTCCAGGCTTTATTATCTTTATTGCTAGCAACATCCCTGGAGAGAAAGTTTCTTTTTCCTGTTTGTTTGGTAGGTATCATGGGACTGACTCTTCTTTCCTGAATTGGATCATATGTCCAAACAGAAAGCAATTGGTATGAGTGAAGGCATGGGGTACGCTCATTGGTTAAATTAGGTCACATCCTCACCCAGGAGTAGGTCAGGCAGAACCTTAAGGAAAATCAGAGATTGTTGTCAGAAGAACTGTAGGGAGAAACAGACAAACACAATTATGTCAGAGATTTCAACAACCGTCTCTCAATAACTGATAGAATACCTAAATAGAAAATCAGAAATGCAACTAAAACCTTGAGCAGCATGTTAATTGGCTTCAGTTCAGTTCAGTTGCTCAGTCGTGTCTGACTCTGCGACCCCGTGGACTGCAGCACTCCAGGCCTCCCTGTCCATCACCAACTCCCGGAGTTTACTCAAACTCATTTCCATTGAGTCAGTGATGCCATCCAACCATCTCATCCTCTGTTGTCCCCTTCTCCTCCTGTCTTCAGTCTTTCCCAGCATCAGGGTCTTTTCAAATGAGTCAACTCTTTGCATCAGGTGACCAAAATGTTGGAGTTTCAGCTTCAACATCAGTCCTTCCATTGAATATTCAGGACTGATTTCCTTAGGATTGACTGGTTTGACCCCCTTGCAGTCCAAGGGACTCTCAAGAGTCTTCTCCAACACCACAGTTCAAAAGCATCAATTCTTTGGTGCTCAGCTTTCTTTATAGTCCGACTGTCATATCCATACATGACTCCTGGGAAAACCATAGCCTTGACTAGAAGGACCTTTGTTGGCAAAGTAACATCTCTGCTTTTTAATATGCTGTCTAGGTTGGTCATAACTTTTCTCCCAAGGAGTAAGCATCTTTTAATTTCATGGCTGCAGTCATCATCTGCAGTGATTTTGGAGCCCCCCCCCCCCAAATAAAGTCTGCCACTGTTTCCACTGTTTCTCCATCTAATTGCCGTGAAGTAATGGGACCAGATGCCGTTATCTTTTTTTCTGCATGTTGAGCTTTAAGCCAGCTTTTTCACTCTCCTTTCACTTTCATCAAGAGGCTCTTTAGTTCTTCTTCACTTTCTGCCATAAGGGTGGTGTCATCTGCATATCTGAAGTTATTGATATTTCTCCCGGCAATCTTGATTCCAGCTTGTGCTTCATCCAGCCCAGTGTTTCTCTTGATATACTCTGTATATAAGTTAAATAAGCAGGGTGACAATATACAGCCTTGACGTCCTCCTTTTCGTATTTGGAACCAGTCTGTTGTTCCATGTCCAGTTCTAACTGTTGCTTCCTGACCTGCATACAGATTTCTCAAGAGGCAGGTCAGGTGGTCTGGTATTCCCATCTCTTTCAGAATTTTCCACAGTTTCTTGTGATCCACACAGTCAACGGCTTTGGCATAGTCAATAAAGCAGAAATAGATGTTTTTCTGGCACTCTCTTGCCTTTTCACTGATCCAACGATGTTGGCAATTTGATCTCTGGTTCCTCTGCTTTTTCTAAATCCAGCTTGAACATCTGAAAGTTCATGGTCCACGTATTGTTGAAACCTGGCTTGGAGACTTTTGAGCATTACTTTACTAGCGTGTGCCACCCAACAACATACATGCTTTGTAAGAGCACATGGAGCATTTACCAAGATAGACTATATATTGAGCCATAAAAAAAGTCTTAATAAGTTTAGAAAGGATTCAAGTCATGTGAAATATGTTCTCACTATAATGGAACTAAGCTAGAAATCAGTGACATAGGGATAATGTCTCTATGGAAAATTCCCAACTATCTGGAGATTAAATCATGTACCTTCAAATCATGCAGACATCCAAAAATGAGTCAAAAGGGAAATATAGAAGTATATTGAACTGAATCAAAACAAAAAACACAAAACATATCAAAATGTGTGGGATGCAGTTAAAGTAGGGCTCCAAGGAAGATTTATAGTACTAAAATCTATGGTACTAAATCTGTCAATAAAAGACAGGTCTCAAAGTTTGAAGTCAATAACATCAACTTTCACTTTAAGAAATTATCAGTGGGTTGGGAGCTTCCCTGGCAGTCCAGTGGCTGGGACTCTGTGCTTCCACTGCAGGGGTATGGGTTCGACCCCTGGTTGGGGAACTAAGATCTCGCATGCTGCACCATGCAGCCAAAAAAAAAAAAAAAATTAGAGAAATTAATTAAAATTAAAGTCAAAATAAGCAGAAAAGAGGAAATAATAGAGGAAGGGCAAAAATCATTAAAATGGAAAGCAGACAAATGATAGAGAAAATAAATAAAACTGAAAAACTGATTCCAGGGTTGGGGAAGAGAAAGTACAAATGAGCCCGAAGCACGCTGTAGTACCAGAAAGTAAGAAGAGTTCTTCAGAAAGAGAAACGGAGGGTGTGTGTGTTTGTTGTGTGTGTGTGTGTGGAGGGCGAGGGTATGTCAAAGGGACAGACGAATTGACCTGAAAGAGCTCCCAATGGTCAGAGCTGGAGCAATTCAAGAAACTAACTAAATGGTATCTATTGGATCATAACCAAGGTTATAAAATAAATATACAGGAGTTGATAATGATATCAATGATTGAAGAGATAAATAGGGGAAAAGAGACAAATATGCATTGTAGAAAAATCCCGAATAATATATGCAGGCACTCCTGGCCCCCACCAGGAGGTTGAGCTTAATTCTCACCTTTCCATTTGAGAGTTGGCTAGACTTAGTGACTCAATTCTGAAGACTATAGTCATGGAGCGAGAAGGTAGTAATTGTAGATGTCGAATTCTGTCAAGTGCTACCTTAACCAAGTGATGCTAGTTACCTTTGATATGACAGGATGAGAAAGACACTTCACCTTCAGGTATTCTTCCCCGGGCTTCTCAGGTGGCTCAGTGGTAAAGAATCTGTGTGTCACTGCATGAGACGTGGATTTGATCCCTGGGTCAGGAAGATCTCCTGGAGTAGGAAATGGCAACTTGCTGTAGTATTCTTGCCTGTAAAATTCCATGGACAGAGGAACCTGATGGGCTACAGTCCTTGGGGTCGCAAAGAGTCGGACACAACTCAGCGACTGAGCACACATTCTTCCCTTAAATCCATCACTCCAGCCAAATCATGATAAAATACATCAGATACACACCCAAATTGAGGAACCATCTCCAAAGCACCTGACCAGTACTCCTCAAGTCTGTCAAGGTCGTGAAAAATGAGGGAAGGTTGAAACATAGTCACAGACCAGAAGACATGAACACAGCAACATGCAAAGTGGTAATCTCTACAGTGTAATGGATCCTGGAACAGAGCAAGGACATTAACAGAAAACCTGCAACATCCAAAGTCTAGAGTTTCATTACTAGTAATGTGTCTTTGTTGGTTTCTTATATTTTGACAAATATACAACAGTAGTGTGACATAGTAACACAAGGGGAACCTGAGACTGCAGAGTGAGTGGTGTATGAGAACTTTCTCAGCTATCTTTGCAAGTTTTCTGTAAGTCTAAAATTATTCCAAATAAAGGTTTATTTTCAAAAGGTTGTCCCTTGAGAATATCTATAAAATGGGTAAATTTCTAGTTGGACTGATCAGAGAGAAAAAAGAAAGAAGGCATGAAATAGTAAAATCAGAAACCCAGCTGCAAAATGCACACACATAAATCTTGCCTTCGCTGTCCATCTGTGTTGACACACGTACATGAAGTGATTTATTTTCACAGCTGCATAGTATTCTATGGTGGCAGTGTACCAGATTTTATTTTTTCATTCTCATCACTTTGGGCATTTACATTGTATCCATTTAAAAAATTATTAGAGACTTCCCTAGTGGCCCAATGGCTAAGATTCAGAACTCCTGATGCAGGGGGCCTGGATTCAATTCCTGATCGGGGAACTAGATCCCACATGCTGCAACTAAGAGTGTGAGCGTTGCAGCTAAAGATCCTGGATTCCAAATCTTACGCATACCACAACAGAGACCCGGCACAGCAAATAAATACTTAAAGATGGTTATAAGCAGTAGTGCAGCAATCTTGTTTGAGTGCCCTGTGCATTTGTGTGAGAGCTTCCTCGAGAAGTCTGCTAGAAGTGAAAATGCTACACATGTGTGCTAAGTCGCTTCAGTTGTGTCCAACTTTTTGCAACCTTATGGACTGTAGCCCACCAGGCTCTCTGTCCATGGGATTCTCCAGGCAAGAAACTGGAGTGGGCTGCCATGCCCTCCTCCAGGGGATCTTCCTGACCCAGGGACTGAACCCTCGTTATGCCTCCTGCATTGGCCGGTGATTTCTTTACCACTAGCGAAGTTCTTTACCACTTGGGAAGCCTGGAAATACTATAACCTAGTGCATATCACTATCTTTACCGATATCACCAGGTTACTTTCAAAGTGGTTGAATGAACTTCCGTGTTTTTCCTATAGTTGACTTCCTGAGTTCTGTTCTGTCTCTGCTTGGGGGCTTCCATCTCTCTCCCTCCTCTCCATGCCTTTCACCTATGAGATGACCAATTAAGGTTAATCCTAGATGATGGAAACACCCAGACCTCCTGAAATACATTAATAACCTCTTGAATTTTGCTCTTTCAAAATATGATCAAAGCTTCAACCTCCTGGTGAAGTCCAGTGTAAGAAAAATCAACATGGTGTACATATCTGGCAATTTTCTGTACGACCCAATAAACTGAAGGACCCGTTCATAGACACCAAATCATTTGCTTGGTCATTTGAGACATACATTGTGTTCTCATAAATACTCCTTTTGTATTGGCTGGCCTCATCCTACTGGTTTTTCAGATATGAGGAGTGACTTATCCAAGGTCCCATAGTAAATTAATGGCAGTACTGAGATGAGAGGGCTTCCTAAGGTGGCTCAGTGGTAAAGAATCCGCTTGCCGATTCGGGAAACACAGGTTCGATCTCTGGGTTGGGAAATCCCCTGGAGAAGGAAATGGCAACCCACTCCGGTATACCTGCCTGGAAAATCCCATGGACAGAGGAGCCTGGTGGGCTTCAGTCCGTAGGGTTGCAAAAGAATCAGATATAACTGAGCGACTGAGCACCACCACCAAGATGAAAACTCACTTTCTCTCGACCCCACCAGAAAAGTCATTCCCGACCCCATCTTTGTGTTTGAAGACTAGTAACTCTGATTCAGTGCCCAGGGATGCAGAGAGTGTATCCTGATGTTCTCCATTTCATGGAGCCAAGCACAGCTGCATATATGAACCTGCTCAAATGGCAACTGCTCTGAGCCCTCAATTTATTTAGAGGGGGGTGATCGTTTTCCCTCGGGTCTCCTAAATGCTCAGAGGTCCTGTCACATACCCATGATTTGGCTTTCATCCTGCCACTCCTGGTCCCCAATAGCCCTTCCTGTTCTCCCACCTCACTGCCCATTCCCTGTGACCCTTGCTTTGCCCTCCTCCTTCTCTCTGTGTTATGCTTAGCCGGGGAGTCACATGGGTCCCCAAGGGTCCCAGCTCTTCAGTGATGAGTTCCCAGAGGATGATGGTAGCCTTGTATTGTCCCCCTGGCACACCCACAGTGCCAGTTGGCTGGACCATCACCTCTCCTCGAGGACAGGATCTCAGTGCAGAGTCTAGTCATTGCTTCATCCTCATGCTCCTCAGTTCCCAGCCCCTCACTGGAAGGTGAGCTTCCTCCCAGCATCTTCCTTTCCAGCAACCAAGCTCCAGCTGGCGCTACCCAGTCTGTAAGACATGTTTTAATGACTTTAAACTACAGAGGGAAGGGATCAGAGTTCTCTTCCTTATTCCTGTGGCTACAGATAAATAAAATGCAAATGGGAAGGATGACATCTTATTACTTTCCATTCTGGCTCTAAATACCAGGTGCTTGCTGAGCACTGTCTTCCTGTGACTTTAAAAATATACTTTATTCTCACCAGCTCCCAAACCCACTCACCTCCCAGTCTTTCTTACTGGCCATATTGGTGGCACCATTTGAGGATGAAAATAAACAACGGTAGTAGCAGATTTGCTGGAGGAGGGCGTGGCAACCCACTCCAGTAGTCTTGCCTGGAGAGTCCCCATGGAGGGGGAGCCTGGTGGGCTGCAGTCCATGGAGTCACAAAGAGTCGGACACGACTGAGTGACTAAGCACAGCATAGCATAGCATAGTAGCAAATTACAACCCCATAATAAAGGAAGAATCACTGAGTCCACTGATAAAGGTAAGTACGTAAATTAAAAAATGGGCTAGAAGAGAAAGCTCTGCCTTATGAGAAAACCCAAATAAACGAGAGAAAAAAAGATGGCATTAGACAATCATTCTTTGGCAACTCTTATAGTTACAACTGAGATGAGAGTGGGCAAAGGATGCTGATATAGTGGGCAAAGTTGGGGAGTCATGGATATTACACAATCTCAAATTAGGTCTCCACAAGGTACTTATTATTTACAAAGGAAAACCCAGCAACATTACTGGGGCAACCTGGCAAAGGCCACTTTAGCCAGGCATCAAAGATAACATCACCAGCAAACGGACAACTTGACATCATGTGCTTCTCAATAGAAGGCACTGAGAAGAAAACATCACTCTCATATTATTTTTACCAAAGATGCACAACCCAAATCTAATTACGAGGAAACATCAGACAAATCCAAAATGAAAAATGTTCTACAATATTAGCCTGTCCTCTTAAAAATGTCAATGCCAGGGAAATCTCTGTGCCTCCCTCTCAATTTTGTTGTAAGCATAAAAAAGCTCTAAAAAAGTCTTAAAAAAATGCCAGTGTTGTAAAGTATGTATGCACACGAGATTGAGAAACTGGCTCAAATTCATGGGGACAAAAAGACATAACAATTGAATGTCATGCATGATCCTGGATTTTCTTTTGTATTGCTGTTCAGTTGCTAAGTTGTGTCTGACTCTTTGTAACCCCATGGACTGCAGCATGCCAGGCTTCCCTGTCCATCACCAACTCCTGGAGCTGCCTCAAACTCATGTCCACCGAGTCGGTGATGCCATCCAACCATCTCATCCTCTGTCGTCCCCTTCTCCTCCTGCCTTCAATCTTTCCCAGCATCAGGGTCTTTTCCAATGAGTCAGTTCTTCACATGAGGTAGCCAAAGTATTGGAGCTTCAGCATCAGTCCTTCCAATGAATATTCAGGGCTGATTTCTTTTACTATTGATTGGTTGGATCTCCTTGCAGTCCAAGGGACTCTCAAGAGTCTTCTCCAGCACCACAATTTGAAAGCATCAATTCTTTGATGCACAGCCTTCTTTATGTCCCAATTTTCACATCTCTACATGACCACTGAAAAAACCATAGTTTTAACTATACGCACCTTTGTCTCTGCTTTTTAATATGCTGTCTAGATTTGTCATAGCTTTTCTTCCAAGGAGTCCTTTAATTTCGTGGCTGCAGTCACCATCTGTGATAATTTTGGAGCCCAAGAAAGTAAAATTTGTCACAGTTTCCACTTTTCCCCCATCTATTTGACAGGAAGTGATGAAACAGGATGCATGATTGGGTGAGTTGGTAAAACTGAAATAGGGTGTGTGGAGTTGATAACAACATTTATTGCATTTATGTTAATTGTCTGTTTTTGATCACTGAACTGTGATTATAGAAGAGCCTGTCCTTGTTCTTTTTTTTTTGGTTGTGCTGAGTCTTCATTGCTACGTGCACGGTTTCTCTAGTTGCAGCGAGTGGGGATTTCTCTCTGGTTGTGATGCTTGGACTTATTGCGGTGGCTTCTCTTGTTGTGGAGCACAGGCTCTAGGCCCGCCGGCTCATGTTATTTAATCTTAGAACCACCCTGGAAGTAGACATTTAATTTAATCATATTCAGATACATATTATTTACAGGAAAGGAGATTGAAACTCAGAAGTGTAAGTTACTTGCCTCAGACTCAGCTACAGGAAACTGTACATCTAGGTGCTTATCTCTGAGCCTCTAGTAATAATTACACAATTCTAGGGTCAGTAGGTGAAGGTGATGAGAAACTTTTGGGAATCCAAAGGCGAAAACTGGCCTGCCTGGCTTTGTTGGTAGCGGAGTCGGAGCTTAGGGGCTCTCTGAGGCGTTCCTCCACATGTCCACTAGAGGGCACTGCTGGCCCAATTTAGAAGTATTGGTACCCGCTTTCCAGCTTAGGTGTGGTCAGAGTACAATTGTTATTAAAGCCCCGAACGCTTAAGCTTTTGGGTCTCTCACTTACACAGTTTTGCATTCATAATTTTATATTATTTTTCCATGATAGGATTCTCTCAGTAAGCTTCAGACTCCTCCAAATGTGAATTTACTCCAACTCTTGCAAGTACTTTAATAATTAAGGGCTGGGAGCTTTGGGACACTGATGCTCATGAGCAGCTCAGAGAGTCTCTCTCCATGGGACGAGGCTGTGCCCTTGGGGACTCTGCCCTATTTGACCCTGATTCCTGGTCTGTAGCACATGGTAAGCTGTCTATACATGTTTGTTGAGTGAATAAACGAGGGGTGGACAATCCACCAGTGCCACTGATTTTCTCTTTTCCTCTTTCTCCTCTTTGGGTCTCAGTTTCTCAACTTCAGAAGTGGGAGGATGAGATCTAGAATTCATATGAGGCTTCTTCCTTCCAGTCAGAGATTTATTCTCGATTCCCTCCCTCTTCTCTCTCCTTTTGCCCCTCTGCTGCCTCCCATCTGACCTTTTATTTCTCTATTTCTGCCCTCTTCCACCTCTACCCTCAGCCTGTGCCTCCTGGTGAGAGACCTCTTCCTGGTTTGCAAACAGTTGCCTTCTCTTTGGTCCTCATATGGCAGGAAGGGAGCACTGGTGTGCCTTCCTCCTCTTATAAGGTCACTAGTCGAATCATGAAGGCTCTACCCTCATGACCTCATGTAAACTTAACTATCTCCTAAAGAGATAACTTAGGAGATAATTAAAGGCGTCAGCTCCAAGCATCATCACATTGGTTCAACATAGGAATTTTAGGGGGACATGATTCAGTTCTTAGCAGCTTGTTAAATGATGATGGTTTATCTCTGTCCATTAAAATCTGTTTCTACTTCTCTATTCCTTATCTAGGGAAAAACAGTCACTCTTTTCATCCCTGATTCCCTCCTCCTCTCATGTCCAGTCAGGTGTCAAGTCTTATCAATTATATCTTCTAAGCATATCCCACATTTTCCCTTTTTGTCTCTCTACAGCTTCTCTATGTCAAACCCTCAGCATTCACATCAGCTAGGATTGAGTACCAGGAAACTCTGTTGCAGTGGCTTTAAGAAGTAAAGGGTATGTTTCTCATGTGCAAAAGGAAGTTTGGGACAGGCAGTTCAGGATCGGAACAGAAGCCCAAGGATGTCACCAGGGACCCTGGCTGCTGCTTTTTCTCTTCCGCCATCCTCAGTGTTGGTATTGGTTCTCATGACCACAATATAGCTGCTGCTTCTCCAAGTGTCACATCCACATTCTGGGCTATCACTTCTAATTGAAAGCCTTTGTCTTTTTATTTGGGAAGGGAGTTCCTCTCTTCCATCTATGTCTCATTGGCCAGAACTGTGTCACGTGACTCCCCCTGGTTGCTGTGTTTCACTTTCCAGGCTCTATAGGAGAGGGAAGCAGGGGAAAGAGGGATGCAAATGGCTTTAGGTAGCCAATCTTGGCATCTGCT
Source organism: Bubalus bubalis (assembly GCF_019923935.1). Taxonomy (NCBI): domain Eukaryota; kingdom Metazoa; phylum Chordata; class Mammalia; order Artiodactyla; family Bovidae; genus Bubalus; species Bubalus bubalis. Next base: position 46,679,799 of record NC_059160.1, read on the forward strand.
ATGTCATGCCTCAGCCTAGCAGCCTCTGAATTGATCTTTCTGTCTCCATTCTCACCAGAGTGTTCCCATTGACAGTATGTCTGTCTTAGGGGCATAAGAAACCATTATATCCAGCGAATCAATTAAAGTACAAATGCAACAGTAATACTTATGGCAAAAGTCTATTAGATGTGTCCTGGTGTGTCAAGTGAGCTTCCCTGATAGTTCAGTTGGTAAAGAATCCACCTGCAATGAAGGAGACCCTGGATCGATTCAGGACCCCAGTTCAAACATACAGGACTTGTGAGGTGTAATCCTAAAAGTTACTTTATTATTGTCTCTCCCTATCCCTCTAAATTTGGCTTTGTCCCTTCCCTTCCCTGGAGGAAAACTCTGGTGGTCCCTTTTGGCTCTGCAGGTCAGCTGAGGAAAGGGAAACCCCTATGGTCACTTTAAATACAAAATAGAGCCTTGGTTCAGAAATTAGAATGTACAGTCCGAGCTTCCCAGGTGGCTCAGTGGTAACGAATCTGCCTGCCAGAGCAGGAGCTACAGGAGACCTGGGTTTGATCCCTGGGTTGAGAAGATCCCCTGGAATAGGAAATGGCAACCCACTCCAGTATTCTGGAGAATCCCATGGACAGAGAAGCCAGGCGGGCTAAAGTCCATGGGGTTGCGAAGAGTTGGGCACAACTGAGCATGCATTCACTTACATACATCCAATCTAGATCTATTCAATATTAGTACTTCAGTGGGTTTCCAAGGTAAGTCACCTCCCTCTCCCTCCCCCATCCAGCTGGATTGCAGACAGGGCTCTGGCTTTGGGAAGGGGATGGTCCTTCTCTTTTCTTCTTATGGATAACTGTTATTTCTGGCTCCTCTGGGGCTGTGGAGCATTGGGTAGGGGAATGTGGAGGGAAGGAGGAAAGGGGATCAGGGAAGGTCTATTTGCCTGGTAGTGTCATCACATGCCTTCCTGACCTTTGGACTGGCTGATGGAGCTGACCCTCTGCCAGATTTTCCGGGGATCCCCCTGCTGCCCTCCACTCCTATTCTGTTCCCCTGGACATTGCTGCCCCATCAGCTCCTGGCTTTCCCATGATCCACTGCCGCAGAGCCTCATGGTTGGTAGAAGGCTCCTGACTGCAAACCCTGTGTCCTTTTCCAGAGGCAGACACTGAGATCAGCCTTTGTATCCACATGGTTTATTAAGGAAATGCTCCCTGGAGAAACCTGTAAGCTAGTAGGGGAAAAGTGGACAGGGAAGGGGAGGAAGACAAAGTGCGGGTGAGAGACGTCGGGAGAAACCCCAGCGTCAGTCAGGTTCCATGGGAAGCTCTGGAGTGGATATGAAACCTCAGAGCACTTCCCCACTCAGAGCAAGATGCTGGTCTTTCATAGCGTCACACCAGAGAGCAGCCTCCGGTCTGGGGTGGGACACTGCAGAGCGGCAAAGCTACTCCAGTAGCCCAAGGGTGGGCTTCCAAAGAGAGTTTGCACTTGTAACCTTTATAATCAAGGCATCTCGCAACTGAGAGGTGGGCACACAGGTCAGGTAAGAGCTATCTCCGTGTTAGTGTTAGTGGCTTCAGTCATGCCCGACTCTTTGTGACCCTGTGGACTGCAGCCTGCCAGGCTCCTCTTGTCTATGGTATTTCCCAGGCAGGAATCCTGGAGTGGGTAACCATTCCCTTTTCCAGGGGATCTTCCTGACCCAGAGCAGGGCACCAACAGTGTCCCCAGTACCATCCCTACTTGGATGGTTTTATTTTATTTCCCAAGTTGTTTGTCCAGCGATCAGCCCCCTTGTTTATCCTCATACCTCAGCCCTCCCTGGCATTTTACTTCCAAAACCCCTCACTAGAGCCTGAACCCAGTTGCACTGGAGGAAAAGCCTGTCATGAGCCTGAGGCCACCCCCACCCCCACCCTTCTCCCAACATCCGTCACAAATCATCACCTTCCCCGTAAACTCGGACATACACTTTGTGTATTTCCATAATGTTGTCAGTTGCCCATATAGCATCGAGAATATATTTCCCCATTTTGGAGTACTGGTAACTCAATTTACAGCGATTTATTCCACAAAAGCAGACAGTAACTCAACTGATGAGAGGAGGGGCGAAAACCCTACCAACCCACCACCGTCTCTTTGCGCTGGAAATCAAAATGGTAATTCATGGAATAGATTACGGCAAGTAATAGGCTTGGTCTGGAGACGTGCGAGCTGAGTTAAATGCCTTTTAAGTAAATCTCAGTGTGAGTTATCTGTTCACTCAGACGTGCCTGCATGGAGACAGAGGGAGGCTGTGTGGACAGACGGGCACACGCTGTAACTTTCATTATCACACACTGAGGTTCTTTGTTAATAACCGCAGTCAGAGGGACTGCACGTCTTCTGATCACTGTGACAGGTGGCTACCAGCGTGAGATTGAGGCATTCATTCGTTCATTCGATCATTCATTCCCCAAGCCTCTGGGAGGCCCAAGATACCCTAGGCATTATGCTGGGCATTGGAGGCACAGAGATTCAGAGATGGATCGACCAGGTCCAGCCCCTGCAGAGCTTACAGTCTGGTGGGAGGAGATGAAATAATAAACAGGTCAGGTGATCAGATATTCATGTGCTATGAGATTCGGCAAGGTCACAGGCTCTGGCATCAGACTGCTAGGATTCGAATCTGAGTCCTGCCGTTTACTTGGGCAAGATACTTACCCTCAGTTTCCTCATCTGTAAAGTAGATAGAAATAGTGCGTATTTGATAAAGTAGATAGAAATAGTGGGTGGGAGGTTTATGCATGCATGGCAGACTGCCTGGTGACACTTGGTGCTCAATAAACGTCTTTTGCTGCTGTCAGGATTGCTGATGTCTGTGTAGGACCAGTGTCAGAAGGGTTCAGAATGGTTTGATGGAGTGGGTGATGCTTGTTGGGAGATTTGAGTGGTTCTAGTGCATCTAAGCCAGGAAAGGGACCTAAGAGCAGGGAATCAGAATGAACAAAGTTCAGAGTGAAGGGTAGGTGGTGGGGCACTTTAGGAAGGTGCTGGTGTCTGTCTTAGTCTGCTCGGGATGTCAGAACAATGGACCACAGACTGGTGACTTGAACAACAATTATTTTCTCACAGGTCTGGAAGCTAGAAGTCAATGATCAAGGTTCTGGCTGATTTTGTTTCTTAATGAGCACTCTCTTCCTGGCTTGCAGGTGGCTCCCTTCTTGCTGTATCCTCGTATGACCTTTTCTCTGAGCAGGTGGGGAGACAGAGGACGAGACATCAGTGAGGTCTTTCTCCTTGATGTCTCTTCCTCTTCTTATAAAGGATACCACTCCTGTAGGATTAGGGCTTCACCCTTATGACCTAATTTAACCTTAATTACTTCCCTCAAGGCCCCATCTCTGAATACAGTCATACAGTCATTAGAGCTTCAACATACAAGTTTTGGAGAACACAAACATTCAGTCCATAACAGAAGCGCTGGAAAACTGGGTCTAAGAACCATGTTTCTCCATTTACTAGAGGTGTGGGCTTAGGTCAATTATGGCTAACTCTTGGGACTTTTGTATGAATTAATTCAGGTAATATTTTGTGTTGAAGTGGGAGAAAATGTTGAAGGCTGTGGTTTCTTAGTTGGAATGGTGGAGATACGGCTCTCAGCGGAAGGAGAACCATGCAAGAGTATTTTCCATGCCCACTGGTGCCAAGGCCACCCAACCCAGTGGCCCACGGACCCACTGTGGAGTCCGAGCCCGGGTGTCTGCAGCAAATCTAACTTCTGTTGTGGGATTTCCCAGGTGGTCCAGTGGCTAAGATTCTGTGTTCCCAGTGCAGGGGGTCTGGGTTTGATCCCTGGTCAGGGAACTAGATCTCACACGCTGCAGCTAAATATCCTGCATGCTGCAGATTTTTGAAGAAGATTGAAGATCCCACGTGCTTCAACTAAGACGCAGAACAGTCAAATAAATAAGTAAATATTTTAAAAAATCTAACTTCTGCTGCAAATCCATCCAAGACTTCGTCTCCTGATGCTTTGGACGATGTGTGCTGCATGAACTCTTGGGGCCTTCTGTATCACAAGATACTGTACATGTCACTGCTGATCAAAACCACACACAACAGATCTCGTTGGTGTTCTGTCCACTCTGTACATCCTGTCAGTAAGTATGTCCTTCCTTAGCTAGGTCATGAATAAAACACAAAAAGGAAATTTGGACAAACAAGACCAGACAACAAGCTGCCTAGGGGTCAGTGAATCTCAGGGATGACTTTTAAGTTTGCAGTGTGTCGAGCTAATTCTACGGCATTCTCATTTTGCATAAGACTGGCATCTCAAAGATATCATTGCCCATTGACTAACGCTATGGCCTCCTATGAGGTTAAAAACATCGTCACTCATATAAATTGTAGGCCACTTTTTCTCTGTTCTCAACGGGAATCCCATGCAAAGAATGATCTGTCCAGAATCCAAAAGTAATTGAACAGGCAATTTAATTTTTTATTGCAATCCTCTTGAGAAAATAACAAAAGAAACTGGCATAAAAAGGCATAGCAAAACTTCTTAAAGCTCCTTTCTCCTTATTTCTTATACTCTTCCTGTCTTTCATATACATAAAGCTCCCCTCAGCCCAATCCTCTCTGCTATAATGACCCTGTTACTTTTGTCCCCTGCCATTCACTTCCATTACTATTTATTTATTCAGTTTTGCATTGAGTCTCTCTTATGTGCCAGTTTCTGAATATAATGGCAGACCAAAGGCTCGTGGCTCTTGCTTTCTCAAATTTGCATTGCTTTCCCCAGCTCTTTCCAGGTCTATGTCCACCATTCCCACTGTTGTTGCTCACCTGGTTGACACCAGTGACCTTAATTTCTGGCCTCTTCTGCCCTTGCCCTGTGAATCTGCTGTTCAGACTGCCTGTCTGGGTTCTTGTTCCTAAAGTTCTCCCTTCTTTCCTTCTCTCACTTTGTTGCACTTCCCTCCCTCCATCTCCCTTTGTTGAGATATGATAAAGTTTATATTCTTTTTTTAAAAAAAAATTTAATTTAAAAAATTGTTTTGGCTGTGCAGCATGTGGGATCTTAGTTCCCTGACTAGGGATCAAACCTGCACCCCTTGCATTGGAAGCACATAGTCTTAACCACGGGACAAACAGGGAAGTCTCAAGTTTGCATTCTTTGATGGAAGACATGTAGTTCCTTTTCCAGTCTCCCTAGATGATCCCTGGAAGCCTCTAGTCCTATGTGAAATTTGTAACAGGGAAAGGAGCATCGGGACAAGAAAAACAGATCTGCTGTTTGGAAGGAATTTTAGAGATTATCTGGTCCAATTGGAAAGGGTCCTTTCAATCTAGACCCTTTCTGCAGTATTCTTGGAATCACCCAGACTTTGCCTTGGTTTATCCAGCATATCATTTCCAAGGGTAGTTAACTTTCTATAGTGTTCCTGAGAGTAATGCAACACCTGGAGCTGTAGGTGCTGGTGAATAATCATTGGCTTTTGGATAAATGGGGAACTTCTTTAGAAAATGAGGAACTTCCCTCAAGAAAGTTCTTCCCAATTGTTGTTGTTGTGTTCAATTGCTAAGTCGTGTCTGACTGTTTGTGACTCCATAGACTGTAGCACACCAAGCTTCCCTGTCCTTCACCATCTCCCAGAGTTTGCTCAAACTCATGTTCATTGAGTTGGTGATGTCATCCAACCATCTCATCCTCTGTCATCCCCTTCTCCTGCCTTCAATCCCTCCCAGCATCAGAGTCTTTTCCAATGAGTCAACTCTTCGCATGAGGTGGCCAAAGTACTGGAGTTTCAGCTTCAGCATCATTCCTTCCAAAGAAATCCCAGGGCTGATCTCCTTCAGAATGGACTGGTTGGATCTCCTTGCAGTCCAAGGGACTCTCAAGAGTCTTCTCCAACACCACAGTTCAAAAGCATCAATTCTTCGGTGCTCAGCCTTCTTCACAGTCCAACTCTCACATCCATACATGACCACAGGAAAAACCATAGCCTTGACTAGAGGGACCTTTGTTGGCAAAGTAATGTCTCTGCTTTTGAATATGCCATCTAGGTTGGTCATAACTTTTCTTCCAAGGAGTAAGCGTCTTTTAATTTCATGGCTGCAGTCACCATCTGCAGTGATTTGGGAGCCCAGAAAAATAAAGTCTGACACTGTCTCCACTGTTTCCCCATCTATTTCCCATGAAGTGATGGGACCAGATGCCATGATCTTCGTTTTCCGAATGTTGAGCTTTAAGCCAACTTTTTCACCCTCCACTTTCACTTTCATCAAGACGCTTTTGAGTTCCTCTTCACTTTCTGCCATAAGGGTGGTGTCATCTGCATATCTGAGGTTATTGATATTTCTCCCGGCAATCTTGATTCCAGCTTGTGTTTCTTCCAGTCCAGCATTTCTCATGATGTACTCTGCATATAAGTTAAATAAGCAGGGTGACAATATACAGCCTTGATGTACTCCTTTTCCTATTTTGAACCACTCTGTTGTTCCATGACCAGTTCTAACTGTTGCTTCCTGACCTGCATACAAATTTCTCAAGAGGCAGATCAGGTGGTCTGCTATTCCCATCTCTTTCAGAATTTTCCACAGTTTATTGTGATCCACACAGTCAAAGGCTTTGGCATAGTCAATAAAGCAGAAATAGATGTTTTTCTGGAACTCTCTTGCTTTTTCCATGATCCAGCGGATGTTGGCAATTTGATCTCTGGTTCCTCTGCCTTTTCTAAAACCAGCTTGAACATCAGGAAGTTCACGGTTCACATATTGCTGAAGCCTGGCTTGGAGACTTTTGAGCATTACTTTACTAGCGTGTGAGATGAGTGCAATTGTGCGGTAGTTTGAACATTCTTCTTTATGATATTGAGCCTAAATCCTCCTTCCTATCCCATAGCTCTATTATTCTGAGCCCTTTCCTGCATAGAATGGTAGCTGCCAATGAAGCTGTACTTTGGAAGATCAATTCTAAGACAATTTCTGCAGTTCCTCTTGAAGGATGGTTTTTGGTGCTTATTTCTGAGCTATATGAAGGAATGACACTTGGTGCTTTATCTTAATATCAGCGTCCTGGAGTCTTTCCTTTATTGGGATTTGCAATGGTCCTGTATTTAGACCAAGGGAGACTCAGATGGTGGGGGGAGGGCAAGGCTGGGTTGCAGAAATCACTTAGTGAGCTGACTCTTTCCCAGGGCTCATCTCTTTCTGATCAACAGATTGAAATTGGATGTATAGATTTTTTTTCACTCATTTATTTATTCAATAAACATTTATTTAACACTGACTGTGTGCCAAACCCTGTGTTAATCACTGGATACAGAGATGAATGAGAAATCTTATTTTCTCCAGAAGCTGTTAGCCTGGTGGGGAAATCAGATAGGGAGACAATTCTGATACTCTGTGATACATACTAGAATAGTCAGTATGGCGCAGAAGACTCACTGGGAGCTCTAGAGCGGGAGGGTACATTCTACAAAGCAAATGGGGTCAGGGAAGTCCTCACTGGAGATCTGACACTTGAGCTGAAGTTTGGAGGTATAGACCAGATGGATGGCTTCGAGGACAGTGTTAGACAAACTACCAGGTAAATGTGCAGGAAATGCAAAAGCTTGTTGAGGTGGGGTGTGAACGAGTGTGGTCTATTTGGGGAACTAGGCGTGCTTGAGGATGGCAGACTCAGAACACACGAGTAGGAAAGGATGGAGAGGGAAGCCGGGGCAGACCTTCAGAGAAAAGCCCCTCAGCTCAGAGCTGCTTGTATTTTCAACACAGGTTTGTTCAATCTTGTATGTTTAATGTGGAGTTCTTGGCTTTATGGAGATCATAAAAGGGTAGCCAGGTTTAAGAAAATAATTATAAAAAGTTTGAACAGGGGACTTCCCTGGTGGTCCAGTGGTTAAGAGTCTGTGCTTCTGCTGCAAGGGGCAAGGGTTGGATCACTGTTTGGGGAACTGGGATGCCATATGCCACAAGGCCAAAAAAAAAAAAAGAAATATCAAACTTGAACATACAAAAAGTTGAGATACAGTACAATGACTTCTCATATATTCATCATAATTACCTTGTTTGTGCTGCATTTGCTTTATCCATAATTTTTTCTTTTTCCCTGCTGAAATACCTGAAAGCAAACCTCAGATGCTATGGCATTTCATCCCAACATACTTTATTATGTATTACTAAAAACTGGTCATTTTCAGGAATTCTCTGACAGTCTAGTCATTAGGACTCCACAATTTCATTCCCGGGCCCTGGTTGGGGAACTGGGATCCTGCAAGTCATGTGTTGAGGCCAAAGGAAAAAAAAGAAGTCATTTTCTTATCAGTTCAGTTCAGTTTCTCAGTTATGTCCAAGTCTTTGCGACCCCATGAACTGCAGCACACCAGGCCTCGCTGTCCATCACCAACTCCCGGAGTTCACTTAAACTCATGTCCATTGAGTTGGTGATGCCATCCAACCATCTCATCCTCTGTCAGCCCCTTCTACTCCTGCCTTCAGTCTTTCCCAGAATCAGGATCTTTTCCAATGAATCAGTTCTTTGCATCAGGTAATCAAAGTATTGGAATTTCAGCTTCAGCATCAGTCCTTCCAATGAATATTCAGGACTGATTTCCTTTAGGATGGACTGGTTGGATCTCCTTGCAGTCCAAGGGACTCTCAAGAGTCTTCTCCAACACCACAGTTTGAAAGCATCAATTCTTCAGTGCTCAACTTTCTTTATAGTCCAACTCTCACATCCATACATGACTACTAGAAAAACTGTAGCTTTGACTAGACAGACCTTTGCTGGCAAAGTAATGTCTCTGCTTCTTAATATGCTATCTAAGTTGGTCATAATTTTTCTTCCAAGGAGCAAATATCTTTTAATTTTATGGCTGCAATCACTATCTGCAGTGATTTTGGAGCCCCCCAAAATAAAGTCTGTCACTATTTCCACTGTTTCCCCATCTATTTCCCATGAAGTGATGGGATCAGATGCTATGATCTTAGTTTTCTGAATGTTCGGTTTTAAAGCCAACTTTTTCACTCTTTCACTTTCATCAAGAGGCTCTATAGTTCTTCTTTGCTTTCTGCCATAAGGGTGGGGTCATATGCCTATCTGAGGTTACTTATATTTCTCCTGGCAATCTTGATTCCAGTTTGTGCTTCCTCCATCCCAGCATTTCTCATGATGTACTCTGCATATAAGTTAAATAAGCAGGGTGACAATATACAGCCTTGACGTACTCCTTTCCCGATTTGGAACCAGTCTGTTGTTCCATGTCCATTTCTAACTGTTGCTTCTTGACCTGCATTCAGATTTCTCAGGAGGCAGGTCAGGTGGTCTGGTATCCCCATCACTTGAAGAATTTTCCACAGTTTGTTGTGATCCACACAGTCAAGGGCTTTGGCATAGTCAATAAAGCAGAAATAGATGTTTTTCTGGAACTCCCTTGTTTTTCCGATGATCCAATGGATGTTGGCAATTTGGTCTCTGGTTCCTCTGCCTTTTCTAAATCCAGCTTGAACATCTGGAAGTTCACGGTTCACATTCTGTTGAAGCCTGGCTTGGAGAATTTTGAGGATTACTTAGTTAGCATATGAGATGAGTGTATTTGTGTGGTAGTTTGAACATTCTTTGGCATTGCCTTTCTTTGGGATTGTATTGAAAACTGACCTTTTCTTGTTTTTTATATAGAATCACAATTCCGTTAGCACACCTAATAAAATTAACACTGTTTTCTTCCTATCATCCAGTTTATAGTTTATATTCAGAATCTTCCAAGTACCTTAAACATCTTTTGCAGGGTGGGTTGTTTGACTCAGGAGCGCGGTGGCCAGAGAGGATTTTCATCAGAATTCTCTCAGTAGATGTATCAATACGGAGGTAGTGGTGGGCGAGTTGAAGGGTGGCTCCAGTAGCGCCCACCTGCTGGGAGTCGTGCCTGCATCTAAATCCTTCTATGCACGTGGGCAGGACCTGTGACTTGCTTCTGCTGATGGAATATGGTAAAGGAGCAGACTTCTGTGACTGGGTTGTGAAGGATGCTGTCTTCTGTTGTATGCGGGGAATCTCTCTCTTGCTATTATTATTATTTTTTTTGATATTTACTTATTTATTTGGCCATGCTGGGTCTTAGTTGAGACTTGCAGGATTTTCAGAGTCTTTAGCTGCAACATAAGAATTCTTAGTTGTGGCATGTGGGATCTAGTTCCCTGATCAGGGATGGAACCCTGGACCCCCTGCATTGGGAGCATGGAGTCTTAGCCACTGGACCATCAGGGAAGTCTGGAGAGAAATAGCTTTCCCAGAAGCACTTGGTTGTCTTTTCTGAGCACCTTTTTTTTTTTTTTTTCTCTTTTATTTCCAGAACTGGATCGAATGCCCATTTTTGGACTTAATACCTGGCAAAGAAATTGAAGATTGCACAGTAGTTTGGAGCAATCAATCATGGTTTATCTGCCAGGCTGGGCATTTTGTCACCTGAATGAAACTGACGTTTCATTAACAAGGGAGAAGGGAGGAGTGACCCCTAGGCAGGCTGTGGTCGGTGTCTGTTAGAGCAATACTGCATGCCAGCAGGGGATGCATGTGACCTTTCCACACACTGGACCTGCACATCAGGCCTCTTCCCTCGGCCTTGTAGGAGCCAGAAGGAGCTTTCTCTCCCTCTAGCTGATGGCTGTAGATAGCCGTGTATTGTCCTATAATGGATCTGAAGATAGCAGGCATCCAGTGCTCAGAGCTGGGGCCTTTGGGAACACGGTCCCAGTTAACTCAAAGGAAACAAAAAAAGTGCACGTGCGTTAGAAGACTGTATCACAATGTGACAAGTCAGTAGGTGTCAAAATCTGGATCTGTCATCATCTGTGATATAAAATTTGACGATAACCTCTGTGAGCTTCAGAGCCCATTTGATTTTTTTTTTTTTTTTTTAACATTTCTCCTGAAGCTGGTGGATTCTAAAGGACTATGCAAGTGTTTTAACCAGGGGACTCCTAGGGACTTTAATTGGAGCCCAGTGTCAAGGGCTTCTATACATGCATTTGGACAGTGAGGCCTGAAAATTCACTTCCTTTTACCAGTAATTCTCTTTTCTTTATTTCCAGGAAGGGCAATTCACATGTTTTCAGGAACACATTTGGTTGTGTGGCTTCATGCCATGGCAATCTAGACAGTAGTGCCTCTCTCAGTGGGGTGGGGGCAGGATGCACAGTTTTGAAAATTGAATGAAGTTTAGCTGGGAAGGGGTGGTGGAGGTTTAGTTGCTAAGTTGTGTCCGACTCTTTGCGACCCTGTCAACTTTAGCCCGCCAGGCTCCTCTGTCCATGGGATTCTTCAGGCAAGAAAACTGGAGTGGGTTGCCATTTCCTTCTCCAGGGGATCTTCCCCACCCAGGGATGAAACTCTGCATTGCAGGGTCTCCTGTTTTGCAGGCAGATTCTTTACCAACTGAGCTGCAAGGTGGGAATCTCCATGTTATTGCAAATGAGCATGTGAAGCCTGACATATCCAAAGGATCAGAAACTTCTCCAAAATCCTGCCCTGGTAGAGGGCACATTTCAGGACCCAGCTGGCTGTCTTGTTTAAAGCAGCTGATAAAAAGCTGAAGCCTAGTTCTTCTGGAAGCAGAGTCCAGCTAAAGTGAAGGATGTCACAATGTGAGGAGTGGCCCAGCTGCAGGGCTGGGCGGGGGGAGTTGTCCAAGAGACTACATTTCTCAATTCCCTATGATTCTGCACAGTAGAATCATCTGGGAAGTGTATAAAAAGACTGAAGGCCTAGGCTGAACCCCGTAACAGAATCTCTAGGAGTAGGATCAGTTCTTATTTATTTTTTAATATATTTTTTAAAAATTGTGGACTGTTTTATGCCTTGCAAATTAGTAATCACTGCTTCCTGTCTCTTTTTACATACACTAGCATTCCCTCGTTCCTTTTATTAAAAAATTTTTTTTTAATTTATTTATAGCTTCCCTGGGTCTTCATGCAAAGATGGGCACAATAAAGGACAGAAATGGTATCAACCTAACAGAAGCAGAAGATATTAAGGAGAGGTGGCAAGAATACACAGAAGAACTATACAAAAGAGATCTTCATGACCCAGATAACCACGATGGTGTGATCATTCACCTAGAGCCAGACATCCTGGAATGTGACGTCAAGTGGGCCTTAGGAAGCATCACTACGAACAAAGCTAGTGGAGGTGATGGAATTCCAGTTGAGCTATTTCAAATCTGAAAAGACGATGCTATGAAAGTGCTGCACTCAATATGCCAGCAAATTTGGAAAACTTAGCAGTGGCCACAGGACTGGAAAAGGTCAGTTTTCATTCCAATCCCAAAGAAAGACAATGCCAAAGAATGTTTAAACTACCGCACAATTGCACTCATCTCACAGGCTAGCAAAGTAATGCTCAAAATTTTCCAAGCCAGGCTTCAACAGTACATGAACTGTGAACTTCCAGTTGTTCAAGCTGGATTTAGGAAAGGCAGAAGAACCAGAGATCAAATTGCCAACAACTGTTGGCATCGAAAAAGCAAGAAATCATTGAAAAAGCAAGAGAGTTCCAGAAAAACATCTATTTCTGCTTTATTGATTACACCAGAGCCTCTGACTGTGTGGATCACAACAAACTGTGGAGAATTCTTCAAAAGATGGGAATACCAGACTACCTGACCTGCCTCCTGAGAAATCTGAATGCAGATCAAGAAGCAACAGTTAGAAATGGACATGGAACAACAGACTAGTTTCAAATACGGAAAGGAGTACATCAAGGCTGTATATTGTCACCCTTCCTATTTAACTCATATGCAGAACACATCATGTGAAATGCTGGGTTGGATGAAGCACAAGCTGGAATCAAGATCGCTGGGAGAAATATCAATAAACTCAGATATGCAGATGACCCCACCCTTATGGCAGAAAGCAAAGAAGAACTAAAGAGCCTCTTGATGAAAGTGAAAGAGGAGAGTGAAAAAATTGGCTTTAAAACTCAACATTCAGAAAACTAAGATCATGGCATCTGATCCCATCACTTCATGGCAAATAGATGGGGAAACAATGGAAATAGCGACTTTATTTTCTTGTGCTCCAAAATCACTGCAGATGGTGACTGCAGCCATAAAATTAAAAGATGCTTGCTCCTTGGCAGAAAAGCTATGACAAACCTAGATAGCATATTGAGAAGCAGAGACATCATTTGCCAACAAAGGTCCATCTAGTCGGCTATGTTTTTTCCAGTAGTCATATATGAATGTGAGAGTTGGACTATAAAGAAAGCTGAGCACTGAAAAATTGATGCTTTCGAACTGTGGTGTTGGAGAAGACTCTTGAGAGTCCCTTGGACTGCAAGGAGATCCAACCAGTCCATCCTAAAGGAAATCAGTCCTGAATATTCTTTGGAAGGACTGATGCTGAAGTTGAAGCTCCAATACTTTGGCCACCTGATGCGAAGAACTAACTTACTAGAAAAGACCTTGAATCTGGGAAAGATTGAAGGCAGGAGGAGAAGCGGACGACAGAGGATGAGATGGTTGGATGGCATCACCAACGTGATGGACATGAGTTTGAACAAGTTCTGGGAGTTGGTGATGGACAGGGAGGCCTGGTGTGCTTCAGTCCATGGAGTTGCAAAGAGTCGCATATGACTGAGCAACTGAATTGAACTGGGTCTTCATTGCTACGTGTGGGTTTTCTCTAGTAGTGGCAAGTGGGGGCTATTCTCTAGTTGCAGTACGTAGGCTTCTCATTGCAGTGGCTTATCTTGTTGGAGAGCATAGGCTTCAGGGTGTGCAGGCTTCAGTAGTAGTGGTGCGTGGGCTTACTTGCCCCATGGCATGTGGAATCTTCCCAGGCCAGGATCGAACCCATACCCCTGCATTGGCAGGCAGATTCTTAACCACTGGACCACCAGGGAAGTCTAGGATCAGTAACTCTTAAAACGTCAAAGCTGATTCCAATATACAGCTAAGTTTGAGAACCAGTGATCATTCTAGCCCAGGGGTCTGCAAACTTTTCTGCTCAAAGACCAGATAGTGAATATTTTTGACTTTGCTGGCCATGTGGTCTCTATTGCAACCACTCATCTCTGCCACTGTTGCAAAACAGCCATAGCCAAGGTGTAAATAAATGAGTGAGATGGGGTTCTAATAAAACTTTATGTAACCAAAACAGGGAGTGGGCTGTGTTTGGCCCATGTGCCCTAGTTTGTGGATCCCTGTTCTAGACCCTATAATGCAGTTCGGGCTATAAGCATCACTTGGGATCTTGTTGCAGATACAGGCTTCTGGGCCTCATTCTAGACCTACTGGATCTGCATCTACATTTAAGCAAGATTCTCTAAGTGATTCACATGCACACTGAACTTTAAAAAGCCCTAGAGAGCTCAGTTAGTAAGCGGGGTTCCCCCCACAAAGCATTCATTTGTGGCGGACAATGAAGGAGTATAGTTATCTTAAGTGGAGTGTAGGTAGGCGTCTCTTGGAAACGAAGGAAAACTCTAGTTGGAGAATTGAGGCACAAGGTGGGAGGGTCAGGCAAAAAGCGTGGTTAGTCGCTCAGTGTGTTAGTCGCTCAGTTGTGCCTGACTCTTTGTGACCACATGGACCGTAGCCCACCAGGCTCCTCTGTCCGTGGAATTCTCTGGGAAAGAATACTGGAGTGGGTTACCTTGCCCTTCCTCCAGGGGATCTTCCCAACCCAGGGATCGAACTCACTTCTCTTATGTCTCCTGCATTGGCAAGAGGGTTCTTAACCACAAGTGCCACCTGGGAAGCCCAACTTAGCACGCACACATGCACAAATAGATCCCTCTTTTTTAAAAGTTTCATGAGACACTCCAAGTAAGGATTTAAGTTGCTATTTATTTTTATTTTTTAAAAATTGGTGAGTAAAGTTTTTAAATTGATTCACTGACTGATTTTTGGCTGTGCTGGGGCTTCATTGCCGCGCGGGCTTTTCTCTAGTTGTGGCAAGCAGGGAGCTATTCTCCAGTTGTGGTGCATGGTCTTCTTATTGCAGTGGCTTCTCCTGTTGTGGAGCATGGGCTCTTGAGTGCATGGGCTTCACTAGTTGTTGCACACCGGCTTAGTTGCCCCGTGGCTGTCATGAGGTGGTGAGTACTGGGCCGGGGAGAGGGAGGCAGGGGTCTCACTGGGAGCCTTTCTTGTTTGGGGGCCCCTTTTAACTTGTTGTAGTGAAGGGGGTTTGAGGACTTAAGGAAGTGGGAGTGTTGATGTGATGCGATCTTCTGAACTTCCTTTTAATTCCTGAAGGCAGCCCAATGATACTGCATCCCTGCAGGACATGATGCTCTCCCCTGCACCTCAGAACTGAGTATAGTCAGGATGTGGTCTGCTGTGGGATTTAAGAGGAGGCTGGTGCTGCCCCATGTTCATGGGGGATCTGCACACTTGTTGTTCAGTCGCTCAGTCATGTCTGACTTTATGTGACCTCATGGACTGCAGCATGCCAGGCTTCCCTGTCCTTCACTATCTCCTGGAGGATTGCTCAAACTCACGTCTATTGAGTCAATGATGCTGTCCAACCATCTCATCCTCTGTCACCCCCTTCTCCTCCTGCCTTCAATCTTTCCCAGCATCAGGGTCTTTTCCAATGAGTTGGCTCTTCGCATCAAGTGGTCAAAGTATTGGAGCTTCAGCTTCAGCATCAGTCCTTCCAATGGATATTCAGGGTTGATTTCCTTTCAGATTGACTGATTTGATTATCAGCATTCTGCATAGCTGTGAATGGTGGCCTGGAGGGTCAGGCTTCCAGAACCCCTCAGAGCAGCGTGCAGGGTTTATCTTCCCAGAGGGCACGGCTGTTATGTGATTTGTCTTCTGCTTCTGTAGGGACTGAGGGTCAGGGAGGGGGGCTGCGGGGCTTGAAGTCTCCCCTTCTGTACTCCATCACTGGCCACCATGAGTCCCAGGACGACCAGCTGAGGAGGAGATTGAGCTGTGGTGTTTGTCAACCTCTGGTCATGACACAGCTCTTCCAGCATCCCTGGGTGTCACAGGGACCCCCAAAAGAGCAAAGCCACTAAGGATGCCCCTCCTTGGGCTATTACTGACAATGCAAATTCCAGAATTAGCAGAAATTAGCAAATTCCAGTGGGTCAGCTAAGTAGGGTCAGCACTGATTGGCTTCCTGGCAGAGGAGCCTCACAGGGCCTCCTTCCTACATGCATGCCCACATAGCATGGCACAGTGGCAAGAGTAAGACTCAGGGCGAGTGCTCTGTTCCCATTTGCCCTCTAGCACTTACCAGCTAGTCATTTTGGGTCATTCAAGTAATGTCTTGGAGACTCGCTTTTCTTATCTGTAGAAGACAGAACAATGCATCCCTATAGGGTTGCCATGGGAATGGGGATAAATAGGATAAAGGATGGGTAGAGGATAAAAGTTAGGTTGTGTTAAGAACCTGGGCGGTAAGTACGAGTCCCTGGGTCTGAATTCCAGCTCCTCCACTTTGTAGCTGTGTGGAGTTGGACAAAGGCATGACTTGGAGCTTGCTTACTCATCTATTGAATGGGTGTGTTAGTAACACCTACATTATGGGATTGCTAGGATTTGATGAGATAATGCCTGTGAAACTCTTAGCGCAGTGTCTGATACACAGTAAAGTTTCAATGTCTGATATTATTATAGGTTATCTGCTATTATTTCAGGTTATCTGACTTTCAGTTGGAAGGTTCTATACTGTACTCAGTTCAGTTCAGTTGCTCAGTCATGTCCGACTCTTTGTGACCCCATGAACTGCAGCACGCCAGGCCTCCCTGTCCATCACCAACTCCCGGAGTCCACCCAAACCCATGTCCATCGAGTCGGTGATGCCATCCAACCATCTCATCCTCTGTCGTCCCCTTCTCCTCCTGCCCTCAATCTTTCCCAGCATCAGGGTCTTTTCTAATGAGTCAGCTCTTTGCATCAAGTGGCCAAAGGAGTTTCAGCTTCAACATCAGTCCTTCCAATGAACACCCAGGACTGATCTCCTTTAGGATGGACTGGTTGCATCTCCTTGCAGTCCAAGGGACTCTCAAGAGTCTTTTCCAACACCACAGTTCGAAAGCATCAATTCTTTGGTGCTCAGCTTTGTTTATAGTCCAAATCTCACATCCATACATGACCACTGGAAAAACCATAGCCTTGACTAGACGGACCTTTGTTGGCAAAGTAATGTCTCTGCTTTTTAATATGCTGTCTAGGTTGGTCATAACTTTCCTCCCAAGGAGTAAACATCTTTTAATTTTATGGCTGCAGTCACCATCTGCAGAGATTTTGGAGCCCAGAAAAATTAAGTCAGCCATTTTTTCCACTGTTTCCCCATCTGTTTGCCATGAAGTGATGGGACTGGATGCCATGATCTTAGTTTTCTGAATGTTGAGCTTTAAGCCAACTTTTTGCTCTTCTCTTTCACCTTCATCAAGAGGCTTTTTAGTTCCTCTTCACTTTCTGCCATAAGGGTGGTGTCATCTGCATATCTGAGGTTATTGACATTTCTCCTGGCAATCTTGATTCCAGCTTGTGCTTCCTCCATCCCAGCGTTTCTCATGATGTACTCTGCATATACTGTACTGGGCACACCCAAATCCTTGGGAAGTTAGTATGAACAAGGAAAGGGAACACAGGAGTCTTTTTTATTTTGCTTACTTTTGGCTACCTTGGGTCTTTGTTGCTTTCAGGGCTTTCTCTAGTTGCAGCAAGGGGGGCTACTCTTCATTACAGTGCACAGGCTTCTCATGGCAGTGGCTTTTCTGGATGCAGAGCACAGGCTCTGGGCATGCAGGCTTCAATAGTTCCAGCACTCGGGCTCAGTAGTTGCAGTTTTCAGGCTGTAGAGCATGGGCTCAGTACTTGTGGTGCATGGGCTTAGTTGCCTGAAGGCATGTGGAATCTTCTGGAATCAGGATCGAACCTGTGTCCCCTGTGTTGGCAGGTGGATTCTTATCCACTACACAACCAGGGAAGCCCAACACAGGAGTCTTGACCCTCCAGTCCCTCTGATTTCCCCCTGGCTGTAACTCCTTTCCTTCTAGACTAAGCTCCAATGCCCAAGGCTACAATTTCAGGGTAGAGTAAGGAGCAGGAGATTATAGTCTGTTGCCTCTTTCTATGTCATCTCCAGTGTTCCTGTAGAAGTCATAAACTGACTCAGTGTCAGAGGTATGGATCTTCTATTTCAATACTTGCCATTTTAAAGGTGAGGAAACAGACTATAGACCTAGATGGCAGAAGAGACTGATCATCTGACTACTGGGTCTGTACTCTTTACACTACCTTGCACTGCTACCTGATTAATTCTGCACTCACTCCCAACATTTTCTCCCTTGACTAGTCAATCTAGAGTACAGCTAGGTGTTTTAATGTGATCCTATTTTAGCCAATGAGGTGTAAGTGGAAATTTGCCAGGGATGTGGTGATGCTTCCAAGAAAGCTTTTGCTTTAGTGGTAAAAAGGACTAGATAGACTTGTTTTTGCCCTTCTTTGTCTTTCATTCTGCCTGGAATGTGGTCATGATGCCTGGAGCTGTAGCAACCATTTTATAACCATGAGGGAACAGACAGTAGAATTGCAGGGACACAGCCCTGACATCATTGAGCTAATGAATAGTTTCTGACAGCCCCTTGTTTGTTTGTGTTAGTCAGATGCCCTGTTACCAGGAGCAGAAAACATTCCTAACTCCCTTTTCTCTTGTTGAGCCCATCATAGAGGTGAAGGCATTGAGATCTTCAGATAGGAGGAAGGGTCTGTGTGGATGGTAGGGACAAGGAAATGCTGGCTGCTCTTATGGAGCACTAACCCTTGGATCTAGCCATTTTCAGACTTAGCTTTCAGTTCTCACTGGCCTCTGGGGCTTCATTCCAGCCTATGACTAAGGGCTCAGAGCCAGTTACCAGTTAATAATACTGTAGGATGATGTTTACAGGCACTCCCTGATGCATAGCAGTCTATGGATATATAGTATTATTATTATTATTAACCCTCCCCTGGCCCCCCTGAGCCTCCAGGAGCCAATGAAAATGAACCATCCCATCTGTCTGAGAGACAGAGTGAGAAAAGTAATTTTGATTTAATTCTTGGCTTCTCTGAAATGTGCCTGTATATTGCTCAGGGGTGGGAGGGGGAGGGACCATAGAGCTAGAAGATTCTCATGGATGGAGGGGAGAAAAATGGCAGCATGAAGGCACATCACTCGCCATTTAAAGGGCCATTTTCTATGTGACACCTTAGAAATTATTTCAAATATAATCTCTTAAAATTGATTGTATTATTTATTTGGCCACACTGTGCAGCATGTGGGATCCTAGTTCCCCAACCAGGGATGGAACCTGGGCCCTCTGCATTGGAAGTGTGGAGTCTTAACCACTGGACCTCCAGGGAAGTTGCTCAGATATAATCTTTTTTTTTTTTTTATTTTTAAACTTTACAAAATTGTATTAGTTTTGCCAAATATCAATCAGATATAATCTTGAACATAATCAACAGCCATGCTTCTGCCTGCCTCCCTCTGCTCCACCTCCTCCCTTGCTGACCTTCAAAGGAAAAGATCTCAGGTAAGTCTACCCTTCCATCGATTCCTCTAGAATGGCTAAAAGGAATTATGGCTTAAATGATTGCTCAGCTTTAATGAAGGTAAATCTGTGCTGACCATCGAAAAGAGACAGAGTAAGTTTGGCTTCTGTGGCTCAGAATATCTCCTCTACCCACAAATGCAATGAATTAGTAATAAATAAACCAGTTGTGTGTGTGGGTATCACTGGCTTTATTTCATGTATCTGGCTATTATCTGGGAGCAGAGACTCTGCCTTACTTATTTCCACAAGATATGAGCTGTCTAATTGTGATGACATGATGGATGCTGATATCACATTTCCTGGGTTCCGACCCTGATTCCACCAATGCCACTTAGCTGTGTGACCTTAAGCATGTTAATTTACCTCTCTGTGCCTTTCTTATCTGTAAACTGGGGGTGATAGTAATACCTACCTCCTGGGGTGGTTGTGAAGCTAAGGGAAAATAGTAGGTGTAAAGCTCTTAGCTATCGCTCTGAATGTGCTAGCAGTCTCACAGTGCCTGGAACAAGGCCAAGTGTGGTTAGCACAGAGGAAGAATCACTACAGTGTAAATGGTGGTCATGCACTCACTTGCGACCATGGTTTTCAGATGCTGCACTTTCCAGGCACTGTGAATGCGATGGAAAACCCAAGACACAAGATCCCTGCTTCATGCAAGTTATATGCATTTACATTCTCATGGGGAGACAAGACAGGAAACTAACAAAAGCATCATCTACAGAAAAATGTTTTGAAGGGATGAGAGAGATGCTCTGAGGAGAAGCCATGTGGCCTGGGAAGTAGGGCATTATGGGAAGAACTGTTTTAGGCAAAATGGTCAAAGGAGATCTCTTTAGGGAGGTTGCCTTTGTGGAGACCCCAGAGATGGAAGGGAATGGGCCATACTCCTCACTGGATTGGAGGGTTTAGGTAGGCATCCAGCTCTCATGGGACTTCTGTTTTGGTGGGAGAGTCAGATGTGACATCTAGCCCTACAAGCAAGCATGACAAGAGTTGTCATAGGAAAAATATGGGGCACTCTGAGGACACCACCTATCCAAGTGTCTCTCCTTTGGAAGTGACAGAAATCCCTCTTAACTGGATTAATGAAAAGAGGGACCTTCTAACTCAGGCAAGTTAAAGGTTGGGGCATGTTGGCTTCAGGCATGGCTGAATCCAGGTGTCCTAGTGGTGGCTTTAGGACAAAGTGATTTGGTTGTACATGTCTTTGTGTGTATGTCTGTATTCTTTTTTGATTCTTTTTTCCATTATAGTTTGGTACAAGATATTGAATATAGTTCCCTATGCTGTACAATAAATCCTTGTTGTGTACCTATTTTATATTTAGTAGTGTGTATCTGTTAATCTCATTTTATTTGTCCCCCTACCTTCCCTTGGATAACTATAAGTTTGATTTCTATTTCTATAAATCTGTTTTTGTTTGGTAAATAAGCTCCTTTGTGTCATATTTTAGATTTACATATACGTAATATCATATAACGGAGAAGGCAATGGCACCCCACTCCAGTACTCTTGCTTGGAAAATCCCATGGACGGAGGAGCCTGGTGGGCTGCAGTCCATGGGGTCGCTAAGAGTCGGACACGACTGAGCGACTTCACTTTCACTTTTCACTTTCATGCATTGGAGAAGGAAATGGCAACCCACTCCAGTGTTCTTGTCTGGAGAATCCCAGGGACGGGGAAGCCTGGTGGGCTGCCGTCCATGGAGTCGCACAGAGTCGGACATGACTGAAGTGACTTAGCATAGCATAGCATAGCAATATCATATAAATTTGTCTTTCTCTGTCTGACTTCACTTAGTATGATAATCTTTAGGTCCGTCCATGTTGCTGCAAATGACATTATTTCGTTTTTTATGACTAGTAATATTCCATTATGTATATTGGGTTGACCAAAAAGCTCATCTGTTTTTTTCCCCCCATAATATGGCTCTAGTAGCACTTTAACCTCATTTGAAACAATTTTGTTAGATTGTATTGTGACAGTTGTCATATCAGAGTTCATTTAAAAACTTACCAAAATTGGTGAAGTTTTGTGTGTCCATTTTAATATTGAAGATGGAAGGGAAAGAGCAACATTTTCAGCATATTATGCTTTATGATTTCAAGAAAGGTAAAAAATTGCACCCCTTGTGGCTCAGCTGATAAAAGAATCCACCTGCAATGCAGGAGACCTGGGTTTGATTCCTGGGTTGGGAAGATACCCTGGAGAAGGGAACAGCTACCCACTCCAGTATTCTGGCCTGGAGAATTCCATGGACTGTATAGTCCATGGGGTCGCAAAGAGTCAGACATGACTGAGCAACTTTCACTTTCACTTTCAAAATGCAACTGAAACACACCAAAAAATTGTGCAGTGTATGGAGAAGGTGCCATGACTAACAGAACTTGTCAAAAGTGGTTTGCAAAGTTTCAGGCTGAAGATTTCTCACTGGACGACACTCCAAGGTCAGGTATACTAGATAAAATTGATAGCAATCAAATTGAGACAGTAATTGAGAACAATCAATGTTAGACCACCTGGGAGATAGCTCACATACTCAAAATACCCACATCAAGCATTGAAAATTATTTGCACCAGCTTGGTTATGTTAATCACTTTGATGTTTGGGTTTCACATAAGGGGAAAAAAACCTTGACCATATTTCCACATGCAATTCTCTACTTAAATGGAACAAAAATATTCTGTTTTTAAAATAAATTGTGACAGGTGATTAAAAATGGATATTGTACAGTGATGTGGAATGGAAGAGATCTTGGGGCAAGTGAAATGAACCACCACCAACCATACCACAAAGAAAGTCTTCATCCAAAGAAGGTGGTGGTGTATATACGGTGGGACTGGAAGGGAGTCCTCCATTATGAGCAAGTCCTCTGTTGTAACCAAGACCGCATGCTTTTTTGATGACCAGCAAAAACTGTTACAGCTTAACTGGGAAGTCCTGACTCCCCTACTGTATTCACTAGATATCGCACCTTTGGATTTCCCTTCATTTTGGTCTTTACAAAATTCTCTTAATGGAAAAATTTCAATTCCTTGGAAGAGTGTAAAAGACATTTGGGACAATTCTTTGCTCAAAAAGATAAAAAGTTTTGGGAAGTTGGAATTATGAAGTTGCCCTAAAATGGCAGAAGGCAGTAGAACAAAACAGTGAGTGTTTTGTTCAATGAAGGTTTTGGTGAAAATGAAAAATGAGTCTTTTATTTTTACTTGAAAATGGAAAGAACTTTTGGGTCAACCCTACACACCCACCCACACCCATACACACACACATATATGTTACTGTTTGTTGTTCAGTCGCCAAGTCATGTCTGACTCTTTGCAACCCCATAAACTGCAGCACACCAGATCTCCCTGTCCCTCACTATCTCCTGGAGTTTGCCCAAGTTCATGCCCATTGAATTGGTGATGCCATCCAACCATCTCATCCTCTGTCGCCCCTTTCTCCTTCTGCTTTCAATCTTTCCCAGCATCAGGGTCTTTTCCAATGAGTTGGCTGTTCCCATCAGGTGGTCAAGGTATCCATTCATCTGTTGATGGACACCTAGGTTATCTCCTTGTCTTAGTTATTGTAAATAGTGCTGCTATGAACATTGGAGCACATGTATCTTTTCAAATTTGAGTCTTCTCCAGAAGACAGAGTAACTACTGAGCAACAGAGCCAGTGTTTGAACTTGCTGCCTGACTCTGGTATGCAGCACAGCCTCCCAGGCTTTTAATTAGAAAAATGTGTATTTGCATCCCAGCTTTGCACATGCTCACTGTACACTTGGACACGTTGTTTTGTATCTCCGAGCCTTAGTCCTCTCACCTGTAAAATGGGTTAACAGCTACAACCTTCAGGACTGCTGAAAGTATCATGGCTGAAGAGGCTGTTTGCAAAGTTCCATAAAATTATTCAACTTCCACCACTGCCTTTGTGATAGGCCTCAGACAGTTGAGAAATTGGCCCTGGTGCCAAGCCTTAATGTCTTCACATTGACCGTTGCGCATAACAGATTGATTTGTTCCTGTTGCTCTGAAGAGAAAACCAGCTCTGGAGGGGATTGGCCTTGGGGAGGATGGGAGCCGGGTTCTGGGTGTGTGTCTAAACCTCAAGGGAAGTATTTCCCATAAGTTTTCTCTGAAGAACCTGCACACAGACTAGCCATCCATTTCTCTTGCCATAAATAAAGGTGGCCGCACCGGCTCTGCGGTTGGAAGGAAATATCAATAACACGACTAATTATGGAAATTGCATAATGCATCATTAGTTAGTGATTATGACTTTGTCAAGTGCCTGTTAATTTTTATGTAAGAATCACTCAGTGTGTGACACGGACATATGAGCTTGTCATCCGGCTTTCCTTTCTGGTGGGGGAGAGAGATCTTGAATGTTTAGGTTAATAATGTGTCGGGTTGAAGGATGAGGAGGCAGAGTAGTGGGGTGGAGCAAGAGGAAGGGAAGGGTGGGAGAGGACTTGAGGGAGGAAGATAGCAGAGGAGCCTGTGGCAGGACAGGTAATGTCATGCTTGGAGAGATGCCCAAGGGAGGAGTCAGGAGCCGGCCTCAGAAGGTGACTGGTGTCAGATGGGCCTCCCCCTTCTATCCCAGAACCCGAGTTTGCATGGGGTGTTGACACATTTTCCTAATAAGATGGCTTTATCATTTTACAGCCTCCCCAGAGATTCCTGGCATGTCTCTTCTTGCTTGAATAAATTATTAATTTGGTCTAATTAGGTTCATCCAGCAGCTGGGAGGCAGGTTGAGCTAATTTGGGCTTCCTGTGTGGGTCTGCATGGATGCTTGGCTCCGTGGAGAAGGTGGTTGGAGTGGAAGGCTCTTGGAGGGTTTGAGGAAGGGGGAGATAAGGCTTCCTGTCATTTCATCCGCTTCTGTGACTATTTCTTCTCAGGCACCTGACAACTGAGAAACAAGTGCTAAAAACCTTGGTCTTTCCTGGGACACCTGGATCCCAGGAAATTTCGGCAGCAGAGTTGCTTAGGTCAGGAGAGGACATGGTTTGAAAGAGTGGATTCTGTCAAGGTGTCTTCCAGCCTGGCGTTCAAGGAGCTCCACAGTCAGGCATATATCTACCAAGTTCATTGCCTCAGAGTACCAGACTGTCAAAGACAGCTTCAGCTGATGGTTTTTAAAGCAAGACAGGTCCAGCTTCAGAATGTGGCTCCACCCCACGTAGTCCTTTGAATTCAGAAAGTTATGTCAACTCTCTCTGTGGCCTTTATCACACTGAGATAATAATGACTGGCCCTTGCACTCACTGTCAAGATGAATGGAGTTGATCAATGCCTGGAAACTTCCTAGGATGGTGTCTGGCATTGTGTTCAGTAAGTGGTAGCCATGAAGTTCATGGGAGAAGCAGGGCAGCAGCAGTTACAGCCGCTTTATGTACAGGGAAATGAAAATTCACGGATTTACGCAGGACAGATGAGACAAAATCTCTATCCATTGTTCTTCCAGTCCCATCAGGTCACCTCTCAAGTTTGACATTGGCATTTAACTATTTATCTTTTTAGATAAAAGTTTATGTTTTCATAGGCGATGAAAACAATGTGCTTCTGAGCCCTAATTATGTTTTAATGATACTCAAATCCCCCTGACACTTCTCCCCAAGTAATAACGTTTCAAGATTTAACTTGCTTTGGGGAAAACAAAACCATCTTCCCAGTGCTTCAAGTGCTGCTGCTATTTCTAAGCAGCAGCACCGGAATCCATCTCATCTTCCCCTGAGCCCTGGAGCCCGGGTGGGAGCTCAGGCAGCACGTCTAGGCTGGGTCTTCGGTGGTTCTCTCTGGGTTTGTTTCCCAGGCTGGGCTTCAAGCAAATGGAAGAGATGCTTCCTCCCCCAGGTTAGGGGCTGTGACTAGGAGCTCTATGTCTTATATCAGTGCCCCAGCTCAGTGTATGGCATCTCATGGCATTTCTAAAACGTCTTGGTGGGTAAAGAAAAGATGTTTAACGACAGAGCTGCGGAGGCTGCCATTTAATCGTTCCTCAGGGTTCAGAAGGCCCCAGAGCACCTCAAGGTCATCCATTTAAGTCAATCAGCACACATAATAAATTTCACTCACTATTGCACTGCTTCTGTGCCCACGTGCCGGCTCACATAATCAGGGGATCAGAGACTCCCTTGTTGACAGACAGGAGATCAAGGGCAGAAGGAGAAAACTTGTGCAAGGTCACCTGTATTTAACTCTTCCCTCTCCACGGCCCTTTTCATTATAACATTATTGACTCTTCTGATTATACATATGCGTGCCTGCTCAGTCTCTTCAGTCGTGTTTGCCGCGCTATGGAGCCTATCCCGCCAGGCTCCCCTGTGCATGGGATTTCCCTGGCAAGAATACTGGAGAGGGTTACCATTTTCCTCTCTCACTATATATAGATATAGATATAACAGATGATCTATGTATGTATGTATATATATATGTGTGTGTATCTTTTCTCTACCACTTTATGCCAAGATTGCTGCAACCCCTCCTCACTGATCTTCCTGCCTTTGTCTCTTCCATCTCAGGCTATTTAGCTTCACAGAAAGAAAGATTCTCCTGAAAGAGGGTTTCTTTGTCTTACTCCATTTCTTTTTTTTTTTTTTTCCTCTTTAAGAAAATTTTTATTCAAATACACCTGAGATATAACCTTGTGTAAATTTGAGGTATATAGCATGTCAATTTGATATATTTTATATTGTAGTATGACTGTAGTGATAATTAGCACCTCTATCTTGTTTCATAACCATCATTTCTTTTTAGTGGTTGGTTATTCCATTTCTTAAAAGAAGCTACTGTGACTTTTTCCTACTGTTTATCAAAGTAAAGAAAATTTATACAAACTTGCTCAAGAAGAGTGTATGTGCATGGGGGTAGGGAGGGGCTTCAAAATTTGTCCGAGTGTTTAATACATGATACTATAACCATTTGTGCTGTTGATATTATTGCTTATATTTTTTTTATTAATATTAATCTCTAATAGAATTCTAGGGTAACAAACAAATCAGTGCAGCAGTACCTCAAGGGAATTGGAACTGAGACTCAGCAAAAGTATTACTTCTAGGAAATGTTCCTGACACCCCAATGCTTTAAATGGATTCCCCAAGTGGCCCACAAATCCAAAACAGTCAAGAACCATTATCTCAGTTCTTATTGATTTTGTCCTTGGATCAAGTCAGACATCAGGCAGCTATGGATTTGGGCTTTATTGTTTTGGCCCTTGTAGAGTTGGTTTCATATAGGCCTTCATTGAAAGACATTATAAAAAAGCAGGGCAAAAACAGGTTCTTGGGTTTGTTACAGGAATATCCAGAAACTGGTGTCCATTACCTCTATACTTTCCCCTTTACTGGGGACAAACTTCTCTCAGTCTATGCACCAGGGAAAGTTGTCATTGTTCGGCTGGTTGTATTTGATGCTTTGGACATTGGGAATTTGCAATAATGTCCATGTTTCCCTCTTTGCTTTTGATGCTAGGAATCTCAGAGTTACCTCTCCAGCTGACCTCTGGCAAGGATTTTTGGATGCATTTTGTGTGCTAATATCACTTCATCTTATGTTATTCTCTACCTATTTTCCTTTTGCTTTGATTTCATGATAAAGATTCTGTTTTACTATTTGCATCCCTGTAACCCACATTGATTCTTTTGGATATCAAGTAGTGTATCAGTGAAAAAGTATTCCTCCCTATCCTTGTCCTCCTCATCCTGACCCCAAAGCCTGCATGAGAACAGAAAATCCCTAGAGGTTGTCAGGCAGAACCCATTCCCAGATCCCATATAGTTGAATTTTTAACCCACTGTTAAAATCTCAGTCTTTTAACTGGAGAATTTACTCCATTCATATAAATTATAATTTATATATTTAGACTCATTTCTGACATCCAATTTTTATTTTTTATGCATTTCACTTTTTCTAGCCTTTTCCCCTTTCCTTTCATATTTTCTTTTGCCCTGATTGAGACATTTTTAGCCTTATTTCATTTTTACCTCTGTGTTGAGAAGTTGTGCTAAACCCATGTTTATATTTTTTGTGGTTTCCCTAGAAATATATATGATAATAATATTAACATTGTATGTTATAATAAAGCAACATATATAATCGGGGCTTCCTTGGTGGCTCAGATGGTACAGAATTTGCCTGCAATGCAGGAGACCTGGATTTGATCCTTGGGTCAGGAAGATCCCCTGGAGAAGGGAATGGCTACCCACTCCAGTATTCTTGCCTGGAGAATTCCATGGAAAGAGGAAACTGGTGGACATGGGATTGCAAAGAGTTGGACACGACTGACATGTTATAATTATATAAAACATACTGAAATAACATATAAGAATATAACACATACAAATGGAAAATATTATATGTCACATATACACATATATGACAATGTCCTAAAATTAGTATCTTTGCCTTCCTCCTGAACAAAGCCAGGTTCTGAGAATGCTTTATTATTATCTGCCTCCAGGCTTATTTCTCATTGTTCAGTATTTTAATTTTTTTTTTAACCTCATATACTGGTCATTATTGTGAGTGTTTCATTAAATCAGTTTTTATTTAAATTTATCCACACATTTACCATTTATTTATTCCTGTTTCTTCTTTCATGTGAAACATTCTCTGGGACCATTTTCCTTCCCTGTGAAGCATATCCTTTAAGAGTTACCTTTGTGAAAGTCTGTTGGTTAATAATCACTTCTTGCTCTCCTCTCCTACCGTCCTCCTTCCACAAATGCCTTTATGTCACCTTGGTGCAGAATTCTAGGTTGATGATTGTTTTTAGCACTTTGAAGATGTTAATTCACTTTCTGTTGCCATGAAGTCAGTTTTCTTCCATTGTTGCTATGAAGTCAGTTGTCAGTCTTATTATTTCTTTGTATGTAGCAGATGCCTTTCTCTGATTTTTTTTTTAAGATTTCCCATTTAATCCTTTCACTGCACAAGTATTTATTGATGGTTATTATGTGCTTGGTGCTCCTTCCTGTCATGGAGCCTTGAATCTTGAATCTTTGGCATTTTGAAATTTGCCTTTAATGTATCAAGATAGGAATTTCTTTTCAATTTATCTTGCTTGGAACTTTCTTGGGTTCCTTGACTTTTTAGTTTCATGTCTTTCATCAGTTCTGGTAAAATCTTAGTCTTTTTATTTCTGTAAATACAGTGTATTCATTATTTTCTCTCTCACTTTGAGTTCTAATTAGACATTGTTGGATATTTCATTCTGTTCTCTATTTCTCTTCACTTTTCCTACCTTTATTTTTATCTCATGGGCATTTTAAATACTTTTTAAAAAGTTATTTTCTCTTTTGATAATTTTCACCTTAGCTGGTTCTAATTTAATCTATCCACTGAATTTTACGTTTTAATTATATTTTTAGTTCTGTAATTCTGTTTTAAACATATGCCTGCTAATCCTGATTGTTTCTTATTTTTCTGTCATACTTTAAGTGCCCTCTAATCCTTGTCTTGCACTGATACCACACTGTCCTGGTTACTGTAGCTTTATGGTAAACCTTGGAATCACGTAGTGAAAGTTCTTTAACTTTCTTTCTTAGGACTTTTCTGGCCATCTTAGGTCTTTTATATGTTCCTTTGTTTTAGAGTCAGCTTATCAGTTTCTTCAAAAAGTCTTGTGGGGGCTTCCCTGGTGGCTCAGTAGTAAAGAATCCACCTGCTAATGTAGGTTAGATTGTAGGATCTAACGGGAAGATCCCACGTGCCACAGAGCAACTAAGCTCGTGTGCCACAGCTACTGAGCCCATGGTCTGGGACCTGTGCTCCACAAGAGGAGCACTGCAATGAGAAGCCTGTAGACCACAGCTAGACAGCAGTCCCTGCTCGCCACAACCACAGAAAAGCCCACACAGCATTGAGGAGCCAGCACAGCCAAAAATAAATACATAAAATTAATTTTGGTATTCTAATCAAGATTGCACTGAATGATACATAAATTTGAAGAAAATGGACAGAGTATCTCCTCATTTATTTAGATCTTTAATTTTTAATAGAGTGGTCTTGTATGTTTTTTTGTTAGAGTCATTATTTGGTAATTAATTTTTAATGCTATTTTTAATTAGGTTGTTTTTAAAAATTTAGTCTTTTAACTGTTCCTTTCTGGTATATAGAAATACAATTAGTTTTTATGTGTTGTTTAGTTGCTCAATTGTCTTTTGCAACCCCATGGACTGTGGCCTGCCAGGCTCCTCTGTCCATGGGATTTCCCAGGCAAGAATATTGGAGTGGGTTGCCATCTCCTTCTCCAGGGAATCTGCCCAACCCAGGGATCCAACCTGAGTCTCCTGCACTGCAGGCAGATTCTTTACCACTGAGTCACCTGGGACCCAATTTTTATGTGCCAGCCTTATATTCTGTGAACTTGCTAAATTCACCTATTAGTCTTATTGGTGTTTTTGTAGATTCCTTAGAGTTTTCTATGTAAACAGTTTTTCGTTATGGAATAAAGATATCTTTATTTTCCCTTTATAATATTTATGCTGGTGTTTCATTTTATCACTTTATTGCACTGGATAGGACTTCCTATATCATGCTAAACAAAAGTAGTCAGAAAATACGTCTTTGACTTCTTCCAGATTTTAGGGAGATTCAGTGTTTCACTATTAAGAAGGACGTTGTGCGTGTGTTCATGCTCAGTCACTTCAGTGATGTTCAACTCTTTGTGATCCTATGGACTGTAGCCTTCCAGGCTCCTTTGTCCGTGGGATTCTCCAGGCAAGAATACTGGAGTGGGTTGCCGTGCTCTCCTGCAGGGGATCTTCCCAATTCGGGGATCGATCCCCCATCTGCCTGCGTCTCCTGCATCGCAGGCGGATTCTTTCCCCACTGAGCCACCTGGGAAGCCCAGATAGGGTGTTAGCTGTGGATATTTCATGTGCTGTGCTGTGCTGTGCTGTGCTTAGTCACTCAGTCGTGTCTGACTCTTTGCGACCCCATGGACTGTAGCCCGCCAGGCTCCTCTGTCCATAGGGATTCTCCAGGCAAGAATACTGGAGTGGGTTGTCATGCCCTCCTCCAGGAAATCTTCCCAACCCAGGGATCAAACCCAGGTCTCTCCCAATGAAGGCAGATTCTTTACTGTCTGAACCACCAGGGAAGGTATTTCACAGATGCTCTTTATTGGATTGAGGAAGCTCCTTCCTAGTTTTAGTTTTCTGAGAATTTAAAAAACGAATTGGAACAGAGTTTTGTCAAAAGCCCTGTTTTTTTTTTTTTTCGTCTTTTGACATGAGTGTGTGACTTTTATCCTTTATGCTGTTTATTTACTTATTTATTTGTGACTGTGCTGGGTCTTCGTTGTTGTGAGTGGGCTTTCTCTAGTTGTGGTGAGCAGGGGCTACCCTCTAGTTGCTGTGTAGGGGCTTCTCATTGCATCGCTTCTCTTACTGCAGAGCACGGGCTCTAGAGCGTGCAGGCTTCAGTAATTGTTGTGCACCGGCTTAGCTGCCCCACGGTATGTGGAATCTTCCCGGACCAGGGATTGAATGCGTGTCCCCTGCACTGGCAGGTGGATTCTTAACCAGTGGATCGCCAGGGAAGTCCTGTTCTTTATTATTTTAGTGTGATGAATTACATTGCTTTCTTTTTTTATATTAAACCAAGATTCAGATTCACAGAATAAATACCATTTGGCCATGATGTATTATAATTTCATTATATTTCACCAATTCAATTTGCTAATATTTAATTAAGGGATTTTTGCATCTATGTTCAAAAGGAGTACTAGCCTGTAATTGTCTTCTCTTATGATATCTTTTTCAGTTTTTGTTATTGAATTTTGACTGGCCTCATAAAATGAGTTGCAAAGTGTTTCCTCACCCTGTGGTACCCCTATCCTCTCCAGATACTCTCTCAGGAATGAAGGGATCATTTTTCCAGCTTCTGGGAATAGTGCCTATTGATGACTCAGCCTCAGGAATTGCCCTGGGATAAGTGGAGCTGTCTTACTTACTCTGTACCCAATGACTAGGTTGATGTAGGACTGCAAAGATCTGGATCCCGCTTCGGTTTGGAACAGCTTTAAAGAGGCTGAAACCTCTCACAACCCCATCATTGTTCAACTCCTTCTGTTTAGTCTTTCTTCTTTTGCTCCATCATTGATGTTGCTCCTCAGAGCATATTCTCACAAACCACTTCAGTAAAACTCTATCCTAAGGTCTGTTTCTTGGGGACCTCAATCCATGACAGAGTTTATGTAAAGCTGGTTTTATTTATTTCTTAGATGTTACAATTCATTAAGCTATCTTGACCTGGAGTTTTCCTTGTGAAACAGTTTTGATTAAGAACTCATTTTCTTCCACAGATATGGGGCTATTCAAACTTCCTAGTTTTCTTGTATTGTTTTCAGTGAGTTGTATTTTTCAAGGGATTTGTTCACTTTGCCTAATATTAATATAGGTAAATTAGCTTTTTCATGCTTTAGAGCTTATTTTACATGGTATTTTTTTAAAGAAATAGTTTAATCTGTCAGTTTTCATATTTAAAGTGCTTTATCTGCAAATAGAGTGCTGTTAGGGTTTTTTTTTTTTATTTACACGGATAATTTCTGGTTTTGTTTTTTATTGTTTTATTTTTTCTTTTTTGGCTGCATCATCTGGCTTGTGGATCCTAGTTCCCTGACTAGGGATTAAACCCAGGCCCTTGGCACTGAGAGCATGGAGTCCTAACCACTGGACCATATTTAGTCATTAAAAAAATTTTATTAGTGTCTAGTTAATTTACAATCTCTGATTTTGAATTGAAATCCTTAGTCCTTTTACATAAGTGGAAGTATTGATCTTCCTTCTGGGTATATGTTTTTAATTTGTCTTTATTTTTTTGTCTCATCTATTTTAATTCCTCTGTGAGTTGAGTAATTTTTACTATTCAGTTTGAACTCCTTTATTGTTTTTAGCTGTGCTTCATTATATGTGCTTTTAAAAAGTCATTGGTGGGATGATTTGGGAGGATGGCATTGAAACGTGTATAATATCATATAAGAAATGAATCGCCACTCCAGGTTAGATGCAGGATACAGGATGCTTGGGGCTGGTGCACTGGGATGACCCAGAGGGATGGTATGGGGAGGGAGGTTGGAGGAGGGTTCAGGATTGGGAACATGTGTACACCCGTGGCAGATTCATGTTGATGTATGGCAAAACCAATACAATATTGTAAAGTAATTAGCCACCAATTAAAATAAATAAATTTAAATTAAAAAAAATAAAATGGAAAAAAAAGTCATTGGTCTAGAAATTACAATATGTATCTTTAATACATTACTGTACCTTCAAATAATATACTAATTCACAATGTAAGAACGTTAAAACAATGATTTTTGTTTTATTGCCTTCTTGCTTTTTATACTCTGTGGTTGTATAGTTTCCTTCTATGCATGTTCTAAACCTCACAATAAATTGTTATTATTTTTGCTTTGATCAGTCTTTTAAAATATACCAGTTCAGTTCAGTCGCTCAGTCGTGTCCGACTCTTTGTGACCCCATGAATCGCAGCACGCCAGGCCTCCCTGTCCATCACCAACTC
Source organism: Bubalus bubalis (assembly GCF_019923935.1). Lineage (NCBI taxonomy): Eukaryota > Metazoa > Chordata > Mammalia > Artiodactyla > Bovidae > Bubalus > Bubalus bubalis. The sequence goes on from NC_059160.1 coordinate 46,712,860, forward strand.
CCGGAGTTCACTCAGACTCACATCCATCGAGTCAGTGATGCCATCCAGCCATCTCATCCTCTGTCGTCCCCTTCTCCTCCTGCCCCCAATCCCTCCCAGCATCAGAGTCTTTTCCAATGAGTCAACTCTTCACATGAGGTGGCCAAAGTACTGGAGTTTCAGCTTTAGCATCATTCCCTCCAAAGAAATCCCAGGGCTGATCTCCTTCAGAATGGACTGGTTGGATCTCCTTGCAGTCCAAGGGACTCTCAAGAGTCTTCTCCAACACCACAGTTCAAAAGCATCAATTCTTCGGCGCTCAGCCTTCTTCACAATCCAACTCTCACATCCATACATGACCACTGGAAAAAACCATAGCCTTGACTAGACGAATCTTTGTTGGCAAAGTAGTGTCTCTGCTTTTCAATATGCTATCTAGGTTGGTCATAACTTTCCTTCCAAGGAGTAAGCGTCTTTTAATTTCATGGCTGCAGTCACCATCTGCAGTGATTTTGGAGCCCCCCAAAATAAAGTCTGACACTGTTTTCACAGTTTCCCCATCTATTTCCCATAATTAAAATGAGTTATATAAGTATTTACCCTCATATTGATCATTATTTTTTCTCTATTTCTTCCTGCAGATCCAGACTTCTATCTGATTTAATTCCCCTTAAGTCTGAAGAACTTGTTTTTGTGTTTTTATAGTGCTAGTCTGATGGAGAAAAATTCTCTTTGCATTTTTGTGTTTGAAAATATATTTCTTTCACTTTCATTTTTGAAGGATATTTTCATTGGACATAGACATCTTGGCTGACAATCTTTTTTTTCTTTCACCACTTTAAAGATGCTGTTTCACTGTTTTCCAGCCAATTTTGTTTTCACTGAGACATCAGTTGTCATTCTTATTATTGGCGCTTCCATATATGATATGGCATTTTTCTCTTAATACTTCTAAGATTTTAAAAAATCTTTAACTGTGCCCTCCTGAGATGTGGATTTATTTATATTTATCCTGATTAAGGTTCACTGTTCTTATTAGATCTGTGGGTCTAAAATAAATTTTTGAATTTCATGTAGAGATGAAATTTAAAACAAAATTAAAAATGAGTAAGTTTTGATGAACCCATCACATAAATTCTCTACTCTTCTATATATAGTGTCAAGAACAGATTATGAATTAAAAGTTTCATACCACAGAGGAGATACAAAACTTCTAGATTGAGAGAGGAAATAGTTAGGGAAGATTGGAACTTCATTATTTAGTCATTAGAAAGAGCTCTGCTTGTTCCTTCTTTCCAGGAAAAAATAAAGAGAAGAGGAAATGAAAGAATTTCCCAATTGATTTTGGTACCCAAGAGCAGAGGGAATATGTGCCCTTTTTCCTGCATCAGCCCTGGAAAAATGGCAAGACCCCACAATTCTCCTGTGTCCCATTTGGCCTGAGGAACCGAGTAAAAATAGTCGCAGGGGTCTGTCAGGGATCTATCAGGTGTCTGTCAGGGATCTATCAGGGGTCTGTCAGGGGTCTATCAGGTGTCTGTCTGTCAGGTGTCTGTCAGGGGTCTGTCAGGGGCCTATCAGGGGTTTATCAGGTGTCTGTCTGTCAGGGATCTATCAGGGGTCGATCAGGGGTCTGTCTGTCAGGGATCTGTCAGGGATCTGTCAGGGGTCTGTCAGGTGTCTGTCTATCAGGTGTCTGTCAGGGGTCTGTCAGGGATCTGTCAGGGGTCTGTCAGGGGTCTGTCAGGCAGAAATTACTGGGTGAGTCTTATAAGTTTCCTGGGGAGCAAAAAATTACTTTCCTGGATCCCACCTGTATCATAGAGGTCAAGAAAAGCTTCAGTTTCCCAGCAGAAAGTTGTCTGGAGGCTCTGAGTGGAATCTAGCCATGAGAGGACTTGGAGGTTTGGGTGCTGGGACAAAGACATACAACACTGTATTGTCTGAAGATGCCTGAAGACGTCTGAAGATGCCACATAGTTAGATAATGATGTCTTGTTACCGAAAGTGTGTGTAGGGTCTGGCTGCTTGCTGCTAAAGAAAGCCAATAAACAGGCCAAGTCGGTGGAAAGGGAAGTTTGCTTTATTTCAGATGCTGGCAACTGGGTGGGTGGGAGAGGGTGGCAGACATCTGTCCAAAGGCCGAAAACTCCCTTCTCCCATCACCACCCCCACCCCCCACTGGTAGCCAGTGGGCCAAGAGCTTTTATAGACAAAAGTGAGGGGGGATACATGCTGAAAAATGGCAGTCAGCTCTGACAGCCATCTTCAGATTGGTCATCAGTGGTCTGTCCAGCGTCATCTTGGTTGTTTCAGGTACAGTTCATCTTCAGGTCCAGGGTTAGTTTGTTTCCATTTCTTTGAAGCCAGTTCTTAGAATTGTGGAGGCTTATGTCGTGGGTCAAACAAGAGATGGAAAGAGTGAATGTCAACATTCTAGGAATCAGCGAACTAAAATGGACTGGAATGGGTGAATTTAACTCAGATGACCATTATATCTACTACTGTGGGCAGGAATCCCTTAGAAGAAATGGAGTAGCCATCATGGTCAACAAAAGAGTCTGAAATGCAGTACTTGGATGCAATCTCAAAAACGACAGAATGATCTCTGTTCATTTCCAAGGCAAACCATTCAATATCACAGTAATCCAAGTCTATGCCCCAACCAGTAACGCTGAAGAAGCTGAAGTTGAACAGTTCTATGAAGAACTACAAGACCTTTTAGAACTAACACCCAAAAAAGATGTCCTTTTAATTATAGGGGACTGGAATGCAAAAGTAGGAAGTCAAGAAACACCTGGAGTAACAGGCAAATTTGGCCTTGGAATATGGAATGAAGCAGGGCAAAGACTAATAGAGTTTTGCCAAGAAAATGCACTGGTCATAACAAACACCTTCTTCCAACAACACAAGAGAAGACTCTATACATGGACATCACCAGATGGTCAACACCGAAATCAGATTGATTATATTCTTTGCAGCCAAAGATGGAGAAGCTCTATACAGTCAGCAAAAACAAGACCAGGAGCTGACTGTGGCTCAGATCATGAACTCCTTATTGCCAAATTCAGACTGAAATTGAAGAAAGTAGGGAAAACCACTAGACCATTCGGGTATGACCTAAATCAAATCCCTTATGATTATACAGTGGAAGTGAGAAATAGATTTAAGGGCCTAGATCTGATAGACAGAGTGCCTGATGAACTATGGACTGAGGTTCGTGACATTGTGCAGGAGACAGGGATCAAGACCATCCCCATGGAAAAGAAATGCAAAAAAGCAAAATGGCTGTCTGGAGAGGCCTTACAAATAGCTGTTTAAAGAAGAGAAGCGAAAAGCAAAGGAGAAAAGGAAAGATATAAGCATCTGAATGCAGAGTTCCAAAGAATAGCAAGAAGAGATAAGAAAGCCTTCTTCAGTGATCAATGCAAAGAAATAGAGGGAAACAACAGAATGGGAAAGACTAGAGATCTCTGCAAGAAAATTAGAGATACCAAGAGAACATTTCATGCAAAGATGGGCTCGATAAAGGACAGAAATGGTATGGACCTAACAGAAGCAGAAGATATTAAGAAGAGATGGCAAGAATACACAGAAGAACTGTACAAAAAAGATCTTCACAACCCAGATAATCACAATGGTGTGATCACTGACCTAGAGCCAGACATCCTGGAATGTGAAGTCAAGTGGGCCTTAGAAAGCATCACTACGAACAAAGCTAGTGGAGGTGATGGCATTCCAGTTGAGCTATTCCAAATCCTAAAAGATGATGCTGTGAAAGTGCTGCACTCAATATGCCAGCAAATTTGGAAAACTTAGCAGTGGCCACAGGACTGGAAAAGGTCAGTTTTCATTCCAATCCCAAAGAAAGGCAATGCCAAAGAATGCTCAAAGAGCACAATTGCACTCATCTCACACGCTAGTAAAGTAATGCACAAAATTCTCCAAGCCAGGCTTCAGCAATACACGAACCGTGAACTTCCTGATGTTCAAGCTGGTTTTAGAAAAGGCAGAAGAACCAGAGATCAAATTGCCAACATCCGCTGGATCATGGAAAAAGCAAGAGAGTTCCAGAAAAACATCTATTTCTGCTTTATTGACTATGCCAAAGCCTTTGACTGTGTGGATCACAATAAACTGTGGAAAATTCTGAAAGAGATGGGAATACCAGACCACCTGATCTACCTCTTGAGAAATTTGTATGCAGGTCAGGAAGCAACAGTTAGAACTGGACATGGAACAACAGACTGGTTCCAAATAGGAAAAGGAGTACGTCACGGCTGTATATTGTCACCCTGCTTATTTAACTTATATGCAGAGTACATCATGAGAAATGCTGGGCTGGAAGAAGCACAAGCTGGAACAAGATTGCCGGGAGAAATATCAATAGCCTTAGATATGCAGATGACACCACCCTTATGGCAGAAAGTGAAGAGGAACTCAAAAGCGTCTTGATGAAAGTGAAAGTGGAGGGTGAAAAAGTTGGCTTAAAACTGAACATTCGGAAAACGAAGATCATGGCATCTGGTCCCATCAGTTCATGGGAAATAGATGGGGAAACAGTGGAAACAGTGTCATACTTTATTTTTTTGGGATTCAAAATTACTGCAGATGGTGACTGCAGCCATGAAATTAAAAGACACTTACTTCTTGGAAGGAAAGTTATGACCAACCTAGATAGCATATTCAAAAGCAGAGACATTACTTTGCCAACAAAGATTCATCTAGTCAAGGCTATGGTTTTTCCTGTGGTCATGTATGGATGTGAGAGTTGGACTATGAAGAAGGCTGAGTGCTGAAGAATTGATGCTTTTGAACTGTGATGTTGGAGAAGACTCTTGAGAGTCCCTTGGCCTGCAAGGAGATCCAACCAGTCCATTCTGAAGGAGATCAGCCCTGGGAGTTCTTTGGAAGGAATGATACTAAAGCTGAAACTCCAGTACTTTGGCCACCTCATGTGAAGAGTTGGCTCATTGGAAAAGACTCTGATGCTGGGAGGGATTGGGGGCAGGAGGAGAAGGGGACGACAGAGGATGAGATGGCTGCATGGCATCACTGACTCGATGGATGTGAGTCTGAGTGAACTCTGGGTGTTGGTGATGGACAGGGAGGCCTGGCGTGCTGTGATTCATGGGGTCGCAAAGAGTCAGACACGACTGAGCAACTGAACTGAGCTGAACTGATGTTGTGGGTACAGAAGTTGACATCATGTAGTTAACTTCTTCCACCTGGGGTTTCAGTATCTGTAAGACAACTCACAGGATATGGCTCAGGATATTATCTGTAGTCCTTGAGAAGGAACTAAATATGCTTCATGACTACATTATTATTATTCGGCCTCCTTTGTCTGTTTTCCTTTGTTTCTGCATTTCTCACTTCTCCGATTAAACTTTTTCTTTGACTAAAGTTTTCCACAGACAAAAGGCAGGCAGGATATGGGGGGCAGGCAATGACCATAGGGTCCTGCTCCGTTTCAGTCTGAGGATCAGATTGAAGCTCCTTATACTTGTGCTTTGACTGTTTTAACTCTTGAGAATGTGAGAACTACCCAGCAGAAAAGTAGACTAGAAACTGAGTGAGGTGTAGTTTCTGCCATCAAACGAAATGAAGCTTAAGAGAGAAATTAAATTCATTGATGGTAATATGTTTTATTTCTCGCATCTGTGAGCTTTTGGACTGTGGTTCCATCTGCAGTGCTGGACTATTATTATTATTGGGTTATCATGTACTCCCCCTAGGATGTCCACATTGTATCTGATCGCTAAGTCTCATAAGTTTGTTTACTGTATTATGTTACATTGTGCTCAATACTTAGTAGACATCCCATAATGATTCAATCACATGGTTGAATTCTTTGATGTATTGGACCAACTAAAGTTGTGCTACTTTGCTTCCTGGATGCCTGGTCCACCTTCTGTTTCAGTGTTTGATTCTTTTTTAAAAATTTTTTCTATTTATAGTACACTATTTAGGCAGAAGATGGGACAATTCAGGGGGAAAGGGAAAGTTCGGTGGGGAGTGTGTGTGTGTGTGTGTGTGCGCAGTCGCTCAGTCAGGTCCATGTCTTTGTGACCCATGGATTGTAGCCCTCCAGGTCCCTTCTGGACTTGTCAGGCAAGAATACTGGAGTGGGTTGCCATTTCTTCCTCCAGGGGATCTTCCTGACCCAGAGATTAAACCTGTGTCTATTGTGTCACCTGCATTGCAGGTAGATTCTTCATCGCTGAGCCATCAGGGAAGCGCAGTGGCCAATATCCTAGGTCTTCATGGGTGTGCTCAACTACCTGAAGCACTTATTAATTTCTTCCTTTATGGAATCTCAGATAATTCTGTGTTCTTTTTCAGCACATGGCTCACTCTCATAGATACATCTAGTGAATGTATATACTGTTATGTTACAGTTAAAACCAGAAGTGTAATTCGGAAACACATCATGGAAGATCTTGACACCAGGCTGATGTGTTTGAACAGAATCTTGCAGGCTTGTGGAGTACAGAGGCATTGAATTTTAAACCTGGAAGAGACTTGATAAGAATGGTGTTTTAAGATTAGCTTGCTTTTCTGGCATTGAGATGTCTAGGAAGCTTTTAAAAAACACAGAAAACCTAGATTATTTTTTCTTCTCTTTTTAGGAAAAAGAGACCAATTATCTTACATAAAGTGATATGTGTCAGGTGGGCATGGGAGGTTAACAGTAGTAAAAAGCCATCTTCTAGACATGACACAGAGTATGTCCAGTCTCTGTAACTTTCTACATCCTCAAATATGCAGAGTTTTCAAAGGTGATGCTGAGACTCTACAAAAAAGGAAATTTTGAAATCTAGTGCATCTTAGGATTCTAACTTTAGCACTTCCTCTCCAATAAAGCCTTCCAGGATCTTTCTAGCCCCCAAGTTCCCATTGCAATACTTATCTGTTCCAATTTTAAGGCTCCTATCACTTTTTTGCCTTGACCAAGAGTTGGTGGCCCTGACTTACATGCTCTTTCAGACTGGGAGCTCTTTGAAGGCTGGGAAACATTATCTCTAACATGTAGTGGGCACTCAAAATATGGAGATTAACTACATGTGAACATCTAATAATATATGTGAACCACTGGTACTTACAAATCCTCAAAGGGAAAAAATGATTAGCATCTGTTCATGGAAATTTTAGATGGAAGTGTACTTAATTGAATGCTTGCATTCATTCTTTGAGGAGAGGAATTCTGGTAAGCTTAGGGGTAGGGAATTTTTAATTCTGATCATAGTCTGGAATCCACAGAAAATAGTTGATCACATTCAGTTCAATTCAGTTGTTCAGTCATGTCCAACTCTTTGCAATCCCATGGACTGTAGCACACCAGGCCTCCCTGTCTATCACCAACTCCCGGAGCTTGCTCAAACTCATGTTCATCAAGTTGGTGATGTCATCAACCATCTCATCCTCTGTTATCCCCTTCTCCTCCTGCCTTCAATCTTTCCCAGCATGAGGGTCTTTTCCAGTGACTCAATTCTTTGCATCAGGTGGCCAAAGTATTGGAGCTTCAGTTTCAGCATCAGTCCTTCCAATGAATATTCAGAACTGATTTTCTTTAGAATTGACTGGTTTGATCTCCTTGCAGTCCAAGGGACTCTCAAGAATCTTTTCCAACACCACAGTTCAAAAGCATCACTTCTTTGGCACTTAGCTTTCTTTATGGTCCTATAAAAGTTGATCAAGGGTCACCTATAAAAGAAAAAGAAAATTTGACAAGAAATTTCACAAAGTGTAGAATGTCCTTCTCTTGTGCATTCCAAATTAGGAGCAGGGATCACATATATTACTCTCTGATGGGGAGTAGGAACTGGGCTTTGGGATCAGACGTTCCTGAGCTTGCATCCCAACCATACTAATCCTCAGCTGTGCAACTTTAGCCAAGTCACTCAACCTCTTTGAGTCTCAATGGTACAGGCTTTGAATTCAGACTACTTGAATTTGAAGTTTGACCCTGTAATGAACAAAATTGTGTGCCTCAATTTTTTTCATTCCTAAAATAGGGGAAATCATAGCCCTTGACCTTAGAGTTATTATGAGGCTTAAATGTGTTTTAACACTTGTGAAAGTGTTTTGAAAAGCATTTGACACAGTAGGCACACAGTGTATCTTTTTTTTATTACTATTACTTTATTACCTTTCTGAGTTGTTGTGTGGATTATGTATAAGCGTATCTATAGTATTATCTAGTGATTTTAGTTCCAGGCTTGACACGAAGAGGCATGGACTAGAGACTGATTCAGAGAAGGCAATGGCACCCCACTCCAGTACTCTTGCCTGGAAAATCCCATGGGCGGAGGAGCCTGGTGGGCTGCAGTCCATGGGGTCGCTAAGAGTCGGACGACTGAGCGACTTCACTTTGACTTTTCACTTTCATGCATTGGAGAAGGAAATGGCAACCCACTCCAGTGTTCTTGCCTGGAGAATCCCAGGGATGGGGGAGCCTGGTGAGCTGCCGTCTATGGGGTCGCACAGAGTCGGACACGACTGAAGTGACTTAGCAGCAGCAGCAGCAGCAGCAGCAGTGATTTTAATTCCAGGCTTGACACGAATAGGCATGGACTAGAGATTGATTCAGAGAAGGCAATGGCACCCCACTCCAGTACTCTTGCCTGGAAAATCCCATGGGTGCAGGAGCCGGATGGGCTGCCGTCTATGGGGTCACACAGAGTCGGACACGACTGAAGCGACTTAGCAGCAGCAGCAGAGACCGATTAGCAAATAGGCATACACTCCTCTTCTGATCATTTTAGAAGAAGGGGGGAGGGAAGGAGAAAAGGACCATGGCAGTGGAGAAAGAGAAATAGTAAAAGGAAGTGGTATTGGTGAGGCAAGACTCAGGAGGAGAGAGCAAGAAGGAAAATGCAAGGGAGAGAGCAGAAGAGGAGAGACAGGGAGATAGATTCATTCAGGTGTTTTTGTATTATTACTGTTTAAAATTTAAGTATAGTGGATCTACAATGTTTCAGGTATGCAGCAAAGTGATTCAATTATACATCAGATATATACATATTTTCAGGTTCTTTTCTTATAATATCTTATTACAAGGTATTGAATATAATTCCCTGTGTTATACAGTGAAGTGAAGTTGCTCAGTCATGTCCGACTCTTTGCGACCCCATGGACTGTAGCCTACCAGGCTCCTCTGTCCATGGGATTTTCCAGGCAAGAGTACTGGAGTGGGTTGCCATTTCCTTCTCCAGGGGATCTTCCCGACCCAGGGATCGAACCTGGGTGTCCCGCATTGTAGACAGACGCTTTACTGTCTGAGCTACCAGGGAAGCTATACAGTAGGTCCTTGTTATTTATTTCACATACAGTATGTATCTGTTAATCCAAAATTCCTAATTTGTACCTCCTCTCCCCTATCCCCCTTTGCCAACCATACATTTGTTTTCTATGTCTGTGAATTTCTATTTTGGAAGTTCATTTGTATAATTTTTAATATTCCATATGTAAGTGATATCACATGATTTGTCTTTCTCTGTCTGACTTCGCTTAGTATGATAATTTCTAGGTCCAACCACGTTGCTGCAGATGGCATTCTTTCCTTCTTTTTATGGCTGAGTAATATTCCACTGTGTACATATACCAAATCTTCTTTATCCACTTACCTCTTGATGGACATTTGGGTTGCTTCCATGTCTTGGCTACTGTAAACAGTGCTGCTATGAACATCGGGTGCATGTATCTTTTCAATTCATTGAGGTTTTGTTAAGTCAGGGCTCACACTCTTTATGACTCATTAAAGGTAGGGACTTCACATTATTTTCTGTTATTTTGAAATATTTACCAATAGTTAACCATGGCTTTCTGGTTCATTGTCAGCCTCTGGCTGGGAGACGGTCCTTTGGACAGCAGCAGCATCAGGATGGCACCTGCAGAGCTGAGGCTGGCTCTCCTTTGGCCCCAGCTCCCCACCCAGCTGAGCTTTGTTTGTGGCAACTGCCTGTTAAGAAGACCAGGAAGTTTACCCACCAAATTTGGAGCCAATGGGAGTGTCCCCTACTGTGCCTAACCCCTCTGTCAGCCATTGTGCAATTGGACTCACTTGGATGGATGCCCCAGCTGAGAGAATCCGCAGAGACCACTGGCTGCATCTCCTTGGCATTCCTCGGATGCCTCTGTGATGTTTGGTGCTCTCCAATTTCCCTTTTCAATCACAGTTGCCCCTGACTCCTGTGGACATACCCACTTGGTCTTGCTCCTTTAATTTCAGGGAGACAGGGCAGTGGAAGGGGCTTGGTTCAGGGAGGAGACGAAGCAGAGAATGGCACAGCTGCATTTTGATTTTCTATTCAGGTACTTCACCAACATTTGGCAAGAAGTCCCTGATTTTGTGTTGGTGTCCCTGGGGCTGCCAGCTTCCCAAAGCTTCCTGATGTCCACCAAGGACATGGCCATGTTCTCCTGTCCATCAGTGCCAGCCTGGTGCTCTGCTTGTTGGCACATCACAGGGATGGCAGCTCTGAGAATGGAGGCTAGTTGTTGAAAGGCTGGGTGTGCAGAGGAATCATGCTAGGGACCCCCAGGTCTTCTGGGAATAAACAGAGAGCATGGTCAAGGCAGGCACTAGTTCTGGGCCAGAAAGACTGGTGAGAAGCAGCTGAGTCAGTCTGGGATCAGGTGGGCAGTAAGGTGTAATTTCCACGTATGCGGAGCATCTCATAGAGGTGAGGCTCGTATCTCTGTCCACATCTGTTTCTTTCCTGGAATGATTGATGAGCTGTCCTATCCAAGGTCGCCCCTTATCTTCTTGAGGACAGCACTGCAGCTGCTTGCGCCTCTCCTGCAGCATCAGGCTTTCCTTCTAAACTCTGAATCCTTTCCATCATCATACAGATATGCTGTAATAGTTTTCATCTTAAACAAAACCCTTCTTTGAATCCAAATTTCCCTCCTGTGGCTCTTTCTCCCTTTTTTTTTTTTTAAATATTTATTTTAAAAATTTATTTATTTATTTGGCTGTGTCAGGTCTTAGTTGTGGCCCATGGGATCTTTAGTTAAGGCGCGCGTGTGTGTGTGTTAGTTGCTCAGTCGTGTCTGACTCTTTGCGACCCCATGGACTGTAGCCCACTGGGTTCCTCTGTCCATGGAATTCTCCAGACAAGAATACTGGAGTGGGTAGCCATTCCCTTCTCCAGGGGACCTTCCTGACCCAGGGATCGAACTTGGGTCTCCTCCATTATAGGCAGATTCTTTACTGTCTGAGCCACCAAGGAAGCCCAGTTAAGGCATGTGGGATCTTTTTTCTTTCTTTAGTTGCAACATGCAAACTCTTAGTCCCCTGAACAGGGATTGAACTCGTGCCCCCTGCATTGAGAACGTGGAGTCTCAGCCACTGGACCACCAGGGAAGTGTCATCTTCTCTCTTTCTTTCCTCTCCTTTACTGTAAAACTCTTTGAAGAGTTTATACCTTCAGCCCATGCCTATTTGAACCTAGGACATGTATATCCAGTTATCTGCCTGACAGTTGCCTATTTCTTCTTGTATATTTCACAGATATTTCAAACTTACAACTCTAAAACTTAACTCAAGATTCTACTTCCTTTCATCCCTGGCCCTACTCTGATTTTCTCCGTGTCTTCCCCATCTTAGTAAGTGATTTTACCATCCACCCAGGGCTTCTATGATGGCTCAGTGGTAAAGAATCCCCTGGCAGGAAATGCAAGAGACACAGGTTTGATCCCTGGGTAGGAAAGATCCCCTGGAGAGGGGCATGGCAATCCATTCTAGTATTCTTGTCTGGAAAATTCCATGGACAGAGGAGTCTGATGGGCTACAGTCTATGGGGTCACAAAGAGTTGGACACAACTGAGCAACTGAGCATGCATGCTTATTCAAGTCAGAGCCTCAGAAAGGATCCTTAAGTGCGCCTCCTCTCTTACCAGTCCACATCCAGTCCATTAGTGAGTATGTGTGCTAAGTTGCTTCCGTCGTGTCCAACTCTGTGTGACCCATGGACTGTAGCCCTCCAGGCTTCTCTGTCCATGGGATTCTCCAGGCAAGAATATTGGAGTGGGTTGCCATGCACTCCTCCAGGGGATATTCCTGACCAAGGGATCGAACTCACGTCTCTTAGGTCTCCTGCATTGGCTGGTGGGCTCTTTACCACTAGCACCATCTGGCAGCAGGTGTATCTTGGTGATGTCCTGACTGTGTTCACTGATCTCACTGTCATCTCTCACCTGGATGACACCTGTGGCCTTAATTTCAGTCCCTCTTTCCACCCTTGTCCTGTGGATCTGCTGCTCTGACTGCTTGCCTGGGTTCTTGTCCTCACAGTTTTGCTTTCCTCCCTCCCTCTGCCCCCCACACTGCCCCTCCCTCAGCCTTCTTCCCCATGCATCAGTGTTGCTTCATGCCTGTCCTGTGCCAGCTGTCATGTGACTGCTGGGGATCCAGAGGTGATGGCGGTGTGGTCCCTGCCTTAAGGGACTCCCAGCCAATGTTCCCTTTTGCTTTCTCTGTGTGCTAACGTCTCCCTCACCGATGAATGTTCCACTTTGGTCTCTGTGTGCTCTTGTTTGGGGGCTGACACTAGCTCCTAGAAACAGCAGCCAGGGGCTCAAACCAACATCTGCTTTCCAGAATCAAGAGCCGAATCTGTGGGGTAGGGAGTCATCTCAGTAGCCAAGAGTGGGAGGGGACAAATGATGAAACTGAACTTAGGCCCTAGGAAGCACAGAAGTTCAAAATCAGGAAGTCTGGTTGGCTCAACAAGTCCAGAAATGGGACCCTCGTATACTGCATTTGGTTGCACAGGTTGTTAACTGCACAAGAGGCTACCTACCACAGGGGGCAAGTAGGGACTGAAATCCAGCCTTCATTCCTTTTTTGTTTTTTAGCCTTGAGCTTGAACACCAGTTCCCTGGAGAAGATCCCCTAACACCCAGTTTGGAGTGGGTCTCACTTTTTTGGTCCTCATTTCCCTGTTTTGTCTTCCTAGCTCTTGTCAAATTTGGAATTGTGCATCTCTACACTGACTTATTTATTACTGGATGTCCCACCAGACTGCCAGCTCATAAAGGCGGGAGCCCTCTCTGTGTATCTAGCACCTGGTACATTGTGGGTGTTGGTTCATATCTGTGGAATGAAGGACCAAGGGCAGAAGTGGAACAGGGGATGGAGGTCAAGAGAGAGGATGAGATCAAAGTGCAGGTGAGTAGGTGAGACCCATGCCAGGCCTTCCTAACTGGCTGGGCCCTGTCTGGTTCCCAGGGTCTCCGTAACTATTCCCAGGTTCCTGCTCAGCATGCCGTTGGCCCTTCCAGGACCTCACATTGTGCACCTGCTGTGTGCCGGCCCTGCACTGGGTGTGAGTGATAGAGGAAAATGGTAAGTTCATGTCCCACCCTAAATGAACTTACCTGCCCCAGTGGGACAAGGCTTGTGAGCAGAGAAGCAGGCACGGGTGCGGTGGGACGAGTGCAGAGAAGCGGCAGAGGAATCATGCCTTCTTTAAGAATCAGAGAAGTTTTCGAGAAGAGGGAGCATCCAGGCTGGGACTCGAAGGAGGCACATGATTTCCCTGGAGAAAATAAGAAGTTCGGGGAAGGGCAGTCTGGCCCCGGGGAGCAGCAGCTAGACGGCCCAACAGAGTTGTGTTCTTTGAGGCTTCAGCACAGGGTGTCTCTCAGCTACTGAGCCAAGGCAGTTTAATACTTTCAACCAGTCTGCAGGTAATTATTATTCATTCCATTCTACAGATGAGGAAACTGAGGCTCAGGCTAGTTAACTGGGATGCCCGAGGCCACACAGTGAGAATGTAATGAAGACAGCGGAGGTTTTAGGAAAGGATGTGAAGGTGAAAATGTGTCCTTGTATTATTCTGTTCACGCTGCCATAACCAAGCACCCAGACTTGGGGGGCTTATGCAGTGAAATTTCTGTCCTCACAGTTCTGGCGGCTAGAAATCCAAGATCAAGGTGTCGGCAGGGCTGGTTTCTCCTGAGACTGCTCTCCTTGGCTTGCAGATGGCCATCTTCTCCCGGTGTCTTCCTGTGGTTGTCCCTCTGTGTGTGTCTATGTCCTAATCTCTCTCCTTATAAGGACATCAATCACAAGGGATTAGGGCCCACCCTAAGGACCTCGTCGTAACTTAATTGCCTCCTTAAAGAACCACGGAACAGCACATGGAACTCTGCTCAGTGTTATGGGGCAGCCTGGATGGGAGGGAAGTTGGGGGGAGAACAGATTTGTGTATAAGTATGCTGAGTCCCTTCGCTATTTACCTAAAACTATCACAACATCGTTAATTGGCCATGCTATGCTAAGTCACTTCAGTCGTGTCCGACTCTGTGCGACCCCATAGACGGCAGCCCACCAGGCTCCCCCGTCCCTGGGATTCTCCAGGCAAGAACACTGGAGTGGGTTGCCATTTCCTTCTCCAATGTATGAAAGTGAAAAGTGAAAGTGAAGTCGCTCAGTCGTGTCTGACTCTTAGTGACCCCATGGACTGCAGCCTAACAGGCTCCTCTGTCCATAGGATTTTCCAAGCAAGAGTACTGGAGTGGGGTGCCATTGCCTTCTCCGTAATTGGCCATACCCCAATACAAAATAAAAAGTTAAAAAAAAAAGGTCTATGTCCAGGGCAGTCACATTCTGAGGTCCTGAGGGTTAAGGCTGTAACAGATGAATTTGGTGGGGGGGGTGGGGGCAGCGGGCAAGGACACAGTTGACAGTTCGACTCATAAGAGTTCCTCTGGAGGCTGTATGTGGAAGCCGATCAGAGAGGTTGGGGAGGATGTAAAGAGACCCAAGGAGCCACGAGCAGCCTGGTGAGGGGTGAGATGAGGCTCTGGGGTGGATGGTCCAGCTCCTGTCCTCCTGTCTCCAAAGGCCTGTGGCCTCTCGTCTTAGAGATGAACTGGGACGCGGTTCTCGGGGAGAAAGTCTGTGATCTCCAGATGGCGAGGCACAGATGCTCTCAAGGGGCGTCCCCGTCTCCCTATCCTGTCCCCATACTGAATCTGGGACCGCCTTTTCTCAAAGGAGACTAATTGATAGTCCAGGGTGATAAAATGTTATCACTGTCATGCCATTGAAATGCAACAGCAAGGCTGGGTCCTATACATCACCCGGGGCTTAAAGAGGAGAGTGAAATGAGCATTGCATTATAAACCACAAAGCCCATTAATCACATGGCTACAAACCATAAATATGACAAGTACATCCATCAATCCGGCACCTTTCTTTCTGGTCTGCGAACGTACGCATTAGCAACTTAATGGATTTAGAAGGCATTTTCTCCTATTGACTGGGAAGCAGAGAGTATTTTATGATTAGCCTCATGGGCCCAGAAGGAAGGAAGAAGGAGTCACCTTTTTCAAAGTGCTGAGGGGCGTTCTAGGGGGTGTCCAGGCACTGGTCAGAGCTACTGATTCTGCCTGCACTCTGAAGACGCAGGAAAACAGAGCCTGGCCTCTGGTGGGAAGGAGCCTTCAGTGGCCATGACCTGTCTGCTCCCCTCCCCCCCCACCTTCGTCCCCCACAGCTACAGCTCTTTGACCAGAAGGCTCAGGCCTGCTCTGGGCTTCTGGGCTGATCTTTCTCCAGGATTGGAGGGCTTTAAGTAACTTGAGTTTAATGCTGGAATCAGGTCCATTCCTGCTATTTGAGCTACTTTAGTTTTGTCTCAATGATGGGTACCCTGCCTGTGGAAAACACAAAGACAGAGGCCCATTGGTGGCAAGAGTCCTTGTCCTCCACCTGCTCATGGGAACCCCTACTTGTCACCGCATCCTGACCTCAGGACATGGATTTACGGATTTTAGCGCCCCAAAGATGCTGAGATATTTTCATTGTTTTAGTTCATGTTGTTCCTCAGCCTGGAAGGCCCTTCTCCCAGGCTAGTGGCTACTTACTATGCCAGACCCAACCAACCCAATGGTCCCCCTCCCAATGGAGCCATGACCCAGTCCCCCAGGCACCCTGGTCTTGCCCTCCCTTGAGCCCTTTGTCACTTTTCTTTCAGTGGTCTGTGTCTTCTCCTGGTCTATGAGCCCCCAAAATGGTGGGCACTGGATCTTGTGCAAAGCAGAAAAGAGGAACTGATGTTTGGCAGGTAGTCAATAAATATTCCAGAGCACACCCCTGTTACAGAGCACACCCCTGATCTCCCTGTGCACGCGTTGGTGCTAAGTCACTCAGTCGGGTCTGACTCTCTCTGACCCTATTGACTGCAGCCCACCAGGCTCCTCTGTCCATGGGGTTCTCCAGGCAAGAACACTGGAGTAGGTTGCCATGCCCTCCTCCAAGGGGATCTTCCTAGCCCAGAGATTGAACCCACATCTCTTAAGTCTCCTGCATTGGCAGGTGGGTTCTTTACCACTAGCGCCACTTGGGAAGGCTGTTTTCACTGTAGTTCCTCCTGTATGCATTTTTATGTTCCCCTCCCCTCACTTTGGCTGTGCCAGGTTTTAGTTGTGGCATGAGAACTCTTAACTGTGGCCTGTGGGATCTAGTTCTCTAACCAGGGATTGAACCTGGGCCCCCTGCACTGGGAACGTGGCATCCTTAGTCACTGGACCACCAGGGATCTCCCTGCATTTCTGTCTTATATACCTTTGTACCATGTATTAGTTCCTTATTGCTGCTGTAACAAATTACCCCAAATTGGGTGGCTTGAAACAGCTTGAATTTATTATGTTACATTCCTCACAGAGCTGGAAGTCTGAAGCATGTCTCCCTGAGCTCAAACAATGCGCTGGCTGGGCTTCTCTCCTTTCGTTCTGGGGAGAGTCTCTTTTCTTATCTGTTCAGCTTCTGGGGCCTGTCACATGCCTTGGCCCCTCTCCTCTACCTTCAAAGCTGGCAGTGTTGCATCTCTTTGGTCATCTTGTGTATCACACATCCCTCTGACCACAGCCAGAAGGAAGGACCTGTGTGATTAGATGGGGCTCATGTGGATAACCTGGGCTTCCTTGGTGGCTCAGATGGTAAAGAATCTGCCAGCGATGCAGGGGACCCAGGTTTGATCCTCAGGTTGGGAAGATACCCTGGAGAAGGGAATGGCTACGCACTCCAGTATTCTTGCCTGGAGAATTCTGTGGACAGAAGAGCCTGGTGGGCTACATACAGTCCATGGGGTTGCAAAGAGTTGGACATGACTCAACGACTAACACTTTCACTTTCACTGGGGTAACCTAGGCTAATCTCTCCATCTCAAGGTCCTTAACCCTGATCACTTCTGCAAAGTCCCTTTTGTCATGTCAGACAACAAATTCACAGATCCTGGGGATTAGGATGTGGGCATCTTTGGGGGTAGTGATTTTGTCAACCACATATATACAATTTCCTCTACCTGGAATTTTCTGCCTTCTCTGTGTCTACCTAGCTAACTTCTATGGAACCCTTCAAGACTCATTCAAATATCTTTCTCCCCAGCCTTCCAAGAAACTTCCCCCGCACTCCTCGGATGCTGGGAGTCAGTCACTCCCTGTTGAAGTTTCTATGAAGCTAACTGTGTTTTACCATAATTGTTAGTGTATATCTCCTCCTCATTTGACAACAAACAAGATCCTTGGGATTGAGGTCTCTGACTTAGTTGTCTCCATATCCTTAAAATCTATTATAATGTTGAACATAAAGTGCTCTGTGTTTGTTAAGTGAATGACTATGTTTTTTCTTTTTATGCAGTTTTATTCAGAGAGTGAAATTCATTTTTTTTTTTTTCCTTTTATAAACTGTCAGTTCTTTCCTCATTTTTCCACTAGGAGTTAATGTTTTTTCTTATCTATTTATATGATGTCTTTGAATATAATGCTATTAATCCCTGTTCTGTAATGTTTCTGGTAAACATTTGCTCTCACTTTGTTGTTTAAAAGTCTCTTTTCAAATAGGGACCGGGGGCTGGGATTGTTCAGCATGGCCCCACCCATTTCCATAGGGAATGATATTGACCTACATCCTTACGTCCTTCTCCAGTGAAGCCAGTCATCCCCCACCCTGCAGCTCCCAGCCCTTGGCTTCAAAATCTTTCATTTTGTCTTCAAAGGGAGTTGAACTTGAAGCGTCTTTCTTGGGTCCTCTGGGAGCAAAACCACTTTGCAGGCTTGAAATCATTCATTTCCTCCATTTCTTTTCTCTCTACTAGTCCTCACAAATAATCTCTGGCAATTATTAAGCATTTTTGTGTGGCTTTACACTTTTGAGTGCTTAATGATCCTTTCCTGGTTTATCAGAGAAAGCAGAATCTTTTCCTTCTTCTCTCGCCTCCTTAGGAAATTCTGGGCTGTGGGCATCTTTCTAACAGAATGAAAAGGAGAAGATCCCAGACAGCGGCCATCACCCAGTCTGGATCCAGGATTTCAATAAAGGAAACAAAGACCCAGAGTGTATGGATGTCCCTTGGGGTCTCAGGGATGCTTGATGATAAAGACACACTGCAGTAAGTGAGGACTGACGGAAACAGACAGTCCCTCTGCCATAGACTGAATGTTTGTGCCAGCCCCCAAATTCATATGTTGAAATGCTAGCACTCCTCCTCAAGGGATGGTATTAGGGGGCATGGCCTTTGGGAGGTGCTTAGGTCCTGAGGGCGGAGCCTCATGAATGGGATTCCTGCCCTTATTACAGAGACTCCAGAGAGCTCCCTAGTCTCTTCTATACCATGAGGTTACACTGAGAAAGCGGCCATCTCTGAGCCAGGAACTTGGCCCTCACTAACACCAAATCTATGGGCACCTTGATCTTGGATTTGCCAGACTCAAGAATGGTGAAGCACACATTTCTGTTGTTTATAAGCCACTCCATCTGTGACATATTTGTAATAGCCACCTGAATGGACTGAGAGCCTCGTCCGGAGAGGCAGTAGGCTAAGGGGATGATGCGTCCAGAAACCACCTTGAGAGAACATGTTCTCACTGGCTGGTGTGTTGCAGTCACGGCTCTACCGAAGCAGGACCTCTGTCCTCTCCAGGTCTGAGAATAATCCTCCACTATGAACAGAGGTGACCTAAAGATTTCAGGAGTTCTTCTGGGTTTGCTATTCTGTGGTCGGCCATCCAGAACAAAAGTGTGTGTCCTGGGATCACCATGGTTGACTTTGGGTTTAAATCCTGCCTCTGTCAATTACCAGCTCTGTGACCTCAGCTTGATAGGATTAAGCGTAGGTGGGAGGAACAGGCCCACCAGCAAGTCACAAGCCTGGGATCTGGAGCATGTGAGCTGGGTCATGGGAGTCTTCACAGCGGCTGTTTTGCAAACTTCCTCCTCCCTTCGGCCAAGACTGCTCCAGCCTTGACTTGTGCCTGATTTCTATGTGCATTGCAGCTGCCTACAGAGTCTGGCTTCCTTCTTGACCACCCCCCACTCCCCCAGCCAGTCCATAGTGTAGGGGTCCCAAGACCCTACTCAACCACAGCAAACTCCATCCCCAGAGTTCAGACTTTCTCCCAATTCCTTATCCACTGGCCGGTGCCTTTCTCCCTGGCACAGCAAGGCCCCACCTGTGGACCACACCTTCTGACGTCTCCTGAGGTACCTTCGCTCTTGTGCCCAGGACTCCTTCCTTGGATGGCCCAACTGTGGCTAACTCCCTTTAGACAAGACAAGGGGCCCCAGCCTCCCCACTGACTGCCCCCCTTGCTGATACCACCCCAGAGACAAGACCCCCACCCTGCTGACCATCTTAGCTTCACACCTGGGCTAGTCCTTCTGTGAGACCCTTATCCATCCTGGGAGGAAACCCTTCTGAAAAAAAGTACTATTGATTTGGCCAAAGAGTTTGTTCAGGTTTTTCCATAAGAAACGGGCCCTTCAGCAACTGGCAGAAAGGCCAGACCCACACAACCCTGTCCGAGGAAACTCCAGCCTTGGCCTACCCTCTTCCGTCTGGCCTGAGAGCTGTATGGCTAGCTGTGCCAAAGACCACAGGGACCTCAGGGGCGTGAGGAGCGACAGCCCAGGCCAGGGCATGTGTCCTACTTGCCCACCTGGCCTAGCCCCGGAGGACTTCAGTGAAAAGTCAGTCCTCCTCCAGGCAGGAGAGGAGGGTGTTTAATCAGGGGGCTGCATACAAGGTGGGGTGGAGCCAGGAAACCTTCAGGCTGGTAAAGCTTCCTGGGCCTGGAAGCTCCTGGAAAGCACCATCAGCCCTCGGCTTGAATGGACAAAGGAAGGAGCTGTTTGGGAACCTCAGAGAGTTGTAGCTATAAGTGAGGCCACCAGGACCGGGGGCTTTGGGTTGAGGAAGGAGGGAGTGGGGGAATAAATATTCCAGCTTCTCTCTCCTCTTGCCCTCTAGTCTCCTTCTGCTGCCTCCCATTGGCTGCTCCCTACAGGGAGCAGAGGACCAGGCAGCCTCTTCTTATAGCTGAGACTCGCCTCCGAGATGCAGAGCAGAGTGGAGAGGGAGGAGAAGAGGCTCATGGAAGCTTCCAGCATCCAACTCACCTCTGGGTCAAGGTCGCCCTGCTCTGTTACCTGCCTGCAAGCATAGAGGGTTCCCCACCCTCAAGGGCGGGTGTGGGGGCAGCTCTAACTGGTTTCTCTGAAGCGGAGCTGGTTTAACTCAGAAATCAGTGCAGTACAGAGGTGTCAGATCCCTGAGTTTAATTCCTGGCTCTACTGCTTGCTGGCTGTGTGACTTCAAGCAGATACTGTAGGTGAGTCTCAGGGTCCTCTCTGGTATAGTAGGGACAGACACTCCAACCTAGGTTCCTGTGAAGATTAAACACGGGGACTTCCCTGGTGGTCCAGTGGTGAAGCCTTCACCTTCCAATGCACGGGGTGCGGGTTTGATCCCTGGTTGGGGGGCTAAGATCCCACATGCCTCATGGCCAAAAAACCAAAACATAAAACAGAAGCAATATTGTAATAGATTCAGTAGACTTAAAAAAAATGGTCCACATTAAAAAAAATCTTAAAAAAGATTAAATGTGATGTTGGTTCACCCCCTTCCAAGCCCTGCGCCTAATGGGTTTCTAAATATATTCTTATGTTACCCTCTCCTCCATCCCTGTGTGGTATCCTTATTAGCATCCTTATTTCACAGAGGAGGATGCTCAGCGAGGGTAGATGACTCGCCTGATGTTTCATTCCAGCTAATAAGTGGTGTTGCCAAAGCCTTAACCAAGGCACAGGCTACTCCCTGTGACAAGTGACGCGGACTTCATGGAGAGCCTGAGATGTGTAAGCTCAGTGTGGAGTGAAAGTGAAAATTGCTCAGTTGTGTCTGATTCTTTCTGACCCCATGGACTATACAGTCCATGGAATTCTCCAGGCCAGAATACTAGAGTGGGTAGCCGTTCCCTTTTCCAGGGGATCTTCCCAACCCAGGGATCGAACCCAGGTCTCCTGCATTGCAGGTGGATTCTTTACCAGCTGAGCCACAAGATAAGCTCAGTAAATTGCACTTAATACTCTTACAATAATACATTGTAGATGGAAAAGAATTAATAACTACTGGGTACCTCCAGGTATTGTAAGAAGCAATTTCCTTGAAATGACCTTGGCAGTTGGGATTATCAACCTTGTGGATGGGAAAGCAGGTCGAGGAGGTTAAATGTTGTCTCTTGCAGTCATGCTAAGTTGCTCCAGTCATGTCCGACTCTCTGTAACCTGCCAGGCTCCTCTGTCCGTGGGATTCTCCAGGCAAGAAAACTGGAGTGGGTTGCTGTGCCCTGCTCCAGGGGATCTTCCACACCCAGGAACTGAACCCGTGTCTCTTGTATCTCCTGCATTGGCAGGCAGATTCTCTACCGCTAGCGCCACCTGGGAAGCCCTACTCTGGCAATCAGCTTGCAGTCAGTTTATTTTAACTATGTATTCATTTATTTGTCTACCTGGGGTCTTAGTTGTAGCACGTGGGACCTTCATTGTGTTGTGTGAACTCTTTTGCTGGGTCATGCAGGCTTAGTTGCTCCGTGGCAGGTGAGGTCTTAGTTCCCCAGCCAGGAATGGAACCTGCATCCCCTGCACTGCAAGGTGGATTCTTAACAATTGGGCCACCCAGGGAAGTCCCTTGCAGTCTGTTTAATTTTAGCACACGGCTTTTCGAATTTGGGGAAAAATAAACCCAGTCTTGTCACTATCTGCTCATGGGACTGTTAGGTATGGTACATTTAGAAAAGTGTAAAATGGAAACGTTTTCAGAAAAAAAAAAAAAAAAAAGCAATGTTCTTCATCGGGGGGGGGGGGCGGGGAACAATACTTGGAATAAAATAAAATACCTACCTCTCAATATTTCAACTATTTTTTCTTCTAAAATGTTATATCTCTGATGAGGAGTGAAAGCTTTAGGGCCTGCTGGTGACAGAGGGAGGCCGGTGGAGCCAGACATGGGCCAGATGGAATGGGCCAAGTGTCCAATCCGTTCCTTTAATGACTCCTGGGCCGGGGCGACCTGTCACTGTGAGCAAGGGGGAGGGAGAAAAATGAGCCAATTCGTTTCTAAATGGCTCTGTAACTCCAGGGTGTTATCGAGCAGAGACAAAGGACACCCCATAATTCTTGGGAAGGGAATCAGGATCTCCGGGAAGCAGGCACAGAGGCTGTCCCGTCCTCCGCCACCCCCACACCTCCCTGGGATCTGAGCTCCATAAATACACAGCAAGATCAATCTCCGGGCGCCACCGATTTTCCCTGGCCGTTATTGATCGCATTCTTAGAGGAGTGGAGGCTTTTCGACCAGAACTAAGCTCTGTGTATCTTTCTTGGAAGTCTCTGCAGTGCCGAGAGCCTGGCCAAGAGAGGAAGCGATATCTCCCATTCCCTTCTCAGAATGCTGCCCAGCCGCTGTGTCCTGGGCGAGAGGAAATTTGAGGCTTGTCTGTCCGTGGGCCACTCTGTCTTCCAGAAGGTATCAAGTTTGGAAGTTTCCCCACGAGAGAAGAAAATGATTTCAGCTGATGGCATCTATAGATGTGTTCTATATCATAAAACCAACCCCAGTGATAATTCCTTGAACATGAACACAAAGGGAGTGAGATAGCCTCTTACAGGGTTTTTCCCAAACTTTCAATGCACACCTTGGCATCTTGTTAAAATGCAGATTCTGACTCAGCAGGTCCGGAGGGTCCTGGAATTGCACAATTGCTTATAAGCTCCCAGGGGATGCTGGTGTTGACGCTGCGGGCTCTGGGACCCTGCGTAGAACGGCAAGGTGTGGTCCTTCTCAGGCTGTGCTTGTGAACCTTTCCTGTCCTTCAGGACAGGATTCCCTTCTTAATTCCTTTAATTCCCTTCTTAACGCAGTCATCGAACATATATTAACTTCTGCTGTGTGCCAGACCCTGTGCTGGGTGCTTGGGGCAGCCAAGGAACAGAACATAGTGCCTGCCCTCAAATTTCCCACAGTTAAGTGGGAGAGACCAGTTTCACACGCACTGCTAATATAATACAATGCGATTAGGTCTTGAGTCCCGCTGGGTGAGGAGTCTAATTAAATTCTGCTGGGAGGCCTCAAGGAGGTGACATTGAAGCTGGATTTTGTTTAAAGTTTATTATTATTTTATGTATCTATTTTATTGGAATATAATTGCTTTACAATGTTGTGTTGGTTTCTGCTCTATAATGGGAATCAGCCACTTGTATACATCTATCCCCTCCCTCTTTAGCTCCCCCTCCACCCCATTCCTCTCCTCTAGGTCATCACAGAGCACCAGGCTGAGGTCCCTGTGCTATATAGCAGGGAAGCTGGATATTGAAGCGAAATTAGGAGCCTTTGAGATGCAGAGGGTGTCTCCCTGGAGTGTTTCAAAGTGTTGGCCACCACCAAGGAAACAAAAATGATGCTTGCAAATGCCCCCAACTCTGAGCTATTGGTTCAGCGGGTGTGGAGTGCTGACTTGGCTATTACCACCAATCTGGGAGTTCTTTGAGGTCAAGGCCCTCACCTGGCCCATCTCTGCACCCCCACCCTGGCAAACGGCTCAGGAAACACCTAATTAAACTAAAATGAAGCTGATGTTTCACCTTTGGCAGAAGTGCTCTTGCTTCACCCTACATCACAATCTCCTGGAGGACTTGTTCAAACAAATTCATGATCCCCATCCTCAGAGTTTTTGAAGCAGCAGGTCTGGGTTGTTGTTTAGTCGCTCTGTTGTGTCTGACTCTGTTGTGACCCCATGGACTGCAGCCTGCCAGCCTTCTCTGTCCATGGGATTTCCCAGGCAAGAATACTGGAGTGAGAATACTGCTGTTCCTTCTCCAGGGCATCCTCCTGGCCCAGGGATCGAACCCACGTCTCCTGCATTGCAGGAGCCACCAGGAAAGCCCAGGTCTGGGTTGGGGGGCCACACTTTGCATTCCTAACAAGTTCCCTGTCAATGCTGTGGCTGCTAATCTAGGAACCTCCCTTTGAGAATGGACAATCAATAAACAATATCACTGTCTTCAGTTCAGTTCAGTTCTGTTGCTCAGTCATGTCTGACTCTTTGCAACCCCATGCACGCAGCATGCCAGGCCTCCCTGTCCATCACCAACTACTGGAGTTTACCCAAACTCATGTCCATTGAGTCAGTGATGCCATCCAACCATCTCATCCTCTGTCGTCCCCTTCTCCTCCTGCTCTCAATCTTTCCCAGCATCAGGGTTTTTCAAATGAGTCAGCTCTTGCATCAGGTGGCCAAAGGATTGGAGTTTCAGCTTCAGCATCAGTCCTTCCAATGAACACTCAGGACTGATCTCCTTTAGGATGGACTGGTTGGACCTCCTTGCAGTCCAAGGGACTCTCAAGAGTCTTCTCCAATACCACAGTTCAAAAGCATCAATTCTTCGGTGCTCGGCTTTCTTTATAGTCCAACTCTCACATCCATATCAGAGGAGGCAATGGCGACCCACTCCAGTATTCTTGCCTGGAAAATCCCATGGATGGAGGAACCTGGTGGGCTGCAGTTCATGGGGTCTCACGGAGTCGGACACGACTGAAGTGCCTTAGCAGCAGCACATCCATACGTGACCACTTGACTAGATGGACCCTTGTTGACAAAGTAATGTCTCTGCTTTTTAATTTGTTGTCTCGGTTGGTCATAACTTTCCTTCCAAGGAGTAAGTGTCTTTTAATTTCATGGCTGCAATACCATCTGCAGTGATTTTGGAGCCCAGAAAAATAAAGTCAGCCACTGTTTCCACTGTTTCCCTATCTATTTGCCATGAAGTGACGGGACCAGATGCCATGATCTTAGTTTCTGAATGTTGAAAACTAAGGAGCTGGCACAGGAGCGGCGGCGAGGAGAAATCCCAAGTCCAAGGTCAGGAGCAGCAGCTGTGAGGAGCTACCCCATGTCCAAGGTCAGGAGCAGTGGCTGTGAGGAGATACCCCACGTCCAAGGTAAGAGAAACCCAAATAAGATGGTAGGTGTTGCAAGAGGGCATCAGAGGGCAGACAGACTGAAACCACAATCACAGACAACTAGCCAATCTGATCACACGGACCACAGCCTTGTCTAGCTCAATGAAACTAAGCCATGCCATGTGGGGCCACCAAAGAGGGACAGGTCATGGTGGAGAGGTCTGACAGAATGTGGTCCATTGGAGAAGTGAATGGCAAACCTCTTCAGTATTCTTGCCTTGAGAACCCCATGAACAGTATGAAAAGGCAGAAAGATAGGACACTGAAAGATGAACTCCCCAGGTCGGGAGGTGCCCAATATGCTACTGGAGATCAGTGGAGAAATAACTCCAGAAAGAATAAAGGGACGGAGCCAAAGCAAAAACAACACCCAGTTGTGGATGTGACTGTCTTCAGAGAAGTCCTTCTCCTCCACCAAGAAAGGGACGTCAGGTTTGGGCATCACAGGATAGAAGACAAGAATTCTGTAAGACCCATCATAGAACTCCTTTGTAGACTCTGAGGTGAAACCCAACTCCATCCAATTTAAGAAATTAAAAAAAAGAATTACTGGCATATATAACTCAGAAGTGTGGGTGTCTGGAGTCAGGAATGCCTGGATCATGAATTCAAATGATGCTCTCAGAACTCTCTTTCCATCTTTCAGCTCAAATTTCTGTTTTGGCGCCCTTCTCAGGTAGGCGCTCTCCCTATAACAGTTTTGATGACCAAGTAGCTTCAGGATTTTACTGACCCCAAAGAAAAGAGTGTCTCTCCCAGTACCTCTGGCTGGTAAAAGCCCCAGAGAGTCCTGTGATTGGCCTGGCCTAGGTCACGTGCTCACTCCTGGACCAATCACTGAACCTGGGAAAATAGTTCTCTTATTGGCCAAACTTGGGTCATAGGGATGAGTGCAGGGAAACTCCTTGAGAATTTCCCCCTTCAAAGCTGCTGCTAGGTGGCCAGAAAAAAAGGGAGCAGGAAAATCATGCCTGGCATTTAAAAACTCCCTTGCTTTCAAAGTATTTCTAATTTGGAATGTTCACCATTTTAGAATTCCTCCCAGTCTGCCTGGCTTAATGAGATTTTTAAAGGGCTGATAAGAACTTCAGAGCACCTCACATTATAATAGGACCGAATATTCACTTGGCACTTACGAAGGGCCAGGTGGTGTTTTACATACCAATTTCCTTTTTCTTTTCAATGAGTACACACTATGCTTATGTCTTTTCTTACAGAGGAGGAAACTGAGGCACAGAGATTAAGTAACTTGCCCAATGTCACAGGGCTAGTGATTGGCAGAGACAAGACTGCAAACTCAGGCAGTCTAGTGGTCTGTGTGCCTAATTGCTATGTAACCATCTTGCAAATCTTGAAATCTTATTACCAGAGAATTTCTTATAGATGATCTCAACCAGTGGCACTCCCCTGTCTCCCCCCTGTACCTTTTTTTGACAAAAGTTGAGGCCTAAGAAAAGGATTTGTTTGTGGTCATGCAACCTGGTGTCACACAACCAGGAGTAGCACAGTGGCCTTTTTTTTTTTTTTTTTTTAAATGACAAATATTTCTATTTTATTTTTTATTAAAAAATTTTAAAATATTCATTTATTTTTAATTAATTGATGATTGGCTTACAATACTGGTTAGTGATTCTGTCATACATCAACATGCATTAACCAGAGGTGTACATAAGTCCCCTCTGTCTTGAATTTCCATCCCACCTCCCGTCCATTCCCACCTCTCTAGGTAATTACAGAGCCCCAGTTTGAGTTATCTGAGTCATACAGCTCTCATTGGCTATCTGTTTACATATGGTAGCGTAGATGCATCCATGCTACTACCTCCATTTATCTCACGTTGGCCTGTGAACACGGAATCCTGTGCCCCTTCTGGGAGATTGTCCTTCTCCTGCCCCCTGCTGGACTTTCTGGAAATAGTCCCTGTTCTAAGAGTGCGAAGAAATAAGCTTTCCCACCCCAGCGACGTTAGTGCAGACTAAGCTCTTCTTTTTGCATCCCCAGCACCTGTCCCTGTCTCTGGCGCTTGTGGGCGCTCTCTCCCTGTGGGCGCTGTCGGGTAATAGTCCAACTCCATTTCTTCTGTTTAGTTCACCCATAGGCTGTGCCCTCTGGGACCACTGACAACCTCTGATCCTCCTGGATGGGCTCCCGCCAGTCTTCTCGCTGCTCAGCACCGCTCAGGAATGCCATTTTCCCCTGCCACTCAGAGTGGGGTCCGAGGACCACCAGTAGGAGCCTCTCCTGGGAGAGCCTTGGAAATGCAGAGTCTCAGGCCCCAGCCCCGACCTGCTGAGTCCGAATCTGCCCAGTTCAGTTCAGTCGCTCAGTAGTGTCCAACTCTTTGCGACCCCGTGGACTGCAGCAGGCCAGGCTTCCCTGTCCATCAGCAACTCCCGGAGCTTGCTCAGACTCATGTCCATTGAATCGGCCCAGGCGATTCCCCAAAACGAAGCCGCATCCTGGAGAGGCAAGAGTCACCACTAGGTGGCGGTGTTGCCCGGGCCGAGGCCAGGATAGAACTGCAGGGTCCCCAGGCCGGCCTGAGCAGAGAGGCAGTCGGGCTTTGGGCTGCAAAGGAACAGAGGTTTCAGGCTTCCGAGTGTCCCCACCGTCCGCACCCACGTGTCCCGCAACCCCCAGGAACCTTGAGATGTTTCAGAATACTAGCCCCAAGGAGAAAGATTCCCGCCCCAGAGTCAGAGAAAGCGCCCAGGCCCTGCAGCCACCCTAAAACTGGGTTAATCCACGGTGGTTGAGGAGACAGAGGGTCTAAGTGGGCCACTCCGAAAGCCGCTGGGTTGGAATCCCGTTTGAGGATCTGTGGCTCCAAAGCCGGTGCCCATCTGCCCCTCCACCCTGGCCCTGGAAATGCCCTGAATACCAAGCGCCTTTTTGGACTGAGTGGACTGAGTCACGCTGGGGACTTCTTTAAAGAATGTGGGCGGGAAGGACATTAGGCTGTAAAAATTCTGGACTTTTGTCCAAAAAACTTGCCACTAGGGATTGTCCCTGGTGGGCTGCCATCTATGGGGTCGCACAGAGTCGGACATGACTGAAGTGACTTAGCAGCAGCAGCAGCAACAGCAGCAGGGATTGTGTATTTTAACGTCACACTCTCAAAGCCGTGTGTGTGTGTGTGTGTGTGTGTGTGTATTTGCCATTTTTTTTCATCAGGGAGCGATATTCTTCCATTCCCTGGCTCTGCCACTAACTAGCTGTGTAAGCTTAGACATGTCACTCAACCTCTCTGAGCCCCAGTTTCCTCCTCCGAAAAATGAGGATGACAGTGTTGTCTCTTGCATTTGTTATGAGGGTCACAATCCAGTGTTGTTATCAAGTGGAAGGACCTTCTTAGCTGCAGAGCGCAGAACAAAATGAGATGTGATTGGGGGGGAGCATCAAGAGACAAGGAGGAATTTTGGGGGGCAGGATAGACACTGTAGTATCCATGGCATCTTGGCTACAGAGGACCCCTCACTGTTCCCCAGGTTCCATCAGTCTCACAATCCTATCTCTACACAGCAACCAGAGTGATCTTTTATAATAAAAAATAAGATTGTTGTGGTTCAGTCGCTAAGTCACATCCAACTCTTTTGCAGTCTCATAGACTGTAGCCTGCCAGGCTCCTCTGTCCATGGGATTTCCCAAGCAAGAATCCTGGAGTCTGTTGCCATTTCCTTCTCCAGGGGATCTTCTCAACCCAGGGATGGAAACTGTGTCTCCTGCATTGGTAGGCAGATTCTTTACTGCTGAGCTATCAGGGAAGCAAAATAAGATGCAAACTATTAGTAATATATATTGAATAAAAAACAAGGTCTTACTGTATAGCACAAGGAGCTACATTCAATATCCTCTGATAAACCATAATGGAAAAGAGTATGAAAAAGAATGTATATATATGTGTATATATGTGTATAACAGAGTCACTTTGCTGTAGAGAAGAAATTAACACAGCATTGTAAATCAAGTATACTTCAATAAAATACATTTTAAAAATATCAAAAACAGTTTTCTGTTGCCCTTAAAATGAAATCCAGTTCCTTACTCTGATCTACAAGACTTCTCTGCTGCACTTATATATACAGTGGAAAGTTACTCAGCCATGAAAAGGAACATAAGTGTACTATTTGCAGAGATGTGGATGGACCTAGAGTCTGTCATACAGAATAAAGTAAGCAGAAAGAGAAAAGCAAATATTGTATATTAATGCATGTATGTGGAATCTAGAAAATGATATAGATGACTATTTGCAAAGCAGAAATAGAGACAAAGACGTAGGGAACAAATGTATGG
Organism: Bubalus bubalis; assembly: GCF_019923935.1. Taxonomy (NCBI): domain Eukaryota; kingdom Metazoa; phylum Chordata; class Mammalia; order Artiodactyla; family Bovidae; genus Bubalus; species Bubalus bubalis. The sequence continues at coordinate 46,742,445 of NC_059160.1, forward strand.
ATACTAAGGAGGAAAGGGGAGGGGTGAACTGGGAGATTGGGATTGACATATATACGCTTCTATGTGTAAAGACCCTACTGTATAGCACAGGGAACTCTACTCAGTGCTCTGCAGTGACCTAAATGGGAACGAAGTCCAAAACAGAGTGGACATATGTATACGTATGGCTGGTTCACTTTGCTGTACAGTAGAAATTAACACAACATTGTAAGTCAACTATGTGCTGTGCTAAGTCGCTCAGTCGTGTCCAACTCTTTGCGACCCCATGGACTGTAGCCCGCCAGGCTCCACTGTCCATGGGGATTCTCCAGGCAAACATACTGGAGTGGGTTGCCATGCCCTCCTCCAGGGGATCTCAACCCAGGGATTGAACCCAGGTCTCCAGTAAAATAAATTTTAAAGAATCAAAAATAGTTTATGACCCTGCCCACCCCTTAAAACCTTCCAATAGTTTTCCTTTGTCCTTAAAAATGAAATCCAGTTCCTCACGCTGATCTGTAAGACTCCTTTGCTGCATGTTCCCGCCTCAGCACACCCTTGTCACCCTCGCTCCCTCCACCCCGACTTGCTGTCTGTCCCTTCCTCTCTGGGATCTCTGCACTTGCTCTTCCCTGAACCCGCTTTGGTGTGAAACTTGGCCTCAAGACCTAGGATGCTCGATGCCTGGCACACAGTAGGCACTCCACAAATCTCTGCTGAATGAATAAACCCACAACATCCTGACTGCTGGGAATGCTCCCACCCCTGGAGGAACAGCCAGACCGCGTTCATGGACTTGTGACCCCATGCAGCTGTGCCCCTGGAGGCGCACACCCTCAGGGGGGAGAAGCCGCCATCTCCACCCCTTTTGCACCCTGCCTCCGAGGGACTGGAGGAATTAGGAGGGAGACACCTGCTTGTCCAAATGGCTACATGAAAGCATGTGTTTTCTCTGAGCCCATTAATTCTCATGAGTTGGGAAAATAATTAAATCTCATTTTAGAATGACGCAACATTATCTCACACTTTGGGTTCTATTGTAATTATTAAGCAGGATGGAAAATTAAACATCCAAACACCATAAATAACTTTTAGACCAGAACAGATGTCAGACAGGGGAGGGCTAGCAGCTCTGGGGCAGGTGTCTTGTCTTTGCCTTCTTTCTGTCACTGCCTGTCCATCCCTTGCATCTGTCCTCCCTTCTCTCCATGCATCTAGACTCGTGTGCTTTAATTTCTTTGTTCATGTGGCTAGCAAATATCCGCCGAGCACTGCTGGAGGATAGACACTTGTCTGGAGAGTAAGAAGGAGAGAGAATCCCTCCCCATTCTTCAAGGTTTAGCATGAGCATCACCTCTCAATCGTGACTCCCAGGGCCCTTTCCTTTCCACTCTCCTGGGAGCTTGTTATTGCCTCCTCTGATTAGCTGGCACCTAGTCAAACTCCATATACTACTTGCGCCCAGAACTTGGTGGAAGATGTGTTAGATGTTTGCTTGACAGTTTCACCAACCAGACTGCCTGTAACTTGAATGCAGGATCATTTCTTTCTTGTGTATTATCATATTCAAATGCCTGGAACAGAACCTGTAAGGTACTTAATAGGTGCTCAGCTATTATTTATTGAATGAATTAAAGTTCTTATTCGTTTCTCTCTCTCCAGGAACTAGTTCGCTGTCATGCTCTGGAAACATTTGTAGAATGAATAGCCAGGGCTTATCTTCAGAGACGAAGAAGGAGAGAGACTTGGGTAGGGGGAGTTATCGGGGGCCAGAGGAGAAAGAAGGATGGGGTATGGTTTTGTTTCCTAGCATTGCTGTCACAAGGGACCTCAGGCTGGGAGGCCTAAACAGTGGGAATGAATTTCCTCACAGTTCTGGAGGCTGAGAGTCTGGTACTAAGGTGTCAGCAAGCTTGATTTTGGGCTTCCCAGGTGGTGCTAGTGGTAAAGAATCTGCCTCCATTGCAGGAGACCTGGGTTTGATCTCTGGGTTGGGAAGATCCCCTGGAGGAGGGCATGGCAACCCACTCCAGTATTCTTGCCTGGAGAATTCCATGGACAGAAGAGCCTGGCGGGCTTCAGTCTATAGGCTTGCAAAGAGTCGGACACAACTGAAGTGACTTAGCACACACAAACTTGATTTCTTCCCAGGCCTCTTTGGCTTGCAGGTGGCTGTCTTCTCCCTATGTCTGTGTCTCTGCCCTGCTGCTGCTGCTGCTAAGTCGCTTCAGTTGTGTCCAACTCTGTGCGACCCCATAGACGGCAGCCCACCAGGCTCTGCCATCCCTGGGATTCTCCAGGAAAGAACACTGGAGTGGGCTGCCATTTCCTTCTCCAATGCATGAAAGTGAAAAGTGAAAGTGAAGCCGCTCAGTTGTGTCTGACTCTTCGTGACCCCATGGACTGTAGCCTACCAGGCTCCTCCATCCATGGGATTTTCCAGGCAAGAGTACTGGAGTGGGCTGCCATTGCCTTCTCCGTGTCTCTGCCCTAATCCTCTTCTTATAAGAACACTAGTCAGATTCGATTAGGACCCATCCTAATAACCTCATTTTAACTTAGTCACCTCTGTACAGATACTATCTCCAGATGCAATCACTTTCTGAATTACTAGGGGTTAGGGCTTCACTATGTGAATTTTTCTTGAGGTGCAGTGGCAAAGAATCTGCCTGCCAGTGCAGGAGATGTAAGAGATACAGCTTGGGAAGACCCCCTGGAGTAGGAAATGGCAACCCCTCCTGTATTCTTGCCTGGCGAATTCCATGGACAGAGGAACCTGAAGGGCTACAGTCCACAGGGTTGTCAAAGAGTCAGACAGGACTAAGCACCCCCCCCCCCCCCACACACACACACATGAATTTTTGTAGGGACACAATTCAGCCCATAATGGTGTTTGAGGTCCGTTCTGTTGCTATTAAGGGGGTGAAAACTGGACCAAGAGACTCTCATGAGGAAACTGACGGTGACTCGTGTTGCAGGGTTGGCTGGTCAGCTTATCCTTCCCGCTCCTGGCTGCCCACCTCCAGCTGACGATGGACAGCGTCATTCTGGGCATATCTGTGGTCTGGCCACAAGGGGGAGACAGAGCTCCTAGCGCCAGCCCCGGGAGACCTAGGGCCGCACCGCAGGGGCAAACCAGCTGGTGTCATCACTTGGTCACCGGTGCGGCTGCGGCTCACCCGGTTGGGAGGCGGCAGAATGTGGTCGCAAAAGCCCTGGCCCGCATGTCACGAGTCCCGGACATGGGGACATGGGGTGGGGGGCTCAGTGGGTGTCCCTGGATTTGTCACTCCTCGGCTCTGGGATGCCGCATTTGTAGCATGGGGTGGGGGTGATGGGTACTGGGTCGGGGGGCTCCCCCTGCCCAACCTCCTCCCGGCGCTGGCTTCCTGTCAGGGGAGCGCTCGGCCCCACATCTGGCTGCCATCCCCAGCTGTCACGGAGGATTAAAAATTGCAGCATAATGATGACGACTTCTTCGGGGGTTCTCCCCCTCCCGTTTCTGAGCATGTCAATTTTTCTTTTCTCCCAAGTTAGGGGAAGAGTCTTCGATACAACCGGATTATCCCATAAAGCTTAGTGGAGGCCTCCTGGCGCCGGCCTGCAGATTACTCTAAGCCCTTGCTAACCTGCTGAGAGGATGATAGAAATCACCACTGGGGCAGGCTCGCCCCCTCCGTTCCGAGGGGCTGTCAGAGCAGGGGCTGTGAGACCTTGACCCTGAGGCTGTGGCCTGGCTCCAGGAGACGGATTGAATCAGGAGAGAGAGCTGGGTGCCTACTGTGCTCTAGGCAGTGGCTGATGCCCTGTGAGACAGGCACCGTTGGACGGAGCCCTCGTGGGGAGGCACCTCTCTGGCTCCCACCCAGCTCTGCCTCTAGTGTATTGGGGACTGGAAACTAACCCACTCCTCAGTGCGGCACCTCCTCTGGAAAATGTGGGGAGTAAGTGGCCTCTTGCAGGTCAGCATCTTTTGATTGGTCCTGGCTGCCTGAAGGTCTTGCAGAGAAGCACTGTGGAGGCCACAGCCATCGGGCTCTTCAAAGAGAGAAGGCTGTGATTGATTAGTGATGTCTGCCATGGCCCAGACTGGGACAGTACAAATGCTACTCCTCACCTCTGGACCAGATGAATGCTAAGTCTGATTCCAACTCTGGTATCTTACTAAATCTCAAGAATATTCATCCTGTGATCAAAGCACCCATGATATTCTTACTGCAGCTTCTTACTAAGTCCTCAGATGTCGTTTTCTATCAGGTATTGGTGTCGAGGAATGTGTGCAGTGGTCCTGTGCTTTGCTACCCAGCTCTCCCATTCAGGCTGGAGCACCCACTTCTTTTCTGCAAGGATCGGGAGTTGCTGATGGCTCATGGCTGAGTCCCTTTCTTGGCATGGCCCTTTGGGGGAAGAGAGTGACTTTGTCTTAGATAATCTCCCCACCCCCGGCCAGGAGCCATCTGTCTGCAGTGGCTGGTCCCTCGAGGAATGTAATTCAGAACAAATTTGAAAGGCCATCCAAGCTCTGGGGCGGTTCCTAGGAGCAGCCGGGCTTCTGTGATCACTGTGTCTGAGTCCGTCTTTCCCCTCTGCCCAGTCCTGCAACCTGCACTGTCTCAGAGGTGCTGTTCCTGGAAAGGTTCCCCTCAAGAAACAGCCTGCAGATGCATCTCCATCTCAGAGTCAGTTTTTAGTGAATCCAGCCTAAGGAGGGTGTGAGTTCAGAGCAGACCCATGCATGTCAATGACCCGAATCATCTCAGTTCCCATGTGTCCTGCTCCCCTGCCTTTGAGTGAAGCTGATCCCCTGGGTGCACAGCCTGTCAAGAGGATGGGAAGGGGACAGCTAATCAGCTGATGCCACTGTCCCTTGTCACCTAGTGACAGCCTTCCAGCCGTCTAACCAGATGACTAACCTCCTGCAGCGCCTACCAGCTCTAGGTCCCTGGTGCTATGAGACTGGCAGTCTGCCTCTCTCTAGTAAGGTCAATTGTCATTGGATTCAGGACCCAAGAATAATCCAGAATAACTCTTTTTTCAATACCCTTAGAACGTCAGAAAGACCTTTTTTCCAGATAAAGTAACACTTCCAGGTTTCAGGGACTTGACCTGGATGTTTAAGGCAGGGGCATTTTTTGACCTGCCATGCCTACTAAGGGTGGAATGAATAGTCCTTAGGGGACTAGGCTGTTTGTAGGAGGCACAGCCTGTTGTCGGGGTCTCCTGGGCCAAATTAGTGTAAGAGGTCTAATTAGGTGGAGCTCGGCTGTCTGGTTATGGCAGGCCTTCTTTCTTTCTCTTCCTTCAACCCTCCCCTCCTGTCTCCTGACTCCTCTGAAGAGGAGCTGTGTTGTATTTCTCTCCTCTCCCCCAAATCAGGATTCTAAAGATAAAGTGGTCTGGAGATGGTCCTGGTCAGAAGAAGCACAGTCAGGGGCCACCCCCGGGCCACCTGTCAGGGCTCCTTGTCCCCAAAGCTCAGCTTCTTCTTTGACTGGAGTTACAGATTCAGCCCATTTTTGGATCATGGCCCTTCTGGGAAATTAATGAACAAAAAGAAATCCCTTTCTAAAATTTCAGCACTTTTCATAAATCAATAGTCCAGTCAAAAGTCAATGTTCTTTTATGGCATTGACTTTTATATTGGTGTGAGTTTTCTCAGGAAGATAGAAGCCTCTCTGTATGTTCTAGGCAGGGAGGTTTACTACAGAAGTAGGAGTCTATGTAACAGTTGAAAGAACTGGGGAGGAGGGTGTGAATCAGAGGCCAAAGGAGCTGCTCCCCAAATCCAGGGATGTTGACCTGACCTGAAGCACTGAAGCAGGTGGCATTTGTAGGGATGTGGATGGACCTAGAGACGTGGATGGATCTAAAGACTGTTATACAGAGTGAAGTAAGTCAGAAAGAGAAAAACAAGTATTAATGTATATATATGGAATCTGAAAAAAATTGGTACACATGATCTTATTTACAAAGCAGAAACAGAGACACAGACGTAGAGACAAAACATACCGATACCAAGGGGGAAATGGGGATCGGGAGACTGGGATTGACATACATACACCACTCTGTATAAAATGTATACTATGTATAGAATGGATAACTAATGAGAACCTACTCTATAGAACAGGGAATTCTATTCAATGCTCTGTGGTGACCTAAACGAAAAGGAAATCCAAAAAAGAGGGGATATATGCGTACGTATAACTGATTCACCTTGCTGGACAATTGAAACTAACACAACGTGTAAAGCAACTATAGTTCAGAAAAAAGAGAAAATGGTCACAATGCCCGGGGATTTCTAAAACTTTCTTCTGATCACCTTGGTTGGTCACAGCAAATCCACCATTTCCCAAGAGCTGCTACTCCCTGAGAATGATGCTTCCCTCTCTCTTCCACCTTCTAAATCTCATGCCAGCTCCTCCCAGTGGCAGACACTACTCTAGAGCCAGATAGGCAAGGAGGTTGTGGAGACTGGGAGACTGGGACTCCCAGGGGTTTCCTTCTCAAGCAGAGACCATGAAAGGGGGAGGGAGGGTGGTGAGCTGGAAACAGACAATCGGCAGGGTTTTCAAATGATTTCGCTCCTTCTGAAACCTGCCTCTTCCCTTTCTTTCTCTAAAAGAAGAGGATCCTAGTTGCCAGGGGTTGGATAAGAGGCCCGCAAATGCTTTGGGATAAGGGTCCATGCATACCTAAATGATATGGAGGAGAACATCCATTAAAGGATGCTTGGGGAGCAGGACCATTAGTGAGGCAGAAGTAGCCTCATCCTGGGGACAAAGCCTGGGCTCTGCTGATGACTGATTGGAGCCACCCTGTGGCTCAGTTCTTTGACCATGACCTCAGTTCCCCTACCTTTCATTGCAATAAAGATCTGTTTGTCAAGGAAGGAGAATAGAACATATTTACCTAATAATATATAGTTAGAGTGGGGCTTTCCTGGTAGCTCAACTGGTAAAGAATCCGTCTGCAATGCAGAATACCCTGATTTAATTCCTGGGTCAGGAAGATCCCCTGGAGAAAGGATAGGTTACCCACTCCAGTATTCTCGAGCTTCCCTGGTGGCTTAGATGGTAAAGAATCCATCTGCATGCAGGAAACCTGGGTTTGATCCCTGGGTTGGGAAGATCCCCTGGAGGAGGGCATGGCAACCCACTCCACTATTCTTGCCTGGAGAATCCCCATGGACAGAGGAGCCTAATGGGCTACATACAATCTATGGGGTCAAAAAGAGTCGGACATGACTGAGCAACTAAGCACAGCACAGCACAGCACATATAGTTTGAGTGACAATTTAAAAATATTTAGGTATATGGTTACTGCTAGGCTACATGGTAGACAGGGAAAATATTTGTGGGTTCCTGTTTACATAAACAACTTGAGTCACTCCAAACCAATGTGGCAGCCTCATCCTGCGGCCAATCCCAAATCATCTCACGAAGGAAATGCCACACCGGCCAGTGGGGACCATCTGCTTATCTGGCCTCCTTCCTGGAACTGGAGTCGGGTCAGGGACCGGACCGAGCAGGAGGCTGGTGCTATGAGGGGGAGGGCCTGAGAGCACCCCAAAGGGTAGAAGAGGGGACTGAGGCCCACATAGGATCCAGTCTGGGCCAGGAGCACCCCTCCAGGCTGGCGTCGATGACTGTGGCTGCTTAGGGCAGTCTCGGGCATGTCACATAGGCATCTGTCTCATCTCCCCACAAATGTCGGAAGTGCACCTGACCCTGCTGAGTACCGTGTGGCTCAGTCTGGTCTCAGTCTAGGACCTCCCAGGTGAGAAGCATGGTCCCTCACGTGGGGGCGCTCTCTGCCCAGATTCCCTCTCCTTAGCAGCCGAATTTCCCATTTCCTGTAAGCCAGCTTGGACCTTTCCCAAAGAGTGTCTTTTCTCAAAAGCGTCTGATGGTTTTCTTCCTGCCCTCGGGTTAAATTCAAGGTGGGCTGCCGTCTATGGGGTCGCACAGAGTCGGACACGACTGAAGCGACTTAGCAGCAGCAGCAGCAGCCTGGGATTCCAGGCCCTTCCTGAGCCAGCCCAAAGAGCCTTTCCAGGCCTTCCTCCTGCTGCTTTCAAACATTTGCCTCTCCAGATACCTGGACGATATTCTAATTCCAACTCAGTTTAAATTGAATGAGCAGCTACCTGTTGCTGAGGCCCAGGCTGCATATTAAAACTCCCAAGCAGTGGTTTTTGACCTCAGGCTCCTAGACGTGATAAGTCGCTTCAGTCGAATCCAATCCTGTAGACTCTCTGTGACCCCCTGGACTGTAGCCCACCAGGCTCCTCTGTCCATGGGATTCTCCAGGCAAGAGTTCTGGAGTGGGTTGCCATGCCCTCTTTCAGGGGATTTTCCCAACTCAGGGATTGAATATGTCTCCTGCATTGGCCGGTGGGTTCTTTACCACTAGCGCCACCTGGAAAGCTCCATCAAGCTCCAATAAATCCCTCTTTTTAGAAGGACCTTTCCAGAAACTCTCCTCCTCCACTAGATGTCCTGTAGTTCTGTAGTTTTTCTTCTTTTGGCTGCGCTGGGTCTTTGTTGCTGTGTGATAGCTTTCTCTGGTGGTGGTGCAACTAGACCAAAAGGTTTTGTGCCCAGGAGCCCCACAGGGTCCAGGGCATCACTCTTACCCACCCTTCAATTCTTGGCCCAGGTGGCCCCTCATGTCTCTGTGAGCTCTAGGTCATGGACTCTGGCATCCCCACTCTCATGACACTTGTCGCTGTGGGCTGTGGTTTTTCGTTTATCTGCCCATCTTCTTCCCCACTAGACCAGGGGCTGCGAGTGTGGGGCCTCTGGGGGCAGGGCTGTGATTCGTTTTTCCTGGAGTCCTGGTGCCTAGTAGAGCGACTGGTTGCTGACCGTTGTGTTGATTCCCAGAATTCCCGTGCTGGTGGGGGAGGCGTGTTCCCGAATACAGATGCGCACACTTCAATTAGCCAGCCCGGCCTGTCTCCTAAACAGTCCTGTTTGGGGTTTTCTGCACATTCTGAATGTGCTGCATCCAGCCTCACCACCTGTTGGGAGATGGGGAGAAAATGAGGCAAATGGCTTTAAAAGGCCCAATTACCACAGCCGCAGTAATTCATTGCAGGCAATCCAGTCTTGCTGATCTCAGCTCCTTGGCTGTGAATTGGGGTTCCTGAACAGAGATGTCTGGTGGTAAAAATGTGCCCAATGAGATGCCATCCACCACGTACTGTTTCTTGATGAAAGTGAGAGAGGAGAGTGAGAAAGCTGGCTTAAAACTCAACATTCAAAAAATGAAGATCATGGCATTTGGTCTCATCACTTCATGGCAAATAGATGGGGAAACAATGGAAATAGTGACAGACTTTATTTTCTTCCCTGGTGGTTCAGTCAGTAAAGAGTCTGCTCACAATGTGGGAGACCCAGGTTCAATCCCTGGGACAGGAAGGTCCCCCTGGAGAAGGAAATGACAACCCACTTCAGTATTCTGGCCTGGAGAATTCCATGGTCAGAGGAGCCTGGGGGGCTACAGTCCACGGGGTCACAAAGAGTTGGACACAACTGAGTGACTAATGCTTTCACTTTCTTACTTTCTTGGGCTCCAAAATCAGTGCAGATGGTGACTGCAGCCATGAAATTAAAAGACACTTGCTCCTTGGAAGAAAAGCTATGACCAACCTAGGCAGCATATTAAAAAGCAGAGACACTACTTTGCTGACACAGGTCTGTCTAGTCAAAGCTATGGTTTTTCCAGTAGTCATGTATGGATGTGACAGTTAGACCATAAAGAAAGCTGAGTGCTGAAGAACTGATGCTTTTGAACTGTGGTGTTGAAGAAGACTCTTGAGAGTCCCTTGGTCAGCAAGGAGATCAAACCAGTCAATCCTCAAGGAGATCAGTCCTGAATATTCATTGGAAGGACTGATGCTGAAGCTGAAGCTCCAGTACTTTGGCCACCTGATGTGAAGAGTCAACTCATTGGAAAAGACCCTGACGCTGGGAAAGATTGAAGACAGGAAGAAAAGGGGATGAGAGAGGATGAGATGGTGGGAAGGCATCACTGACTCAATGGACATGAATTTGAGCAAGCTCTGGGAGTTGGTGATGGAAAGGAAAGCCTGGCATGCTGCAGTCCATGGGGTTGCAAAGAGTTGGACGCAACTGAGTGACTGAACTGAAACTGAATGTACTATTTCATACTGTGCATCACCTCTTTGAACACTTCCTGTAAAGTCTGAACCAGTACCATCCCATTTTACAGATGAGGAAACAGAGGCTTACCGAGGTGAGGGGATTTGCACACGGTCATGCAGGTGATAGCAAAAGCAGGGACTGATGAGAACTGTCTCTGATTTTCCTTCTCAGCTGCTGGGAGCCTGTGTTTTCCCCCCAGAATATACAGCAAAGGGCCAGTTCAATGAATTGGATCAATCCCGTCTGTACTAGAAAGTCACCGAAGGTTGGGGAGGAAGGCCTTATGTATAAAAGAATCATGTTTCACGGTTTTCTAGAAGTACCATACCCAGCTACTCAGTCGTATCTGACTCTTTGTGGTCCCATGAACTGTGGCCCACCAGGATCCTCTACCCATAGAATTTTTCAGGCAAGTATACTGGAATGGGGTGCCGTTTCCTACTGCAGGAGATCTTCCTGACCCAGGGATTGAACCTGCATCTCTGCATCTTCTGCATTGGCCACCTGGGAAGCCCTCTAGAAGTATAAGTATTAGCATTCTCCAAACTGTACAAGACAAGAGTCCTGTGATGGGGAAGTTTTGAAGGCAGGACCTGATCATGAACGAATAACTCAGAACACATGGCTAGACTGAAGGCAGGTAGACTGTCCCTAAGTACATCCCAATTGGCACCTTTCCGAGCCTGTCCAGCTCTAAAATTGGGTTATTATGCCCATTGAGAAAGCTGTTAGCAACTTGTTCTCAGCACTGTGGAAACAGACAGCAAGTGACTTTAAGAGAGTATGATAATTGGATAATGCCTGACGATGGAGCCTTGGTGAGGAAATGGAACCAGATGACCCCTCTGGGGCCTCCCAGCTTGAACGTATGGGATCCATGTCCACCCTTCAGTCTCTTTTTTTCTCTAGTGAGAGATGGAAGAACCAAGAAGAGAGAGGCAATGCAGAAACCAATGGGGAGAGGATGCTTCTATTGTAAGTGCTTGGGTTCACGTGCAAAAATGAAAACCTATTCATGCAATTACAGTGTGATGCCTTCCCTGACTTCCATCTGCTTTCCACTTCCCATTCATATGGAGGCTGCAGGTATTACTCCAGATGAACATCTGAGATGGAAATGGAAGGCTAGGACAATATGATCCAGTGGTGGGCAGGGGGTGATGGCAAGGGGAGGCTCCCGTGCACACAGATGGTCTCAAAGGGTGGAATTACCAGGTAAAGGGCAGTCATTTCTTTCTTCCTTTTTTTGAAATTTATTTTTTAGGTGGCTCCATGTGGCACATGGGATCTTAGTTCCCTGAACAGGGATCAAACTTGTGTCCCCAGCACTGGGAGCACAGTCTTAATCACTGGAGCACCAGGGAAATCCTCTCTCTCTCTCTTTTAAAACTGAAGTGTCTCTACCTGGAAAATTCTCTGGACAAAGAAGCCTGGCCGGCTACAGTCCATAGGGTCGCAAAGAGTCAGACACAATTTAGAGACTGAGCACTGCTAGTTGATTTATAACATCGTGCTAGTTTCTGGCATACAGACAAGTGGTTCAGTTATACACACACACACACACATGTATTCATTTGCATATTCTTTTCTGTATGCTTCACTACGGGATATTGAATATAGTCTCTCTGCTATACTGTAGGGCCTTGTTTTTATCAATTCTATATGTAGTGGCTTGTATCTGCTAATCCCAAACTCCCAATTTATCCTGCCCACACCCTGCTTCCCCTTTGGGAACCCTAAGTTTGTTTTACAACATCAAAACTATTTTCTAAATTTTAGGATGTACAATTTTAAGAGAAGTAACAAATGTGGATACCAAACAAACATCAGGTACAAATTTGGTAGAGCTGATGCTCAAACACAGTCCAAGTATACACTGATTGTAACAAACCCAGTGTTTGTTGGGTTCAATGCAAATTAGAGCTAAAATCTTAAGGCACACCACAAACCCATGTAATTTTAGGGTTCAGCAACAATACTGATTTACAGACTCACTAGATTTACAGACATGTTGAAATTTCTCTAATATATATAACCATAATACATATATGTAGTTATTTATAAAAGAGGATCTTTTGGATTTTCTGCAGAAATAGTCCAGTGTATATACGTGACAGTATCTTAGATTTTTTTAATACTAAGAAGACAATGCTATATTTTTTTAGGTTTTGCCAGTTCCTTTATTTTTTATTTTATGTTGGGGCATAATTGATTTACAATGCTGAGTTAGTTTCAGGTGTACCGCAAAGTGATTCAGTTTACATATACACATATCTATTCTTTTTCAAATTCTTTTCCCATATAGATTATTACAAAGTATTGAGTAGAGTTCCCTGTGTTATTCAGTAAGTTCTTGTTGATAATCTGTTTTATATATACACATATAGTGTGTATATATTAATCCAAAACTCCTAATTTATCCCTACCCCTACATGTCTCCTTTGGTAATCATAAGGTGGTTTTTGAAGTCTGTGATACTGTTTCTGTTTTGTAAATAAGTTCATTTGTTTCATCTTCTTAGATTCCACATAAAGTTGTTGCTGTCGTTCAGTCACTAAGTTGCATCCAACTTTGTGACACCATGGACTGCAGCGTGCCAGGCTCCCCTGTCCTTCACTATCTCCGAGAGTTTGCTCAAATTCATATCCATTGAGCTGGTGGTACTATCTAATCTCTCACCCTCTACTGACCCCTTTTCCTTTTGCCCTCAATCTTTCCTGGCATCAGGGTATTTTCCAATGACTCAGCTCTTCATAAAGTATTGGAGTGGGCAAAGTATTGGCGTTTCAGCTTCAGCATCAATCTTTCCAGTGAATATTCAGGGTTGATTTCCTTTAGGATTGACTAGTTTGATCTCTATGCTGTCCAAGGGACTCTTAAGAGTCTTCTCTAGCACCACAGTTTGAAAGCATTAATTCTTTGGCACCGGCCTTCTTTATAGTCCAGCTCTCACATCCATACATGACTAGTGGAAAAACCATAGCTTTGACTATACGGACCTTTATCAACAAAGTGATGTCTCTGTTGTCTAGGTTCGTCATAGCTTTCCTTCCAAGGAACAAGCATCTCTTAATTTCATGACTGCAGTCACCATTCAAGGTGATTTTGGAGCCCTAGAAAATAAAATCTGTCACTTTTCCCACTTTTCTACCTTCTGTTTGCCATGAAGTGATGGGGCCGGATGCCATGATCTTAGTTTTTCATAAATTTTTTTTTTTAAATAAACATTGGGTGCATGTATTTGTTTTTGATTTAGAGTTTTCTTCAGATACATTCCCAGGAGTGGGATTGCTGGATCATATGACAACTCTATTTTTAGTATTTTAAGGAATCTCTATTTCTGTGATGACGACACTCAGGTTCAAGTTCTCTGAATGCTGTGAGGTCATAGAGCTAAAAAATATCAAAACTGAGTTTAGAACTCAAGTTCAATTCTGTGACTAGCTCATATGGCAAAGTGCACACCAGAAGAAGGTCCATCCTCCAGGAAGATGAAGCCCTGTACCAGGATGCACTGCTTCATGAGCTGAATTCAGTGGTATTCTAGCAAACCCCTCAGCCTATCAGCTGAATGCCTTTGCACAGTGTGCAACCTGAACAAATGTACATGGCAGCCCTGCCTGAGTTTGTCTCCTCATTTTGTGCTCTTCAAGTCCTGTCATGCCACTTCCCAGTTGGGTAGAATTGCCTCCTCCATAGATACTCCTTTCATTTAGTAGTTGGATGAAAATCGTTGAATCACAGAAGGAGTAGAGTTGAGATCACCAGTTCCTAGTCCCTCATTTTTCCAATGAGGAAACTGGCAACCAAAGTGCAGCATGATTGCAGAGGACACATCTTGAATCATGATGAGAAACTGCTAGCTGACTGACCTCCCCGCCCAGTTCACTTCTTGTCTAGGAAAGGGCTTGGCTTCAGACTGCCTGTCCTCTGTTCCTGGGAATTTTATCCCAAACCACAAGAACATATGGGTCACTGCCAGGCTCTGACTCCTGGCACAGATCAATTTCCTTTCCTTCTCAGAATGACCGGTGGTTTTGGCCCTTATCCACCGCCCCCGGGAGTTTACTGAAGTGTCTCTCCTGAGGACACACTGGTGGAAATTTAATGAAAGACTTTTTTCTTGTATGTTACTCTCAAAGGGCAGAGCCACCTCCCTGTGTTAGAATTTAATGAGAGAAAGCATTTGGTGAGAGTCACATCGGTCCCCAAGGGCACTGAAGAGCTTTTCGCGCCCTCTGTCCTCTCTCTGGCCCTCCTGCTTTCAAATACAGGAGGGTTCGATCCCTGTCAGGAAGATCCCCTGGAGGAGGAAATGTCAACCCACTCCAGTATTCTTTCCTGGAAAATCCCATGGACAGAGAAGCCTGGAGGGCTACAGTCCATGGGGTTGCAAAGAATGAACGACTAAGCACACACATGTTCTTCTAAGATATTCATGGTCAGGAGACTAGGGGTGCTGTCAGGGGAGATATTCAGTGTTTAACCCCTGGCAGGACCTAGGCACTGTCCAATCAGAACTATGCAGGCTGCAGCTAGACAGGGTCCTGGGGACCCCCATGGCTGCATGATGAGTGGCTCTGGGGCAGGGGTAAGGGGCAGGGGGCAGGGTTGCAGGTTCAGAACAGAAATGATCGGGTCTTTGACAAATGGCCTGCCTATACCCACACCTCGAAACTTACTGTCACACCTGGTTGTTGGTGAGACATGGATAAACTCTGATTCAACCCCCACTAGCAACTTTCCTCAAGTCTGGGCCAAGTCCAACGGAATCGGAGAAGCTGCCTGCAGACCAGGTCAGAATTCCAGATAGAAACTTTCTCTGGGACAGGGCGGGTGCTGCCCTCTCCTTCCTTTACCTTTTCACCCCGGTGCCCCGTTGGTGACCCAGGTTTATGGGGCTGCCTATCTTTGCCCACAGCTGCAAGGGGAGCCCTTATCGCCGTGCTGATTACACTTGACAAAGAACAAACACTCATCTTGCTTGCTCTGGCAGGAGGGCAGCATGGGCTCTAATTGTTTTATGGGCTTTTCACACTCAGAGAAGAGGGGGAGAGATGCCAGCGGCACAGATCTATTTCACATTTGCCTCCATGTCAACCCCTCCCGAGTTCCCAGTAGATTTCAGAGCGGTGGAGAGAAAACACCCCAGAACTTGTCTTCCCATTCAGTAAAAAGAAGCAGAGGGCTCCCCTAGAGGCAGACAAAGCCCACCCCCTCCACCTTACTGGTCCCTTTGCCAGGTCCAATGATGGGCACTGGGACTTGCTGGAGCCCAGTCAAATTGGGGAGCTACACAAGCCTGCCACGTACGTGGAGCAGAAAAAAATCACTGCTCTAACAAACCTCAGGACAGCCCTTGAGTCAGCAGTCAACTCCTGGTGCTGGCTGCAGCCCAGGAGGGAGTGGGATTGGGGATGGCAGGGAGAGCAAAGGTTCTTCTTCATGCTTCCCAGATGAGGAAACTGAGGCCAGGGATGGTAAGGAAGCTTCCCTTGATGGCACAGCCAAGCAGTGGAGCTGAGGTCTGAAGACTCAGCTCTGAGGTCCAGAGCTCCTCTGGATTGAGGTCCAGTGTGTCCTGTCTGGTCTGCATCTCAGCCTTAACTCTAACCTCCTCTCCTCTCCCCCTCCTCTCCCTTCCTTCTCCCCAGTCCATTTCTCTTTTCGTGTGTCTCTCTTCTTCTGTCTCTGTTTCTCTCTGTCTCTCTCTGTCCCTCTGTCTCTGTCTGTTTGTGACCCCTTTCAAGCCAGTGGCTGGGACAGTGAGCACACCTCAAGTCCAAACCTTTCTCCCATTGGCTCCCCTTTGCTATTTTATTATCAACTTGTATACATCATTAACTTTTATCTTGTTGGATCACTTATATCTCTGTATGCTGCCTTGAATCCTCTGGGGGAACAGAACAGGCAGGGCAGAGATAAATCATTTAATTTAAAAGTGCCGGGTTAGTTGAAAGCAAAGTTCACCTTTGCAACTGAGAGAGGATTCCACAGCTGCGTGGATTTCCTGCTGTTTCCCATCACCTGGCTTCTCGCCCCCAAGAGGCTGGACTGAAATTTGAAGTGAATACACAAATGAATAGGGGGATCTTGAACCAGACCAGAGGTTTGCAAGCTGACCTGTAGAGCCTCTGGGCTTCTGGGCCCCCTGGGTTTGCAGCATCCATAGTTTGGTATTCCTGGCTCCCAATTTCCACTGAAGTCTTCTGCTTTTCCTAATTTGTTTATCATGCTTCTGTGTGAGCCTGGAGGAAGATTTCCCACCTAAGGACAGTCTGAAAAGCCATAGAAATAAATAGACTCTAGAGATCTTTCAAGTTCTAAAAATCTGATGATAACTTCCCCTTGGGGGCTTTTCTTTGGGAGAAAGCAGCATTCAGAGTCACCCTGTGCTCCAGAACCTGTCAGGACCCCAAGATCTTTACAAAATTAAGGAGGTGCACACTCTAAGGGCTGGGCAATGCTCCTGCTCTTTAAGGAATGAGTGTCTCCTTAAGTTTGTGCTCTGCATACGTTTTTAAACATTTATTTTATTGAAATATAGTTGATTTACGATGTTGTGTTAATTTCTGCTGTACAGAAAAATGATTCCATTATATATATATATATATATATATATATAAATACTATTTTTCATTATAGTTTATCAAGGATATTGAATACACGTCCCAGTGCTATTCAGTAGGACTTTATTTATCCATTCTCTGTATACTAGTTTGTATCTGTTAATCCCAAGCTCCCAGTTCACCCCTCTGCCACCACCCCTGCTCCTTGGCAACCACAAGTCCGTTCTCTGAGTATGTGAGTGGTTTCCATTTCACAGGTAAGTCCAATTTTGTGTCGTATTTTAGATTCCACACGTAAGGGTATCATATGGTGTTTGTCTTCCTCTGACTTACTTCACTTAGTGTGATCATCTCTAGGTCCATCTATGTTGTCACAAAGGCACCCCGCATAGTGCTTGCCTTAGCTTCATTCCTACAATCTGCTTTGGTTGCCTCTTTTTTTCCCTCTCCTGCATTTTGTTGTCTTGGATCTTTTAAATGTGCCCAAATCCCACCCATGTTTTGAAAAACAAACACCTCCACTTCAACCTTGACCCCACGCTTCCTCCAGCTGCCACCCTTCCTCTATCCCCAGCCTGGGGGCCACACAGCTCCAAAGAGTGGCCAATATGTCCCATTTCTCCTCCTTCCTCAGCCCATGATGGTCTGGGTTCCCCCAACTCTTTCCAACAAGCTGCTGTCACTGTGGCGGCCAGCGTTCCCTGTGTTGCTACACATGTGGATATATTTCAGATCTCTGTCCTCCCTGAAGCGCCCATTTCCATGGGCTTATTCCACGCAGTAGTTTCCTGCCTGTTGTCTCACTTCTCTGGACACTTGCCCTTTGTCCCTTATCTGGCCTTAAGTGTCAATGTTCCCCGAAGGTCCTTCCTGCTCTGTTCTTCCTCATCCACCATCTTGCCTTCAGTTACCACCTCTATCCATGTCTTCTAAATCTCTATCTGTAGCGCAGCCCTCGCTGCTAGATTCCACACCAACATAGAAATTGTCACTTGCCACTCCTTTTTGGAGGTCTCCAGTGTACTACAAAATCCACATGTTCAAAACTGAACTCAAGATCTCCCTGTCCCCCACTCTCCCTGTTACGCCCAAATATCTTATTGTTGTTGTTCAGTCGCTCAGTTGTGTCCAACATTTTGTGGCCCCATGGACTACAGCACGCCAGGCTTCCCTGTCCTTTACCATCTCATGGAGTTCGCTCAAACTCATGTGCACGGAGTCAGTGATGCCATCCAGCCATCTCATCCTCTGAAGTCCCCTTCTCCTCCTGCCCTCGATCTTTCCCAGCATCAGGAAATTCTGTTTATTCTGTCATCAGTTTATTCTGTCTTTTCAATATTGTCTTAACTGAGAGCTGGAAGAATGCAAATGTGCCTGGGTGGGACTGTTGTGGAGGGCTGTGTAACCTTTAGTCCCAGAAGGGGAAAGAAATTATTTGTCAAAAACATGACAACACTGCCCAAAATAAATTCAACAAGGTACTTAAGTTGTGAAACATGAGTCGACGTTCTAGTCACTCTGAGATGCCACATTCATGAAAAACTTTTCATCAAAACAATTACATGCTATGGTGAAGCCTGTGGATGCTAACACTTGGTGACATGAGCAAACTCCGTCACTGCATTCGAGAAGCCTCTATGTCAACCCCCTGCCCTGCTCTCAGCCCACCTGTGGGGCTCTGCCACTGACTTGCAGGAGAAGCCCCCCAGAGGGAGCCAATGAAAGCAAAGTCCTACTTGGTACATGCTGTTCCCACTGCCTGGAATTCTTTTTCCTAATTTTCTCCCCTCTTTGGTCTCTCACCATTCCCTTCACTGACCTAGTCTTACTTATCCTCTGGTTCTCAAAATTCATTTCCTCCAGGAAGCCTTCCCAGAATCCCTAAAGTCTCCCAGGTCCTCCCTTACACATCCCTCTTGGTCCTCAAGCTTGCCCTTCCAGGCTCTAATGAAGTGACAACTTATGAATTATACAGGGTTGTCTGTGGCCAGGTCAGCATCTCTGTCACTTCTTTCACTGTGGAGAGATGGCCAGGGACTGCCGTTTCCCAGAATCCCCTCCTCAGGATGGTTCTGGGTTAGAGTTGGCCATTGAGGCACTGGTGGGACACATGATCCATGGAGGAGAAAGAGAGACATTGTGCTCCAGAGGTGCTGCAGCCAGACAGGTGTGCAGACGTGAGGCCGGAAGCAATGCCCAGGTGGGCCTCTTGAGGGGCACCTACATCAGGATTGCAGGCTGAAGTGGCTCCTGGGAGCTTCCCAGTGGCTTCCAGGTAAGCTCCTGAAAACCAGCTCATCAGGGGTGGCTCCCTGCCTTGCAACATCAGGCAGACCTCGGATTTCCCACCCTGAATCCCTTCATACTTGCAATACACAGAGTGGCTTGTTTTCTTGACAGATTCCTTACTGATACAAAGACTGTGTGTGTAAATAGTGTTAATATCTGTCTTCCTCCCAAAACGTAAGCTCCACATGGTCAGGGCCACCTTGACTTGGGTGGCTGTATCTCCTGACATCAGTCTAAACTGAAATGGAATCCACATCATCCCATTTAACAGATTAGAAGACTGAGCCTCAGGGTGATCACAAGCTCATGGCAGAGCCATCATCCACCTGTTTTGGAGTTCATTCCTTCTTTGCCAAGAAGGCACTAGAAATGGAAGGAAGCACTTAAATGCATAACAGCTTTTGAGTGGCTATTTCAGCTGTTACCCTCCTCCCTGCAATCAAGATGCTAGTCACACTGAAACCAAACCACAGCCCTCTCACTACTGCAACTGAGTTATTATCACCACTTTCCAGTTGACAAAATTATTTCTTATCTTTGTGTTTTACAGGTATAGCAATAAAAATTAGTGTCAAGGGCATTATTACAATTTTTAACTACTAATGGAATTATGATGCCTGACAGAATAGAGGCAACAAAATGTACTCCCCACAACATGCGGGAACTTTTTGTTTATTATCTCTGGGCATTATGGTTACCATAGCGATAAAATTCATATTCACTGGGATTATTACCATTTTCAGCAACTAATGGAATTATTGTTTTGTGTCTGGTTTTAAGCCTTCAGATAAAATGTAATCCCATCAACAGTACTGAAATTTTTAATGTCCTTCAACATTACTGCGAATGATCACTTACATGATAATAACAGAATTCTTCTAAACATGGCACTGTCACTTCTCCTTCAGCCATGGGGTCTTCGTCTTGTTATGAGATTCAAACTTGTCAAGGGAGAATTAAAGGATTCACTCATTATATAGAGTGAGTGAAAGTCGCTCAGTCGTGTCCAACTCTTTGCAACCCCGTAGACTATAGAGTCCATGGAATTCTCCAGGCCAGAATACTGGAGTGGGTAGCCTTTCCCTTCTCCAGGGAGTCTTCCCAACCCAGGGATTGAACCCAGGTCTCCTGCATTGCAGGTGGATTCTTTACCAGCTGAACCACAAGGGAAGCCCACTCATTATATAAGCATTTAGTAAATAGACCTCATGCTAGGGGTGGAGACTTCCAGAATGAATAAGACAGCTGAGCCTAGAAGTTGGGGTCTGTTTTGGGGGTCACCTGGACATGAGTTTGAATCACAGTTCCAATGAATGGCCCTTGGCAAGTTTTCTGACTGCCTGAAGTTTCCATTTCTTTAATCCAACCCCAAGAACCCCCCCCCCACCCCCCGCAAAACCTCAAAACAAACAAAACCAAAAAGGAAACCATTTCCACCTCTCAGTGTTGGAGTGAGAATCAAAGATGACTATTTTGCACATGCACCCCAAAGTTCATAGTAGCATTATTTACAATAGTCAAGACATGGAAACAACCTAGATGAATGGATAAACACGATACGGTATATATACACAATGGACTCCAGTTCAGTTCAGTTCAGTCGCTCAGTCATGTCTGACTCTTGGTGACCCCATGAACTGCAGCACGCCAGGCCTCCCTGTCTATCACCAACTCCCGGAATTTACCCAAACCCATGTCCATTAAGTCGGCGATGCCATCCAACCATCTCATCCTCTGTCATCCCCTTCTCCTCCTGCCCTCAATTTTCCCCAGCATCAGGGTCTTTTCTTTCCTTTTTTTTTTTTTAATTTAATTTTATTTTTTAAACTTTACATAAGGGTCTTTTCAAATGAGTCAGCTCTGCACATCAGGTGGCCAAAGTATTGGAGTTTCAGCTTCAACATCAATCCTTCCAATGAACCACCCAGGCCTGATCCCCTTTAGGACGGACTGGCTGGATCTCCTTGCTGTCCAAGGGACTCTCAAGAGTCTTCTCCAACACCACAGTTCAGCCATAAAAAAGAATAAAATAATGCTGTTTACAGCAACATGGGTTGGCCTAGAGATGATCATACTAAGCGAAGTAAGTCAGACAGAGAAAGACAAATGCCTTATGATATCACTTATAGGTGGAATCTAAAATATGATATGAACTTATGGTGGCTCAGACGGTAAAGAATCTGCCTGCAATGTGGGAGACCCAGGTTCAATCCCTGGGAAGATCCCCTGGAGAAGGGAATAGCAACTCACCCTAGTGTTCTTGTCTGGAGAATCCCATGGACAGAGGAGCCTGGCAGACTATGGTCCATGGGGTCACAAAAGAGTCAGAGATGGCTGAATGACTAACACTTTCACTTTCACTTATCTATTAAATAGGAACAGACTCACAGACATAGAGTACAGACTTGTGGTTGCCAAAGGGGAGGGAGGGAGAGGAGGCTTGGACTGGGAGTTTGAGACCAGCAGATGGACACTGTTACATAGAAAATGGATAAGCCGCAAGGTAATACTGTATAGCACAGGGAAATATATTCAATATCCTGTGATAAACCATAATGGAAAAGAATATGAAAAAGAATATATACGTATAACTGAGTTGCTTTGTTGTACAGCAGAAATGAACACATTGTAAATCAATTATGAAAGGGAAAGAAAGTGAAGTTGCTCAGTCATGTCCGACTCTTTATGACTCCATGGACTGTAGCCTACCAGGCTTCTCCGTCCATGGGATTTTCCAGGCAAGAGTACCGGAGTGGGTTGCCATTTCCTTCTCCAGAGGATCTTCCCCACCCAGGGATCGAACCCGGGTCTCCTGCATTGCAGGCAGCTGCTTTACCCTTTGAGCCACCAGGGAAAGGTGACTCTCCTTGCCCTATGCTTTGGAAGATGCTTGGCACAGAGTAGGTGCTCAGTGAAGCATGGTAGTTGCTGTGTTTGTGGTTGCTGCTGTTGCTGTCATAATCCAGACCTTTCTCCCAAAGGATGTGCATTCTGATGGGGGGGCACTCTGCAGTTGTGACGCGTGCTACACAGAGAGCCATCTAACCCAGCCAGGAGACATTGGTTTGGAGTGGGGGGCATTTCCTGCTGGACGTGACTCCTAAGCTGAGTCCCGAAGGATGGGTGGCATTGACATTCAGGGAGAGAAGGAGATAAAGAGCTGTGGGCTTCCCCACAGGCTAAATGACCCCCACCAGGCCACTCTGTGACTTTGAGCAACCCCCCAAACTTCTTCCTTCTCAACATGTGACAAGCCATTAATAATAATACACTCAGCTTGGAGAGCCTGCAGGCAGTCTTTGGATGAAAGAAAGCATTATCATATTAACTAATTACATGAATTAAAATAAATTAATTAAATAAATGACTTAATGAGATTAGGGCATTTGTTGTTTAATGATCCGTTACCGCTATTGATAATAATAATGGATTCTGCTCTTATGACAGGTGACAAGTCTGTTAACCAGCAGTGAAATTTGAAAGCACAAAAGAGCCACATGGGCAGGGGATGAGAGAGGACGCTGCAATTCCCCCGGCCTCATCCTGCAAAACCCGGGCAGTGAGAAAGTTCAGAAAGGGGTCATGGGGGGGACTTATCTTCACCCCACCCTCGGGCATCTTCTCAGAGCTAGGGATTCCTCACCTGTTTAAAGGCGCAGGAGCATCAGTGATACTGAAATTAGGTCATGGTCATGCTTGCATCTGGGATTCCCCCAGAGCAGAGCCTGAGGCAGAGCTTGATGAGGGCATCACTTGCTTGGCACTTGGTACTTTGCATACTCAGTCTTGTCCAACTCTTTTGAGACCCCATGGAATGTAGCCTGCCAGACTCCTCTGTCCATGGGATTTCCCAGGCAAGAATACTGGCATGGGTTTCCATTTCCTCTTCTAGGGGATCTTCCTCACCCAGGGATGGAATCGTGTCTCCTGCATTGGTGGGCGGATTCTTTACCACTGAGCCATCAGGGAAGCCCACTTGGTACTTTACTGTTTGGATAAACCCATCCACTTGGCTACTGTAGACAATACACAACCATGTGGCCAGAATCCATCTTCTCCGTCAATACTGACCATTGCGGTTCTGTGGCAGCATCTCCCACTCTTATCAGAAGGATAACAAGTCTTTGTATTGGTTTCCCTCCCATCCTGTGTTTAATTTTCTTTGGTCTTCACTCCTCCTTCCTGGATCACACTTCCAAATTAAACCATTCACACACAAAGCTTTGGGAGAGGGGGAACCCAGGCACAGACTCCTTGTGAAACTCCAATTGTCTCAAAATAAAAAGTCAAATTAAAAGTGAGTGACCTTCAGCAAATTACTTCTCTTAGCCTCAGGTCTTCCCACCTGTGAAATGGAGATCACAGGAGGATCCCCATTTGTAAAATAGGATGGTCAGAGTTTGGTTGTGGTGAGTTAAATAAAACAGGACAATTCCCCAGAACAGCATCTGATATGTAGTCATTTCTTGTTACATGTTACTGATAATTATTACTACCAATAAAAAGAACTGGGCTTCCCTGGTGACTCAGTAATAAAGAATCCATCTGCCAATGCAGAAGACAGAGTTTCTATCCTTGATCAGGGAAGATCCCACATGCCTCGTGGCAACTAAGCCCATGCACCCCAACTACTGAAACCCAAGCAGCCTGGAGCTCTGCAACAAGAGAAGCCACTGCAATGAAAAGCTTGTGCACCCAAACTAGAGAGTAGTCCCCACTCACTGAAACTAGAGAAGAGCTTGGGCAGCAACAAAGACCCCAAAATAAAATAAATAATAAAATAAACATTAAAAAAAGAACTGCTTAGCACTGGGCAGTGGTCAAGTCCTTCACATGGGTTCTCTCACTGAACCCTTAAAACAGTCTGGGAGATAGATGCTACCAGGATGGCCATTTCCCAGATGGGAAGACTGGAGCTTCAGCAAGTTGCCCAGTGTCACACAGCTAATAGGAGGCACATACAGGCTTTGAACCCAGGCCTCTGTGCTCCTTCTGTCCAGGTTCTGGACCACCTGGCCACAGAAGCCCAGATATTGGTTCTTCCTCCAGGGAAAACCCTGGAGACGTGGAGAGGCCATGCTTCATGCCCCTGTCTGGCCCCATCAGCTGACCAGAAACCCAAAGGTTGGAGAAGGTGGGGGCAGTTTGAAAGAGGACAAGATAAATAGGCAGGCTGGGGTTTCAGAGCCCATAATAAGAGATATAAAATGGATGAGAGAAGTTGACCAAGGCTATGAAAGGTCCCCAAAGGGCTTACCAGTAGCTAGCCAGGAAGACTGACCTGTACTTAGATCCACATATTCCTAATTGCTGATGCTGTGACCTTGAGCAAGTGGCCTGACTTCTCTGAGTCCCAAGTCACTTCACTGGAAACAGGGCCTGCGTTGGCCCCAGGCAGGCGGGAGCTCTGAAGACCAGATGAGGTCCCAGCAGCAAGCACATGGCACCATTGCTGGTTCACGGTCGGTGCTTCATAAATGTTCCCTCCTGCTCTCCCTGCAGGTGACTGATTTAAGGGGGTGGGGCTCAGAGAACCCAGGGGGAATCCATTGCTTCGAAGCCAGAGACCCAGTGTGGTGGGTGGTTTCCTGGTGCTGAAGGAACCCTCTTCTGAGACCCTTTAGTTGAGGGTATAAAGCAGTTGGGGAGGGAGGGGCCAGCTGTCCAGAGGGATTCCTTTCCTCAGGATTCAGGGCAGGGGGCTCAAGCCCCAGGTCTTTCCCCCCCACCCTAAAACCAGCTGTGTAGCTCAGGAAATGAGGATTTCATAGCCACAAAAATATATAATAATAAAAATAGCAACCGTAAGGCAGACACTTAGCATTATTAGCAGGCTAGTGTATCAGCAGAGCACTCAGCAGGCATTAACTAATTAAAACTCCTCCAAGGTAAGCAGTTATTGATTTGTGAGGAAAGATAAAAAGAACTGCACAAGGAGGTACTTATGTCCAACCATGCTGAACAATGAGTCAGTCTTGGGCCCCAGTGGTCTTCTGATGGCTCCATTCCCAGGGGATGGGGGCACTGCTTTGGGGCAGGGGAGGTGGTCTAAGACCCTTTGATGGAATTGGATCCTGTGCACCAGCAGTTATCTTCTACTGCAGAGAGAAAGAAGACAGTCAACCTTGCCCTCCAGAGGAGGAGAAGTGAGGAGGTGGCCTGGGCTAAACAGATAATCATGATATATGGTCCCAGGGATGCAGTGAACAGATGGTGGGAACTTGCTGCGGATGCTGCCATCCTTAGGGAGGATTTGGGGTTGCTGTTAAGGGCTTTGCAATGACCCGCTCAGTGCGTCTGGCCAGCTTGCCTTCCTCGAGGCCTGGAGCGTTTTGGCCTGAGCAAGCCCTGGGATGCTCAGTTCTGGAACCAACGAGATGCACCCCTCCTCCTGGCTGTAATAGCACCACTTTGTAAAGCCAGTGGGTTCTTTCCACCAGTGCTGCGTCCCAGGCGCGGGTTTTTATCCTGCAGCCATAAAGCGGGATCAGGGAAGAATTTACAATCAAGGCTATAAAGTAATAATAGCAAAGGGGCTATTTCATTGGGTTCAAGTGGAGGTGAGCGAGGGGTTCAGAAGTTCAAGACCTCCAGGCATTTTCTGGCTGCTGATAATCATCCCTGGGAGCTGAACCAGCTGGTGTCCCAGACACAGAAGCTTCTTGAAGACTGAATAAGGGGGGCCATTGTTCATGGTTCTTGGCTTAGACTGATGGAGAACTGTTGGCTCAGGTGGTGCCCCAAGACAGGCAGCGGGGTGGGGTGCCATCTTCCCTGTCTCTCACCTGTGTGCCACCTGGGGAGATGTCTTCTCCGGCTTCTGCTCTACTCTGAGAGTGTAAATAGAGGGGCAGAGCATGGCCAGAGACATCAACCATGCCCTGCCATGTGGGTTCTGACAGCCCTGGGCTCCTGCCCCAACTCCCACTTATTGGCTGGGTGACTTTGGGCAAGTACCCTCACCTCTCTGAGCCTGGTTACTTATTTGTCCATGAGGAGGACAACACTTCCTTTAACTGAGGTCACAGCCTGGCACACAGGCTCTTTGGTCTTCCCTTTGCCATCCTTCTCTTCTCCCTTGCGGGGCCCTCCACTTCCTAGAACTCAGAGAATTGGACCTGAAGGGGCCTGGGAATTATCCATAGGTAGAGGTGAGAGTTAGAGGGCAGGAACCCATTTAGCCCAACTAAATTCTGGTTCAAACTTGGATCCCTCTTAGCTCTGTGACCTCAGGCAAGTTTCCTAACCTCTCTGAGTCCTAGTTTCTACCTTCAGAGGAGACAGATTTCAGTACCGATGTTCTGAGGCTGTTCACAGGGACACCCCACTGGCTGCTGAATCTCTCCTAAAAAAGCCTTCACTACATACATTTAAAGGGGACTCAGGGAGGTAGCAGGACTTCCCAGCATCTGAAGAAGGAAGGTGCTTCTTGCTTCTCCTAACTGGGGTACTCAAGTTTTAAAATACAGAGTCACGTGTCAATGGCAAGACGGATTTGCTGAAGTGGTCAACGTGATTGGCCATAGAAACTTTTGTATTGGGATATTCTTTATCGCCACAAAAATCCAGCAGCATTTTGGGGAGCCATTAAGGCAGGGGTTAGCAAGTGATGGCCTGTGAGAAAAATCCGACCCACTACCTGTTTTTGTAAATAAAGTTTTATTGGAACACAGCCATGCCATTGTTTCTAGCTACTTATGAGCTACAAGGGCAGAGTTAACCAGGTGCTACAGAGGCCATAAAGCCTAAAATGTTTGCTACCTAGCCCTTGATAAAACACATTTGCAACCCCTTGGCCCGGTGGCTGGGGGTCTGAGGCTGGGATCCGGGCTTGAATCCAATGCCCACCCTTCATTTTATAAGAGAGGAAGCTGAGAGTCAGTGATTTGTCCACTGCCATGTGATGGCGGGCTGGCCTCTGAGGGAGAGTACAACATGGTCAGCTCAGTCCGGTTCCCATCCAGGGATCACAGTGACGACAGTGGAAATCTTTTGGCAGATCGTCAGCTGTCCCATCAAGTGTGATGTGCTTTGCAGTTGGTGAAGCAGATTGTAGTCCCCTGTTTTCTCTCCTAGGCAAGATCATTTGGGTTTTTCTAAGATGTTACAAGGAAACCTGAACAAACTTCTTGGCCAACCCAATATTTGTGTCAATAAAGGTTGAATGAAAGAATGTACAAGGGAATTCATATATGTTTTAGAGCGATCATTGAAATTCCCATGACCAGCATTGGCAGATTTTGAACTCAGAGCCCCCTCTGCTCCTTCCTGGCTTCACCATCAAGTTCAGAACCTTCAGCATTCTTCTGCATTTGAGACATAGGCCAGGACAGCTGAGCACATGGGAAAATGCTCAGGACCCCAGGCTGTAATTTAATCCATCACTTCAAGCTCTCTGCCTGACATTTCCTCTGTTCATGTTGTAGGCTGTCAGACCCACATTGGCTTTATCCACTGGTCAGGCACCAAGACACAGAGTTTTACAGAACACCTCTTTTACAGACACCTCTTTGAGTGAATATTTGAGAGAGTGTTTTCCTGTCATAAAAAGGAAGTTGTGTTGGAAAAACCTACTGTATAGCACGTGGAACTCTGCTCAGTGTTATGTGGCTGCCTGGATGGGAGGGGGGTTTGTGGGAGAGGGACACATGTATATACGTGGCTGAGTCCCTTCACCGTTCACCTGAAACTATCACAGCATTGTTCATTTGGCTATAGCCCAATACAAAATGTTTTTGGTGTTAAAAAATAAATAATTTTTTTTAAAGGAAGTTATGTTGGTGGCGTGCCAGCGCTGGCCGTGGAAATTGGAGCCTCGGCGGATGGCTTCTCTCCCTTCTCCATCCCACCCCCACCAAATCCAGGAGGCTCCTCGGGCTGGAGAGGGCAGCCCTTGAAAATCTCCTGGATGCTCCACGGCCAGCAAAGTGGTCCAAGACACATCTGGAATAAGCATCCGTTTCTCCTGACTTCCTCTGTGGAGCAGGGCTGCACTGTGGTCCAGAAAAGAGGGCAAAAGCCATGGATCCTGATGGACTTGGGTTTGGATTCGAAATTGGTCATGAGCTGTGTGGTTTTGAGCCTGTCCTAAGACCTCTGTGTAACTTTTTCTTCATCTGTGAATAAGGACAATAGTATTCCCTGTTGGTTCAATGGATGGGTCCTAGAGTTTTCTTCCAGATGTTAGCAGCTGCCACGTGGATTAAACACAATAATCCCCCAAAGGATCTGGACCCAGCAGGCCCCCATGGGATGGCTATCTGTACTCTTCTTGCTCTTGCCTTCAGTCCTGGCTTATCCACCTTTCCCTTCTCTGGGGCCATGGAAAGGATCTCTTCACACAGAATCTGTGATGGGGCTGTAGGAGAATGAGGAGGAGGGACAGGGGACTAGAGACCTTGTCCTGGGAAGGACCAGAGGTCGATGAGCTGGGGAAGATGGGACTCATGTGGACACTGTTGCTTTAGCCAGTATGCAGGAGGGGGTC
Organism: Bubalus bubalis; assembly: GCF_019923935.1. NCBI lineage: Eukaryota > Metazoa > Chordata > Mammalia > Artiodactyla > Bovidae > Bubalus > Bubalus bubalis. The sequence goes on from NC_059160.1 coordinate 46,770,938, forward strand.
CGGAAAAGGGCAGAGATGGGGCCAGAGTGGTGGCTCTGGAACCCAAGAGCCTGGGTTCTACGTTCCCATCTGCTGCCTAGGTCTGTACACTCTGTGAGGGTGACTGATCAGGGTCTCTTCAGTGCACCAGAAATAGTCACAGACCCTAGTTCCTGGGCTGCTGTCAGGATTTGATGCATTCAGTCATTAGAATGGAGCCTGGCCCATGGGAAGGGCCCACAGGTGTGGGTATTATTATTCTAGGGACTCTGAGGGCAGAGCCTTGAGCAGAAGGCAAGGAAGCACAATGGCTATGTACATCGCCATTCTTGGCTTTTGGGTCAGACTGTCAGGGTTTGAGTCCTCGATCTGTTCCTCAATAGCTGGATAAGCAAGGAAAATTAACGTAACTTCTCTGAAATCAGATTCCTCAGGTGTAGCAGAATCACATGCTGACTTCAGAGTGCTTGAGAAGTTTCTTTGAGATCACATCAAAAATACTCAGCACAGAGCCCGGCATATAGTAGATGTTCAATAAACAGTAGCCATAATTATTACTGTTTCCATAGATGAGTAGGTCAGGGAGGTGAATTTCAGTTTAATGAAGGGCTCTGGATGGAATTCCACTTCCAGTGGTGGGGGTGGGCTGCCCCATCAGGGAATGAGTGCCTTGTGAGTGGAGGGGCTGAGGGATCACTTGTCAGGATGGAATGGAAGAAACCCTTTAGTGAGAGGAGGCTACATTAGCTGCACTCAAAGTATTGGGTTAGCCACAAAATTCATTCTGTAATATTTTACAGAAAAATTCAAATGAAATTTTTGACCAACTCAATACCTTCCAGCTTGAAAAAGAGCCTCAGTATTAAGGTTAGTTGTCTTGTCCAGCCATAGAGATTAATCTTAGGGTGTTTTCCTAAATGTAGGAGGGAAAATATTAATAGGTGTCCCTAAAAATATTCTTAGTCAAATAAAGTTGGAAAGTGCTATATACTATGGACCATCTTAAAAAATCACATATGCTGTGCTGTGCTAAGTCCCGTCAGTCGTGCGCATATCAGCAAATTCAAGGCTCTGAGAAATCCTATGAATAAAGAAAATAGCCAAAAAACTTTTATTTTGTTTTTAAATAGAGTCCCTTCCCATTCAGTGATTGTATGGCAATTTTATTCAATAGAAAATACTCTAAAAACATGGATCTAGGAGAAATCCCACCTCTTGGGCAAGCCCCACATTTCTTTTTTAATTTTAATTTTTTTGATGTGGACCATTTTAAAAGTCTTTATTGAATCTGTTACAACATTGCTTCTGTTTTATGTCTGGTGTTTTGGCTGTGAGGCAGGTGGGACCTTAGTTCTCTGACCAGGGATCAAACCCATATCCTCTGGGTTGGAAGGTGAAGTCTTAACCATTGGGCCACCAGGGAAGTCTCAGGCCCCTCATTTCTAAGCTGTGATAAGATGGCTTACTTAAGTTGGTGGTCCACTTCATACTGAAACTCAAACTATCTCAGAAGCTCTTGGGTCAATGTGCTTTCCTCTTCAACACCCTGTCATTCCAGAGAGGGCTTACATTTGTAACCTGTCAAATTAGCCCTGATCTGGCTTAAGGAAATCAACCCTGAATATTCATTAGAAGGACTGATTTTGAAGCTGAAGCTCTAATACTCTGGTCACCTGATGTGAAGAGCTGACTCATTGGAAAAGACCATGATGCCAGGAAAGATTGAGGGCAAGAGGAGAAGGGGGTGACAGAGGATGAGATGGTTGGATGGCATCCTCGACTCAATGGCATTAGTTTGAGCAAATTCCGGGAGATAGTGAAGGACCTGGAAGGCTGGCGTGGTGCAGTCCATGGGGTCTCAAAGAGTTGGAAAGGACTGAATGACTGAACAACAACTGGTTCCTTTGAAAGATGGTGACACTGGGATGTAGGAGGAATGTCCTGCAGGCTTTTTCTTGCCCTTAAAAAGGCATTCAGCCACTTGGGGTGGAGGTCAGCTCCCCATTGTCATGTCTGCCCTGGTTTTGCCAGAGGCTTCATAGCCTATCTGATTGCTCTGAGTCCCCAGGCAGATCACTTCCTATCACACCTCCACCTGTATGCACATGCATAGCACAATGACAGTGAAGGAATTACTAGAACTGTGTAGGAAATTGCTTACTATCTGACTCTCCTCCTGGAAAGAAAACTCTGAGAGCCTGTCCATCTTCTTCTTTTTTTTTTTAAAGTTTATTTATTTTGATTTATTTATTTGGCTATGCTGGGTCTTAGTTGTGGTGCATGGGATATTTTAGTTGTGAGCACGTGGGATCTAGTTCCCTGACCAGAGATCAAACCCAAGCCCCCTGCATTGGGAGCTCAGAATCTTAGCCACTGGACCACCAGGGAAGTACCAGCATGTCCATTTTGTTTGCTCCTGAATCCCCAGCACCAGTGTGGTTCCCTGGCATGCAGTAGGTGCTCAGCAAATGCTGCTGAATGAATGAACATCTCTTTCCTGATGGTCATCTGAAAGTTGAAACTGAACTTTGCTTTAGGGCCATAAATGCCATTTCAGAGATCATATGCGGGATAAGAAGACAACTTTGTCCTGGGCTTGACTGCATCAAGCAATGTTCAAGACATGTCCAAGGAAGGACCTGAGCCTGGAGAATCAGAGTTCCTGGGATTTCTCCCCCAAGTGCTTCTCGAGTCTCTGTTCTAATCTAGGTCAGCTGCTGCTTTCTCTCCAGCCTTCTTTCCTGCCTCTGGGATCTTGTTCATACTGTTCCCCCTCCTGGAGAACTAGACTTCTATCTCTGTCTCTTTCTCTTAGGAGTTAGGGATCCACCCCACTTTTTGTGAAACTTTTTCATACCTCTCAAAGCAAAAGCTCATTTCTCATCCATTACTGAACTCCTTTGGTGGGATTAATTTTTACCACACTTCTGACTCTTACCTTGGAATTAAGCCGATGCTTTGCCTGTTTCTCCAAGCAGAAGCCACATTTCCTGGAGGCCATGTGTCTTCTAGACTCAGAGGACTACAGCACAGGACAGGGCCAAATAGGGCTAAGCAGGTTGACAGTCAGTACTATTGAGGGACTGCTTGCTGTGCCTCAGGGATATGTCAGGTGGCCTTACACGTTGCCTTCTGGAACCAGTTTGCACAGCTGGTTGAGCTGGGACACTAGCCCAGGACTTCCAGAGTCTGGATGCTTAACTCATTACACTTGTAAGGTTTAAGTGCACAGGGACTGATGGGATGAGGCCAGGCCTCTAGTTCCCTCATTTCTTGATCTAAGGGCACTGTCACAATATGGTACATATGTCTATTGGAAAGAGGGGATGGAGACAGATGGTCCAGGGTTCTGGACCTGGCTGCATTGCTTTCTGTCTTTCTACCTCAGGTTTGCTGCTTCCCCTCTCTAAGAGCACTCTAAGTTCCTCTTCTTGAAAGTGATGACAACAAAAGCAATGCCACAGGGCCACGGAGATGCTCCTGTGGGAGGCAGTTATTTCCCTTCATGTCCTCTCCCTTCTAATGCTTTGCTGCAGCTGCTGCTGCTGCTAAGTCGAATCAGTCATGTCCGACTCTGTGCAACCCCCAAAATCTTTATCTGATTTTGATTGTGATCCTTGTAAACTTCGGGACTTGAGCAAATCTCCAACTCCTAGCACATGGCAAATATCCCACAAGAGTTTGTGGATTGACTCAATTTATATTCAGAGGAAACGTCTTGTGAAATTTCATCTGAACTCAGGGCGATGCAGGCCAAGAGATCCAGGTTTGACTCCTACCCTACATTTTTCTTACACTGACTCTGATTGACTGGTTTGATCTCCTTGCAGTCCAAGGGACTCTCAAGAGTCTTCTCCAACACCACAGTTCAAAAGCATCAATTCTTCGGCCCTCAGCTTTCTTCACAGTCCAACTCTCATATCCATACATGGCTACCGGAAAGATCATAGCTTTGACTAGATGGACCTTTGTTGGCAAAGTAATGTCTCTGCTTTTGAATACATCTAGGTTTGTCTTAGCTTTTCTTCCATGGAGCAAGCATCTTTTAATTTCATGGCTGTAGTCACCATCTGCAGTGATTTTGGAACCCAAGAAAATAAAGTCTGTCACTGTTTCCATTGTTTTCCCATCTATTTGCCATGAAATGATGGGACTGGATGCCATGATCTTAGTTTTTTGAATCTGAATTTTAAGTCAGCTTTTTCACTCTCCTCTTTTACTTTCATCAGGAGGCTCTTTAGTTCTTCTTTGCTTTCTGCCCTAAGGGTGGTGTCATCTGCATATCTGAGGTTACTGACATTTCTCTTGGCCATCTTGATTCCGGTTCAGTTCAGTTTAGATGCTCAGTCGTGTCTGACTCTTTGAGACCCCATGGACTGCAATACACCAGGCTTCCCTGTCCATCACGAACTCCCGGAGCTTACTCAAACTCATGTCCATTGAGTTGGTGATGCCATCCCACCATCTCATCCTCTGTCATCCCCTTCTTCCACCTTCAATCATTCCCAGCATCAGGGTCTTTTCAAATGAGTCAGTTCTTCACATCAGGTGGCCAAAGTATTGGAGTTTCAGCTTCAGCATCAGTCCTTCCAAAGAATATTCAGGAGTGATTTCCTTTAGGATGGACTGGTAGGATCTCCTTGCTGTCCAAGGGACTCTCAAGAGTCTTCTCTAACACCACAGTTCAAAAGCATCAATTCTTCGGCACTCAGCTTTCTTTATAGTCCAACTCTCACATGCATACATGACTAATGGAAAAACCAAAGCTTTGACTAGATGGACCTTTGTTGGCAAAGTCATGTCTCTGCTTTTTAATATGCTGTCCAGGTTGGTCATAACTTTTCTTCCAAGGAGCAAGTGAATTTTAATTTCATGTCTGCAGTCACCATTTGCAGTGATTTTGGAGCTCCCTGCCCCACAAATAAAGTCAGTCACTGTTTCCATTGTTTCTCCATCTATTTGCCATGAAGTGATGGGACCAGATGCCATAATCTTAGTTTTCTGAATGTTGAGTTTTAAGTCAACTTTTTCACTCTCCTCTTTCACTTTCATCAAGAGGCTCTTTAGTTTTTCGCTTGATTCTATACAGTGTATTAAAAAGCAGAGGCATTACTTTGCCTACAAAGGTCTATATATTCAAAGCTATGGTTTTGTGAGAGTGAGATGTGAGAGTTGGACCATAAAGAAGGCTGAGCACCAAAGAATTAATGCCTTCGAATTGTGGTGCTGGAGATGACTCTTGAGAGTCCCTTGGATTGCAAGATCAAATCAGTCAATCCCAAAGGAAATGACCCTGAACAGTCATTAGAAGGACTAAAGCTGAAGCTGGTGCTAAAGTTGAAGCTTCAATGCTTTGGCCACCTGATGTGAAGTACTGACTCATTGGAAAAGACCCTGATTCTGGGAAAGATTGAAAACAAAAGGAGAAGTGGGTAGTAGAGGATGAGATGGTTAGATAGTGTCACCAACTCAATGGATATGATCTGAGAAAACTAGGGAGTAGGGAAGGGCAGAGGAGCCTGGCATGCTGCAGTCCATGGGATCGTAGTGTGGCACATGACTTAGACACTGAACAGCAACAACTCTTAAAGGGTACCCTCTTACACCATTGGTAGGAATGTAACTTGATACAGCCACTGTGGAAAACAGCAGGGAGTTTTCTCAAAAAACTAAAAATAGAGTTGCCATATGATCTAGCAATCCCACTCCTGGACATATATCTAGACAAGACTATAATTCAAAAAGATACATGCACCCCAGTGTTCCTGGCAGCACTATTTACAAAAGCCAAGACATGGAAGCAATTGAAATGTCCATTGATGTTACCAAAGGTGGGATTGAGAGGTCTCCTGGGGGCAGATCACAAAAAGTTCTTCTGGACCTTCTGGTCTGGGGGTTCTGGACCTCCATCTGGGTATCCAGGCAACTGGGGGGTCACAGGGAACTGAAAAGTTTTCAGCAGGGGTGGTTTTAAACCTCCCTCCAATAGTGCTGTAGAGAGGCACTGAGTGGGTGATTACGGAAGCTGGGAGACCACCCATGAGACCAGAGGTCATGAGAGCAGAAGCTGGGTGGGGGCAGATGGCCAGGATTGGTGTTCATCCATGAGACATTTGAGGGGCTTGTATCTAAGGCCCCTTTCCAGAAATCCCTACTGGGATCTGACTTAGGGAAAGAAGACTGATAGCCATTTTCTCTTGCAGGGCAGCGGGGCTGAGAGGAGAAAACATTTGAGTGCAAAGAGGCAGCGCCGACCAGCTGTGGACTGCCAGCTCCTGTCATGTGCCCTTCAGAAACCAGCTGGGGAGATGGAGGTGACCTTGGCCTTACACCTGGGGTACCCCTGGGGAGGAGCATGGATTCACCATACTTAGGGCATGGGGTTGAGGGGCGAGGGAGGGGAGAAGATACTTTGTCTCCTTCACACATCACCTCTGTGTTGTCTGAGTCACAGGGTCCTTTTAAATAAAATCAATCAATAAATAAAAGACTGGAGAGAAGGACTCGATTCTGGTCCTCTTGACACTGGCATATGACCCTGTGCAAGGCCCTTCTCCTCTGCTTCTTCTCTGCTGTAAACAAGCTATTTGCATGAGGAATCTCCAAGGGCAATGATTCCCCATCCTGTTAGCCCCAAAGGGCATTCCAAGTCACAGGAGCCCCCAGGGGAGACTGGGCTAGCATGTCACCATCCCCTACATGTTATTCTCAGAGGGCTCATCAGTCAGACTTCTTTGCCTGGGCCAGCTTGGCCTTGACCCAGAAGGACCCAAAGGAGGCATGTCAATGAGGAAATTTAAGACTAAGCAAGAAGCAACGTCTGTCACTGGACACAGTCCCGGGCCCTCTGCACTTCCTGGCCCTCTTGACTGAGGACCCCTGGACATCCTGCCTTCATGGAGGCGCTTCTTTTCATGACAGGAAGCTGTGAACTCTGGGGCCTGAATGGGGCTACCTGTCTGACCACTTGAAGCCAGAAATGAAGCCAGGCAACACTGGGTGTGGGCAGCACCTCCCAGGGGCATCATTCACTGGGTGATGTTGATGTGGTACCCAAGGCCTCCAGAGAAGGAATATCCAGTCATCCGTTCTCATTCTCCAGATGGGGACACTGAGACCCAGGGGTGTGGGAGCCACTGTCCATACGCATCCAGCAGCTGAGGGAAGCTTGGACATGAATCAGAACTGCCTGCTGCTAGCCCAGGACCCTCTGTCCTCTGCCTGGGATCGCATCTTCCCAGAGGACATAGGAAACACCCTGGAGGATGAATGGTGGGGTGATGACACAGAACAAAATTGACTAAGTGGTTGCCTCTGAGCCCCTAACCTGAGACTTATGACCTACCAGCCACTACAGAAGATGAGGTGGTGAAAGCATCGCGCCACAGTTCCCTGGAGGGCAGTGTGCTCCGAGATCTGCATCAGGTGATTCAGGAGAAAAGGTTTCCTTGCTTGAGAAGGAACGAACTTTAATTCTGCGTTTAAACTCACCGGAAGTGTTCTCCCGTAGCATTTCCCACTGCTCTATGGAAAGAAATGTCAGCCCGTTTACAGAAAGTTTGTGAGCTGAGCTCCTTGCCACCCAGGGACCCTGCAGACGAAATCTGACCTTCCCTTCGGGTGTAAAAGTCCTGTACCAACTCAAAGCCTTTCTTTGAAAGGCTGAAGAGGCGGGCGCTTTCCCTGCTCTTCAAAAAGGTAAGTGGGCGGAGCAAGTGGGATTGGAGAAAATCCGTTCCAGAGGTTAAGGAGGTGGGCAGGATCCAAACCCCTTGTGACTGGAATTTCTTTCAGCATGAATGAATGATTCAGGTGGGGAGGGCGCAGGACAGAAGCTGAGAGATGCTGGGCCTCTGATTAGCCTAAAGAGTCACAAAAGGCTTCGGGGGCGGGGGGGGGGGGGGGGGGGCGGGGGCGGGGGCTTGCTGTCGGGAGCCCCTAGCGGGGAAGGAAGGCATCCTGAAGGGGTGGGGTCCTTAGCTTTTTGGAACCACAGCCTCTTCTGGCTGGCAAAACTTGTGACCCTTTCTCTGAATAATGAATTGATGACATAAGATACAGATTTTTAAAGACATTTAATTTTACAGAAATCCAGCTATCAAAATAGAAAAACATTTGTGATTCTGTAGCATACACGTGTTTTTTTAGTAATACCTTAGATATTTTGAGATACCTGCAGGTCATAACTACTGTGAATACACTCCTGTGTAATTGTTGTCTGCAGTCCTAATGGAAGAAAATGCTGCATCTTAGTTGGAGGTTTGTGAAAATACAGATGCACATGCCCATGGGATGTGGATGCATAATAAGAAAATAGTCTGAGCCAAGGCTCATAAAAAGGTTAGTGTTTTGAATAAATTGATTGCCATAAGGTTAAATGGAAAGGTATTAAATAATACCCTTGTCTGCTTTAGGAAATCTTTTTTTTCCTCAATCTTTTAAAAATATTTTAACACCATAAAATGTGTTAAATATGTATTTTGTAATAGAGATACCCTTTTCTTTTCAGCATAAGAGGGAATGTATACTTATTTTTCCCTCTGTTAAGCCACTGTTGAGGGTAAGTGTACTGTAGAGTTCTCACGACTTGGATGTATTATAAACTAGGTCGGAGAGACCCCTCCCCTCATAAGGAAAAGATCTCTGAAAGCTAGGTGCCCCTCCCCCCAACTCTCTGGAGCGTCCCCGTGGACTAGGTCAGAGGGAGACTCTTTCAAGTATGAAGCTCTACTACTCAGTATAGATTTTACTTGAGCCTCAATTTTTCGTGAGCTGTACCGTGGGGATTGTAATCCAGGGATGGGATGCAGGGCTCATGTGCTGGTGCTCAGTAGCTAAGTCATGTCCAACTCTTTGTGATCCAGTGGACTGTGGCCCGCCAGGCTCCTCTCTCCAAGGATTTCCCAGGTGAGGATACTGGCGTGGGTAGCCAGTCCCTTCTTTAGGGGATTTTCCCTGTGCAGGGATTGAACTGGCGTTTCCTGTGTCTCCTGCATGGCAGGTGGATTCTTTACCTGTGGGGAAGCCCTGTGGTGCAGAATAGAGGCTAAATGAATATGAGTTCTCTTGAGGTCCTATAGTTTTGTACAGCCTGTGTAGCTACATGACATGGCCTTCAGTACCCAATATTTTAACTGCAGGACCTCCCCTACTCCCCTCAATTTTATTAAGGTGTAATTGGCAAATAAAAATTGTATGTATTTAAGAAGTATAATGTGATGGTTTGATATACATATACATTGTGAAGTAATTAGCACGGTCAAATTAATTAACATGGTCAAATTAATTAACACATCTATCACCTCACGTAGTTTTTTTTTTTTTTTTTCTGGGAGGTGAGAATACTTAGGATCTATTCTCTTCGCAAATTTCTAGACTATTATAGAATATGATTAACTATTAATGGAATGCACATTACCTCCCCAGAACTTACTCATCTTAGAACTGAAAGCTTGTATGCTTTAACCAACCTCTCTCTATTTTCCCCCACCCTCTAGCCCCTGGTAATCATGGTTCTACTCTCTGGTTCTATGAGTTCAATTTTTAATATTTCACATATAAGTGATATCATACAGTATTTGTCTTTGTCTGACTAATTTCACTTAGCATAATATCCTTCAGGTTCCTCCTTGGTGTTCCAAATGGCAGGTGATTCTTCTTTTTTACTGCTAAACAGTATTCCATGATGTATATGTACATACCATATCTTCTTTACCTATTCATCTATGGGGGGGATACATAGGCTGTTTTCATATCTTGGCTATTTTGAATAATGCTGAAATGAACACAGAATGCAGATGTCTGTCTGAGACACTGATTTAGGTTCATTTGGATGCCTACCTGTTAGTGGGCTTGCTGGATTGCACGGTAGCTCTACTTTTCGCTTTTTAAGGAGCCCCAACTGAGCGACTTCACTTTCACTTTTCACTTTCATGCATTGGAGAAGGAAATGGCAACCCACTCCAGTGTTCTTGCCTGGAGAATCCCAGGGACGGGGGAGCCCGGTGGGCTGCCATCTATGGGGTTGCACAGAGTTGGACACGACTGAAGCGACTTAGCAGCAGCAGCATAATGTTTCCATGGAGAAGGCGGTGGCACCCCACTCCAGTACTCTTGCCTGCAAAATCCCATGGACGGAGGAGCCTGGTAGGCTGCAGTCCATGGGGTCGCGAAGAGTCGTACACGACTGAGCAACTTCACTTTCACTCTTCACTTTCATGCATTGGAGAAGGAAATGGCAACCCACTCCAGTGTTCTTACCTGGAGAATCCCAGGGATGGGGGAGCCTGGTGAGCTGCTGTCTTTGGAGTTGCACAGAGTCAGACACGACTGAAGCGACTTAGCAGCAGCAGCAGCAGCAACGTTTCCATGATGGCTGTGCCAACTTACATTTCCACCAACTATTCACAAGACTTCCCTTTTCTCCACACCCTTGCCAATACTTAGCTGTTGTCCTTTTGATAATAGCCATCTCAACAGGTGTGAGGTGATATCTCATTGTGATTTTGATTTGCATTTCTCTGATGATTAATGATGTTAAGCACCTTTTCATGTCCTTGCCAGAAATTTGCCTATTGTTTTTGGAAAAATGTTTTTTGAGGTCCTTTGCCTGTTTTTAAAATGGGTTATTTTTTTGTTTGTTTGTTTTTGTTTTACTATTGAGTTGTAAGTGTTCCCTCAGTTGTGTCAGACTCTTTGCGACCCCATGGACTGTAGCCCACCAGGCTCCTCTGTCCATGGAATTATCCAGGCAAGAATATTCGAGTGAGTAATCATTCCTTTCTCCAGGAGATCTTCCCAATCCAGGGATGGAGCCTGGGTCTCCTGCATTGCAGGCAGATTCTTTACCCTCTAAGACACCAAAGCTTATATTTTGGGTTATAAACTCCTAATTGGATATATAGTTTGCAAATATTTTCTCCCATCCTGTAGGTTGCCTTTTAATTTTGTCAATGGTTTCCTTTGCTGTGCTGAAGCTTTTCAGTTTGATTTAATACCATTTATTTATTATTGCTTTCTCTTGCCTGTGATTTTGGTGTTATATCCCTGCAAATGACTGCAAAGACCAATGTCAAGGAGCTTTTACTCTATGTTTTCTCCTAGGGGTTTTATGGTTACACATCTTGCATTTGTCTTTAATCAACTTTGAGTGGATTTTTGTGAGTGGTCTAAGAGTCCAGTTTCATTCTTTTGCATTGGGGGTCTGATTTTCCAAACACCATTTATTTATCCTTTCTCCATTGTGTATTCTTGGCATCTTTGTCATAGATTAGTTGATCATATATGTGCGGGTTTATTTCTGGGCTCTCCATTCTATTCCATTGGTCTGTATGTCTGTTTTGATGCCCGTGCTATACTGTTTTGATGACTATAGCTAGTAATGTAGTTTGCAGTCAGGACGTGTGATGCCTCCCACTTTGTCCTTTCTCAATATTTGTTTGCCTATTTGGGTCTTTTATAGTTTTTTATGAATTTGGGAATTGCTTTTTCTATTTCTGTGAAATATGCTATTGGGATTTTGATAAGGATGACTGCAAGACTCTTAGTTATCCTCAGGCTCTGGAGATGTGTATTGGTGCCATATGACTTAACTGAATAATTCCTTGTTGAGAATCTATAATGACATGTACATGCTCCAGACTGAGAGTTCAAAAGTAGGAGTAGGAGAGCACAAAGATTCTAGAGAATATTTTATTTACATCTCCTGGAAAGTCTTAAATCTAAGCATGCAGTAACTATGATGTTCTTAGCATCTACTATGGAATAGACATACCAACTACCTCTCTGTGCCTCAGTTCCCCCTTGATAAAATAGGAATACTACCAGTGTCTACCAACTCATTGGAAAAGTCCCTGATGCTGGGAAAGATTGAGGGCAGGAGGAGAAGGGAGTGACAGAAGGTGAGATGGTTGGATGGCATCATCAACTCTATGGGCATTAGTTTGAGCAAACAGTGGTGATAGTGAAGGACAGAGGAGCCTGGTGTGCTGCAAGCCACAGGGTTGCAAACAGTCAGACATGACTTAGTGACTGAACAGTAACAATAAAATCTCCTAGGTCTCTTAGGAGGGGTCAGTGAGTAATATTATAAAGGATTCAGAACAGCACATGGTGCTGTATCTGTGCTTGCTAAGTAAGTACATAGACCCTTACCTGGGTAGAATTTTCACAAAGTTGGTTTATGACTTTCAGTTGTCAGGTGAGGAAACTGAGGAAATTGAAGCCTGATATTGTTGACATTTGTCAAGGGAGAGGGACTGTGATCTCAGTCTGATCAGTCAGAGGCATTGACAAAGATTCTCAGAACTGTAAGGACACACAGGGCTGCCTAGTCCACTGATGCTGGACTGTGCTGTACCTTTCCAGCCTCACCCATGGGGTCCTCTCAGCCCTACTCACTAAGTTCCTCCATGCTGGCCTCCCTTTTGTTCTTCAGATATGCTCAAATTATTTCCACTGCAGAATTCCTGGATGTGCTGATCTTTACACTTGGCTCATTGCTCTTCAATCTTAGCTTTCAGCTCAGATGTCTTGGTCCTATGGAGGCTTTGCCTGGTCACCGTAACTTGACTAGCCTCTCTTCCATTCTATGACATCACCCTTTTAATATCTTTAGAGCTCTCTGTAACTATTACATTTATTTTTGTTTACTTGCCCCTTATCTGTTTATCTCCCCTCCCCATCAGAATATAAGCCCCAGTACATCAGGGACTTTGCTCATTACTATTTTTCTACCTTCAATTGTGGCTTTGAACAATACAGATTCTCAAATATTTACTAACTGAGTGAGTCCTGCACTCCTAAGGGGGTTGTTCAGCTTCAGCTCATCTGCACATATTGTCAGGGAGCTCGTTCCTTCCTGAGGTCACCTGTTCTGCTGTCTGTGGCTTTGACTGTTAGAGAGTTCCTTCTTTAACTGGATTGATGCTCTTTTAGTATCAACAGACTAAGTCTTTTCCTACCATCTTTGGAAATCAGATGACTGACTGCCCACTGTTGAGTGCAGATACTTGAACTTCCCTGGTGGCTCAGAAGGTAAACTGCAATGCAGGAGACCCAGGTTCAATCTGTGGGTTGGGAAAAACCCTTGGAAAAGAGAGTGGCAACCCTCTCCAGTATTCTTGCCTGGAGAAGCCCATGGACAGAGAAGCCTAGTAGGCTACAGTCCATGGGGTCGCAAAGAGTCGAACATGATCGAGTGACTAACACTACACGACTTGTCCTAACCAGGAGTGTATTACAGAACAGAAAGCCACTCAGTTTAACTTCAGCCCAAGAATGAGAAAGCAACTTGGATAAAATGATCCAGATTTCTAGAACCTTCTTGTGCTACTAATAGATTTCCTGTGGGGTTTGAAAAGGTCCAGTAGTCAGAGTCTGAACACACTGGGGGTTTCATTGAATTAAACTTTCTTGTAGATCCTGGTTTCTTTCCTATAAATCTTGCCAGAACCTTTGAGATGCAGTGGGGCCTGTGGTTCTCTATGAGGGAGTCACAATTTATGGATGTCCCAAACCCATACACCCGATAGGAATATTTTCATCCAGTAGCCACAAACATCTCATAAACCAAAGATGTCCAGAGTCTCTGATTTGGGAAATACATTCCTGGGTTTTGTTTTGTTTTTTTTAAGGTTTTCTAGCTAATATTTCATGATTCTGAAAAGGAATCTTCTAGAGACAGAACACTTTTCTCCTACAAAATCCACACGGATAGGCCTGCCTTGCCCACATCCGATGACCAGGCATGCGACTGGAGTTCTAAATTTTTTCTCTTTTCTCATCCCCATGGGCAGCCATCTTTCTTCCATGTCCTCTGTCATCATTCCCTGCCCCCAACCAGGTTCTTAGTTTATGACCTCTTTCGAATAACATCTCAGGATTCTTGGGGAGATAAGAGTCACCAGGTAATTGTTTGAGAGCTGTAAATGCCTTAAATTGGTTAGGATTCTAATTATCACGAAATGACTTTATTGCCTCCTGGTGATAACTGGGCTGTAACCTTCCTCCCCTGGGGAGTGTGGGTCCCCACTCCCAGGGGTCACACAGCGGTCAGGGCCCTGGCAGCTGGGGAAGAAGACATAGAGGCTTTCTTCTCCCATCACCTCCTCCCCCAAATCTGGCAACACCTAGGAGCAGCCTGGGCTGTTGGCTGCCACTGTAATGGGACCTCGTTGGCAACTCCCTTCCCTCCATCGCCCCATCGGCTTCCTGGGAACCTTGGCAAGGCCCCTGCCACTCTTTACCACTTGGACTGCTTTTCTATCCCATGTGGAATCCTAGAGCCTAGTCCCATTTATTTATTCTATTGTCTATAAGTTTACCAGGGTTGGGGGACTGTGGGAAGAAGTGTATGCATATAAGCATACTACAGGATTTATTCATTCATCTATCCATCCATTCTCAAGTATTTTTTGAGGACTTACTATATTCCAGACAGTGTTACTAGAAAGGAAAATGGACTCAATGAATAATGGGATGAGTGTAAATACACACATACACCATTTATACATTCAGGCCCCCTGCACTGGGTGTACAGAGTCTTAGCCAGTGGACCACCAGAGAAGTCCCAGCATATATAAGGAATAACATATATATTCACACACACACACACACACACACACACACACACACACATATATATATATATATACACACATTGGAGAAGGAAATGGCAACCTGCTCTAGTCTTGCCTGGGAAATCCCATGGACAGAGGAGCCCGGTGGGCTACAGTTTATGGGGTCACAAAGATTCAGACCTGACTCAGTGACTGAACAACACATATGTTATAACATATATGCTTAAAATCTTGGCATCAGGCAAGTCTGAGTTGAAATTAGCCCTTTGCTGTGTGATGCTGAGCAAGTTGCACCCTGCTCTGATACTTATGATGCCTACATTATTGGACTAGGGTGAGAATGAGCATATGCACCCCACTCCAGTACTCTTGCCTGGAAAATCCCATGGACAGAGCCTGGTAGTCTACAGTCCATGGGGTCGCTAAGGGTCGGACACAACTGAGTGACTTCACTTTCACTTTTCACTTCCATGCATTGGAGAAGGAAATGGCAACCCACTCCAGTGTTATTGCCTAGAGAATCCCAGGGACGGGGGAGCCTGGTGGGCTGCCGTCTATGGGGTCGCACAGGGTCGGACACGACTGAAGTGTCTTAGCAGCAGCAGCAGGGCCCTCCATATGTAAGAGCCACTCTTATCATAATTAAGGTACATAGTGTTGTGGGAGTAAAAAGGCAGAATCATTATAAAAGGTAATTTATAACTTATCTTTGATATCCATCTATAGAGATATGCACGGAACAGCCACCAGCAGATTCAGAGCAATTATAGGATGATATTACTTCAAAAGAGATCAAGGGCAACGAGGGCAGCATTTGAGTTGGGCCTTGAGGCATGAGCAGAATTCCAATAGCTGGGGTGAGGGGAGTGCACTCCTAGCCAGGAAAATGCAGTGCAAAGGGCACAAGATAGGAATGTCCCTGCTGTGCCCTAGAACCTCAAACGATTTAGTGTGGTTGGAACACAGGGCTCACAGATGGCTGCAGGAGAAGAGGAATTCAACAAAATGGGGGCTAAGGGACTTCTGGAAAACCTAGTTCCAATGTTCTTTGCACTGACTTTAAACCTCCCTTTCTATAATTTCTGTATTGGTCCTGATGCTGCCTTCTGGGGTACTTAGAGTGAACCTTCCTCTTCCTCCAGACAAGCCCTTCAAACATTGGATCTCCTGGAATCTCTTACCCATGTCACAGACATCCCTGGTTCTTTCACGTGACCCTCAGGAGACCTGGTTTCAAGAACTTGTGCTCTTGTGCTTTCCAGATCAATTTTTTTTTTCTGTTCTGTGCCCCTCTACCTCTGTTAAATGAATGGTTTCTGGATTAAGATTTCTTCATTATGAAAAATCTCCAGCATATACAAAGCTAGAGGATAGCTTTTGCCCATCAATAAGTCTCAGAAACTATGAACGTTTTGCCAGTCAGGTTTCCTAGTAGTTTAGAGCAAATCTCAAACATTATGTCTTTTAGTTCAAAAGATTTTAGTATGCATCACTAACAAAAAGGGACAGTAAAAAACCTGACCATATTACTTTGACAATTAACAGTTTCAATATCCTCTATTACTCATGTTCAGAGTTCCTTGATTATATTTGAGATTTTCTCATTAAAAAAAATCGGGATCCAAAAAATGTTTCCTATAGTATATTTGGGGCTTCCCAGATGACTCAGATGGTAAAGAATCTGCCTGCAGTGTAGGAGACCTGGGTTCCATCCCTGGGTCAGAAAGATCCCCTGGAGAAGGGAATGACAACCCATTCCAGTATTCTTGCCTGGAGAATCCCATGCACAAGAAAACTGGTGGGCTACAGTCTCTGGGGTTGCAAGAGTCGCACACGACTGAGCAACTCAACCAGCACCACCTCTACCGTCCCATATTCTGAATATGACTAACTGCTTCTTCCTGGTATTTAACTTATTCTTCTGTCTTCTAGAACATGACTGGAGTCAAGTTCAATATTTTTTTAAAGGAGAAAAACAATTCACAGATGGCTTTGTGTGCTTTGTATCAGGAGTCCCACAGTGGACGGTTGTTCCACTCTTAGTGAGGTGGAAGCTGATGGAAGCTTAGATGGTGTCAGCCTGATCTTTCTACAGGTCATCTCTTCTGAACAGAGTCCAGTTTGTCTACTCTTCAGTTTTAAAAAGAAGCATGGAGAAAGGACTGCATCACTCCTGCTGTTGTTGGATTATAGAGAAGTATCCCCTCCCTCATTCTGCACTTTGTACTTCATGCAGCCAAAGGCTCCCTTAACTCATTCCAGTGCTGCAACACACCGCTAACTTCCACTAAGCTCACTTGGAATGAATCTGCTAAGTCTTTTTCTCATGGGCTATTGTTAAGCCACCTCTCTTTCTTCATACACTTTCCTGTTTGGTTTTTTGGTCTCTATATTTATACAGATAAAACTTATAAATCTCATACGTATGTAATCTTTATATTTTATATTATTCAAAGTGAAGTTTTTTTTTGTCTCAGCCAACTCTTCAAGGTTCATTTCCATTGTGATTTTGTCATTATAGGAGGGCTGCTGGGAGAAGGGACAGCTGAGAGCCTTGATTTTAGCTCCCTCACTTTATAGATGAAGAAATGAAGTGCAGAGAAATTCCCTTTCTTGAATTAAGTTGCTCACGATCATGCACCGTGGAGTAGGTTGTTCCACTGATGACCCCACCTTCTCTTCTCAGATTCCGGGCCTGCCTGCCTGCTCTGTGTTATTTATTTATTTCTGTGAATAGATCTCCATTGCTTTTTGTCCCAGATCTCTCTGTTCACTTCCCCTTGTGCCTGCGTCTGCCCTCCCCACCTCCAGAGGCTGCTTTCCAGCCCTCCATCCTCGTCTTGTGATTCTCAGCAGTGGCTTCTTGGGTGACCCCCTGTCCCAACAGGGGACCCCTCCAGCACCAGAAGAGGCAGAAAAACATTTTCTTTGATAGCAAGGGGTCAAACTGTAAAGCACAAAAGAAGTGAGAAAAAACATCCATTGTCCTGTTATTTGTTAACATTTAATTTATAAAATTATATATGTAGGGCACAAAAATTCAAACACTACCGGGCAGCAGGAAAACAAACATCCCTCTCTCCATCACATTAGTCCACTCTTTAGAAATAATTGCGGTCAGGGTTTTTTTTTGTATTTGTCTAGGAACATTCTACACATATAGAGATGTGTGTGTGCACACCCACGTAAGAAATATTGTCTACTATGTGCCAGGCCTGATTTTGTTCACCGTTTTGGGAATATCAGATCAGATCAGATCAGATCAGTTGCTCAGTCGTGTCCGACTCTTTTCGACCCCATGAATCGCAGCACACCAGGCCTCCCTGTCCATCACCAACTCCCGGAGTTCATTCAGACTCACGTCCATTGAGTCAGTGATGCCATCCAGCCATCTCATCCTCTGTCGTCCACTTCTCCTCTTGCCCCCAATCCCTCCCAGCATCAGAGTCTTTTCCAATGAGTCAACTCTTCGCATGAGGTGGCCAAAGTACTGGAGTTTTAGTTTTAGTATCATTCCTTCCAAAGAAATCCCAGGGCTGATCTCCTTCAGAATGGACTGGTTGGATCTCCTTGCATTCTAAGGGACTCTCAAGAGTCTTCTCCAACACCACAGTTCAAAAGCATCAATTCTTCGGCGCTCAGCCTTCTTCACAGTCCAACTCTCACATCCATACATGACCACAGGAAAAACCATAGCCTTGACTAGACAGACCTTTGTTGGCAAAGTAATGTCTCTGCTTTTGAATATGCTATCTAGGTTGGTCATAACTTTCCTTCCAAGGAGTTAGCGTCTTTTAATTTCATTGCTGCACTCACCATCTGTAGTGATTTTGGAGCCCAGAAAAATAAAGTCTGACACTGTTTCCACTGTTTCCCCATCTATTTCCCATGAAGCAATAGGACCGGATGCCATGATCTTCGTTTTCTGAATGTTGAGCTTTAAGCCAACTTTTTCACTCTCCACTTTCACTTTCATCAAGAGGCTTTTGAGTTCCTCTTCACTTTCTGCCATAAGGGTGGTGTTATCTGCATATCTGAGGTTATTGATATTTCTCCTGGCAATCTTGATTCCAGCTTGTGTTTCTTCCAGTCCAGCATATCTCATGATGTACTCTGCATATAAGTTAAATAAACAGGGTGATAATATACAGCCTTGACAAACTCCTTTTCCTATTTGGAACCAGTCTGTTGTTCCATGTCCAGTTCTAACTGTTGCTTCCTGACCTGCATACAAATTTCTCAAGAGGCAAATCACATGACATCCCTGACCTCATGCAACTTTCATTCTACTGTTGGGAGAGAGACAGTAAATAAGTAAATGCATAATATGTCAGGTATTGATACGAAGTATAAAAATTAAGAAATGGAGTAAGGGGTGGGGGATGACAAGGAATGTATGTGTGTGCTGTCTTAGATACGATGGCCTGAGGATGACTGTCTGAGTACTATTTGAGTGGAGACCTGGTGGGAGTGAGGGAGTCAGCCAGAAAAATAGCTAGAAAAGGATTTTTCAGGCAGTGACCAGAGGTGCAAAAGCCCTGGGGCAGGAGTGTATTCAGCATGGTGGAGCAGCAACTGGTACAGGACTGGCAAGACTGGAGAAGGGAGCAATGGAGAAAATGATGGGTGCCATGGAAAACCTCCCTGTGGCCATGAGAAGAACTTTGACTTGATTCCACGTGAGGCAGAGAAGAGCTTGAGGGTCTGAGTCATGATCTGACTCACATTCTCCAGCATCTCACTGGCTGTGGAGTGAAGAATAGAGTGCAGGTGGGGCGAGGTCACCACAGGGAGACACTGGGGAGATGACCAAGGTGACCCAGGCTGGCATAGAGGAGGAAGAGTTGAATGCTGGGTTTGCTACTTGATGAGAAAACAGAGTTATCAGACAAATACACCTGAAAGTAACACAGCATTGCAAGTCAACCATACACTCCAATAAAAACTAAATATATATACATATTTTAAAAATATTTATTTGGTGGTGTCAGATCTTAGTTTCAGCATGTGGGATCTAGTTCCCTGACCAGGGATCAAACTCAGGCCCCCTGCATTGGGAATGTGATGTCTTAGCCATTGAATTACCAGAGAAGTCCCCTATACACATATTTTTAATATGTAATATATATATATATGGAATTTATTAACTGTCCAGTGGTTAGGACTCTGAACTTACACTGCCAGTTTCAGTTCTGGTCAGGTAACTAAGATTCTGCAAGCCATGTGTCTACCCTCATATATATATATATACATCTATTTATAAAAAAAAGATAGTCATCAAAAGCGCTATATGTGTTTGTAAGGATCTGAGTGTGAACAACGAGAAGAAAGGCATTGCCCTGTGCTGAGAGGAAGAAGGCTGAGAAAGAGACAGGTTTGGGCTAGAGCGTGAATAGAATTTGTTTTTAGACATGTTAAGTTTGAGATGATCATTAGACAATCAAGTAGAGGTGTCAGGAGAAATTAAGGAAGAAGTTGAGATGAGATATTCATTTGGGTGTTATGTTGTTGTTCAGTTGCTGAGTCTTGTCCGACTCTTTGTGACCCCATTGAGTGCAGCACACGAGACTTCCCTGTCCTTCACCATCTCCTGGAGTTTGCTCAAATGCACATCTATTGAGTTGGTGATGCCATCCAACCATCTCATCGTCTGTCATCCCCTTTTCCTCTTGCCTTCAATCGTTCCCAGCACCAAGGTCTTTTCCAATGAGTCGACTCTTCACATCAGGTGGCCAACGTATTAGAGCTTCATCTTCAGCATTAGTTCTTCCAATGAATATTCAGGGTTGATTTCCTTTAGGATTGAATGGTTTGATCTCCTTGCTGTCCAAGGGACTCTCAAGAGTCTTCTCCAACACCACAGTTTGAAAGCATCAATTCTTTGACGCTCAGCCTTCTTTATGGTCCAACTCTCACAGCTGTACATAACTACTGGAAAAACCATAGCTTTGACTGTATGGATCTTTGTTGGCAAAGTGATGTCTCTGCTTTTTGACATGCTGTCTAGGTTTGCTTTCTTCCAGAAGCAAGCATCTTGGGTGTTATGGTGGATGGTAAATGTGGCCACACACTTCACAGCTTTTCCCACACCTTGAGTCTAGGCTGACCTTGACTTGCTTTGACCAATGGATGTAGCAGAAGTGACAAGTGAATTCTCAGGCCAAGCCTCAAGAGCCCTTGCACACTCTGCTTTTGTGCTTTTGGAATCCTGTGGCTATTCCACTAGGAAGCCTACTGTGACCCAGTAACCCTGTGACCTCAGCTATGCATACATGCATGATAAGTTGCTTCAGTCGTGTCTGACTCTTTGTTAACTTATGGATTATGGGCTACCAGGCTCCTCTGTCCATGGGGATTCTCCAGGCAAGAATACTGGAGTGGGTGGCCATGCCCTCCACCAACAGCCTGCTAAACCCAGGCCAGTCTGTGAGTGAGGCTACTTGAGATCCCTCAGCAGCCACCAACTGACCAGCTGACCACAGACACCTGACGAAGCCCAGCCAAGGTCAGCCAAGTTAGCCCCGGACAGACCAAGGGCCTGGTCAATCCTGGGTTGTGAGCCAAAGAAGTCATTACTTCAAGCATTGATGTTTTGGTGAGATTTGTTGTGGAGCAACTAATGTGTGCAGAAAGTATCACATTTTGATGGTGTTTATTTATCAGGCTATTTTGATATTTTTCTCACTCAAATGAGACCATAATATTGCACTGAAACGTGTCTTTTCCATTTAATGATGTGTCTAATGACAATTTCCCATGAGGTATATTTCAGTCTCTCATTATTTTTAACAGTTGGGTGAATATGCTATAATTAATTGGCTCAACCAGTGTCTTATTTTTGTGGTTTCCAGAGATATCTGTCACAAAGCCTTGGTGAACATTCTTGTAGACCATATTTATTTGTTGTTGTTCAGTTGCTAAGTCATGTCAGACTCTTAAGACTCCATGGACTGCAGCACACCAGGCTCCCCTGTCCTTCTCTATCTCCTGGAGTTTGCTTAAATTCACATCCGTTGAATCAGTGATGCTATCTAACCATCTCATCCTCTGCTGCCTGCTTCTCCTTTTGCCTTTCCCAGCCTCAAAGTCTTTTCAACCGAGTTGGCTCTTTGCACCAGGTGACCAAAGTACTAGAGCCTCAGTATTTTTATCTATGTGAATTTATCAGATGAATTCTTACAAAAAATTTACTGAGTCAAAGATATGTACATTTAGGATGTTAGTAGTTGTCAAGTTACCATCCAAAATAATTTACCAATTCATACTTCATTATATATAAGGGTGACTTTCATCAAGCCTTCACCAACACTTTGAAATATTTGCAAGCCTGAAAGGTAAAAAAAAAAGTATTTTATTACTGTTTTACTTACATTTTAAAATGATGGATGAGGTTGAGACTATATTCATATGTTTAGTATCTATTTGTATGTTTTTTTCTGTGAATCTTTTATTTCTGCTCTTTGCCCATTCTCTGTGGCTTGTTTAGGCTTTTGAAAAATTGAACCAAAAAAGGTCAATGAACATTAAAGAAGTGTTACTGTATTTCTGGGCTTCCCAGGTAGTGCTAGTGGTAAATAACCCACCTGCCAATGCAGGAGACTTCAGAGACAGGGGTTTGATCCCTGGGTTGGGAAGATCCCCTGAAGGAGGGCATGGAAACTCACTCCAGTATTCTTGCCTGGAACATCCCATGGACAGAGGAGCCTGGTGGGTCACGAAGAGTTGGATAAGATTGAAGTTAGCATGCACTGTATTTCTAAACACTTTCTATATGTGGACTTTTAAGCTTGAGTTCTAGAGGAGTTATTTTCTTTGTTTAAAGTTTTTTTTTTTTTTTTTTTTTTTTGATGTGGACTAATTTTAAAGCCTTTGTTGAATTAGTTACAATACTGATTCTGTTTTATGTTTTGGCTTTTTTGGCCAGGAAGCATGTGGGATCTTAGCTCCCCAGTCAGGGATCAAGTCTGCATCCCTTGCATTGGAAAGCAAAGTCCTAACCCATGGACCACCAGGGAAGTCCTTAGAGGAATTAGAAAGGCAATAAATAATCATTTCCTAACTTTACAGTGTTTTACAAGTACAAAAAACTTGCTATATGATCTAATATAATCTCACAGCTAACTTCTGAGGCAGGTCCTGATATACTCAGAGAGATTAAGCAACTTCAGGTCAGGAAAAACTGTGAAAGACTTTGAAATGGGCATTAGATTGCTCTGTCTAGCACACTCTTAGAGTTTCAGGCCATTCCATCGTTTGTGAGCTATTTTTCCACTCATTAAATTGATAAAAAGTTAGTACTAATGCAAATGATTCTTGTCCATAGAAATGAAAATGAATTGTGTCCCATTGAGATGCTATTGATTACTTCCATATGACCATTGAACCTTTTGGTCTCTATTTGTAATGCATTTCAGCATTCCTGATTGCCTCTGCTCCATGTCTGTTCTTTGAGTTCTCCTTTGAACTGTTCTGATGTGTTACTTGTTCCCCATTAATTAGTGAGTTAGATAAAGTGAGTTAGCACTTGTTCATTTTATATTTATATGATCTTACTGAAACAGGCTGTCTAGTCAAGGCTATGGTTTTTCCAGTAGTCATGTATGGATGTGAGAGTTGGACCATGAAAAGGCTGAGTGCTGAAGAATTGATGCTTCTGAACTGTGGTGTTGGAGAAGACTCTTGAGAGTCCCTTGGACAGCAAGGAGATCCAACCAGTCCATCCTAAAGGAAATCAGTCTTGATGTTCATTGTACAGACTGATATTGAAGCTGAAACTCCAATACTTTGGCCACCTAATGCGAAGAACTGACTCATTTGAAAAAACCCTGATGTGGGGAAAGATTGAAGGAGGGAAGAGAAGGGGATGACAGAGGATGAGATGGTTGGATGGCATCACCAACTAAATGGATATGAGTTTGAGTAAACTTTGGGGGTTGGTGATGGACAGGGAGGCCTGGCGTGCTGCAGTCCATGGGTTTGCAAAGAGTCAGACATGACTGAGTGAACTGAACTGAACTGAAACAGGAGGGAAGAGGGGCAGGGCAGAACCTTTAAACGAATGACATAGCTCTTGAAGACATGAGACAGAATTGGTTAGAACTAACAAGGTCCAAGATAGTTGAAGATTTGACTTCCAGTAGAACTTGAGACTCATTATATGCTCATTGTGGTGGCTCAGACAGTAAAGAATCTGCCTGCAATGAGGGAGACCAGTGTTCGATCTCTGGGTTGGGAGGATTCCCTGGAGAAGGGAATGGCAACCCACCCCAGTATTCTTGGCTAGAGAATTCCATGGACAGAGGAGCCTGGTGGGCTACAGTCCATGGTGTCACAAAGAGTCAGACATAACTGAGCGACTAACACACACACACACACACACACACACACACACATACACACACACAATACATTAACACATGTTGAATGACACACCTAGCAGAGCCATGACAGTTCCAAGGCCTACCATAAAAGGTCAAAAAGAGGGCAGTGGCCCAATTCCTGGAAATCCCTTTCCCTGCTTGAAAATGTGGGAGACCTGCATTTGATCCCTGGGTCGGGAAGATCCTCTGGAAAAGAGAATGTCAACCCACTCCACGATTCTTGCCTGGAGAATTCCATGGACAGAGGAGCCTGGCAGGACTACAGTTCATGGGATTGTAAAAAGTCGGACATGACTGACCTACTAACACTTTCACTTTTCTCCAAAATAGTTGGAATAATCCTCCCACTCACTAGCCTATGAAATGACCCAGTTCATTAAGCTGTGTGTGCTCAGTCACTTCAGTCATGTCAGAGTCTTTGTGACCCTATGGACTGTAGCCCACCAGGATCTTTGTTCATGGGGTTCTCCAGGCAAGAATACTCTAGTGGGTTGCTGTCAGGTGAGTATAATCTCCTCGGTTCTATTTCATCTAAACACAAATTTGAAGCGATGGATATTAAAGCCCTCGGTGCGTCACAGACCATGTTATAGCTCTCAATTCTTGAACAGACTGTGTTATAGCTCTTAGATCAGTGTTACAGATCCGTGTTACAGCTCAGTTTTATTTAGAAAATAGCAGGAAAATACATCCTTGAGGCGTGAGGGCATGCCGACCCAAAGACACGAAGAGAAGAAAGAGCCCTGGCCCTTTGGCTCCTCTTTTTATGTTTTTTCCTCCCCCATGGGCCTTCCCTATGTAAATTGGGCTAGCCAGGAGTGCTGTTTGTTCTACCTGATGTCCTCACTCTGGTCCTTGGACCTTCCTTTGACCTTCCTTTGTTCTATTTTCTCAGGCTTTTCCCTTCCTTGTCTTTTAGCCACTGCCATTTTGGATTCCTGTATTCCTATTCTAACTACCTAACAGTTGCCAAGCCACTCTCCAGGGGATCTTCCCGACCCAGGAAACTAACCAGCATCTCTTATGTCTCAGGCAGTTTACCACTACCACCACCTGGGAAGCCCCCCACCCCCGCTTCCACCACTAAGACTAACCACCCCATATTTTGGGGTCTCTTGCTTTCTTAGGTGACCCACACGCTGTCTGTAGAGTGTGTTTCTCCCAGGGCCAGTCTCACCTTTTGATATGGACTGCATTCTGTCTGCAGAGTGTGTGTCTCTCTAAATAAATCCACTTCTTACCTATCACTTTGCCTCTCACTGCATTCTTTCTGTGCTGAGACATAAAGAACTTGAGATTCAGTAAGTCCTGAGACCAGGTATGTGCTTTCAATTAAAAGAGAATGAGTTCAAGTCTCAATCTGAAATATGAGGTTTCAGTACCTTTAAAAAAATGACCCTTTCATTTCTCTCATGCCTCTAGTCCACACAGCTAGAAAAGGATCCTATTGGGTCTGACTCAGATATGTATAACAGGAAACCTTTATTATTATTGTTGTTAGCTGAAACCTCTTTGAAAAGCTGATGAAAACAATGAATGTTTTGCCTGGGAAAAATAAACACACACACACAATCTTGCTTACTCTTTTCAGAGTTCCTTGACTTCCTGCAAACTGGTTTAAGAACTCCTGGCATAGAGTCTGGGATGAATATAGCTGGTCAAGATCAGAAGTTGAAGGAGGTAGAAGGGAGAATTGGTACAATGACTTTTTTCTTAATACCTGTGCTTACCATCTACCACAATGCATTATCTTATCTGGACTTCCCTCGTGACTCAGTGGTAAAGAATACCCTGACACTGCAGGAGACACAAGAGACAGGGGTTTGATCCCTGTGTTGGGAAGATCCCCTGGAGTAGGAAATGGCAACCGACTCCAGGATTCTTGCCTGGAGAATCCTATGGACAGAGGAGCCTAGCAGGCTGCAGTCTGTGGGATTGCAAAGAGTTGGATACAGCTGAGCATGCACAGTCTCCTCTCTCACTTTCATCGACAGGCTCTTTAGTTCTTCTTCACTTTCTGCCATAAGGGTGGTGTCATCTGCATATCTGAGGTTATTTATATTTCTCCCTGAAATCTTGATTCCAGCTTGTACTTCTTCCAGCCCAGCGTTTCTCATGATGTACTCTGCATATAAGTTAAATAAGCAGGGTGACATGGGAAATAGATGGGGAAACAGTGGAAACAGTGTCAGACTTTATTTTTTGGGGCTCCAAAATCACTGCAGATGGTGATCACAGCCATGAAATTAAAAGATGCTTACTACTTGGAAGGAAAGTTATGACCAACCTAGATAGCATATTCAAAAGCAGAGACATTACTTTGCCAACAAAGGTCCATCTAGTCAAGGCTATGGTTTTTCCAGTGGTCATGTATGGATGTGAGAGTTGGACTGTGAAGAAAGCTGAGTGCCAAAGAATTGATGCTTTTGCACTGTGGTGTTGGAGAAGACTCTTGAGAGTCCCTTGGACTGCAAGGAGATCCAACCAGTCCATTCTAAAGGAGATCAGTCCTGGGTGTTCATTGGAAGGCCTGATGCTAAAGCTGAAACTCCAATACTTTGGCCACCTCATGAGAAGAGTTGACTCATTGGAAAAGACCCTAATGCTGGGAAAGATTGAGGGCAGGAGGAGAAGGGGACGACAGAGAATGAGATGGTTGGATGGCGTCACCAACTCAATGGACATGAGTTTGAGTAGACTCCTGGAGTTGGTGATGGAGAGGGAGGCCTGGTGTGCTGCAATTCATGGGGTCACAAAGAGTCGGACACGACTGAGCGACTGAACTGAGTATGCACATGCACATGCTTATTAACTCATGTAATAGAGAAACCGTCAGAGACAAGAAACTTGCTCTCCAAGGAACACATAGGGAATGTGTTTCTCTCTTTCTCTCTCTTTTTTTTTCTTCATTTGGTTGCACCAGGTCTTAGCTGCGGCATGCAGGATCTTTGATCTTCGTTGGCAGCATGAGGGATCTTTAGTTGTGGCATGTGAAATCTAGGGATTGAACCCAGTCCCCATGAATTGGGAGCTTGGAGTCTTAGCCACTAGACCACCAGGGAAGTCCTGGTAATGTGTCTCTTGCCCAAATTTTCACAGCTGGTAAGAGTGCTAAAGTGATTCATTTGCCCCACAGATATAAGGTAAAGATAAGAAAATAGTTCTTGGGGGAAAAGGAACACCTAGAGTGGAAGAGGTGGCCCCCTAAAACCAACGTTCACATCTGTACTGAAGCTGAGGCATTCTGGTCACCTGAACCCCTTATGCTTGGAGGGAGGATATGTGCCTAGGAAAGGGGATGGAGCCTGGGATGGTTAATTTTGTGTGTCAACATGATTGGCCCACAGGGTAACTAGATATTCAGCTTCACATTATTCTGGGTATGTCTGTGAAGGTGTTTCTGGATGAGATGAACACTGTGATCAGTAGACTGAGTAAAGCAGATGGCCTTCCCCCTCCAATCCATTGAGGGCTGAATAGAACAAAACTGTGCGGGAAGGAAGAATTTGCTCTCTCTGCCTGATTGTCTTTGAGCTGGGACATGGAGCTTCTGCCTTCAGTCTCACACTGAAGCTGATACCCTCTGCTCTCCTGGGTCTCCATTTTCAATTGGCCAACTGCTGCTCATGGGACTTTTCAGCTTCCGTAACTGTGAAAGCTAATTCCTTATATTAAAAAAAATCAATTTCTCTTTCTCCTTCTCTCCCTCTTTCTTAGGCTTTTCAGCATAGAGTGAGGCTGGCTTTCTAACTGGACCCCTTGCAAGGTCCTGGGAAGATGAACTGTGACAAGAGCTTACTATCTTTCCCTTCATCCAAACTAGAAATGACAACATCCCTCCACAGCCCGGCAGAATAACCAAAGACACTAAATTCTGTTTAAAGTTTTAAAGAAATGTTTCTGTATGTCTCTTCCTCTTTAGAACATTCATATCAATGCCAAACAGAATGTGTTAGCCGTGGGCCTCTTGCAAGGTCATTGAGTGAATGTTCTGCCTGCAGGGGAAGGTCAGCATTACCCTTTTGGTCATCCTGGACCGAGCTTTTGTGGGTAGAGCCTCAGTTGTTCATGCCAATATCCAGTTCCACTTATGAAGCACTCAGTAGGTACTTAATAAGTGTCTTATGAGTGAGTGAACAAACAACCTCTCCTTGGCCTTCTCTGTGCTTCTGTTCTCACCATGGTTCATCTCACCAAGGTAAGGGCCAGAAGGGTGCTCAGGAGTCATCTTGTGCAACTGCCTGTGTTACAGATGAAGTCCAGAGGGGCGAGCGACTGACTGGAGGTCACACAACCACGTAAAGGAAGCACAGGTGCAAGAGGGCAACCTCTTCCTTCCAGGGCTCATCCTGAGACCTCACATAGCATCTGTTGTCTGAAGCAGGAGGGCCACATTGGCCAGGAGAGAGGAGAGCTTCCTTTACTGGTCACCTTGCTGCTGAATCTGAAGCAACCTGCCGAAGGACATGCTCAGGGTGGCTTTTTGAACTGTGGGTCATCTCTGAATCATGAGATTGACTCCCCCAGAGACCTGGTCACTTTCCCGCCACCTGTTTTCATCTGGAGAGGAGAGAGGCTCCACTCAGGAGAGGATGTCCAGTCTGTGTTATGGAGGTGGTACAGATGCTGCCTCCTCTGGGGTGCGGAGGTGGGAACAAAGCAGAATGTAGGGATGCAGGTCTGCTGGATGATGAGAGGGCCCGGCAGAGGCTGTGTCTCCCATGGGTGGCATGGGAGGAGGGCAATCTGGGTGGGGAGCCAGGCAGAGGTCAGTTGACCTTGAGCTCGTGGACAGCACCTGGTGAGAGGAAGCAGCCTGGGCTGTGCAGGGGGTGGCAGTATGGGGCCCTGTCAGAAGGAAAGGCCAGGAGAGAGGTCAGCTTTAAGTTTTACTCCACACTGTCCCTCGACTTCCCAACCTTTCCCAGTGACTCTCTGGCAGCTTGGGGTGGATAGAGAGACCAACCTGGGAAGAAGTGCTTGCCCAGGGGGGCCAGGAAATCTGGTCCTCATTCCAGCATTTACAGCAACTGTTTGTCTCGGAAAAGTCACTTTGCTTCTCAGAGTCCAGTTTCTGCATCAGCAAAAATGGATAAATTAAAAATCCTGCCTCATAGAGTCATTGTGGGTTTGTACAAATCGTTAACCACAGGACTATCTATTTTGTGCACTGCTGTCTCGCCCCTGTTCAGTTCAGTCGCTCAGTCGTGTCCGACTCTTTGTGACCCCATGGACTGCAGCACACCAGGCCTCCCTGTCCCTCACCAACTCCCAGAGTTTACTCAAACTCATGTCCATCGAGTTGGTGATGCCATCCAACCATCTCATCCTCTGTCGTCCCCTTCTCCTTCCACCTTCAATCTTTCCCCACATCAGGGTCTTTTCAAATGAGTCAGTTCCTCCCATCAGGTGGCCAAAATATTGGAGTTTCAGCTTCAACATCAGTCCTTCCAATGAATATTCAGGACTGGATCTGAATCCAGGACTAGCATCTGGTACACACTTCAAATTTGTTGACTCGATGAATGTTTAATTTTTAGCGACCACTTCCTGTGTGGCAGACATTCTTCAAGACTTGGTCATTTCATCCTCATCAAATCTATGACTGTCCTCTGAGGGGCACAATGACTCTTCCAGGTCACATACTGCTTAGGGCAGAGCTGCGATTCGAATCTCGGTCTTGGCAGCCTGACTCCTGAGCCAATGGGCTCCATTCCCACATAACGCCCTTTACTCTGTGACCCTGCTCCATAAACTGGGACGTTTTACACAAGTAATACAAGTCAGTCCCTGGAAGAGGGAGAGGACTGTGATGGTCATGCAGTGGATGAGGACACGGGGACAGAGGCAGAGACTTCTAGCAGGTTTCCCAGGCATCCATGCCCACTCTCTTTCTAAAAAAATTTCCAGTGTTTACAGGGGAGTTTGAGTAAGCTCCGGGAGTTCGTGATGGACAGGGAAGCCTGGCGTACTGCAGTCCATGGGGTCGCAAAGAGCTGGACTCTACTGTTTGACTGAACTGAACTGAACTGAACTAATCTGAGCAGTGAACAGAGCCCCCGAGGTGTTCCAATCTGGATAAGATGGTCCCAGACAGTGACCCCGCCCCCAGCCCCGCCCCCAGCCCCGCCCCCAGCCCCGCCCCCAGCCACTCACGGCCACATCCGGGTTTGTGGACGGGGCCAAGCCGGCCTCACTCTGCAGTTGCGAAGCCCCAAGGCTGTTGGTCTTCTCCTGCTTCCGCCACTTGGCTCGCTGATTCTGGAACCAGATCTGAGATGAAGGTGAGAGAGGATGGAGATAAGCAAAGGGGCTTTTCTCCATCCATTTCCTCTCCTTAAAATACATGATGACTGCACCTTCCAAGGGACCGTCCCTTTACAGTTTGTAAAGGTCAACGGCAGCCACGATTTCTTTGAATCTGATCTGCCTTAGGAGAGAGGATCCGAGGTCACAACCTTCCATGCCTACAGGGGCTGGGGGGCTCATAGGAGGCAGTGCGAACCAGCAGGGTGCCCTGTAACTGGGAGTGGTGGGGTCTGCGGGGTGAACAGAGGCTGAAGGGGGCAGCGTCTCAGCCTCAGCTAATAGCCACCATGTGGAAATGTGAGGCCAGCGCTGCAGCTTCATCCAACTTCTAAGGCAGAAATCTTGATTTTTCTGTGAAAGCTCTGAGATTTAAAAACCATGCAGATCAGTGAAAACCCATCCATGGGCTCTTGCCTGCTGGTGGGCCACCCGTTTGCAACCCCAGTGGGCCCTCTGGTATCCGCTATTGAGGGTTGCCTGTATTCATGGGCACCCTGACTGTCTGTGAAACATGGCCATTTGCACTTGCTCATTCTGCTGAGACAGCTGCTGAATTCTGGGCTTTACACTAGATGTAGATGCTGCCCACCTCGTTGGTGACTGATTTCAAATGGGAAGTAAAAGGGGAGAAGTCCAGACAGGGGTGGACCTTGACCAGACGAGAGGTAGGCTTGGGTGGAATATTGATGTGGACCCTGGTGAAGATTTTGAATTTAATAAGTCCATTGTATATTTCAAGAAAGTATTGAAATATAATTGATTTACAATGTTGTGTTAGTTTCAGACGTACAGCAAAGTGATTCAGTTTTATGTATACTTACAAATATATGTATTCCTTTTTAACATTCTCTTCTGTTATAGGTTATTACAAGATGTTGAAAGGTGGAGAGGAGAAGAGATAAATTAGGAGATTGGGATTAACATATACACACTACTGTATATAAAATGGATAGCAAAGACCTACTGTATATCACAGGGAACTCTGCTCAGTACTCTGTGATAATCTTATATGGGATAAGAATCTGAAAAAGAATAGATCCATGTTGATGTATGGCAAAACCAATACAATATTGTAAAGTGAAAAAAAAATAATAAAAAAATAAAAAAAGAATAGATCTATGCAATGTGTAACCAAATCACTTTGTTGTACACCTGAAACTAACATAACATTGTAAATCAAATATACTCTGATATAAAATAAAAATTGTATTTTTCTGTTTTTCAAAGATTTTTTTATTCATTAAAAATTAAGTTATAAAAAAAGATGTTGAGTATAGTTCCCACATCATATTTGTTAAAAAAAATGCAGGGTGATTTAGAAAACTGTTTTAGAGAGAGTGAAAATATGTAACAATTGGTTTTGGATTTGCTAGAGCAATACTTGCAGAACTGGGGATGTGCAAAGAGAGTTGGACATACCATTGGTGAGGGGCTACTGTATCTCTAACCACAGAGGAAGCCTAGACACTCAGGTAGGGGGAAGAAATGACAGATTACAGATTAGGTCTCTGACCATGGAGGGTCTTTGCCACTTCTCTGTGCTGCTGCCAAAGTGATACCTATGTGTTCCAAGTCAGAGGTTGGCAGAGTTAACCTCAGGTTAACTCTGGCTTCCCACCTGTTTTTGTACAGCCCTTGTGCTACGTATGGTTTACACATTTTTAAGTGGTTGGGAAAAAGAATCTAAATTTGGTGACATGCAAATGGCACAAAATTCAAATTTTAGTGCTCATCAGTAACGTTTATTGGAACATGCTCATTTGTTTGTATGTTGTAAACTATAGCTATTTTTGTGCTACAAGGGCAGAATTGAATAGTTATGACAGTGACCATATGGCCTCACAAAGCCTAACAGAATTAGCACCTTGTCCCTTACTGAAGAAGTCTGTTGAGCCCTAGTCTAGATTGTCAAGACCTATTTTGAGGCTGCGTGGTGAATAATGCTTTGGAAGTACAGTCAAGTGGAGAAGGGAGTGGAGCAGATGCCAATGGCCATCATCATAAAACCCCCTCCACATCTATTCTCCAAGGAGAGAAAGCATCTATCTTATAACTATGGTGACCTCATTTCCTGGAAAATGATACTTGGACAAAATAACTGTATTCATGGGATAAAGCAAATGGAAAATTTCAGATGGGGCAGTCCCAGAGGGTGCAGGATACCTGGGGTCTCACCCATGCCTCCAAGGGCATTGAGGAGGGGGGTTGAGGGTGGGGATGGTTGTACCTGCACACGTGCTTCCGGGAGGTTAATCCTGGCCGCCAGCTGGTTGCGGACGTGGACGTCAGGATAGTGAGTGAAGTGGAAGATCTTCTCCAGCTCCTGCAGCTGCTCTGTGGTGAAGGTGGTTCGGAGCCTCCGCTTACCCTTCTTCCCCTCTGGAGGGAGGAGGGTCCAAGCTAGGTTAGTGACCTTCGTCTCAGTGAAGCTTTTGTGCTGCCTTGTCGTACCCATTAAACCAATGTTGCTACTACTTGGCCTCTGGCTTCTTAGGCTTGGGCTTTTACAATGTTCTCTCTCCTAGAACCCCTCCCCCTAGGTTGACTCCCTCTATCCATTCTGGACAGTGTGGCCAAAATGACCTTCTAGAAACTTCTTTGATTGTCCTTTCTGCTGCTCAGATGCCTTCAAGCAAATTTCCCTTGTCTGTAACAAGGAATGGCAAACCACAGCCTGGGGGTCACATCCGGCCTACTGTCTGTTTTTAGAAATAAAGTTTTATTGAAACACAGCCTGACACATGGGTTTATGTATTGTCTATGGCTGTTTTTGTGCTATAAGGGCAGAGTTGTGTTGCTGAAACAGAGACTGCAAAATCTAAAATAATTACCATCTAGCCCTTTACAGAAAAACCTCAGCAGTCAGCCCCTCACAGCCTGTTTCCAGCCACTTGTCCAGTCTCAGGCCCACTCAGGGATGCTACATCATAGGTGGGACCTAGTGCAAAAGGAGAAAAAAAGCTTTTTCCTTTCTTCCACAGTCTCCCTCTCAACAGTCATAGTGGTCTTTCACTTGCTACTTAAGGCCCTTCTCCCTCAGGCACAAGAATACTAACACACACACGATGGGGGTGGCAGAGGTCACTGGATTGAGGGGGATGGGGAAACAGGACTGAGAAGCAGCCCATCCCAGGAAGCAAGGAGGTGGTGAGAGGGGCACTGAGCATGAGTTAAGGCTCCAGGACCCTGGTCCTTGATTGGGCCATATTTTATTTACTCTCTGGGCCTCAGTCTCCCGATCTGTAGAATGGAGGAGTGGAGAGGGGTTGAATGATCAAATTACAAAGGCCAAATCCACCCTGGCACTCTGCAGTTCTCTTTCTCTTCAGGTGGAGGCTTGAAAGACCTGGCCTCAGCCTTGCCTGGGGCCCAGTTGGCTGGGCAAAAGGTAGATGGATGAAGGAGAGATTTCTGCTGAGGATAACACTTCTGGATGAGTTACTCCTGCATTTCTAAGAATTGACAAGTGCCTTCCATAGTCTGCCCTTTTTTTAAATCTCTGATTTTATTTAATCTATTTTTTATTGGAGTATAATTGCTTTACAATGTTATGTTAGTTTCTGTTGTACAACAAAGTGAATCAGCTCTGTTGTTGTTCAGTTGCTATGATGTGTCTGACTCATTGCGCCTGCATGGACTGCAGCACATGAGGTTTCTTTGTCCTCCACTATCTCCGGGAGTTTGCTCAGATTCTTGCCCATTAAGTTGGTGATGCTATCTAACCATCCCATTCTCTGCCACCCCCTTCTCCTTTTGCCTTCATTCTTTCCCAGCATCAGGGTCTTTTCCAGTGAGTCAGCTCTTCACATCAAGTGGCCAAATCATTGGAGAAACAGCTATATGTATACATATTTCCCCCTCCCTCTTAAACTTCTACCATCTCACCCCTCTAGGTTATCACAGCGCAGTGAGCTGAGCTCCCTGTGCTATACTGCAGGTTTCTACAAGCTATCTCTTTTATACATGGTAGTGTACTTATGTCTGGGGAAGGAAATAGCAAGCCAGTCCAGTATTCTTGCCTGTAAAGGACAGAGGAGCCTGGGGGGCTACAGTCTATGGGATCACAAGAGTTGGACACAACTTAGAGACTAAACCACCAGAGTACTTATGTCAGTGCTATTCTCCCAATTCAGTTCACTCTCCCCACCCCACTGTGTCCATATGTTCGTTCCCTATGTCTGTGTCCCTATTCGTGCCCTGCAAATAGGTTCATCTGTACCACTTTTCTAGATACCATACACACACACACACACACACACACATTAATACATGATATTTGTTTTTCCCTTTCTGACTTACTTTATTCTCTATGACAGACTCTAGGTCCAGCCACTCTACCCATCGAGCCACTTGTCTCACCCCTCCCAACTACCCCTCATTGTTATCAGTCCATTTTTTTTTATCCCCTCAAAGTAATTTTATTCATTTTCCTGACTCTTGGAAGCTTCTTGGGGGTTGTGGACAGTGAGATTTCAAACATATTTACCCCTTGGAGGAAGCTGTTGGATTGTGAACCAGCTGATATGATCTGATCTCTTACCTTTTCTATCTCCCTTTCCCTCCTCAAGTCCACTGTACTTTTTAATTAAAAAAAAAGAGAGATTTATTCTATATTTAGAGCTGGCGGTGCATTTAAGGGGTAGAGCCAAACCCATCTAGAATTGGTGTAGACAAATGGAAGGTATGAATCCATTGCCAAGACTGTACTGAATGTCTTTTGTGCTAGGCACAGAGGGCCTGTCTGCAGGAGTACAAAAATGAACAAATTGTGCTGACAGTATCTCATTCATTCATTCACAAGGTCAATGTTTTAGACAATTGTAATGATACAGTGCAGTTTTATAGAAAATTGCCAAAAAATTCACAGAATGGAAGATTTCAGGTTGGATGGGCAAACGGAGGTTCAGGATAACATGCATCTGGGATTCTTCTAAGAATATAGAACTTTGGAATAGAAGATACTGAACCAAAAAGGTATGGTGTAGAGCTGGAATACCGGAAAGTAAGCAACATGGAGAACAGAGGATTAGAAACAGACTGTAAATTATAAAAAAATAGGGTCTTCCTTAGTGTTCTAGTGACTAAGACTCTGTGCTCCCAATATAGGGGGCTGGGTTCGGCCCCTGGTCAGGGAACTAGATCCCACATGCTCCAACTAAGAAGTCAGAATGCTAAGTAAATACATATTTTAAAAAGTTATTAAGAAATTAGCAAAAATAAGCTATCTCTTGCTTTTTCCCCAGAAGGAAACTTAGGCAAACAAGTGTCCATGACTAAGTATAGACTCCTTAATAAAATAATTATCTCCAGTTTCCATTTGTGTAACTAGGGAAGCAGCTAACAAGACAAATACAGCTTCCCCTTATTTCCTAGAGGATCAGAAGGACATAACCTGGAGATAAGGTTGTAAGAAAAGGATCTGAGCCCTCCTCAGCAAAATAATGTGATTGTTGACTTTGTGGAGACGGGCTGCCTGTCAGTTATGAGCCAGTTAGAAAAATATTTATTCTCATTAACTTTGAACTAAACATCCTCAGGATAAATGTTTATTCTTGAGAGATGATGATCTCTCAATCATGGTGACAGGCTGTATATGTGTGTGTCCAACAGATGTAGTGACTTCTCCTGTAAAGAAAGAGGGTTGTCTAAAATATACATGGTTGGCGAGATGGAGGCTGAGCCCCAAGTGGACCAGCCTGAAGCACTCAAGGGCCAAAGCCCTTCTCCCAAGACAGCATGGGTTCTTGGGGTGTCAGTAGTCAACACTGGTTATCTCCATACAACCCTTCTTGGGATGTTATTTGAAACTGCTCCTGCTGCTGCTAAGTCATTTCAGTCGTGTCCGACTCTGTGCGACCCCATAGATGGCAGCCCACCAGGCTCCCCCGTCCCTGGGATTTTCCAGGCAAGAACACTGGAGAGGGTTGCCATTTCCTTCTTCAATGCAGGAAGTGAAAAGTGAAAGTGAAGTAGCTCAGTCGTGTCCGACTCTGTGCGACCCCATGGACTGCAGCCCACCAGGCTCCTCCATCCATGGGACTTTCCAGGCAAGAGTACTGGAGTGGGGTGCCATCGCCTTCTCTGTATTTGAAACGGATGGGGGTGGGGGTCCCAGCGAGTGGGGGTCCCTGAAATATGACTAGTGACACCCAACCAGAAGAGCAGTTTTGGGAGACAGATAGACTTGAACCTGACATCAGGGAAATAAGGATAGGATCAAGGCTGGACCTTATTAGAAATTCAACTCTTTAGATCTGCATTGTTCATATGGTAACCACTATCTGCCTATGGCTATTTAAATCAAATCAAATCAAATAAAAAATATAGTTCTTTAGCCACACTACTTATAGGTCAACCACATGTGGCTAGTGGCTACCATATTGGAGAGCATAGATAGAAAACATTTCCATCATCAGAGAAAGTTCTATTGGGTAGGGCTCCCTTATAGGTTTTTCCATTGGTTTCTGGAAAAAGTCATATTCTGGGCCTCACTTTAAGTTTCTCCTTGTGTTGCACTTTCCTCTAATTGCCACATATCTCTAGGAAAATGGGTATCCATTGGTCATAGAGCCGAATTTGATGGTGTTGGGAAAACTGGAATTACAGGAAAAGTAAGAGAAAGGGAAGGCTGGCCCACACTCATCTCCTTGCTGGTGCCTGGGGAGAAGGATGACCAGTGGAGAGGATGTTGCCCTGGAGCTCCAGGCAGTGACTCAGAGCAGAGTGACCTGCTTGTGGTCCACAGGGAAGTGGGGATGGGGAAGAGCAGAAGCTGAGTGGTTGGCTCAGGAAGGGTGAAGGCTGACACTTCAGTTTTCCCATCAAATGCTAGAGCTGCTTTAGGAAAGGAGGGAGGGAAGCCAGCAAGCCTGATGCTTGATTTATAGACCATAGTAGGTGGTAAGAGAGAGGAAGCTGGTGAGGGCAGGAAGGACAGCATAAAGGAATTATGGAACAGAGAAGAAGGCAGAACACAGGACACTGAAGGAACATAGTATTTTGGAACCAGAAGGAACCTCATTAAACAGGAAGCTGGAAGAACCAGTTCATGGGTGGAATGCCCATCACACAGGATGATTCTTAATTGTGGAAAAGGGCTGGGAGTTTCCGGCCCTGGGTCAGAGAAGACAATGCGGGTGTGGAACCCCATTCAAGGACACTCAGGGGAGGGTGGGAAGAGGGGAGATGAAGGAGGCAGGGAACTGCCACCTCTCTCAAGTTGCTCCTCTCAGGTTATTAATTGCTTGAGCTGTGATCACACTTCACTGGGTCTTCAAAGAGACTGAGTCAGCAGAACTTAATTAAACCTGAGCCATTTAGCACATTGATCATAAGAAATACACAATTTACACAGGTGATTAGGCCACCTAATTATAAACTGATGTTTCTTTGTGCTTGGCTCCCTCCCTTGATTGCTCCTTCTCTGCGGTCTGCTAATTGGCCTTGGCCGCTCAGCTAGAGGCCCCAGGGGCTTTGCAGCTGGGCTAAGACTCCTGAAATGAGCCTTGTCCTTGTCATCCTAAAGCAGCGGTTGGAAGAAGATCCAGGCTCCCACACCCATGGAAGTGAGGACTGGGGAGAAAGCAGATGACACTGTTAAAGGGGAGAGTGAAAAGCCTTGAATGCCAAGCCAAGTAGCATGCCTTGCATGCTGTGGGCACAGGCAATTGTAGAAGTCCAGGACCACTATGGGGGGAAAAGGCTGGCATATTCTGCCCTGGGAGGTGCCTCTCTGCAAGCCACCTGTCCTGTCTAGAAGGTGTCCTCAGCCTGCTGGAGGGCTCCAAAGGGAGCCTGCCCTTGTTCCTTTCCATTTTATACTTGTGACAAAGCAGGGGACCAGACATGACACCAGCTAATAACACTGGGGGAGGTTCCCTGATGTGACCTGGAAAGAGCCACAGAACTTGTTTCTATTCAATGGGAGAGCTCATGTTTAGTTTTCCTTCCTGCAAAGGACTGAGGAGGAAGTCAGCTAACGCTTATCTCTGTGAAAATACACACAGAAGGCCAACCTAAATGCAAACCTGCAGAGTGCCCAGATTAGAGGTAGCCAAAGTCCTTGGTCTTGTAAGAGGGAGAAGAGCCACTTCTAGCCAAAAAAATGATGACCAACTACCACCTTACAAGGCGTATGTGCTTAGTCACTCAGTCGTGTCCATGATCCTATGGTCTTTGTGACCCCATGGACTGTAGCCTGCCAGGCTTCTCTGTCCATGGGGATTCTCTAGGTAAGAATACTGGAGTGGGTTGCCATGCCCCGCTCCAGGGGTTGGGATCGAACCCAGGTCTCCTGCATTGCAGGTGGATTCTTTACCATCTGAGCCATCAGGAAAGCCCCACTACAAGGCATATCTGGGGAAGTAAACACTCTGTAGGAACACTGTAGGGATTTAAAAACTGAAAAAGGAAACTTTGAGAGTTTTACATATGGAGACCAAAAATGATCTATGAAGACTTATAAAAACCCATCATCCGAGCATGGAACAGTGTGAGAAAAGAGGAGGAACAGCAAGAAGAAGATGGCCCCTGAGTCAGGGCTCCCTCTCCCAGGGCCCAGAGCAGAGCAGAAGGTCCACTGTCTTTAGTCCTAGGCAGTGTGGGTGAGGAGGAGAGGATGAGGAAGGAGGGAAGGGGGAAAGAGAGAAGAAAGGGGAAGGGGACTAGGAAGGAGGGGGAATGAGGAAAATGAGGGGGATGAAGACGTGAGGAAAGATGGAGTGGGTTGAATTGTTTCCCCCTCAGGAAGAAACATCTCAGTTCTAACCCCCGGTACCTGTGAAGGTGACCTTATATGGAGATAAGGTCTTTGCAGGTACAATTAGGCCAAGGATCTTGAGATGTGACTCTCCTGGATTTAGGGTAGATTCTATGTCCAATGACATGTGTCCTGATGAGATAAAGGAGAGGGGGATTCCACATAGAGCCCGAGGTCAAGGCCAAGTGACGATGGAGTCAGAGTGTGGGATGATGTGTCTACAGGCACATCACTGTCGTGGATTGTTGGCAGCCATGGGAAGCTGGGACAGAGGCACTGAGTAGTCTTTCCCTTGGGGCCTCTGAAAATAATTAACCCTACCAACACCTTGGTTTTGGACTTCTGGTTCTGAAACTCTAAGATGATAAGTTTCTGTTGTTTTAAGCCATTCAGTTTGTGGTAATTGGCACAGCAGCTAAAGGAAGCTCATGTGGAGGGAGGGGATGAGGGAAGGAAGAGGAAAGGGAGGAAGAAGAAGGGGAAAGAGTGAGGGTTTGTTTTTTTTAATTTATTTTAATTGGAGGCTAATTACTTTACAATATTGTATTGGTTTTGCCATACATTGACATGAATCCGCCATGGGTATACATGTGTTCCCCATCCTGAACCCCGCTCCCACCTCCCTCCCCATGAGGGTTTTAAAGGGCAAAGTTTGGAGACATAAAAGGGCTTGAAAGACTGGAAGTGAGAGAGATGCTCCATGTGCCTGGAGGGTGAGGCCAGGCAGGCCATGATGGGGGATGAATCTGGGGACCCACAGGGCTGGTCTGTGAAGGACTTTGCATGTCATGCCAATAGCTTTAGGGGTTGATGAACTACAGCCTGAGGCCAGACCTGGCATTCTGCCCATAACTGTAAATAAAATTTTATTGGAACATAAACATACCCATTCATTTACACCTTGTCTGCTTTTTAGCTATGACGGTTGTTGTGTAGCCGCTCAGTCGTGTCCGACTCTTTTGTGACCCCACGGACTGTAGCCTGCCAGGCTCCTCTGACCAAGGGATTCTCCAGGTAAGAATACTGGAGGGCATTGCCATTTTCTTCTTCAGGGATCTTCCCTACCCAGGGATCAAACTCACGCCTCTCATATCTCCTGTATTGGCAGGCAGGTTCTTTACCACTAGCACCACCTGGGAAGCCCTAAATAAATGCATATATATTAAAAGAAAACCTCATATCATGACCATAAATGGGTAATTGGTATCATGCATCATAGATAGAAGGTTAGTGTAGAAATCATTACAGGACTATTGACATAAATAATCTTTGCCTTCCTCACATTCAAAGGCATTTTGAAAACCTCCAGGGGGACCCTCATGAGTCTCTTTAGAAACACTGAATTCCTGAGACTTCCCTGGCTGTCTAGTGGCTAGGACTCTGCGCTTCCATTGTAGGGGGCATGGGTTTGATCCCTGGTTGGGTAAGTAGGATCCTTAACGCTGTGTGGCGTGGCCAAAAAAGTAGACATGCTGAATTCCAGCCTAGCAGGGAGATGGATGGATTTTAGCCACATTCAGAAATAATCTAGAGTGGATGATCTCAGGCAACCGGGGTTCAATTCTAATGTTACCTACTCGTGTGGTTTTTGCAGGTGATTTATCTTCTCTTCTTGGTTTCACCAGCTCTAAGGTGGGGCTCACAACCGTGACAAATGGATGGGCACAATGGCCATCACACTGCCGTGAGAGCCCAGTCCAATCTTATGACTGCCATTTTCCCAAGCACTTACAGGGTGTCTCCTCTGGGTCTAGTTGACCTGGAACATGCCAGCAGCTTCAGCGGAGGTTTAGCATGACTGGCCTCCTTTTTGTCAACAGCCAGTGTTGGGCTAGGGGAAGGGAAACTGCTCTGGGAAGGGAAATAAGATCTCTCTCTCTCTTCCTCTGCAGCAGAGAGGATGGACATAGATTTTACGTAGCTGCAGCAAGAGACACTCAGGTCAGACCCTCTGCAGAATGGTTCCTGTGAACTCTCATTGCTCATTCAATTCACTGGAAGGTATTAATGAACTTCTGACAATTAAGCTGGGACCCTTTCCTCTTGAAAAGGTCAGCTACTAGGAAACCCACTAGCTCTCTGGGGACACATGACCCCCCACCCCCTGCAGACTCTTTCCCTTGGCTCACCAGCAGTGAGCACCAACCCCCTCTTAGGAGACTCCACCTGGGGGAGGGAGTGGGGCTCCGTGTTTGGGAGGAGAAGGCATCGTGGCTTCCCTGAGTTTCTTTCCCTTGGATTGCTGTTATTTAGTCACCCAATCACGTCCGACTCTTTGTGACCCCATGGACTGTAGTCCGCCAGGCTCCTCTGCCCATGAGATTTCACAGGCAAGAATATTGGAGTGGGTTGCCATTTCCTCCTACAGGGGATCTTACTGACTCAGGGATCAAACCAGCATCTCCTGCATTGGCAGGCGGATTCTTTATCACTGAGCTGCCGGGGAAGCCTTTCCTTGGATTAAAGCGTTAGAAAGGAGAGAGGACCAGGACACTCTTGTGGACACTCCAGGCTCATCGCCGGTCAGACTCCAGTGGACCCCCAAGACATCACTAGCTTCATTTTCTCCCTCACTCAGCTGTCTCACTGGAGATGAAGCTGAGGCCAGAGTGGAAACGGGCAGGCGGGGGGAGAGCTGAGACTGACCGCGGTTGCCTGAATCCTAGGAACATGTTTGTTCCCTCCTCCGTCCCCTCCTCAAGCTGGCCCTCAAGGAGGGGCCCGGGATCTGGTCATTGTTATTTGGGGGTAAACCCTGGGGAGGTCACTGGCCTAGGGTGTGATCAGGGTGGGCAGATTTGGGGCAGAGCTTCAGCCACTAGAGGCCGTGCAGGCCGAACTCTGCTTCTGAAGGGAAAGAACATGACAGCCTAAGCAGGTGTTCGGGTGGCTGGGTCTCGGGTCCTCTGCTCTGCAGCTGTGTGACCTGGGGGCACCACCCGCCTCTTCTCTTTCACAGGTGAGTTTCTCATCAGTCAAGTTTATGATAATTATACTTTTCTGCTGAAGTTAGAGACATGCACAGCCTCCAGGATGGTGCCGACCACAGAATAAATAAATGGTCACCGGCATTCTCAGCTACGGCCTGGTTATAGGAACAAGCCCCAGATCCCTGCGTCCTGCAGTGAACTGGGCCTTGGTGACTGAATTAGAACAGCTCCATTTCTGGGCTAGATAGAAAGGTATTTAAGGCTACTGGCCCAGTACCTGACATCTCTCTGAATTGTGGAGTCTTCTCTTCTGTTGATACAGAGCAGCTTTTTCTCTGCCTGAGCCCAGCTGGGGCTTGCAGACCCAGGAGTGGGTAAGAACTGGCAAAAAGACACTTACCTTTGGGCTGGTCCTGTGGGGGTCTTTCTGGCCCGAAATCTGCAGCTGTTGCCTGCCTGGTGCCCTGTCCACTTGCCCCTTCTGGCTTGACCACATCACTCCTCTCAGCTGGCCTCTTTAAGATGTCCTCAATGGAGAAGGACAGGCCCCGCTTCTTTGGGGCCTCATAGCACCCCAAACTCTTCCTCTCCATCTCCCGTGGAGATCAGAGCCTGCCTTGGCACCCTCCGTGGGCAGCTGCGAGGGGGAAGAGGGGCCAATGCCCGTGGAGGGAGGGGTCCTTGCTTTCCTGAAACTCCTGGACAAGAGGGTGAGCAGAGGTGAACAGAGATTCTCACGTTGGATTATCCAGCACGGTTATGTCTCCATGGGTACTTCTGTGAGTCACCTCAAAACATCTTGGGATCAAGGATGCTGGTCCCGTTGGGAAAGCTGGAAGGGGCTGTGCCCGTGCCCATGGGCTTAGAGCCCTCGTTGACTCAGCATCAAAGGAATCGCCATTGCTAAACTGAATTCAGTCCTACTGTGACGGGTCTTCTCCGAGGTGGTCACTTTCACAGTCCCCAGCCTAGGCCAGGGACCCTGAAGTCATGGCCAGTGGGGAACAGGGCAAAAGAGCTGGAAGGAAAAGGGAGGCTGCCCCCAGAGGAGATCTGGAGGCAAAGTGTCCACTTTTACCCTTTCTCTGTCGTGTGGCTCTTTCCTGCTGGCTCCGGCCAGACCTCTGGAAGGCTGGAGTGCCACCGGCGAGCCCCAGGTGGCCAACCCAGCCCTGGGCCACACTGCAGCTTGAGGGGTGCCCCCAGAAATCCTCCTAGATTCCTCTGGCTTCTGCTGCTCCCAGATTCCAGAACAGGCCTTCCTCCCAGAGCACCTGCAGGTGGAGGCTTCCGAAGAGGGTCGCGGGGTCACCGCCAGGCTGGCTCTCTGTGCCGGGGCTGGGCTGAACGCTGGTGTCTGAACCTCTCCTGGTGTCTCTGGTCCAGCCAGCACTTTCTTCTGCTCTCTCCCCGACTTCACTGCACAAGCCTCTCGGTAGGCTCCTTCCTGGCTCCTTTCCCTTCCTTTGGGGGTCCTTTCTGTCCCCCTCTTGTTTGCACACCTCTTACCTGCCTCCTGGGTCCTCACTGAGGGGACCCTTTCCCTCTGTCTAGTAAACTGTCGACTGCAAACTGATAGGATCAACCCGTTCTTGCCAGAGTTCTGTTCCCAATTACTGTGTAACCAGGGAGGAGGGGGCAGTAAAACGGCTGATAAGAGAAGAAACTTTCCACCCTCCTTGTGGCGGGAGTTGGGGGAGAGGGGTAGGAGGTGGAGGGAAACTTAAGGATGGGGCTTGGGGGTCCCAGAGAGGTGCGGTGTTGGGGAGCTGGCCTGGCCAGAGTAGGACACGGGAAGGTGGGAACAGTGAGGCTAGGAAGTGTCCCCAGGCCCCATAAAATGTGTTTGTTCAGCTGGGAGAATTTATGGGTCATATGTAGGCTGGAGGCTGGGCCAGGGTGCGGTCTGCTGGGTATTGGCTGTGGGCAGTCCGTTTCAGATGTGCTTTCCTGGACTTGAGGGCCATCTTCTGAGGTCCTTCTGGGGTGTGTGGGGAAACAGAGGTCCAGACCAAGAGGGTGTGGTAGAAGTCATGGTCTCATCTAAGCGGGACTTGGGGGAGCTCCAGACTGCCAGGCTGGCCACAAGGTGCGTCCTCACGAGGGTGATAGATACCTGGGGGAGTCTGTGGACCTGAATGGGGCATGAGAACCCAGACCTTCTCGTGGAAGGAGGGGGAAGGAGAAGCTTGAGCCTTCCTCCCTGAGGAGGGCGAGTCGGAGGACAGATCACTTGTACTGTTTGAGGAGCTGTGCCCCTGGGAAGTGTCAGGTGGTCTGGTCTAGCCAGGGGATCCTGTCTCTGCCATGTCACAGCGTGCGTGCTTCAGTCATGTCCGACTCTTTGTGACCCCATGCACTGTAGCCCACCAGCCTCTGTCCATGGGATTCTCTAGGCAAGAATACTGGAGTCGGTTGCCATGCCCTTCTCCAGGGGATCTTCCCAACACAGGGATCGAACCTGCATTTCTTATGTCTCCTGCATTGGCAGGCAGGTTCCTTACCTCAGGTTCCGCCACCTAGGAAGCCCAGCAAACCCTCAAATCTTGGGAGCTTCAGTTGCTTACTCATGTCACAGTCAATGTAGTTGGATATCCCTCTGGGGACTCAAGCTTCTTCCAGACTGTGATGTAACCAACCTCCAATCAATCAAGGACTTCAAGTTTTCCAAGGAAGAGGAGAGAGCAGAGGAGGAAATTTTAATGAGTCAGCAGTGGAAGTGGTTCAGTAACTTCTGCTTGTACTATGTGGCAGGGATGAGTCACATGGCCTTGCCCAGATTCTGGGAGGTGGAGTTCTCTGGGCCAGAAGGGAAGTAATCCAGCTGGGGTGGTGCACAGGGAAATGCCTGCTTTATGGTCAGGAGGCCAGAGGCCCACAGACGTCAGCACCTGCCCCGTTCAAAAGAGTTATTGCCTTGGGAGTGTGGATTTCCTTCTGCTTGGGGCCGAGAAGGTATGATGGACACTTGTGGTGGCCAGTCAAGA
Source organism: Bubalus bubalis (assembly GCF_019923935.1). Lineage (NCBI taxonomy): Eukaryota > Metazoa > Chordata > Mammalia > Artiodactyla > Bovidae > Bubalus > Bubalus bubalis. The sequence goes on from NC_059160.1 coordinate 46,815,860, forward strand.
GTGAACACGGGGGGACTTCCCTGGTAGTCCAGTGGTTAAGACTCCACACTTTGACTGCAGGGGGCGTGGATTCAATCTCTGCTCAGGGAACTAAGATTCCACATGCTGTGTAACATGGACCAAAAAAAAAAAAAACCCCAAAACCCCAAAAAAACAGGGTGAGGACATGGACTCCGAGTTCCAAAGAAGGAGCAGGTATGAGGGGAGGCCACTGAGCCAGGGGCTGTGCACGCATCACCTGATTTAATCTACCTGACAGCTCTATCATTTGGGGTCACTCACGCCATTTTACAGCCAAGGAGAGGCGCCCAGAGAGGTAAGTGCGGATATAAGGCTGCACGGTTAATCCTGTAGAAGAAGCAGCGGTCACGCCCAGGTGAGTCCACGCTCTGCTCCCTTTGCCATAATCCCCAGAGCCCACCCAATCCAAGCCTCTCACTGTGCAGATGAAGAACCACGTCTCTGAGGGGGTATTTTCCCGAGTCACACCTGTCCTTTTCAGCACTGCACTGAGTTCCTTGTATTTTCTCTCTCTCTGGGGTGAGCATTGCCCCGCTGCAATCCTTGGCATGGTAATAAAGCAGCGCTCATGGTGTGGAGTGTTAATCTTCCAAACCATGGCCTTCGTGGTGAGCTGTAGTCCAGGCAGTCACATCTGTGTTCATCCCACAGATGTTGCTTAAGCATCTCCTCATTCCACCCATGGAGGTGTGGGATGCAGATGAACGAGCCACGAACCTGACCAGAGGGACCCTCACTCTAGGGTGGGGAGTGTGTCGGGAGTGGAGGAGATGGCCAGGGACACAAGGTGGAAAGCGGTCAGTGGTCAGTGTTGGAGGAGTTCAGAGGAGTAACTCGGTACAGTCGGTTGAACCAAAGAAGGCTTTGCCGAGGAGGAAGGAGAGAAGGGGAGTCATCACACAGGTTCCCTCATTTAATCCACCCTACATCACACAAGCACGGAGAGACCCTTGGCAGCATGGTGCACTGTTACTAGTCCATTTTATTTTATGAAAAGCCGTTTAGGAAGAACAAGTCAGCCATTTGCCTTTTTCAACAACATGGCTGGATTTGGAGGGTATTATGTGATGTGAAATTAATCAGACAAAGACAAATACTGTGTGATACCAGCTATATGTGGAATCTAAAAAATAAAACTAGTGATGATAACGAAAAAGAAACAGGCTCACAGGTATAGAGAACAAGCTAGTGGTTACCAGTGGGGAGAGGGAAGGATGGAGGGGCTATATAGTGGGAAGGATTAAGAGACACAAACTACTATGTATAAAATAAAAAGCTACAAGGATATATTGTACAACACAGGGAACATTGCCATATTTAATAATAATGATAAATGACATAGAACTTTAAAAATTTGTGAATCACTATGTTGTATGCCTGAAAACTATATAATTTTGTATATCCACTATCTATGAGAGAGTGTTAGTCGCTCAGTTGTGTCTGACTCTTTGTGACCCTATTGACTATAGCCTGACAGGCTCCTCTGTCCAGGGAATTCTCCAGGCAAGAATACTGGAGTGAGTAACCATTCCCTTCTCCAGGGGATCTTCCCAACTCAGGAATCGAACCTGAGTCTCCTGCATTACAGGAAGATTCTTTACCGCCTGAGCCATCAGGGAAGCCCATACTAACTATACCTCAATTAAAAAAATATTTTTAAAGTACCCATGAATATGTGCCAGACTGTGATTGTAGGACTGGAAAGATAGTTGTGATCAAAATAAGCAAGCACCCCGCTCCTCCCCCCGCAGCCCCCATCTTACCGAGCTTACATTGGAAATAGATAATAAACAGGTAAAAAAAATATGGCCAATGTAATTTCTATTTGTGACAGTATTATAAAGAAAATAAGACAGAATGATGAGCTGGAGAGCAGCCAGGTGAGCGAGGGTACTTTAGTTTTTTTCAGGTTAAAATTTTATGCCACAGGTGATACAGAGTTGTGGGTGGTATTGTGCATGACAGTTCATGAACCCAACTACAAGGTGAAGTGAAGCATTCATCAGGGACTTGAATAAGATGGAGATGAGTTACAGGCGGTATGTAAACCAACTATACCCAAATATAGAATAAAAATAATAAAAAAGATCTCCTTTAATGACCTTACATTACATATTATAGTTTTCAGGGTAGAGGTTTTTCCATCAGTTCAGTTCAGTTCAGTTCAGTCGCTCAGTTGTGCAACCTCATGAGCCACAGCACGCCAGGCCTCCCTGTCCATCACCAACTCCCGGAGTTTACCCAAACCCATGTCCATTGAGTCAGTGATGCCATCCAACCATCTCATCCTCTGTTGTCCCTTTCTCCTCCTGCCCTCAATCTTTCCCAGCATCAGGGTCTTTTCTATGGAGTCAGCTCTTCGCATCAGGTGGCCAAAGGATTGGAGTTTCAGCTTCAGCACCAGTCCTTCCAATGAACACTTAGGACTGATCTCCTTTAGGATGAACTGGTTGGACCTCTTTGCAGTCCAAGGGACTCTCAAGAGTCTTCTCCAACACCACAGTTCAAAAGCATCAATTCTTCACGGCTCAGCTTTCTTTATAGTCCAACTCTTACATCCATACATGACCACTGCAAAAGCCATAGTCTTGACTAGACTACTTTGTTGGCAAAGTAATGTCTCTGCTTTTGAATATGCTGTCTAGGTTGGTCATAACTTTCCTTCCAAAGAGTAAGCATCTTTTAATTTTATGCCTGCAGTCACCATCTGCAGTGATTTTAGAGTCCCCCAAAATAAAGTCAGCCACTGTTTCCACTGTTTCCCCATCTATTTGCCATGAAGTGGTGGGACCGGATGCCATGATCTTAGTTTTCTGAATGTTGGGCTTTAAGCCAACTTTTTCAGTCTCCACTTTCACTTTCATCAAGAGGCCCTTTAGTTCTTCTTCACTTTCTGCCATAAGGGTGGTGTCATCTGCATATCTGAGGTTATTGGTACTTCTCCCAGCAACCTTGATTCCAGCTTGTGCTTCCTCCAGCCCAGCGTTCTCATGATGTACTCTGCATATAAGTTAAATAAGCAGGGTGGCAATATACAGCCTTGACGTACTCCTATTCCTATTTGGAACCAGTCTGTTGTTCCATGTCCAGTTCTAACTGTTGCTTCCTGACCTGCATATAGGTTTCTCAAGAGGCAGGTCAGGTGGTCTGGTATTCCCATCTCTTTCAGAATTTCCCACAGTTTATTATGATCCACACAGTCAAAGGCTTTGGCATAGTCACTAAAGCAGAAATAGATGTTTTTCTGGAACTCTCTTGGTTTTTTGATGATTCAGTGGATGTTGGCAATTTGATCTCTGGCTCCTCTGCCTTTTCTAAAACCAGGTTGAACATCTGAAAGTTCATGGTTCACATATTGCTGAAGTCTGGCTTGGAGAATTTTGAGCATTACTTTACTAGCGTGAGAGATGAGTGCAATTGTGCAGTAGTTTGAGCATTCTTTGGCATTGCCTTTCTTTGGGATTGGGATAAAAGCTGACCTTTTCCAGTCCTGTGGCCACTGCTGAGTTTTCCAAATTTGCTGGCATATTGAGTGCAGCACGTTCACAGCATCATCTTTCAGGATTTGAAATAGCTCAACTGGAATTCCATCATCTGCACTAGCTTTGTTCATAGTGATGCTTCCTAAGGCCCACTTGGCTTCCCATTCCAGGATGTCTGGTTCTAGGTAAGTGATCACACCATCGTGACTATCTGGGTTGTGAAGATCTTTTTTGTACAGTTCCATATCTCTCATTAAATTTATTTCCAAAGTCATTTATGATATTTTTAGCCTCCATTGTAAGTGGAATTGTTTTGCTAATTTCATTTTCCGAATGTTTGTTGTTCACATATAAAAATATAAATTTTCTATATTGGAAAAAAAAAAGTCAGTCCAAAGGCCAGCATGTCAGAGTTGGCATAGATTTTGTAGGGGCCAGTTTGAACCACTCTGATTGCCTATAGATCATGTCTTCTGTAGACAGCTGTATCAAGCTGTCTGATAGTCAGAGGACAGATAGTCATCAATGGATTTATAGGGTCTAGTATTTCTGAGTGTTAGTGCATTGCATCGATCTGGGAAATTTCCATTCAATCCTTCATTCAGCAAACATTCATTTGGTACCTTCTATGTGTCAGATGGGCTTCCCCAGTGGCTCAGAGGTAAAGAATCAACTTGCAATGCAGGAGATGCAGGAGACATGGGTTTGACCCCTGGGTCGGGGAGATTTCCTGGAGGAAGAAATGGCAACCCACTCCAGTATTCTTGCCTGGAGAATCCCATGGACACAGGAGCTTGGCAGCCTACAGTCCATAAGGGTGCAAAGAGTCGGACATGACTGAAGAGACGGCAAGATGCACACATGTGTCAGATACTAGGCTAGGACGAGGAACATATTAAGACCAAGAAGACTCCTGCCCAGATGGGATTATGATCAGAGAGGTGACATGGTAAGCAGCAGACAAATAGATATTACAAATTACGGTAAATGGCTTGAAGAAGACAATGCTGTAAATAGTATTACAGTTAGCCTGTCTTATTCATTATTATGTTAAGGAAGGTGATTTTCAGATGGGGACAAGTGATGATATTCATCCCACCGTAAACTAAGTATGGCCAGACCTGTTAGAACTCATGGTTCTACTCAAAGAGTGGGGGCATTTCAGAGGAATGGAATTTTCAAATTGGCGAAAGTTGTTTTTTTGAGAATCTCTTTAAATATCATGAAATGCCTTGGGTTTACCCCTCACTCATTATCAACGTAATTGTCAGCAAATTAAAACTGGCTTTGTTGGTTCATTTTTTGGGGGGAGTGTCAATATGGATTTTGTCATTGTAGTTCTTAGTTTGATAAAGACTATCAGAAAGGAAAAGGAAAATAAATGAAGTAAGAAACAGAACCAATTCTTCAAGTGTAACCAAGAAAGTGAGCTAATGTTGGAAGAGGAGTTTGGAAGCTTAGTTCAGTTCAGTTCAGTTGCTCAGTCGTGTCCGACTCTTTGCGACCCCATAAATCACAGCACACCAGGCCTCCCTGTCCATCACCATCTCCTGGAGTTCACTCAAACTCATGTCCATCAAGTCGGTGATGCCATCCAGCCATCTCATCCTCTGTCGTCCCCTTCTCCTCCTGCCCCCAATCCCTCCCAGCATCAGGGTCTTTTCCAATGAGTCAACTCTTCGCATGAGGTGGCCAAAGTACTGGAGTTTCAGCTTTAGCATCATTCCTTCCAAAGAAATCCCAGGGCTGATCTCCTTCAGAATGGACTGGTTGGATCTCCTAGCAGTCCAAGGGACTCTCAAGAGTCTTCTCCAACACCACAGTTCAAAAGCATCAATTCTTCGGCGCTCGGCCTTCTTCACAGTCCAACTCTCACAACCATACATGACCACAGGAAAAACCATAGCCTTGACTAGACAGACCTTTGTTGGCAAAGTAATGTCTCTGCTTTTGAATATGCTGTCTAGAGGATTCTTTTTTTTTTTTTTTTTTGCTAACTTGAGATCATTGTTGTTGTTTAGCTGTTCTTTGTGACCCTATGGATTGTAGCCTGCCAGGCTATAAGGACAAATTCCTCTGTCCTTGGGATTTCCCAGGCAAGAATACTGGAGTTGGTTGTCATTTTCTTCTCCAAGGGATCTTCCTGACTCAGGAATTGAACCCATGTCTCCTGCATTGGCAGGGGATTCTTTACCACTGAAGCCACCAGGGAAGCCAACTTGAGATTAGTGCTTAATAGTAATAACATGAATGTGTATTAGCTGTATGTTGCTGTGTGATAAATTACCCATGACTTAATATTTATGATGTCACATGGTTTCTGAGGGCCAGAAATCTGGGAGTGGCTTAACTGGGTGATTCCAATGCAGAGTCTTTCACGAGGTTGTAGTCAAGGCATTGCTTTGGCTGCAATTATCTGAAGGTTGGACTATGGCCGGAGGACCTGAGAGGGTTCATCCACACGGGTGTTGGCTGGAGGCCTTGGTTCCTCACAGTGCAGGCTTGTTCATAGGGCTGCTCACAAATTAGCACTAACTTCCTCTAGAGTACCTGACTAGAGAGAGAGAGGGAGAAAGAGAGAGACAGACTGATAGACAGAAGTACTGAAAAGAGAGACCAAAGGAGAAGCTTCAGCATATTTTGTAACCTAATCTTGAATGATACACCATTACTTCTGGTGTATTCCACTAAAAAATATACTGTAATGTTCCTTTAAGGAAGACTGTACAGGACATGGGGCAAGATGACATTCACAAATCTGGGAATTACTGAATCCTTGAACCTAGAAAATATTTTGTGTTCTATAAACTGGTCCTAGACAAGCATGTGGCAGTCTTACATTTAGAGATGTACACAAAAAGTTACATGAACATTCTAACAATGTGTGTGCCAAGTCACTTCAGTCATGTCCGACCCTTTGTGACCCAGTGGACTACAGCCCTCCAGGCTCCTCTGTCCATGGGATTCTCTAGGCAAGAATACTGGAGTGGGTTGCCATTCCTTTCTTCAGGGGATCTTCCCAACACAGGGATTGAACCCACATCTCTTTTGTCTCCTGCACTGGCAGATGGGCTGTTTACCACTAGCACCACCTAATGAACTCAAACAAAAATATTCTATTGGTCACACAAACCAACCCTGATACAAAGTGGGAGGGGATCGCAGAAGGGTGTGAATATCAGAAAGAATTACTGAGGGTCATCTTGGAGATGGCTACCACAGGGTGCATGTGAGTAATTTAAAACATTTTAGTAGGCATACAAAAAAGTAAAAAAAAGAAAGAAAAGATAGAATGATTTTTAATGATATATTTTATTTGACCAATCTATCCAAATATTATTGTTTTGACCCATACTCAATAAAAAAATTTGCATTATTTTTTATCCTAAATTTGAATTCTGATGTCTGCTTTATATTCATAGGTCATCTCTATTTGGACCTGGCGTGTTTCAAGCATTCATTCACCGAGTTGCTTGTTCTTCTTAATTCTACAGGTAACCTTGTCTGGATGGATCCTAAAGGTAGATTCTCCCACTTTGTAAAGGCCCAGCCTCTATTCAGATCAGATCAGATCAGATCAGTCGCTCAGTCGTGTCCGACTCTTTGCGACCCCATGAATCGAAGCATGCCAGGCCTCCCTGTCCGTCACCAACTCCCGGAGTTCACTGAGACTCACATCCATCGAGTCAGTGATGCTATCCAGCCATCTCATCCTCTGTCGTCCCCTTCTCCTCTTGCCCCCAATCCCTCTATTAACCTTACCCAAATGATAGACCTATTGGTTTATTTACTATTCCAACTAAAGCACCTGTCAATATCCTCTTTTAGAAATGGCAGGTCTGGGGTTTTTCAGGTTCGTATTTTGTATGAAGAAGCCCTTGGGTTTTCAGCATATTTATTCCACATGATTGACCTTTTTTTATGCCACTGGTGCAAAAATTTGTCAGGAATGATATACGAATTGCAGTAGTAGTGACTGAGTCTGGCCTTTTGACTCAGTGGAGAGAAACTAATTATGTGGAGAGAAAGCAATTATGGGCTAAGCTGGAGGTTCTGATAGTCATCCCCACCCTGCCACGGGCACTGACACAGAACCTGCCCCTTAGCAGCGCCTTCAGGCCGGCGTCCAAAGGAATCGTGTCCTCAAAAGCAGATGTCGAGTTCAAGCAGAGCACAGGAGCCATGCTCTGGTCCCAGCTCCCTCTAACATGTCTTGTATGACTTGAAAGAATTTCTGGATGAGCTGAATGAATTGCCCTTTGCTACAAAGAACAGAAAGTTGAAAGTCTTTTTCTATGCAGATGACATGATTTTATTGTCACGAAGCAAGAATGGCCTCATTACTGTCAGGAAAAACTGGCTCAGGATGAACTGTTCTAACCCCCAATTGTCACTGTCGGCAGATGTCCTCCAACATTGAGTTGGCTTTTATTCAACAACCTGTGAATTGCATTCACTCATTTAGTCACTGAGGGTTGCATTTTCCTACTCAGCCATTTGTGGGACTCACCAGGAGGTGATACTTGCTTAACATTAGGTGTCTGTGGGTGCAGAGTTAGGATTTTTCTAGGGCCTTCTGGGTGATTTGTAAAACATACTTTGAAAAAATTTTAAGCTAAAATTATTATGGTTTGGCTTGATGGGCTTGGACTTTATTTCTTGGTGTGGGAGAAGATGAAGAGCTGTTCTCTTAAGGACTACAGCTTTCCACAGGCATCCCCACAGCTTTCCCACAGGTACTTTCACAGGTATCACCAGAGTATTCCCATAGGTAGTCCCACAAGTATTCCCACAGGTGCCCTCACAAGTATTTTCACAGGTATTCCCACAGGCATCCCCAAAAGATTTTCGACTGGTATTCCCACAAGTATTCTGAGAGATGTTCCCTAAAATATTCCCACAGGTACTCTCACAAGTATTTCCATAGGTATTCCTACAAGTACTCTCACAGGTATTACCAGAGTATTCCCATAGGTAGTCCCACAAGTATTCCCACAGATACCCTCACAAGCATCCCCAAAAAGCTTTTATACTGGTATTCCCACAAATATTCTGAGAGATGATTCCTAAATTATTCCCACAGGTAGCCTCACAAGTATTCCCACAAGTATTCTTACAGGTGTTCCCAAAAGTATTCCCACAGACACTCCCACAGGTATTTTGACCTCTTTTTGTGTAGAGGTAAGTCCACTTGATTGTAAATCACACAGATCTTTCCTTAACTGGCACCACAGCATGCCTCTTCCTCAGGCCAGTTCTTACTCCAGACTGTAACTTCGAACTTGTCTGCTATCCACATTTCATCTCTTTTCCAGGATGAGGTAGAGATATAAATAAACACTAGTGTGAAGAATGGGACAACAACCCATTTGTCATCCTGCTGCTGCTGCTGCCGCTAAGTTGCTTCAGTCATGTCCAACTCTGCGTGACCCCATAGACGGCAGCCCACCAGGCTCCGCCGTCCCTGGGATTCTCCAGGCAAGAACACTGGAGTGGGTTGCCATTTCCTTCTCCAATGCATGAAAGCGAAAAGTGAAAGTGAAGTTGCTCAGTTGTGTCCGACCCTTAGCGACCCCATGGACTGCAGCCTACCAGGCTCCTCCATCCATGGGATTCTCCAGGCAAGAGTACTGGAGTGGGGTGCCATTGCCTTCTCCGATCTGTCATCCTAGAACAGTTCAATATGAGGACTGGATTCCAGGTCTCCTGACTGCCTCACTGGTGTTTTCCTATCAGACCATGATAAGTGCATGTGAGTTTAACAAGAAGAGTTTCACTTTTGTGGAGGCAACACATTACTGCACCAATAGATGGAAATTCTGGATAAAAATAACCAGAGATTTCACATGCAAGAGGGTATTTATTTATTTTCTGTCATGTAAATGGAGTCAAGAGTGTCAGGTCAGGGCTGGGCTGGGTTGGGCTGGCAAATTCACTATCAAAAGGGTCTACATACCTTTGTGCCAACTTCTATCCTCAATGTTGCCCCACAGTGCAAGTTGGCTGCTGTGGCTCTGGACATCAAGTTTGCATTCCAGGTGGAGAGGAAGAAGGACTATTCTCTTACCTTGGTCAGTTTTCCCTCAAGAGTTTTCTGGAAGGAAATGTATCCAATGACTTTCTCTTTCATTCCATTAAACCTCCTCTTGAAAGGTTGTTGTTGAATCACACGAATACACCGGGATTCTTGGCCCCCGGAGGAGAAGAATTCAATCCGGGGCCAGAGACGAGGCTTGATCGCTCAGAGCTTTTGTGTAATAAAGTTTTATTAAACTATAAAGGAGATAGAGAAAGCTTCTGACATAGGCATCAGAAGGGGGCAAAAAGAGTACCCCCTTGCTAGTCTTTAGCTGGATATTATATAGTCACTAGCAGTCTGTTAATGAAAGAAAGGAATGTCTTAAAATTTAGAATGGCACCAGGCCCCTCGCCCATAAGATGCATTTTGGGATAATCTTGGGCCATAAAATAATTAACTTGAATCTTAAAGAAGGGCAGACCACCATACAAATAGTTTCATTTACATAGATTAGGGGAACAATATCTGAGTATAACATACTGGTTTGTCAAGTAGGTTTTGGGCCAAGAGGCGGAACCGACTTGGAGACAGAGTTTGGGGTAAAGGCGTAGTACATTAGCATAGCTTAAGACAAACATTTCCATAAGAAAAAGGCATTGGTTATCTCTAGGCTCAAGAATAGCTAACTTCAGGCGAAACCAGGTGTCATTATGGCAACACAGTATTTTAAGAGAAACCTCTCTTTAAATTTGTATAGAGAAGGAAAAAAATATTGCTAGTTTGTTTCCTCCTGCCGCTTAAGAGAGATAAAAATGTCTGACACTTGCAGGCTATGTCCTCCGTTTGGAGACCCCTGGCCTTCCTGCCTGTTACCTCTCACTCTTATGCCTGAAGGTGGGACTAGGAAATGTAATCTTGAACCTGAAAACACTGCTACCCTGAATGAGACTGGGATTCTATTGCTGACAAGAAGGGAAATATGCATATTGGATATACAACAGAAGCCTGACTACAGCTTGTAGTTGGGAGCTACAATGAGTGAGCCCCTTAAAAACACGGAGAAAGGAAGTGAGATGGCCTTTTTGGTGACACAGCTAATCCTGAACACATAAAACACTGAAGTGGAGAAGTGTAAAGGCAACTTAAGAAGACACAAAAGTTGCACCCTGTTAGTAATGTGGCCATGTGAAAGGGGCTGATCAGCCCCAGGGGCTCAGTGAAAACCCTCACTGGGGCACATGTAGGAGGCTCCATTTCTTCCTGAACTTTGGCAGCAGGAAGTGCATTCGGGGAGGGGGGGCAGAATTTTAGTAAGTTTAGTTATTTTGGTACCACTGGGAAGATCCTATGCTTGAGATGGGTGTGCAACCAGTTGTATCACTTGGGGTACACATTGATTAAACGGCCCAAATGCTTAGCTCACAAATATGAGCATGCTGGGATCCAAAGGAATAAATCTATAAGATGGCAGGTGATAAATGCTATGAAGGGAAGAAAATAAGAAAACAAGAGCAAGGGGATGAGAATGACAATTAGGGAAGCTCTTCAGAAAGAACAAGAGAATAGACCATCAGGATGCAGAGTCCTCATCCCTGCTCTCCTACTGACTTGCATGTGTGTCTGCCTCACCGGGTCTCAGTCTCCAGCTCTGTGGAATGGGGACATTGGACTGGTGGCCAGAAAAGTGCAGTGATTAAGAGCATGGATTGTTGGATGGGTGCCTCCTGACTTTGAACAGCTCAAATGTTAACTGAGCCTAGTGACCTCGTCTCTCTGAGCCTCAGTTGCCTCGCCTGTAAGTGGGAACCAGGGCAGCTATCCATAGGCGTCACTTGAGAAGGCTTAAGCCAGGCAATGCAAATAAAGTGTCTGCACAGAAGAGTGTGGCTTCTCAGATGGTACAGTGGTGAAGAATCTATCTGCCAAAGCAGGAGACACAGAGACGTGGATTTGATCCCTGAGTGGGGAAGATCCCGTGGAGAAGGAAATAGCAGCCCACTTCAGTATTCTTGCCTGGAAAATTCCATGGACAGTGGAACCTGGTGGACTATAGTCCAGGGGATCACAAAGGGTCGGACACAGCAGAGCACACGCACACACGCACAAAGCAGTGCACAGTCGATGGTTTCCTCCCTGGCCTACTCCACTGGACCAGGAAACGCTGTCCTCGCTTGATAATCTGCTTCCAGCTGTCACCACCGCCAACTCCAGGCTTCCTTTGGCAGCCCGTCTCCCTGGTGACCGTTGCTATGATTGTCTCAGAAGTAAAACGACTACCACCCACTGTGCATGCGGAAGACCCCGTGTGCTGCTGTCTGGAGTCCTTTTAACCTGTGATTTATTAGGTTTGTTGTCACTAATGACTTCTCAAATGAGCCCATAAATTAGAAATATTAATAAAGAATCCCTGGGGTCTTAAACTGATAACTTGGGTTGCAGGGTCCATTTATGTATCAATTAGGATCAGTTGACATTTCCATCTGTATCATCATCCATTCAGGGTGCAAATGGTTCTCAGACTGTGCTCTGGGGGTTCAAAAGAGACATCAGCGGAGGGGTGGAAGGTTACATAGCTATAGTGATGTGGGTCTTTAGTTCTTCTGCACCCACATGGTCCATCAGTTCACAAGTGTATCACTTAAATTTGCTTCACACCCTCTTGCTCCCCTTCTGCATTCCAGAGCTTTCTGTGGGTAATACATCCATTTATTCATTTTTTTCATTCGTTCTTCTTTCAGTTACTTCTTCCTTCCTGCCCAGCTTCTCTGCTCCATTTGCTGAAAGTTTCCTGAGTATCTCGTATTGCTTTGGGTAAGTCTGTAATTATATCAGTAGGGATGATGAAGGTGATAAGGATTTAAAAAACACCCCTCCCTGGTGGCTCAGATGGTAAAGAATCTGCCTGCAATGTGGGAGACCTGGGTTCAATCCCTGGGTTTGCAAGATCCCCTGCAGAAGGGAATGGCTACCCACTCCAGTGTTCTTGCCTGAAGAATCCCATGGACAGAGGATCACGGCCAGCACAGTCTATGGGGTCACAAAGAGTTGGTCATGACTGAACAACTGAGTGAAGTGAACTTGACTTTATCTGTTTTTGAGTATTAATATGTGGCAGATATTTCATTTTCTAGAGAAGGTAACTAGGGCACACAGCAGTAAAATAACTTGTCCAAGATCAGGGAAGTTAAATGACTTACCCAAAGCCACACAGCAAAAAAGAAAAAGAAAGGAGCCAGGGAGCTTTGGGCAAATTGCTCTAACACTCTATGCTTCAGTCTCTTCTGTAAAATGGTAAAAGATAGATAGAACCCATATCACAGGGCTGCTGTGAGAATTGAACATGAAGGGCTTCGAACAGTGCCAGACCTGCAGAAAGTACTGCTGTCAGTCTTGAACCTAAAATTGATCATGAAGAAACGGAGACCCACAGAGTATCTTGCCCGAGGCTGCCCAGTGAAGGAACGGCTGGTGTGGGATTTGAACGCGGATCCGTTTTGCTCTAGAGCCTCTACACTCAGAAAGCACTTTACCTTTCAGCTCACAACCTAAAAACAAAAACTGGAAGTCACATTCAGCAGACACAGAAAGGGAAAAACTTGGTAATCTCACTTCTATATGGAATCTAAAAAAGTTGACTCTGTAGAAGCAAAGAGTAGAATGGTGGTCAGGAGGGGTGGGGTGGGAATGGGAAGATGCTGGAGGAGGGAACAGTCTTGCAGTTATATAGGATAAACAAGCCTAGCCATCTAAGGTGCAGCATGAGGCTCTGGTCAATAATACTGCAATGGCACAGGGAGCTATATTCAGTATCCTGTGATAAAGCATAATGGAAAAGAATGAATATGGTATAACTGAGTCATTTGCTGTATGGTAGAAGTTAAACACAACATTGTAAATTTAAAAATTCATTTTAAAAACTTAAAAAAATAACATAATGAATGCTGAAAATCTGCTAAGAGTAGATCTAAGGTGCTTCCACCATGTGCACACTTGCCCGCGCACGCACGCACACACACACACACACACGGGAACTATGTGAGGAGGTAATGCACTGACTAGTTTGGTTGTAGTAATCATTTTGCTGTCTACATGTATATCAAATCATCATGTTGTACATCTTGAACACACAAAATATTAATTAAAAAATAAAGTTAAAAGCAGAAAATGAAACTGTCTACGTGGTTTCAGTTAATCTGCCCCATTGTGGAGGGGGCACCATGGAGGACTTCCTGGAGGAGGTGGCACTTGAAACGTCTCTGAGAGGATGGGGAGGAGATACTGTGAGGATGGGAATGGTAACGCAGGGGGTGGGATTTGTCTGGAGAAGAGCTGCAGGTAGGTTTGCCTAGAGCAGAGAATAGAGGGACAGTGGAGAGAGGCAAAGACCCACCCTCCTGTGCCAGGGCCCTCGCCTCACCAACGCAGGTGTGCATTAAACTGTCTCCCTCCCCAGTTGTTGAGCGGGTGGATGTGGCGAGGCGTGTGAATGTCGCATGGGTGCAGTGAATGGTGACTTCACGAGCTGCATTTAGAGACGTTCTCACAGTTGAAACAAACCCCTCTGCGCAGTTCTGGTTTTGACGAAGGAAACCAAAGAGAGAAAAGGAACACCCACGGAAGGTCAGCAGCGCAGAGGAAGGTGGGTGTGGACAGGGCTCCGAGGGGCGGGCCCTGCCAGCTGGCGCTCCATCGGCGGCCACTTCCTCAGAGGGCAGTGGGCGGGTAGGGGACTGCTGACAGGCCGGCGTGAATGAAGGGCGGTTTGACAGGGCTTCTCCCTGAAGTCGTCTGTGTAGAGGGCACTACAATCCATCCCTCACTCTGAAAATGTCCGTTGATACCCACTGGAACTTTCTGGAAATGGCGATATTCATACAGACATAGAGTTTTTGAGCAGAAAAGGCATGGGGCGGGGGGGGGGGGGGGTGTTTAAGCCCAGGTGGGGCCCATCAGGGAAGCGACTTTCCCAAGGTCACAGGTCAGTTAGTGGGAAAGCCAAGAGGGAGGCACGTGGGTCTCTTGACTCCTGATTTCATAGCACAAAATATACCAGAGCTGGGAGATCACTAGAGGTCATCCCTCCCATGTGCTTGATGGTCAGGGAGGGGAGGTGACCTGTCTGGCACAGCGTCGGGGGCGGGGTCACATAGTAGTTGGGAACACAGGCTCTCCTGTCAAGAGAATCCCAGGTTTATGTCTCAACCCTGCCACTTCTATCTGTGTGAACTTCGCTGATGTCTTTGGGCTCAGGGTCCCTCATCTCTTAAGTGGAACTAATGATGCGCATGTCACAGGCTTGCTGTGAGCATTAAATGAGATGACAGGAGCAGAGCACAGTGCCTGGCACTCCGTAAGTCTCTACCTAGTGCATGCTGTTATTATTAAATCCAAGGCTGCACATGGTGGATGGCCATATGGTGGGGGCCCTGTGACTAACTCCCCACCACTCACTGCAGCCTTGATCTGTTGGATGGTGTCACTTCAGTTTGGGGAGCTGACCGAGGTCCCAGGTCAGGGGCCCAGATGGGCCAAAACCAAAAATCTAAAAATTATCCTGCATTTTCCTCTCTCATCCTACATCTAATTCATCAGCAAATTCTGTTGGTTACAACTTTTTTTTTCTTGGTTACATCTTTTGGGTGTGTCTGGAATCCTACCTCATCTCTGCTCCCCTTTGGTGAGCCAGCTGGGTCCCTGCCTTGGACAACTGTATACGATTCCCTTCTTTCCTCTATTCCCCTCCAGTCTCTGCCCCATATAACTGCTGTATCCAGCCTCTTCTGCTCAAGCACCTGCCCTGATCCCCCAAGAATCTAGAGGAGAACCAACAGCCTTGTGAAATCTGATCTCTCTGTGCTCCTGCTACACAGACCTCCTGGCAGTTCCTTTGAACATGCTGAACACACTCTAATCTTTGCATTTGTTCTTCCCTCTGCCTGAAGTGCTTTTCCTTGCACAGTCTCATGTTTCACTCTTTCTTTCCTCCTGGTCTGCTCGAACACCACTTTCTCATCTAGACCCTCCCTGCTCACCCCTGCTCTGGTACCCTGTTCTTCCTTTCCATTTTCTACAGCACTTCAGTTCAGTTCAGTTGCTCAGTCATGTCTGACTCTTTGTGACCCCATGAACCGCAGCATGCCAGACCTCCCTGTCCACCACCAACTCCCAGAGTCCACCCAAACCCATGCCCATTGAGTCGGTGATGCCATCCAACCATCTCATCATCTTTCGTCCCCTTCTCCTCCTGCCCTCAATCTTTCCCAACATTAGGGTGTTTTCAAATGAGTCAGCTGTTCGCATCAGGTGGCCAAAGTACCAGACTTTCAGCTTCAACATCAGTCCTTCCAATGAACACCCAGGACTGATCTCCCTTAGGACGGACTGGTTGGATCTCTTTGCAGTCCAAGGGACTCTCAAGAGTCTTCTCCAACACCACAGTTCAAAAGCATCAAGTCTTCGGCGCTCAGCTTTCTTAACAGTCCAACTCTCACATCCATACATGACCACTGGAAAAACCATAGCCTTGACTAGATGGACCTTTGTTGGCAAAGTAATGTCTCTGCTTTTGAATATGCTATCTAGGTTGGTCATAACTTTCCTTCCAAGGAGTAAGCATCTTTTAATTTTACGGCTGCAGTCACCATCTGCAGTGATTTTGGAGCCCAGAAAAATAAAGCCAGCCACTGTTTCCACTGTTTCCCCATCTATTTGCCATGAAGTGATGGGACTGGATGCCATGATCTTCATTTTCTGAATGTTGAGCTTTAAGCCAACTTTTTCACTCTCCTCTTTCACTTTCATCAAGAGACTCTTTAGTTCTTCTTCATTTTCTGCCATAGGGTGGTGTCATCTGCATATCTGAGGTTATTGATATTTCTCCTGGCAATCTTGATTCCAGCTTGTGCTTCTTCCAGCCCAGCATTTCTCATGATGTACTACAGCACTTATGTGCATGTAAGTTGCTTTTTAATTTTTATTTTAATTGGAGGATAATTGGTTTACAATATTGTGTTAGTTTTTGCCATACAACAACATAAATCACATAAATCAGCTATAAGTAATCAGTCCCCTCCCTCTTGAACCTTTCTTGAACCTTGAACCCCATCCCACCCCTTTCGTTGTCCCAGAGCACTGGGTTTGAGCACTCTGCATCATACAGGAAATTCCCACTGAGTATCTATTTTACATATGATAATGTATGTTTCAGTATTACCCTTTCAATTTGTTCCTCCCTCTCCCTCCACCACTGTGTCCACAAGTCTGTTCTCTATTATTTGGTATGCCTATGGCTTAGAGCTTACTTTCTGTCCCTCTTGCCAATTAGATTATAAGTCCATGAGAAGTGAGTTTTTTTTTTTTAGTCTATTTGTTCATGACTGTATCTCAAGGATCTAGAACAGTATCTGACACAGTAAATATTCACTGAAAGAAAATCTCTTGTTTCCACTTTCTTCTGACCTGAACTCCCTCTCTGGCCACACAAGTTATTTATGTCACACAAGGGCAAGTGTTATCGAGTCCAAGCTCATTCTGTCCACTGCAGGACAGGTCAATGAATCGGAGACAAGGTGTTGAGGCAAGGATTATGACTTTATTCTGAAAGCCAGCAGACCAAGAGGATGGCAGACTAATGTCTCAAAATAACCATCATATCAGAGTCTGGATGCCAGGTTTCTTTTATAATAAGGTGGGGGAAGGTGAGGAGGTAAAGTAAAAAAGGCTATTAATCTTACAAATATCTCTGGGAATGGTTAGCCTTAGGAGGGGATGTGTTAATTTCTTCCTTCCCCTAACCATTCACAGGTGGACAGGGTCCTGAACAAAGGCATTTTGGTTTAACATTCAGGCAGAGGGGTAGGGTTACTTGAGGCAGGCCATTATATATAAACAGCATCCTTTTAGTGAACAAAAGCAATGAGAAGCAAAGATTAAAGTAAAAGAAACAGATCCAACATGGAGTCCTTCCCTGTAACACAAGGACATCATCTCTGCTGAATGTCAGCCTGTGTGCCATCTCCTTGGTTGAGGCCAACCTGTCACTAAACATAAAGCAAAATATAGGTGGCACAGTGGTAAAGAATCCAGCTGCCAATGCAGGAGACACAGGACTTGCAGGTTCAATCTCTGGGTCAGGAAGATCCCCTGGAGGAGGAAATGGCAACCCACTCTAATATTCTTGCCTGGGAAATCCCATGAACAGAGGAGCCTGGTGAGCTATGGTCCATAGGGTTGCAAAGAGTTGGACACGACTGAGTGGCTGAGCGCACACACACGCACACACACACACACACACACACACACGTTACATTAAACACTATTTTACTATAATTAAACGAGTGCTTTCGAGCTTTTAGAATGAACAAAGAATGAATCACATTTTTATACTTTTGGTGGAAGTTTTCTGACAAGACGGTCTAATGGTGTGTTAGGACAACCTTCACTCCTTATTAGATTTTCAAGGCACCACTATAGAGAGGGTCATTTTTTTTTTTCTTTATTTGCAGAAATGCTTGAGGGCTTCCTAAGTTTTCCTAAGGGCTTCTCTCAGTTCTTTGATATTTAAATTATTCTCTTTGGAGATACTTATTCATTATCCTCATTGACTTCCTCTTTGTTAATTATTAACTGGTCTCACCCTTCTACACAGTACTGATAACTAGCATTTTTTGAGTGTTTACCGTGAGCAAGGTTCTTTGTGTATATTAATGGATTTATTCTTACCATGATTCTATGTGGTAGGACATATTTGGTGTGTTTTATAAGAAATCTGTGGCATGGAGAGGTTTAGAAACTTGCTCATAGGTTTGTAAGGAGTAACAGGAAAAAGGAGGGGCTTGAATCACAAGACTGCTTCTTAGCTGCTCACTGATCAAAGGCTCTGTGTGTGATTGGAACCATGCTCTCATATCACTTTCGTTGAGCTCATGAAATCCTGTCTCAGTTGTGAGATTTGCACTTTCTTTTAAAATTGTTTTGATTTATTTGTTTTAGGTTGTGCTGGGTCTTCGTTGCTGGTGAGGGCTTTTCTATTGTTGCGGAGGCCAGGCGCTACTCTCTAATTGTGGTGCATGGGCTGCTCGTTGCAGTGGCTTCTCTAGTTCAGAGCGCAGGCTCTAGGGCACTTGGGCTTCAGCAATTGCGGCTCCCAGGCTCTAGAGCACAGGCTCAATAGTTGTGGTGCGTGGGCTCAGTTGCTCTGCCGCATGTGGGATCTTCCCTGACCAGGAATTGAACCCATGTCTCTTGCATTGGCAGATAGATTCCCCACCACTGAGCTGCCAGGGAAGCCTGAGATTTGCATTTTCAAATACAGTTAATTGAACTTCATGGGCACAGCATCTTGGAGTGCTGAGGTCAGTCCTTGACGGTGACTCACCGCTGACTGGGTGGTGTGATGAGCCGTGGGAGACACGATGTTAAATGGGGTGGGACATTCCAGCAAGGACATGTATATAAGTGGTTAGTTTATTGATGATTTTTATGTCTGACAATGGAAGGAATTGCAGGAGAACTGCTTTGCTGCTGCTGCTGCTAAGTTGCTTCAGTCGTGTCTGACTCTTTTGCAACCCCATGTACTGCAGCCCAGCAGGCTCTTCCGTCCATGGGATTTTCCAGGCAAGAATACTGGAGTGGGTTGCCATTGTGTTTTAGAGATAGATAAACTCACAGCTGTGTGTTCAGAGTGAAGAGACTGGGCCTTCCCCAAGCTGTCTCCTGAATTCATTCTTTGACATAATGAAAAGCACTTCTTGACAGTCACGGGGGAGGCAGGGCTGGAGGGGTGTATATAGGAGGATGAGTGAAATTAACATTTTGGACACCAACACTGTACCAGAGTTTCTGGGAGATTTAATTCATCCTTCCTACAAGCCAAGGTGAGAGGTATGACCTACCCATTTTACAGATGAAGAAACTGAGGCATTAGGAGGGAAAGTCACTTGGCCTAGGTACTCAGATGTAGATTCAGTTTTGGGTTTGTGGGTCTCTCAAAGCCTCACTTTCCCCAAGACACTGTGTCCTTGCTAGTACAGAAGGATTAGCTGAGGCTGGGAAGGACCTTGGGGACTGCTGGCAGAGTTGGGCTGAGAGGCAGCTAGTGTGGCAGTGGTGACAGGAAGAGAGAAGCTGGGCCTGCAGGAAGCCATAGCCCTGAACAGATACAGCGGAGCCAGCATCTGTTCCCATTGCTTGCTGCCTGGCCTTTCCAGTTCCTTACTGTTGGAAACAGACTTTTTCTCCAAGGATGAAAACGGGAGGCTAGTCCTCCCCATGGTTTGAAGGCTGCTACTTCCAAAAGCCTGAGAAGATGTCACTCCCCAGTTCAGGGGGTGCAACCAAGCATCTTCTCTGCTAGCTCCAGAAATGTCAGAGTGACCAGCTGGAGGAGTGCCAGAGTGTGGCAGAGGGACACAAGGAGGTTCCCACCGAGAACATAAAAGGGAGTGTGTCTTCTGATTCACGTACCAATTACACTCAGTGTATCACATTACAAGGCTAATATGAAATAAAGCAGAAGGCCATCTGTCCATGCCCGAGCCCATGCAGGCCTCCGATTGCTCAGCTGTGGTTGGCCGCCTCCTGGCCTGGCCCCTGGAGGCTGATGGAGTGGATTATAGTTTTGGCACACCCGGGAATCATTGGGAAGGGGGCCACACACATCTCACAGTCGGTCTGCATAGGCTGGAAGACCTCCTTTCTCTTCCTTTAGTTTCCCAAGATGGTTGGAGGTCAACAGCATCCTTTGGGTCGAGATGCTTTGAGTAGGACCTGTCGACTTAAAAAATATTCACAGCCTAAAAGTTGAGAGTTATGTTTTATTCAGTGGAAATTTTTAGAAATTCAAGCCCCAGAGATAGTATCTCAAGTAACCCTGAAAAAACTGCTTCAAGGAGGTGAGGAGATGAACCAGGTTATATAGAAGTTTTGCAACAAAGGGCAGGTAGTCTGAACATCAAGAGATTACTGATAATTAAAGAAAATCAGATATTCCAAGCTAAGGAATTTAGGACTTTTGTATGTATGGGAAGATGCAAGAGTCTGGACTCACTGAGATCCTTCCTTTGATATGCACCTCGGCTACTGGGGCCAGTATCTTATATTTTTCACATCCTGAGCTTCCTTGGGGCTCAGCATAGGGAGTTGCTGTAGTCTGGTGGTGGCTAGATGGCAGGTATTCTTTTCCTTCCCATGTTCCCCCCGAGCTCATCAGCTCACATTGGAGAGCTGCAATCGCTGATGACTGACATCCTTGTTTACTGATATGGCGGGAATATTCTATTTCTCAGAAAGCTGGGCCCCCCTTGTGTCCTCTGTCATTGGTAGTGCCAGACCTGCCGTCAGCCTACAGAGGACCTGGGGCCAGGTAGGAAGAGGCTCTCCTGAGGCAGATACGGGAGGGCGCAGAGCCTGGTAACAGGGAGAGCTGGGGTTTCCTGGCCCTCCCAACTGCTGAGCCTGTGTAGATACAACCTAGACAGTCACAAGTGGCCAGGGCCCTGGTGGTGATGGGGGTGGGAAGGGGGGCAGAGGGCTTTACCTTGCAGGAAAGGAGGTGCTCGGGATCCAGAGGTTGGGATGGGATATGGCACCACCCTTGCCTTCCTCCTGCTCTCCTCAGTCCCACTGTGATCACTTCCATGATTGCTTTCCCTCATTATTGCCCTCTAGTCCCCCAGCCCTAGGCTAAGGTGACTCCATGAGGACTTTGGGAAGTAGTCTTGGGGTTTAAAAGGACTCTGGAGGAAATGGCAATGATTATTATTAACATTTTAAAATTGCTAAATGATTATTAACATATGGAGAAGAGCTCCCTCTCATTAGTAACCCAAGAAATGGAAGTGCATTTTTTTCTTTTTTTTTAATTTAATTTTATTTTTAAACTTTACATAATTGTATTAGTTTTGGAAGTGCATTTTTAAGATTTATTTATTTATTTATTTTTGGACTGTGTTTTGTGGCATGTGGGACTTTAGTTTCCTGACCAGGGATCGAACCTGCATCTCTGCAGTGGAAGCACATTTTAACCACCGGACCATCAGGGAAGTCCTGGGAATTTAGATGACAACCTGGAAATTGTTTTATATGAGAAAGGGATGGGAAGGGACTGCTTTCTGAAGCAGTCAGTTTGGCTCAGTTTGAATTTGTTTATTCGGCCTATGACTTTCTGGGTATGTCTCAAGACGTAAATGATTCAAATTTTGTATTTTTCCAAAATGTCACTGTTGTTCAGTTGCTAAGTTGTGTCCGACTCTTTGTAAACCCATTTCCAAAATGTGGAATATTCTAATACTGAAAGCAGGTCTTCCCATCACTGGTGGCTGGTCCCCAAGCCGCTGTGTGATGCTGGCTGCTCTCGCACTGGAAGGCAGAGCCGGATGAGAGCTGTGTCACAGTCTGGGGCACGGACAGCACAGGAGCGAGTATGACTGGGTGGCAAAGTGGTAACGAGCAGAGCTCCACAGGTCAGCACGCCTGGACGGAATCCAGGTGTGCCCTTCCTAAGGCCAGATGGGCACTGAGCTCTGCCACCAGGTGACGACCCTGAAATGGGAGGGGCAGGGCTCCTTGGGAGGGGAAGGGATTAAGCTTGAAATCCCTCAAGTCTGTCTCTCTGTCCCTTCTCTTCTTAGAAGCTCACCAGTCGGACTGGATTAGCATCTGCCCTAACGACCTCATCTTAACTGGAGGACACCTGCAAAGACCTTGTTTCCCAACAATGGTGCATTCACAGGCACTGGGGTCAGGGTTTCCACAATTACATTGTTCAGGGACACAATTAAACCCACAACAGTAAGGAAAGCACTTAGCTTGGGCCGGTGCCTCATGAGTGTTCAATCAATATTAGCCTTTATTATGACTTCTGAAGTCTCAAAGGAGACAGCACACAGAGTTCCGCTGGGCAGAGCTGGGGCTGGCCGTTGGTATTTCCTTTATATTAATAGAAGGTGTTTTCAGACAGAGGCAGACATCCTTAGGGAAGAGAATGGTGATAAATAACTCTGAGAGCAGGTGTTAGCTGCAGAAGGCAGGGAGGGAAGGAAGAGCAGTCCTGGGCAGGAGGGTGTGTCCACCCACTGTTGGTGACCAGCTGCAGGAAGAACAGCAGAGATGCTGGGAGCTGGGCTGAGCGTAGACCCTGAGTGCGGACCCTGAGCATGGGCCCTGGACAAGGCCACGGCTCTTGTTCAAACCACCATTGCTTTGAACAATGGTGGCCCGTCATGAAAGCCTCCTCACCAGTTCCCTGCTACTCTCTTTGCCCCCTGCCCACTATGATCACCTCTTTTATTTAAAAAAAATTTTTTTTTTAAATTGGCATATAATTACTTTACAATGTTGTGCTGGCTTCTGCTGTACAATGTGAATCAGCTATATGTACACACAGATCCCCTCCCTCTTGAACCTCCCTTGATCCCCCTCATTCTACCCCTAGCGATCATCACAAAGCTGAGCTCCCTGTGCAATACAGCAGGCTCCCATTAACCATCTATTTAACACAGACATTTCTTAATGTAGCAGCCAGATCACTCCTTTTAAAACCGTAAGTCAGATCATGCTTGAAACCTGCTTAAACCTCTAAAGGGCTTCCCTGGTGGCTCAGCTGGTAAAGAAACCTCTAAAAGCTTCTTACTGCATGGGTTACCTTGACCTACATTTCTCCTCTCCATCTGGCTATCCATGCACTGCCTCCCTGTTTCTTTCGGCTCCTCCAGCACACCATGCCTGGTCCTGCCTCAGGACCTTTGCACATCCTGCCTGTTCCCTCTGTGTGGGGTCCTTCCTCCAGATTTGGCCTGGCCTCCTCCATCTCGTCACTTACTCCTGTCTCTGTTTTTGTTTTAATCCCTGCCACTCCCTCTGCTCTGCATGTTTTCATTTTCTCCCTCATATTATCTTTGATCTGAAATTATCTTGTGTATTATGTATTTCCTTGTGTGTCTGTTTCTGCTACTAGAATATAGCAGACACAAAGAGACAAGGAATTATGAACATCTTGTTTACTTCTGTGTCTTTAGTGCCCAGAATTGGGTATAGGGTGTAATGGGAGCTAGGGATATTTGCTGCAAGAGTGAAAAACAGCTCTGAGACCAACAAGATGGAGTGTGTGTGTGTGTGTGTGTAGGCCTAGGGCATTCAGTATCAGCCCCTCTCATCACTTGTCCCTTAGTCCTCAGTTTTGATAAATAAGCTTCTACTTTGTTCCTGAAACCCAGTCCCCACTTCCCCAGTTTGTTTCAGTTCAGTCACTCAGTCGTGTCTGACTCTCTGTGACCCCTTGGACTGCAGCACGCCAGGCCTCCCTGTCCATCACCAACTCCCAGAGCTTGCTCAAACTCATGTCCATCGAGTTGGTGATGCCATCCCAGTTTGTTTGTTCACTCCCTTATTGGTTCAGCAATCACCAAGAGCCTATAATGTGACAGGGGCTGGGAGGCAGATTTCAAAATATCAGTGGGTAAAAGCACACAAAAAGACATCTGCCCAGACCCGGAGTAGGAGGAAAGCAGGGAGGGCTTCCAGGAGGAGGGGATGCCTAAATTTGCCTCGTCGAGGATGTGCACAAGTCAGACAGGCAGGAATGAAGGGGAGTGGAGAGTGGGAGGACATGGCCACTGGGTGGCAAGCCTAGGAAGCAGAGGAAGGGGAATAATACTCATCATTGGCACTTTCTCAGCACCTCCAGGCCTTGTGCTAGGCAAGCACAATCACCTGGCAAGAATGATCTCATTTGCACACCTGGCAACCCTGGAGGCAGGTACTATACCCTCCTCACATGGCAGAGAAGGGAATGGATGCAGAGAGCGGTTCACTCGTGCGTCTGAAGGAACACAGTTAATACATGGTGGGGGGCAGACTCCAGTAAGGGCAGTTCCACTCTCTGCCTGGTATTCTCACCTTCCCTGCCAGGAAATGGCCCGACGGTACATCTTGGGTCCTGGCTCTGCATCCAGTTCTCCCATAGGGCCTCCTTTTGAGGCCCCTCTTATTCAGGGATCATAAGGATCTTCCTGGTGGGTACAGCCTGGCTGCCAGACCTCTTTGAAGTGCGATTCCCCAAATCTTGGCTTTCCCTGGATTCTATGCTGCTCTTCCCTGGACGTCTCTCATGGCAGACCCTCCCTGTAATACAGTTAATGATGCTTTGGGTGCAAGAGAGGAATGCTCCAATTCAACCTGCCTTAAAAAAGAAATTATCTTATCCCCGTAACAGGTGTGGAGTCCTGCATCTGTCTGGCCTCTAGCAGTCACTTCTTGCTGCATCCACAAACCTGTCCATCCCTAATCTCATTAGACAGACAGGCAGGCAGCTGAGTTCCTAGGGCCCAAGGAACCGGCCCTCTGCTCAAGGTCACAGCCACTGGAGTGACAGAGTGTGGGGTAAGGGAAGGGAGATTCAGGAGCCCAGTAAACACCCTGCTCGCAACTCTCAGAGCCCAAGGGACCACCAGGATGAACCCAGCATGCTCACAGACCCATGTACAGCAGCCACCATGAGATACCAGGCCCCCGGGGCATCACAGTGGGGCCCGTGGGTACACAGGCAGGGGCACACAGGGGTACCAAGCCCAGAGTCTAGAGCCAGCTGACCTTGGTGGGAGCCTCAGCTCTTTCATCTGGAAGCTGTAGATCCTCCAACCCGTCACGTATCTCTCAGGGCCACAGTTTCCTCCTCCGTAATACGGGGCTAATTATAGGGCCCAGCTTACAGGGTAGTTGCGAGGATTCAATGAATTGCTTTGTGTGAAGAAGTCCTCAGAAGAGGACAGCACACATGGGGCGTTAGCTGCTCTAATGCCACGCTCCCACCAAATCGCATCCTCTGCTGTTCTGGCTGCACCCCTAACTGACTCAACTTCATGCAACTCTGCAAACCAGCAGTCTACCCTGGTTCAGGTGAGAAGGGCTGTAGAGGATTTAAAACACGAATTACACCAAAGTCAGCTTGCTTTCCAGAATCCCCGCCCTCCCACAATTCTAAACACTGTCAGTGATAAAACATTCCTCCTTCCCGGACAGGAAGTCCCCCACCTGCCATGCCTAAGATGCCGAGGCCCAGACCCTCTAGCACTCAGCGTTGTGTCTGCAAGATTTCTCAGGTGCTCAGCCTCCTCCCTGGATCTTCCCTTTGCCCTCTTGCTCTGGGGGACGCATGGATCTCCCTGAGCACATGCGTCCCTGGCAGCCTTTCAAGTAGTCCTGCCCTCCACACTGCGGGAACTCCTTGCCCATCCTTGCTGCCCAGGGTCAGCCACAGACGGTGAGATTCAAGCCTCCTGCCACCCCTCTTCCTTGTTGTCATCTCTAGGGCTTGGGTTTGTGTCTCAGAGACTGAAGCCTTTGGCCTCTGCTGTGACTCCAGCCTGGGACATCTGGGGTCATAATTTGGAGGGACTTTAGTGTCTACAGAAGGGATCTCTCCCGTAACCCAGCCTCCTCATTCCTTAGACTCTTTTCCTCATCCTGGCTCAGCCAGTCACCCCCATGGTTACACGCTGGACCTTGTTCCTACCAGTATTTGGCAACTGCAACTCTCCACTGGCCGGCCATTTCCATGCTTTAACTAAACTTTGTGTTATTCCCTATCATTCCCTGTGGTTCCCTGTCTTCATGGTTCTTTGATCTCATCCAGACCTTCATTCCACCCCAACCCCCAGCATCTTTCTACTGCCTTTCACCCCTTACACCCTCAGCTCTTTCCTTAGATCCTATGACTTGTCAGTTTTTGATGAGTGACACCTGCTTGGCAAAAACCCAGTCTTTGTTAAATCCAACATCCTCTCTACTCCTTACCTGGACCCAGGCATTGCTTTGTCTTGATGACCACTCCTTCCTACAAGCCTCTAGGAGGTCTGTGGGTCAATGCTGCTTCCCTAACTCAGCCTTTTACAAGCCTCAGGTCAAGATTCATTTGTGGGTCAAGGAGCCAATTTAGTAGGTTCAATAAGCATTAAAAAAGTGAGCTAAAATAGAAAAAAGGTCAGAGCCCACCAAATATAATAAGGTTAAATATTGTTTTGTGAAATGTGTTGTCTATTGGATCTGAATGTAAATGAATTTTTCACCCTGGTGAGTGGTCCAAAGAGGTCTGAACATAGAACCAGGCTCATTCCCTACACTTTCCTAGATGACTGTTTCAGACTCGCTCTTCTCTAACCTCCAAAATGTCCTCTTCCCTCCCTTGTGTTAGGGATGCTCTGGCATTGCTTCGCATTTCATGGAGATGGTAGTTGCCATGACGACAATTCCACATGGCCCCGCCCACTTCTAGGCTGTACTTCCTTCCTCCCACCATCAACAAACTCTCCTTCCACAGAAAGTCAACTCTTCCAGCCCTCAAGGATACTTCTCACACCAATGGCCTCCTTTCTTTCTTGTCTTATCAATTTTTTATTCTCTACTGAATAGTTTGTCAATGGATAAATAGGCGATAACAATAAAGAATAATAATGTCTGCCTCGATTCCTTAGTGTCCTCTGGATCTTGCCTCACAGTTCTCCTCCTCTATAGAAAAGTGTTAGTTGCTGAGTCGTGTCCAACTCTTTGCCATGAATGTATAAAGAAGCTGTGTTGTATATATACAGTGGAATACTACTCAGCCACAAAAAGATGAAATCTTGCCATTTGCACCAACATGGATGAGCCTTGAAGGTAATTTTCTAAATGAAATAAATCAGATGGAGAAAGATAACTACTTTATGATTTCACTCATAAGTGCAATAAAAAAAAGGAACGAACAAACCAAACCAGAACATACAGATAGAGAGAAGAGTAATGGTCACCAGAGGGGAAGGGTAGAGGTCAAAATGGAGAAAAGGGCCAACTGTATGGTGATGGGTGGAAACTAAACTTTTGGCAGTGAGTACCCTGCAGCGTACACAGAAGTTGAAATATAACATCGTACACATGAGGCTTATATAATGTTATAAACCAACGTTGTGTGTTGTGTGTGTCCGACTCTTTTCGACCCCATGGGCTGCAGGCCACCAGGCTCCCTGTCCATTGGATTTTTCCAGGCAAGAATACTGGGGTGGGTTGCCATTCCCTTCTCCAGGGGATCTTCCAGACCCAATGATTGAACCCAAGTCCCCCGTGTCTCCTGCATTAGTATGTGGATTCTTTACCAGTGAGCCACCTGGGAAGCCCATATTGCCTCAATTCAAAAAATAAAAAAGAAGAGGAAAAAAAGGAATACTACCTTATGTAAAGGCACTGAGGATGAGACTGTATACAAGACAAGGACAAAAGTGATTTTTGAGTCAAAAAGTGATTCAAAAGAGTTGGTCTTAGGATATGAAAATGTTTGTGGAATGAATGAGTGAAAGTCACTCAGTCATGTCTGACTCTTTGCAACCCCATGGACTATACAGTGGAATTCTCCAGGCCGGAATACTGGAGTGGGTAGCCTTTCCCTTCTCCAGGGGATCTTCCCAACCCAGGAATTGAACCCAGGTCTCCCTCATTGCAGGTGGATTCTTTACCAGCTGAGCCACAAGGGAAGCCCTTTTTATTTCACACACATTTTCCTTTTTACATTTTCACAAGTGTGTCCAAATCTACATTTAAATGGTCTAAATAACTTCCAATCCATGTAAGATAAAATCTAAGTAATATGAAAGGCTCATGGTATGGTTTAATTTGGCAGTGTGTTTCCTTGTTAACGGATAAAAATCGTGCATCTGACAAATCATGGTGTATTAAATTAGGGGTCAGCAAACCATTTGTGTAAATGGTCAGATGGTCAATATTTCAGGCTTCCAGGGCCATCCCATCTCTGCTGTAACTACTTAACTGTTGCTGTGTTGTTTCAGCAACTGCCGACAAGCCTTAACATGAAAAAGCATGGCTGCTTTTCAATAAAACTTTATGGAATTTAGATTTCATACAATTTTCACGTGTCATGAAATATTATTCTTTTGATTTTTTTTCAACTGTGTAGAAAAACCAAAACCCAAAAAACCCACTCAGCTCACAGGCTTTACAAAAATAGGCCTGCATGCTGCAGGTTGCAGAATCTCGCATTAAATTCTGGAGAATGTGGTAAACCTGCTTTACAGATAAGGAAGCTGGCCCAGGGCATCACTAAATGTCTTGTTCAAGGGCAAAGAATCCTGGATCTGGGAGCTCTTAGTGTCTTCTGCAATTCCACCGGGCCCCTTCCCATTCTGCAGGTCCCCAGATTCAGATTCAGGCGCCGAATCCACGTTCAAGACCCCTCAGTGCACCATTGACCTAGTTGCGCCAGGATGCTCGCCGTTTTCAACCGTGCGTGCTTTTCAGATACAAGAACGGATGTCCAAGTGCTGAGCACTACCAAGGCACGTTTTAAACTCTTACCAAGAGTTATTCCCCTCTCCTGCTTGCTCACTTCCCTTTTGGCAACTTTCTGTCCTTTTTCCGGGGAGTAGGCACCCCTCCCCCACCACCCCGCTCAAGGCGCCCCTCCCAACCCCAGCCCTGCTGGCTGGGTCGCCTTCCGCGCCAGCCGCGTGGTACCCAGATCTGGGGCGGGGAGGTGTGTCAGGAGTGGGAGGCAGAGCTCAGCGATCTGCGCCTCCAGCGCTCCCCACTACCCCCCGCCCACCGGAAGCTATTTGTGCTCCTTTAAGCCATCGCCAGGCGCCGTCTTCCTCCCCTCACCTCTTTCTCGCTCACTCTGCGCTCTCTCTCCACTTAGTGGTTCATTTACTGCTCAATCTGTGATTAATTAAAAACAATTTAAATAACTATGCTGATGCTAAATTCATTTACAGCCACCTCCGACGCGCGCGGCTGCACAGACACAGGGGAGCTGCGGTGCCGACTTAGGATGACCGCCAGGGGGCGCTGCGGACTCGGGTTTGGCCGCAACCCGAGATTTAGGCTTAGGGCTGATTCCGGGCAAAGAAAGGGTTAAAACGGGCATTCTACTCGCGCCACCCCATCCCCGCTTGCCTTCTTCCAGTAGGTCACCCACTGTGCCCTAGAAGTTCCCAGAGAACCTCTGGGCTAACCCCGGACAGAAACTGTTGGGAAAGTGAGCTCCTTTCTCCTGCCCTGGGTCAGCCTTGGGATGTGATCTGGACGCATCTGGGTCCAGACACCAGGAAGGTCTGGTTTGCAGGAGAGGAGACAGGCTCAGACTGTGTGAGCGACCCCAGGATGGACTTTCTTGCTGGAAGAAGGGAGCAGAGGTACAGGGCAGAGGCGGGGGCTTGGGTTCCTTGTCCGTGAGGTGTGCGCTGGCTGGAAGAGGGTTTCGATCCCCAAATACACTGTCTACACAAAACCTCAGAATATAACCTAATTTGGGAAAATGATATTTGCAGCTTCAATTAGTTAAACATCTCAAGACGTAATCATCCTGTTGTTGTCTGGTCATTCAGTCGTGTCTGACTCTTTGTGACCTCTTGGACCGTAGCCCGCCAGCCTGCTCTGTCCATGAGATTCTCCAGCAACAATACTGAAGCGGGTTGCCATTTCCTCCTCCAGGGCATCTTCCCCACCCAGGGACTGAACCTACATCTCCTGCATTGGCAGGCATATTCTCTACCATGGGAAGTCCAGGTAATCATTCTGATGGGCCTTAAATCCAATGACTGGAGTCCATATAGAAGGAGAGAACAGAGACTCACATATACAGGGAAGAAGGCTATGAGGCAGAGATGGGAGCAATGCGGTCACAAGCCAAGGAACCCAAGAACCACCAGAAACTGGAGGAGGTGAGGAACGTTTCTCCCTAGGAGCCTCTGGAGGGAACATGGCCTCACCAATACCCCCATTTCAGATGTCTGGCCTCAAAACTGCAAGAGAAGAAATTCCTGTGGTTTGAAGCCAAGGAGGTGTGTGGGAATTTGTTCTAGAAGCCACAGCAACTGCATACAAGGTATTAAGACAGAAGCCAGAATGGAAGAGGCTACTCGGTGCCAGGCATTTTGCTGGGTGTGTTCACAATTGTCTTCTCACTTTGCCATGGTCTCGTAAGCCTGGTTATTATCAATGCCCCCACTGTGCAGGGTCAGGCAGCCAGGAAGTGGTAGAGCCAAGTCCAAGCTCAGGTTAGCCTGGAGACCCAGCAGGCGATCCAGTAGCTTCCCTTCCTTGGGTTCCATGGCCCTGCAGTTTCCAGGCTCTTTTCTTGAGAAATGAGACCAAGGGCATAGAAATTTGCTGGGTGGGTGATCCAGGCTGATCCCACACACAGCCCTTCTTAATGAGACCTAGACAGATCACCTTATTTATTTACTTATTATTTTTTAAAGTTTGTAGAAATTTTTTTTCCCTGTACTTAAAGATTTATTTATTTGGCTATACTGGGTACAACTTAGTTGTAGCATGCTAGATCTTCCATTTTGTTGCAACTCTTTAGTTGTAGCATGCAGAGTCTAGTTCCCTGACCAGGGATCGAACCCAGACCTCCTGCACTGGGAGCTCGGAGTCTTAGCCACTGGATTATCAAGGAAGTCCCAACCACCTTATTTATTTATTTTTTTATTTATTTTTTTATTGAAGGATAATTGCTTTACAGAATTTTGTTGTTTTCTGTCAAACCTCAACATGAATCAGCCATAAGTATACATATATCCCCTCCCTCCCATCTCCCTCCCCATCCCCCCTCCCCCCCAGGTTGATACAGAGCCCCTGTTTGAGTTTCCTGAGCCATACAGTAAATCCTCATTGGCTACCTATTTTACATATGGTAATGTAAGTTTCCATGTTACTCTTTCCATACATCTCACCCTCTCCTCCCCTCTCCCCATGTCCATAAGTCTTTTCTCTATGTCTGTTTCTCCATTGCTGCCCTGTAAATAAATTCTTCGAACCATTTTTCTAGATTCCATATATGTGCGTTAGAATACGATATTTATCTTTCTCTTTTTTACTCATTTCACTCTGTATAATAGGTTCTAGGTTCATCCACCTCATCAGAACTGACTCAAATGCGTTCCTTTTTATGACTGAGTAACATTCCATCGTGTATATGTACCACAACTTCTTTATCCATTCATCTGTTGATAGGCATTTAGGTTGCTTCCATGTTCTAGCTATTGTAAATAGTGCCGCAATGAACAATGGGATACACGTGTCTTTTTCAACTCTGGTTTCCTCAGGGTATATGCCTAGGAGTGGGATTTGAAAGGTTGTTGCTGAATGAAAAGATGCAGGGATTCTTGGCCCCCAGAAGAGAAGAATTCAATCTGGGGCCAGAGACAAGGGTTGATCACTCAGAGCTTTTGTGTAATAAAGTTTTATTAAAGTATAAAGGAGATAGAGAAAGCTTCTGACATAGGGATCAGAAGAGGGCAGAAAGAGTATTCCCCTGCTAGTCTTCAGCTGGATGTTATACAGTCACTAGCAGTCTGTTAATGAAAGAAAGGAATGTCTTAAAACTCAGAATGGCACCAGGCCCCTCACCCATAAGATGCATTTTGGGATAATCTTGGCACCAAATGGTTCATCCTGGGCCATAAAATGATTAACTTGAATCTTGTAAAAGGGCAGGTTACCATACAAACAGTTTCGTTTACATAGATTAGGGGAACAATATCTGAGTATAACATAATGGTTTGTCAAGTAGGTTCTGAGCCATTAGGTGGAACCGACTTGAAGAGTTTGGGGTAATGCATAGTACATTAGCATAGGTTAAGACAAATATTTCCATAAGAAAAATGCATTGGTTATCTCAAGGTTTGAGAATAGTTAACTTCAGGTGAAACCAGGTGTCATTATGGCAACACAGTATTTTAAGAGAAACCTCCTTTTAAATTTGTATAGAGAAGGAAAAAAATATTGCTAGTTTGTTTCCTCCTGCCGCTTAAGAGAGATAAAAATGTCTGACACTTGCAGGCTATTTCCTCCTTTTGGAGACCCCTGGCCTTCCTGCCTGTTACCCTCTCAGATTGCTGGGTCATATGGTGGTTTTATTCCTAGGTTTTTTTTTTTAAGGAATCTCCATACTGTCTTCCATAGTGACTGTATCAATTTATATTCCAACCAACAGTGCAAGAGTGTTCCCTTTACTCCACACCCTCTCCAGCATTTATTGTTTGTAGACTTTTTGGTGATGGCCATTCTGACCGGTGTGAGGTGACATTTCATTGTGGTTTTGATTTGCATTTCTCTGATAATGAGCGATGTTGAGCATCTTTTCATGTGTTTGTTAGTAATCTGTGTGTCTTCTTTGGCAAAATATCTGTTTAGGTCTTTTTCCCACGTTTGGATTGGGTTGTTTGTTTTCCTGGTATCGAGTTGTATGAACTGCTTGTATATTTTGGAAATTAATCTTTTGTCAGTTGTTTCATTTGCTATTATTTTCTCCCATCCCGAGGGTTGTCTTTTTACCTTGCTTATAATTTCCTTTGCTGTGCAAAAGCTTTTAAGTTTAATTAAGTCCCACTTGTTTATTTTTGTTTTTATTTCCATTACTCTAGGAAGTGGGTCATAGAGGGTCTTGCTTTGATTTATGTCATCGAGTGTTCTGCCTATTTTCCTCTAAGAGTTTTATATTTTCTGGTCTTACATTTAGTAAGACTATTTTGAGTTTAATCCATTTTGAGTTTATCTTTGTGTATGGTGTTAGGAAGTGTTCTAATTTCATTCTTTTACATGTAGCTGTCCAGTTTTCCCAGCACCATTTATAGAAGAGGCTGTCTTTGCCCCATTGTATATTCTTGCCTCCTTTGTTAAAAATAAGGTACCCACAGGAGCATGGGTTTATTTCTGGGCTTTCTATCTTGTTCCATTGGTCTATGTTTCTATTTTTATGCCAGTACCATGTTGTTTTGATGACTGTAGCTTTGTAGTATAATCTGAAGTCAGGAAGGTTGATTCCTCCAGCTCCATTCTTCTTTCTCAAGACTGCTTTGGCTATTTGAGGTCTTTTGTGTTTCCATATGAATTGCGAAATTTTTTGTTCTATTTCTGTGAAAAATGCCATTGGTAATTTGATAGGGATCACATTCAATCTGTAGATTGCATTTGGTAGTATAGTCATTTTCACAGTATTGATTCTTCCTACCCAGGAACATGGAATATCTCTCCATCTGTTTATGTCATCTTTGATTTCTTTCATCAGTGTTTTATAATTTTCTGTGTACAGTTCTTTTGTCTCCTTAGGTAAGTTTATTCCTAGACATTTAATTCTTTTTGTTGCAATGGTGAATGGGATTGATTCCTTACTTTCTCTTTCTGATTTTTCATTGTTAGTATATAGAAATGCAAGTGATTTCTGTGTATTGATTTTGTATCCTGCAATTTTGCTGAATTCACTAATTAGCTCTAGTAATTTTCTGATACTATCTTTAGGGTTTTCTATGTACAGTATCATGTCATCTGCAAACAGTGAGAGCTTTACTTCTCCTTTTCCAATCTTGATTGCTTTTATTTCTTTTTCTTCTCTGATTGCTGTAGTTAGGACTTCCAGAACTATGTTGAATAATAGTGGCAAAAGTGGACACCCTGTCTTGTTCCTGATCTTAGGGGGAATGCTTTCATTTTCTCACCATTGAGAATAATGTTTGCTGCAGGCTTATCATATATGGCCTTTACTATGTTGAGGTAGGTTCCTTCTATGCCCATTTTTTGAAGAGTTTTAATCATAAATCCCAACTACCTTATTTAAAGTTGCATCCCTGTCCCTCTTCCATGGCCTTTCTAATCCCTCTTATCTTGCTTTTTTTTTTTTTACTCATATCACATACCACCTTGTAGCATCATATGTATGTTAATTACATATGATTAACATATGTATGTTAATTATATGTATGTTAATGTTAATTATTTCCTATGTTTCTTGTTTGTTGTCCATCTCTTTTTTGGTTTATTTTAATGAGTGCTATATTCTTCTCCAGTACTCTTGCTTGGAAAATCCCATGGATGGAGGAGCTTGGTGGGCTACAGTCCATGGGGTCGCTAAGAGTCAGACACGGTTGAGTGACTTCATTTTCACTTTTCACTTTCATGCATTGGAGAAGGAAATGGCAACCCACTCCAGTGTTCTTGCTTGGAGAATCCCAGGGACGGGGGAGCCTGTTGGGCTGCCGTCTATGGGGTCGCACAGAGTCAGACATGACTGAAGCAACTTAGCAGCAGCAGCATCTGTATTCTTGGTGTTTAAAGGATGCTTGATACTTGATAGATGCTCAGTAAATATTAATTGAATCAAACGATGCCTCTTAAGTAGATTTCTAATGCACACTCAAGGCCCTAAGAAGTCTGACAGCAGAGAAGCCAGTGTCTGTTTGCCTAACCCAGAGCGTCTCATCTTGCTTGACCATGGAATCTGCTTCCTCTCTCCCTTCATCCCTCGTCAAGTAAGCCCATCATGCGAAAGTCACTGTAACAACCACTTGTCTGTTCCAGTCTCCTCTGGGGGCTATTTGAGGCCAAATATTCTGAAGAGAAGAGTTGGGGAGACTTAGAACAAAGTAGTGGGGGCAGAAATACCCCCAGAGCAGCTCCATGGGGGACAGAGGCACCAGGGCCTGGCCCAGATGGGTAGTACTGGGCCTGTAGCCTGAACACCTACTGGCTGCGAGTAGGAGCTCAATTGGACAGTGCCTCCCTTGCACCTGTGTAAATATTACATTCTATAAGCCCTGGAAAGAGCAAGACAGCATATGTCCAGGGACATTCTTTGGAAGAGCTGGGAAAATGAGCTCTTGCTTAATTTGCCTGACCTAACAGAAACCTGGCAGGAGGTCTGTGACACATCAGAGCGTGCATCTGGAAGACACTGACCAGCCAGTGTCTCTTTCAAGGCTCTGTGTGCTACAAAGTGCTGTCTGGGGAACCAGGACCAGATGAATTGGATGGGATGCTGGCATTCCAGTCTTCATCCAGAGGAGGGGGATGAGCTTGAAGGGCACGCCAAGGTCAAGAGGGAGTGCTGAGAATGGAGACAGTAATCATGGAGTGGACAGCAGACTTGATCACCATGGCCATACTGGCCAGAGTTAGGACCAGTGAGGGACACTAATAAGGGGAGGCAGGCTTTAGCCTGAGATAAACCAGAAACTTCCAAGCACTAGCACACCTCCCAGAGGACTGGGCAACCTAATGAAGCTGACCAGCGTTCTCCCCAGACAGGTCTGAGCGGGGCCCTGGTGGCCAGCTGGCTCTGTGTCCACACAGGTCTGTGCTCAGGACATCACTGATCCCCAGTGCAGGAGTGGAAAGTGGGGTCAGACCCAAGTTCACATCCTGGCTCCACATTGACTTGCTGTGTGATCTTGAGCAAGTTGGTTAACTTCTCTGTGTTTTAGTTTCCTCATTACTAAGACCAAATAATGGGCTTCCCTTGTGGCTCAGCTGGTAAAGAATCCACCTGCAATGTGGGAGACCTGGGTTGGATCCCTGGGTTGGGAAGATCCCCTGGAGAAGGGAAAGGCTACCAAATCCAGTATTCTGGCCTAGAGAATTCCATGGATTGTATAGTCCATAGTCCATGGAATTCTCTAGGCCTCTTGATGAAAGTGAAAGAGGAGAGTGAAAAAGTTGGCTTAAAACTCAGCATTCAAAACACTAAGATCATGGCATCTGGTCCCATCACTTCATGGCAAATAGATGGGGAAACAGTGAAAACAGTGACAGACTTTAGTTTCTTGGGCTCCAAAATCACTGCAGATGGTGA
This sequence comes from Bubalus bubalis, assembly GCF_019923935.1. Lineage (NCBI taxonomy): Eukaryota > Metazoa > Chordata > Mammalia > Artiodactyla > Bovidae > Bubalus > Bubalus bubalis. The sequence goes on from NC_059160.1 coordinate 46,851,990, forward strand.
CTGCAGACATGAAATTAAGACGCTTGCTCCTTGCAAGAAAAGCTATGATCAACCTAGACAGTACATTAAAAAGCAGAGACGTTACTCTGTCAACAAAGGTCTGTGTAGTCAAAGCTATGGTTTTTCCAGTAGTCATGTATGGATGTGAGAATTGGACTATAAAGAAAGCTGAGTGCTGAAGAATTGATGCTTTTGAACTGTGGTGTTGGAGAAGGGTCTTGAGAGTCCCTTGAACCGCAAGGAGATCCAACCAGTCCATCCTAAAGAAAATCACTCCTGAATATTCTTTGGAAGGACTGATGCTGAAGCTGAAACTCCAATACTTTGGCCACCTGATGCAAAGAACTGACTCATTGGAAAAGACCCTGATGCTGGGAAAGATTGAAGACGGGAGGAGAAGGGGACAACAGAGGATGAGATGGTTGGATGGCATCACCAACTCAATGGACATGAGTTTGAGTAAGCTCTGGGAGTTGATGATGGACATGGAAGCCTGGTGTGTTGCAGTCTATGGGGTTGCAAAGAGTCGGACACGACTGAGTGCCTAAACTGAACTGAAGACTGAATAATACTGTTTCTCTCTCATACAGCTATTGTGAAGATTAAATGAATTAGTATGTGGTAAGAGTTGGGACTGTCTGGCACATAAAAAGTACTACATGAACACCATTGCTGTTATTTCTGTTTTCCATTTGTACCCCCTCCCCCACTATCCTTCCTAGCCCTCAAGCCCTTGGCCCTACCCCTGCTCTAACCTTTGGTTCAGGTTTCCTAGGGTTTGTTCCCTGGCTCCATGGACTTTGGTTCCCCATGCCTGGGTCTCCATTTCTAATTTTGGCTTACCTTGTTTCTCATGTTGGGTCTATAGTGGGTGCTGGTCACTAGCATAATACATTATTAGTATATTATCAGATGGTAAAGAATCTGCCTGCAATGCAGGAGACCTGGGTTTGATCTCTGGGTCAGGAAGAGACCCTGGTGAAGGGAATGGCAACCCACTCCAGTGTTCTTGCCTGGAGAATTCCATGGACAGAGGAGTTTGGCAGGCTACAGTCCATGGGGTCGCAAAGAGTTGGACACGACTGAACGACTAACACTTTCATTTTCACTTCTTTCATATTATCAATTAAGAGCCTGGGGTCTGTTGTGGACACAGTGAGGGAAGGAGCGTGTGTGCATGTATGCTCAGTTGCTTCAGTCATGCCCTACTCTTTGTGACCCTATGGACTGTAGCCTACCAGGCTCTTCTGTCTGTGGGATTCTCCAAGCAAGAATACTGGAGTGGGTTGCCATGCCCTCCTCCAGGGCATCTTTCTGACCTAGGGATTGAACCTGTGTCTCCTGCATTGCAGGTAGATTCTTTACCATTGAGCCACCAGAGAAGCCTGAGGGAAGGAGAGGGTGGGACAAATGAGAAAGTAGCACTGATGTATATATAGCACTATGTGTAAAATAGTTACCTGGTGGGAAGCAGCTTTATAGTGCAGGGAACGCAGTTCAGTGCTCTGTGGTGACCTAAAGGGCTGGGTTGATGGGGTGGGGTGGGAGCGAGTATCAAGAGGGAGGAGATATATGTATACTTATAGCTGACTCACATTGATATACAGCAGAAAGCAACACATCATTGTAAAGCAATTATCCTCCAATTAAAAAAAACAAAAAGCCTGGGATCTGGAGTCAGAAACAGGCTCAATTCTAGTTCTGTCACTTAGTGTCTGTGTGATTTTGGATCAATTCTGTAAACGTTGGGGCCTCAGTTCCCTTATCTACGAAATGGAAATGCAACACAATACTTACCTATAGGCTTAGGATGGGGTTTATATTAGAACAGTCCTGGAAAGTGCTTGCAGTAGTGCCTGGCACACGGTAAGAGGCCAGGAAGGGGTACCCATTACTACTCTTATCATCACCATTGCTGTTCCCAGCGGGCTGTTTGCACCGGGCTAGGAGAGGAGAATCCTGGATTCAAGTCCTCTCTTTACCACTTCCTCCCTGTGTGACTTGGGGTAAGTTGCTGCCCTTCTCTGGGTCTCAGAATCACCACCTGTTCCCTGGAGAAGCCCTTTCCTTGGCTGCTTTCCTGTTTTCGAAGCTCTAATATCTTGATCTCCCAACTGCCTTTTGATCCAGGTCTCCTGAGTAACCCAACTTGACCTGGGTGTCTGATCTCCCGACTTTAAGCCCTCGGTTCCTGAGTGTAGGTACTGCTGCTCTGTGTCTCAGGATCTGCCTTGCTCAAGCACCTCCCTGCATTGCCCAGTGGGGTTCTCTAGGGAGGACAGAAGGAGTCTTTCATTGTGAGAGAGGCTGGAGTGGTGGTCTTTATGTTTCCTTCTGGCTGTAGGCATCTAAGGCTGCTGTCAGTTTCATTGCCTTTTTTTCCAGCTCTGGGAGCTGAATCTTTGGGTATATCAGATGCCATTGAGCCCATCTTACCTGGGACTGCATCAGCCCCAGCACGCAGGGCCTTAGTTAAGTCAAGCCATCAACCTTGGGTTCTGAACCTCTATCCATCCAACAAATATTAATTGAGCACCTGGAAAAGGTCAGTTTTCATTCCAATCCCAAAGAAAGGCAATGCCAAAGAATGCTCAAACTACCACACAATTGTACTCATCTCACATGCTAGTAAAGTGATGCTTAAAATTCTCCAAGCCAGGCTTCAGCAATACATGAACTGTGAACTTCCAGATGGTCAAGTTGGTTTTAGAAAAGGCAGAGGAACCAGAGATCAAATTGCCAACATCCACTGGATCATCGAAAAAGCAAGAGAGTTCCAGAAAAACATCTATTTCTGCTTTATTGACTATGCCAAAGCCTTTGTGTGGATCACAATAAACTGTAGAAAATTCTTAAAGAGATGGGAATACCAGACCACCTGACCTGCCTCTTGAGAAACCTATATGCAGGTCAGGAAGCAACAGTTAGAACTGGACATGGAACAACAGACTGGTTCCAAATTGGGAAAGGAGTGTGTCAAAGCTGTATATTGTCACCCTGTTTATTTAACTTATATGCAGAGTACATCATGAGAAATGGGGGGCTGGAAGAAGCACAAGCTGGAATCAAGATTGCCGGGAGAAATATCAATAACCTCAGATATGTAGATGACACCACCCTTATGGCAGAAAGTGAAGAGGAACTAAAAAGTCTCTTGATGAAAGTGAAAGAGGAGAGTGAAAATTTTGGCTTAAAGCTCAACATTCAGAAAACTAAGATCATGGCATCTCATCCCATCACTTCATGGCAAATAGATGGGGAAACAGTGGAAACAGTGGCTGACTTTATTTTGGGGGACTCTAAAATCACTGCAGATGGTGACTGCAGGCATAAAATTAAAAGATGCTTACTCTTTGGAAGGAAAGTTATGACCAACCTAGACAGCATATTAAAAAGCAGAGATATTATTTTGTCCACAAAGGTCCATCTAGTCAAGGCTATGGTTTTTCCAGTGGTCGTGTATGGATGTGAGAGTTGGACTATAAAGAAAGCTGAGCAGTGAAGAATTGATGCTTTTGAACTGTGGTGTTGGAGAAGACTCTTGAGAGTCCCTTGGACTGCAAGGAGATCCAACCAGTCCAACCTAAAGGAGATCAGTCCTGGGTGTTCATTGGAAGGGCTGATATTGAAGCTGAAACTCCAATACTTTGGCCACCTGATGTGAAGAACTGACTCATTGGAAAAGACCCTGATGCTGGGAAATCTTGAGGGCAGGAGGAGAAGGGGACAACAGAGGAGGAGATGGCTGGATGGCATCACTGACTCAATGGACATGAGTTTGGGTGAACTCCGGAAGTTGGTGATGGACAGGGAGGCCTGGCGTGCTGAGGTTTATAGGGCCACAAAGAGTTGGACACGACTGATTGACTGAACTGAACTGAATCATACTGGGCACTATTTTGGACACAGAGACAGAGGAATAGATAAAACAACATTCCTAGCCTCTGGCAGACTGGTTACTATTCCCCAAGCTCTATTTCCTTTCCTGGAGAAGGACTGTACTTCCCTATTCCACTGAATCAGCCTTGGCCAGTGGAATCTGAATGAGATGATGTGTACCAGCCAGGTCACCCTTGGCACATTCTCTTTTCCATCTGGCAAGTCACCTGCAATATTCCAGATAGTGGTTTGTCCATTAGCCTAGGTCTTCAAATGAGGATGATGGTAACATGGGTGCAGAACCCACAGCTGATCCATGTTGGACAGGGTGGGAGAAATAAACTCTCATGCTTCAAAGCTGCTGAGCTTCTGAAGTTGTTTGTGCAGCAGAATTTGCCTTTTACTGACTGAAACACTGTTCTATGAAGATTCTATTCTAGTGGAGAAAAGCAGTGATCCATGATAAATAAATGTGATGTAATATTAGATACTTTGAGGAAATAGGAAGTAAGACAAAAGATAGGAAGTGATGGAGGTGCTTTTGTAGATGGGGTGAACAGGGAAAGCCTTGTGGAGTAGGTGACCATGAGCTGAAGGAAGTGAGGGGTGGGTGAGCCAAGTGGGTAGTCGAGGGAAGGGCTTCCAGGCAGAGGTGCCAGGAGATGCTAACAGCTTGAGGTCAGCACCTGGTCCATGTGCTCAAGGAACAGCAGGGGGAAGGATGCCTGGTGCACAGAGGTGAGGGGAGAGTGGACCCTTTGTGGAGGCCAGGTCATGGAGACCCCAGTGGACCATGGTAAGGATGTGGGGTTGGGTTCCAAGTGTGCTGGGAAGCTGATAGAGTGGGGAAGTGACATGATGCAACTTACTTGACAAGATGGGCTCTCTGGATGTTCTGTGGGGAGGAGATTGTGGCGGATGAGGGACAAAGTAGGGCCACTAGTCAGGAGGCTACTGTGGTCACTCAGAGCTCTTCCTCTAGGGAGATGGAGAATGGATGGTGATAAAGGTGCCCCATTAGGTGCATCTTGTTTAATGGTGGGTATTGAGGGATATTCTGGCTTTGGTTGGCATTTATATTCTCCAGGTGAGCATGCATTTACATTTATCTTTGGATGTGATCTTTTTATGGTTCTCCGTGGTTTTCAGACTTACCCAGAACATGTAAAATGTGAAGGTAAATGACACCCTATTCTGTAGGTTTTGAGGGCAGTTCAAGCATTTGAAATAAGAAGCCTAGGACATCCTATTGCATCTGACTTGGAGATCATACCATCAGAGACAAACTCCTAGATGATAAAGAGAAATCATATAATCCAGGGAGCTGTCTGATCCATTGGGGTTGGACCTGGCAGGGGCATAAGTAATCTCCTCTATGTCAAGAAGTTGAGTGAATGATTGATTACTTGGAAATTATTCAGAGCTCACAGTGGTAGCATATAATAGGTTTATTTTTCCCCCCAAATAAGAACCCTGAGAGGGTGACTTGGGGTGAAGATTGTTGCTACCTGATATACCCCCTCATCATTTCTAGGATGCAACTTGCTTCAGAGAATCAAGATAGGGGAAGGGGCTGGAACTGTGTGAGGACTGTGAAATGTTTGCAAGGAGAGAAGTTTAAAAAAAGTTTTATTTTAACTGACATAGAAATTTTGGTCCACCTTGGTTTACTGAGAGATAGCCATGCCTTCTTCCCATCATGCCAATAGGCTTTAAGAAATCAGAAAATCTTCTAAGATCCTATTAGTCAAGACATCTTTCTCATTTCCATTCATCCCAGGATCCCAAAGACTGCTGTTACTCAGAGGGCAGTCCTGGTACCAGGGAAAAAGCACCCATTCCAAATTCACATCATCACTTGCAGTAAAAGCTGATTTGGACCCAAAACATAAGAGGTCCAGGCTAAAAGCCTCCCCACTTCTTGGGCAGAGAACAAAATCTGAAGTGTAAGAAGGAGAAAATTCAGAGAGAGTCAGCCCCAGATGATGGATCAGACCTATGCTTTCTGGGCTCTTAGTTCTCGGGGATTTGAGACAGAGATCTATTGCTGTCTTGCCTGTCTCGGAAGACTCCTGCCTCATCTATCAGGCAGTCAGCTTCCATTTTTCAAAACCCTCTGAAGTTATCCCTTCCACATTTGCTTGGGTTTGGGCTTCCCTGGTGGCTCAGCAGTAAAGAATCCACCTCCAGTGCAGGAGACGCAGGAGGCGATGGTTCAATCCTTGGGTCAGGAAGATCCCCTGGAGGAGGGCATGGCAACCCACTCCAGTATTCTTGCCTGGGAAATTCCATGGACAGAGGATCCTGGTGGGCTACAGTCCTTGGGGTTGCAAAGAGTTGGACAAGACTGAAGCGACTGAGCATGCACAGTCTTACTATTGCTTATTTATTTATTTGCCTGCACCAAGTCTTAGTTGTGGCACGCAGGATCTTCTATCTTCCTTGCGGCATGTGAGATCTAGTTCCCTGACCAGAGATCGAACCCAGGGCCTCTGCATTGGGAGTGCCGAGTCTTAGTCACTGGACCACTAGGGAAGTTGCTCTAATTGCTTTTTGAAGTCACCGACATCAAGATTGTGGCGTCAGGGCACGGGGGTGGAAAGGCGGAGGGATATGGTGTAATACCACAATAACAGGGAACCACACACCGAGCTGATGCTACACGACGAATTACACGTCTTCCCTCCCCATTTGCCCTTCCCTCTGCAGTATCTTACATGCTATGCCTGCTGCCACACCCACAGCCTTACTTTCCAGGTAAAGCCAATCTGGAGGCAGAAGGCCCTTAAGCAACCTCACCGTCCGTCAACTCACATCTCCCCATCTTTAACCAGATTCTGGTGGCGCCTCTGGCTCTATGCTGCCTTTGACGGTGCCTCCAGCTGGTCTCCCCAGTGAGGCAGCCAATTGGAATTCTATTTCAGGGTCACTCCTGGGTATCTGCTCTTGCCCATTCCTGCCCTCTGCTGTGTTGTAACAACACGCAGCCCCCACATTGTTCTCTACTCTCATCCACAGGTACCAGACCCTAAAGTGAAAGTCACTCAGTCGTGTCCGACTCTTTGCGACCACATGGATTATACAGTCCATGCAATTCTCCAGGCCAGAATACTGGAGTGGGTAGCCTTTTCCTTCTCCAGGGGATCCTCCCAACCCAGAGATCGAGCCCAAGTCTCCCACATTCAGGTGGATTCTTTACCAGCTGAGCCACAAGGGAAGCCCAAGAATACTGGAATGGGTAACCTATCCCTTCTCCAGTGGGTCTTTCTGATGCAGGAATTGAACTCGGGTCTCCTGCATTGCAGGCGGATTGTTTACCAACGAAGCTACCAGACCCTAGGTTATCCCCAATTTATGTAACTGGGATTTTCTCCTTGACTTCTGTGCTTCTGTTCTCTTTGAGTCAGTGGGAGGCTGGGCCCTGGGGCGGGAGGTGGAGGGGGCACAGGAATGAGACAGGTGATAGCGAGACATTCAGGTTGACTCAGTTCATTCACTGAAAGCTTACTCTGTGCCACATCCTGGGGTAGCTGCTGGAAGACACCGATAAACAAGACCTTGTCAAAACAATCACACCCAGGACAAGTCCTTGCCTGTAGGAAATATGAACCAGTTGGGGAGAAAAACTAGGACAAAGAGAATTCTAGTCTGGGAAGATCATAGCCATAAGAGAGAAAAATGTGGCTATGGTGGAGGCTAGGAGAAGCCCCGAATCTGGTCTGGGGATAGAGGAGGGGAGGATGATGAGGCAGACAACCTACAGGAGATACTTGAGCAAATTATCTGTGAAGTCTGTAGTCCCGTGGTTGGAAAGGTTTGGAGATGAGAAATTTTGAGCAAACCCAAGAGCAGGGACTCAGGTGAGTCCCCGAGGCCTTAGTAGGCTGGATCTAGGAGGGGACTGATGCTGAAGCTGAAGCTCCAATACTTTGGCCGCCTGATGTGAAGAGTTGCATCATTGGAGAATACAGTTATGCTGGGAAAGATTGAGGGCAGGGGGAGAAGGTGGTAACAGAGGATGAGATGGTTAGATAGCATCACCAATTCAATGGACAAGAATTTGAGCAAACTCTGGGAGATAGTGGAGGATGTGGGAGATGGTGGTCTGCAATTCATGAGGTAAAAAAGAGTTGGATCTGACTTAGTGACTGCACAACAACGAGGGGACTATGTGTGATTTGGTGTAGCCAGATGGAGGAGCCTGGTGGGCTGCAGTCCATGGGGTCGCTAAGAGTCGGACATTACTGAGCGACTTCACTTTCACTTTTCACTTTCCTGCATTGGAGAAGGAAATGGCAACCCATTCCAGTGTTCTTGTCTGGAGAATACCAGGGACGGGGGAGCCTGTTGGGCTGCCGTCTGTGGGGTCGCACAGAGTCGGACATGACTGAAGTGACTTAGCAGTAGCAGTAGCAGAACACAGAACATTCTGAGTGGAAAGATGTGTGTTGGACAGGGCTGTAGGCTCCTCTAAGAAGTTTGAGCTTTATTTCATAGACCAGGGTCGTCAAAACTTTTTTTTTTTTTTGGCAAAGGATCAGACAGTATTATTTTTTGGCTTTGTGGGTCATATTGCTTTTTCCTATTGTAGTGTGGAAGCAGCCATTGGTGACATGTAAACAAATGAGTGTGGCTGTGTTCCAATAAAACTTTATTTACAAAAACAGGTGATGGGTTGGGTTTGGCCCATGGGCTGCAGTTTGCTGGCCCTGTTGCAGACAATGGGGGTGGTGCAGAGGACATTTGAGAGTTTTAAGTATGAGAAACAGTCTTGGTTTTAGTGTTGATTGAGTCATTGATTCAATAGCTTAGCAAGCATGTATTATGCTCCTACTGTGTGCCAGGTGTTGTGTTAAGTCCTGGGGATCAGGGATGAAGACATAGATTCCTTCTTCCAGAAACCCACCATTCAGTGAGGGTGTGGACAGACTCATACACGAGCAACTAGATGATTGGCTCTGTAGGGTTCATGCCTGTTTTGGTGAGTATTATGTCTATAGAACATAGTGCATAATATGTGCTTAATAAATATCTGTTGAGTGAATGGGAAAATCAATGAATAAATGAGTTCCCTAATCCAGGCTGACTCTGACTGGTGCTGTGATAGAAATGCAAGACATTTGGAGGAATGAGAGATTCATTGCCACTGGGATGTCCGTGCCTTAGTATACGTGCGTGCATGTGTGTGTGTGTTGTGGGGATGAAATCTGACTTGGACTCTGCAGGATGGATGGGATTGACATGTCCAGGGGAGGAGTGGGTGGAGGGAAGGGGATTAGCTAATTTCTCTCACCATATCTCTCCTGGTTTTTTTTAGTTCTTTTGTTAGAATTCTTGCCACCAAAGCAGGTGGATTGTTAAACACTAGAGGGATGGAAATCCTTGGGAAGTATTTATGATCTGAAGAAAAAGTACCCTCATTCCCAGCTGCCTGGACACTATTAATTGGGATCCTCCCCCTGCCCCCCGCCATGTCATTTGGAATCATCTTGGCCAGCTGTCCCTGCACTAGGGGAGGCCAGGTCACAGAGTGGTGGGTGGGCTGAGTCTGTCAAATGAAATGATTTACTACAGCCACCTTAAGCCTGAGCAGACTGCTCTGTAATAATGATGCCATCAATGTGAAAGCAAATATTATTAAATTTTAGAATTGAGATTTATGGTGCTGATTTCTGAGCCATGGAGAGACTGTAGTTTCTTGCTTTTAGGTTTTCTAGGCATAAACCATGAAGTTGAGCAGCTGGAGCCTAGAGTAGGGCAGGGGAAAATTCCCAGCTCTGACATGGCTCTAACCCTGATGCTGGGAGGGGAGTGAAGTCCAAGAACAACAAGCCTTGGAGTAAAATAAAGTTGGATGTACAGACTTTGCCTCTTTTGGCTTCAAATTCCTAATATGCAAAGAGGATTAATTGATCCAGTTAATGCATATTTACTGAGAACCTGCAATGTGCCAAGTAGTGTGTGATACACTCCTCATGGCGCAGCTGAAGGGACTGGAAGAGATGTGGGAACAGCCAGTTGGAAGACAGGTGTCCCATTAGTTCCTGAACCCAGACTTTTTATTCATCACTCACTCAATAAATTAAAAACATAAACTTTTAACTTTAGAATCATTTTGGGTTTACAGAAAAGTTGCAAAGATAGTATAGAGAGATCCCATGAACTCTTCCTCCATTTTCTCCCATTGTTAATGTCTTGCTTTGTCAAAGCTAAGAAACTGACATTGTAAATTACTTTTAACCAAAGTCCAGACTTTATTTGGAGTTCATCAGTTTTCCACTAATGTCCTCTTTCTGTTGCAGTATCCAATCCTGGCTACCATACTGCTTTTAGCTGTTGTGTCTCCTTCCCCCTCTGATCCATGGCAGTTTCTCAGAATATGCTTTTACTGAGTTCATTCTACACCTGTTTTTAAAAAACAAAACTTAAAAAAATTGAAGTACAGTTGATTTACAATGTTGTGCTCGTCTCAGGTATACAGTAAAGTGACACAGTTAGACATGTGTATAGCTTCTCTGTCTCAGGTTCCTTTCCATTATAGATTATTGTGAGGCATTGAATACAGTTCCCTGTGCTATAGAGCAGGTCCTTGTTGTTTATGCATTTTACATGTAGTAGTGTGTATCTGTTAATTTACATGTAGTAGTGTGTATCTGATATATGCTTGGAGCTTCTGCTTTTGCTGTCTTAAAGCATCTCACAATCTGTGTCTTAAGGGTCCCCTGTGTCTCAGGTGTGACTTGAGCTGACACGTCTGTGACTTGGGCTCACACAGCACTTTTCCCGCAGCACAATGTCTCAGCACAGTGATTCGTGACAAGCTCGGGGCATACATATCTGACACCAGGTTTTAACCCTTCCACTTGCTATTGAGAACTTCAGGACAAATTACTCAAATTGGCTTGAATTCAAGAGACAAAACTCAGATGATGTAAGCAATGAAGAAAATTTGAAACCTCACCCAATGAGAAGTCTTGAGGTTGGAGGGGCCAAGGCTGGTTCATTTACAGTCCATGAGCTGATTGGTGCTCAGGTTCTCTCTGTCTGGAATTTTTCTCTATTTAGCTTGTCTCGGCTCCTTTCAGAGCCACAAGATGCCCTCCTGCCCATTTGGATTTCCTCCTGCCTGCTTGGATTTCCTCCCTCTGCACCTGGGAATCTGGTGGTCTCACCTGTTCTTGGGGTCACCTTGGGAGGTTTCTGGGCTGGCTCTCTCCCTGTGGCCCAGACCTGGCCCAGCCTTGCCCACACCTGTGTAGTGAGATCCTGATGAAGTACATCTTCCATTCCTGCCTCCCTGTCCAGGCCCATAGCTTCAGCCTCTCACTCCTAGACTCCTTAGACAACCATCACACAGAAGGTATGGACCAATCCAGGGGGTGGTCTCCATTGGCCTCCCTGAAGCCCATCTCTCTGGCTTGAGGGGAGAAGGAAGTATCTCACCTCCATTCCATCATCTTGGGTATCTGTCAGTTCACAGCTCCACAAGCACTCCGAAAATGTTATTTAATATTCATATGGAGCTTCCCAGATGGCGCTAGTAAAGAATCTGCCTACAAATGCAGGAGCCACAGGAGATCTCAGTTCTATCCCTGGGTCAGGAAGATCCCCTGGAGTAGGAAGTGGCCACCACTTCTGTATTCTTGGCCTGGAAAATTCCATGGACAAAGGAGCTTGGTGGGCTACAGTTCATGGTGGTCTCAAAGAGTTGGGCATGATTGAGCGATTGAACATACACTCTCCATATAACTGAATCACTTTGCTGTACAACGGAAATTAGCACAACATTGTAAATCAACTATACTTCAATAAAATAAATTTTTAAAAAGTAACCAATAACTAGGCTTTCCCAAGGCTCCTCCATCATTGAACATGTCAGCAGGGGGTGGTCAACCAAGTATGGCAAAGCTGATGCTCAGCTACCTCCTGGAGGGGTGGTCGAACACTCACTTAAAAATGTAGAATGCCTTGGGGCCGGAAATTGAAATTGAGCTAGAAAAAACCCATTTTAGCTCCTGTCGTACTGTTACTGATTCTGTTGCTATTGACTATAATTGAAGGTGCCGTGTGGACCAGAGTCCAAGTCTCCTGACTCAAAGGGAGATCTCTTTAGCTCACCCTACACTGCTTTTGGGGATTGGGGTCGTGGACAGGCGTTCCAAGGGACAGGTCCATCTTCTGAAATCAGCTTCTTTTCTGCCCAAGCCATTGAGTGAGCCTTTCCCAGGGAACACAGGCACACACACATACAGATGCTCTCACGCAGGGAAGGCAATTAAAGGAACACAGAGGCAGTCTGTCAACTGTGCCAAGTTGACAAATTTTGCATTGTAAAAGCAAAAACAGGAGCTTAACCCCCTCCCTCCTCCTGCTAAGAGTGGAGCAGAAAAAGCGAGTCTCTGCTTTCACAGAGCAGAGGCGGTGAGGTCTGGCAGAGGACTGTGGGGTCCCTACTGGGATATGCAGCCATCACTCCATCAGGAAGGTCAGGAGATGCACGAGGTGGGGGAGGCTCTGCTGGGACCCTGATGGGGGAGACTGAAATTTACTAGTACCTGCAGACACTAGGCAGGTGATCCCTTCTGTCCCCCGCCAATACCCCTCCACACAGGATGAGAGCCCTCCACTTCTCAGGTGAGGAAGCAGGCTCCCGTACGTAAAGGTCAGTACAGTGGCCCACCTCCAGAACACAACAGTTTGAGGGCTCAGGCCCAGTTTTATCTGACCCCAAAACCTAGGTTTTTGGGTCACGGATGTCTGCACCTCACACTTTGACAATCTCTTCATATTTCTTCCTAGTAGACAAATTCCTTTGCTTCTACTGCCTTCCCAATCCTTTTGCCTCTGCCATGTTTTTTGCCTGGCAGAGTTTGTGTTCAAAAAATATTCTACAAGTTGGCCTCAGATCAGTGGAAGGAACTATTCTAGATGTTAAGGATCTAGTGATGAACAAAATACAATCCCTGTCCTTGAGGAGGAGAGGTTCTGTGCCAGGGGAAACACAGAAAGTAGCATATAAGAATCGAAGTGGGGGCAAGGGGGGACTTGCCTGGCGGTCCAGAGGTTAAGAATCTACCTTGCAATACAGGGGAGGTGGGTTCGACCCCTGGTTGGGGAACTAAGATCCCACATGCTGTGGAGCAACTAAGCCTGCCCACTGCAAATAGAATCCATGCACCACAGCAAAAGATCCCGCAAGCCAAAACTAAGACCTGACATCGCCAAATAAGTAAGTAATTTAAAAAATAAAATCAATTAAAAAAAAAGAATCTAAAGGGGACCAACTCTTGCTGTGTGCCAGGCGTCATTCTGTCTTTACATCTTTACTCATGTTATCTTCATGACAGCCCTGTGGGGCAGGTGCTCTGATTTTCTCCATGTTACCAAGGGTGTCGAGGCTCAGGGATATAGGGAACCATCCAGCCAGCTGGAAACAACTGGGACTGGGCCACGAATCATGTGGTCCTGGACCCCTTGCCCTTGACACCTGGGTTCTCTTTCCCTGCAATGGAAGGTGCTCTAAGGAGAAAGCAGGTCTAATCCTCACTCTACTCCATGCTAACATGTGAGTCCTTCCATGCCTCGGTTTCCCTACCTGTAAAGTGGAACTGTAAGAGTGGAAACATCTAATGTGCACCTGGGAATGGTGTTGGGGGAGAAGAGCTGCCTTGAGACAGATTTTTGGGAGTCATTGGTGCAGAGGAGGAAGTTTGGGGAGCAAAAGAGAGTCCTCTGTGAGTATGTCCAGCAAGGAGGAGAACTAAATAGTCCAAGGAGGGGACCTTAATAAATAGGAGGAGAAGTGGAGAAATAGGACTTGCAGAGGGTGTGGAAAGAGACACCCAGTCATTAGAAGAAGCAGAGGAGTGATATTTCATTATGTTGTAAGTCTTATTTACATGCATGTCTCCTTCATTAGATTTCATTTTTGAAAGAAAGCATTATCTTCAAAAAAATGAATTTTATTGAAGTATAGATTTACAATGTTGTGTTAATTTCTGCCTTACAGCAAAGTGACTTAGTTATATATATATATATATATATATATATATATATATATATATATATATAATACATTTTTTCATATTCTTTTCCGCTATGGTTCATCATGGAACATTGAATATGATTCCCTGTGCTATACAGTAAGGCCTTGTTGTTTTTCCTTTCTATATATATTAGTTTGAGTCAGCTAACCCCAAACTCCCACTCCATCCTCTTTTCCCTTCGGCAACTGCAAGTCTGTTCTCTGTGTCTGTGAGTCTGTCTCTGTTTTGTAGGTGAGTTCTTTTGTGTTGTATTTTAGATTTCACATATAAGTGGTATCGTATGTCATTTGTCTAAGAAAGCATTATCTTAATCATTTCTGTATTCCTCAGATTTAACAGCTTGTCCAATACCTAGACAGCATATTAAAAAGCAGATACATTACTTTGCCAACAGAGGTCCATATAGTCAAAGATATGGCTTTTCTGGTAGTCATGTACAATGTGAGAGTTGGACCATAAAGAAGGGTGAGTGCTGAAGAATTGATGCTTTTGAACTGTGGTGCTGGAGAAGACTCTTGAAAGTCCCTTGGACAGCAAGGAGATCAAACCAATCAATCCTAAAGGAAATCAACCCTGAATATCCATTGGAAGGACTGATGCTGAAGCTGAGGTTTCAATAATTTGGCCACCTGATGAGAAGAGCCGACTCATTGGAAAAGTCCCTGATATTGGGAAAGATTGAAGGCAGGAGGACAAGGGGGAGGATAGAGGACAAGATGGTTGGATGGCATCACCAACTCGATTGAATTGAGTTTGAGCAAACTCTAGAAGATGGTGAAGGACAGGGAAGCCTGGCGTGCTGCAGTCCATGGGGTTGCAAAGAGTTGGACATGACTGAGTGACTAAACAAGGACAACCAACAGAGTAGATGCTCAAAAAAATGTTGGTATTCAGTCATGTCCTCTGTCACTCCATTCTTGGAGTGCCTCTCAACTGCTTGGCTGCTCTGCAGTTTTATTCCCATTTCCCATTCTCAACCCTGCCTGCCTCACTATGCCTCGAAAGCCCTGTTGTAAAGCTCTGATCCAGAATATGAAGCATGACTCTTCTTAAAACAGCATGACAGACATCACTTCTCCTAGGTACCCTCTCCCATGGCAGACATTGCTAATTGATCACGGCACTGTCCTCTGAGTCTGGTCTCGGATCTCAGATCCTGGATTTCAAATTCTTAACTTCATGTCCCAGTAACATCCAGTACCAGTCAATAAACACTGAATTCGAGGTGAATCTACTTGGCATTCTTGCTCCAACAGTGTTGTTTCAGAGAAGCCAGAACCGGTTTAGTCTCACCCTGGCTCCTGAGCCTGCACTGAGCTGGGCCTTAGGGAGTCCATCGTGGCTCTGGCCATAGGCAGAGTCTGCACTCTATCTGGAGTTTTCTGGCCCAGTTTTTTTTCAAACCATGGTGGCTCTTAACAATACTTTCCTGGCAGCAAATGGGTGTCTTCCTGCTGGGAGGAAAAGGGAAGAAGAATTAGCAGCTTCCCATCTGAAAACTTCCACTGGAATTGATTTATCCCAGCAGAAAGAGCCCCGCATTTTCCTTCCAAATTAATATGCAAATAAGCATTAAGCAACACCTCCCACGGGCAGGTTCAGAACACAGCGGTATTATCCTGGAACATTTATTAGCACTATTAATAGAGTTCACTGCCTTACTCCTCCTCCCTGCCTTTAATACCATTCTAATTATGGACCATTTGGCTTCATTTAATTTTTTCCTGTTTCTGGTGAAGGCCCATTGTCCTGGGTGGGGAAGGATGCTCTGTCATGAGAGTGGGCTTTGAGGGTGGGGGCCCAGATTCCTGGCGGGTCCCGCTCTCAGGACATCCCTCTTCTCACCTGGTGCCCTGAATTTTCAGAGGATGCTTTCTCCATACCTCTGAGACCCTAGTAAGATGGAGACAATGGTACTGAGCTTGGGGAAACTGCCATGTGGAGTGCTGTTTAAACCAAGCAGGCTAAGAAAAGGCTTTTGGGGTGTTTTTAGGGAAAGAAGCATTCGGTGGAGATGAAATCCGCTGGGAATGTCAGACCCTGGGAGTGCCAGACCCTTGGGGCTCTTCGCCATGGATGAGGTAGTATTCCAGGTGTCCTGTGTGTATGAACTCATTTCATTCCCACCACAATTCAGTGAATCAAGGACCCATTAGCATTCCCATTCCCACAGGAGGAAACTGAAGCACAGAGAAGTGAAGTGACTTGCTCTGGGTTACTTGAGTCTGGGTCCAGACCCTGTGTCTCCAGTTACCTGTCCTGTCCCAGATGTCCTCCTGGGGCCTCACTGCCTCCTTCCTATTCCTTGGCAAAGCAGTTAAGCTCAGCCTGGGCTCCTCCTAGGAGGCAATTGCTCTCCTGCTCAAAACCAGAAGACCCTTGGGGTCACTAGGATTCACCTCTTCAGGGGATACAGGGAGTTGTAAACAACAGATCAATTACTTTGCCACTGTTGTGGGAAAACTGCTTTTGCTCCAAGCTGCAGTGCCCCAAATTCTTCCTGCGTTGTAACCTGTTCACACCCTCCCCGATTCATCCTGTCCCATCTCCTGTGACTGTCATAGCCACATCCCATAAGAGGCAGCCTGGTTATATTCGGGATGGTACCTCGACCCTTCCCCAAAGCCCAGGGTCACAGAATTTCAGACTCAGCTGGAGTCAGGTGCTTTACTCTATTCACACACACACACACACACACACACACACACACACACCCCTCAGAACAGTTTGTTTTGCTGTTGTTGTTGTTGTTGTCCCCAGAGGAGGAAACTGAGTCATCAGGCAGTTAAATACCTTGCCCAGGTTTACACAGAGGGAGTGGCAGCTTGGCTGCAGGGCCTCTGGTCTCAATGAAACAAGATTTATGTTGCCTCTGTTTCCCTGATCTAATTGGGATTTGGAAGCTGATGAAATGGTTTTGAGGTTCCAGACTTTGATAGGGGCTTATGACCTTTGACTTGGCTCCAATGGAAGAGCCCATAGTGGGGGGCCTGCATGCTCCTCCCGTCAGGCAGGGAACAGCCCCATGCCTGGAACCCCCTCCTCCCTGACCTCCTATTTGCAGGGAAGGGATGGAGATGTGGATGTAGAGAATGACCTTGTACACATGGGGGAGGGAAAAAGTGGGACAAATTAAGAGAGTAACATCAGCAAATTAAGAGACTAACATCAACTATCAGGTGTAAATAAGATGGATAGCTGGTGGGAAGTTGCTGTGTAGCACGGGGAGTCCAGTTCAGTGCCCTGTGATGACCTGGAGGGGTAGGATGTGGGGAGGGGAGGGAGGCTAGAGAGGGAGGGGATGTATGTATAATTATGTATGTGCAATTTGCATTGTTTGTATGGCAGAAATCAACCAACATTGTAAAAATTTTTTTTAATTAATAATAGAAAAAAATACATAGTTTTTTCTGTTCATCCATCTGCCACCCACCCATCCATCCAGGAGTCCACTTGCGTGGAGGCTTTAGAGCTATCAGTACCCATTCACAGGTTATTTTCCCTACCCCCACTTGATGGGGGCCATATAAGGATGTAGTCAGGTGCACAGGATTGACCTTGGGCAGGTTTCTCATTCTGCAACTGGGAAGCTGATGACCTTTGACAGGCTGTTGAACTAGCCCTGGTGCCTCAGTGTCCTTGTCTGTAAAACAAGGCTGTGGATGGGATCTTCTTTATGGAGTGATTGTGAGGAGTAAGTGAGCACTTAGAGTTTGAAACGGTGCTGGATATTTGATGGCTGCTTATCCTTTGTTACGCGGAGAAGGCAATGGCACCCCACTCCAGTACTCTTGCCTGGAAAATCCCATGGATGGAGGAGCCTGGTGGGCTGCAGTCCATGGGGTTGCTAGGAGTCGGACACGACTGAGCGACTTCACTTTCACTTTTCACTTTCATGCATTGGAGAAGGAAATGGCAACCCATTCCAGTGTTCTTGCCTGGAGAATCCCAGGGATGGGGGAGCCTGTTGGGCTGCCATCTCTGGGGTCGCACAGAGTCGGACATGACTGAAGCAACTTAGCAGAAGCAGCAGCAGCATCCTTTGTTACAAATCAGTCTCAGAGAACTTAGCCTGAGTTCCCCAGAGTTTGTACGTTGTAAGTGGCAGAGCAAGAATTTTAATCCAGATCTTTCTGACACGGCATCCATTGCCCTTTTCATGATACCACACAGTCTCATGCAGAGAGCGGCAGTGGGAGATGACCCTAGAAAGTCATGCAGGGGACAGACAGATCTTCAGTTCAGTTCAGTTGCTCAGTTGTGTCCAACTCTTTTTGACCCCATGAACCGCAGCACACCAGGCCTCCCTGTCCATCTCCAACTTCTGGAGTCCATCCAAACCCATGTCCATTGAGTCGGTGATGCCATCCAACCATCTCATCCTCTATTGTCCCCTTCTCCTCCTGCCCTCAATCTTTCCCAGCATCAGGGTCTTTTCAAATGAGTCAGCTCTTCACATCAGGTGGGCAAAGTATTGGAGTTTCAGCTTTAACATCAGTCTTTCCAAAGAACACCCAGGACTGATCTCCTTTAGGATGGACTGGTTGGATCTCCTTGCAGTCCAAGGGACTCTCAAGAGTCTTCTCCAACACCACAGTTCAAAAGCATCAGTTCTTTGGTGCTCAGCTTTCTTTATAGTCTAACTCTCACATCCATACCTGACCACTGGAAAAACCATAGCCTTGACTAGATGGACATTTGTGGACAAAGTAATATCTGTGCTTTTTAATATGCTGTCTAGGTTGGTCATAACTTTCCTTCCAAGGAGTAAGCGTCTTTTAATTTCATGGCTGCAGTCACCATCTGCAGTGATTTTGGAGGCCAGAAAAATAAAGTCAGCCACTGTTTCCACTGTTTCCCCATCTATTTGCAATGAAGTGATCTTGGATGGCCTTGAATGCCAGCTGGGGCCCTGGAGGTGTCCAACCGGGAGCTGGGTGGTAGTCTGCAGTCTGACTTTAGTCAATGCAGAATTTCAGCAGCTACTGGGAATTAAAAGACTGAAACAGTTCCATATTGGTGGTCCATAAACAACCAGTGACATTCTAAGCATCCATATTGCCCTCTCTCACAGCGTGGTCACCCTGGACCCTTCCTCCAAGACCGCCTAGATCACTGCAAGATCAACTAGAGGGACAAATTCCTGCTCTAGTCCTCTGGCTCGTGGACAGGGTGATGGCCAGGGTCAGTACTGTGCCTGTTATTGAAGAGTTTAGATGTCCCAGCTCTGGACCCAGCTCCTTCTGATTTACCCAGTGTCCCTTTTAGGAGGCTACGACGTGGCAAACAACGGTGAGAGGGAGGAAAGATAATGGAAGATATTCAGCTGAAAAGGCAGGGGAGGGTAAGCCAGCTCCAAGAGCACCATGCCACCCCCGGCCGGGCTGGAAGACTCAAGCTGAGGTCCAGCTTGCCAGCATTCAAATCTCCCCATTGCTTGTCAGTTTGTTCCAAGGACTGATGTCCCTGGGCTGCTCCCGGCAACAGGAAATTCCATTTCCTCTTCTCTTCGCATCATTTCCCTCCCTGGCTTATGGAGGTCATAAATGCTTTTTTTTTTTTTTTTTTTTTTTGTGATTCTTTTATTCCCTGCATCAAAAACAGCAAAGTCCTGCTCTCAGCCCTGCTAGGAGCTGGTTATATGATCTTGGGGCTGTGTAATCAGTTTCCTCCCTGAGTCTCAGTTCCTTCCTGTATAAAACGGTTGGGTTGGACTGGAAGTGGTTGTTTCCATGCTGGGCTCCACTGTGAGGATGGGGAGAGAGAAAGGAGTGAGGAGGAGGACTTCTTCCAGCTCCCTTATGTGATTCTATGGCTTAAAGCATGATGGATAGCCTTGGAAGAGACAGAACATCCTAGGGAAAGTTGGGTGGCTCCAAGCCCATCTTTAGGACAGGACTCCTCTGGTTTTCTTAGAGTATGTGTTTCCCCATCTAGAGGACAACAGAAATAATAAATAATATTCATGGAGAACTTACTTTGTGCCAAGTGCTGTGCTCCAGCAGTGTGACACATGGCGGCGGCACCAGATTTGTTTAGTGAGTACTTACTATGGGTTTTCACACTGTTCATGGGGTTCTCAAGGCAAGAATACTGAAGTGGTTTGCTGTTCCCTTCTCAATGGACCACATTTTGTCAGAACTCTCCACCATGGTCTGTCCATCTTGGGTAGCCCCACACAGCATGGCTCATAGTTTCATTCAGTTAAACAAGGCTGTGGTCCATGTGATCAGTTTGATTAGTTTTCTGTGATTGTGGTTTTCATTCTGTCTGCCCTCTGAGGGATAAAGATAAGAGGCTTATCCATTTGAATGCAGAGTTCCAAAGAACAGCAAGGAGAGATAAGAAACATTCCTCTGGGATCAATGCAAAGAAATAGAGGAAAACAACAGAATGGGAAAGACTAGAGATCTCTTGAAGAAAACTTGAGATACCAAGGGAACATTTCATGCAGAGATGGGCACAATAAAGGACAGAAATGGTATGGACTTAACAGAAGCAGAAGATATTAAGAAAAGGTGGCAAGAATACACAGAAAAACTGTACAAAAAAGAGCTTCATGACCCAGATAACCACAATGGTGTGATCACTCACCTAGAGCCAGACATCCTGGAATGTGAAGTCATGTGGGCCTTAGGAAGCATCACTACGCACAAAGCTAGTGGGCGTGATGGAATTCCAGTTGAGCTATGTCAAATCCTAAAAGGTGATGCTGTCAAAGTTCTGCACCCAATATGCCAGCAAATTTGGAAAACTCAGCCATTGCCACAGGACTAGAAAAGGTCAGTTTTCATTCTAATCCCAAAGAAAGGCAATGCCAAATAATGCTCAAACTACCGCACAGTTGCACTCATCTCACACACTAGCAAAATAATGCTCAAAATTCTCCAAGCCAGGCTTCAACAGTACATGAACTTTGAACTTCCAAATGTTCCATCTGGATTTAGAAAAGGAGGAGGAACCAGAGATCAAGTTGCCAGCATCTGTTGGATCATCGAAAAAGCAAGAGAGTTCCAGAAAACATCTACTTCTGCTTTATTGACTAAGTCAAAGCCTTTGACTGTGTGGATCACAACAAACTGGAAGATTCTTCAAGAGAAGGGAATACCAGACCATCTGACCTGCCTCTTGAGAAATCTGTATGCAGGTCAAGAAGCAACAGTTAGAACTAAACATGGAACAACAGACTGGTTCCAAATTGGGAAAAGAGTACATCAAGGCTGTATCGTTACCCTGCTTATTTAACTTATATGCAGAATACATCATGCAAAATGTTGGGCTGGATGAAGCACAAGCTGGAATCAAGATTGCTGGGAGAAATATCAATAACCTCTGTTATGCAGATGACACCACCCTTATGGCAGAAAGTGAAAAAGAATTAAAGAGCCTCTTGATGAAAGTGAAAGGAGAGTGAAAAAGTTGGCTTAAAACTCAACATTCAGAAAACTAAGATCATGGCATCTGGTCCCATGACTTCATGATAAATAGATGGAGAAACAATGGAAACAGTGGCTGACTTTGTTTTTTTGGGCTCCAAAATTACTGCAGGTGGTGACTGCAGTTATGGAATTAAAAGACGCTTGCTCCTTGGAAGAAAAACTATGACCAACCTAGACAGCATATTAAAAAGCAGAGATATTGCTTTGCCAACAAAGGATTATCTAGTCAAAGCTATGGTTTTTCCAGTAGTCATGTATGGATGACCCACTCCAGTACTGTTGCCTGGAAAATCCAATGGATGGAGGGGACTGGTAGGCTACAGTCCATGTGGTCGCTAGGAGTCGAACATGACTGAGCAACTTCACTTTCACTTTTCACTTTCATGCATTGGAGAAGGAAATGGCAACCCACTCCAGTGTTCTTGCCTGGAGAATCCCAGGGATGAGGGAGCCTGGTGGGCTGCTGGCTATGGGGTTGCACAGGATCAGACACAACTGAAGTGACTTAGCAGCAGCAGCAAGCAGCATGTATGGATGTGAGAGTTGGACTGTAAAGAAAGCTGAGTGCTGAAGAATTGTTGCTTTTAAACAGTGGTGTTAGAAGAGACTCTTGAGAGTCCCTTGGACTGCAAGGAGATCCAACAAGTCCATCCTAAAGGAAATCAGTGCTGAACATTCATTGGAAGGACTGATGTTGAAGCTGAAACTCCAATACTTTGGCTACCTGACGCGAAGAACTGACTCATTTGAAAAGACCCTGATGCTGGGAAAGATTGAGGGCAGGAGGAGAAGGGGACGACAAAGGATGAGATTATTGGATGGCATCACCGACTCAATGGACATGGGTTTGGGTGGACTCCTGGAGTTGGTGATGGACAGGGAAGCCTGGTGTGCTGCAGTCCATGGGATCGCAAAGAGTTGGACATGACTGAGCAACTGAACTGAACTACTATAGTTTAGGCCTTGTGGTATTTATCTGAAATACTTCATTAAAGTTTTACAGTATTTCTAAGGAGGAATGGATACATGGGAGGAACCAGAGGGAAGACTGATTAGGGGGTTCTTCTAAGATCCTTTTGCTGGTAAACGAATTCACTCCTTCATTCAATCAGCAAATATTTACTGAGTATCACTATGTCTTAGGCTTGATGCTAGGGGATCCAAAGGTGCCAGGTTAGGCATGGTCCCTGCCTTCATGGAGACAGAGGCCAGCAGTGGGAAAGAATTCCAACTCTTGTCTGACTTACAAAACCCAGACTTTAAAAAAATTGAAGTATAGGTGATTTGCAATGTTGAGTTAGTTTCAGATATTCAGCAAAGTGATTCAGTTATACGTATATATCTATTCTTTTCCATTATAGGTTATTACAAGATATTGACTATAGTTTCTTATGCTATACAGTAGGTCCTATCTGTTTATCTATTTTATATGTAGTAGTGTATATCTGTATGTATAGAAGTATGTATATACAGTATATTAATATATAGTAATGTGTATCTATTAACCTCTAAATCTTAATTTATCCTCCCTCTTTCCTCTTTGGTAACCATCAGTTTGCTTTAGATTCCACCTATAGTGGCCCAGACAATAAAAAATATACCTGTAATGCAGGAGACTGGGGTTTGATCTCTGGGTTGGGAAGATCCCCTGGAGAAGGGAATGGCTACCTACTTCAATATTCCTGCCTGGAGAATTCCATGGGTAGAGGAGCCTGGCAGGCTATAGTCCATGGGGTTGTGATGAGTCAGACATGACTGAATGACTAACACTCATTTTTTATAAGTAATATCATATAATATTTGTCTGATTTATCTGACTTACTTCATTTAGTGTGATAACCTCTGGGTCCATTCATGTTGCTGCAAATGACATTATTTTATTCTTGTTTATAACTAATATTCCATTCTGTGTATATATGTGTGTGTGCATATATATATGTATGTGTGTATATATATATATTATTCCTTTATCTATCTTTATCAATCTTCCTTTGTCTATCTATGCCTTCATCTTCCTTTATCCATCTATTCCTCTTTCCACGGACACTTAGGTTGCCTCCATGTCTTGACTCTTCTAAATAGTGCTGCTATGAACATTGGGTTGCACGTATCTTTTTGAATTAAAGTTTTCATCTTTTCCATATATACATCCAAGAGTGGGATTGCTAGATCACATGTAAAACTCAGGCTTTTATCACCTATTTTAGAGTGACTTTTATGAGAGCAGAGCAATTTTCAGGTATTCATTTTCACTTTCATCTACAGGAGTGACATTGCAGAGTGATTAAGAGCATAGACTCTGAGCATTGATGCCGTAGGTTCAAATCTCAGCTCTGTTATTTACTAATTGGGTGACCTTGGACAAGTGACTTAGCCTCTCTGAGCTTCAGTTCATCATCTGTAACACAGGGGTGCTGATAGCTCTACCACCTCATAGGATTTTTGAGAGTATTAAGGGACATCATTTAAGTAGAGTTTAAATTGGGTGGATATGAGAACCAGGAGAGAGGTCTTTATCTCAGGTCCCTAGAATGCTCAGAAAATATCTGCTGAATGAAAGACTCCACACATTACCCGAGTGGGTACTGAATTTAATGTTCTTAAACTAAACACTTAAATCAAGGGAATGGCATCTCCTTATCTGGCTCCAGGGACTGCCTGCCCCCTCAGTCTTCTGTTCTCTTGCATGGTGGGAGGACAACAGAAGAGCTGGGTTGAGTCTCAGGGTTTCTTCTAACAGGATGGATTTTTCTGTGCTAACCTCTGCAGTCCTAATCTTTCACCTGAGGGTCAGATCTTTCGTCACCATCTCCCTTGCCCCCGCTCTATTCCACGGAGCACGAATTGATCTCTGCTCTCTCCCATGCGATGGTTTTATCAGGAAGTGGGCTTTTTGCTTCTTAATAGAATCTCTTACTTCTGAGACAGACCCAGAGGAAAGAGGGCTTAATTACTACTGACTCAGTACTTTATTTTACTTTGTACTTTTATTTTACTTTGGCAGACAAAGTTTAATAACATTTAAGAATTAGAACAATTTTTTTCCTCAAGTCATGTTCTGCTGACCAGCACAAAGTTTTCTCTGATTCATCACATCTTCTAAATCAAAATGACTTAATATGGTTTTTGTTGTCTTCTTTTTCTAAGAAGAGATGTTTATAACCAACGTGTATCACCCAAGCTCTCCTGCTTCCATCAGATAACTCCCTGAAGAAAGGAATGGCTACTTACTCCAGTATTCTTGCCTGGAGAATTCCATGGACAGAGGAGCCTGGAGGGCTACAGTCCATGGGGTTGCATAGAGTCAGTCAGTGACTAACACTTTATTAAACACAGATAAATCCTGGGATTCCATGTGGCTCAGGCTCAAGGCAGTGTCTCACTCAGAGACATCCTCAGTCAATTTTTAAATTAATTAAGCAATTAATTAATTGTTAAATTAATCAGGTGGCTCTAATTCCATGGCCACCTCTGTAAGCAAACCAAAATCTAACCCTGTGCTTGCTTCGGGTTACAGAATTGAAACCAAAGGACAACAAATAACAAAATGTCAACTGTGCTTTAAACCACAGCGAATCAGCAATTTTCTTACTTTGCTTCTGCCTCTTTTCTTTATTTATTCCTTATCTTATGGATTTATTGAGAGGATTAAATGAGGTATTAAATGAGGAATATAAAGCACCTAGCGCCTGACCAGCACAGAGAAGCACTCAATAAAAGCTGTTTTTATTAACATAGCTTTTTCTAAACTTTCTGAACTGAGCCTGTTTTTTGAAAAAAATTTTGTTGTTGGAGCATAGTTACTTTACGATGTTGTGCCAGTTTAAAATGGGGGGAT
Source organism: Bubalus bubalis (assembly GCF_019923935.1). Classification (NCBI taxonomy): domain Eukaryota; kingdom Metazoa; phylum Chordata; class Mammalia; order Artiodactyla; family Bovidae; genus Bubalus; species Bubalus bubalis. The sequence continues at coordinate 46,877,192 of NC_059160.1, forward strand.
GTAAGAACCAGGAGAGATGTCTCTATCTGTACTCTATCTGTATAGAGTTCTGCTATGCAGAAAAGTGAATTAGTTATAAATATACATGCACCCTCTCATTTTTGGATTTCCTTCCCATTTAGGTCACCACAGAGCACAAGGGCTTCCCTTGTGGCTCAGCTGGTAAAGAATCTGCCTGCAATGAGAGAGACCTGAGTTCAATCCCTGCATTGGGAAGATCCCCTGGAGAAGGTAAAGGCTACCCACTCCAGTATTCTGGCCTGGAGAATTCAAAGGACTGCATAGTCCATGGGGTCGCAAAGAGTCAGACACTGAATGACTTTCACTTTCACTTTCAGAGCACTGACTAGTTCTCTCTGCTGTCCAGTAGGTTCTCATTAGTTGTCTATTTTATGTGTAGCATCAGTAGTGTGTATATGTCCATCGTGATCTCCCAACCCTCCTTTCCCCCTTTGGTGTCCATGCATGTGTTTTCTACGTCTATGTCTCTATTTCTGCTTAACAAGTAAGGTCATATGTACCATTTTTCTAGATTCCACGTGCATGTGTACTCAGTTGCTTCAGTCATGTCCGACTCTGTGACTGCATGGACTGTAGCCCACTAGGGTCCTCTGTCCATGGGATTTCCCAGGCCACAATACTGGAGTGCGTTGTCATTTCCTCCTCTAGCAGATCTTTCTGACTCAGGGATCGAACCTACCTCTCCTGTATTGACCAGCGTGTTCTTTACTGCTGAGCCACCAGGAAAGCCCCCTAGATTACACATATATGTGTTAATATATATTTGTTAAAACTTCCTCCAAGCTTCTATCCCACCGATGTGTACTCCTCACCATTTCTTGTTTCTGGCTGCCCATTTGAATTGCTTTTTGCTCAAATAAACTCTTAAAGTTTTTAACACAACCTGAAGGTAATGAACAATGCTTCATTTTTTCTCTTGATCTCTTGGTGGGATGCCAGAAAAAGAGAATCCTCTTTATTTGTCCCTTTGAAAGAAAATGTAAGATAACTATTGATTATAAGATGAATCACTATTTTTTTTCTAACATCAAGAAAAGAAAAACTCTGACAAGTGTGTTTTATAATCAATGGTAAAATGCATCCTTATTTTAGAGATGCTAACGTGAAAAAAAATGCACATCTTAGATTCAGGGCAAAGTGATAGTACATACTATAGTACTATGCTGCTGCTGCAAAGTCGCTTCAGTCGTGTCCGACTCTGTGTGACCCCATAGACGGCAGCCCACCAGGCTCCGCCGTCCCTGGGATTCTTCAGGCAAGAACACTGGAGTGGGTTGCCATTTCCTTCTCCAATGCATGAAAGTGAAAGGTGAAAGTGAAGTCACTGAGTCATGTCTGACTGTTCTCGACCCCATGGACTGTAGCCCACCAAGCTCCTCCGTCAATGGGATTTTCCAGGCAAGAGTACTGGAGTGGGGTGCCATTGCCTTCTCCACTATAGTACTATAGTAGCCAGAAAAAAACCAACAGTGTGTAGAAGAACTTAGCTTGGCCTTTTATATTCCTCGTTCTCCACTCCAGAGGCAACTTAAAAATAAAAACAATCAATTCTTTGGTTTTATCTCTACCACTAAACAATCTTTTCATCTTTTATTACATATCGGCTTATTTTCTTTAGATAGATAAATTTTTAAAACTGTAACAAATCATGTATTACTGCTACAGTTCCATCTCCCCTTTCCCTCTTATTTCCCCCGTTCATTATGTCTTGAATTTGGTGCATATTACTCTCAGATATGGGCTTACCTAGTGGCTCAGTGGAGGAGATGCAAGAGGCACGGGTTTGATCTCTGGGTCAAGAAGATCCCCTAGAGGAGAGCAAGGCAACCCATTCCAGTATTCTTGCCTGGGGAATCCCCTGGACAGAGGAACATGGCGGGCTATAGTCCATGCAGTCACAAAAAGTTGAACACAACTGAGCAACTAAACAACAACTCTCATATATGCTTTTAAAAAATATTTATTTGGCTGCACTGGGTCTTAGTTATGGCATGCAGAATCTTTTGTTGAGTCATGCAAACTCTTGGTTGTGTTGTGTGGGATCTAGTTCCCTGATCAGGGGTTGAACCTGGGCACCCTGCATTAGGAGCACAGTCTTAGCCACTGGACCATCAGGAAAGTCCCTCTCTTATATGTTTTAATATTTTTACTATATATGTTTGTAATCATAAGAAAAAAGATTACTGACTTCTGATCAGACTATTTTCAAAATGGGGTTTCCTTGGTGGCTCAGTGGCAAAGAATCCACCAGCAATGCAGGAGATCCCTTGGTGGGGAAGATCCCCTGGAGAAAAAAATGGCAACTCACTCCAATATTCTTGTCTGGGAAATCCCTTGGAGAGGGGAGCCTGGCAAGCTACAGTCCATGGTGTCACAAAGAGTCCAGTGGCTAAACAATAACATTCTCAAAACACTAAAACATTCTGAAGACCCTCTGAAATGCTCTTAATATTATTATAGTGGTAGTGGCTGATTCCCCTCACCTCTGAATATCTTTGCTTTCCCCTTAAGTTCCCCAACCCCCCACATTCATCTTGACACTCAACTTGTCTGAATTCTGTACTACCTCTCTCTTAGCTTATCATATTAGCTCAGATGGTGAAAAATCTGCCTGCATTTTGGGATACCTGGATTCGATCCCTGGATTGGAAAGATCCCCTGGAGAAGGGAATGGCTACCTGCTCCAGTACTCTTGCCTGGGAAATCCCATGGACAGAGGAGTCTGGCGGGCTACAGTCCTCGGGGTTGCAAAGAGTTGGACACGACTGAGTGACTAACACTTTTTCTCTCCTAGCTTATGTAGATCAGGGTTGGCAAACTTCTGTAAAGAGCTAGACTGGAAATAGTTCCAGCTTTGCAGACCACACAGTTTTGGTTCCAGCTACTCAGCTCTGACACTATCTCTGCAGCAGCTTTGGACAAGAAGGAAATGCGTGAGCATGGCTGTGTTTCAGTGCAACTCTGTGGACACTGAAATTTTAATTTCATGTCGTTTTTCATGGATCATGAATAATTATTATTTTTTTATTTTTGTCTCAACCATTTAAGTCAGAGAAGGCAATGGCACCCCACTCCAGTACTCTTGCCTGGAAAATCCCATGGACGGAGGAGCCTGGTGGGCTGCAGTCCATGGCGTTGCGAAGAGTCAGGCACGACTGAGCGACTTCACTTTCACTTTTCACTTTCATGCATTGGAGGAGGAAATGGCAACCCACTCCAGTGTTCTTGCCTGGAGAATCCCAGGGACAGAGGAGCCTGGTAGGAGGCCGTCTATGGGGTCACACAGAGTCAGACACGACTGAAGCGACTTAGCTTAGCAACCATTTAAACATTTAAAAACTAGTCTTAGCTCATGGAATGTATGAAAAACAGGAAAAGGGTTGTAATGGGCCCAGTTTGGAGACCCCTGATGTGGATGATTTTAGCTTCTCAGATATCATTAGTATTCCTTCTGCTTCTCTCCAGTGAAGGAGGGTTGTAGTAGGCTGAGGTTGCAGGCGAGATTCCCCCAACTCAGCATCAAGATGGAGCGGGGACCCTGGGAATACTCATATATTTATCATGTTGTATCTGCTACACCAAAAGGGTATTGTGTACTCACACACACACTGACACACACACACACACACACTTTAAAAGATTACCTTAAAAAAATCTGCTCTAATAAAGATGCTGACAGAGAGAGCAGACTTGTGGACACAGCGGGGGATGGAAAGGGTGGGAGGAATTGAGAATAACATTGACATATATACACTACCACGTGTAAATGTCCCAGTGGCCTAATGGATAAGGCACTGGCCTCCTAAGCCAGGGATTGTGGGTTCAAGTCCCACCTGGGGTGGTGTCAGGGCAGGAGAGCTTGCCCCAAATTAACTTTTGGGCTTCCCAGGTGGTGCTAGTGGTAAAGAACTCACCTGCCAATGTAGGAGACATAAGAGATGCGGGTTCTATCCCTGGGTTGGGAAGATCTCCTGGAGGAGGAAATGGCAACCCCCTGCAGTATTCTTGCCTGGAGAATCCCATGGACAGAGAGGCCTGGCGGCCATACTCTATGGGGTTGCAGAGTCAGACACAAATGAACACACACACTACTGCCATGTGTAAAACAGATAGCTAGTGAGAAGCTGCTCACAGGGAGCTCAGTCCAGTGCTCCGTGATGACCTACAGGGGTGGGACGGGGGCAGATTAAGAGGGAGGCTCAAGAGGGAAGGGATATATACACACACACACAGAGCTGATTCACATGGTTGTTCAGCAGAAACCAATGTAACATTGTAAAGCAATTATACTCCAATAAATAAATAAATAAAATAAAACTACTCAGGAAAAAAAATCTGCTGTGCTACCACCTGAATTTGACTTGGGAGGCGGCTCCCCTTTCTTCTCTTGTTTCCCTCAATCCCACTCTCCTTCACTGGCAAGCCCTGGGATTCCATTCAGAGCAATAGGTAGGGATTGATTCTAGGAGAAAAGGGTTCTGACTCAGCATTATCCGCTCAGCACCCTTTAAGGGCCCAGGGCTTGACTAGTTCATTTCTCGTATTGTCTCCATAATCAGGCCAGGAAACCAGGCTCAGTGAGGATGACCAACCAGTGAAAGCAAAGGCAACAAAAGCCATACCCCTTTTCCTCCTGGGAACTCTGAACATGGAGTTCCTCTGAGAACAAGTAGAACATGTGCATGCTCAGTCATGTCTGACTCTTCGCAACTCTATGGACTGTAGCCCACCAGTATCCTCTGCCCATGGAATTTTCTAGGCAAGAATACTGGAATGGGTTGCTATTTCCTCCTCCAGGGGATGTTCCCAGACTAGGGATTGAACTCGTGTCCCTTGTGTCTCCTTTATTGGCAGGTGGATTCTTTACTGCTGAACCACCTGGGAAGCCCAGGAGCTCTGAAGGCCTCCACAAATTCCTAGGAGAGTTGAGCACAAGAATTCATAGGATTTGTACACATAACGAGGCATAGAAGTAGTAGTAAGAGTCCTGAGGTTGGAGAGGAGGCCCCTACAGTCTATTTCTGTCACCTGTTCTGTGAGTCAGTGTCACCTGGGGCAGGTCTCCTGGCTTCTCTGGGAGTTTAAGCCATGAAATGGGATGATGTGACATCACCCACCTTAAGACCGGGAGTAGAACTTTCTCTTCTACACCATACCACCCTCTGGGTGTCAAGAACCTCAGCTGTGTTTTGAAGGTGTTTAAAAAACACAGGGCCATTGAAAAGAGGGATTTCCATGCAGGAAACTCTAGATGGGCACAGCCAAGCCTCTGGGCCTGGGCTGTTGTCCTGCTGCTGGACAGATCACAGCGCCCTGTGTATGCTGTGTGGGGAATCTGTGTGCTGTCCTTGTCTAAACAATGAAGGGTGGTTTGAGGTACTGACTTCATCCCCTCACCCCCCCCTACAGCTCCATGCACTACACACAGGGAGAGCGTGGCGGCCGTCTCAGTGCTGCCTGGGTGTCCTCAGCGTGGTCCGGGCCCCTTGACTTTCTCCTCGGTCACTCTTCACCTCTTTCTCTTCTACGCCAAGCCCTGTGTTGCTGCTGCTGCTGCTGCTAAGTCACTTTAGTCGCGTCCAACTCCGTGCGACCCCAGAGACAGCAGCCCACCAGGCCCTGCTGTCTCTGGGATTCTGCAGGCAAGAACACAGGAGTGGGTTGCCATTTCCTTCTCCAATGCATGAAAGTGAAAAGTGAAAGTGAAGTTGCTCAGTTGTGTCCGACTCTTAGCAACCCCATGGACTGCAGCCTACCAGGCTCCTCCGTCCATGGGATTTTCCAGGCAAGAGTACTGGAGTGGGTTGCCATTGCCTTCTCCAGTTTACTAAAGGGAACTTAAAAAAAGTTATTTATTTAGCTGTGCCAGGTCTTAGTTGTGGCACATGAGGTCTTCAGTCGTAGCATGCAGGATCTTTAGTTGCAACATGCAGGATCTAGTTCCTTGATCAGGGATTGAACCCAGGCCTCCTGCATTGAGAATGAGGAGTTCTAGCCACTGGACCACCAGGAAGGTCCCTAAAGGGTAAGTTTTTAAAAGTTAAAAATACAACACTTGTACAGATATAATATGAACAAAGATTTTATTTGACTCATTAAATAATATAGGGCCAGTAAGATATTAAAACCACACACACATCTCAAACAAGAATGCTGAGATGAAATTTCTCATAGAGGCAAAATTAGTTAGTATAATGCAAAATTAGTTAATATTCTGTAGGGTAGCAGTTCTCAGAAGTTTCCATCTCAAGATCCCTTTACACTCTTAAAGCTTATGCAACACCTCAAGGAGCTTTTGTTTATGTGGGTTAGATCTACCAACATTTGCCACGTTAGAAATTAAAACTGAGGACATTTAAAAACACAGGAGCATACCAACAAGCACTCATTCCATAAGCCATCAGAGCAATGACAGTAACATTGCAAGTCATGTAGCCCCCCAAAAGGCTCTGTATACCTGTGAGGAAATGAGAGGAAAACAGGCAAATAATATTAATATGAAAATGGTTTTGATCTAACAGACTCCCTGAAAGCATCTTGGGCAACTCCTAGATGGACACAGATGATGCATGGGTGAGCTCCACTGTTACTGGGCAATAAAATGGAATGTCTGAGGTTAGATTTTCCTTATTGGGTAGAAATCAATTATATTTCTACCAGATAAAATTCATTTCCATTATCATGGACAAGGATCATTTGCATCACTATGAGTTTCCTACAACTTCTATAAAGCTGGAAAATAACTTTGTTGATTGAGATCTGTTTAAGGTGTTCATCCCGGTAGAAGAAGATAATCCCTTTGAGATCTACTAGGTAAAACCCAGAACTCCACTGGCAAGACACTTGATTTTGCCCATTTCCGAGTCTTTGCAAAATTTTCCCTGACATGAGGGAGCCATCCTCTGGTGTCCCAGGTGACGGGGTGTTTTGGCTCTCTGTTCTTTTTCTGGCTTGCTGTTATGGCATAAGCAGCATCACCAGCTTCCCTTGGGTCTGTCTCTTTGGTTCTAAAGAGCTTACTGAGGAAGTAAAAAGACTGCAGTAGAAAGATCATCATAATTCTAATTATTCTCCAGGCAATGCGAAGAGAAAAAGCATGAAGATAAACATATTGACATTTGTTCCTGCTACAGCGTGATTCCAGGAAAGGCCTCACTGGAGCTTGGTCTTCCAGGTGGTGTGGTGTTTTCAACGTGGACAGAGTTGTCAGGAGGCAGCACTAGATGGAGCTGCAAAATCTGGGTCACTACAGTGTGTAAGCCATCTCTACCTCGAGTCTCACCCTGATAAGGACATTATTTCTTGTGCCCTAGTCAGAAGGCCAAAGGGACTATCTTGGTCACTAGGCCAGGATGATGGTTTGGAACTGAAGTCTAAATCTTGTGGGAGCAGACGGGGGGCATCTTGAGGACTCCAGTTGTAAACGTCTAGAAGATTGGTTTAAGGAGAAGAAGAGGCAGGGAAATCAGCAAAGATCTGGCCAGAGCAGGGCAACTTAGATAGGATGACTGGCCAGTTTTTGTGTGTACTGGGCTTGCTTTTGGCTACAAAGGATATAAAACCCTCCATCATGACTTAAAGGATTATTTGTCAGAGAGAGCAAGCACTCCACCTTGCCTACCACGTGGCGCTACACCTTAATGCTTATCACTTCATAGCCGCACAGTGGCTGCTGCATCCCCAGAAGTCTCCTAGTAGGTTAGAAGGGGAAAGAGGCAAATGAAAAAGAGATACATACAATTGCATGTGCACACATACATGTATACACACAACTTTTCTTAGAAAAGATCCCTTGGGGCTTCTGTTACTTTTCGCTGGCCAGAACCATTTAAAAAACTCTCCAGGCAGATGGCAAATAGATTGTTTTAGTTTTTCAACCTTTCTAATAGAGGAAGTCAAGGAGAAATTGGTTATAAATAGCCTTTAGTAGACAACACACAGTGTCCACCCCAGCAGCCTTGCGAGAAATGTGAGAGTGGGCAGATAGGACACTCAGCTCCAGGTAAGGAGCCAGGTAGGAAAAGGCAGATCCTTGGTATGGTCCATCCTGCCTGACACCCCATCCTCTGTTGATGACCCTGCCTACCTTCCCCTATGTACCCTCTTAGAGGCAAACATGACTGCTGCGTATTTTGTTTCCAGTTTTATGAGTGTTGATAACTCCATGACTTTCCTCATGCTTTCCTCTGTGCCTGGAGCCTTACTGTTCCACCCTCCTCTTCCACACGGTGCCCATGCCATATGCCAGCCATAAGGAGCACCACAATAGACAAGAGCTTGGAGTACTTGACCTCATGGAACACAGACTTCAGACTCCTTTGCCTTACACACCTTGGGAAGGGGCAAGACTAAGGATGAAGCCCACTTCTGATTGGCTGTGAGCAGTCTATGGAGGGCTTATCATGTCCATTTTAGAGAAAAGGAAACAGACTTGGAGACATTAAATGACTTCCTCAAGATCACAAAGCTTGAAAGTGGTGGCGGTGGGTTTGAACCTGGCTTTGCCTGACTTTAAAGTCCACGTGTTGTGTGTTGTGCTACCTTATTGTGTTGCCTTCCCTTTTCAAATGACAGTCCTACATCTATTTGTGAAGACTGTAAGGTTCCCCAAGAGTCCTTCTTCGCAGGAAATACATCTTCATTCTAATCACCCAATCCTTCCTAGGCTGTGTGTCTTCAGAGGAAAGGCTTGAGCCCTATTTTGTTTCGCATCGTTGGAGTTAAACACATTGTTTAACACAGACTGAGAACCCAAGAACCGAAGAAAGTTGGGTTTGAATCCCAGCTCCATCGAGACTGTTGACTTTGGGCAATTTGCTTAACCTCTATCTGGTGAGTGACCCCTATCTAAAAAGAAAGCATCTGATCAGCCTCCCAAATGCTTTATTCATAAGCAGAGGGTATGAGCTTGCGAGATTTTTGTCATGGATGGCCAAGGCTCAAGCTTAGTTCTGACTTCTTGCTATGTGACCCCTGACTTTCAGCTCTATAAAATGAGAACAGAATACCTGCTTCAGGGAGAATCAGAAATAACATCTGTTATAATAATGAGACTTGCTACCTATCACTGAATGCATTCCATAGGCTGAGATCTCTGCTCAGTCCCTTTCATACGTTACTGCATAAAGACTTTCAGAAACATAGGAAGAAGTGCATCACTATTGTTCCCATTTTTCTGATGGAAAAAGAGAGGTTAAACAACTTGCCTTAGGTTACATCGATGGTCAGGTTTGATTTCAACTCATAGTTGGCTCACAGCAAGTAAGCCAACTCACTTGCCTCATAGTTGGCTCAGTCAACTCACAGTAAGAAGATTTTGCTTTTAAAAGGCTGCTATTTCAGATATGCAGATGACACCACCCTTATGGCAGATAGTGAAGAACTAAAGAGCCTCTTGAGGAAAGTGAAAGAGGAGAGTGAAAAAGTTGGCTTAAAGCTCAACATTCAGAAAAAAGATCATGGCATCCGGTTCCATCACTTCATGGCAAATAGATGGGGAAACAGTGGAAACAGTGAGAGACTATTTTTTTGGGCTCCAAAATCACTGCAGATGGTGACTGCAGCCATGAAATTAAAAGACACTTCTTCCTTGGAAGGAAAGTTATGACTAACCTAGACAGCATATTAAAAAGCAGAGACATTACTTTGCCAACAAAGGTCCGTCTAGTCAAGGCTATGGTTTTTCCAGTGGTCATGTATGGGGTGTGAGAGTTGGACTATAAAGAAAGCTGAGTGCCAAGGAATTGATGCTTTTGAACTGTGGTGTTGGAGAAGATTCTTGAGAGTCCCTCGGACTGCAAGGAGTACCAACCAGTCCATCCTAAAGGAGACCAGTCCTGGGTGTTCATTGGAAGGACTGATGCTGAAGCTGAAACTCCAATCCTTTGGCCACCTGATGTGAAGAGCTGACTCATTGGAAAAGACCTTGATGCTGGGAAAGATTGAAGGCAGGAGGAGAAGGGGATGACAGAGGATGAGATGGTTGGATGGCATCACTGACTCAATGGACATGAGTTTGGGTGAACTCCGGGAGTTGATGATGGACAGGGAGGCCTGGCGTCTTGCAGCTCATGGGGTCGCAAAGAGTCGGACACGACTGAGTGGCTGAACTGAACTGATTGATATAAAATGAAACCATGGAAATACAACGTGATGTTAAACACTAATCCAGGTGCCCAACACAGGTGAGTGAGTGCATGAATCAATAAACAAATCTGTCTTTTCCATCTTTTATCTCCTCCCCACTCATATCTAGCAGAATGCTAGACAGATGTCAGGCATGCAGTGTTTATTGATAAATAACAACTAAATGAATGAATAGGCACATGCACTTTTGCATTCTTCTCTTACTGCGTTTACCCTGCTCATTCATTCCACTGATACTTACTAGGTGCCTACTGGGTACAGAATCTATTTTAGAGGGGAAGGATGAACCCAGAGTGAGGGATAAAATAATTGCTCAGGAAGTAGTTTGTTGAACTATTAATGAGATGGAGAGACCACAGGGACTTCCCTGGTGGCCCAATGGTTAAGACTTTCAATGCAGGGAGTGTGGGTTCCATCCCTGGTCAGGAAACTAAGATCTCACACGGCACAGCTGAAAACAAACAAACTAACAAACAGACCACAGAGGACTTTTCCTCAACAGACATCACACACTGGAATCCCAAGCCAGCTCCTGAGATCAGCTGATGCTTTTGGGAAAACAAACTAGCCGCCTACCCTGTTGATCATGTCATTTGATATGCCATTTCCATCTCCGCTGTTCTCTGGACATTTGAAAGCAGAGAGGTGCTCCCCTGTTCAGAGAGCATCTCCCTTCCTTTCTGGTAGTCTGGCCTCAGTTCAGATGATCATCTCCATCTGGTGATGCTGCAGTCAGCTCCGTGGGAGTTGACTGTGATGTTCCTCTGGGAATATTATGATCCTGAGTGGGACTGAATGGGAGGGAGAGGTGCAGTGAAGGCTGCTCTCTGACAAAGACCTTGGGACACCATTTACTACATCACGATCCATTTGGAGATGCCTGTTTAATAAATGCCACTCAAAAAATTTCCCTGAGATCTTAGCCAAGTTGCTCCAACTTACCAGGCCTCAGTTTGCTCATCTTTCAAATGGGATAACAATTCTTGCCCTAGCTTCCTGTTGGTCTTCCACTCCTGCACTCAAGCTTTCCTGGCTTGGAGGCTTTGGCTTCCCTTGTGGTGCTATTCTCTCTTCTGTTTATACAAATGGCTCCACTCCATCCTTAAGGTCTTGGATGAAAAGTCACCTGCTTAGAGAGGTCTGTCTAAACTAGTAGGCTAGCCCTCCTTAATCTCCTAGTTCCTTTCTGTCAGAGGACCCTCATTATTATATGTGTCACATTTGAAATTATTTTCATTTGTTTATAAACATGTTCATTATTTATCCTCCGAGAACTGTCTTATCCCTGCTGTGTCCCCAGGATGTGGCTCAGTGCCCAGAACATAGTAAACACTCAATAAATATTTGTTGGGTGAATCAATAATAGGCAGTTGGGAAATTAGATTGTTTTCAGTGCTGCCGACATCATCATTATAGAGGGTTGGAGATCTGGCTTGAGAGATAGTGGACATCTGGTACCTGAGTGCTTCCTCAGCTGCCACAGAATGACATTCTCTGCTAGTGCATCAGCAGATGTGTCTTCATTCTCTGAGCAGCGGGAGAAACAGAGATGAAACAGCACAGGCCAAGGGAATAAGTCATGTTGTCAGGAGACAGGGTCTGATGTAGCTGAGTTGCCCTCTCAATCCACGTGGAAGACTGGAATGTCTGATCGCAAGACAAGGAGATAGATTTGCTTCTAGATGGATTTGTGTGGAGGAATGGAAAGTGGGCTCAGCTGGTACAGAGGTCTGACTTGAGTCTTAACTTCATCACTTAGGAGTTGTATGATCTTAGGCAGTAGCTTACTTCCTTGAACCTCATTTTTTCGTTCTTTATGAAAATGAGGATACAGTGAGAGGTAAATATAATAACAGTATATATAAATGTGTTTGTAAAATGTCAAATATGATGCATACACAAAAGATTCCTTCCTCTCCCATTTCTTCCTCCACATCCTCCTCTTCTTCCTGCTTATCCTTCCTCCATCTCATCCGCTCCCTGATTCTCATGTATTACTATCTCCTAAGTCTGGACTTTCATTATGGGAATGCAGATAGCAGTTTTATGAACAGTAAAGGAGAGAAGGGATAGCAGGATTGCCTGTCTCTCAGTTATCTGGCATAGAGGTGATTAAACATCAGACTGGACACCTGGATGTTATTGGATTCTCATACTATATGGCTTGGCTAGAGGATTTAAAGGGATACAGAAAAGATGGAAGTGGGAGGGTGGAGCAAACATCTTGAACTAATCTCTCCTACTCTCTGGGCCTTGTTTTCACCTTCTGTGAAGAGATGAGGGTCTATTGAGGATGGCCAAGGAGTGACTCTGCTAGGAAAGAGTCTGGGGCCATCATGGTACCCAGCAGCAAATAGTGCTGTGATGGACTAGTAATATCTGCTGTGAACCCATCAAGAGGAGTCATGGCACAGGTGCCTTGGACTGGTCCTTCCTGGTTCAAAGTGTCTTCTTATAGTGATTCTCTAACTGCATTGTCACAGGGAATCAACTTGGAGATATATCAGATCAGATCAGTTGCTCAGTCGTGTCCGACTCTTTGTGACCCCATGAATCACAGCACGCCAGGCCTCCCTGTCCCTCACCAACTCCTGGAGTTCACTCAGACTCACATCCATCAAGTCAGTGATGCCATCCAGCCAACTCATCCTCTGTTGTCCCCTTCTCCTCCTGCCCCCAATTCCTCCCAGCATCAGAGTCTTTTCCAATGAGTCAACTCTTCGCATGAGGTGGCCAAAGTACTGGAGTTTCAGTTTAGCATCATTCCCTCCAAAGAACACCCAAGGCTGATCTCCTTCAGAATGGACTGGCTGGATCTGCTTGCAGTCCAAGGGACTCTCAAGAGTCTTCTCCAACACCACAGTTCAAAAGCATCAATTCTTTGGCACTCAGCCTTCTTCACAGTCCAACTCTCACATCCATACATGACCACAGGAAAAACCATAGCCTTGACTAGACGGACCTTTGTTGGCAAAGTAATGTCTCTGCTTTTGAATATGCTATCTAGGTTGGTCATAACTTTCCCTCCAAGGAGTAAGCATCTTTTAATTTCATGGCTGCAGTCACCATCTGTAGTGATTTTGGAGCCCAGAAAAATAAAGTCTGACACTGTTTCCACTGTTTCCACATCTATTTCCCATGAAATGGTGGGACCGGATGCCATGATCTTCGTTTTCTGAATGTTGAGCTTTAAGCCAACTTTTTCACTCTCCACTTTCACTTTCATCAAGAGGCTTTTGAGTTCCTCTTCACGTTCTGCCATAAGGGTGGTGTCATCTGCATATCTGAGGTTATTGATATTTCTCCCGGCAATCTTGATTCCAGCTTGTGTTTCTTCCAGTCCAGCGTTTCTCATGATGTACTCTGCATAGAAGTTAAATAAGCAGGGTGACAATATACAGCCTTGACGAACTCCTTTTCCTATTTGGAACCAGTCTGTTGTTCCATGTCCAGTTCTAACTGTTGCTTCCTGACCTGCATACAAATTTCTCAAGAGGCAGATCAGGTGGTCTGGTATTCCCTTCTCTTTCAGAATTTTCCACAGTTTATTGTGATCCACACAGTCAAAGGCTTTGGCGTAGTCACTAAAGCAGAAATAGATGTTTTTCTGGAACTCTCTTGCTTTTTCGATGATCCAGCGGATGTTGGCAATTTGATCTCTGGTTCCTCTGCCTTTTCTAAAACCAGCTTGAACATCAGAAAGTTCACGGTTCACATATTGCTGAAGCCTGGCTTGGAGAATTTTGAGCATTACTTTACTAGCAACCTCATAATTTTGCCTATGACAGAGGTGCAGACAGAAGTATTATAAAAAGGACCCCTGTTTTCTAAGACTTCAGCCTTAAAGTTTAAGGAGTTGCTTCCTAACAGGCTTTGACAATCCTTTAGGACTCAATCACTCATGAACTTAACTAAGCCTTTTGGGAAATGATTGAAAATTTCCACCTCAGCAGCCTCCTGGGGAAATGAATTCCATAAGTTATGTGCTGCATCACCTGATGCTTCTTTGTAAATTTCTGCTAAAATCGTCCAAGCTACTGAAAAGATGGAAGTGGAAAGGTCCCAGTCTCTAATCAGGAGCTGGTGAATGTGCTCACTGTCACCTCTCGGCCTGTCCTGAATTCTGTGGATTTCCTCCCTCTGCTCTCATTTGGTACCTATCCAGGAAGAAACCTTTTTGTTTTTAAGTAACAGCCCATGGAGTGAAGATGGCTCTGATCCTTCAAAGCTTGGATTAAATGCTGTCTCCTCCAGAGGACCCAGGGGAAGACTCTGAGACCCAGGGGATGCCACAAGATAGCAATAGCCTGGGTCCCTGAATGACTAAGTGAAGCAGAGGTCCCTTCCTTTCCTGCTACTCTACAGATTGCACTGGACTCTGCTGGGAGTGAAAAGTCAACCTTTACTGTGGTCATCCTCATTAAGGGTTTGGGTTGTTAGTTACAGCAGTTGGCCTACCCATATGAATAAGTCATCTCCACCATCTCTCAGAATAATTAGATAGAATCTGCATAAACAGAGCTTAAAATAGATATATGTGTGTTGAATCTGTCTTGGTCTGTCCCTTTTCTGATTAGAAATTTTCTCTAATTTCCCATTCATTGAGTCATTATCATTTAATACTTAGCATATATATCAGCTATCTACCACTGCATGAGAGTAGTACTATAAAGTTGTGATTTAAAACAACTTGAATTTGTTATGTCACAGTTTCTGTGGGTTAGAAGTCTTGAATTTGTTATGTCACAGTTTCTGTGGATTAGAAGGACATTGCTGTTCAGTCGCTCAGTCGTGTCCGACTCTGAGACCCTATGGACTGAGGCACGCCTGGCTTCCCTGTCCTTGGCCATCTCCTGGAGTTTGCTGAAATTCATGTTCATTAAGCCAGTGATGCCATCCCACCATGACATGGTTGGACATGACATAGGTGTGTCTTTATGAGATTATAACTGAGGGGTTAGGGCTGGGGTCTCATCTGGTTGCTTGACTGAGGAAGGGTCTGCTTCCAACTCAGTTCTTGGCAGGTTTCAATTTTTTTTTTTAATTTTATTTTATTTTTAAACTTTACATAACTGTATTAGATTTGCCAAATATCAAAATGAATCCGCCACAGGTATACATGTGTTCCCCATCCTGAACCCTCCTCCCTCCTCCCTCCCCATTCCATCCCTCTGGGTCGTCCCAGTGCACCAGCCCCAAGCATGCAGTATCGTGCATCGAACCTGGACTGGCAACTCATTTCATACATGATATTTTACATGTTTCAATGCCATTCTCCCAAATCTTCCCACCCTCTCCCTCTCCCACAGAGTCCATAAGACTGTTCTATACATCAGTGTCTCTTTTGCTGTCTCGTACACAGGGTTACTGTTACCATCTTTCTAAATTCCATATATATGCGTTAGTATACTGTATTGGTGTTTTTCTTTCTGGCTTACTTCACTCTGTATAATAGGCTCCAGTTTCATCCACCTCATTAGAACTGATTCAAATGTATTCTTTTTAATGGCTGAGTAATACTCCATTGTGTATATGTACCACAGCTTTCTTATCCATTCATCTGCTGATGGACATCTAGGTTGCTTCCATGTCCTGGCTATTATAAACAGTGCTGCGATGAACATTGGGGTACTCATGTCTCTTTCCCTTCTGGTTTTCTCAGTGTGTATGCCCAGCAGTGGGATTGCTGGATCATAAGGCATGTCTATTTCCAGTTTTTTAAGGAATCTCCACACTGTTCTCCATAGTGGCTGTACTAGTTTGCATTCCCACCAACAGTGTAAGAGGGTTCCCTTTTCTCCACACCCTCTCCAGCATTTATTACTTGTAGACTTTTGGATTGCAGCCATTCTGACTGGTGTGAAATGGTACCTCATAGTGGTTTTGATTTGCATTTCTCTGATAATGAGTGATGTTGAGCATCTATTCATGTGTTTGTTAGCCATCTGTATGTCTTCTTTGGAGAAATATATGACAAACCCACAGCAAACATTATCCTCAATGGTGAAAAACTGAAAGCATTTCCTCTAAAGTCAGGAACAAGACAAGGGTGCCCACTTTCACCATTACTATTCAACATAGTTTTGGAAGTTTTGGCCACAGCAATCAGAACAGAAAAAGAAATAAAAGGAATCCAAATTGGAAAAGAAGAAGTAAAGCTCTCACTGTTTGCAGATGACATGATCCTCTACATAGAAAACCCTAAAGACTCCACCAGAAAATTACTAGAACTAATCAATGACTATAGTAAAGTTGCAGGATATAAAATCAACACACAGAAATCCCTTGCATTTCTATACACTAATAATGAGAAAACAGAAAGAGAAATTAAGGAAACAATTCCATTCACCATTGCAACGGAAAGAATAAAATACTTAGGAATATATCTACCTAAAGAATCTAAAGACCTATATATAGAAAACTATAAAACACTGGTGAAAGAAATCAAAGAGGACACTAACAGATGGAGAAATATACCATGTTCGTGGATTGGAAGAATCAATGTAGTGAAAATGAGTATACTACCCAAAGCAATCTATAGATTCAATGCAATCCCTATCAAGCTACCAACAGTATTCTTCACAGAGCTAGAACAAATAATTTCACAATTTGTATGGAAAAACAAAAAACCTCGAATAGCCAAAGCGATCTTGAGAAAGAAGAATGGAACCGGAGGAATCAACCTACCTGACTTCAGGCTCTACTACAAAGCCACAGTTATCAAGACAGTATGGTACTGGCACAAAGACAGAAATATAGATCAATGGAACAAAATAGAAAGCCCAGAGATAAATCCACGCACATATGGACACCTTATCTTCGACAAAGGAGGCAAGAATATACAATGGATTAAAGACAATCTCTTTAACAAGTGGTGCTGGGAACTCTGGTCAACCACTTGTAAAAGAATGAAACTAGAACACTTTCTAACACCATACACAAAAATAAACTCAAAATGGATTAAAGATCTAAACGTAAGAACAGAAACTATAAAACTCCTAGAGGAGAACATAGGCAAAACACTCTCTGACATACATCACAGCAGGATCCTCTATGACCCACCTCCCAGAATATTGGAAATAAAAGCAAAAATAAACAAATGGGACCTAATTAACCTTAAAAGCTTCTGCACATCAAAGGAAACTATTAGCAAGGTGAAAAGACAGCCTTCAGAATGGGAGAAGATAATAGCAAATGAAGCAACTGACAAACAACTAATCTCGAGAATATACAAGCAACTCCTACAGCTCAACTCCAGAAAAATAAATGACCCAATCAAAAAATGGGCCAAAGAACTAAATAGACATTTCTCCAAAGGTTTCAATTTTTGAGCTATGGGACTGGGAGCTTTAGTTTCATGATGGCTGTTAGTGAAGGTTGCCCTCAGCTCCTAGAGGTTGCCTGCAGTTCTTTGATGCATGACATGCCCTAAGGTGGCTGTTTGTTTGCTCAGAAATAGGAAGAGACTAAGAGATTCCACTAAGAAGGGTGCTGTAATCCAGTGTAACTCAATCACATAATCACTTATATGTAATCATGTATATCCAAACACTCTTGCCATATTCTATGGGTTAGAAGAATTGATACATTTGACTAATTGGTGCTGGAGAAGGCTCTTGAGAGTCCCTTGGACTGCAAGAAGATCAAACCAGTCGATCCTAAAGGAAATCAACCTGAATATTCATTAGAAGGACTGTTGCTGAAGCTGAAGCTCCAATACTTTGGCCACCTGATGCAAAGAACTGACTCATTGGAAAAGACCCTGATGATGGGAAAGATTGATGGCAAAAGGAGAAAGGGGCAGCAGAGAATAAGATGGTTAGATAGCATCACTGACTCAATGGACATGAATTTGAGCAAACTCTGGGAGACAGAGGAGCCTGGGGTGCTGCAGTCCATGTGGTTGCAAGGTTAGACACAACTTATCTACTGAATAACAACAATAACATTGGTTAGAAGCAAGTCACAGGTTATAGGCACACTTGAGTTATTTTTTATTATTTCCCTCATAGTTTGTAATCCCTAGCTGTAGTAGGATGACAAGCGAAGTCGATCAGTCATGTCCGACTCTTTGCAACCCCATGGACTGCAGCCTACCAGGCTCCTCCATCCATGGGATTCTCCAGGCAAGAATACTGGAGTGGGTTGCCTTTTCCTTCTCCAAGTAGGATGACAAGCCCTGAGTAAATAGTATGTGAGAGAATTAATGGGCGGTGGGAGCTTCATGTTTCTGGGGAACAACAGTAATTTCCTAATGTCTAGGGGGTCTAACCAATGCCCCAGCAGTTAAAGAGGTATGTCTAACTTCTATAAGTGCCATTTGCTTCTTCTTATCCCCTCCTAACTGAACTCATGGCCCAGTAGGGCCTAACCAGTAGCCGGAGGCTTCCCAACAGCTGTGGTGTCCTGCCAGGAGGCTCGAAACAGTTAGTAATTGTCACTGGAGCCAAATGTAATGAATTAGACAGCTTGATTATTTGCATTTAATTTATCACAGTTGCATCACAAAACTGGGGCATGATGAAGGATTCTGTCAAAAAGGAAAATAGGTGTAAAGAGGTCCTTAGGATTGGGAGGAAAATGGAACTCCTCTCCATTGAGCTCCCTCTGTGTGCCAAATGCTGTCCCCACCTTCACAAGCACAGTCATTTAAATCTCACAAGTGCTCTGTGAGCTAATGTAATATATTTTTTCAAATGAGGAAATGGAAGTTCAGAGAGGTTAAGTAACTTGCTCAAGGACACACAGCTAATAAGTGGCAGGGCAGGAATATAACCTGGCTCTATTTGACTCTGGGGCACTGTGCATACCCTAGGTGGTGCCAGCATGAGTTCTCTACACTTAGCTTTATTATCCACACAAATTTATGCAACTCATCTACATATAGATTTCACAGCAGGGGCCCATTGTTGGGAGAAGCTTGGCTGGAGTTATGGTAGGGGAGCAAAGGGGAAGGGGAGGAGGTGAGTACAATATCGCTTTCCTATTGTGGCTTTTTGCAACCCATGGTGGAAGAGCAGAGAAGCAGCAGACAGCTTGGAGATCTTCCTGGTGAAGGCTTGAAAAGCTATCGATAAATCCTGGTCTGTTTTGAGAATGCTTGGATTATGCCTACAAATTGTCAAATACTTTTAATTTTTCCACCCCCACTGTCACCTTCATAGACCTCCATCGTGTCTCTCCTAGGGACAATTGTAATACCTCATGGGTGGCCAGCTCCAGTCCTATTGCTCTCTGGTCCATTCTAAATAAGGTAGTTAATAGGAGTTCTTTAAATCAGGTTAGCCATTTAAATCTCTTGCTTGGAATGTTTCAAGGGCTTCCCTTTGCTTTTAGGACTACATCCAAATTTGTAGACATGATGTATAAGGCTCACAAGGTTTGGCCTCTGTTTACTGTCCCATTTCTCATCACTCCTTTCTTGTTCTTTCCAACTGAGTAGAAATTCTTTTTTTTAATACTCTCTCTGGCCTCAAGCACTTTCTTAGGACAACTCTCACTTTCCATGTCTCTGCATTCCAGATGCTTACATAAATAAACATATATGTTTTTTTAATTCTGTGTAGCATTCCCTCTTCTAGAAATTGCACCTTGATTTTCCCTTGAGGAAACCCCACTCTCAGACCATGTGGTTTACTGGAGTGAATATGCATTCCAATGCCAAGAATGGTGACATGACCCAGACCTGACCAATCAGTGCTCTGCATCTTCCTGGTCACAGTGAATCCATCCAGGAATTGGCTGTGAGCCTGGCCAATGAGCATAGCATGATCTGGAGTGCCTAAGCTGAAGGCACACAAAGCTAAAAATTCAGGATCCTTCTTAACTAACCCCTGGAGAAAGCCTGCTTGAGAATGAAGCTCATGCAGATACTAGAACCCAGAGAAAAAGAGAGAACATTTCTTGAAGTATATTTTCAGCAACTAGATCTAGACATAGCCTGAAGCATGAAGCCTTACACTTTTCAGTTATGTAAACCTACACATTATCTGTTTTTCTTATGCTAAGTCACTTCAGTCGTGTCTGACTCTGTGCGACCCCATAGATGGCAGCCCACCAGGCTCCCCCGTCCCTGGGATTCTCCAGGCAAGAACACTGGAGTGGGTTGCCATTTCCTTCTCCAATGCATGAAAGTGAAAAGTGAAAGTGAAGTCGCTGAGTCGTGTCCGACTCCCAGCGACCCCATGGACTGCAGCCCACCAGGCTCCTCCATCCATGGGATTCTCCAGGCAAGAGTACTGGAGTGGGGTGCCATTGCCTTCTGTTTTTCTTAGGCCATTTAAATTTCACCTGTACTCAAAGGAGACCTGCCTGATGTACTCATCTTTCCAATTAGAGCCAAAAGCTCTTTATTCATGCCTGTCTCTACTTTTTAAGAAATTCTCCTTTACTTGCAGACAAACTTCACAAGCCTGTTTCTCCAAGGTGACCTGCACCAAGATCACGTGACTGTGAGTGATGAAATCAGAACTTGAGCTAGATGGTTAACCTCGGGTCCCCCTTCCATCATACCCAGAGATCTCCTCCTTCTCTGGCCTGACCCTCCATGTTCCCTGATGCCCATACAGATCCTCACTCTCCTCTCTTACTTCAGGAGACTCTCTGCTCTTCAAATGTATTTCATGGAGATATCTTGGAAGTGGAAGTTCTGATGATAAATCATGAGGATCACTGGTCATGCCCGCCTTTACTTAAAAAAAAAAATGTTATTTATTTGGCTGTGCCGGGTCTTAGTTGCAGCATGTGGGACCTAGTTCTCTGACCAAGGACTGAACCTGGGCCCCTTGCTGGGCCACCAGGAAGCCCCACCTTGCTTTACTTTTGAGTAGGTTTGAATCTCACTATTTGTTAATCAGTGATATTTATTGAGAGCATTATGTTTTCAGTAGAGTTGTCAGTGAACAAATTGGTAAAAAAAAAATTAAAATTTCCTCCCAGCAAGGAATGTACATTCTAGCAGAGGGGAGAAGTAATCAAAAAAGAAATGGGAGTTTCCTGGTGGTCCAGTGGTTAGGATTCAGTGCTTTTGCTGCCTTGAACTGGGTTCAATCTCTTGTTGGGGAACTAAGATCTTGCCCTAGACTGAGATCTTGTCCCTAGATAGTTAGCTCTTACGCTACGAATCTCTCCATCTCCCTCTCCTCTCTCTCTCTCTCCTTACTCTTTTCTCTCTCTCCATGTTTTATTTTCTCAGTGTTTCAGTTTTGGGTATTTTATACTGATGGCTCTTTGAGTTCACTGATCTTACAAGCCGTGTGGCATGGCAAAAAAAAAAGTATATAGTTTATTAATAATAAGAGGTAAGGAAAATATAAGGCACATGGTGAGAAGAAATTCCAGCTATGAGTGGGACAATGGAAATTTTGTATAGTGTGGTCAGGGATGACCTCACTGAGAGGGAGAGCTTTGAGCAAAACTTTGAAGGATGTGGGGGAATGATCCCTGTGACTCTGAGATCCAGGCACAAGGAACAGCATTTTTAAAAACCTGAGAGGAAAATACATGGATGGGTTACTTACCCGTATAGTTATTATACTTTACTTTTTCAATTATAAGTATGTTAGATCATTAGCTTTTTAAAAAAGTCTTCAACGAATTTGTTACAATATTGTTTTTGTTATATGTTTTATTTTTTTAGCCATAAGGCATGTAGGATCTTAGCTCCTAGACCAGGGACTGAGCCTGCACCCCTTGCATGGGAAGATGAAATCTTAACCATTGGACCACCAAGGAAGTCCCTAGATTGTTAGCTCTTATGCTACAAATCTCTCCATCTCCCTCTCCTTCTCTCTCTGTCCCCTACTCCTTTTTCTCTCTCCATGTTTTATTTTCTTAGTGTTTCAGTTTTGGGTATTTTATACTGATGGCTCTTTGAGTTCACTGATTTGTTCTTCTATTGAATCTATTGTTATTAAGTCCTGAATTCTTCATTTCAAATATTGTATTTTCAAGTTCTAGAATTTACAATTAGTTCTTTTTCTCATCTTTCCTTTATTTTCTAAAATTCCCTGTCTGTCCACTTATTCTGCATATGTTTTCTTCCAAAATTCTTTCATATGTTTATACTAATTATTTCAAAGTCCTGGTTTGCTCATTCTCATGCCTTGGCCATCTGTAGGTCTATCTATATTGGCTATCTTTTCTCTTCATTATGGGTCATATTTTCTTGCTTCTTTGCATATCTTCTAATTTTTAATTGTATGTTGGATATTTTGATTAAAAGAACAGTAGAGACTTAACTAGAATCTATCTATCTATCTATCTGTCTGTCTACCCATCTATCATCTATCTACTCCCCTACTCAAGAGAGGACAGCTTTTTCTCTAACAGAAGGCTAGGATGAGAGGCTAATCATTGAGATTCCACCATGAGCAAGCTGAGCTGGGCTAACATGAAGTTTGAATTAGTTTTAAGTTTACCTCTGGTTTTAAATGAGATAACAGAGATATCTCTTTGTCCTTCATCCCTAAATCCAACTTCCTATGCTGCCACTGCTGATGGACTGGTCCCTTGATATTATCAAAATGTGAGCTAGGATGGATTTGGTTTGCAGCTTTCGTTAGTTTTAATTCACCTCTCGATTCAACCTAAGCACTGCACAAAACTGCAAGATCCATCTCTGTTTCAAGCTCCACCTCCACAGCTGCTTACTCAGCACAGTTCCTGTGAGGGACAACTGCTTGGCCAAGAGATTTATTATTGCATTTGGACCCTTCTAGATTCCAATCTGCCTTGCCAGCCCACATTGTCAGTAAAAGTTTCCTGGTTTATCCTTGTTTCAGCAACATTCCTCTGCCTGTGGCAGGCCTACTCTTCTGCCTGCACAATCCCAGGCCCGGTAATTTATCCCAGGTACTTTTCTTCACCAATACAGGGCTGTTCTACCTGCGTCCGCCACTAGATGCTGTACTGCATCTAGCACTCTTTGGTGACTTTATTTTATCTGATGTTTTCTTCTGCTAATGAGGGAAACAATCCTTTGTAACCCTGTGCATTCCAGCTGGCAGTGAATCTCCTATGCTACTTTTCATAACAGTGATAACATTTGTGATTACTTATAAAATTCCTTCCCTGGTGGCTCAGATGGTAAAGATTCTGCCTGCAATGTGGGACACCTGGGTTTGATCCCTAGGTCAAGAAGATCCCTTGGAGAATAAAATGGCAACCCACTCCAGTATTCTTACCTGGAGAATTCCATGGACAGAGGAGCCTGGTGGGCTGCAGTCCATGGGGTTGCAAAGAGTTAGACACGGCTGAGTCACTAACACAAACTAACATAAAATTCCTGACTTCCCTGCCAGTCTGTAAGCATCACAAGGGCATAAGCTGTATTTTCTTTGTTTAGTGAAATACACCTAGTGCCTGGCATATGGTGGGGCTCAGGTATATCACTGTGACAGATTCTGGGGCAGTAAGTTGCTTAAGAACATCCTGATCCTCTAGGTGCTCATGGTTGAGTGTGGGCCTGGGTCAGAGCACACCCATTTCTTCACCTGGAAAAGGATCATCAAAGCCCAGGATTTCTGGGCAGTGTCTCCAACTTCATTATGATTTAGGGAAATCATCACCTTTGTCATTGGACACAGAGGGACCAAACTTTCTTCCATCCAACTGGGCCTCCTTCTGTGATTCATCAAGTAAGGGCTGGTCTTCTCTCTTGATGGAGGAATAGCCCAATTGTGGTGGGAGGGAGCCAAGTCTCTGGGAAGATAGATGACCTGTCTTTCCTAGAACTTGTGCATCTGAACTTGGAGAGAATCATAAGCATAGAAGAGGCTCTGCTGAGTGGTGACCACTGAAATTCAAGTTCAAGAGCCCCTACTAGGGGAAACAAAGTCAAGATGAGGGAGACACAAACCTTCAGGCATGCAGGAGAGATACTTTCTACCCAATCTCTAATGAGGACTATTTATTGATGCGCTCTGTGCTATCACTATGCTAAACACTTTACATATATTATTTATATTTATTCTATTTATTTGGCTGCATCAGGTCTTAATTGCAGCTCAAGGGCTTCTCTCTAGTTGTGGCATTTGGGCTTAGTTGCCCTACTGCATGTGGGATCTTTGTTCCCCAACCAGGGATCTAACCCATGTGCCCTGCATTAGAAGGCAGATTCTTAACCACAGGATCACCAGGGAAGTCCCCATACACACTTTATACTGTTGTTAATATCAGTCTGAATCAGGTGTTCTTACAATATCTATGTGGTAGGTGACAAGCTTGGGTTCAAATCAGTTAAACTGCTTGCCAAAATCACACCATTAAGGGGTGATGGAGCCAGGATAGGAAACCTAGGCATTTGATTCCAAAGCCTGTGATATTTCAGCCACCTCCATGTCGTCAATTATTGACTTCATCTGTGCCAGTCCCCTATACATGATCTTTACAAACATTAGTTCTAGTTTTTGAAACTGGATAATATACCATTATTGACAAGGATACCAAGGTTCAGAAAAGGTAAGGAATTTGTCATCACTTGTATCATATGTGCAAGAGTTGAGATCTAATCCCAAGTCAGTATTACCAATACCAAAAACTTTTTCCTCTGACCTGGATATCTCTTATTGCCCCATATCCATCTTCATCCCTTCCTCGGCTGGCTCCATGCTCCGGGAGCCTGCTTCTCTGGACTGCACCTGCAAGGCTCTTGACCTTTAACTTCTGGTTGGGTTCAGCTGGTAGAGGAGTAGGAATCTGAAGCCTCCTGCTCCTCTCTGCTTGACTGTGGGTTTCCAGTGGCTGTAAGTAGCCTCCTTTCCAGGCTCCAGCTCTCAAATGGACTCTGATAGTAACTTTCTCTCCCCTTGAACTTTTGCTGGTCCCTGGGTGCTCATACTCCCTGTGGACTCTCTGAATCCTGCCCATCCTTGGGTGCCCACCTGAGTTCCTTCATTAAAAGTCTCTTCAGTATACCAGCTGAGTGAGCTTCTGTTTCCTGCCAAGACCTTGACTGATATAATTTCTCATGAGAGATCCAAAATTCAGGAATAAGATTTCAAAACCTAGCTTGGCTCAGAGCCTATTTTGAGAAAATGTTCACTTCCCTCCAGAAACCCAGTTCCCATCCTGGTCTCATCTCATGGTGCCCTCTGTAAGACTCTGTGGTTGTACTCCAGTCCCTCGACATCAGCCAAGCACCCATGCCTGGGGTTGGCAAACGTGTGGCATTTCAGGCATCTGTGCCTGGAGGCATCATGTTGCTGCACTTTGGTGGCACTGATCATCAAGGCAGCTGAAAGAAGAGACAATCTAATTAGGCTCATTCTGGGGGTTGGTGAGAAGGAAAGGGACAGATGTCTCTTCCTTGTCACTGTGGGAGCTGTTCCTACTTGGAGGATGATGTCTGAGTGGGATTTTTGGGCGGACCCTTCAGGAGAGCAACTTTCCAGACTGCCTGAGCTGAGACATGGGAAGATTTGGCCAAGGATCCCATCCTGGGGAGGCCTCCTCGCTGCCCATCATGGAGACGTGTTTCTTTTCTTGTCTCTGTCTCCTGACTCACCAAGTGGGTTTGACACATTTTGGGCATTCAGGAAGGCTTGAAAGTGCAGGTCGGGGATGGAGAGCATGGTGGAGTGGGAACCTGCAGTAAATCCAACCAGTGATGGGGACTTCTTGGCAGACAGTGGGTGCTCTGTATCAGTTGACTGACAAAGGGCAGGGAAAGGAAGTGATGTTTACAGCACAAGCATCACTGATGGATGCTTCTTGGTTGTCTCAGGTGGTCCTCATTACAGCCTCTGAGATGAGTGGCAGCGCTATTTTACAGTTGACAGGCTCAGAAAGAGAGGTTATGTGACCTGCTCACGACCACACAGCTTCAAGTGGCAGGGCCAGGATGGTGAACCCAGGTCTTTGTCCTGTCCCTTCCACACACACTGCTGCAGTTTGGGTGACTCTACAGATGATGAGGAGCAACTGGCAAAACTTACAGCCCTGACTTCTTCTCCCCGTATCTCCCTGATGCACTGAGCCAGGCACGTGGCATGCAGAAAGCACTTCATCAGTTCCTCAAGTCCTAGGTGCCTGAGTCCTCAGAGATCATCTGGTGTTTCCCAGCTGGGATGTCTAGAGAAGGTGACCAAGGCCAGAGAGACAGAGATCATGCAGAGCACTGAATTTGATCAGAGCCCCACAAAGGGCACCTTTAATACCAAGAGTGATGTCCTCCCTTCTTCCCTCTGTTGAGCCAGGCTCCATCTGCTCTTCATCCAGACCTGGAACGCTTCTCTCCACTTTGTACTTTTATTAAATATCTCCAGGCCACAAAGGTATAGACAGCTCACCTATCGACAATGATCACAACTGCAGGTTTCCATCAGTACCAAGTTTGAGAGAATAGGCCGATTGGCTTTGAGCCCCACTGTCTGGGTTGGAATTTTTCTTTGTTTTAGAAGTCATCTGAAACTTCAATTTCTTGAGCCATGAAATAGGAATAAGGGTACTTGCTTCAGTGCCCGGTTGTGAGGATCAAAGAGAATGGTTTTGTTAAAATTGAAAAAATTTTAAAATGTTGAACCAATATGAGAAGCTGTAGTGACACCAAAATACTTGAATAAGAAGAGGTAGGGACACAATGTAATTATACAAGGCAATGTAATTATACAAGCCAAGTAAATGGTTAAATTTTTTTTTAAATTAAACTTGCTCAGTAGAATTGCTTTACAATGCTGTATTAATTTCTGCTGTACAATGAAGTGAATCAGCCATATGTATGCACATGTCTCTCTCTTTTGATCCTCTCTTCCATCATTCCCATCCCACCCATCTAGGTCTGAAATTGGATCATTTGCAGTGATATAAATGGACCTAGAGTCTGTCATACAGAGTGAAGTTAAGTCAGAAAGAGAAAAACAAATATTGTATATTAAAGAATATGTATGGAATCTAGAAAGCAAATAGTTTTGAGACTTGTTTGCAGAGGAAATATTTTTTTCCAGAAAATTTATCTTTTTTCCTGATGTCATTGCCGGGTGGCTGATGGAGGTTGTGACGGGGTTAAAGCCTCTCAAGCCACCCTGTGGGTACCCTATGGGTTGTTATAGTGATGTTACTCATAATATGGAATGGGCTTCCATATCTCGTGAGACCCAGCGGTTATCTTAATATCAGTTCTAGAATGGCAGAGCCCAGAATGATAGCCACTAGCCACAGTGAAAATCTGTTAGAAATCTATCAGACTTAGAAGGAATTAACAATTCTGTTCCTTTATCACATCTGGCAACATTTCAAGTGTTAACAGCCACATGTGGCTCAGGCTGCCATACTGGACAGCTCAGATTTAGTACACTATCATTGCAGAAACTTCTGTTGAACAGTGCCGTTCTAGAAGACCCAGCAATGTCAAACTGCCAAAATTATCAGAATCCATGTAGTCTGATTCCCAGTTTCACCGAGAAAGGAGGTCCAGAGAAATACAGTTGTCTTGGGATTCAGTGTGGTAAAGTGCCCGAGCAGTGACATAGGGATCCTAAATAGTCAACAGAAGCTGGGTGATGGATTCAACAGCCCAAGTTGTTTCTGAAAGGTAGAGGCGTTCCTTCCTGCTGAATCCTTCGAGAGTCAGAGCAGGTGTAGCTGGTGCTGCGAGAGGTAGACACTTCTTGGGTGATAGGGAGGAGGTGGGCTGTTTGCTGAGACTACTGGTTGTACATGGCTCCCCTCAGGAGGGGGGATGCCATCTGCTTTCTTGGAGCTTGCCAAGAAGCCCTGGTATAGTTCTGTGATTCTGGGATTCCTGGCTTTTAAGCTCCTACCAGTCAGATGACTGGCCAGCCAAAGGTGGACTTGGCTCTTACTCTGGCAGAAGAACACGGAGACACAGGGGTCACACAGACCTGGGGTCAGGTCTGTGACCCATCACCTGTGGATAGGAAACTATGTGCCAGCCATTCGAATCTTGGTTTTCTCACCTAAAGACTGAGAGTAGTACTGACAGTTGTTTCCTCTTTGGCTTGAAAGCTTCCTATATCAGATTATGCCTGTGAAGTGTTTAGCACAGAGCCTAACTCCAATGAGTGCCCAATAAATATGAACCCTTATTAGGTGTGATTTAATTGGCAAGACTTCCCAAGATGTCAAAATCTGATTGTTTTCCTAGTTAATGTCATCTCTATATGAAATGAATGCATAAATCTGTTGCAGGGCTTAGCATATTATGCCTTCATCTTTTTGACTTTTTCATCTTGAAATGATTTCTGTGGCTGTAGTCGGCACCTGCAAGAAGGCACTTCTTCTGCCCTCCTGGGGTAATTGTCACGAGCTTTGGGGAAGGGGCAAATTGGGGAAACCCTGAAGGGTGGACCTGAGAAGGGGCTGTCTGTTAGGGGCCAGGATTCCTGCAAGTCTTTGAAGCTCACTCACCTCTTATCTCTGGTGTGTAACTAGCAACAATATCACCTAACGGTGGTTTTGAGACTGAGCCCAGAAGCTCTTATCCTCACACCCCAGCCACGAATCTGCCATAATCACTGTTTCCCAGCCCCCGGCTTCAAAGAGAAGCTGCGAAAGAGGAAATCCATTTCAATCTGTGAGGACACTGGTCACAGCATTCCTGTTGAAGGCTCTTGCTAACCAAGGTCAGAGAGGAGATGCGTGTGCATTAACACCCACAGATGGACAGATCATCATGCCCCGAGAAATGCGAATTGCAGACAAATCCATCCACAAGCAGGGTGGAGAATTAGGCAGGTGGCCTGGTGGAGTGCGGGGGCATATTACGGAAGGAAAGACATTCCAGAACCAGCAGCCCTCCAAGAGGTGATGATCTGCCCACAGGCTGAGATTTCTAGGGCCTGTTTTCCATTCTAGGGGGCCTATCTAGGACATGATTTTTTATAACCAAGTCTTTTTATTCTATACTTCCTATTCAACCTTGCTTTCGGGTTGTTCTAGTGGTAAAGAACCCATCTTGCAGGAGATGCAAGAGACACAGGTTTGATCCCTGGGTCGAGAAGATACCCTGGAGGAGAAAATGACAACCCACTCCAGTATTCTTGTCTGGAGAATCCCATGGACAGAGGAGCCTGGTGGGCTACTGTCCATGGGGTTGCAAAGAGTTGGACACAACTGAGCAACTGAGCACATATTCTGGATTCTAAGGACTGGATGTTGAGCTCTTCAGTCTAAGAGCATGTCCCAGGGATCATTTCCCTAGATGGCAAAGGCAGCTAAAATAGAAAAATGACTTTATTTCTTAGTTCTGTCTCTCAGTCACTTCCTCATTTGCCCCTTTATTGAATGCACACGCATCAGACATGTAGTGGATTCTACTTCCATCATTCAGTTTTCTCAGCTGCAATATGGGATCCTATTAGAACCCAGCTCGTGGGCTGTTGTAAGGATTCAATTAAATGATGTACATAAAGCTCTTAGCACAGAGCCTGGAAACAGAGTGTGTGCTTAGTCAATGGTGGTTATTATTAGTATAGCACATAGGAGCTCTTATGATGGGCATTGGAGCTACAGAGAGACCAGGCCACCTCTGTTCTAGGAAAGTTCTAGCTAAACAGAGAAGATGATAGAGTATTGTATGAGTACAGAAGAGGGGGTGACTAATTTTGCATGGAGGGACAAAGCAGTTTTCAGAGACGGGGAGCATTTCAATGGGGTTTTGAAGGATGGGTAGGAATTCACCATGTAAAGGGCAGGAAAGTCTTTTCCTGAAGAGGGATCAGCATGTATGAAAAAGCAAAGGTCCATAAGAAACCTCTCTTGCCCTCTCTCTTTGTCTTAGGCTGAGGCCCCAGACAAAATTGCCAAGCAGCTAACTCACTAACCCTTGTGTATTTTGGGCCACATACCAATCTCAATGCTCCACTGGGCTAGAAGGAACTCAGGAATCCAGAGGCTGTGACCCTGAATCAGAACCAAGCACTACCGAGCTTTGAGCTTATAACTCGTCATGATTTTGATCATACGATGTTGGCTCCTAGATCTGATCTCCCTAGAGGACCCACAGAGCTGCCTCCCTCTTTCCAAGGCCTGTTAAAAACAGAACCCTTGTACTTGTTCTGAAATTTGATCTGCAAAAGGCTGCCTGACAAGGGGGATGGGGAATCTAGGAGCCTGAGTGGGGTTGGAAATTGCTTTTCCATATGGGTTCAGTCATTCAGTCATGTCTGACTCTTTGCAACCTCATGTACTGTAGCCTACCAAGCTCCTTTGTCCATGGAATTTTCCAGGCAAGAATACTGGAACTGGTTGCTATTTCCTCCTCTAGGGGATCTTCCAGACCCAGGGATTGAATTCGCATCTCCGGTGTCTCCTGCATTGGCAGATGGATTCCTTACCACTAGTGCTACCTGGGAAGCCTGATTTTCTGTAGTCCCTGATTAAGGAACAGAGGCAAGATGGGAACTCAGATGGGGCTTGTTCTAAAGCCACAGGACTCCTAGGACTTGCTCCTGGTGCCCACCTTACTTCCCAGCCCCTCATTCCTCCTGTTGGGGTCCCTTGCCTGCATTTATTCTGTATGCATGCTCTAGGTGCCAGAGACTCCTATAGGTGCTTGGTGCCACAGGAACCAAATGAAGTCCTGGTCCCCATGCAGATTTCATTTTCATGGGGATGGCTGAGAATAGCAAAGTCCTTACCTCCATGGACCTATTGTGAATAGAGATGACAGACAGTGAGCAAGTTGGTCCTGTCAGTGCTAAGCTCCATGAGGGAGATAAACATGGAGTGGTAGCAAAGGAGGGACCACTCCAGTCAGCAGGGAAGGCCTTTGCGAACATCTGACCTTGACTGGAGTCTGAAGCATGGGGCAGGGAAGCACCTTCTGGTCAAGTGATACTGCTGGTACCTCTGGGTAGAACAGCCTGGACTCTGCATCTTAAGAAACTGGCTCTGCACACAGGATGCAGGAAAAGCTTGTCCCCACACTTAGTGACTTTGATTATCTTTAGTGCCTTCCTGTCCCAGCCTGCAAGGCTCTCTTGGGGACAATTCGTGGGTCACTGTTCCTGGGAAGATTTCTTAGACCACTGCCACTCCATCAGGTAGAGTTTGTCCCTTTCTCACACTGAATGACCTTTCTCAAACACACCTAAGTTATGTGAATGCTGTTGCTTAGTCGCTATGTCAGAAGATGCAAGAGACGCAGGTTTGATCCCTGGGTCAGGAAGATCCCCTGGAATAGGTAATGGCAACTCGCTGCAGTATCCTGGCCTGGAAAACTCCATGGAAAGAGGAGCCTGATGGGCTACAGTCCATGGGATTGCAAAGAGTCGGACAGGACTAGCACGTATGTGGGTGTGCACGCGTGTGTGCGCACATACACACACACACATGCACACACACACACACACGCAAACTGTGTGATGTGGGGTGCTTGTTGCTGGTCTCCCTGCCAGTCAGTCTGTGAGCATCTTGAGGGCAGGAATGGTGCTGGGTTCACCCTTATTGCCTGGCAGTTAGTTGGACACAGTAGGCTCCTGAAAAGCATCTGTTGCTGAAAGCATAAGATATTTCGCTTGCTGAGGGCGGAACCCCATCTTCTATTTCTGAACTCCACCATTGTCCCTCCACCTCCACTTAACAGTGCCTGCTGCAAACTGAGCCCTGATAAATGCTTATGGAATAAGTGACTATTTTATTTACTTGTTGAGTCACCACAGGTTTCCTTTAAATAGCATGTATCCTGGTGCATTTAACTGTTCATTTGTAAATAATTAACGATGCTACCAGGAAGCTTGGAGAAAGGAGATACATGTGATAAGGAGGGGCTGGCAGAAAATGACTACATGAGAAGATTAGCAGGAAGAGTGGAGAGGAAAGGATGACAGACCTGGACTTGATGTCCTGTGTGCCAGCCCCTATCTAGCTGCATGACTTCAAACTCTTACAGCTGTCTGCAAATGGAGATCATCTTTTTGCTTTAACTGTTTCTCAGGGCAGTCACAGGATCAGATGTATTCACCAGTCTCCTACAACTTGGGGTAAAACAATGCATGGGGTAGACGAGTTGTCTTCAAGGGCCTTATAATCAAGTAAGCTTATAGACTGTGATGGATTTTACACTGGTGGCTCCCCACGTGACACTTCCTAATGTTCATGCCCTATGTAGACTGTGTCCCTGTGACTTGCTTGGGTCAATGGGCCATCAGCGATTGTAATGTGAGTAAAGGACTGACAAACAAACGTGTGTGGAGGGGCTTCTCTCAGATCCTCACTCTGAGGAGGGAGCCATCGGGCTGTGAAAGAAGCTCAGTTAGACTAATGGATGACAAGAAGCTCCATGGACAGAGTCCTGGAGGCAGAGAGTGGTGGGAATGATGTCCAGCTCAGCATCACTCCCTGCTAAGCTCCTACTGAATACAGAGAGACCTCAGCTCCTTCATGTGGAGCAGAAGTGCCCAGCTGAGCTTAATCAAACACAGAATTGTAAAAGTAATAAATCATGGTGGTTTTAAGCATGAAGTTTCCTGGTGGCTCAGATGGTAAAGAATCTTCCTGTAATGCAGGAGACATGGGTTTGATCCCTGGGTCAGAATATATAACATATAACAACTTTTATATTTTATTCACTTATCTTTCGGAGAAGGCAATGGCAACCCACTCCAGTGTTCCTGCCTGGAGAATCCCAGGGATGGGGGAGCCTGATGGGCTGTCGTCTATGGGGTCGCACAGAGTCGGACACAACTGAAGTGACTTAGCAGTAGCAACGGCATTTATCTTTATTTTTAATTTTTTGAATTGAAGTGTAGTTGAGTTACAAAGTTGTGTTAGTTTCAGATGTATAGTAAGTGATTCAGTTATACATCTGTATCTATTCTTTGTCAGATTCTTTTCCATTATAGGCTATTACTAGATACTGAGTATAGTTCCATGTGCTATACAGGAAGACCTTGTTGTCTATCTATTTTATATATAATAGTGTGTATCTGTGAATCCCAGACTCCTAATTTATCCTCTTCCTTCATTCCCTTTTTGTAACCATAAATTCATTTTCTATGTCTGTGAGTCTAAATCTGTCTCATAAATAAGTTCATTTGTATCATTGTTTTAGATTCCACATATATGCTATCATATATTTGTCTCTTACTTCACTTGGTATGATAATCTCTAGGTTCATCCATGCTGCTGCAAATGGCATTATTTCATTTACTTTATGGCCCAGCAATATTCCATTGTATATATGTTTCACATCTTTATCCATTCATCTGCTGATGGACATTTAGGTTGCTTACATGTCCTGGTTATTGTAGATAGTGCCACTATGAACATTATTTTTTGAAGCTTATAATGTATGACAAAACTCACTAATAATAATTTATTGAGATTTTTCTATGCACCAGGCACTGTGCTGACTTGCATGCATCATCTCCCTTCACCCTAAAAATAACTCTGCCAAGTAGCACTGTACTGATACATGTCTTTGTTTTTGTTTTTACATATAAAGCAATGGAGGCACAGAGAGGCTGAGTAGCTTGCCAGGTCTTGTGCAACTAGTCGTGGTGATGCTGGGATTCAAGCACTGGAAGACTCACTGTCACCCTTGCGACTTCAAAGTGTGATCCATGGACCAGTATCATCAGCATCACCCGGGAGTGTGTTAGAAATTCAGGGTTTCACCCTCACTCCCGAGTCATTGCATCAGCACCTGTGTTTAAAAGGCTCTCCAGATGATTCTGTGCATGTGAAAGTTAGAGCTGGTCTGGACCATGATGGAGCTTATGTTTGGCATTGTTAAAGACCTCCTGGGTGATGCTTGTGCTCATTAAATTTTGCAACCACAGGTCCCTGGGAACAGCTTTGCTTCCAAAGGGCTCAAACTAATTCTCTCAACACTGGAGTAAGCCAAGAGAGGCTTTCAGATAAGAACACATGTGACATAAGGCCAATAATACATCTTTCAGTGCTTGGCAGACTTGGATTTGCAGCTAGCTCTGCCACCTGTTGGGCTTCCTGGTGGCTCAGACGGTAAGAATCTGCTTGACAATGCAAGAGATCCAGTTTCTATCCCTGGGTCTGGAAGATTCCCTGGAGAAGAGAATGGCTACTCCCTCCAGTATTCTTGCCTGAAGAATTCCATGGACAAAGAAGCCTGCTGGGCTGCATTTCACAGGGTCTCAAAGAATCAGACATGACTGAGTGATTAACACTTTCACTGACTGCCACCTGTTGGCCATGGTAATGAGCAAGTCACTTCTCACCACCCCAGCTTCCTCATTTGTAAAATGGGCATGGCAATACCAAGGGAAGGCTCACTTTTACCCTCCCATGTGGTCCATCCACGGAGAAGGCAATGGCACCCCACTCCAGTACGCTTGCCTGGAAAATCCCATCGATGGAGGAGCATGGAGGGCTGCAGTCCTGGAGGGCTGCAGTCCATGGGGACGCTGAGGGTTGGACACGACTGAGCGACTTCACTTTCACTTTTCACTTTCATGCATTGGAGAAGGAAATGGCAACCCACTCCAGTGTTCTTGCCTGGAGAATCCCAGGGACGGGGGAGCCTGGTGGGCTGCTGTCTATGGGGTCACACAGTCGGACACGACTGAAGTGACTTAGCAGCAGCAGCAGCAGTGGTCCATCCAAGAAGACAGTTGTTCTTGTGTTTTGGCTACCAAGTTTGTCATGAACTTCTCTAAAGTATGAACCCATTTAGAAGACTTGGTACAGACTAGGCCACTTGGTCACTGCCCCTCCCTGATGTACAAAATTAGAATATTAGCTGCTATCATCTCAAATGAATGGACCTTGATAGCTTCAAGACAGATTTCTGTGATTTCTGTGTGTTGGGGAGAGAAAGGAGTTGAGGATTCTGTACACTGTATTACCTTTCTTCTCAGTTTCCAGAGTTGAAGTCACCTCCCAACCCCCAGCTTTCCCCTTAGGTTTGCTGGCTTAACTCAGAGATCATTTCCAAGACAACTAGGAATTCTTAGTTGCAGGAAATGGTTTTGACCATTTTCTTTTTCGATTTCTGGAGGGCTGGGGATGCAGTTTTAGGAAACAGAAGTAAAGGTACTTTAAAAGCTGACAAATCCAATGTACACACTGCTATATTTAAAATGAATTACCAACAAGGTCCTACTGTTTAGCACAGGGAACTCTGCTCAGTGTTAGGTGGCATCCTGGAGGGGAGGGGAGTTTGGGGAAGAATGGATACATGTATATGTTTGGCTGAGTCCCTTTGCTGTCCACCTAAAACTATCACAGCATTGTTTGTTCATCGGCTATACTCCAACACAAAATAAAAAGTTTCTAAAAAAGCTGAAAAGTCCAAGCCCGGCTGTTAAGTTAGTAGGGGAGATGCTTTGAGGACTAAAGTGGGAGTATGTCTGAGCACCTCACATTCTACCAGGAGACCCCTGCTCACAGCATGCATAGAAGGTAGGGTGTGTGGTGTCGCCCTGGCCTTGGCTGGCCTTGGCCTAGCTGAGGGATGCTCACCTCCTATTTTTAGGGTGGGTCCGGGGGAGGAGGAGGGGGGCGGTGGAGGAGACAGCCAGCTGGTGCCCCGGGGATTAGAGTGTCTGGCTGTCTGCACCCGCAGCGAGGAGGAAGGAGCTTGCTTTCCCACCCAGCAGCGCAGCCCCGCAGTCAGACATGTGAGCTTTCAGTTCCAGCACCAGGCATGCATTCTTCAAGGTCCTTTAGGCCTAGTTTTTTTTTTTTTTCCTCCTCCTCTCAATAACAGCTTCCCTTTAGGCATGGCTATTAAGACCTCACTCCCTGTGAAGCAGCCTGGGCTCTGTGAAGCATGAACTTAATGGGAAGAGACTGCGACCAGCATTTAAACCTGCGCATCCGAGGATATGAGTGATGATTGCTTTTGTGCATTAATCTGCTTAATGAGTGCATCTTCTGGAAGACCTGGAGATCTTCTGCTCACAATTAAGAGGGCAGCTGGGGTGCTCTGCTCTTTCAGACTTGACCATGTACAAGGTCCATCCAAGTGCTCTGTGTACCGTGTGTGTGTGTGTGTGTGTGTTAGTCACTCAGTCATGTCTGACTTCTTGTGACCCCATGGACTGTAGCCTGCCAGAGTCCTCTGTCCATGGGATTCTCCAGGCAAGAATACTGCAGTGGGTTGCCATTCCCTTCTCCAGGGGATCTTCCTGACCCAGGGATCAAATCTGAATCTCCTGCACTGCAGGCAGACTCTTTACCGTCTGAGCCACCAGTGAACTGTTCAATTCTCACCCCAGTCATTTGAAATAGATGTGATGATTGTTGTATTGCGGATGAGGGAACAGCCTCAGAGAGATCACATAACTTGCTCAAGGTCACGCAACTAACAAGTGATGAAGTTAGGGCTTGAATGTCTGCCACAAGACGTTTTTGCAAATCTAGTCACTGGAACTTCAGCTTCATCAACACGTAGAATATGAGCATGGAAGGGCCCTTGGTGTTCATTTAGTTCATGTGTCCATTGAAGACAGGTATCTCGTGGATACCATCCTTACCAGGACTGGGCAACTTCCGCAGACATAATTCTGGTGTGATGGGGAGCTCACTACCTCACTAGGTAGCTCGCTCCTTTGTTTCACTTCTCTCCCTTGGGCTAAAGCTTGCTTTCTGGGCTTCCTCATAGGGTCTTAACCCTGCTCCTGGGCCCCCTTCCCTACGTAGCCTTTCAGAAGCCGAGGCCTCGTTGCCTCTGCTTCCTAGCCTCTCCGGGCACCCTAGCCTCGTTCTTTAACTCTCCACCTGCTCTGTTATAGACCAAAGAGCTGCCTGACATTGTTCCTATCCACAAAAGGCTGATTCACCCAAAGGGCTGGGCTGAACCTCAGGGTGGAAGGAGGCATTTCTAAGATGCAGGAGCCAGAGCCCGCTGGGCAGGGAAACTGTGTTTAAACAGCAAAATTCTCATTTATTCCACCTGCTTAATGGGGCACACACAGTTAGACCATGGCAGCAAGGGAGTCAGAACAAGGTGGGTTTGATGCTTGCTCACCTTCCTTTCTAATTGCTTCTACCACGAACGCCTCTCAATCGTGGTTTGTCATGACCACCTCTGTGTCCCCTGTCCCCAGCCAGGACACCTGCAGGAAGGTCCTGGCCTCTCTCGATGGTGCAGGATCGGGGCACCGCTGCTGGGTCAGTGCCCGCGGCTGAGGAACTGCTGGCTACAGCCCTCCTGGTGAACACCAGCTATGTGCTCCCAGGTCCCTGGGCAGACTGTTCAAAACAAGCAATCCTTTCTGATGGGCCCCTGAGAATGTGCCTTGCAGGATCTTGTGCTGGCAGAGGGCAGGGTGGAGCGAGAGACACTCCAGAGGGTTAATAACCTGCTATGTGAACTTGGGCAAGATCCCACCCCTCTCTGGGTCCCGCCTTCCTCCTCTGCAGAAAGGGAGCTCTGGGCCAGACCCTCAGCTTTGTAGTGACAGCAGGCCTTGCAGAGATCCTAGCCCTGGGGGGTCTGCTGTTTGTTTGGTCTGGGAAGAGGTGTGGGCACTGGTGTTTTTTCGAAGTCCCTCTGGGGATTTCAGTGGGCAGCCAGGCTCATGAACCTGTGAGCTGGATAATAGCAATCTCTTTTTTGGACATGTCAAAAGATTGAGAGCTTACCCAATTTCACAAACGTTGTCTTGTTTAATTGTCTCAGGAGAGGTGGGGGGACGGGGACTCTGGGCTCCACTTGGAGATGAGGACATTGGCACTCAGAGAGTTTAAGCGACTTGCCCAGGGCCACAGAGAAAATACAGCAGAACTGGAACTCAAAATCAGAAATTCTGATTCCAATCCTGGGCTCTTTCCATGACATCTAACAGCCTTCTCATAATCTCTTCCAGCTCTAACAGTTGTGTACTGTCCCCTGCCAAATGGACTAGCATTCTCCAAGGCAAGCTTTCTACTGTTCAATGGTAATAATAATAATAATGACAATGTGTGTGCAAGTTGCTTCAGTCGTGTCAGACTCTTTGCGACCCTATGGACTGTAGCCCACCAGGTTCCTCTGTCCATGGGATTCTCCAGGCAAGAATACTGGAGTGGGTTGCCATGCCCTCCTCCAGGGGAACTTCCCAACCCAGGGATTGAACACACATCTCCTGCATTGACAGGCAGGTTCTTTACCACTAGTTCCATCCGGGAAGCCCCAGTAATGACAATAATAATTTACAGTTTACTAGGCACCCACAAATCATTGGGTCCTCATTAGCTTGTTTCTTATAGTTCTCCCAGCAACCCTGCCAGGTGGGTATGTTATCCTTGGATTCACAACGAGGAATTTGAGGAACAGAGAAGTTTAGCAGTTTGCCCCAGGTCACACAGCTGGCTGGTGACTGAGCTGAAATTTGAACCCTGGTTTGTCACATTGGCAAAGTCCAGACACCCTCCCCTGCACATATGGCCTTGCTTCTGAAGGCTGGCAGGATTCAAGCCTTTCTGCTGTCCGCCCACAGAGCTTCTCGCCTTGGATACCACTGTCAGTCACTCCTGGGTATTGATGGCTTTCTGCCTTCCCTGGCGAAGCTCAGCCGAGCCCCGCGGCTGAGAGTCAATTACACAATCGAAAAGACAAACAAATTAAAAGAGGAGCAGGGCTCTGCAAACAGCTTCTTTAATGACTCTGAGGACCAAGCCTGCCTCTCTCTTTTGGTGTGAGCCTCTCCTGGCATCTTGGGTATCTGGGGTTTTGCACAGACACAATAGCTTGTTAGGTCAGCACAGATGGGCAGGTGCCTCTCACGGCCAGAGTGCTTAGTCCTTAGAGTAATACACACGCTGCTCTAGAAGGACCCTTAGGGCAGCAGTCCCCAGCCTTTTTGGCACCAGGGACCGGTTTCGCGATAGACAATTTTTCCGTGGACCGGGGTGAGGGGATAGTTTTGGGATGATTCAGGTACATTACCTTTATCATGCACTTTATTATTATTATATCAGCTCCACCTCAGATCATCAGACATTAGCTCCTGGAGGTTGGGGACCCCTGCATTAGGGCATGTGTTAGAATCTAGAGATTCTGAGGACTTGGCGACATGTCTGGCTTCCTCTTGTGGGGAGTTTGTTAGAAATACAGATTCCAGAGCCCCACTGGAGATGCAGGTTTCAGGGTGGGCAGGAGGGGAGGAGGGGCCCAGGGATGTGATGCTAAACAGACCCGCCCCCCGCCACAGTGGTACTGATTTGGCTGGTCCCTGACTACGTGGCAGGGAACCCCAAACTCCTCCTCATGAGATCAAAGCTCAAAGTGGGAAATGACTTGCTCAAAGAAACAAGGTAGGCTAGCAGGAGAGCTGGACACTTTGCCAGTGCTCCCACCGTGACCTCCAGCTGTCTTACTCTGGGAATTTAGTCTGTGGTGTCAGAGATACAAGTATGCTAGTTTGCTGGGACTGCTAGCAAAGTACCACAAACGAGGTGACTTCAAATAGCAGACGTTCATTCTCAGTTCTGGAGGCTTGAGGTCTGAAATCCAGGTGCCAGTAAAATCAGGCCTACCTCCTCTGAGGATCCTGGGGGCATCCTTCCAGCCTCTTGCAGCTTCTGTGATGGCTGGCAGTCCTTGCTGTTCCTTGACTTGTAGCTGCCTCACTCTGGTCTCTGCCTCTAGCACCACGTGGCCTCTTCCCTGTATGTCTGTGGGGTGCAGACAGGTATGATGGCGATGTTGCTGTGACATTTTCCTCTTCTTATAAGGCCACCAATCATTGGATTTAGGGCCCACCTTGATCCAATAAGACCTCATCTTAGTTCATCATCTCTGCAAAGACCTTTATTTCCATTAAGTTCTCATTCTGAGGTTCTGGGTAGATATGAATTTGATGTGGGGTGGATATTATTTAACCCACAACACTAATAATACCCTTGTTCACTCCAACTATCCAAGTAGCATGACTCTTCCCAACCTGGTCTCAAGAGAAAAGCCACCTCCCCCGAGAAGCCCTCCCTCACTACTCCATCCTCACCGAGGCCCTCTTACCCAATCATCCTTCATCACAGCCTCCTATGGGCTTCCTTCACGGCAACATCGCCATCATACCTGTCTGCACCCCCAGACCCAAAACTCCTTGAAAGCTGGAACTGTGTCTGTTCTGTTCTCCTGGTTGCCCTTCCCACGCAGATAATGAATGCTTCTAGAAGGAAGAAAGAAAGGAAGGAAGGGGAGGAATATTCAGCAGGCTGTGGTCCCAGCCCTGCCTCCACCTGCTTTGTGACCCCAGGAAGCCTCTGAGAGCCTGGTGCTAGTAGCCTCGTTTTCAAGACTGGGAACCTCTCCAAGGGCCCATCATTTTGAGAGGGGTTTGCCTCTGTTTCCATCTTCTTGACAGATCCCTGCTCTATGTTCAGAAGCCCCTCCTAGTAGATTTCCTATCCTCGGAGCCTTTCCCTAGGGGCTTCTGTAACTTCATTTTCCATCCAACTAATTTGCATGATTTTGCTTTTCTCAGCACTTATAAACATTCTCCTTTTCTCCCCTCACCTCCCCTCCCCTCCTCACCCCACAACCAATTTTTCCCTCCCTTCCATCTCTGCTCTTACGAAGGGAGGTCAGGTGTTTGCGATACCCAGTGAGTCTAATTACCTGGGAAAGTAATTAACATTTCTAATAGAAATGAGCCACTGCTCATTTTCACTGGGACCACACAAAAGCAATAAGGTAAAAGAGTTTTGTAATTAAAGACTCGTTACTGTGGGCTCCCCCTTCTATTCTGCAGCTAATAAGTCTTTTGCTGGAGAAATGAGTATACTGAGCTTCATGTAGACAGACGGCCCTGCTGGAAATCCTGTTTATTTTCCTGTCTTCCTGCTCAGCTTCCCCCTACATGTGGGCCTCCATCTTCTGCTCCATGCTTCTCTTAGAAAAAGGCTCATCTCAGAAACAAACGCTGAACAACCCAGAGAAGCTCTCAGCTATGACCTCAAGGATGACTCAGGGTAACTTGGAAGTGTGAGGCTAAATGAACAGGCTAAAGATTTGGGATTAAAAAAAAAATCCAGACATCACAAAGTTGATGAATTTAGCACTTAAAAAATTTATTTGGGTGCATCTGGTCTTAGTTTTGTGAACTTCCGTTGTGACACACGAATTCTCTAGATGCGGCTTGTGGGTTCAGTATTTGCAGGACGTGGGCTCTCTAGTCGTGGTGCGTGGGCTTATTTGCTCCGTGGCATCTAGGATCTTAGTTCTCCAGCCAAGGGTCAAACCCACATATCCTGCATTGCAAGGTGGATTCTTTACCACTGGACATCCAGGAAAGTGGGCAAGACCTGTCTGGGAAGACATTTGAGGTCGGGGTGGGGTGGACAGAATAGGGTGAAGGTTGGAGTTTCCTCACTCCTGACTTAGTTGTATAAACTGGGCCAATCACTTACATTTCATCTCAACTTAACCTGATAGGGAAGCTGGTATTTAAAGATAAACTATAATGATTCTCGCAGCTTAGCTTTACTGAGCACTTGCTATGTGTTGGACTTTTGGGCATCTCATGCATCAACTCATTTCATTCTCATAGAAACCCTATGAGTTTAAGTGTATGCACATCCCTGTTTTTCATGTGAGGAAACTGAGGAACGGAAATATTAGGTGATTTGCTCAGTCATTCAGTTAGTAATTAGGAAAGCCGGATTCCCGGCTTTTCTCTCATCTAGATTTACTTGTTTGTTACCAGGGGTTCTGCTAAGGGTTACACATCTCTGATCTGTGTCTCTAAAGGTGTTGTGTAAGGGCCAAGATGAGATTTCTACTTGCTTAGGCTGGTTTCTGAGAAGCCAGGTCATAAGAGATACAGATTCTAGTCTGAGGATATGAGGTGCCATTCTAGAAACCTATAGGGTGATAGCAGTGGGATACAGAACAAAAGGAACAGGCTCTGAAGCCAGGGAGTTGTTGTTTAGTTGCTAAGTTGTGTCTGACTCTTTTGCAACCCCATGGACTGTAACCTGCCAGGCTTCTCTGTCCATGGGATTTCCCAGGAAAGCATACTGGAGTGGGTTGCCATTCCCTCCTCCAGAGGGTCTTCCTGACCCAGGAACAGAAGCCATGTCTCCTGCATTGTGGGCGGATTCTTTAGCACTGAGCCACCAGGGAAGCCAGGGAGACCTGGGTTCAAATCTTTGTTCTGTCACTTACTATCTGTGCTACTTTAGGAAAATCAACTTACTTCTCTGATCCTCAGTAGTTTTATTTTTATTTTTTTGTCTACAGCTTGGGGAATGGTATAAAGTGGTTGTGA
The DNA here is from genome assembly GCF_019923935.1 of Bubalus bubalis. Classification (NCBI taxonomy): domain Eukaryota; kingdom Metazoa; phylum Chordata; class Mammalia; order Artiodactyla; family Bovidae; genus Bubalus; species Bubalus bubalis. Next base: position 46,919,497 of record NC_059160.1, read on the forward strand.
TGATTACGAGTGATAATTTTGATAAATGGCCTGAAGAAGGTATTTATTAAATTGTAGCCCTGTTCTCCATCTTTCTCTATCCTCCTCTTCCTCATTTAATATTCATTCACTTGGAAAGTAATTCTTGCTTGCCAGTGGTGGGGTAAGTCCTATTTTGACCTGGGGAAGAGTGGTGAAAAAGTCCAGGTCTTTGCCTTCTTGGAGCTTACATATATTGGAAACAAACAATAGATAAGAAAATGACTACTATCTACTATACCATCAAATAGCAAGAATTTTCCTCCAGATGAACTGCAGAGATGGGAGTATTTGACTAGTTTATTTCTAAGATTACAATTTGGGTGTCATTCTAAGTTAATATTTTTGATATCAGCTACTGAAAGCCTTAATGCAGGTTGTTTTACCTGTAAACCCTTTCCTTCAGGTTCTAGGACTGTGGAAAAAGGAAGGAAGGGGAAGAAGAGACGAGAGAAGAAAGAGGTTGAGAGGAAGACCCCACTGAAGAAAAAAGCAAGCAAACAAAGAGAGGACAAGGGGCAGAGAAAGAATGACCCCAGAAGGAGCAATAAAGCCAAGTGCTTGAAGGGCATTAAGTGAGGGTGGGTGGCACAGGGACTACTGAAGGGAAGGAGAAATAAAATTCACATCTCAGTAAGCAGCAGGCAGCCTTCAGTATAAACTTGGTCTCTGGAGTCAGCTGTGTGATGCGGGAAATTTTGCCAACCTCTCTAAGCTGTAGCTTACTCGTCTATAAAAATGGCATCATATAATATATCAGTTATCACTGGCTGCATAACAAATTACCCCTAAACTTAGCAGCTTAAAACAGCAACATGGACTTCCCTGGAGGTACAGTGGATAGGAATCTGCCTGCTAATGCCGGGAACATTGTTCCATTCCTGCATGCCGTGGAGCAACTAAGCCTGTGTGCTGCAGCTACTCAGCCTGCGTGCTGCAACTATTAATGCCTGTGTGCCTAGAGACTGCGCTCAGAAACAAGAGAAGCTGCTGCAAGGAGAAGCCCTCACACTGCAACTAGAGAGGAAGCCACCCACTTGCCTCAACTAGAGAAAGCCTGCGAGCAGCAAAGAAGGCCCAGCACAGCCAAAACAAAACAAAGTGTTTACAATTTCACAGGCTCTTTGGGTCAGGGATCTGGGTCCTCAGACTCAGGGTTTCTCAGGATGTTTTCATCTGTGTAGTAGATGAACAAGAAAAGTTGCATGACATGTCCTGGCGTTCTATGTTACCATGCTGCTGCTGTTGCTGGTAATTTAATGCTGCAACCATCAACGTAGCTGCAGGTTTGGGCAAAGGAGAAGCCCAATGAGGATTCACACTTCCATCTTTAGTAATTTTCCTGAAGGCTAAGACATTTGTTTGGATGGCCAGTACCAAATGAGATGTTTGGGATTTGGGCTCAACTCAATCATTTGGAAACAGCACACCTGTTCTTCCATTTGTATTTCTTTTTCCTTTGGTCTTATGATTTATATCTTATGAATCTCTGAATGTTTTTTCTTCCCCTCCTTCTGTTGCAATTTGAACAGACTATAGAAGGGCAGTGTAGACATTTATACCTTTCATGAATGCCGTTCCCTACCTGTAGGCCAGAACAGGTGTTACAGGAATTCCTGGGTGACTGCTTTTCAAACAGAACTGGATCCTTTCTGCCAATGGCTTCCATTAAAGTTACTTGTTGGAGCAATAACATTTAGTATGGGAGTAGAAGCTGTTTCCTGGTATTTAAAAGTGGACAGAAATCTCTTATTTACTAATATGTTTGATTGTAATCGACAGACTTACCTCAAATATTTGCTAAGTAATTTAATATTTATTCTAAAAGAGCTAAAGTGAGAATTTTTGACTTACAGAGAATGGATTTCCCAGGTGAATCTCAGAAGGTTGATCTTGGGGAATGTTCTGTACATAAATATATAGTACTTAAATCTATGAATACTTGACAGTTTGATAATAAGGGGTCAATCCATCCTATGAAAAGGAAGAGAAGGTAACTTCTAAAGTGCTTACTACTTTGAGCCTTAAAGAATAATCAGTGTTATTTCTTCAGCATTTATTACATGCCATGTGGTTTATATGCAGGGAGTAATTTACATAATCACCTAATTTAAATCTCACATGTGACCTATGCTCAAAATATTACTATCATTACTTTTGACAGGTGAGGAAATACAAATCTGGCTACCACATGGTGAACTGGGATGGGAGTATAGGTTGGTTAGATTTTCTTTAAAATTGAGGTGAAATTCACATAACATAAACTTAGCCTTTTAGTAGTGAACATTTCAGTGACAGTTAATGTATTCACAGTGTTGCATGATCACCATCTGTATCCAGTTCCAAAACATTTTCATCAACCTCTCCCCCTGGTTAGTGGTAACCAGGAATCTGTGTTCTGTCTCTATGGAGTTAAGTGGGTCAGCTTTTAATTATAACATGACACTAATAGCTAGGATTTATTTAGTGCTCACTGTATGCTGAGCATCCTTCCAGGAATTTTGCATATGTGAAAGCATTTCATCCTCTACACTGTGCAGAAGGTATTGTTATTACCTTTGATTTTTTTTTTTAAGTTACCTGTTTTACAGGTAAGAAAATGGAGGCACAGAAAGGTCCAGAAATTCACACATGATTACACAGCAAGCAAGGGCCAGACCCTGAATTGGAACCTTGGTGGCTGCCTCCAGGCTCCCCCTCTCAATCCCTGAGATGCACTGGCTTCATGTCATCTCATCCCTTCCACTAGTGGGGGTAGGATTCCCAGAAGATCCACAGCCTGTGCATCGCAGTCCGTACACACAGGACAGTCCAGTGCTGCAGCCCCTGGATGTGTCCGGGGAAGCTGTCTCATTCTCTGATCTTAACCGGAATCCTGGCTCCAGCTGTAGGGCGATGTGGTAAGACCTATCACGGAGGATGTACAAAGGCTTGCGGAATCCGAGAGAGGGGAGAGATTGGTTCTACAGAGGAGCCCAGAAAAGCATCCAGTTCTCTCATTTCTTTGTTCTTTTACACAAGAATCAAATTCAAAATGACATTTACATATCAGAGAAAAACAAATATCTTATCAAGTCTGGTTGGATTTTAGTAGTTGGATGAGAACTATGCCCATTGCCTTGGTTTGGCCACTTCTAGCCTTGTGACCTTTGGCTGGTTGCTTTACCTTTCTGAGCCTTTATTTCCTCACCGTTAACATCAGGGCATTTTGACTCGCAAACATATAAAATTTCTGGCATATTATAAGACTGTGTTAAATGTTCTTAATAAATGTTTTGATGTCCTAATTAAGACATATTATCAGGAACGGAGCTGATAAACTTCTTCATGCTAAGGTAAAACATCAAGAGCAGTAATAACAGTAACCTTCATCTATTGAGCTCTTATGATGTGCCAGACACTGTTTTTTAAAAAATACTTATTTATGTGGCTGCGTTTGGTCTAAGTTAGGGCACATGGGGTCTTCGATCTTCATTGTGGCATGCTTGGTTGTGGCATTTAAACCCTTAGTTGCAGCATGTGGGATCTCGTTCCCTAACCGGGGATTGAACATGGGGCCCCCTGCACTGTGAGTGAGAAATCCTAGTCATTGGACCACCAAGGAAGTCCCCTAGGCACTATTTTAAGGACTTTATCTGTATTTTGTTTAAAGACTGGGAATATATTGCTTTAAAAAACCCTTTTTAAAATAAAAAGCAAAACCAAAACAACTGAGTCACGTTTCACAAACTGTTGTTCTGAGGGGGAAATTTAGTCCCATGATTTGACCTGTGCGAAATAAAAATAAGAAGGCTCCATAGTCAAGTAGGTTAGGGACACCCTGCATACTCTGTCTCTATGATTCCCCAACTTTGAGGAGCCCTGGGATCACCAAGGGGTCCGTGCTTGACCCCTGCTCCAGACATTGTGATGTAAGTGGTCTGGGTGCCCCCGGGCACATGGGTATTTTAAAACTCCCTCTGCTCTCTTCCCCTCTTGAATCTTCAGTATGCTCAGTGGCACATCAAAGCTTTGAAGAGTTCATAATTTAAAAACTTTTTATTGGAGTATACTTGATTTACAGTGTTGTGTTAGTTTCAGCTTCACAGCAAAGTGGCTCAGCTGTGCATATATGTGTATCTGTTCTCTTTGTCTTTTCCCATATAGGTCATTACAGAGTCCTGAGAAGAGTTCCTTGTGCTATACAGTAGGTCTTTATTAGTTATCTATTTTATGCATAGTGGTGTGTACATGTCAATTTCAGCCTCTCAGTTTATCCCTTTTAAAATTTCTGTTTCTTAATCATAGTTTTCTTGAAATTCAACCAGATATAATTTGGAAAGTCCTCTCTCTTTCCATCCCTTTCTTCCTTCTCTGTAAAAACTATGAACCACTTAAAAGTCACATGATACCCCTACTTTGCCCCTTAACCTTTTAGACCTCATCTCCCGCCTCCTCCTCCACCCAGGACCCTGCCAGGAACTCTCTCACTTCTCCTCTCTTTCACGGCTCTCTTCTTCCTGCTGATTTTGACCCTTATATCTCCCTTTCATCCAAGTCCTTCCTGGCTTCCTACTTTATAACCTCTGCCCCCTTTTCCAGACACCTCTACACCTCGTATTGCCCTTCCTCGCTTAATTTTTCTTCCATAATTGTATCAGCATCTCACAATTTAATATATCTTCCTCATGTATTTGTTGACCACCCATTTGACTAGTATCAGCTCCAGATGATCCAGGCTTCGGTCTCGTTCACAGCTATGGCCCCAACGTCTAGAACAGTGCCTGGTATACAGTAGATGCTCAATAAGTACTTGTAGAATGAAAGAATGAATGAGAAGTATTGAGACTAAAATTACAAACATCTATGTAGCCAGAACCAAGTTTAATGAATGTTGGCATTTTGCCTTATTTCCCTAAATTCTTTCTCTTCCTAAGAAATAAGATGCTTTAATACTTTAAGTTGAATAGACTTCCCTGGTGGTCCAGTTAAGACTTCACCTCCCAATGCAGGGAGTGAGGATTCGATCCCTGGTCAGGGAATTAAGATCCCACATGTCTTGTGGCCAAAAATCAAAACATAAAACACAATCAGTATTGTAACAAATTCAATAAAGTCTTTAAAAATGGTTCATGTTAAAAAAAAAATAGATACTGTTGGAGGCTCCCAGTTCTTCCAGTCCCTGCCCCCTTATTACTTTCCAAGAGGTGACCCTATTCTAATGTTGGTGTGTAGTCTTCAGGGCCATGATTTTATGCTTTTGTGCATGTACCCAGTATTCTTCTGGGGTTTTACAATTTTACATAAACTGAATATCTAACCTTCTACAATTTGCTTTTTTATATCAACATTATATTTTATTCATGATGATACATGCAAATTTAATTCACTCATTTTAAGATTGGTAGAGAATCCCATTGTATAATTATACCATAAATCATTTACATTTTCCCCTTTAAGTGAATATCTAGGTAATTTCTAATTTTTTGCTGTTACAAGCAAGGCCACAGTGAACCCCCTTGGGTGTATCTTTTGTGCACATATGTGAGATTTTTTTGAGATCGGGATGTGGAATGTCTGGGTCTTAGGGTATGTGCATCTTCGTATTGACTAAGTGTTACTATATTTTTCATCAAAATGATGGCACCAATTTATGCTCCTCCCTGTAATGATTCTTGCCTGCCTAGTAGAGGTAAGTTGATACAATTGCTTGTTATTTACCTGTTCCTGGCTTCTAGTGAGGCTAACCTCCTTGTCAAACATTTATTGGCCATTTTAGGTGAAATCATCTCTGAATTGTCTTTTGATGGCTTTCATTCATCATTGTTTTGAGTTGTTTGTCTTCTGCTATTGACTTGTAGAAATTCTTTATATATTCTGGACACTAGACACTGTCAGTCACGTGTTTTGCAAATATCTCCCAGTCTATAGTCTTTTAACTCTGATTATGCTATCTTTGTTACACAGACTATGCATTTTAATGTCTGAGTGTTTTCTGTTGCACAAAATGAAGGGGATGAGCAGTAGAATTTAGGCATCAGTTTGGCGAGTGATGCGGGGAGGAGGATGCAGTGTCTGGGGCTGGGAGTTTTACTGCTGCCCCATCACACTGCTGCAAAATCTCTTTGACTCCTAAACTCAAATATTTGTGGAAATAGGGCTACTTCTCACAGTGGGTCCCAGACTATTTCTTTGTCCGAGAAGCATCCTGCACCACTGTGCCCCATGGAAGCCAGAAATCCCAGCAGCTGCCTTTGCTGCAAACCCACCAGTTGGCAAGCCTGCGCTTAGCTGACTTGCAGAAGTGGGCCATTTTCCCTTTCTGATATGTTTGTGTGATAACGGGAAACAGTAAGAGGGAGAGATGGGAACAAAGCAGACCCAGGGTGGCGCTGGGTTGTCCAGCAAACATGGACCTTTGTCAGCACTTCAGAAGGCTCGGACAGGGCATCCAGATGAAGGGGCCCATGCGGGGCTATGGATACATGAAGAGATGGCAGGGATCTTCTTCCTTGGCCAACAGACTCTGGTGTAGATAACTCCTTTAGAACCTAGAATATGGATGATTTGGGGCACCAGGTCCCATCACTTAGGTTTTACTGTGTACCAGGTTACCCCCAAATTTAAGAATGGAGCATGATGCAACAGGCCAGCCTGTTATTCTGCTGGGAAGGAATTTGAGGGATGAACCGGTTCTGGGCATTGAGATACCAGGCTTCTCACCCTGATCTTGCTACAAGGTGATGTTGTGTGACTTCCATTGAGTCTGCAGCCTCTTTTTCACGTCTTCCTCATTTTCGAAATGGGGTCTTCAAGCTGCAGGACATGTGTTCGAGTTCCTGTGGTTTCAAGAGCATTCTACCCTGTTGACCATTATTTGCAGTTATTCAACTGCCTGAACAGGAGGCAGTAAAGGCAATGCCATTCTTATTCCACCTCAAGTTCAGCTCATGAATATAAAAAAAAATCCTAATAGATAAATGATAATAATTGTGATTATCGCCTATGTGACTGATACTTTGCTTTGTACTTTGCAGCTGTTAATTCAAAATCTCCCTACTACCTGGCGAGGAACATATTTATCCCATGATTTGTCTCTGGGGGGCGCTGTTCCTGTGTTCTTTGTGCAAGGTCCTTTCTGGAGTACCACTCTGGAGTACATCTACCAAGAGAACCCCTTGGGTAGCTGGTGGCCCTGTAGGTTTTATAAGCTGCCCCTTCCCAAGATGAGAAGGCAGCTCAGCAGGATTCAATAACTTCCCTGAGCACCTACTCATCATTAGAAGTAGAGGAGGGGGCTCAGGATTCTAACTCCAAAACCTGACCTTTTGCCAGGACACCAGGCTGCCAACTACAGACCAGATAAACTTCTTCATGAGAGGTGATGTGGGACTGGGGAAGTCTGGGTTCACAAACAGTCACTGAACTCCTTTGTGCCTCTCAGTTTCCCTATCAGCAAAATGGGACCTTACTCATTCCTACTCCTTAGGCTTACATTAAATGAGGTAATGTGATGCTCCTGGGGCTATTAATGGCCCATGCCAGGTGTGCAGTGAACTCTAGGAGCAAATAGAAAACATCTTTCTCCATAGAGGAAAGCCACACCAAGTGTTTTCTGAGAAACCTGCTCCCCAGTGGCAGACTGAGGTGGCTGGTGATCAGCACAGCCTTTTGAAGGGGGTTGTCTTTTCCAACAGAACATGACACAGCCGCGGGGAAAGTTGCTTTAGTTCCACTTAGTTTGATTTATTATTGATAATGCTGGAGATAAATTAGGATCATTAAAATAAGAGGCTGCAGCCTGCAGGCTGTTTTGAATTCTGAAGCTGTCTGCTTTGCATTTGCTGGGACTGGAGTGAACATGGGTGTGTCCAGGGGAGGAGAGTCTGGGAGAGATGGAGGCAGGAAGCACTGCTGGGAAAGTCTGGGCAGCAAGACAGGACGCATAGCGTGGAGCTGTGTCTTAGTGGACTGGGGTTGCCGTAATGAAATACCATAGACTGGGGGGCTTAAACCACAGAAATTTATTTTCTCACAGTACTTAAAGGCTGGAAGTCCAAGATTAAGATGGTGGCTGATTCTGTCCCTGGTGTGGCATCTTTTTTTGGCTTGCAGATGGTCACTTTAGGCTCACATGGATTTTCCACTGAGTACCCTAGGCAGAGAAGGTGGAGTTGGGGGTGGAGAAGGAGAGAGAGAGAGGGAGAAAGAAGGAGAAAGCCTGAGGAGCAAGGACTGGTGTCTTTTCTTAAAAGAGCACTAATCATACTGGATCAGGGACCCACTCTTATGACCTCATTTAATGTTATTTACATTCTAAAGGCCCCATCTCCAAATACAATCCCCATTGTTATCCACAATCTTAACAATCCATTGAGCCAACTGCTAAACACACAGAAGAACTGGTGCTAATTAAGCATGCACAAACAAACTTAATTTAGAAGGCAAAATGCAATATTACCTGCATAGACATATTCACCAGGGACTTATTCTTGGAGGTTCATGTCTTATTCATCTCTGTCTCTCTTAGAATTGAGCACAAGGCAGGTGATCAATGAATGCTTTTTCAAAGAATGACTTTGGTCTTGTAAATGCATATTTTCTTTATTAAAAAGTTAATAAAAGCTCTACTTCTGAGGCAGCTTGTTTCAGGGAAACAGGTACATTGAAGAGAAATATGTCAACCATCATTTATTAAACACTTACTATGTGCCAGGAAATGTGACAAGAATTTTGTATGCAGTATATTGCTTATTCTTCCCAGTAACTCATGGCTATCAGTACACTGTATGTCTCTTAGCTCCCATTTTGGAGAAGTTGAAAGTGAAGCTCAGAGAGGTTGTGTGTATCTGCTCAGTCGTGTTCAACTCTTTGTAAACTGCCAGGCTCCTCTCTCCATGAAATTTTCCAGGCAAGAATACTGGAGTGGGCTGTCATTTCCTACTCCAGGAGATCTTCCCTATCCAAGGATCAAACCTACATCTCTTGCATCTCCTGCATTGGCAGGCAGGTTCTTTACCACTGTGTTACCTGGCAAGTCCCTGTCCCCTATTAAGTCTGCAGGTGGTAAGTGGGAGGGAAGGCTGTTTTGTTCATTTGGCTCAAAAGCTAAGTTCTTTGCCAGGTTCCACACAGCCTTCTTGGGGCTTGAGGGGTCTAGCCATGGCCTGGCACAGCCAAAGACTCATCCTCATTTCACTTACATTGTCATTGTCATTGTGAAAATTGCTCAGTCATGTCCAACTCTTTGTGACTCCATGGCCTATACAGTCCATGGAATTCTCCAGTCCAGAATACTGGAGTGGGTAGCCTATCCCTTCTCCAGGGGATCTTCCCCACCTGGGAATCAAACCAGGGTCTCCTGCATTGTAGGTGGGTTCTTTACCAACTGAGCTATCAGGGAAGTTGCATCTCACCTACACCTGGAATTTTAGTGGAGACTGCCCACTTAGGAGTCTATTTGGGTATTGGAGTTGATGTTTAGTGAAGGTTAGGTAACATGCAGATCGCTGCTCCCACTGACTGTCACTTTAAAATACTTTTAAGGTGAGTATCTTGTGTTCTCATGATCAGTTTCTTAATATAAATAATTTTAAAAGGGTGATAGATGATCTCAATACACTTGAACTTACCAAAGGAGTCTTCTGATATAAGATCCTGAAGGAGTAGCTGGGGTTACGTAAATGGCCAGCACCCCGATGAGCTGGCGTTCATGGCCCCATCCACACTGCAGGGTTTAGGCTGAGCTCTTGTCCTCTAGGGACTGTGGGTGACTCAGAGTCATCTTTAATAGCATTACTTCCAAGGAGACAGCAGGGGACAGAGGAAGGTGATGGATGTGGGTTCAAAGCCAGGGCTGCCTTTTCTTAGTGGTACAACCCTGGACCACTGACTTCATTTCTCTGGGCCTCCATTTCCTCATCTGCCAAATGGGGACCATAGTACCGACTTCCTGGACTGGATTAAGTGAGATAATAGCTCTGCATTTATCAAGCATTCATTATGTGCCAGGGACTTTTCTGGGCAACGGGGAGCCAGTGGTGAAGACCAAGTCATGGACACAATGGAGCTTACATTCTACAGGCCATGACAAGAACCTTGAAAACAAAGCAAAAAAAATCATTTCAAGGGGTAATAAGTCCAAAAAGGCATTATGGCAAGAGGATGCAGGGACACAGTGTTACTGTTTGCTTGGAGTGGGCGTTGAGGAGCTCTTCTGGGAAGCTGGGGTTTGAGCAGAGACCCAAGTTAAGTGAGGACGGGAGCTTATTTCAGGTCAAGGGGGCAGCCAGTGCAGCATCTGAGGGAGGATCCCCCCCACCCTGATGCAGGAACAGCAAGGGCAGGTGGCTGACATAGTTTGAGGAGACAGAAGGACGAATGGAAGAGAAAGAAGTGACATGAAGCAGGACTGGGTGGTGGAGTGCTCCAGAGTTCAAGATGAGGTCTTGGAATTAGAATCTGTAAGACAGCTCATGGGAAGAGCCTGGTGTGGTAGGTGTCCACAGGCCAGTAGGACCAGCAATTCACCACCTGCCATCTGCTGGACCCTCTGCTGGGCAAGGGGACAGAGATGGGTTAGCTATGCTCCTCATTCTTCAGACCACCTAGTTCCTTTTCCTTCCTCTACTCCCAGATTCTAGATCTTATCCTAAGAATGGAAGGCTGCCTGGGAGCTTTCCAAATCTTGAGCATTTTGCTCTGTTCTGGCATCAGGGTCTAAAATATATCTGAAGAATGTCCTGGCTGATAAAAAGTATTTATTTTCCCTAGTCAGTTGCATAAGAAAACAACAGAAAGGAGAATTTCCTTTTTGACTGAGCTTTCTAATCCGTTTTCTTTGAGGTTGAGATGCGTTTACCAAACCTGCACTGGAGATGTTGTCATTGTGGGGAAGTGAAGGGTCCTTGAGCACAAAGAGGAATGGGAACGGCCTCTCTTTCAGGTTGCAACTTCAGAAGCACTTTGCCAACATCAATGCAGTTTGCCTTTTACAGTCCTCTTGGTGGGGGTGTATCAGGATAGCAGCTTAAGTGTCAGGGACTAAACACATTACTGGGGACCCTTCTGTGCCTTGGGGGTGGGAGGAATAGAGATCCAAGGTCCCATGCAACACGTTTCATCTAATCCTCATTATGCTGTGAGGTAGGGATCAGATACCATCCACATTTTGAAAAAAAAAAAAAAAAAAAGGAACCCAATTCTAAGAGGAGTAAAGTGACTTAGCTAAGATCACACAGCTCAGAAGTGGGTGACCAAAAGTGCTCCCAATTATCCATAGGTTTCGCTTGACCAAACTTTAGTCAAGCTTACCTCTTTCCCACAAGCTCTGAAATTTTGGCTGGTCTCCAAGTGTAAGCAGGAACCAAGGTGCAGAAGTTGGGCTTCTCTGGTGGCTCAGATGGTAAAGAATCTGCCTGCCAATGCAGGAGACCTAGGTTCCATCCCTGAATCAGGAAGATCCCCTGGAGAAGGGAATGGCAATCTACTCCAGTATTCTTGCTTGGAGAATTCCATGGACAGAGGAGCCTGGTGGGCTACAGTCCATGGAGTTGCAAAGAGTTGGACATGACTGAACAACTAACATAGCAACAACAAGACCCAGGACAACTTTCCAAAACACTGGCCACAAAGAGAAATCCTGTTATGCTTGTCAGCCTTCCCCAAAGTCCCTCCCAACATGTTGCACTGCACAGCCCTCACGAAAGAAAGGGCTTTTTTCTTTTGAATTTTGAGGTGCTTGAAGATCCTGAAGTCACAGCATTTTTCCTACTGCAATAGTCTTTTTGAATAAAATCTTTCCCATCCTAAGTCCAGATTTGTTTTTCACTTGGCACAGTTGAGCTGGAATTTGAACCCAGAATTCTTTAAACTTTCCAGTTTATTCAGGAGTTGGCATAGTTGCAAACATATGCTTCTGTGTGGAATGCTGGGACTCACAGGTGTGTTTTCTTCTAGAAATCAAACTAGAAGTGATGTTGCTGATCACACGATCATATTAAAATCTGACTCTGTTATGTGTATGCTGGTCATTAAACCTAAAAAATATGTAAAGAATCCTGACACCTGAAACTAACACAATATTGTAAATTAACTGTACTTCAATTAAAAAATAATATATAAAGAATCTTAATGACATCACCTTTTTTTTCTGTTTCTAGGAAAGCATGTTTCTCTTTGTTCATTTGTCTTTTGACCACACAGACCAGAAAATGTATGATATTTTAGGGAAAGATTATGGGAAACAAGCTCAAGTGTGAGACAATCAATATAATATACATATTTTTGTGAAATATGGTGGAACTACCTTATTTGAATTCTGCAGAGTTGAATCAAGAAACTGGTTTCCTGAGCTCATTAAGCACAATTTCTGGGTTGGCAGACTTGTTTTAGTGGGAAAGGACATGAATCAGAACCAGATGGATCTGGGTCTGAGTCCAAGCTTTGCCATTTGCTGACTGTGCAGACTTGGGCAATTTCCTTGGTTCTTCAGTCTATAAAATCCTTCCCATTTTTCCTTCTATAGTGAGGCAGAAGTATAATCATGCATGGTGTGTGATGCATAATACTTGCTCAATAAACTTTAAAAATATAGGAGAAGGGATCCATTTTGGGGGAGAAGTACTGTTTAACATTAAAGAGATTTTGCAGAGCAAGGGAGACATTCTGATAAACCACAACAACCCAGGGTTTGAGTCTACTTACTTGCATGAAAATGTCTCTTGTCCCAACTTGTCCAATGGGTTGACTTTCCCAGCATCTGCTCTTAGCACATGCTTGCTCAGCTTGTTGCCTTTACCTGTAGAAGCTTATGGTGAACTCTTCAAAGGGCAGGGGTCCAGCACTCACTCCACAGCCCTCAGCACAAATGGCTCTGAATGCATAAATGGTGATGGGATCATTTGAGTTGAACTTTATTAGAAGAGTAGGAGTCCCTGGCAGAGAAGGAAATGGCAACCCACTCCAGTATTCTTGCCTGGAGAATCCCAGGGATGGGAGCCTGGTGGGCTGCTGTCTATGGGGTCACACAGAGTCAGACATGACTGACTTAGTAGCAGCAGCAGGAGTCCCTGGTTGCTCAGTGGTAAAGAATCTACCTGCCAATGGAGGAGATGTGGGTTGAATCCCTGGGTCAACCTCAGGAAGATCCTCCAGAGAAGTAAATGGTAACCCACTCCAGTATTCTTGCCTGGAAAATCCCATGGACAGAGGAACCTGGTGGGCTACAGTCCATGGGGTCACAAAAGAGTCAGAGATGACTTAGCGACTAAACAACAACAGGAGTTTGATATCTGAAGATGCAACCAGTCATTTAACAGACAAGGACCAATAGAATCAAAATCGCTTTGCTGGAGTTTGGTCCTCAGAAAGGTATGGGTGTGGCTAGGGCTGTTACTGTTCTCCAGTGTCCACGCTTTCCTTCTTTTTGTTAAAAATAACACACCCTTAACTTTTATCTGGGCACATAGCTACCCAGCTATCAACAGGATTTCCCAGACTTCCTTGATCCCAGCTGTAGTCCTCTGATTAATTTTGTATCAGTGGATACAAAATTTGTATCAGTAACCTCCCTGTCATTTCTTTAAAAAGAAAGAGCTTACTTCCTGTGAAGCAAAGCACTGGCAATGATCCAGCTATGATCACGGAGGTGGAGGTGACATACTAGGTGCTGCTGTGGCAAGAACATGGGAGGAACCTGGGCTTCCGTATGACTTTGTGGAGCACAGCTGCCCTTGTGGCTTGGACCACTCATCTTTGATTGTTAGATGAGAAAGAAGTAACTTGCTATTTTATTAAATTGGCTACAATTCAGGGCTTCTTTATTGCATGACAACAGCTTAGTCTTTTAATAGTTTGGATCTCAACCTGGACCAAATCTGGAGGAAGAGTCACTCAGTTCATTCAGTTCAACTCCCAGGAGAAGAGAGAAAAGGAAGGAGCAGGAGAAGCTTGATCTGCAGAAGAGGAGAAAAGCTGCAGGTCCCTCAATTTATTCATAGCAAATTCATAATTTTGTCAGTTTATTAATCCACAAACACTTCTTGAGCATGTGGCACAGCATCCACCCAACTCACTCAGCTATATTTTCTTCCCTGCTCCATTTTCTCCATCTCACTTATCATGATCGAAAATTACATTATCTGTCTTGAGTGCAGTAGTATTTACCAGAAGGTAAATTTATGGCATCGGAGAACAGAATGTTAGCAAGTTTTGCAAGAAGAAATATAATGTGGGAAGTTAGTGAATCCATGGGAACTGGTATAAATCATCATGACCGTGTGAAGAAATAGACAAAAAATAAGAGGGAATTTGAAACCCAGCAGAAGTCTGCTTTCTGATGAGCACAAGGTGAGGTGAGCCCTGAACACAGGTAGGGAGTTGGTAAGATGGGGCAGAGGGTATAATGGTAGCTGGAAAGGACTCATCTCCCACAGTTCAGTGGATTGGGCCTTGGGGCCCATTCAAATAGTAATGAGAAAAGCCCTGTGCAACTGGAGTAAATAACCATGAAGGAGGATAACTTAAGGTTAGTTGAAGGGGAGGGGATTGAGAGGAGGCCTTCTGCAGAATGAACATAAGGATGACACTGGATGGTGCAGAGAAGAGATTGACCTGGAACTTCTGAGGTCTTATGTCTCCCACTACACAACTCACAGTCAATCACAAGAAGTCAATGACTGACATCTATGTAGTCTCCTGTGGTTAGTCTGTTGACCAGATGCCCAGGGAAGATGAGATGTGTGAGGACAGTTTATTACCTGTTCATTGTCAGTCTCCCTCATTAGAAGGAAACCTTAATGAGGGTGAGGACCTGGTCTGTCTGCTTCACAGCTTTCTCCAAAGCACCTAGAACAAGGCCTGGCACATAATAGTAATTCAATAAATAATATTTGAGTAAATCAATAAAGTAAGCAGACAAATAAATAAAACAACATCCAGCTCCAATAATTACAAAGCAGAAAGATGCAGCGACTTTGACATGGACAAAACAGAAGAAGGCTTTCTTTAGGACAATGGGCAGGGCAATAGTTTAAGAAGAGAGGGCCTCCCAGGTGGCGCTAGTGGTAAAGAACCTGCCTGCCAATGCAGGAGACACAGGAGATGTCAGTTCGATCCCTGGGTGGGAAAGATCCCCTGGAGGAGGATGTGGCAATCCACTCCAGTATTCTTGCCTAGAGAATCCCATGGACATAGAGGAGCCTGGAGGGCTAAAGTCCATGGGGGTAACAAAGAGTAGGATATGACAGAAGTGACTTAGCACAAACACACACCAGAAAGAGAAAGAGTCAGCCATGCTGACAGCAGGAAGAAAGCCATTTCAGGAGAAGGAACAGCATATACAAAGTCCTCAAAGTGGGAGAGAGCTTGGCATGTTCCAGAAACAGAGAAGATTGGTCTGACTTCAGGGAGAGTGACATGAGCAGAACTAGGAGAGGTCAACAGAGGCTGGATCTTTAGGGATAGTGGCTGGATTTTATTCTTAGATAATTTATTCCTATTCTATGTCTGCTGCTGCGGCTGCTGCTGGTAAGTCGCTTCAGTCATGTCCAACTTTGTGTGACCCCATAGACAGCAGCCCACCACCAGATACCCCCATCCTGTTTAGGGATATATAATCCAATTTTGCTTTGGGGAAAGTGTGTGGAAACTGGATTGGAGGCAGGCAAGAGTGTAGGTGAGAGAATCACCCTCATATTCATGGCTTAAGACAACACTCATTTATTATTACAGCTCATGCCTCTTGTTATTCATTGACTGTCCTAAGAAGGGTTCCCTGTTGATATTAGATGAACTTGCTCATGCTTTTGTGGATCTTCAGGGGTGGGAGTAGTGGGTGCTCTGTTTGAACCTAAGCTGATCTGGGTTAACTAAGCTGAGACAGCTCAGATGCAATGGATGCTCTTCTTTTTCCTCCTGGGTGAGCAGGTATGTTCTCCTCATGGTCATAGCAGAGGCACAAAAAGCAGAAATCATATAAGAGCAATTCAAGACTCTGCATAACATTTGGTAATATTCATTTTTGGCCAAAAAATGTCCTGCAGGGCCATGGAATTGTGCTTTAGTGTATGGGGAGTGCTGCCATCCAAAAGGTGTGGATACCATGAAGGGTGAGGGATTGGGCCATGTTGCAGTCTACCACAGATGCCTCTCATGCTTCTGGCTGGCCAGTATGCATTATAATTTCCCCTCTGGTCCACTCCAAACAATTCTCTTTCTCCACCCACAGGACACTCCTTCTGTTTGCTTATCCTTGGAGCTTCTGATAGGAAGGAGACAGCAGAACTGGAAACCCATTCATGCAGTTTGGCCTTTCTGTAGAGAATGGGAGGGTACAGGTACTCCACCCTCTACCTTCAGTGGAAGTTTCACCCCTTGGAGTTTGGCTCTGAATCAACGGGACTGAGAATGGTTGTAGATTCTGGCTATAATATTGTGTGGGCTGATGCTGATTGAGGAACACACAAAGCGCAGGTTTACAAAAGCAATTGAGAAAGGCCTTGGCCGGAATGCAGAGAATATCTGCAGCTTAAATGCTGGAGCGATTATATCATTTGTGGGGCTTTGCAAGCTAATTTGTTTGCTGCCTTTTCAATTTGCCATTCAGTTTCCATGGTTTCACGGTTGGTCAGAGATGGAATATTTAAATCCAATAGATAAAGCCTGGAGTTGAAGAGCTAAAATGGCTGTGGAATTGTTTTATAGCACAGACCAGTGGAAAGATGACCGTGTAGGGAATGGAGAGAGTTAGAGTCTGGTCCTGGCTTTGCTGCCTTTATGCCCCAATCCTTCTCTGTGCCTCAATTTCTCCATCTGTGATATGGTGTGAGCTCTTCAGCAGCTCCGCCCTGGCTCTACAGTAACAGTAACAATAATGATAATAAATAGAACATGAATAATAATAGCTAGTGTCTATTCAGTGATTACTTTGTGCCAGGCATCGTTTGAGCACCTTATGTTCATTTCATCCACACAATAAGCACAAGAAGTGAGTGAAAGTGAAAGTGTTAGTTGCTCAGTCCTGTCTGACTTTTTGCAACCCCATGGAATGTAGCCTCCCAGGCTCCTCTGTCTATGGAATTCTGCAGGCAAGAATACTGGAGTGGGTTGTCATTTCCATTTCCAGGGAATCTCCTGACCCAGGGATCAAACCCAGGTCTCCTGCATTGCAGGAGATGATTCTTTACCGTCTGAGCCACCATTCTCACAATAAGCACAGGAAGGCAAGATGCCATTGCTCTGCCCATTTCAAAAGGTCATGAAACTGAGGCTTGCCCAGCGTCACACAGCTAATAGTGCTAAAGCTGGAGTAGGAACTACATCTGCCTTATTGCAGATCCTAGGGTCTTAATCCCTTTATTCCCTCTCTCCAGGATTCTATTCTCCCTCATGCTATGCAGTGGAACTTTCTATTGGAAATGTCCTGTGTATGCACTGTCTGATTGGCCACTGGTTGTATGAGACTGTGGAGCACTTGAAAGGTGGCGAGTAGTGTGACCGAGGGATAACATTCTCTTTTAAAAAACTATTTATTTATTTATCTTTGGCTGCGCTCGGTCTTCGTTGCTCTGTGCAGGCTTTCTCTAATTGTGGAAAGCGGGGCTACTCTTTGTTGCTGTGCACGGGCTTCTTTTTGCTGTGGCTTCTCTTGTTGTGAAGCACAGAGTCTAGGTGTGCAGGCTTCAATAGCTGCGGCACACAGACTCAGTAGCTGTGGCTCTCGGGCTTAGTTGCTCCGCAGCATATGGAATCTTTCCTGACCAGAGATTGAACCCATGTTGCCTGCACTGTGCCACCTGGGAAGTCTGAAGGATGGCATTCTAAATTTTATTTCATTTTAATGTTTTTAACTAGCTTTTTAGAGTCGCATGTGGCTGGCAGCTCTTGTGTTAGAGTCTGAGAAAGCAGGGACTTGGGCAAATGCAGTGCAGCATAGTGTTTAAGCGAAGGACTCTGGACCCATTTTCTGGGCATAAATACCCATTCTGCTACTTACTAGTGGCATGACCTTGGGCAAGTTACTTATCCTATTTATGCTCTAATCTTCACATCTTTAAAAGGGGATAATAATGGGCCGAGGGTGAGAACTAAATATGTTAATACACTCAGAACAGTGTCTGGCACATAGTAAGAGTCATATGAGTGATAATCCATGTGATTGCACCCCTAGGTGAGACGATGAGAAAGCAAACCTGATAGGTATTCACTGCTATTTAACTCATCCCCACAGAACAGTGTGAAGTAGTGAAACAGGCAGTGCTGGAACCTGGCCCCACCCCTCAGACCCCTCTTTTGGCTCTGTGTGCCCATCCCGTCACTGTGTGCTTTGCTGCTACAACTCACACCTGCCCCTGGCACCTTAGAGAACTGTCCTTGGATGCTAGAGCCTTCTTGATCCCGGGGAGAGTGGACCTGCCTGGGAGTCTATCTCACTCCCACTCCCAACAGCTTGTAGCCAAGAGTTGACTAGTGGGTGTAAAATGTCCAACTCCTCTGCCCCCAGGGCTTTCAGTTCAGTTCAGTTCAGTCGCTCAGTTGTGTCCGACCCTTTGTGACCCCATGAATTGCAGCACGCCAGGCCTCCCTGTCCATCACCAACTCCCAGAGTTCACTCAGACTCACATCCATCGAGTCAGTGATGCCATCCAGCCATCTCATCCTCTGTTGTCCCCTTCTCCTCCTGCCCCCAATCCCTCCCAGCATCAGAGTCTTTTCCAATGAGTCAACTCTTCGAGTGAGGTGGCCAGGGTACTGGAGTTTCAGCTTCAGCATCATTCTTTCCAAAGAAATCCCAGGGTTGATCTCCTTCAGAATGGACTGGTTGGATCTCCTTTCAGTCCAAGGGATTCTCAAGAGTCTTCTCCAACACCACAGTTCAAAAGCATCAATTCTTCAGCGCTCAGCTTTAAGGAGGTCATTAAGGTTGGATGCGGAGAAGGCGATGGCACCCCACTCCAGTACTCTTGCCTGGAAAATCCCATTATTGGAGGAGCCTGGAAGGCTGGAGTCCATGGGGTCGCTGAGGGTCGGACACGACTGAGCAACTTCACTTTCACTTTTCACTTTCATGCATTGGAGAAGGAAATGGCAACCCACTCCTGTATCCGTGCCTGGAGAATCCCAGGGATGGGGCATCCTGGTGGGCTGCCGTCTATGGGGTCACACAGAGTCGGACACAACTGAAGTGACTCAGCAGCAGCAGCAGCAAGGTTGGATGAGGTCATAAGGGTGGTAACCTGATACAGTAAGATTGGTGGCTTGCAAGAAGAGAAAGAGAGACTGTTTGTTCTGTCCATACAGGCAAAGAAGAGGTTATGACTCAGTGAGAAGGCAACTGTCTTTAAGTCAGGAAGAGAGCCCTAACCAGAAACTGAGCTAGCTAGGATCTCGATCTGGGACTTTCAGCCTCCACAACTGTGAGAAACTAAAGTTTTGTTGCTTAAGTCGGTCTTTTCAAGATAGCAGATCCCACTGGCAATTCTTAGCCATCTAGTCACACCCAGTGACTGAGGAGGCTGTGAAACATTGTCGTCCCAGGGTGAAAGGAAAACAGATTTGATGGACAGCTGGTTAGCTGTGGTGTAGCCCTTAACCCCTCCCTGGGCTTCCCTGGTGGCTCAGTTGATAAAGAATCTGCCTGCAATGTGGGAGACCCAGGTTTAATTCTTGGGTGGGGAAGATTCCCCTGCAGAAGGAAATGGCAACCCACTCCAGTATTCTGGCCTGGAGAATTCCATGGACAAAGGAGCCTGGTGGGCTACAGTCCATGGGGTTGCAAAGAGTCAGACTCAACTGAGCAACTTAGCATGTAGCCTTTAATCCCTAACTATCAGGTAAGGTTAAAAGAGACTTGTGCTTTTGAAAGATTCTACTTTGTGGCCAATGAGTTGGAGTGAGTTTTGTTTTCTTTTGTTTTGTCAGAGAATTGCTTTAGAATCACTTAAGATATAAGTAAAGAAAACTACAAGAGGGAGGATCTAGAAATGTGAGTTGGCAAAGATCTGATTCTGTATTAGATTCTGTGTATGTTGACCAATCATGTCTGCTCAGAAAATGAGCTGAAAGCTGGTGTCATCAATCAAGTCATAATGAATGTGATTTCCAAAGTCCAGAATGATCCAACCATTGATATCTCCTGGCCCTTTCCCTCTCCTACTCAGAACTCCAGCCATACTGTCCTTTTGATTCCCTAAGAATCCCTCTGTAATGCAGGAGACACAGGAGATGCGGGTTTGATCCCTGGATTCGGAAGATCCCCTAGAAAAGGACATGGCAACCCACTCCAGTGCTTGAAAAATCCCATGGACAGAGGGGCCTGGCAGGCTACAGTCCAAAGGTTTGCAGAGAGTCAGACACTACTGAGCAACTAAGCACACACACACACACACACACACACTCAGTGTCACCCCTACCGTAGTGCCTTGCACAAGCTCTTTCTACGTCCTAAAATGTACCATACTTTCTGATGCTCCCACTCACCTCAAGCAGGAGGCAGGCAACATTTCAGCTGCTTTAAGTCATCTTTTCCTTGGCCTTCTTGCCTGATGGGGTGGACTTGGTTCTAGTGGTAGGAAATATTGCCTGTGGATTAAAGCTTTTATTTTCTATGGTGCATAAAATACTGTTTACGCCTACAGCCCACCTAATGCATATGCCTTGTAATAATTTTAATAAACAAATTAAAGAGCAAAAGTTGGCCAGCTTTGTGCTTTTATTAACCACAATTTCTAGGCATTATTACTTTTTCTTTGTTTCATGCCATTATTTCCTTTCAGTGAGAAATCTGCTTAGTACATTTATTTGCTTTGGATAATAACAGAGTTTGTATGTGTATGTGTGCCACTTAAAAGATTGTGCTTGGGCCAGGTTAGCACTTACAGAAATTTAAGATAAATAATGCTTTCTTTCTTTCTTTTTTTTTTTTGCTAAATTCCCCCCATACACTGGCACATTACCATTCTCAGACCACATTCCCTGATGCTATTAATACTTTTCTATAAAGTCACTCAGTGGTGTTTCTGGCCAGAGTTTTTTTTAGTGGAGGTGGAAGAAATTAAAAGTTTAATAGAATCAAACAAATATTTATCAAACACCCATATTTTCTTATTTGAACTCCCTTTAATCCCTTTGAAAGGGCATTGTATTTCTCCTTCTGTTCTTCTCCATCTCTATTCTTCCTTCTGTGTTTCCTTTTGCCATCTTCTGAAGCCTCTGTTCCTGGTACAAAGAAGCAGAATATCTAGTATTTCCTTGTGGCAATAGTTTGAACTCTGAGCTGTCATTTTTTCTCTGTTTCCACCAAGATCACTAAGAGTAAAGGTGCCACCTTACCCAAGATTCATCCCAAAGGAGACCTTCTAAGAATAGCTGATTTGTGTCCCTTCCTCTCTCAGAGAACAAGTTGAAGATGGCAAGCGCCACTTTTGAGAGAGGTCATCCTATTCCCTCCTTCCCACTTTAAAAGGGAAAGTGTTGGGGGAGCCATCTTCTCCATGAAGAGTGGAGATTCCAAAGCCAGCTCTGGCATCTTCTTCCTGTCTGGAAACTAAGTGAAAGCTGGTGGCTTACAAAGAGACTGCTTGTGAGCTGGCATGAAGTGGCAGATGGGGGAATGGCTGAGAGGACAGCATGCGGGGTTCCCAGCACATGGAGGGCAGGGTTGCGGTGGCAGAGTGCACTGCCATTCTGGTATTTCATCCTCCGGTCTCCACGCTCTTTATCCAGTGACATTGTTGTTCATCCCAGAGACCTGAAGCCTGAAACAGAGCTTTCCAGCTGATCCACAGACCTGTGAGTATGATAATAACTGCTTATTGCAGTAAGACACAGATTTGGGGTATTTATTCAGCCCTGGGATTTCTTTGGAAGGAAAGATGCTAAAGCTGAAACTCCAGTACTTTGGCCACCTCATGTGAAGAGTTGACTCATTGGAAAAGACTCTGATGCTGGGAGGGATTGGGGGCAAGAAGAGAAGGGGACGACAGAGGATGAGATGGCTGGATGGCATCACTGACTCGATGGACGTGAGTCTGAGTGAACTCCGGGAGTTGGTGATGGACAGGGAGGCCTTGCATGTTGCAATTCATGGGGTTGCAAAGAGTTGGACACGACTGAGCAACTGATCTGATGTGATCTGATTATGTGGCTTTGTTGTGGCAAGAGCTAACTGATACATCTTGTCAGGGCCTGAAGTGAGGCAAGGGAGTAGGAAGGGCCGGGGCTAGCTCAGACCCCAGGACACTTCCTGGTGGAGTGAGAACCAGTATTTGGGAAAGGAAAAATGCTCTCTTGATAGGGTTACCCATGGCAGGAGGCTGCATTGAACACCATGCTGGGGGCTGGGGGAACATGAAACAGTTCTTGAAATAGATGCAGTAGCTGGATGTGCCCAAGTCTATTAACCTTGCTGTGGAGGTGGAGGCAGCATGGAGACCCCTCACGGGAGCAGAGTGTGTATCTGGCAAGAGGAGTTGAGCTGGATAGTTATCCATATTTGATGAGCAAGGAGCCAGGGAGTATTTCAGGTGCTCTGTATACAATGGTAAACAAATCAGTCCATGACCCTGCCCTCTTACAGCTTACTTTTCATTTACTCATGATAATAAAATTAATAATAATAATAATACCTATGTTAAGTTGAATACATACATGAAATAAGGCTAAGTCTTAAAACAGAAGTGACTGTAAAAATGACTAGACGGGGCTGTGTGGGCTGAATTGGACTAAATTTAATTTTCTCACTGTCAAGTAGGAATAGAGGCTTGTTAAAATAAAGTATGGGCAGTATAAAACTGAAGCAAGCTTAGGTGCTCCTGTATATAACCTGTGACCATCCAGATCTAACTGTTATGCCGGTGCACATACGTTCCTGTATCCTTGACTGTATCTCTGCCTCCTGTCCTCTCAAGCATAGTGAGGGGCTGCTTATTCCCTACAGATGCCTCTTCACCTGTCACCCCCTTGAGGGGCCGTGCATGTCACTATGAGCTGTAGAATGTTCCCCTGGCTTCAGATCATTGCCCCCGCCCCATCTTGGTGCAGAAGCCCTTCTGCTGAGATTCAAGGTCTCTCCCACACTGCCACCCTCCATCATTCCTCGTGATGGACATTTCTCAACCTCCTGGTCCCTCTTCCAGCCTCCTGAAGATGCTGCCTTGGGGGCTTCCTAGCTGCATCCCTTCCTACCATTATCAGGAAGGACCTGATGCCTATGAGTATGGCACTTCTTGTACCTTCCTCTTGTTTATCATTGACTTTCTCCAATTTAGTGATCTTCACCTCCACCAACCTCAGGTACTCAGCTCCAATTGGAGCTCACTCAACTGTATGTGTGACTTTTCTCTTTATCTTCCTTCCACCCCAGCCCCGTTCCCTCCCTCCCTTCCTTCCTTGGGTATCAATGCCAGACCCTGCACTGCCCTTTGCGGATACAATGGTGATAAAAACAGACACATTCTGTGTCCTTGAGGGACCCTCCAGGGAGCCTCTATTCTTTCTGTCCCCTCCCTCTGCTCCTAAGACACCCGCTCACTGACTTCTAGTTCTGAGACTCCCATTAGCCCTTGGAATACAAGGTGCATTGTCCCAATCATTCCCATATTTAGTCTTCACATTAATCTTGCAAAGCATGTTCTGCTACTGCTGTTATGACAAATAATAGCTAACCCTTATATTATTAGTGATTCAGACCTGCCAGCACTGCCTGAAGGTTGTCCACATACTCAATAAATTCTTACAAAGCCCTCTCAAGTCAACATTATTGTTATCCTCATTTTACTGATGAGGAAACTGAGGTACAGAGAGCTTTTGTAAACTGCCCAAGGAAGGTCTCACTGCAGGATGTGATTCTGGAGCCGGAGTGGAGGGGCAGCAGGTGGCTGTAGTGTGGCGTGGGATTTGAGGCTTGGGGAAAACATTGTGGGAAGATAGGGTGGGGAGAGGCCAGGAGAGGAATGGTGAGTGAATGCAGAGTGGCTCTAGCCGTATGCAAATCATTTTGGGAGAAAAGAGGGTCAGCACGGCTGGGTGAGGTGGGCTATGGAGGAAATGCTATCACCCTCCACCCCGTGCTAAGCAGTAATGCCACAGTCGAATAATTCTGATGAAGGAGGCAGTTTTATCTTTCTCAGGAAGCTTGGAAACACTTAAAAACCATCTTGCATTAAGGGCCTCTGAGGCTTATCCTATTTGAATTAGAAAAATGCATGGGGTCTCCAGCCTGTGAAATCCCAAAGGCACCTTCCATCTGCCTCCCAGCTCACTGCTTCTCTCCGTAATGTGAACTACATTCATCAAACAATGCCTGGCCTTTATCTATCCAGAGAGTTCACTTCTGTTTTTTCAAATTTCTTTCCAAGTAGCTGAAAGCTATTAATAAAGCTGATGGTGGTAACTCAGAAGGTTTGGAGTTTGCTTTTCATTTTCATTTGAATCATAAACTTGTGGCTTGTACTAAAGTTAAGAACAACTGGAGATAATGCCAAAGAATTTGTGAATCAGAAAGCAGATTAGTTTAAAATCTCCTTTTTATTTTGGTTGTAAAAACAGAAGGCGAGTCACTGGTCCGTCTGTATTCTGTGGACCAGGGTTGTACATTTTCTCTCTAGCATCTACTGATATCACAGATGTAATTGCTGGGTAGTGCCTTGTAAAACTGTCTACAGTCTCTTCCCCCGACTAGATTCTAAGCGTAATGACTTTCTCTCTCCCTTTTAGTGCAATTTTCCAGTGTCTGGCATGTAGAGGTTGGTCAATAAATATTTGTTAAATATGAGAAACGGATGAATGGATGAAGCTAAATGAAATCCAGAGCTGCTGGGGCTGGTGGCATCCCTGTCTGCATGAACTCTGACTATTCAGGGTTTCTGTTCTTGGTGTGGGGCGTGATGAATAGAGCATTCTGGGAAGGAAGTGCTTATTTCTGCTTGGTTGGGCTTGGAAATCAGCTTGCTGGGGTCCTGGCAGCACAGGCCCCACCAGTGGGGAGGAAGGTGTGGGGACCAGGCAAGGGTAGAGCTGGGGAAATGTACCCGGTCACAGAGGTGGGCTCCAGAAGGGAACAGCTGGGACATCCAGGTGTAGGGTCTGGGGGCTGCATCTATCTTAGACCCAGGTTTGGCAGTGGGGTTTATTGAAGTAGCCGAACAGATGGGTGGCAAAGAGCAGAGGGTTTTGGTGGAGAAGGCAATGGCACCCCACTCCAGTACTCTTGCCTGGAAAATCCCATGGACGGAGGAGCCTGGTAGGCTGCAGTCCATGGGGTCACTAAGAGTCAGACACGACTGAGCGACTTCACTTTCACTTTTCACTTTCATGCATTGGAGAAGGAAATGGCAACCCACTCCAGTGTTCTTGCCTGGAGAATCCCAGGGATGGGGGAGCCTGGTGGGCTGCCGTCTCTGGGGTTGCACAGAGTCGGACACGACCGACATGACTTAGCAGCAGCAGCAGCAGCAGCAGTGGTGAGTTGTACAATGTGGTTGGGACTGACTCAGTTCGCAGCCCAAGACAGGACAGGCAGATCCAGGATCAGGTTGGAGCAGACCAACAAATACTAGAAATGATGTGAAGATACTGTAAAGGATGAGGTGTGATGAGCCCCAGATTTTGAAAGGCATTGGCATATAATGTGAGATTCCCTTGTGGCTCAGTGGTAAAGAATCCGCCTGCCAATGCAGGAGATTCAGGATATGCTGGTTCGATCCCTGGGGCTTGGAAGATCCCCTGAAGGAGGAAGTGGCAACCCCCTCCAGTATTCTTGCTGGGAAAATCCCAGGGACAGAGGAGCCTGGCTGGCTGTAGTCTGTGGGGTCGCAGAGTTGGACATGACTGAGTGACTGAGAACTCACACATGATGTATAATGCAGGCCATGTGTATCCAGGTAAAGCTAGAATAGACCACTAGAATGGGGGAGGGGATGCTATAGCATCAATTAAGGCCTCATTAATTCAGTGGTCAAGATTCTGAATCTGACAAATATAACCTAAATCTAAATTATAAAATTATGCAGAGAGAAGGTATTATAATTAGGTGATCTCTTCCTTTTGGGTTTGACCCTGAAGGTCATTTTATTGAACTAGAAAGAGTTGGTTCCCATTTTTGGGAGGACACTGCACTTCAGAAGTGCTGTACTCTAGAGAAGGGGTTCTCAGACCTGGTCCAAAAATGCTAGATGTGAATTAAAAATAGGATAGCTAGGGGTGGGCTAGGAAGACCCTAACCCATCTCCCTTTTCTTTTCTCCCCAGATAATGTATAATCATTTACCCCAAAGCACTCCCCTCCCAATCCAGTCCTGCTATGTGGATTTTGACCAGGTTCATGCAGGCATAACTTGACCAAAACTCACTGAAGTCTAATGCTGCCAGCCTCTTGCCTCCTACCCAGAGCTTTTCTGTTGAGGCCGATGGGTCAGGTGCCTATAGAACTAGGGTAACTGATATCCTCTTGCGAGTCAATTCTTAATGGGATATAGGATGTAGGTAGGAGCCAGGGGATACTCCCTTCTCTTTCCACTGCCCCCCGAGTGGACCATCCTGAGATGCTCTTGATACGACTGATTGGAAGATGGACCTGCAAGGGAGAGCTCTGGGAGCCAGTGTGAGAAACTCCACCCATGGCAAAGGTCATGAGGAAGGAGGCTCGGCATACGCAAAGGTGGGATCGAGCCTCAGGAGTCCCCCTGGAAATTCTCGAGCATCTACCCCCAAAACCAGAGTCTGCCTACTTTCTGCTTTGTGCTCTCACCTACATCTCTGACTTTATGGGGGGCTGTCCCCCACCACCTCTCTCTGAAAAAGAGTTAACTTACAGCTCCAGTTAATAAAGTTCCTGGGCGTGACAAGAGTGTTTCAACTCACAAACTCCTTTGGAAGTCCTCTAGCCTGCCTGAATAGGTTCTTCTGGCCACATGTGATTGTTCAGAGCCTCCCAACCGTGAGAGGCATGAGATGTTCTAAACTGTCTAAATGCAGATTCCTTTGAGCAGTTAAAAGATTAATTAGAAATTGTATTGGTGAAGGGTTTTTCACTTGTTGGGCCAATGTTTGCTGCTAAGTTTCCATATCCTTTACCTACTGTGTCCCTGGCAGTGTATTGATTAATATAATTGGTGTATAGGAATGTAAGTAGTAGCTTTAATGTTTGTAACCTTGGACCCTTGAGTTAATTCCTTTTCTTGTTATAGCCCACCACACCTTTGCCCTATAGGTATGAAACTTTATCTAATGCTTTTGGAGGGTGGTGCCTGACTAACCACCTTTAGAGAAAAATAAGTTTTCTGAAGAAAGGGTCTTAAAATGTTAACAGGCCTCTGGGCCAGAAGATGATGTAAATCACCTAAACTTTTGCATATGATAAGTTTGCAGGAAGAAAGCCTGGCTTACTGCTGACTCTACCCCTTCCCCCATTATCCCCTATGCACAACTTAAGGTATAAAAACTACTTTGGAAAATAAAGTGCGGGCTTTGTTCACCGAAACTTCGTTTCCCCATGTCGTTCTTTCTCTCACCTTCTGGCTGAATTCCCATCTGGGGCGGGGAGGCTCGTCAAGCCTACTAATTTTGCCTGGGCTTCTAAGATCTGACCAGGGAGGCCTTAGTGTCTCCTCTCCTTCGGGAGAACAGGAGGATGCCTGCGGCCTACGTAGGTGATGTTAATTCCTTATTTTGGAATTTTATTAGCTTTCCACGTAAACCAAGTTATTCAGCCTCTTTTCTCGGCTGAATTTCCTCACTGAGCTATCCTTATTTAACCGCTATTTATATCCTTAATTAACGTTTAATTAAGCAATTGTTTCCCGATCCTTGCCAACACCATCCCCGCTTCGAATTCCCTGGATCCACCGGGGCTGGACCCTGGCAGGAGAGAAACCCGTTGTCCTTAGCACTGGCCAGCTTATACCCTTCTTGGCATACTCTCCTCTGACTCACCCCCTTTCTTGGTTTCTCATGCATCTGGGCCTGTACCCCTTAGTTGAGAAGGAGTGTCCATCAGTGATAGCTATGAGTCATTACCAATGTTATTCAGGGTGAATCATGGATGGCCACTCATTGACTGTAGTGTCCTCATTTCCTTCTCCAGATTCCCTGGGAGTGACAGAGGACTCCAGATTCCCTGGAGGAGGGCATGGCCACCCACTTCAGTATTCTTAGCTGGAGACTCCCCATGGACAGAGGAGGCTGGTGGGCTACAGTCTATAGGGTTGCAAAGAGTTGGACATGACTGAAGTGACTTAGCAGGCAGACAGGCAGACTCCTTCTATGGAAAATAGAATTTTGTTTTAGGGCGAACATTCTTCTTGCCTGTCATAAAATATATGTTTTCAGAAGGTATTGCATAAATGGTTCAGAACCTCAAGAGACAGACATTGATTAGAAAGTTAAAAAAAATTCAAGTAGTATTTGTTTTTTACTCAAAATGCTATTAAGTAAAAATCAATTACTACCAGCCCCTTGATGGTGAAGTCTCCTCCACCTGAGGAGATCTGGAGACATCTCCCCATTTTGGGAGGGTGGGAGTGGGGAGATAAGGGGGCAGGGAAAGGTGAGCTGATGATGTCTTTTGTCTTTTGGGATCCTGAAAGATGGGGTTTCCTTTATTCTGTTTTTTCTTCTAAATCATTTGCTATAACTTATATAAATGATCTCCTGGGAACAAAACAGATTAAGCTCTCCTGGAATCCACTCACCCATTCTATACGTTCAGACATGGAGGATGGATCATCACATGCAAATGGCCAAGAAGCCTTTTAGCAGAAGGAGTCAGAATTATCCAAATTTCCTTTGGCACCAAAATCTACTTAGGAGTTGAGATGGTAGCAGTAGAGAGATATGAACAAAACCAGCAGCAGCAATTGCTCTTTTTTAAGCATGTGCCTTTGTTATTTTTCACTCATTGAGTATGTTGGGAATAACCACTCTCATCTTAACAAATAAAGGAACAGACTCAGAGAAGTTAAGTAATTTGCCAGAGACAGCACAGGACTTGGAAACCACCAGATGAGCAGGGATTTATATCTGGGTTTTGTCTGACCATTCTCCTAACATTCTCCTTTAACTATGATACTGTCTTGCCTGTCTTTATTGTCATAAGGATCTAAGGAGATACAGCATATGAAGTGTTCAACATGTAGTGTGTGTGTGTGTGTGTGTGTGTGTGTGCTGAGTCACTCAGTCGTGTCCTACTCCATGGATTGTAGCCTGCCAGGCTTCTCTGTCCATGAGATTTCCCAGGCAAGAATACTGGGGTAGGTTGCCATTTCTTTCTCCAGGGTATCTTCCTGACCCAGGGATTGAACCCATGTCTCTTGCATTGGCAGGCAAATTCTTTACCACTGAGCCACCTGGGAAGCCCCCCAACCAGTGGTGATAAATGTTAGGATGATGCTAAATGTTAGTTTCCTTCCTCTCCTCTTCAAGGTCATTGCTGTGCAATCCCACATTTCCCGCTTTGATACAGACCTTAACTCTCCCTATTGAAACATCTTATTCTGGACTCCGTGTTCCTGAGTATATCCTTCATTTCCCATTACTATCTTCCCAGAGGGTCCCAAGTTACCTCTTGCCACAGTTCACTTTTTTTTTGTGGCCATCAAAGTTGCAGTGATAGCTCCATCCCCTTTCTGTTGCTAGAGGCTACTGGTTCTGGTCTCTCCATCATTTCTGCTCTGCTGGGTGTCAAGGGGAAAGTGGCCTCCTTCTCCAGACTTCTGGGCCAGCAAACACACATTTCATATTGGAGCATTAGGGCAGCTTCCACCATAGGTCATGTGCTTCTGTGCCTGCCAGCAGCAGTGTCCACGGCTGACCTACACCCATCATCCTGCTATGTGCAGTGACCAGGACATAAAGGACAATCTCAGAAAGCCAGGAAAGGAGAGAGGGAGAGTGGCTAATAACAGTTACTCTGATGGTAATAACATTGCCTGATGGCTTGCTAGTGCTAGGCACTGTAGAATTAAGTATTTTATTTACTTGCACTGTTTCATCAGATCCCCGCCCCCCCATAACACTATTCATTAACACTTTTATTTCTATTACAGTCACTGTCAGCCCTGAGAACAATGACTGACACATAGAAGAGACTCATACTTGGTGAGAGCTCATACTTGGTGTCATAAATAAATTGCCTCTTTCACTGAAGCCAGGGAGGTTAAGTAGCTTGCTGAAGGTCACACAGCAAAAGAAGACTTGAACCCAGGGAATCTGTATCTAGAGTTTGTTTTTTCAATCATTATTCAATGCAGGTTCCTGTGACAAGAGGCTATATGAGAGGCAAGGTAGTCTCTGTAAGCTGAGTCTCAGAGAGTTTGTTGCTGTACCATGCTCAGTTGTGCCTGACTTTTTGTGACTCTATGGACTATATAGCTCATGGGATTTTCCCAGCAAGAATACTGGAGTGGGTTGCCATTCCTCCTCTGGGGATCTTCCTGACTCAGGGATCTTCCTGACCCAGGGATCAAAGCCATGTCTCCTGCATTACCAGGCAGATTCTTTACCACTGAGACACCAGGCAAGCCCCCTCAGTAAATTTATCCTGTGATAAAACATAATGGAAGAGAATATGATAAAGAAAATATGTGTATAACTGAATCACTTTGCTATACAGCAGAAATTAACATGACATTGTAAGTCAACTATACTCAATAAAAGAAAAATGACACAAGGAGAAAGCAGTCTTCTACAGCCAAGCAGGAAAGCACAGCCCCTGGCAGGAAGCAAACCCGCTGACACTTTCGTCTTGAACTTCTAGCCTCCAGACTGTGAGACAGTGAATTTCTGTTGCTTAGCATTCCCAGCCTGTAGCGCTTTGTTATGACAGAGCTAGAACTAACACAGGCAGGAGAAAGGGCTTTTGAAGATTCCCTTGCAGCTAGATCTGGTCAGGTGACACAATGCAAGCCAATGAAATGTGAATATATGAGAGAAAAGGACACTGGGGGATTTCTGAGAAAGTCTTATGTTCCTGGGAGAGGTGGTTGGTACCTCTCCTTCACCTGATTTGACAGCAGATTGGATGTTTTGGCTATTTTATGACCATGAGAGAAAGTGCAAGAGAATTGCGGAGATGCCAGCCATGCTGCCATCATCCCACCTATAATGGCTCCCTTCTAGCCCCTTCCTTCCTTAAACCACACTTCTTAAAGCCCACAGAAGTCAGGGCTTCTGTGAGTGACAGCTGAACAAATACACACGCTCCTGGAACATGCTTTCTCTTCTACAGAGTGCGTCTGACCACCTTCATGGTGCTGTTGCACAGAGGAAATGAGATTCTACATAAAATGGTGCTGCAAGTGGTATACCACCATGCCACTGTAAGTTATGGTCACAATAAACAAAACCCTCCCCAAAGCTATGATTTCAATTTAGAGCTATATTCCCAGCCCTGACTATAAAGCCCTGTGTTGGTTCCCCCACCAAGGAGCCAGATGGGCTGAAAGACATTTTGTTTCTAGTTCTTCAGCATGATTGTTATTTAAAGCTGGAAGAAGACCTGGAGATCTTTCAGATCAAACCCTTTATTTTACAGAGAGGGCAACTGGGGCCCAGAGAGGCTGAGTGAGTTGTCTGAGGTCACAGCTCACCTTGTCTGGGCATCAGGAAGCAAGCTGAATCAGGGTTGCTGGAGGGAAGTTAAAGGTGCCAAAAGGAAGAAGAATTTGTCCTGGTCACAACCTTCTCTGAGCTCTTGGAGGAACAGGCACTGTGCTTTAAAAATCAGCAGTGGGAAGACAAGACCTACCTTCTGGGATCTCTCAGCTAGGTTCTTGGGGAGGCTGCAATGGGTCTGGAACTTCAGTGAGGAGTGGGGGACTGGGAAGAGAGATAAATAAGAACTCATGAGCCTCATTCCTGAATTGAAGGCCCTGGTCTTTGGTGGCACCAGACAGCTGTGGATTCTATTCCTCTTTTTCCACATTCTAGCCTTACAGGGAGTGAAATGATTTTAAATCTCCTAACATTAATTTCTTATGGTGAAAATGAAAGTAAGATACACCCCTTACGGCTGCTGTGGGAGAATTTAATAACATGTGTTGACTACAGAGTATGGATTTAATAAATGTCTTTGTGATTCACGCAAGTGATTTTGGATGCTACCTGAATTTTTCTGACATTTGCTCCATCAGATTTATGTATTGGGAAAAATGGGTGCCTAGACTTACTGTGTAATGATAGGCATGTTATTCCACCTCTTGGTGTCTCAGCTTCTGAAAAATGGGATAACAATACTTACCTTACAGGATCATTAAGAAAATTCAACATCATAATGCATGTATTAATAGGTACCAGCATACAGGAAGGGCTGAATATAGGGCTGCTTTTATCATTAATATTGTTATCATTCTGCTACTTTTCAGCAGGAGAATATGATGCAGTTCTTCACTGCAGGGTCTCAGATTCTAAACTGCCCAGATGCCAAGGGAGAAGTCCTTGTCAACATAGCTGAGACTAGAAGTATTGAATAACCTGGGAAGATAGATGGAATGAAAATGATACTCCTTTTGCAGATTTTTCTAACTGGAGGACTAATGGAAAAAAAGGTGCTTGCTGCTAAGAATTAAATTCGTAGCACTTCTTCATTCCCCCTCTTTCTGAGGCCACCTAGCTGCCATGTGATCCACCTGCTCCCTACTCAAGTCAAGGTGTGCCCAGGATACTATTTCACCTGTTGTCGTAATCTGACTTTTCCCAGGGATTCACCCTGAGAGCCTTAGCCACAGAAGGACCAATGGGATCCTCAGGCACCGGTAGCATAGCAAAGAGCAGGGCCTGTAAAAATGTGTCTCAAGGGCTCAGTCTGTTGGTATGCTCAGTGATTTAAGAATCAGGAAGCTTTCTTTATAAAGGTCTGCGTTTCAGCAGCCCATGAAAGA
This sequence comes from Bubalus bubalis, assembly GCF_019923935.1. Classification (NCBI taxonomy): domain Eukaryota; kingdom Metazoa; phylum Chordata; class Mammalia; order Artiodactyla; family Bovidae; genus Bubalus; species Bubalus bubalis. The sequence continues at coordinate 46,952,366 of NC_059160.1, forward strand.
TACAGATAATCTGACAATAGTCAGCTAAAGTTGAGGTCACCTTCTCTCCAGCTCACTATGTTCTACTTCCCCTTATTGTCTTTCATCTGGCCCACTTCACCCTTGTCTATGACCTGCCTGTTCCTGAAGGTGTTTATGTTCCTTCTCTATGTTCTGTCATCCCCAAGAGAACACATTGGGCTGAATCAGCCTCCTCAATGAGGGATACTCCCCATTGATGTTGGGTTTGACCATGTGACTTGTTTGGAAACGGAAAAGTTAGCAGATAGGGATATAAGAGTAAGGCTTAAGTGTGCCATGCTTGTGCCATGGAGCTCTCTGTGGCTGCCATTGCTGCCATCTTGGGTTAGCACACCCTAGCCAACTTACAGATGAATGCATGTGAATATGTGATAGAAGTTTTAAGCTCATGATAGATGTTGTTTCACAGCAGTAGCTGATGAATACCCTGGGTTCTAATAGAAAACCTGCCTCTAACTCTCTGTGCGACTTTGTTCAAGTTATTTTACTTTCCTGGGCACTGTTTTCTCCCACCTCTAAAATGGGAAGAACTGGACACGGTTTTTTTTCTAAGTACCCACATTTTGGTGATAACTTATTCCCCAAATCTGCATACATCTGTTAATCCTGAACTCCTAATTTATCCTCCTCCCCATTGAATATCTAGAAGTTGAAAGGGTTTGCTTTCTGTTTTCAAAGGTAAAAAGAACAAAATGACTTATGCGAATTCTAGGATAAAACATACATAAAATTTACTCATAGCATACACAACATCGACAGACACAGAGTGCTTTCCAATATGGACTCTGGTTTCCCACACTGAGGAAATGGTGTAAGCTCTTGCCCAGGATGGAACGGTTGGGAGCCTGGTCCAGTTCAGATGTGGTTGGCATCCTTTGTCTTCAGGCAGATGCTGGATCTCCTGGGAGTCACAAGTTACTTAATATTGAAGTGTCTGGCTCAATGATCATTCTTCGTCTTTGCTTAGGTACTTGCTCCAAGTTCTTAAGAGTCGATTTTGTTGTTAGAGGAGCACTTAACAGAAGATCTACCCTCTCAGCAAATGTGGCAGTATTCAGTATGGTATTGTTAGCATGGCCACTGTGCTGCACAGTAGATCTTGAGGACTTATTCATCTCATATACCTGAAACTTTGTGCCTTTTGACTGATTTCTCCCCATTTCCTCCTCCCCGCAGCCCCTGGCAACTTGCATTCCACACTCTGCTCCTTTGAGACCACTAGAAACCTCATATATGTGGTATCATGTAGTCTTTTCCTTCTAGGTCTGGTTTATTTCACTTGCGTATTGTTTTCCAGATTCATATGCTTATTTTCAAATGCATCATTTGTACACATCAAATATGCACAGCTTTAAAAAGATAAGTCGAATCTTCATTAGCAAGTTTCTGTGAATGATGTGCCACCTGTGAGTTCCAACAATTCTGTTTCTCTCTGACTCGCAGCCTTTGCCTCTTTCCATGCTTTGGGTAACCCAAACCTATATTCTCTGTGTATGGGGAGGGTGGGGGAGGGGCAGACAAGCTACGCCGGTCGACATTGGGCATTTAAAATCTTGATGTGAGACTGACTTTCAGTTTGGGTTTCAACATAACACTGACCCACTCCTTTCCAATGGCCCCAGTGCTACCTCTGTATCACCAATAAATAACCTCCAAGAAGCAGGAAGGCGGCACATGGCACTCCTCCTAACTGTGTTCAGCCTCTGTCATGAGATGGCCAAGGCAGATGTTTTTTAATTTTGCATAGTTATGATCATATTGCTTGTAACATTTCCCCCCAAGATTTTACATTTTATCGGTTCAATTCCAGTTAAAAATTTTAGCATAAACAGTAGGCTACCAAACATACCTGGAACTTAAGAAGTAATAATATGCACTCGTTGCCAAACAATAGCTCATTTAAATCTTAAAAAAAATTTTTTTTTAAAGATTTTTTTTGGACATGGACCATTTTTAAAGTCTTCATTGAATTTGTTGCAATATTGTTTCTGTTGTTTATATTTTTGGGGGGGAGGGCTGCTGTGAGGCATGTGAAATCTCACCTCCCTGATCAGGGATAGAACCCATACCCCCTGCATTGGAAGGTGAAGTCTCAACCACTGGACCACCAGGGAAGTCCCTCATTTAATCTTGGCAACAATAGGTAGATACTATTATTAGTATTATATTATAAGGAGAAACCAAAACCTTAAGGGGGCTGAATAATTTTTACACACTCACACATCTAGCAATAATAATAAATGGTAGAGTCAGGATTAAGATCCAAAACCTTCTGGTATCAAATGTCTTGAGGACAAAGCTCTATTACTGCTTAAATTCAGAACCTCAGATACTTGTCTGAAAAGATTTATTGGAAAGAAATGGGGTAACAAGAAGTTGGTTTAGAGTAGGGCTATTGCCCATAATTCTTGAACGCTTATCTCACTTAATGTTATTTCAGCATTAAAATATACTATTATGTTATGTTATTCCCTGAGCTCTTACATATTCTAACAAAACACCTTTTGGACTGATTACATAATATTCCACTACATGGAAAAATTTAAAACATTTGTTCTCTTACAGTTGAACATTTTGGGTGTTCTTAATGTTACTAGTATATATAGTGAATATCTACTTGTAAAGTTTTTTTTTTCCCTTTCCAAATTTAGGATCTCCTTCTTGGGCTAGATTTCCCAAAGCAGGATGATTTAGAATAATAAAGCCATGGTCATTTAAAAAAAGACTTCTGAAACCATTTTCTAAATTACTCTCCCAAAGGGTGCACCAATTTAACCTCCCACCAGCGTTGGATCAGAGAGCCCATTCACTGCTAAAAGGCAGTGTTTTTCAGGAGTTACTTTGAACAGTGGAAGAGAGCTAGCCCAGTAGGCTTCAAAGGTGATTCAGATGAAAGGCACAATTTGAAAGGGGATGTCAAGGAGACAGGGGACAATTGGTAGGCCTGGTGGCTGGAGGAGGTTTTGCTGGGGAGGCAGAGTGGCAATAAGCAGAGGGATAGATCTTGTGGACTTCACAGGGTCTCCGGGTTCTACTCGGCTTGGGCCAACACATTTCCCGGGAACTCCTTCTCAGTCATCAAGACCCAGCTCCAGTGCCCCCTCCTCTGGGAAGCCTTCCTGGGCTCCCAGGTAGAGCTGAGGTGACAACTCCTGCCTGTGTGCCTCATTAGATCTGAAGATTACCTGTGTCATGGTACTTACCATGCAGGACCCCAGCTCTGCCTGTGTTCTCATCGCCTAGAAGTTCAGTTAAGGCAGGGACCACATCTACTCACTTCTGTGTCCACAACCCTCACTGTCTTGCTCACAACAGGGGACACTGGAGGTTTGTGGGCAGGATGATTTCATCGAATGCACTTTCTGTCACTTTGACTTTCTCCATCTGAGTGGCCATGCTGGTTATGGCACACAAGCAGCTTTTCCAGGGTAGGGACTTGGCGGGAGCCGTTCAGCTTTCCTGCTCACGTCTTCCTTGGCTTCTGGTCTCTGTGTCTTGCCTCTGCTCACCTGTAGGCTCAGAACCACCTCAGACCCCAGGGTGCCTCCTGATGGGTTGATTAAGCTGCTCACTTGACAAATACTTACTGGGTACCACCCATGTGCCAGGCATTGTTTTAGGCACTGGAGGAGTGGTCATGAGCAAGACAAGCCCAGTTTCTGCTTCCATAGAACTCACCTTCTCTTTGTGCTGGTGGTTTTCAGTGCAGTGAAGGCGGTTGGAGCTTGATGTGGGCTGGGGTGGTTATGAGATAGGGTTGGATCTGGGGTCTTTTGCTGCAGTGCTTACACCTGCACAAACACCTCCTCAAGCAACAAAATACAAAGAAACTATACAGGGCTGAAAATAATTGTGTGCCAGCGCAGTTGCGGAGAAGGCAATGGCACCCCACTCCAGTACTCTTGCCTGGAAAATCCCATGGGTGGAGGAGCCTGGTTGGCTGAAGTCCACGGGTTTGCTAAGAGTCGGATACAACTGAGCGACTTCACTTTCACTTTTCACTTTCATGCATTGGAGAAGGAAATGGCAACCCACTCCAGTGTTCTTGCCTGGAGAATCCCAGGGACGGGGGAGCCTGGTGGGCTGCCGTCTATGGGGTTGCACAGAGTCAGACACGACTGAAGTGACTTAGCAGCAGCAGCAGCAGAAGCAGCAGCAGCGCAGTTGGGACAAATTATGAACATTTGGCAAAATACAAAGAGACCAAAAATACAACAGGTGTGTCTGAAGAGCCGGGAGCAAAAGCAGGGTACTGTGTATGCCCCTTGCACACAAAATTGCCAAAGGGGTGGGCAAACTCCTAAGCCACCCTTCTAGGCCCAGCACTGGATCCACCCCTGCCCTCATCCCATATAAAGAACAAACTCCCTGCCCCCTCTCAGGGAGCAAACAAGCAAGCAAGCAAATGAGGGAACCTGTTTTTTGTTTTTGCTCCCTACTGCTGCAGCAGGGGCCCCAAGAAAGCTTTGTCTGAATTCCTCGTCTGGCCTCGTCAATTTCTATTGATTAAGGAGGCTAAGAACCCTGGTTGCTAACAGTTAGGGGAGGTCTTACACTTAACCTGAGGTCTGAATGATAAGGAGGCACCAATCCTGGAAAAAGAGTGGAGGGCAGAGAGGGAACAATCCATGTAAAAGTCAGCAGGTGGTAAAAACCTGGCATGTTTGGGAAACAGAAAGAAGAGTGAAGTGGCTGAATCACAGGGCATGAGAAGGAAAGGTGTGGAAGGCAAGGTTAGCAGAGCCCAGGTGATGAGCGCCTCGTGGGTTAGAGGGAGACACTTCCATTTAATTCTAAGGATGATAGAAAGCCAGTGAGTTTTAAGTAGAAGAAGATGTGATTAGACTTACATTAAAAAAAAAAAAATCACTCTTGCTTGTCATGTGGAGAATGGGTAGCAGAAAGAAAGAGGGAACTCTGGGGAGATAGGTGAGGAGGGTCTTGCCCATGTTCTAGGCATGAGGTGATGGTGGTGGTCTGGGCCAGGTGACCTCTGTGGAGAGATGGAAAGCGGTAACAGGAGGCAAGCCATGTTTTGGCAGTGGAATTCGGAGCCTGAGGGCAAGGAAGGACTCTAGGATGGTTCTAAAGTATTTGGTCTGCATGTCTAGGTAGATGGTGGCATTTTACAAAACACTGGGGATGGGGGCTGAGTTGTCCCCCTACTCCCGGAGAAAGGGTAGGAAAGAGCCATGAATCAAAAATCCTCCCTTGGGTGCTAGACTCTCCAGGTCTGGACTTCCGACTTTCTTTTTCCAATCTGTCCAGACAGCCGGGTCTTGTGTTTGAATCCCAGGCTAGGGAAACTTGGGGTACATCCTCCAGGGGCATGTTCCACTGGTATACACCTGTCCTTTCTGACCCCATCCCCACTTGTACCCTATTCTGGCTGCCATTGTAGACTTCCTCCTTTTCTCTGTACCTTGCTCTGTTTCCACACACTCTATTACCCCCTCCCAGACTGGTCCCAGCTCCCAGTGTCTATTCTGCTCCAGAGGGCAAAGTCAGTAGCATCATCACTTGTATGCCGGGTACATATCTTGGCTCAACCAGTTGTCACAGTAGTCTTATTCAGTAGCTACTGTCATTGAACAGAAGTGAGGTCAAGAGTATTTATGTAGCTTGCCCAAATTCACATAGATGCCAAGTGATGGAGCTGGGTATGAACTCAAAGCATCTGGCTCTGGAGCCCAGGTGCTGAATTACTAAGCTCTGCAAAATCATAAATAATATGGTATCAATGTGTCCTGCTGGTATAGTGGCCAACCCAGTGTGTGCTGAGGGCTCACTGGGGTTAGAACTGTGCTCGGTCAAGACCACTGAGCTTCCTCTGTCTTTTCAAGCACCATTTCACCACGTAAGACAGGAAACTAGAGAGGGTCCAACAGAGATTCAGATTACTGATGAACCATGCCTGTGGAGACATTTGTTCACTGGACGTGTTTTTGTTGAGTGCCAACCACGTGCCGCCATGTGAGAAGTAACAAACAAGACAGCACGTTTCCTGCATGTGTGGAATGTATGTTCTTCCTATGAGTCCCCCTTCTATGGCACAGGCTACTGCCCCTACTCTTCTCTGTCTCTCTTCTTCCACCACCCAGCCCCACCCCGCTTCGACCCAGGGGCTGGGAACTGCTTTTCTCTGATGCTGCCTGTTCTGTAACACTAACTGTCCTTCTGGGCTGTTCTTGATCTGTTGTACTCTCTGCCTCCCTTTTTGGGATACATCTCTAGTCTATTCTTTTCTACCCATAGTCACTAAGCCCCCTCATTTCAGGCACTTCTTATCCTCTTCCCTGTGTGGGCTATATATGATGACAAGCTATATATGATGATGAATGTCTGACATGCTGAGTGGAGAAGCAGGAGACCTCTTCCTAACATTGTGGATGACTGGAGGCCGGGGAGTCTGTAACACAGGCTACAAAACCTGGATGAAGAGATCAAGGCTAAAGGACAATGAAGATTGGAAAAATCAAACAAAACTAGATTAATATGTAAAATGCCTTGCTAAATGGCTTTGAGCTCCCTAGCAACCAAAATAAAAAGGGAAAACATGATTGTAAGATTTTAATGATCCATGGGATTGTAAGATTTAATGATCATCCATTTTAATGATCCATTATTTTGAAAACAAAATAATTTGTCAATGGAAGTTGAGATTTTCCTTGTACAGAGGACAGGTCTTCTCTGGTGATTCAGACTGTAAAGAACCCTGTCTGTGTAGTATGAACTATCCTTAACAAAAATTGCTGTATTAAAATGTGCTTGATTTGTGAAGTTATTTCATATTCACAGGCACTTCCTTGGGAATGCCCATCTCTTCAAGATCAGGCCCCACTTTTCCTTTCCCTTCGTGGCTCCTAGAGGGGTCTTCTGAGCATAGTAGGTTCTCTGTCAATGCAATCGCCTGGTTTACCCTTAATTAGATGTCTACAGAATCCCATTGCCCTGTGTAGCACACCCCCATCGTAGCTAAGAAACATCCTCTGACTTTAAAAATTGCTGATGGGAAATAACTGAGAGGGAAAATAATTAGTGAGAAAAATGGAAACAGTGCTTCCTAAATTTACGGGCATTCTTAGAGAGATATCTTTTAGGGAGTAAGAATTACCATAAATCCCAAGGGCGAACAATAGCACTGGATGTAAAAGCAAAGAAGCCAAGAGTCAGCAAAATCCTTTGGCAGTTCGGGCACTCTGCTTTCTGGAAGACAAAAGGCACTGCCATCAAGTTGGTTTTATGGGTCAGCTACTCGCCCCCTTTCTAGTCCTCTTGTTCCCCGCCCCATCCTGCCCTGTGTGGAATGTGAGGCGGGATCTTCCCTGGGAAGTCCCGAACATGTAAGTTTCCAAGAGTGACAACATCCTCATTAGTTACTTCCGACTGCTTGCAAAGAAAGCATGGCTGGAAAGGGGAGGATTTTATTTTTCCTAGAATTACAGCACCAGAAATGCACAAACTAGTCAAACTACGTTGGCAGCTGAGGAGAGGGGAGCCCTTAGCTCCTGCTCCATCTGGGAAGGGCATCCATTGTAATCCTACCCCAGGACCCTCTCTCATCTCCATGACTTCCTCTTGGAGGGCAAAGACTTAATCTGGCTGGTCAGTTTGGAGAAGAAGTGCATGCTTGCCTTGGCCCCTTCCTGTTTTTCTCTTCATTCTACCTGACTGCAGAAAGTACTCCCTCTCTGCTCCTCCACATTGTAGGTTGTTTTTCTCTGGGACTGGCTCTATGGGGAGCATACAGGTGTTGAACACTGTTTGTGACCTAAGAGGCAAGACTGTCTAATGCTGGGGTGTGGCATCAGGAAGCCACTTGTTGCCTTTCTCTTAAACCTTGCTCTCCAACAGCTGTATCAATGGTAAAGGTGACATTTCAAATCCTCACTGCTGGATGCCTCTTGCCTTCCCAGAGTAGGGAAGGGGTGTCCTGGATCTAGACCTGTCAACCCAAATATTGACCATGAGAAGAAAGCTGCATGTTCATGACATAGGACAGCCCTGGGCAAAGGCTCAAGTAACAGAGTACTTCATAGGAGGGCTGGAAGGTCTCCTCAAAGTATAAGGAGAGGCTACCCCAAAACTGCTGTTGAGGAAAGCAGGTAGTGTGTACTGATGGAAGCCCAGATCTCCAGGTGGGGGCTTAGAAGCAAGCAAAGCTGGAAAATCAAGTGGGGGACCTGTAAAAGATGTGTGTATCTGTTTATTATTCATGCCCCCTTCATCTGGTAACTGCACCCATCTTCTACTGGGAAGTTACTCATTACTTAGGGTATTTATTCTTTCTCCTACTTTTCTCTAAGGGTGAATATCAGGCTAATGAATTGCAACTTGGGGACATTCGTGGAACTACTTTGAATGAGAGATTCTGCACTGGGACTGGTAGACTGGGAGGAACCAAGTCTGAGGTCACCAGTGGGCATCTTGGCACCAAGTGGGAGATGAACACATCCTATGTACATATATAGAGAGACAGATACATCATAGCAATGGTTAGAGAGCATCACCGATTCAATGGACATGAGATTGAGCAAACTCCAGGAGATGGTGAAGGACAGGGAAGCCTGGCGTGCTGCAGTCCATGGGGTCACAAAGAGTTGGACACGACTTAGTGACTGAACAAGGACAACAATAACATACATATACACACATATATCATGTACATCAGTAAGAAACCATCACAACTGAAAGCAGAGATACCATGTGTGTATCCAGCTATGCTAGAAGCTAGTCACCTGGACTTAATCAAAGATACAGTTTTTCTTTACTTAAACCCAGTTAAATTCCTTTTTTTTCCCATTAAAACTAAAATAATGAAAATTGATAAGAAAATCAACCAAAGGTTATGATTTGTTTGGAAGGAGATAGAAGCCATGCATTTATTCTTTCTCACAACCATAAATATTCAATGAGCAGTTGTGATGAGTCAGGCTCTGTGCTGGGCCCTGGTGATACAAAGATGAATAAAGATGAATAAAGTTATCCTTGATCTTAGGAGCTCAGGCTAACTGGAGAGACAGACAAGTGAGCCAGTGACCACTGCTGATATAGTATGGGAGCTAAGAGAGACACATAGAGGGCACCATGCTAGCCCAGTGGAGGCAACCATTCCTGACAGGGAACAGTGGATTGACACTGAAACATGAGCAGGATTCAGAAAAACAGTGGTATCTATGATAGCATGAAGAGAGAGATCAGGGTGAGGCAGGAGGCCAGTATGCAATAACAATGGAGAGTAGGAGAGGTATTATGCCTAGTTAACATTAACTGAGTATTTATCGGGACTTCCCAGGTGGCTCAGTGGTAAAGAACACACCTGCCAGTGCAGGAGATATAAGAGATGCAGGTTTGATACCTGGGTCGGGAAGATCCCTTGGAGGAGGGCATGGCAACCCACTCCAGTATTGTTGCCTGGAGAATCCCATGGACAGAGGAACCTGGTGGGTTAAAGTACATGGGGTCGCTAAGAGTCGGACACTACTGAAGCCACTTAGCACACAGCACATGAGTATTTATTAAACAGAACATCATTCCTAGTACTTACATTTATTTTTTAATTTTTTTTTTATTTTTAGGCTGTGCTGTGAGGCATGCAGTATCTTAGTTCCCCGACCAGGGATCAAACTTGTGCCCCCTGCACTGTTGGAAAGGAGTTGCAACCATTGGATGGCTAGGGAAGTCCCATATTCCTAGTAGTTTAAATACACAATCTCATTTAATTGTCCTGATGAGTCCATGCAGCAGGTATCCATGCCATAGGTAAGAAAGTCAAAGAACTTGCTGGAAGCTAGTTCCCAGGGTGGCTGGGATTAAGGCGAAATATGTGGAGTGAGTGCGGATGAAATTCTTGTGATATTTGCTAAATTTCTAGGCCAGATTGCAAATGTCTTAGAATATAATGCAAAGGGTTTAATGAGAGGGCAGAAAGGGCACTGCAATTTACTGAGCGCTCACTATATGCCAGGCAAATACCTGACCTCATGAAATCCTTATAATTACCCTACCTATTAAGCATTGTGAGCCACATTCTTATGAACAAAACTCAGACATATTTCGATTTTCCCTAAATCATGGTACTTGTAAGTGGCAAAAAAAAAAAAAGCCTGCTCCCTTAACATATTTTCTATCTACTGTATTTCCCCCCCTTTCTTTATGAAAATTATTTTATTTCTTATTGAAGTATAGTTGATTTACAGTGTTATGTTAGTTTCAGATGTATAGCAAAGCAATTCAGTTATACACAAACACACACATATATATTCTTTTCTGTTATAGGTTATTATAAGATATTGAGTATAGTTCTCTGTGCTATATAGTAAATCATTGTTGTTTACCTGTTTTATATATGTTAATAGTGCGTAGCTGTTAATTCTACACTCCTAATTTATCTGTCCCCCCTTCTCCTTTGGCAGCCATAAGATTGTTTTCTATGCCTGTGAATCTGTTTCTGTTTTGTAAATATTAATAAGTTCACTTATATCATTTCTTAGATTCCACAAATAAGTGATATTATATATTTGTCTTTGTCTGACTTACTAGTATGATAATGTCTAGGTCCATCCATGTTGCTGCAAATGACATTATTTCATTCTTTTTTATGACTGAGAAATATCTATAAATCTGCCACATCTTTATCCATTCATCTGTTAATGAACATTTATGTGGCTTCCTTATCTTGAATATTGTAATAGTGCGGCTATGAACATTAGGGTGGTTGCATTTTTTCTAATCGGTTTTTGTCTTTTCTGGATATACACCCAGGAGTGGGATTGCTGAATCATATGCTAACTCTGTTTTTAGTTTTTTTAAGGAACCTCCACACTGTTCTCCAGAGTGTCTGCACCAGTTTACCTTCCCACCAGCAGTGGAGGAGGGCTCCCTTTTCTCCACACCCTCCCCAGCATTTATTGTTTGTAGACTTTTTGATGATGGCCATTTTGACTGGTATGAAGTGATACCTCATGGTAGTTTTGATTTGCATTTCTTTAGTAAATAGCAAGGCTGGGCATCTTTTCATGTGTCTCTTGGCCATCTGTATGTATGACAGTTATGTTTAATCATTTTTTCCCCGTCTGATCATCTGATAAAAACTATCGGTTCTGATGTGTTTACATGGACATACATACAAATGAAATTTTGCCTGTGATTTCATTTCATTGTATGGGAATCGAGACTATAAACAGAGATTTACAAAAATTTATTTCTTATCTTTTCCCTGCAAAGCATTAATAGCCACTTCCTTAAAAAAGCAATAAATCCAAATTTTGCCAATGAATAAAAATGTAAATTTAAATTCTGTTAAAATGTAAATTTCAGTCAGAAGCTTGCTGTTATTTGACTAAATAAGAAATTAAAATTTCGGAGCTGTCTTTACATGACAACATCTTTTTTGCTATCTAATCAATTTCAACACTTTTGTTGGCATCAAGTCCCCCTACACCATGCCTCTCAAAGATAAGTAAAAAACCACATCATCAGTCCTTGAGCTCGCTTTGCTAGACACAGTCAGATGTGTGTCAAGGAGCCCCAGAATTCCCTAAGACTCTTTGAGTTTAATTTGTTTTGTATAATTCCCTTTGTCCTAGAGTTAATGAGGTCAGTTTTGGCAAGTTTTCTGCATTCTTGATGCTGTCTGTGTCAGCAAGGTGAGGGTGAGATTCCAGTTCAATTGTAAGGCTGTCTACACAACACTAAATGTCAAAAGAACTCAGCCCCATTTCCAGGGGGCTGCAGATTTCTGCTTGCAGAGCAACTGACAAGGTGTTCTCACTGCGGGCAACAATCCACAAAAGCATTTCTCCTCTCAGCTCTTCCAGAACAGTGAAAATGGCAGAAAAGCTTGGGGCTTTTGGGCAGCACCCATAATGGCGAATGCTGGGCTTAAATTCTAATTGCTGCCTTATTCGACTTGCTAAAAATGCCCACCAAGAATTTATCCCTGTCAGAATATACTGAGAAGGGGTCATCTTTCGTCTGCCAGAAGTTCAGTCAAGTGTTTTAAGATTTGTTCTCAAAAAGCTGGTAAATCTCTCTAGAGAAGGGCTTTAGAGTTTCCTGTTTATTTTCCTTTTTTTAAATCCCACAGTCTCAATTTACCCTTCCTCCTCTTCCCCTTTGTTAACTATGATTATTTTCTATGTCTGTGAGTTTCTTTCTGCTATGTAAATAAGGTCATTTGTGTCTATTTTTTAGATTTTACATGTAAGTGACATCATATTTGTCTTTCTCTGTCTTACTTCATTTAGTTTGGCTGAGTAATATTCCATTTTATATATATATATATATGGGTGGCTCAGACAGTAAAGAATCTGCTTGTAATGCAGGAGACTTGGGTTTGATCCCTGAGTCTGGAAGATCTCCTCGAGAAGGGAATGGCTACCCACTCCAGTATTCTTACCTGGAGAATTCCATGGAACACCTTGTCAGTTGCTCTGCCAGCAGAAATCTGTAGATGCCTGGAAATGGGGCTGAGTTCTTTTGACATCTACTGTTGTGCATACAGCCTTACAATTGAACTGGAGGAGAAGCCTTGCAGGTTATAGTCCATGGCGTTGCAAAGAGTCAGACATGACTGACTATCACACACACACACACACACACACACACACAGAAATGGATCTCATTTTTATCTATTCATCTGTTGATAGATACTTAGGTTGCTTCCATGTTTTGGCTATTGTAAATAGTGCTGCTATGAACATTGGGGAGCATATACCTTTATGAATTAGAGCTTTTAAATTGCATCATTTGCAAATTTCTCCTAGTCTGTAGGTTGTCTCTGCTCCATTTCTTGATAAAATGCATTGAGAAGGTGGTTCAAGGTAAGGGCAGCAGGACTTTCTCTGAGGCTGATTGTCTGGGTCTGAACCTTAAGCACAGCGATGTAGCAATGTTACCTGCCACTTCTTTCTTCTCTGTATCAGTTCTCCACTGCCACATGACAAACCACCCTACAATTCAGTGGCTTCATCAACAGCCATTAGTTTGGCTCATGATTTTGTAGGTTGGGAGTTTAGGAGGGGCATGTGGGTGGTTCTCCTGGCCCAGCTTGGCTCTGCTCATGTATCTTTGGCTTATTCATTCTTCTGCATTGACGCTGGTGGATTGGCAAGACCAGCTGGTTTGTGATGGCCTCCTGGTCTCTGCAGCTGGGCTGACTGAGCCCTCTGTTGGCATAGTCTCTTACTCTTTAGCCGACTGGCCCAGGCTTGTTCACGTGGTGGCTGGGTTCCAAGGAAAGCCGGAGAGTCCACCTCTGAGAACAAGCCCAAGTTTCTTTCCAAGTTCTTGTGTGGTGCCTTTGCTCCTGTCCTACTGGACAAAGTCAGGTCACGTGGTCAGTGCAGATTCAAGGCATGGACCAAAAGTCAACTAGCGGTGAGAGAAGCCACCTTTTGAGGATGTAAGATACATGGAGGAAGAGAATTTACGGCGATTTTTCCAACTTACTACATTCACAAAACACAAAACAAGCTCCTTTAAGGTTTAAGGGGGCCAATAAATTATACCCTTTCTCCCATGTCTGAGTTTACAACCAATTGAGAGAAGTACATGGGACTCAAATGGGGCAGATCAAATACCAGCTTTTATTACTGGTGAAATTGGAATGAGGACTTGGCTTTCTTTTGTAGTCTGAACAGACTTTCTACAACTCCCTGGAATTAAAGTAACCATCTGGAAAAGGGATGTCCCCCTGCAGAAACTTAAAAAAAAATGTGTGTGTTGTGGAGGTGGGCAGCCAGAGACAGAAACAAAAGGAAGTGACTAGGAGGAGATGCTTTATCATCTGATCTGTAGAGAAAAGTGGACCAATGGATGCTAAACACCTCCTCTCCCATCAAGGAGCTAAAGAAAAATGTGGAAGGAAGGGGGAAAAGTGACTACTTTATGAGCCTAGGAGGGAGTGCTATGAGAGGGAGAAAAATGGTTCCCTTTAACCCAGATGTGTTTCCAAGCAACTAAGGTATTCTTTTTGTGCCCTGAGAGCCATTTTTTTCCCTCTAAGTGAAATTTTGCTTGGCAATGAAACTATTCATCATTTTGAAGATGTGGATGGCCAGTGAAGTTTCCCAATGGGACTTGCAAAATAGAGGACTTCTTCTTTGACAGAGCAAGTGAAAATAGATGAAAACCAAGAGTTGGATGCATTGAAAGACATCAGTAGTTACATCCTTTGGCAAGTCGAAGGTAAATAGCTGTCAATTCCTAACCTGCTTCCAAATACTGGAGGAAATTTAATGTTTTGGAAGTGGTGCCATTTGATTGAGGGGCTGCTTTTTCCCCCCCCAGTTCTCTAAGACCCCAAACAGCTTAACTATGGTGTCACAATGAACTTGTCTGTACAGCTATTTTTTTCCCCCTTGTCAATGCCAAGAGCAAGTGATGGGGGGTGAATTTTCATAGTCATAACAACCCTCAAAAACTTAGGTTTGTAAACAATGTTAACTTGCTTTATTTTTATATAAAGAGAGTCTTAGTTCTCATGTCCCTAATTCTAGCTATAACAGAGAACTTAATCTTACAAAACCAAGTAGGCTCAGCCAAGTCTTGCTTAAAATTCAATCTCTTTGGGATAACTTTTCAATCAGTTCTGGATTCTTGCCTTCTCCTTTTTCTTTTCCTCAGACGATGGGCATCAGAAGAACATGGGCCGTCTGGTCCGTGGTCACCTTCTGACCCCTGATGAACTATCTTAACTAAGCTGTTCCTTGTCAACATGTGTTGACATTTGCTTCTGTGGTTTTTTTTGCCTCCTGTTCACAGGCCATGCTCTTTATGAGCTCCTTGGCCTGACCTTAAGAGCTTTTGTGTCAACTACCCTCTCTCAAGGGGCTTCCCTGGTGTCTCAGTGGTAAAGAATCTGTCTGCCAGTGTAGGAGACTCAGGAGATGTAGGTTCGATCCCTGGGTCGGGAAGATCCCCTGGAGGAAGAAATGGCAACCCACTCCAGAATTCTTGCCTGGAGAATCCCATGGACGGAGGAGCCTGGTGGGCTACAGTGCACAGGGTCACAATGAGGCGTACACGACTGAAGAAACTGAGCACGCATGCACACATCCTCTCTCAGCACTTCTGCTCCCCCCTTGATGTCTTTGAAACTCTTGGGGTTACTTCTTCCCATCACACTGCATTGATAATATATAGGATCCCATGCTATGAGGCCACTCTGGGCTCACGCAGCAAAACTCCCCGCTTGGTCATTCTAAACCAACACCCTCACCCTTGTTGGAAACAAGCCTTTCTCTGAAAGGCTTGCAGCTTCCCCAGGGGATGCTGGAAGGGTAGGCACATGTCTGCTCTGAAGTCTCCCCAAACCATTTAGAGTTTCTGTGAACCCCTTCTCATTCCCTAGAAAGGGCAAGAAGTATAGTCCCTTCTTCTGGGAATTACCCCCAGATAACCAATTCTTTCAATCTCCAGCATGTTCTGGGCAATGTATCCCTTGGTCTGAATGAGGGCTACTGGGAGGAATAAGTGTGATGGAAGGAAAGTGGAGTTGCCTTTTTTTTCCCCTCTTGATAAACAGATCATTTTTAGACAATCTGGTGGTAATAAAAGACTTTCATGGGTGAGATCCTGGCTCCTTCAACTAAAAAGACATTCCTCCTGACTCAGAGCAGCTACTTAGGATCTCCATGGGCAGATTTTGGTGCAAAGATTCCCGAGAAGGCAGGGACTCCTCCCCAGCCCACTGCTGACCTTGGATGAGCAGAAACAAAAGGCACATCTGCAGGATCAGCTGCCTTGTGCAATTAGGACCTGCTAAGAACTGGCAGGCGAGGTCAGAGGAACACGTGTAGCTAAGAAAATTCACCCTGACTTACACACAAGCACAGTGCACGTCGTGGACATGTTTGGGGAGGGAAAAAATTATCATGAGTTCCAAATTCATGGGCAGAAGCCACTGCCTGGGGATGCCCTCTCACCCTGCCTGGGAGCAGCTTCCAGGAACCATGATGAGCCCATCCCTTCAGCCTCCCCTTCTGCCACGCTGAATGCCCTCTGCTCATCCCCTGGAGTCTAAATCAAGCCTCAGGTCCATGCTCAGTGAGGTTGCCCACTGGTTTGACTTTATTCTGTGATTTGCCTTCTAGCAAAGGGAATTTCTTTGATAAGCTCATTGTGACTGAAAACTTAACCCTCCAAAAAATCTTCTTAGTAAAAAGCTTAAGATTTCCCCTGGGATTGCCTGACAGATGCAACCTGCTCCTAGTAGCTAGGGTAGATATCTTTGAGCCCACTGTTGCTGTGAGAACCCCGACCCTCGGAGCACATGCATGGTAGAAGTCCCAGCAGAGACATTTTCCACATTCAATGTAAGGCATTCTGCACTGGTGTTGACCACCCAGCACCCATCTCTGTGACTACATGGGAGTCAGACGGGCTAATTTGGCAAGATCTGTCTCTGTTCTTTGCCAGCTGTGTGATGTTGGACAACTTACCTGCTCTCTGTGACCTGGCTCCTTATCTATGAAACAGAGATTATAACAACCAAGAATGCTGGGGGTTACAAATGGGATGATACATGTAAGGCATTTAAAGGAGTGCCTTGCTCATAACAGCACGCACCCATGCATTTGTTAGTGTTTTCATAGATATTTAAATTGTCACTTATTTGCCTGTCTCCTGTCATTTGCTTCTGAGCTGGGTCTCTGATGGAGAAAGACTTGGCCAGGATCTCCTAATATCCATTGCCACTTCGATATGGCAGAGGATCATTGACCAATGACAGCCATTACTTTTTGCTGGATGCTGGCCTCAGACTGGGCATCCCAGGTGATGCTAGTGGCATTAGCCTGCCAATGCGGGGATATAAGCGACGCGGTTTCCATCCCTGGGTCAGGAAGGTCCTCTGGAAGAGGGCATAGCAACCCACTCCAGTATTCCTGCCTGGAGAATCTCATGGACAGAGGAGCATGGCGGGCTACAGTCCATGGTGGCAAAGAGTTGGACATGACTGAAGCAGGTAGGCAGGCCTCAGATTACTGGGATGAGCTGGACAGGATCCGGTGTGAGTGGTGAGGCTCTAAGACCTGCTTTTGCCTGAGCTAGATGGAAGAGCAAGCTATTCTAGGGGCTTGGATTTGCCTGTTTCTTTCTAGTCTGCCCTTCAAGGATGGGAGTTGTTGGGAGTGGTGTTGGTTGTATGTCTCCCTGATTCCTTCAGCTGCTTGAGAGAGAAGTTCTGAGAAGGCAGAACAATCCCTGAAGCCACACCAAAGAGAGTATTTCAGCAAAAGGAAAACTTTCAGCCTCTCTTGAATCCCTGCCCAGAGCTCCATTCTCCAGAGCTGGGTCCAATCCTGTCCCTCCTCCTGATTTCACGTCTGAGCAAAGCCCCAGGGATACCTGCAGACAGAGGTCCCTCACCCTGGCTGCACTTAGAAGTCATCTGGGGAGCCATAAGAAGATACTGTGTGAGCCTCAGCGCAGATCAATCAAGTCAGAGTGTCTGGGAGTTGGCTGGGGGATCCGGGTTACAAAAGTCTTTCCAGGTGATTCTGACCTGCAGCTACAGTCAAGGGGCTCAGAGCTGGAGAGTGTGCAGACAGAGTCCATTCTCTGCTCCCTGATGGCAGCTCATTTCCTGCTTGGGCCTGAAGGGCCCAGCTGCTGTGATCAGCATGCTCGGCACACCTCTGCCTCCTGTCTTGACTGTGCAGGTTTCAGGAGATCCCTCAGGGGCCTCTGGTTTAGTTCCAAGGTCCCAGACACACAGAGACTGGAGCTGGCCTTCATTGATTGGCTTCCCAGGAGGTGCTAGTGGTAAAGAACTGCCAACGCAAGAGACACAAGAGACACGTTTTCGATCCCTGGGTCAGAAAGATTCCCTGGAGGAGGAAATGGCAACACACTTGAGTATTCTTGCCTGGGGAATCCCATGGACAGAGGAGCCTGGTGGGCTACAGTTCATAGCGTCACAAAGAGTTTCAGACATGACTGAAGCGACTCAGCAAGCCTGCACTGATGCAGTTTCAAAATCTCTGCAACATTTGCATGCTTGGCTATTGTTTAAGGTTTACATATAAAAAAAGCAACGGAGCTCTATGTTTCTTCCTCCCCTCTGCTTGCATTCTAAATCTTATTTGTGTTCTTGGCTTTATTTTTCTGCTGGGCACTTAGTACCCTCTGACACTCTAGCTTCTCTCTTTCTCTAAAAGAAGACACTGAAATGTTTTCTTTATTGCTTTTCTTCAGGAGACTGTAAGCTTTAGGAGAACAAGAATTCTGGTTTTTGTTCATGCTGTATCTTGAACCTTTAGAACAATGCCTACCACCAAATTAATCTTTCACACTATTTAAAAAAAAAACAAAAACTTTTTTTTTTGAGTAAACAAATGAAGTTTTCTTTTCACAGTTTGGCCTGGTTGGTGGAAAAGAAAGATACAGGAAGCTGAGAGATAGATGTAGATTAAATCATTAAGATAATTAAACTACTAGGTGAGCATCCTATATCTTCCCCAAATGTTGAATGTGGAGGGGACCTTACACCCCCAGCCCATTCCTTACTGCCTCCAGAGACATGCATGTGGGCATTTTAAATTCTAATGCTGATGATTATAAGAATACAGACACTCTGAGGGAGGAACTTGCATTTGTTCCCTTCCTCCCTGTGAAGCCAGCAGAATCATTTGCCTGTGGTCACATGGCTGCTACTGCTAAGTCACTTCAGTCGTGTCTGATTCTGTGCGACCCCATAGACGGCAGCCCACCAGGCTCCCCCATCCCTGGGATTCTCCAGGCAAGAACACTGGAGTGGGTTGCCATTTCCTTTTCCAATGCATGAAAGAGAAAAGTCAAAGTGAAGTTGCTCAGTCATGTCACATGGCTAGTTATTAGCAAAATTGGGATTCACAGCATGTAGCCCAGGATGAGGCTCAACTCAATGACCTGCCTTCACAAAGTTACCATAAAGTTCACTTACCACCTAGGTATATCAGAGGCTTCCCTGGTGGCTCAGTGGTAAAGAATCCATTTGACAAAGCAGGAGACACAGGAGGCAAGGGTTTGATTCTTGGGTCGGGAAGATCCCCTGGAGAAGGAAATGGCAACTCACTCCAGTGTTCTTGCCTGGAAAATCCCATGGACAGAGGACCCTGGCAGGCAACAGTCCATGGCGTCACAAAGAGTCAGACACGACTGATCTCACATGCATCAGGTATAACATTAGGCTCTTTCTCCTCATGTTCTTTTGCTCCCCCAAATTTCTCTTCTTGAGTCTTTCCCCAGATTCATGGCTCATTGTACAAGATGTTGGGAATCTCAACCAGTGACAGAATTAATATCTTTTTAGGGGTGGAGTTAACACCTTTATGGGGCAGAGTGTGATTTGCAAGTCTAGGTCCCCAATGAAACCTGCATCCCTGGGGAGCAGAGGAAGCATGGATTTCCATCCGGCAGTTCCTGGATGAGAAAGAAGAACAGAGTTGAAGCTGCTGAATCTCTGTCTCTCTTCCTCTCCTCTCTCTTTCTCCCTCTCTACAGATACACACACACACACACACACACACACACTTAAACATCTCATTGTATAAAACACTCTCTTGGGAATTACCTGGTGACCCAGTGGTTAGTGTGTGTTAGTTGCTGAGTGGTCTCCGACTGTTTGTGACCCCATGGACTGTAGCCTGCCAGGCGCCTCTGTCTGTGGGATTTTCCATGGTGGGCATGGCATGCTTTCACTGCCGAGGGTCTGGGTTCAGTCTCTGCTCTGGGAACTAAGATCCCGCAAATTGCGTACACTACTTAGTCACTCAGTTGTGTCTGACTCTTTGTGACCCCATGGACTGTAGCCTGCCAGGCTCCTCTGTCCATAGGGATTCTCCAGGCAAGAATACTAGAGTGGGTTGCTATGCCCTCCTCCAGGGGATCTTCCCAACCCAGGGATTGAACCCAGGTCTCCTGCACTGCAAGCAGATTCTTTACTGTCTGAGCCACAAGGGAAGCACAGGATGGCCACAAAAACACTCTTTTTTCTTCTCTGGGAAGGGGTAGGAGAGAGGCCAGGAGTTTGTCTCCACACAGAAGGAGACATCTGGTACAGTAAAGAAGCACCCAGACCCCACCTCCACCCTCATTCTACAGCTATATGTATTCTTTCTAAAACCTGCAACATCTTTGAAAGTCAGATGAAATCCTGAGAGGTGATAATGTTTGATCTGAGGCTCTTTAGACAGCAGAGGATAGTAACCAGGGATGTCCGTCCCAAAGCCTGTGTTCTCTCCTCCTCCAAACCGTCTCTCAGATGGCCTGTTTGATGCCAGGACTGGGTTAAGAGGGACGTCGTTGGTCTTAGGTATCAGCCAAGACCGGCCAAATCTCAGCCTTTTTGGGTCTCTATAGAAACTGCCTTGATGGGGGTCAGTGGGCGTGGCTAGTAAAGCTGCAGAAGGGGTGGTACTTGCAAATTTATCCCCAGCATCTGAAGCTGAATCTGGGCACTGGCGGATTCATGTTGATGTATGGCAAAACCAATACATTATTGTAAAGTAATTAGCCTCTAATTAAAATAAATAAATTTAATTAAAAAATTAATTCTCAGAGACAGAGTTTTGGGTGAAGTAGAAAAGACTAGCTTTATCCTTGCTCAGCACTATCCTTATCAAAAGAGGCAAGTACCCTCATTCCAGGTAGGACCCTGCCTGGGCCAGCTGCAAGGCTTGAGAAGGACCACCCAGACTTGACTTCACATGGAAACTGGTCTCTTCCATTGGGCTGATTTTCTCCAGGAGGGGTCAGCACTTGAGCAGTTTGGATATTTCCCCGACAAGCAAAAAGACATTCACTTCTGCAGTTCCATTTCTCCAGGCATTACCTGGACCCAGTGCCTCTGCCCTAACGAAGCTGTTTAATCTGAGATCAGCCTCTGTCACCACCAGAACCGGCTGACAGCATTAAGATTCAAACTCATTCAGCACCAGGGCATGTCATTTTTTCCAGGGCCCTAATATGAATTACTTCTTGGGAAAAAAAAAGAGCAGACCTGGTCTTTCAAATGCCAATGTGTTTGCTTATCAGCTTGTCTGACTATAAGGAGGCATGCTAGCTTTTTGGCATAAGCTTTCCTAGGAAAAAATGAACTGCATGGGACTACTGGAAAATTTAAAACTTTAAGTACATAGGCAAAGTGCCATACACTAATCAGCAAATCTGGAAACTTCCACAGAGTTTCTGTGGACTCTTCTCCTTAACCAATGAAATACATTTGCTGATAATTGCGAAGGACCGCTGTAAGTTTTGCCTGCCTGATGAACAGTATCTCTTCTGGTTCCACGCCCAGATTTTACTGTGGGAAATGTTCTCTTGTCTATTAAACGTAGTCTTGGCAGGGCTGTCAATCAAGATGCCCCACCCCTAGCCAAAGAAGTTGAATCTTAACAGAAACACCACGTGGTGGCCTCCGTTCATTCCAACAATCGCCCAAAGGGAGCATTCATTCTTTCTTGACTCTCAGATCCCCAGAGTTGTCCTAGTTTCGATTCTTTCTAAGACTCCTCTTTCCAGCTTGCTATCTGACTCTGGGAGTTATCCATACTCTGTCAGTAGTTCATTTTTGCTCAAGTCAGAGTTGCTGTTTGTGGCCTGATGGCCCTGTGATTCTAACCATGGAAACGTTGCCGGTGGCGCCCTCTATAGGAGAAGCCTTTGTGTTGTGCAGTGGGGTCAGAGTTACTGGATGTGCCCTTCTCTGTTTTTAAGTGAAACTATTGCCTCATGCCTCGGTCTGAAGGCAGCTGGCCTAGGAGAGAGATGACCACGTAGGACAGGATGGACCAAGTGTCGCTCATCCTCCAGCCCCTCAAGCAATGGCCCCGCTGGGCTCAGCCAAGCAGGTACCATTGTAATCAGTTAAGTCAATCTGACCAGCGACTTCTTCTGAATTTTCAAGAGAGAATATGAAAAAGAGTGACAGTTTGGTAACCAGAAGACATGGCAGTGGGCACACGGGGAGAAGCAGAGCTCTGACACTGGCATTCTTGTCCTTTTGATCTTCTGGGACAAGGCCCAAAGTGAGGATATGGCCTCTGCTTATTTCCTCCTTCTCATGTAGATCTCATCTTAAATGTCTCCTCTTCAGAGAAGTCTCTCTGACTGCCTCCTCAAAAGATGTCTAACCATCTTACATAACGCTTGCCTACACTATCCATATTTTCTTGTTTATGTATTTGCTGGTTAACTATCTGTCTTGGCCACTCCCCCAGTACCACCTCTAGAATGTAAGCTCCCTGAAGGCAGGTTCCCTGTCTGTTTTGTCTCTCTGGCCCTTAGATCTAGAACAGTGTTGTTTTGTAACAGGCACTACTTCTTAAAACTCTAGCATTTCCTTTGGGTTGAACTGTGTCCCCCTGCCCCCGGCCCCCAGAAAGCTTGTTCAAGTTCTAATCCTTGGTACTTGTGTATGTGGCCTTATTTAGAAATAGGATCTTTGCAGATGTAATTAAGTTAAGATGAGCAAATACTGGAGTGGGGTGAGCCTTGATCTAATGACTGGTGTCCTTATTAGCAAAGGGAAGTTTGGACACCCACACAGGGAGAATATGATGGACAGACTGGGGCAGAGTCTTGAGTGATGTGCTTACAAGCTAAGGACCACCAAAGATCACCAGTCATCACCAGAAGCTCAGTGAAAAACATGGACCGGACCACTCACAGAGCCTCTAGGAGAAATCAACCTTACTGAAACCTTGATTTCAAACTTCTAGCCTCCAGAACTGTAAGAGAATACATTTCTATTTTCTTGATCTATTCAGTTGTAATACTTTGTTAGGGTGGCTCTGGAAAATTAATATGGTATCCTCAACAAATTATTTTATTAGCATCCTAAAGAAATTGCAAGCCATTTCTTTTTCTAAGTTGGAAACATTTCCTTATCAGTCAAAGCTTGAGGAAACGTCACTCCACTCATTCATTCAAACATTAGTTAATTGTCTACTACAAGTCAAGCAATGAGCTATAAATAGGGCTTTTTTGTTTTTGGATAAAATGACTCCCAACCAATTAGCCATATTCTCCGTGGTGCTCACATAGCACTTTGCAAAGCCCATTAGTGTAGCCCTTATCACATCATATTTTTGGTAGTTTTTTTAACTTTTTTTTTTGGTGAGACATTCTTTTAAAAAAATTAGTTATTAACGAATTGTTGGCTGTGGTGAGTCTTTGTCACTTTGCACGGACTCTCATTGCGGCAAGCTGGGGCTGCTCTTCACTGGGATGCTTGGGTTCCTCATGCAGTGGTTTCTCTTGCTGTGGAGCGTGGCTCTCCAGCACGGGCTTAGTAGTTGTGGTGTGTGGGCTTAGCTGCCTCACAGCACGTGAGATCTTCCCGGACCAGGGATCACACCCCATGTCCCCTGCACTGGCAAGCAGGTTCTTAATCACTGGACCACCAGGAAAGCCCCCTTTTTTAACTTCTTGATGACATAGACCCTATGCTCTTTAATGCTTAGTGCACTGTGCCTAGTACAAAGAAAATATTCAATAAACCCACCGAGTGAATGAGAAAACGATGGATTAAAGATTATATTCATAAGATAAAGAGGGAATACTACTGCCAAAAATATTGTTGGAAACACTCTAATTCTTGTTCTCTGTTTCTGTCCTAGGGTGAGGGAGCTAGCATAGTGTGAGGGATGAGCAAGGAAGGGAAATCAGGCAGTTCTGGGACTGGTTTTGCTCCTGGAGGGGAATCTTCTCAGTGTGGCCAGAACGTGGGCAAAACTGAGGGATGAGGAGGGAGGGAAGGAGAAAGAAAGATTGATTCCAGCTTCCTAGAGGTCAGACGTAAACAAACATAAATTGACTGGCCTGGGAAGTGAGGAGTTCTCTACTGCTAGAGGTGTTCAAGCAGAGGCCAGATGAATAGACAGAGGACACTCATGGAGGGGATGGTGATTAGGTTAGATGGTCTTTAAATCTCCATTCCAGTTCAGGAAAGTTATAGGCTTCTACTTGGGTGACTTGGGTCAAGCCACCATCTCTCTGGGCCCCAGCATCTCATCATCTGAGAGAATTGCCTTTAACAGTTCCTTGGAGTGGGAGTTTTGCAAGTCTAAGAGAAATAAACATGTCAGCAATCTAGAGAGCTGGACAGTTATGCGAAATACTGGTCTTCATGAAAAGGAAGACCGCTGGACATTCCTACATAGCAGTGTGATGCATCAGAAGCAAATCTTGGTGTTTCAGAATTTCAGAATGAAATTTCTCTGCTAGCTCTAAACAGATGGTTATACAGGGTGTTTTGACCTTGAAGGAAGGACTTCTAAGAGACAGGGAGGTTCAGTGGCATAGGCAGGACTTGGATGTCTGGCTCTCTGAATGTCTGGTAGCCAACACCTGGGCTATCCTTGCGCTAGAGTTCAGGGACCAGGCCATGGTGTAGTCTAATGGGATTCCATCCTAGCTCTTTCATCGTGATCTGTTGGCAGTAAACGTGATTGCCTCATGTTGCTTTCTCACTCACGTAGCTCCTTTTGTAAAATCTTCTTCTCCTAACAATTAATTTTCAAAGGAAATTAAGTTTGCAATAGAAAACTTGCAAGATTGCAAGGAAACCACTGGGTAGAAAATAATGAACAAGGGAATGCCAAAGAGAATCACCCCAGAGCAGATATGCAATGATATGCCCACGGGGGCCCAGTCATGGAGGAGGGTGGTGGAGTGGGACAGTAGGGATGTAAAAAATGGAGTAGAGGTGTTCTTTAATTTCTCTAGAGATTTATTAAAGTTGATTTTTAATGAGAGTAAAGACAAGCAACTAAACAATGGGCTGCCCAGGTGCTGCTCACTTGTTCACTCTTATTATTACCAGCATAACTCTTTACTGTTTTGCAAAGTGCTATTATAACTGTTATTTATTTAGATCTTCATAAGAGCATTGCACATTAAGATGCTGTTATCTCTATCTTGCCAGTTAGGAAAATGAGGCTAAGTGACGAGTTAAGCTCAAGTTTGCATAATTATCCTGAATCTTTCAGCTCCAAGCTCAATATCTCCCTACACCCAGCATCCAAATTTCTCTTCATGCCAACCCTGTGGTACTCTCCAAACTCTCATTTGGCAAAAGATGTTATGTTCCAAAGGAAAGACGATGGCTCATTAAACTTGATTACCTCTTCTGGTTTTGTGACTAAGTGTTCAAGTCCTAGGCTTTATCACTCGTTTTCAACTAGGGGAAATTTATTTACTTTTTTAACTCTTGATTTCAGTAGAGAGGGGTTCCCAGTTGGTGCTGGTGGTAAAGAACCTGCCTGCCAGTGTAGGAGACAGGAGACATGGGTTCGATACCTGGGTCAGGAAGATCCTCTGGAAGAGGAAATGGCAACCCACTCCAGTATCACCCAGTCCAATAATTCTTGTCTGGAGAATCCCACGGGCAGAGGAGCCTGGAGAGCTATAGTCTGTAGGGTCTCGGACATGACTCTTTGCGACAATAGAGACAATTTGCAAAACATAAATTATTGTCAGTAGAAGTAATAATTTATGTTTTAAAAATTCCGCAGTATCAGTTTATTCATTCGTTTCATTCATTTATTCATTCAAGAAATGTTTCCTTAGCGCCTGGCCTTTGTCATGTGCCAGTGTTTGGTATTTAGAGCTTAAGGCTATGTTCAAGATTAAAGACATATATCCATTCTCATAACTGAATAATTTAACTGCACACCTGAAACTAACCCAACATTGTACATCAACTATACTCTAATATAAAATTAAATTAAATAAAAGGAAAAAACTCAAAGGAAGAAAAATAAAGTTGGGGTAATGATGTGGCAAATCTCAATGAGTTCATAAATATAAAATATTTAATTATGTCTGGCCTATAGTGAGAACTACATAATCATTAGCTATTACCATTATTAATAAACTGATGGCAAAACAATATGAGTATATAAAATTATCCTGAAAAGTACTTGATGAAATTCAGGTCATTTCAGATAAATTCCATACAGGCAAAACAGGAATAATACACCTTAAAATGTTATACAATGTTTATCAGAAACATTAAACACATGTGCCTAGTCATGTCCGACTCTTTGCAACCCCATGGACTGCAGCACACCAGGCTTCCCTGTCCTTCACTATCTCCTGGAGTTTGCTCAAACTCATGTCCATTGAGTTGATGATGCTATCCCACCATCTCATCCTCTGTCACCCCCTTCTCCTCCTGCCTTCAATCTTTCCAGCATCAGGGACTTTCCATATGAGCTGGCCTTTTGCATCAGGTGGCCAAAATATTGGAGCTTGAGTTTGAGCTTCAGCATCAGTCCTTCCAATGAATGTTCAGTGTTGATTTCCTTTAAGATTGACTGGTTTGATCTCCTTGCAGTCCAAGGGACTTTCAAGAGTCTTCTCCAGCACTGCAGTTTGAAGGCCTCAGTTCTTCAGTGCTCAGCCTTCTTTATGGTCCAACTCTCACATCTGTACATGACCAGTGGAAAAACCATGCTTTGACTATATGGACCTCTGTCCACAAAGTGATGTCTCTGCTTTTTAATACGCTGTATAGGTTTGTCATAGTTTTTCTTCCAAGGAGCAAGCATCTTTTAATTTTATGGGTGCAGTCACCATCTGCAGTGATTTTGGAGCCCAAGAAAATAAAATCTGCCACTGTTTCCATTTTTTTCCCATCTATTTGCCATGAAATGATGGAATTGGATGCCATGATCTTTGTTTTTTGAATGCTGAGTTTTAACTCAGCTTTTTAACTCTTTTCTTTCACCCTTATCAAGAAGTTCTTTAGTTCCTCCTTGATTTCTGCTATTAGAGTGGCATCATCTGCATGTGTGTGTGTGTTAATCACTCAGTCATGTTGGACTCCTTGCCACCTCATGGTCTGTAGCTCGTCAGGCTCCTCTGTCCGTGGATTTCTCCAGGCAAGAATATTGGAGTGGGTTGCCATTTCCTTCTCCAGGAGATCATCCCAACCCAGGGATCAAACTCTGGTCTCCTGCATTTCAGGCAGATTCCTTAGCATATGAGCTACTAGGGAAGCCCATCATCTGCCTAAAAGGTTGTTGGTATTTCTCCTGGCAATCTTGATTCCAGCTTGTAATTCATCCAGCCCAGCATTTCATATGATGTACTCTGCTTATAAGTTAAATCAGCAAGGTGACAATATAGAGAGCCTGGACATACTCCTTTCCCAATTGTGAACCGGTCTGTTGTTCCATGTCCAGTTCTAACTGTTGCTTCTCGATCCTGCAGTTTTCTCAGGAGACAGGTAAAGTGGTCTGATATTCCCATCTCTTGAAGAATTTTCCATTTTGTCATGATCCACAAAATCAAAGGTTTTTGCATAGTCAATGAAGCAGAAGTAGATGTTTTTTGGAATCTCCTTGCTTTTTCTATAATCCAATGGATGTTGGCAGTTTGATCTCTGGTTCCTCTGTCTTTTCTAAATGCAGCTTGAACATCTGGAAATTCTTGGTTCACATACTGCTGAAGCCTACCTGGGAGGATTTTGAGCATTACCTTACTAGCATGTGAAATGAGTGCATTTCAGTTGATAGAAAGTTCAAAATTTGCTTAGAATATGTGACAGATTCTACAAAAGAAAGTTGAATGATGCAAAATAAATATAAAAAGTTCAAGAGCTTTTTTATTTGTATCTGTGAAAACTAGCTAGAAAATAAAATGTAAGTAAAGATTCCAATCACACTTGCATTAAAAACTATAAAATACATAAGACTAAGTTTTGTAAAAATGATATAATGAAAAAAGAGCAAAGACATAATGGGAGTGAAAGTGCTTCTCAAACTCTAAGTTGCTAACTAAATGCAAACTATATTTTTATTACCCCTTCTGGAATATTTGCATCTTAAATGACAATGTCTGGAAGACAGCCAAGCATAACTTGAAAGATGAATTCATAATGGTGGAATTTTAGGCATTCTGGTGTGTGTGTGCGTGTGTGTGTGTGTGTGTGTGTACTTACTTAAGATAGAGAGTGGTTGATAGTAGGGGAGGAAGTTGGAAGGAGGGAGCATCTTTTACTTAGGGGAAATTCCCATTAATTCTCCCCACACCCCACCAAAGAGGGTATGCCAGGCTTGCTCTAGAGGTGGGGGCAGAGAAGAGCCCCACTCCTCTGTGGAGCCCCAAGGACAAGCTTATACCATTGTTTGCTACTCAGTCATTAGGAGAATCAGAATTTCCAGCCTCTGTGAACTTTCCTTGCTTATAAGTACTGTCTTTGCTGACTCTGTCTGAACTTCAAAGCTGATAATGAACATATTTTAACTTCCTGCAAAAGGAAGAGGTTGCCCCTTTATTGAAAACATCCATTCTCCCTAGAAGCCACACCATCACTGATTATACTTCTTTAGACTGGAGAACTGGAGGGCTTGGTGAAAACCTGGGCTGGATTTTAGTCCCTTCTAGGACTGCAAGGAGATCCAACCAGTCCATTCTAAAGGAGATCAGCCCTGGGATTTCTTTGGAAAGAATGATGCTAAAGCTGAAACTCCAGTACTTTGGCCACCTCATGTGAAGAGTTGACTCATTGGAAAAGACTCTGATGCTGGGAGGGATTGGGGGCAGGAGGAGAAGGGGACAACAGAGGATGAGATGGCTGGATGGCATCACCGACTCGATGGACGTGCGTTTGAGTGAACTCTGGGAGTTGGTGATGGACAGGGAGGCCTGGCGTGCTGCAGTTCATGGGGTCGCATAGAGTCAGACACGACTGAGCGACTGAACTGAACTGAACTGAACTGAGGAAAGCCCTTTTTTCTTTCTGGAAGTCCAGGATGAAAGGTCCTATCTCAGGTATCCTATCTTCCATAAGAACCTGGTGTTTGAGTCTTATAAATGTCAGTGTATTACCATGTGCTAAATATCGTCTGTTTCTGGCTGTATATTAGGTTCTGGGGTTTCATACTCATTTTGCAAAGGCCCATTCTGAGCCCTGCATGCAGCAGCAATAGTGGTTTTGAAGACTTTAGGGGGACAGAGGAGAGAAAAATCCGGGTGTCCTGATCAGGTATTATAATAAGGTTCCTCTACTTTGTGTGAAGGCAGGAGCCACTGGAGGGTTTTGAGAAGAGATGTGACATGATCCAGCTTATGTTTTGAAAGATCGTTCTGGGTGCTATTTCTAGAAGACTGAAAAAGGGGAAGACAGATGCAGAGGGAGCAATTAGGAGGCTGCAGTAATCATCCAGGAGAGGAAGATGGTGGCTGAACCAGGGTTGTTGCAGTGGAAGTGGAGAGCCATGCTCAGACTCTGGAGAGATTTTGAAGATTGAATTGACAGGACACACTGATGGGATCTGAGGGAAAGCGATGAGTCAAGGATGACTCATGTTTGCTACTTCCTGGGAATATAAGTTTCCTCTATTAGAATGTAGGTTCCACGTGGGCAGAGATCTTCATCTGTTTCATTCAATTGCAAGTGCCTAGAATAGTACCTGACACATAGAAGATGCTCGATAATCTTTTTCTTTTATTTTTTCAGAATAAAAAAAAAATTTAATTGATTTATTTATTTTTGGCTGTGCTGGGTCTTCATTGCTGCACGGGGTTTTCTCTAGCTGTGGAGGGCAGGGGTATTCTCTAGTTGTGGTGCACAGGCTTCTCATTGCGGTGGGCTCTCTTGTTGTGGAGCATGGGCTCTAGGGTGTGTGGGTTTCAGTAGTCAATGAAGCAATGAGGCTTGTGGGATCAGTAGTTGTGGCTCCCTGGTTCTAGAGTGCAGGCTCAATAGTTGTGGCACATAGGCTTAGCTGTTCCTGCAGCATGTGGGATCTTCCCAGACCAGGGATCAAATCCATGTCTCCTGTATTGGCAGGGGATTCTTTACCACTGAGCCACCAGGGAAGTATAGCTGATTTACAATATTGTATTAGTTTCAGGTATGCAGCAAAGTGATTCGGATATATATATATATATATATATATATATATATATATATATAATATATATGCATACATATTCTTTTTTTTTAATCAATATTTTTTTCCCTTAAATGAATATGAGAGAAATTGGTTTAGGAGTGGACTCCAGATTATCTGATATGTCATTTGTAAGCACATTCTCCCAGTCCACAGCCTATCTTTTCATTCTCTCTCTTAAGAGTGACTTTTGGAGAGAAAAATGCTTCAGGGAACTCTAGTCAATATTCTGTAGAAACTTATATGGAAAAATAACCTGAAAAATAATGGATATATGTATAACTGAATCACTTTGCTGTACACTTGAAACTAACACAATATTGTAAATCAATGATACTCCAATATAAAATAAACATCAAATTAGAAAAGCAATGTGCTTAATTTTGATAAAGGATAGTTCATCATTTAAAAAGTTTATCATGCTTTTGGCACTATAGCCAGGAAATCTTTGCTTATTCAAGGTTGCAAAGATCTTTTTTCCCTATTTTTCTTCTAGAGTTTTATATTTTGTGTTTCCCAATTAGGCCCTTGATTATAATTTTTTAATATGGTGTGAGGTATGGATTAAAATTCTTTTTTTGCATATGGATATCCAGTTGTTCCAAAGCCATTTGCTGGCCTGAGTTGGTTTGGGGTAATAACTAGAATGTCAGCAGCTGGATAAGTAAGAGAGGACAAGCAGAGGAAGCAGCAGGATCAAAATCACAGTCCTGAGAAGGAGAGGATGGGTTTATGAAACTGTCCAGGTTTGTGTTTGGCTGGGACACAACAAGTGAAAGGAGAGTAGTGGGATTTAAGGAGGCAAAGTCCAGGCTGTGGAGAGTCTAGCGCATCCTAGTATTTTCCTGAACTGTTAGAGCTGGAAGTGTTCTTGGAGATTATAAATTTCCTCCCCATTGTACACATCAACAGATGAAAGTCCAAAAAAGGGACTTGACTTAATTTTAGAGTTTGATTACTACTCTGACTTTATGTGTTTTTCTAGCCAGAATTACCTTATATAAAAAAGGAAAAGTTTAAACAACACAGCAACAGAAGTGAAGCCAGGGTCTTAAAGATAACGTGAATCATATGCTATATTTGTCCAAGACTGATTCCTCCTGAGAGGGTACTGATTAGTAGATCAGTGACTGATTCCTACTGAGGGTACTGATTAGTAGATCAGTGACTGATTCCTCCTGAGAGGGTACTGATCAGTAGATCAGTGACTGATTCCTCCTGAGAGGGTACTGATTAGTAGATCAGTGACTGATTCCTCCTGAGAGGGTACTGATTAGTAGATCAGTGACTGATTCCTCCTGAGAGGGTACTGATCAGTAGATCAGTGACTGATTCCTCCTGAGAGGGTACTGATCAGTAGATCAGTGAGTACTGATCAGTAGATCAGTGACTGTTTCCTACTGAGACGGTACTGATTAGTAGATCAGTGACCGATTCCTACTGAGAGGGTACCGATTAGTAGATTAGTGACTGATTCCTACTGAGGGTACTGATTAGTAGATCAGTGACTGATTCCTACTGAGGGTACTGATTAGTAGATCAGTGACTGTTTCCTACTGAGATGGTACTGATTAGTAGATCAGTGGCTGATTCCTACTGAGACGGTACTGATTAGTAGATCAGTGACTGATTCCTACTGAGACGGTACTGATTAGTAGATCAGTGACTTCTTGGAGAGAGGACGCTAATGGCATTGTGCCCTGTCCAACCTGCTAATTTTATCAGCATCTGGGATGAAGTTAGGGAAGACACTTCCATCAAATCTGTGAAAGACTGGAAGTTGGGAGTGGAGAAAATGTGTTGAATGAGAAAATCAGGACCCCAGAAGCAACAGCTTCCAATTCTAGACCAAATTTAAGGGGAAGACTTTAAAAAAGGAAAAAGAAGTTTTACAGTTGGATTTACAAAGCAGCTGAACAAACAAAGGTCTGGGGATTCAAGGCTGCACACAAGTCATAGTAAAAACATTATAGAGGGAGGGGCATTCAAGTGGATAAAAGCCCATTTGAAGAAAAGGAGTATAAACCTCAGCTGCATGGGGAGAAGTTGAGGGTCCTGGTCAGCTATTCTGCTAGGATCAGACAACACCTGAAAAGCATTGTTTGGGGCACCACAATTTAAAGCAGACATGGCTACCAAATATCGACTCTGAAACTAGAATATTGAGGCTCAGTTTCTGTCTCTGTCTCCTGTTGACTGTGACTTTGGGCAAGTTACTTAACCTCTCTCTACATGAGTGGTACGTGTACAGATGTACATGTCATATATAATAACACTGTCATGACTAGTGAAGTGCAAATGAGTTCATGTATAAAGTGCTTAGTAGGTGCTATATGGGAGTTAGCTATAATCGTTATTTGCTTACTGAACACTTAATCATGGTGGATTCCACAACTGTTCTTTATACATCATCTAATGAAATCTTTATAAAAATCTTACAAGGTAGGTAGTTTAAACACTATAGATGAGGACCTTGAAGTTCAAAAGGTTAAGCAGGAAGCCAACTCACAGATACCCTTGACCTGACACCCCCAGAACTGAACTCCAGGTGCCTGGTTCACAAACTTTCTAATATTACATGGTGCTGTCCAGTGAAACTGATTCCAAAGAGAATGACTAAGATGGGGAAGGGCTCAGAGCCATGTCGTGAGGTTTGACGGGAGGAGTGGGGGTGGGGGGCTGATGACTAATCCTGGAAAACAGATGCCACATGTAGGAGGAAAGAAACTTGTTTGGGGTAGAAATAGTCTTTATCTACTGAAGACAGAATTTCAGATCAATCACTAGAGATGGAATTGGTGGCTTTGTGAAGTAATGAGTTCTTTGTTGCTGGAGGTATTAAAAAAATCCAGGTAGAATTCAAGCAACCATAAAGGTGGATGGAGTAGTTGTCTTTTAAAACTGTTACGATCGGGACTTCCCTGGTCATGCAGGGATGGGTTCCATCCCTGGTTGGGGATCTGATCCCATATGCCACATGGCTGAAAACCCCCCAAAAAACCCAGCCCCCCAAAGCCCCTCTTTGATTGTCTACATCTCTGAACCCTAGTATCTTTGTTCCCGAAGTAATTTTAATGATATTTTCTATCTTCTCCATTCTAAAGGGCATTCTGAGGGTTAAGAAAATAGTGCTCATTAAGCATGCCAAGATCCAGAGAGGAAATGTACTATTTTAAGATAAACTATTATTATAACACTATATGTAATTGCCAAGTGGATAATGGAACCAAGAATTTGCTAAACTCATGTACATTACAAACTGTGATAATTTCTTAGAACCAAATGTGTTTATTGCATGTGCCTAAGTATTGCAGTGGATAATTGTTATTATGTTCTGTTCCTTAGACCTAGTAAATTCTCATCAATTATTTGAAGGTTTCAAAAGTGAAATGCAACCGAAACAAAAGCAATCTTGCTATGCATTTGGAATCTTCCTACAGGATTTCCTAAAATATAAATGCTTAAAGTCCAGTGATGAGGTTTTTTGTTTGATTACGAGGTCCAGAAAGAAGAAGCCGTGGTCTCATGGGGTTTGGTGATGCTCTGTTTGGTGTTCAGGTTTGGGAGAGTGGACCACAGCCCTTGTCCATTTCCAGTTTGTTTCTCTAGGCAATGACATGGGCATATTTTTGTCCAGTTGGGCCAATGAGGCTTAATTGCCTGCTAATTTTGTACTGGACTGAATTAATTTCAAGACCAAATTAATTAAAACAGATGAAGCTTCTTTTATCAATTATTCATGAACTTGTTATAACAGGAGGGAGCATATCAACTGAATTAAGAATGTTACATTGTTTCAGTGAACTTCTTTTTGGTGCCCATCAAAGTGGCAGACACAACTTATAGACTGAACACGCAGGCAATGGGACTTCTAAAAAATTTTATTTATTATTTATTTTTTGACTGCTCTGGATCTTCATTGCTATGGGCTTTCTCTAATTGTGGCAAGAGGGGTGTACTCTTCATTGCAGTGCTTGGGCTTTTCACTGCAGTGGCTTCTCTTGTTGTGGAGCATGGGCTCTAGGCACGTGGGCTCAGTGGTTGCAGCTCTTGGGCTCTGGAGTGAGGGCTCAGTAGCTGTGGTGCATGGGCTTAGTTGCACCAGGGCATGTGGATCTTCCTGGATGAGGGATTGAACTCACATCCCCTGCATTGGCAGGTGGATTCTTATACCACTGGACCACCAGGGAAGGCCTAATGACATTTTTGAGGAACCTAATGTGATTTTTTTAATCTGTGACTTTGTTCTGGTTTGCTCTGATAAGTAGCGCATATACATAGAAATAGCTGCTTTGAAGGGCTTTCCTGATAGCTCAGCTAGTAAAGAATCCACCTACAATGCAGGAGACCCCGGGTTGATTCCTGGGTTAAGATGATCCCCTGGAGAAGGGATAGGCTGCCCACTCCAGTATTCATGGGCTTCCCTGGTGGCTAAGATGGTAAAGAATTCGCCTGCAATGTGGGAGACCTGGGTTGGATTCCTGGAGAAGGGCATGGCAACCCACTCCAGTATTCTGGCCTGGAAAATCCCCATGGACAGAAGAGCCTGGTGGGCTACAGTCCCTGGGGTCACAAAGAGTCTGACACGACTGAGCAGCTAAGCACTGCTGCTTTGAGAGTTGATGGACTTTAAAAGGTGAGTGGTAGGTGTGTGTGTGGGCAGGTGGAGGGCAGGGGACAGAATCACACACCAAATGAACTGCAAATCAAACTCTGGCTGTCCAGTTTCTGTGTGTAGAGATAGTGGCAGAGGAGAAGTGCAAGAAATGGATAATGTTAGTAAGAGGGAGAATGTTTGGTTTATTGCATTCACCAGTTAAATGTTTCTTGCAAGCATACTTCTTGACTGGCAGTCGGTAAATGCTGACAGGTAAGAACTTGATTCCCTGGGGAAGGGAATGTCAACTCACTCCAGTATTTTTGCCTGGAGAATCCCATGGACAGAGGAGCCTGGCAGGCTACAGTCCACGGAGTGGCAAAGAGTCGGACATGACTCGGCGACTAAGCAGGCATGCACGAGAACTTGATTCAGGCAGTATCCTAATTCCTGTGGCCACTGTGGCTACCAAGATCTTGCCTCTAGGAGGTTTCACCTTGCTGAGATACTTATTTACTAATTCATCCAGAGCTAGTCTGTTTAAAGCCAGGTTTTAATGAAAACAAAGTAAAAGGATGTATTCAGTTCAGTTCAGTCACTCAGTCGTGTCTGACTCTTTGCGACCCCATGGACTGCAGCATGCCAGGCTTCCCTGTCCATCACCAACTCCCAAAGCTTTCTCAAACTCATGTCCGTCAAGTCGGTGATGCCATCCAACTATCTCATCCTCTGTTGTCTCCTTCTTCTCCTGCCTTCAATCTTTCCCAGCATCAGGGTCTTTTCAAATGAGTCAATTCTTTGCATCATTTGGTTTGGCCAAAGTGTTGGAGTTTCAGCTTCAGCATCAGTCCTTCCAATGAATATTCAGGACTGATCTCCTTTAGGATGAACTGGTTGGATCTCTTTGCAGTCTAAGGGACTCTCAAGGGTCTTCTCCAACACCACAGTTTAAAAGCATCAATTCTTTGGTGCTCAGCTTTCTTTGTAGTCAAACTCTCACATCCATACATGACCACTGGAAAAACCATAGCTTTGACTAGATGGACCTTTGTTGGCAGAGTAATGTCTCTGCTTTTTAATATGCTGTCTAGGTTGGTCATAGCTTTTCTTCCAAGGAGCAAGCATCTTTTAATTTCATGGCTGCAGTCACCATCTGCAGTGATTTGGGAGCCCAAGGAAATAAAGTCTCTCACTGCTTCTATTGTCTCATTGTTTCTCCATCTATTTCCCATGAAGTGCTGGGACCAAATACCATAATCTTAATTTTCTGAATGTTGAGTTTTAGGCCAACTTTTTCACTCTCCTCTTTCACTTTCATCAAAAGGCTCTTTAGTTCTTCTTCACTTTCTGCCATATGGATGGTGTCATCCACGTATCTGAGGTTATTGATATTTCTCCCAGAAATCTTGATTCCAGCTTGTGCTTCATCCAGCCTGGGATTTCATTTGATGCACTCTGCACATAAGTTAAATAAACAGGATGTATTAGGTAAAAAGGATGTATTAAGAATGACTAATATACACTCTGTAGCTAGGGCACTGTGGAGTGGGTTGTGTTTAATATTGTACCCTTCTATGTCATAGACTCTAAATGAAGTGTTGTTGGACTCTGTTATTCTTCACCAAGGATGTAGCAAAGATGCTTTCCGGGGTACCTGTGAGAGAGATGGATTAGGAGTTTTGGATTAGCACATGCAAACTATTATACCTAGGATGGATAAACAGCAATTTCCTACTGTATAGTACAGGGAAGTATATTCAGTATCCTGTACAACTGATAATTGAAAAGGATATGAGAAATAAGGTATCTATATATATTATAGATATTTCATATATATATATATATATATACACACACATATATATCTGAATCACTTTGCTGTACTGCAGAAATTAACACAATATGGTAAATTAACTATACTTTAATTGAAAAAAAAAATGTTCCAGGGAATGAGTCTGTCCTAGAAGACACTCAGCCCAATTGCAAAGTCTGGGATGAGAGTGAAGATCTCTTTTCGCTAACTGTGGAGGAACCCGTCAACCTTAGGCTGGTTCCAAGAAGACCTTGTTTGAGCACGTGGTATCTGTCAGGCACTGGACCAGGTACAAAGTTGAGCATGACGAGGTTCCTTTCCTTAGAAAGATTGTAATCTCACCCAAGGACTTTTCTGAGAGTGGGTAGGAGGAGAGGAGGCAGGGAGAGTGGCTGAGCACTGACCCTGGAAGGATGCTATATCCTGAAGCCATAGATGGGCAACTGTACAGGTTCTGCTGAAGAGCCCAATTTTAGAATTCTATTCCTTTGTCAGCCATAACCACTGACTTGTGTTTTAGAAAAGACCCCAAACAGTAAGAGGGATGGGAAACTAACATTTGTTGAGCATCTATTATGTGCCAAACATCATACTTGACACTTGACACATCTAATCTCATTTCATCCTTGTGACTACCATGTGAGGAGCCAGGGCTATTTTTCTGGCATCCTGTGTTGCAGATCAGCAGATGGGGTCCATTGAAGGGAAATAACATGGCTAGGACCATACCCTTTCATGTTGATCTTGTATTCTGAAGTTAAAAGCAGCAGAAAGGACTAGATGACTTGGACTTTAAAGTATTTTAGTCATACAGAAGTGCCCACTGTTTGGCATTGGAAGGAATTTCAAGAAAGGGATTATAACCAGCGAGGGATAAAGGAAAAACACTTCAAGTATTATACCTCAGTATTTTCCTTTGGTCCTCTGATTACTTCCATCTGCTTTGGAAAAAGAAGGGAACATCAGAGAATGGAAAGAGTCGAACGACACAAGAGACCTTGCTTCTGGTATAATCTGCCAGTAAGTGGCAGACGTCACAAAGTGGCCTTGGCATGTAACCACCCACCTCTTGCTCTCTGCTGGTCCTACTGTGGTGTGATGGAGGCTAATTAGGTGACCCTTAAGTGAAATCTACATCTTTAACAGCCAGAGGTATCTTAACACACCCATCATCTCTACCAACATGTGTTATGTGCCCCTGTGTCACAGACAGCCTCACCCTTGAGTCTGGGGTTGGAGGAGACACTGAATCAACAGTGTACAGATAACATCTCTATTTTAAGAGGCTAGCTTCCTAAAGTCAAGAGGAAAATATTCACCCCAAGAAAGAAGCATCATGTATCACATATCAGCTTTAATCCAATTCTGTGCACTATGGTGCAAAATGAAATAAAACAAACAAAAAAAATGACACAGCACACAGAAAAATATATCCTGAGAAGTAAGTGTTAAGCAACAAAGACTGAATAGTCTCTGCTAAGAATGACTTAGAGTTTAAAAAGAACATCAGCCTCTCTGAGTTTCGATTTCTCCAACTATAAAATTGGGATGGGAATTTTGACCTCACAGGTAGATTTTCAGGTTACATGAGACATTGAGAATAAAGTGCTTAATTCAGAGTCTGGCCCATGGTATGACTCAGGGAAGTCATCCTTTGCTCGATTCTTTTTTTTTTTTTAAGATTTTTTTTTGATGTGGCCATTTTATTAAATTTGTTATAATATTGCTTCTGTTTTATGTTTCTAGTTTTTTGGCTGTGAGGCGTATGGGATCTTAGCTCCTCAACCAGGGGATCAAACCTATACTCCTTGCATTGAAAGATGAAGTCTTAACCACTGGACTGCCCAGGAAGTCTCTGCACAGTTCGGAGTCAAAACAGAATAGTTCGAGTTCAAGCATTTGTTGTTGCTCAGTTGCTCAGTTGTGTCCGACTCTTTGTGGCCCCATGGACTGCAGCATGCTGGGCTTCCCTATCTCCCGGAGCTTGCTTAAACTCAGGTCCATTGAGTTGATGATGCCATCCAACCATCTCATTCTCTGTGGCCCCCTTCAAACACATCCACTACCATTTACTAGGGCCTGAGGATGATAATAGTAGTCGTAGTAATAATAATAATTATAATGGTCAATTGTTGTATAATATATTCCATGCTTAGGTAGTGTAATAAGAAGTTTGCACTGAACTCATTTAATACTCTTAACAAGCTTGTAAGGTGGGCACTGTTATTGCTCCCATTTTATTGATGGGCAAACAGAGGACTAGAGGTTAAGTAACTTGCTCAGTATCATAGATCTAGTAAATAATGAAACCAGGATACCAACTCAACCTGTCTGATTACAGAGTCAGACCATTAACCACCTTGCTCTGGTGAAAAATGGATAAGCCAAGATCATCAACTCAAGAAAGCTGCCATCTGTCCAGGAATGGGTGTGTAAAGGAAGTGATTGGATCCACAACTCTAGAACAGGGGTGGACAAAATTTTCCTGTAAAGGGCTAGATCTCAGGCTTTGCCAGACATATGGTCTCTGTGGCAACCACTTGACTGGCTGTTACAGCCTGAATGCAGCTAGACCATGTCAAAATCAGTGGGTGTGGCTGCGTTCCAGCAAAACTTTATATATGGAAACAGATGGTGGGCTGGATTTGGTCGAAGATCACAGTTTAGTGCCGGAGAAGGCAATGGCACCCCACTCCACTACTCTTGCCTGGAAAATCCATGGACGGAGGGCCTGGTGGGCTGTAGTCCATGGGGTCGCTAAGAGTCGGACAGGACTGAGCGACTTCACTTTCACTTTTCACTTTCATGCATTGGAGAAGGAAATGGCAACCCACTCCAGTGTTCTTGCCTGGAGAATCCCAGGGACGGGGGAGCCTCGTGGGCTGTCCTATGGGATTGCACAGAGTCAGACATGACTAAAGCAACTTAGCAGCAGCACAGTTTAGTGCAAAGCAAAGCATCCCAACCCAGACTAGGGGGGAGAGGCAGGGCCAGAGAAGGCCTCCCTGACTTTGGGCTTAAGAAGCAAGTGATCGATAAAAGAGGAATGGTAAGAGAGGCCACCAGGTGGAAGGCGGGCACACAACAGAGCTGGACAGGCAATTGGACTGGAGGCTGAAGGGTCCAGTGGAGTGCCTGACCCAGGAACTAGAGTCTGCTGGAAGAAGGGGGGCCCAGATCTCAGACCACCCAGGGATCTTGGGGGAGAAGATGGGGGGTGCTTTCCCTGCACCAGGACAATGCTGTGCTCTGGTTTGCATTCCTGAGAAAGTCTTTCCATCAGTAACCTGGACTGTGGATGAG
Source organism: Bubalus bubalis (assembly GCF_019923935.1). Lineage (NCBI taxonomy): Eukaryota > Metazoa > Chordata > Mammalia > Artiodactyla > Bovidae > Bubalus > Bubalus bubalis. The sequence continues at coordinate 46,991,991 of NC_059160.1, forward strand.
TGTGAGGCCAGAGGGGAAGCAGGAGGACCAGGAAATAGGCAGGGATGGAAGGAACCGGGTCTGGGTGAGTCTGGGTCGGGGAGGGAAACTGGGGAAGGGGTGTGATATCACATAAGAGAAAGCGTTAAGGAACCAAACCTTTGGGTCTGCTCGCCCAGCAAGGGAGGAAAGTTGATCTACTGACACTGGGTTGTGGTGACAGAAAGTGCAGTTTACTGTAAAACGCCAGACAAGAGTCCAGGGGTAGCTAGTGCTCAGAAAGACTCTCCCTGATGGGTTTCAGCAAAGCACTTTTAAAGACCAGGTGAGGGAGGGGAGTTCCAGGGCATATGATCAGCTTTGGTACAGTCCTCTGATTGGCTGATGGTGAGGTGACAGGGTGATGTCACAGGGGTTAACACTGTCAATCCTTAGGTGCCAGTAAGTCTGGGGGCTCTATGCTCCTTGTCATCAAGTTCATTTCTTCCATCTGGTGGGGGTTTTAGCATCTGTAAAACGGCTCAGGAAGTGTGCCTCAAATCCTCTTACCGAGGTACTTTAGGAAGGAGCTACACAGAGAATGGGGGGAGGGGGTCTGTCCTGGGAAGACACTTTAGGGTCCTGCATGGTTACAAAAGGAGGCGGCAGGGGAAACAGAGTGGAAAATAATTCAAGTCAGAACCAGCCTTCTCCTTCACGGCTCTCTGCGTGAACAGTAGGTGCTGCTGGGCAAAAAGCATTTGCACGGAGAGAAAGGTCCGATTATGAAGGGGGCCAGATACACCTGTAAGAACGTTTGGTTTCAGCTCTCCTTCCATGGCTGGAAAAGCAAATACCCAGGCCCTCCTGGGGCCCCAGGAACAAGAGAGGGAAGCACTCTCCGTGGGGGCTGAGAGCTGCAGGAACACGCAAGCACCCCTGTGTAGGCCGGCATTCTTCTGAGTCTGGAAGCAAGCCGGAGGGCCTCTCGCATCTGCTGCTCGAGTGTATCATTATCGCCAATATTTTAATTCGCCTGCGTGGGAAATAACATTGTCAGCAGCCATGTCTCAGCTGTGAAGGACACCAGTGGCTATATATATCTACATATCTAAGGAAGGCCAACAGACTCATAAAAAGTAACCAGACATCCTGGTTTTAATAGCCCCTGCAGAGCTCTCTGTGGGGAAGGACTCCGCTGGCTGCGGGCTGTGCCTGGCAGCAAAGCACTCACATACGCACGGACACCCACCATCATTTTTTATCACTTGCATTACTTGATATCCTGCCTATCACCTCCTATTTGCCAGAAATCCCAGACAAACCTGGGTCAGGAGTAGAAAATATTTTATTTATTTCTTTTTCTCTCAAAGGTTCTAGATTAGGTAGAAGGCTTATGGATGCGGAAGAAACATCAGCAACTTCTTTCCTCCTTGGTCTGGCATTTTTTTTTAGACCCTTGATTTCAGTCTGTGAGTTCTGGGATGGACGGCCCCGTAACTGAAATTAAGGCCTCTGTCTCCTGGGCGTTGAAGGAGGAAAAGATGCCAGCTGCCTTCCAGTTTACAAATGAGCCTCCTCTGCGCTTAATACTGAGGCTGCCGAGGTTTGGGGTAGCAGGTCACTCGGCATTACTTTATTTTAGTTCAGCAGAAATCTGTTGGCTCTGGGTGGAAGAAAAGATTGAGTGGTATAGCAGCGTTTAAATTACCTAAAGCACTAATGTTAAACACTTTAATCCTTCATTATGGCTAAAACAGAGCTGTGGATCATATAATGCAAAAGCCTTTATCACCAAGCCATTATCTTTTAAAATTGAACAACGCATACATTTGAAGGATGTGTTGTCTCCCTGTATCTGGTCCTCCCTGACTTCTCGTTGGGTTCTTTCAAAATAATCCCTGGCAGATCAATATTTAGTCGTATTTATGTGCATACACACAGTTAAGACTATGTAGATTTGTTTCGGTGTTTTTTGTTTGTTTTAAATATAAGCTAATAACTGTTGTATTTACTAAGTAATTTCATATTTTATATTGTCTGCCTGAGAACTTACATTTCCAGCAGTTTAATAAATTAGACTAATCTAACTAACTTTGAAATGCGAGTCTATTAGTGTATTGGATTAAATAGACCAGAAATAGTTTTAGGGACTTCCACTGGTTAAGACTCCAAGCTTCCAAGGCAAGAAGTGTGGGTTCGATCCTTGCTGAGGAAACTAAGATCCCATATGCTGCACAGCATTGCCCACCCCCCTCCCCCACCAAAGTTTTAAAGGAGTTGCTGAGTTGAAAAGAATGTAAAGGGCATTTCTGAGGTCAAAAAGAAGAAGAAACTGAAAACTACAGTGGGAAGCAGTCTTCTTTTTCTTTTTTAGTTTTCACTGCTAAGAGGATTGGGTTTAAAAGCCATGTGGAGATAAGATAAATGCCTTTGGCTCCCTGAGAGGGTTAATTGGAAATGAGACAGTCATAAAGCCAGGACTCTCAAAGAGCTAGCTACATCCTCACTTAAAGTGTGTATTAGAAAACTTTGCCCACCAGCCTGAGGAGATAAGAAGAAAAACTATATGGCTTCTGCTCTCAGTGTGGAAAATCTCCTTTAAGAAGCTGTAATCATAGACCTACTCTCATGTAGGGGTAGGATTAATATTTGTACTATCTTTATGCTCTAGAACTGCCAAACTGAGAAATTATGTAAGTGGAAATTTGGACATACACGGGCAAGAGTTTTGGCAAGAAATGCCAGATAGCATGGGATTACCGCAGCTGAAGTCCCAGTGAAGATGAGTTCACAATAAAAGTTATTTAATATGAAACAACAGTGCTCCATGGCAGAGCAAGTCAGCAGACACAACAAGCAATACAATTAGGACGTCTCACACTTTACGTAATTAATCTACTGGATGGCAATTATAAAAGAAATATTTTTAAAATGATCAAAGCTGTAAAAGAAAGTTAGAAAACAGTTCTTAGTAGATTTGAAAAAGAAAATAACAGGACTTCTAAAAATGAAAAAAGTGTGACAGATTAAAAAAATCAATGGTTGAATTAATTTGCAATTTAGACTCAAGGAGAGGATTAGTAAATCGGAGCTAGCTCTGAAATGAAGAATAGGCTAGAGTAGAAAAGTTCAGTATTTAATAGGAAAGAATGGAGAGAATAAAAGAGAAACAACATTAATGGTTTGAGGCTTTACTAGAATTTATAAAAGACATGAAATCTCAGTCCAAAAAGCATTAACACAAATGTTGATCATGAAAATAGATTATGCTAAGATTTACTTAATTGTATACTTTATAATTTATACAACTTTATAATTTACTTAATGCTATACTTTAATTGCAGAATAATAAAGAGAAAAAAGCTTTTAAAGAATATTTGTCTTTTATTTTTATACTTGAATAGTAATTTGGTAATGTAAATGTTATTATTGGGCCATATTTTCTTTTTCTCAAGATTTTGTAGGTAGTGTTCTGTTTCATCAGATATTGAATGCTCTGTGGAAAAGTCAGCCTGTTTTATTTTTCCTTTGATTTATTCTTTGCCTCATCACTGGCTGGATTTAGGAATTGACAGTTGGAGCATCCTATATAAACTTCCCTGTCATCCTCTGATGCTCATTGACTAGATTCATTAATGGTATGTAGTTTTAAATTTTATTTTTAAAATTATCATATAGTTAAATTGATCTTTTTAAGGGTACATTCCTATGGCTTTTGATACATGTACAGATTTTTGTAATCCTCACCACAATCAGAATATAGAGCAAATATACCACCCCTAAACCTCCCTCTTGCTCTCTCTTTATACCCTTCCCCATCTCTGTATAATTCATCAACTGCAGATCCATTCTCCATAAGCAGAGTTTGGCTTTTCAAGAATGTCGTATGTATGAAATCGTAGTTTGTAATCTTTTGAGTCTGACTTATATTATTCAGCATAATGCTTTTGAGATTCATCTAAACTGAATGTATAAGTTGTTCTTCCCTTTTATTCTTGAGTAGGGTTCTAGTGCGTGAATGAACGACATTGTGTTTATTCATTCACCTATTCAATGACATTTGGATTGTTTTTAGATTGGGGCTTTAATAGAGAAGCTGTAGAGTTTCTCAGGTGGTGCTGGTTGTCAAGAATCCACCTGCCAATACAAGAGACATAAGAGATTTGGTTTTCATCCCTGGCTTGGGAAGATCCCCTGGAGGAGGGGATGGCACCCATTCTGATATTCTTGCCTGGAGAATTCCCATGGACAGAGGAGCCTGGCAGGCTACAGTCCATCGGGTCACAAAGAGTTAGGGACAACTGAAGTGATTTAGCATGCACATATGCACAGAGAAGCTACAAATATTTGTGTACAGTTTTGACTGAACACACAATTTTATGTTTCAGGGTATATACTGAGGAGTGGGATTACTGGGCCATATGTTAATATATCTTTCAGTTTATAAGAAACTTCCAGTTTTCCAGAATGATTGGACCATTTTGCATTCTCATCAGTAATGCATGACATGTCTAGTTTCTCTGCATCATCATCAGTACTTGGTATTGATAGTATTTTACATTTTCAGCTACTATAATAGATGTGTGCTGGTATTTCACTGTGGTTTTGCGTTTTCTTTGTGACTAATAACATTTTAATGAAATGTCTGCTTTAGTCTTTTGTTCATTTTTAAGTTGGGTTGCTTGTTTTCTTATTGTTGAGTTCTGAGTGTTTTTTTATGTACTCTGTATGCAAATTATTTGTTGGATATGTGATTTGAAAATATTTTATTGCAGTCAATAGTTGTCTTTTCAATCTTTTAGCAATGTCTTCGCAGGGTAAGCTTTTAAATTTTTGATGAAGTTCAATTTATCTTTTTTTTCCTCTAAAGGATCATGATTTGGCATCATAATTAAGAATGCTTTGCCTAACTCAGCTCACAGAGATTTTCCTTCTTTCTTTTTTCCTAAAAATTTTAATTTCATCTTTTATCTTTAGGTCTGTGATCCATTCTGAGTTAATTTTCATATGTGATGTGAGTTATGGATCGAGTTCTTTTTCCCATATGGATATTCAGTTACAGTGTCATTGGATTGCTTTTGTACATTTGTTGAAAATCAATTTGCCTTATTTGTGTGGGGCTATTTCTCAGCTCTATTCTCTTCCATTGATCTATGTCTCTATTCCTCTACCAATACCGTGTTGTTGTTGTTGTTGAGTTACTAAGTCGTGTCCAACTCTTCTGTGACTATAGCCTGCTTGCTTCTCTGTCCATGGGCTTTCCCAGGCACGAATACTGAAGTGGGCTGCCGTTTCCTTCTCCAGGGGCTCTTCCATGACTCAGGGATCAAACCTGCATCTCCTGCATTAACAGCCAAATTCTTTACCAGTGCGTCAGCAGGGAAGCCCACATCAATACCATGCTGTCTTAATCACTGTACCATTATCAGAAGTCATAAAATTGGATGGTGGATGGTGTAATTCCTTAACCTTCTTCTTCTTTTAAAAAATTGTTTTAACCATTCTTCTTTAACTGCCTTTTGCTATGAATTTTTGAATCAACTCATCTATCTATAAAAAGTCCTGCTAGGATTTCGATTGGATTTTTGCTAACTTTATAGATCAATTGAAAAAACTGACATCTTCATTACGTTGAATCTTCTGGTTCATGAACACAACCTGACTCTCCATTTATTTAGGATTTCTTTGATTTCTTTCATCAGCCTATTTTAGTTTTCATACAAATCTTGTATGTACTTTGTTAGATATATAATTATAGTGCATTTTAGTTTTACTAGGTAGGGCTTCCAAAGAGTGTTTGAGTATCCATTTCCCAATATTCTTACCCATGCTGGCTATTGTCAATTTTTAAAATCATTTTTCTTATTATATGTGCTTATTTTAAAGTGATTTATTTTGTAGGGTGGACAAAGTCATCTTGATCACATCACAGCTCTCTTTAGGCCTGTCTTGCTGAATTTAGAATGTATGTCCTAAATAAGAAGCATTGCAGATGTAATGTGTGTACCATATCACAGAAATAACTCATCTCTTGCCATCTCATAAGAAGGGGTGCTGTCAGCTCACTTAGTATTTTTTCAACTTTCTAAAGAATCAACCCAACTATTTTTCAGAAGAGCATTTTGGATCTGAGTTTCCATGAGATTGCTGTTGTTCAATCATTATGTCATGTTTGACTCTTTTTTGGACCCCATGAACTGCAGCATGCCAGGCTTCCCTGTCTTGCACTGTCTCCCAGAGTTTGCTCAAACTTAGGTCCACTGAGTTGGTGATGCCATCCAACCATCTCATCGTCTGTTGCCCCCTTCTCTTCCCCTCAGTCTTCCCTAGCATCAGTCTTTTCCAGTGAGCCAGCTCTTCACATCACATAGCCAAAATATTGGAGCTTCAGCTTCAGTATCAGTCCTTCCAATAAATATTCAGGATTGATTTCCTTTAGGACTGACTGATTTGATCTTGCTATCCAAGGAACTCTCAAGAGTCTTCTTCAGCATCCCAGTTTGAAATCATCAATTCTTTGGTGCTCAATTTTCTTTATGGTTCAACTGTTAGATCCATACATGATTACTGGGAAAACCATAGCTTTGATTGTATGGACTTTTGTCAGTAAAGTGATGTCTCTGTTTTTGAATACACTGTTTAGGTTTATCATAGCTTTCCTTTCACTGAGCAAGTGTCTTTTAATTTCATGGCTGCAGTCACCATCCACAGTGATTTTGGAGCCCAGTCAGTTCAGTTCAGTTCAGTCGCTCAGTCATGTCCAACTCTTTGCAACCCCATGAAATGCAGCACGCCAGGCCTCCCTGTCAATCACCAACTCCGGGAGTCCACCCAAACCCATGTTCATTGAGTCAGTGATGCCATCCAGCCATCTCATCTTCTGCCGTTCCATTCTCCTCCTGCCCTCAATCTTTCCCAGCATCAGGGTCTTTTCCAATGAGTCAGCTCTTCATATCAGGTGTCCAAAGTATTGGAGTTTCAGCTTCAACATCAGTCCTTCCAATGAATACCCAGGACTGAGCTCCTTTAGGATGGACTGGTTGGATCTCCTTGCAGTCCAAGGGACTCTTAAGAGTCTTCTCCAACACCACAGTTCAAAAGCATCAATTCTTCAGTGCTCAGCTTTCTTTATAGTCCAACTCTCACATCCATACATGACCACAGGAAAAACCATAGCCTTGACTTGGTGGACGTTTGTTGACAAAGTAATGTCTCTGCTTTTTAATATGCTGTCTAGGTTGGTCATAACTTTCCTTCCAAGGAGCAAGCGTCTTTTAATTTCATGGCTGCAGTCACCATCCACAGTGATTTTGGAGCCCAAAAAAATAAAGTCTGACACTGCTTCCACTGTTTCCCCATCTATTTCCCATGAAGTGATGGGACCGGATGCCATAATCTTTGTTTTCTGAATGTTGAGCTCTAAGCCAACTTTTTCACTCTCCTTTTTTACTTTCATCGAGAGGCTCTTTAGTTCTTCTTCACTTTCTGCCATAAGGGTGGTGTCATCTGCATATCTGAGGTTATTGAGATTTCTCCCGGAAATCTTGATTCCAGCTTGTGATTCCTCCAGCCCAGCGTTTCTCATGATGTACTCTGCATATAAGTTAAATAAGCAGGGTGACAATATACAGCCTTGACGTACTCCTTTTCCTATTTGGAACCAGTCTGTTGTTCCATGTCCAGTTCTAACCGTTGCTTCCTGACCTGCATATAGGTTTCTCAAGAGGCAGGTCAGATGGTCTGGTATTTCCATCTCCTTCAGAATTTTCCACAATTTATTGTGATCCACACAGTCAAAGGTTTTGGCATAGTTAGTAAAGCAGAAATAGATGTTTTTCTGGAACTCTCTTGCTTTTTCGATGATCCAGCGGATGTTGCCAATTTGATCTCTGGTTCCTCTGCCTTTTCTAAAACCATCTTGAACATCTGGAAGTTTACGGTTCACCTATTGCTGAAGCCTGGCTTGGAGAATTTTAAGCATCACTTTACTAGTGTGTGAGATGAGTGTAATTGTGTGTTAGTTTGAGAATTCTTTGGCATTGCCTTTCTTTGGGATTGGAATGAAAACTGGCCTTTTTTTCCCAGTCCTGTGGCCACTGCTGAGTTTTCCAAATTTGCTGGCATATTGAGTGCAGCACTTTCACAGCATCATCTTTTAGGATTTGAAATAGCTCAACTGGAATTCCATCACCTCCACTAGCTTTGTTTGTAGTGATGCTTCCTAAGGCCCACTTGACTTCACATTCCAGGGCGTCTGGCTCTAGGTGAGTGATCACACCATCGTGGTTATCTGGGTCATGAAGATCTTTTTTGTACAGTTCTTCTGTGTATTCTTGCCACCTCTTATTTATATCTTCTGCTTCTGTTAGGTCCCTATCATTTCTGTCCTTTATTGAGCCCATCTTTGCATGAAATGTTCTCTTGTTATCTCTAATTTTCCTGAAGAGATCTCACCCAAGAAAATGAAATCTGTCACTGTTTCCACTTTCCCCCCTATTCTATTTACCATGAAATGATGGAACCGGATGCCATGATCTTAGTTTTTTGAATTTGAGTTTTAAGTCAGCTTTTCACTCTCCTTTTTCACCCTCATTAAGAGATAGTTCAGAGTAAATGAGGTATGGATTGATTGCTGGAGACCCAACTTGAATTTCCAACTCTGTGATTGACCTGAGGTGTGAATTTGGGAAACCACTCTGCTGCCTTGTCCTTCAGTTCCCTGTAAAGTTAATGAGGCTGAAGATGCAAAGATTGTTCTAGTTCTGTGCTTCTGTTTTATAGAAATGATCAATTATAATTCTCAAATGGGAAATAAAAAAATAGAGAAGTGGAGAAATTTTTTTTTAGAAAATGAGAGAAGGAAAGGACCAAAAGAAGAAAAGGAATCCAAGGTCCGATCACTGCCTCATTAGGTGTTGACTAGTTGTCCAAATCAGCAGTAACTCCAAAACAGTTTTCCCAAGAGGAAGTAGATGATGGCAGTCACCTTTAGAACAAGCCCAAATGTCTAGTCTCCCAATTAGGGCTCATAAATTCGATTTGCATACTCTTAAGACAGCTATTGTTAAAATCTTCCTTTCCTGTTTTTCAGTATTGTGATTATACTTCCTTTTCACAATAGACCAATAAATGTGTTAATCTTGTTGATTTCATATGTAAATGCAGCTTCTGAAAATGCCAATTTCTTGGAGGCAACAGGTGGTAAACAGGAAAAAAGAGAAAAAACCCAGCAATGATTTTGCAATAGAAGGAATGGAGATTCAGAGTTATCAAGATACTCCATTCCACAATTATTTATGGAGTGCCAGATGCTGTGCTGAGTTCTAAGGATTCAAAGGGAGCAAGGCATCCATGTCACCACCATTAGTGACACTTAGAGAATTTGCCCAAAGAGATGCCCAGTAAGTGGTGAAACCTGTATGCACACCCTGGTCTGTCAGGCTCTAACATCAATTAGGAAAACACTAAACTAATGTGGCTTTAATATCTGTGAGACAAGCTGAGCACTCTGTTCTACCATTCTGCGTCTAGTTAACTCCAATAACTCAGTAGAAAAGTAACTTTGCCATTTACATAGCTGACTAGGCAGTTGATTATAATAACATTGCTATTATAATAATGCTTCATTTATTGAAGACTTTTCACAAAAAAAGATATTGCTTGTTTGATAGACTTTTTTAAAAGTTTTCATTTTGAAATAGTTTTAAATTCACAGGAAGTGGCAAAGATAGTAGAGGTCCCTGTATCCTTAACCCAGGGCTTCACAGGTATCCCTAATGGCAAAGAATTTACCTGCCAATTCAGAAGACATAGGAGATGTGGGTTCGATCCTTAGTTCTGGAAGATCCCCTGAAGGAGGGCGTGGCAATGCATCCCAGTACTTTTTGCCTGGAGAATCCCCTGGACAGAGGAGCCTGGCAGGCTGCTGTCCATGTGATCGCAAAGAGTGGGACATAACTGAAGTGACGCATGCACACTTCCTTAGCCCAGTTTCTTAACTATAACTATACTATATCTATAACTTTATTCTCAATCCCTGAGCAATTAGCCCTATTTCTTGGCTGAATGCTTCTGAACCACTGTGACATAAATGAAAACTCTTGATGCTTGAACTTTGACCTCTTTGTTTCTGAAATCTGAGAATTTCTTTTTCTATTCCCAGGGTCAGTATATATTAAATATTTTCATTATTATATTTCATCTGAAGCCAAATATGGCATCTGTACCCTGACACTGAATTAAATCTCAGAGACAGAGTTTTAAGTGAAGTAGAAAAGAATAGCTTTATTGCTTTGCCAGGCAAAAGGGGTCACAGCAGGCTAATGCCCTGAAAATTGTATGTCCCAACCTGGAGGGAGTAATAAGTCTTACAGTAATGGTTCAAAGGAGGCATGATCAGCTCATGGACATTCTTCTGATTGGTTGGTGGTGAGGTAAGTAGGAGTCAGCATGATCAATCTTCAGGTTCTAATCTGTCTGCAGTCTACATGCTTGTGGGCAGCATATCATCATTAATTGGTAACTTCTCACACGTGGAGGGGGTTTTAGAATCTGCAGAACAGCTGATGGATATTGCTGTGTGTATCTGCTGATGGAGAACCAGGACCCTGTCCCAAGGCTGCACTGTTGTTTCTCTTGACTGCTTCTCCCTGGTCTTCCATCTCCTTCTTTCCCTAATTAACAACTGCTTGAATCTGCGTGTTGGAACTCAGGGAAGATCACGGAGGCTGAAAGATGGCTGTTTCCCATAATCAAAGAAGTGGGGGACACAGAAAAGCTTTGTGCCCAGGAGCCCCACTGGCCTTGCTTGTTATCAAAAGCAGAAGGAAAAATAGCTGAATCCCCTAGAGACCAGCATGAACCAAACTTGGACTGAAAAAGGACCCTGGAACCTCCGTATCTCTCAATCACTTACCAAGATGCTTTTTGGAATACATCTGCTCACGAGTGTGGGATTGTAAAGTAAAAGTGACACTACTAATCATAACTGTGAAAATAATTTTCTGAGCATCCCTTCTCATCCTGTCCCCCTTTGCTTTTTTTGTTTATCTTCATTGAGTTTGCTGTCCATTCAGACCCTCCCCTTACTAATAGTCTCTGCTCATCTTGGAGTATATGGAGGGCTGCGCATGACTGAAACATCCATGATTATCCATTTATTGATCAGCTTCCATGAAATTCCCTCATAGTCTTCTCAAGTTGTCTGCAATGTGGTGTCCTGATCACTCCCTTATTAGGTTTTGCTTTGGATGGAATTACCAAGCCAAATTGAAGTTCACGGCTGTTATGAACCATTTCTAAGACATTGCTCAAAAGCAAGTCAGGGGATGCCTCTTGCCTGCTTCTGCCCCTTAGATTTTGGATCAAGATTCACATCCCATGCCCATTAACGTGAGACTGTTGCTTTATTTATGACCTTTACTTGGTGTATTGCAGTCTATTTCTGTTGTCGCATTTTCATCAACTTATTTCAAATTCTGACTCTCACCTTGCACAGTTGCAGAAACTGCATGTCTGCATTACTTTATTTAGCAGTTGCCTGGACCAATTATATCAGAAGTTCCTTTGCCTTTTCCTCTGCCCTTTCCTTGGACAAGGTGGAGGAGAGTGAGTAAAATTAGGACTTTCTCTATGCTTATTTTTAAACAAAGCCTCTTTAAAACTTAAGAGATATCATCTCCTTCCTCAGGAAGCTGGCAGCTGTCTGGCCCAGGGACACAATTACAGCTTTATCATTAAGACTGGGAGTCACTGATCAGGACCTCCATCTCCCCTATTCAGCGTATGCTGATGTGGATTCATTTACTAGATCAGCATGGAGGACAGCATGACCTCGTAGGAATTCTGAGAAGTGGGAGTTCAGAAGTGCACTCTCCTCAATGGGGGACCAGCCTGCTTTGCTTTCCCCAGAAGTTCCTGGATTTTTCTCCTGCTTGTCACCTGCCCAGCAATTCTATAGAGGTCATTCAATAGATACTTAGCTGTGTAGGTGTCAGGTGTTAAGGTTTCATTGCAATGAAAGGATCATTCTCTAGAGTGGGATCAACATAGGGCTGGAAGAAACAGTCCTTGGTTCTAGTTCCAACACCATCACTTATGATTATAACTGTGACCTTGAACAAATTACTCATATCCTGAAAACTCCACACTTCATCCATAGTGCTCTGGGGAGAAGCTAGCATATCAATAAGTGAAACACACCTAATATTTGTGCTCACAGTGTGCCCCATTGCTACTGTAAAATAATTTTTTAGAGAACTGTAAGACTTTTGGCTATACTCTGGAGGAAAGGGCTTGGACCTTGCAATGAGATAGACCTGTGTTCAAAATCTGATTCTACCATTTATTAATTCTGTGACTTTGAATAAATCACAAAGATTTTGAGACTCAGAATTCTTATTTGCAATATAAGAATTAGGACATAAGATATGTGCAAAACTATTAGTGGTTTCCTTTTCCTTCAACTTTGACCTTGGCTATCATTTTACCATAGCTAGCACAGGTCGTTTTACTTAACATGGCTGATGTTTGGTTATCTGAGAAGGTGGTCATGTGGCTTGGTAATTTTAAGATGACCAAGCCCCTGGAGAAGTTTTTCCTTTCCTAAGTTGTATGTGTTGGAGAAGGCAATGGCACCCCACTCCAGTACTCTTGCCTGGAAAAGCCCATGGATGGAGGAGCCTGGTAGGCTGCAGTCCATGGGGTTGCAAAGAGTCAGACACGACTGAGCGACTTCACTTTCACTTTTCACTTTCATGCATTGGAGAAGGAAATGGCAACCCACTCCAGTGTTCTTGCCTGGAGAATCCCAGGCACGGGGGAGCCTGGTGGGCTTCTGTCTATGAGGTTGCACAGAGTCGGACACGACTGAAGCGACTTAGCAGCAGCAGCAGCAAGTTGTATGTATATGTATGTGTGTATGTGCTCTTTCTTTTTCTCCCCACGCATTTTTATCTCCTTTGTTCTCTCCACCTGTGATCTACAGGCCAAGTCCCAGGTCCTCCTTATTTTTCCATTGTTGACTTCTCCTGATTTTTCTTTGGATGCTATCTTGCCCATTTGGTCCTGCAAAGTTGCTAAGGGGAAGGCTGGGGGTACAGAGTCAGTCATTCTTTAACTACTTAATTATTTATTCTTACTCCTTTTAATCCAAGAAAGGAATCAATGGGTTAGGAAAGGCATTGTGTACTCTCAGTTAAGCAGAAGTCAGGAGTCAGGTTAAATGTTACCTAGTGATCTCATTTTTATAATTAAGGTCTAAGGAGAACAGAGATGAACAAACAGAAAAGGGACAAAGAGCCACCTACAAAGCTACTGCTTTCATTCCCCATCAGTCTACACTGAAAACAAACTCAAGGACACCAGGCCTAATTTGCCCATCAATGATGACCTCCCTGCTTGTCTGGCTCATTCTATTGGCAGAAACGTGCAACTTATTCCCCAGCCTGGGCACTGCCATCTGTCACTGTGTCTTGTACTCCGGCAGGAAGCTGAATAGCTTGCTGACTCACAACAAAAATTAGGTAAATAGAAAGCCTCGAGTCTCTTTCCAAGAATTGACCTCAGCAGAAGTTCATGTCCTCACCTTAGCTCATATCCCATCCACAGGGACAACCTGAATCTGATGACTGGTAAGTACAGGAGGTAGGGCTGAGGCCTCTGTAGTGACTCTATCCAGATCAGCTTTTCCCTCTGCCCTGTACCACCCCCTCTCCATCCTTCACAGTTGATCCCAAGGACAACTTCTAATATGCTTCCTACATGCAGATTTCCATCTCAGAGCCTGTTTCCTGGGAAACCTGGCCTGAGACCCTTTTATATTACAAATATTTTATTATGTCCTCTTTATAGGAAATTTATAGATAATATACCTACCACAACACAAAATTAAGAAGGAAAAAAAAAACCCTAACTATAAAAAGCACAGCAATGCTTAATAAAATGGTAGTGCATTTAATATTTAATAAGGTAATAATATATCAGGTACAACTGTATCTGAAGATAAGAAGCATTCAGATGCCCGCACCATAATATCACCCAGAATTTGAGAGACACATGATCCAGGGGTGTTGTTTTGCCAACTTAAATGCTGCCGGTAGTGCTGCTGTGGGGGTAGTTTGTGAATTAGTTATCAACTCTTGGGAAAGTATGAACAAGACTAATATAATATACTTTTGATTACCTGGTAGTTGTACTCCTGGATAATTCAATGTAAAAATAATATAGAAATAGGGAAACATTAGTTTGTGTTTTTCTATAAAGCAGGGAAAGTTTCTCAGTGTGGATAACTATGTAGCTGTGCATTTTTTTTTTCCCATACACATCTTTTTGCAGAGATGCTGAGAGGTCATGAGGGTCTTGGGGCAATACTTTTATGTACAGACATGATCATTGCAGGGAGTAAGTGCACTAGGTCCTTACCCACAAACATCCCCATCAATGAGACAGCCCTAAACACTCCAGTGAGTTTTCCATATGCCTTCTGGGAATAGTGTTGGCTCTGCTACAGAAGGCCAGGGGAGTAAAGGCAAGGAAGTGAGTTTTGAGCGGTAACCCCCAAACTGAAGACATCTACATGCTATGCTTGTATGGCAGGACCCAAGTTTCAACTCAGGCCTGTGTGACCCAGCCCTGGTGCCCCTCCCCCAGCCATTCTCCTGCTCTGTTTTACTTAGAAAAGATCAGGATTGAAGGAAGGACTTGCCTGACTTCCCAGGACCCCCCTACCATCTGTTTTCTCCTCACTAATTTGAGGAGTGCTGAAATGCAGAGCCTTTTTAAAAAGACCCTCCTCATCCAGCCTTATGGGTCACAGCAGTGCCCTTTGAAATGTAGGCACATGGTCTCTGCTAAATTGTAAGCTTCTATTTTGAGCACCATGATAGAGGGGCTGTGGTCCCAGGCTTCTCTAACTCCTTTTCCAGACAGACAACTTTAATGGGCAAGCTTAGCTTTTATGGTTTGACAGCCTGTTAATTGGTAATTAGTTCATGAAGGCTGCATCTTAACAGTCTCAGAGGGCATTTGTAGGGGGTGGTTTCTCTGTGAAGGAGCACACAATCCCTCCCTTCTCTTTTCTTTCTCATTTCCCCTGTCTTCCTCTGAGCCTTCCTCTTTTCTTCTGCACCTTTCTTTAAAAAAAAAATTTTTTTTTTAATTGAAGTAGAGAGTACATTTTCTTTATCCATTCATCTGCTGTTGGACATTTAGGTTGCATCCATGCCTTGGCTATTGTAAATAGTTTTCTTCACCTTTTTTAATTAGACTGCTCTGCTTCTCACCTGAATATGTAGATAGTAAGGGGAGAGAGATGGGTGGCAGGATGGGGTGGGGAGAGAGAGAGAAAATATACTTACAAATGCCCAATTTCAAAGCACACTTTCTTTCCAGAGCCCTACTCCTTGCCAGTGTCTTAGTCTGTCTGGGCTGCTCTAACAAAATGCCATAAACTAGGTGAACCATAAACAACAGAAATTCATTTCTCACAGTCTGGAGGCTGGAAAGTCCAAGATGAAGGTGCTGGCAGATTTGGTGTCTCTGGTGAAGAGAGTCTGCAGGACAGGTTTGTCAGTTACGCGTGTCTCACATAGGGTTCGAGGCACACAAGCAACAGCTACTTGAAATTATTTTTAGATGCTTGAAATCTGCTCTTTGGCCCTTGCACTATCCCACTCAGGGACTAAGCCCAGTACATCACTCTCAGCTCTCTAAGTAGTGCCCTAAATTATTGAATTCCTTCATGACCATCCTCTCTTCAGATGGAGCCTGCTCTCGTTTATCCCTAACGCATCCCTAATTCTCCATCCAGATTGTGTTAGGTTTCACATTCCACCACTACTGCAAATAATTTACCACTTCCCCTCACAGCTAGCTCACTGCCTATTACTGTGAATTATTTACAGAAGAAACTCTGACTTGAGAAATTGAGATAATGTCACAAGTTATTTATGCAAAAAGAATGCAAGCTTTCTCAGACTTCCCTCCTGCTTTCTAACTTCCCTTGCTGCAATTCTTGTTCTGGCCCAGCACTTCAGAAGCATTAACCAAGTTGGTTTTTGCAGCCAATCTCTTGTCAAAATGAGAGAAATTACTGGTTCCATTGAACAGAAGGATAAAGGGACTAGTTCTGACATAGAGTCTTGGGAAGATGCCCTTTCAAGACGTATGGCTAGAAGAATCTTTGAAAAGATCAGTTTTCCCTATAGCTTATTTAGGGGACAATGTAATTGTGTCTTTTATTTCAATTTAATTATCATTCAGGGCAGCAGAAAAGATATTATGGATTTTTTTTGCTGGTTTTATATATATGCTTGCTTAGCTGCTTATAATGAGTTTGTTCTTTCAAAAGCTAGTTCTTGACCCCCTTTATGGTTTTAAAAAGACACTGTCCTGAATGCCTCTCTGAACACAGGCACAGGTGAGGAACTGTACAAGGACAGTAAAATGACTTCTGTCATGGTCTGTCCCTATGCTGTTCTCCACACTCCATCATCAAACCCGTTCTGTTGCCCAGATTTGAGAGAGAGGAATGAATCACACCCTTTCTCTCAATGTTGAGTTCACAACAGGATGAGAAACAGTTATCAGACAACTGAAGGGCAAAGTACCACTTTTATAAAGGATAACAGTAGATTGGAGAGGTCACCTTGGATGTACCTCGATAATCAAGCATCTGAGTTTTTATCCTTGAACTGAGACCTCAGAATGATGCATCCAAGTGAAAGCTGAGGTCTGTGAAGCTCTCCCCCTTATACAGAATAGTTGCATTAAACATATCAAGGTCAAAGAAGGAGGTCAGGGAAGGATAAGCCTTGAGACCTGCTGCTAGAATGCAGGTGTGGACCCTGATCCTGATATGTGTGCCCCATCGTGGCAGCCATGCAGTAGAACAGATCAAATTTGCAGACAGGTAGATGAGAAAGGGAGGCCCAGATGGATCTGTGCATGCTTATTTCCCTTTTCTGATATAACCTCTTAGGTAAGTCATCACTGTATCCAGAAAAGAGGGGTGGAAGAGTTAAGTACATATTGTTTCACCACGGGAGTAGAAATTTCTATGTGGAAACATGAAGGCTGGGAAGAAGGGGGACCCCAAATATCTCTCATAGATTGTGGTTCAGACCATTTCCCTTAGACCCGTTGTATTGGTCAAGACTCTGTGGTTGCAACTGATTGAAACCTCAACTCAATTAAGCAAAAGGAACGAGAGTGGTTTATCAAATCACAAAATGAATGACTACCGCTCGTTTAGTACGTGGCAAATCAGGGGCTCAAAGAATATTATCAGGATTCTATTTCTTTCCTTTTTTTGTTTTCCTCTATTTTGGCCTTGTTCTTAAGCAAGCTGTCTGCTTTTGCTAACAGGATGGCTGCCAGCTTATGTCTTCTTAGTGATCCTAGTAGGGACTGGGAAGAGCATCTCTTTCTTGATCAGATCAGATCAGATCAGATCAGTTGCTCAGTCGTGTCTGACTCTTTGCAACCCCATGAATTGCAGCACGCCAGGCCTCCCTGTCCATCACCAGCTCCCGGAGTTCACTCAGACTCACGTCCATCGAGTCAGTGATGCCATCCAGCCATCTCATCCTCTGTCGATCCCTTCTCCTCCTGCCCCCAATCCCTCCCAGCATCAGAGTCTTTTCCAATGAGTCAACTCTTCGCATGAGATGGCCAAAGTACTGGAGTTTCACCTTTAGCATCATTCTTTCCAAAGAAATCCCAGGGCTGATCTCCTTCAGAATGGACTGGTTGGATCTCCTTGCAGTCCAGGGGACTCTCAAGAGTCTTCTCCAACACCACAGTTCAAAAGCATCAATTCTTCAGCGCTCAACCTTCTTCATAGTCCAACTTTCACATCCATACATGACCACAGGAAAAACCATAGCCTTGACTAGACGAACCTTTGTTGGCAAAGTAATGTCTCTGCTTTTGAATATGCTATCTAGGTTGGTCATAACTTTCCTTCCAAGGAGTAAGCGTCTTTTAATTTCATGGCTGCAGTCATCATCTGCAGTGAATTTGGAGCCCAGAAAAATAAAGTCTGACACCGTTTCCACTGTTTCCCCATCTATTTCCCATGAAGTGGTGGGACCGGATGCCATGATCTTCGTTTTCTGAATGTTGAGCTTTAAGCCAACTTTTTTCACTCTCCATTTTCACTTTCATCAAGAGGCTTTTTAGTTCCTCTTCACTTTCTGCCATAAGGGTGGTGTTATCTGCATATCTGAGGTTATTGATATTTCTGAACCAGAGGGGAGTCTCATGGGTGTGGCCTGGGTCATGTGTCCATTCCTGAGCCAATCACAGTGGCCATGGTGAAAGGGTGCTGTGATTGGTTAGGCCTGGATCATATGTTAGCCCTCCACTGGAACAAAAACAATAGGCAAAAGTTTTATCCAAATCACATGGGCTAAGATTGGAGGAGGAGAGGATTCCCGAAGACCAGGAGACACACAGAAAAATAAATCAGTCTTTTATCTTTGTACTGATCTCTGTGGATTTTTTAAAAATAAGCTTTTTATCTTCGTATAGTTTTAGATTTACAAAAAGCTTGTGGGGATAGTACAGAGAGTTGTCCTATAACCCACAGGCAATTGTCTCTATTGCTAGCATCATACATCACTGTGGTACATTTGTCATAATTAATGAAACAATATTGATACAGTGTGTGTGTGTGTGTGTGCTCAGTTGTGTCCAACTCTTCCTAATCCCAGGCTCCTCTGTCTGTGGCATTTTCCAGGCAAGAATACTGGAGTGGGTTGCCATTTCCTCCTCCAGGGGATCTTCCCCACCCAGGGATTAAACCCGTGTCTCTTGCATCTCCTGCACTGGCAGGTGGATTCTTTACCACTGAGCCTCCAGGGAAGCCCACTGATACATTATCATCCAGTAAACTCTGTACTTTATTCATATTTGCTTAGTGTTTAGCTCATGTCCCTTTTCTGTTTCAGGATCCCATCAAGGATACCTATATAACAGGGAGGTATCATGTCTCTTTAGATTCTTCTTGGCTGTTTTTATAGTTCCTCAGATTTTTCCTTGTTTTTGATGACCTTGACAGCTTTGAGGTGTGCTGGTCAGGAGTTTTATAGAATCTCCCTCAGTTGGGATTTGTCTTATGTTTTTTCTCATAGTTAGACCAGGGTCATGGGTTTTAGAAGGAAATCCACAGAGGTAAAGTACCATTTTACCTCTTTCACATCACATCTAGAGAACATGCTATAAACATGACTTGTCACTGTTGATGGCAACTTGTGATCACCTTGCCAAGGCTTTTTTGGTCAGGTTTTCCAGTTGTAAAGGTATTAATTTTCCTACCCTGTACTGTACTCTTTGGCAAAAAGTTACTGGGTACAGTTTATACATAAGGAATGATAATTATGCTCCATCACCTTGAAAGCAAAGTATTTACATTAGTTAATTATTTGAAATTTTTCTGTGCAGGAGATTTGCCTATTTCCCCTCATTTATTTATTTAATCAATCATTTACATTAGTATGGCCTCATGGGTATTTGTTTTATATTTGGGGTTGTAATCGAATTCTACTTTCTTTAGTCTACATGGTTCCAACTTTATACATGGGAAAGGTCTTCTTGCAGTTGGCTCCTGTGTCCACTTGCTTCACCCATCATTGTGTTCCCCACCCCTCAACCTTCCTGCTTCCTAGCATTCTAAGATTCTCCAGGCTTATCTTATATATTGGTTTACTTCCTGCCCCAGTCCTAAAATCAGTAGTTTCTCCAAGAATTCCTGGTTCCTTTTATTGCAGAATGGTTTTAGACACCTATATCAGGGTGCTAGGTGTGCCTGTGGCTGCTGGGGTGTCTATGATTCTGGCCTCTCAGCAACTGAACAAGGAAATAATATGTTGTAGACCAACAGGCGTGTATACACATATCTATAAATATTTCTGTATGCAACCATCTGTATGTATATTAAGCTAAACATGAGTTCATATTTATGTGTTGAATTCTGATTCATTACCACATGACTCATCCCAACCTTCTCCTGTTGCTTGTCTATAACCTTCCACCCTACAGTGAGAAACCTGGTTCCCACTTCTGTTTGTTCAGTTCCAGTAAAAATAGTTGATTGATTCAATTCCAGTGAAAATGTAGAGTAGTTTCAGAATTGTTAACTTTATGTTCCTTTGAATTTGATATTTTGCTTGTACTGCTGTTTACCTTATCTTTCTGCTAGCTGTGCTATTCAGTCTAGTAGCCACTGATCCTGTGTGGCTATTTAAATGTAAATTAAAATTAAGTAAAATGGAATGTTTGGTTCCTTAGTTACACTTCAAGCCACTGTTCAAGAGGCCTATAACCACCTTGGCTAATGGTCAGCATTAGACACAACACACTTCCATCATTGCGTACAGTTCTATTGCATAATCTACACCCTGTTTTTCTCCACGTTCTTCTGCTATGTGTCTGGTAGCCACAGGCCAGTTCTGTCTTTCCAGCCTTGGCTCTCAGGGAGAATCTTGCCCCAGGTCAGATCCAAGATCCTGACTTACCCAA
The DNA here is from genome assembly GCF_019923935.1 of Bubalus bubalis. NCBI lineage: Eukaryota > Metazoa > Chordata > Mammalia > Artiodactyla > Bovidae > Bubalus > Bubalus bubalis. The sequence goes on from NC_059160.1 coordinate 47,012,472, forward strand.
GAAAGGGAGTTGAGATGTCATATGCTGAGAGCTGGGAGCCAAATGTACTTTGCCCTAAAGAGCACAGTTTTGTGTGAGGGAGAAACATACAAGTTGTCATAGAGAAATACAGGACTGAGACTGGGGATAGATCAGAGAAGGCATGCCAAGGGAGATAATGCTTGAGCTATGTCTTGAGGATTGCTGCAGGAATGGTAAGCAGGCCAAAGGCAGGCCAGAGAATGAAACAGCACATGAAATGTGAGGGCATGAGTACTGGTGTGTGTGCGCAGCTCAGTCGTGTCTGACTCTTTGCAACCCTGTGGACTATAGCCCACCAGGCTTCTCTGTCTAAAGGATTTTCCAGGCAAGAATACTGGAGTAGGTTGCCATTTTCTTTTCCAGGGGGTCTTCCCAACCGAAGGATCAAACTCAAGTCTCTTGCATCTCCACCATGGGCAGCCAGATTTTTACCACTGGTGCCACTTGGGAAACCTAACTACTGGATGTATCATATTTGCTAAATGGGGCCCTAGAGAGTCAGTGCATCTTCAATGGTGAGTAGAACATGGAGGAAATAGCAGGATATAGACTTGGAGAGTTGAGTGCTAGTAGACTGTGTCTTGCAAGCAGTTTTGGACTTGATTATAAAAATTGTGGGGAGTTAGGATAGAGTTTTACATTGGGAAATGATGTGATCTGATCTCTAGTTTAAAAATATCACCCTGCTGGTTGCTGGTGAAGCTGGAAATAGAAGAGGTGGGTTAATATGCAGGGAGAAGAGGGTGAGGATTTTTTTTTTTTCAGTTCTCATATCATTTAATTTTCCAATAGTTCTTAGCCATTCCTTCCTCCAGGGGAATCTTACCCACCCAGGGATCGAACCCAGGTCTCCCGCAAGGCAGGCAGATTCTTTACCATCTCACCCACCAGGGAAGCCCTTAAAATAGTTAGCCACCTTCTAGTTCTTGAAGCTAATGTCCCTGGATTTCCTTGACCAATCCTCTCTCCTGAGTCTTCTTCTCTTCCTGTTTTTCTTGAGTGTGTTAGTTTTTTATTGCTGCTATAACACATCACCAAATTTAGTGGCTTAAAATAAGGCAGGTTTATCATCTCAAAATTCTGTAGTTTAGATATCTGACTCACATTTCCCTGGGATAAAGTCAAGGCATCAGCAGTCTGTGTTCCCTTCTGGAGACTGTAGGGCCAGGTCAGTTTCCTTGCCTTTTCCAGCTTCTAGAGGCTGCCTGGATTCCTTATCTCGTGGTCCATTCCTCCTTCTTCAAAGCCAGCCATCATAGATCACTTTCTCTCCCCGCATCCCACTGGCCTCTTTTCTGCCTCCCTCTTCAACTTTTAAGGACCCTTATGATTATAGTGGCCCACCCATATTATTCCAGTCTCCCATCTCACAGTCATTCATTTAGTTAGAGACTTCTGCAAAGTCCCTATATAAAGTAATATATTCACAGGTTCCAGGGATTAGGGGATGGGCATCTTTCAGTTCAGTTCAGTTCAGTGCTCAGTCGTCTCTGACTCTTTGTGACCCCATGAATCGCAGCACGCCAGGCCTCCCTGTCCATTACCAACTCCTGGAGTTCACTCAGACTCACGTCCATCGAGTCAGTGATGCCATCCAGCCATCTCAGCCTCTGTCGTCCCCTTCTCCTCTTGTCCCCAATCCCTCCCAGCATCAGAGTCTTTTCCAATGAGTCAACTCTTCGCATGAGATGGCCAAAGTACTGGAGTTTCACCTTTAGCATCATTCTTTCCAAAGAAATCCCAGGGCTGATCTCCTTCAGAATGGACTGGTTGGATCTCCTTGCATTCCAAGGGACTCTCAAGAGTCTTCTCCAACACCACAGTTCAAAAGCATCAATTCCTCGGGGCTAAGCTTTCTTCACAGTCCAACTTTCACATCCATACATGACCACAGGAAAAACCATAGCCTTGACTAGACGGACCTTTGTTGGCAAAGTAATGTCTCTGCTTTTGAATATGCTATCTAGGTTGGTCATAACTTTTCTTCCAAGGAGCAAGCGTCTTTTAATTTCATGGCTGAAGTCACCATCTGCAGTGATTTTGGAGCCCAAAACAATAAAGTCTGACACTGTTTGCACTGTTTCCCCATCTATTTCCCATGAAGTGATGGGACCAGATGCCATGATCTTCGTTTTCTGAATGTTGAGCTTTAAGCCAACTTTTTCACTCTCTACTTTCACTTTCATCAAGAGGCTTATGAGTTCCTCTTCACTTTCGTCCATAAAGGTGGTGTCATCTGCATATCTGAGGTTATTGATATTTCTCCCGGAAATCTTAATTCCAGCTTGTCTTTCTTCCAGTCCAGTGTTTCTCATGATGTACTCTTCATAGAAGTTAAATAAGCAGGGTGACAATATACAGCCTTAACGAACTCCTTTTCCTATTTGGAACCATTCTGTTGTTCCATGTCCAGTTCTAACTGTTGCTTCCTGACTTGCATATAGGTTTCTCAAGAGGCAGGTCAGGTGGTCTGGTATTCCCATTTCTTTCAGAATTTTCCACAGTTTATTGTGATCCACACAGCCAAAGGCTTTGGCATAGTCAAAAAAGCAGAAATAGATGTTTTTCTGGAACTCTCTTGCTTTTTTGATGATCCAGCAGATGTTGGCAATTTGATCTCTGGTTCCTCTGCCTTTTCTAAAACCGGCTTGAACATCTGAAAGTTCACGGTTCATGTATTGCTGAAGCCTGGCTTGGAGAATTTTGAGCATTACTTCACTAGCATGTGAGATGAGTGCAATTGTGCAGTAGATTGAACATTCTTTGGCATTGCCTTTCTTTGGGATTGGAATGGGCGTCTTTAGGGGGTTGTTATTGTGCCAACCACACTGAGGGTTTCATAGTCATTTCTGGAGTCCATCTTTAAATTGATATTCATCATTGGCTCTTTACCTCAGTCCAGCTGCTGGACTCATGTTTGGAATCTGTTTTTATCTCTCTGCTGCATATTTGGAACGTAGCCTTGTAAGGAAAGGAAAAGTTGGTTTGGTGGAGCTACCTGATAGAAGGAAAATGGAAGTGAAGATGAGGTTGGTACTCAGAATCTCATACTGCCTCTCATTGCCCTGGTTACAGAGCACTGTCAGGTTCATGGTCCAGCCATGTGAAGGAGCAAGATAAGGTCCAGTCAGAGCCTGCTGTGCTGCTCCAAGGAGCCAGAAAAGTGGGAGAAGGTCAAAGCAAAGATGCCAGGATCATGGATTGTAGAGGGAGATTCTCAGAAGAACTAGAGGAGAGTGGCGCAGAGAGAGCCACACAACCTGGGAGGGCAGCATGGAATTAGATTTAGACCTCTATTGGGATAAATTAGGACCCTTATTTTTCCAGAAAAAGAAAAAAGATTGTAAATTTTTTATGGAACAGAAGCAGGGACTTCTGTCAAAGAGTAAAGCTTGCCTTGAGAATTGATGGCCCTGTGGCATCAGACTGCATTAGAAGTGGCTACCTAGGAAGATAGAGATAATTATCATTTATTGAGTGCTTAGTATGTCCTGGGCTCTTTACAATTATCATTTCTAGTCCTTATAGTAATCCTGCAGTCTGTATTTCAAAGATGAGGGGATTAAGGTTTAGAGAGATGTAAAAAGGGGAGCCAGGATTTATATAAAAGTATGTACAATGCTAAGGGCTTCCCTGGTGGCTCAGATAGTAAAGCAACCGCCTGCAATGCAGAAGACTGGAGTTCAATCCCTGGATCGGGAAGATCCCCTGGAAAAGGAATGGCTACCCACTCCAGCATTCTTGCTTAGAGAATGCCATGCACAGAGGAACCTGGCGGGCTATAGTCCATGAGGTTGCAAAGAGTCGGACATGACTGAAGCGACTTAAACACACACACACACACTGTAAGATGCTAAAGCTAGAGCTCTTTCCACAGTACTATATATAAAATAGATCACCAGAAGGAGCCTACTGCATAGCACAGGGAACTGTGCTTGATATCTTATAATAACCTACGATGGAAAAGAATCTGAAAATAATAGATTTATACATAAATTATATATGAATGTCTGACTCACTTTGCTGCACACCTGAAAAATCACACAGCATTGTAAATCAACTATATTTCAATTAAAAATTGAAGACATATAAAGGAAAAGAAAAGCTAGAGCTCTTTCAAACACATTACACTTAAGGCCAGTTATTGGGGGAGAGAAACAAGAGAGCCCAAGAGCACTGGAACATTGAGATGGGTTTGTGGTGCTGTGCTGGAAATGGGTATTCACAGACAAGGGTGTGCTCAGAGGAGGCCAGGAATGATGGTCCAGAGGCTGAGAACCACGTATAGGAACTGTTGATGGGAAGTTAAGTCTGTTTCAGAGAGGATTATGGGGTCAGCTAATTTATCTTTCCAAATACCCGAGGGTGGACACATGGAAAAACAACCCAGCAGAAATTACAGGGAGGTAGATATCAGCATTTCTGAAGGAAGTGCTCACTGACCATCATGGCTTGCCAGCCCTGGGGTGGAGCCCTGGAGTTGCTGCTGTCCTATGGCTTCGCATATCTGCCTCGCTGCTTGAGTTCCAGCAGTGCTTGTCTAAACAGGTATCTGTCAGGCGTGACCCACAGATGATTCCATCCTGAGGACAAGCGGCATAGGTACCTCTTAGATTCCAAGACGATGGAATTCTTTTCTCTGCTTCTGAGAGCTTTCCAAGGCTGCCACAACTCCCACGATGGAGGCTTTTTGGAAGATAAGGTGGTGGTGATAGTTTAGTTGTTAAATTGCATCCGTCTCTTTTGCGACCTCATGGACTGTACCCCGTGAGGCCCCTCTGTCCAGGGGTTTTCCAGACAAGAATACTGGAATGGATTGGCATTTCTTTCTCTAGGGAATCTTCCCGACCCGGGGATGGAACCCATGTCTCCTGCATTGCAGGCAGATTCTTTACCACTGAGCCACCTGGGAAACCCCTTTGTGAGATATATCCTTGTTCATATAAGCCAGGGGGTAGTAAACTGAGTTTGTAAGGGAGCAGGTAGTAAATATTTTAGGCTTTGTGAACCAAATGGTTTCTGTTGCAACTACTCAACTCTACTATTGTGGTAGGAAAGTAGCCATAGATAATGCTTAAGCAAATGTGGTGGCTCTTTTCAAAAAAAAAAAAAAAAAAAAATTATCTTTACAAAGTCAGATGGGGGCTGAATTAAGTGCTCCTGGGCAGTTACTCACCTATACCTGATTTAGACCATTTATTTTGTGAAAAATAATGTCTTGTTTAGAGTTATTTTCAGCTACAAAGCAATATATTACCATTTAACTCTTTAATATTTATCCATGTTGTGTAGTCTCTATTTCTTTCATTAGATTGGAAAACAGTTTATGGGTAAAAGGTCATATTCATCTTTAAATAGCCTCATAAATCTGTTAGGGGAACCACTGACTAAAACTTCCACCCTGGCCAGGCCCAGTGCTAACCACTGCATGAGTTATCTTAAAGAGGAGGGCCTGATAAGGAACTCAGAATTGACAAGCTACCACCTGAAGAATTCAGGAAAGGTCAAAAGGAGATAGGAGACTCCAGTCCGTATGTCCTACCAACCTCCCAGAATCCTTCTCACCGGAATCCATGTTGACTGAGTGATGGACACAGGCCATAAGGAAGGATTCCGAATCAGTGATTGGCCAGAGACATCCCAGAAACTAATCCCAACACCATAAAACCCGAGACTACTGGCTTTGTGGCAAAGCATGTCCCCTAGGTTCCCTGACCCTGCTGCTCTCCGCCCAGGCACCCATTCCCCATAAAGTCTCATGCTTTGTCAGCAGGCCTGTCTCTGCAGACAATTCATTTCCCAGGGTCGACAAGAGCCCACTCTCGGGTCCTGGCAGGTGACCCCCTTCCTGCAACAAGCCTAGCATAATGGCTCCAATCCCAAAGCCATTTCACCAAAACGTGTGCCTCTGTACAAAGTATCATGGAATCATTGGCATTTATGTGGGTCAGAATGGATAACAGAGGTCAAGTAATTAAATATTCCATTTCTCAGATGAAAACCCTAAACCTAAGGCAAGAGCTATGTCTTTCCCAATGTCACACAACTAGTTGGAACCAGATGTCCTGATGTGCTGGCAAATGAGCTCACCCTCCACTGCTGGGGGCCATAGTGGTTTCTGCTGTCCCAGAGTGTCACTTATTCTGCACCTGCTGTTTACCAGAGAACTAGGAGCTGCAGACCCAGAGGGGAGGAAAATTCAGCATTTACTCTCAAGACCCATGTTGAATATGGATGAGGGGGTCAGCCACACCCCACAGCGCATGCCTCTCTTTATGTCATGGACAGTGAATTCTCCCAGGAAGTCAGCTTCAGACAATGGGACCACATGGTCCTTTTAATAAAAATGACTGCCATTATTGGATGCTTCCCTGGGATTGTATTAAATACCTGGGATTGTATTAAACACTTTGAATGCATTTAGTTCCCTTCCTTTGAATGACCCCAAGCCCTCTAACTGCAAACATATTAAAATTTTAATTAAGAGAACACACCATGGCACACACATATCTTCCATCACATGTGTTGCTTCATTAAGTATCTTGCTGTAGACAGGAAGTGGGAATTTCTGGGTGATTTTAGTTGGCAAAAAATTCAATTACCTCAATAACATGGGAAGAGTGTAGCTATTTCCAGAGTCTGTCCTCAAGGCTCCTCCTAGTCTTACAGCTGACCACCCCACAGGGCATGCTTATTTTGGTCCCCTCTGACAATGGACTTTGGGGATACACAGTCCCATTTATATACAGAACAGCTCTTTCTTTTTAGTGCACACTAATTCCAGTTATGCCTACAGAGCCATCTTTTATAGAAATTTCTTGTCTCAGCAATGTATCCTAGCCACTGCCAGGCCAAATTAGCATCAACAGCCAGGTAGATAAACAAAGATATACTCTCCTTAAATAAACTGTTGTAAACTCTCAGCTCCACTCATGGTCTGGAAAGCACGATAGGCGCTTAATAGATATTTATTGATCCATCATTTATTTTTCCACAAAAATGTGCTCACGTGCTTGTAACATGATACACATACCATCGATTTTCTGTAAAACTCCAGGGACTTGACAGTGAGCTCCTTTCAAGTCCCAACCCTTTCATGGTTATTTTTCTGCTGCTGCCTATATCTAATGGTGAAATGTGATCACAGGGGAATGATGGGAGGGAGGCCTTTCTCTTTTGCCATCAGCCCCCATGGCAAGAAGCAAGCCAACTTTTTCCTGTGTCTGTTTGGATGCCCATAAATCAGCACCAGAGCAGAAAGGACAGAGGATGAAGAGTCAGTGTCACCAACCAACATTCTGTGCTCTGAAGGATGTGTTCAGAGCTGACTTAAGTCCATTGCAATGCAAGTGGTAGGAAAAAATGACATTGACCTGGCATGATAGCATGGTGTGTTTTATAAAAGCACAATCCCACCGAGCTGGCTGTAGTTAGCCTAATCAGATTGGGCAGAAGCATGAGAGGCAGGGAATTGGAGGTGCATTTATTTCTTCAGGGAGGGCAATAAAAAGAACACACAGGGAGAGAGCTGGACAGGTAGGGCCAGATTATAGGCTCAGCTCTGTTGCTCTGAGTGGAGTGACTTGGGGCAAATCACTTAACTTCTTGTAGGAAAAAGGAGGGAACAGCAGAGAGGGCTGTATCAGAAGTCTTCTAATGTCTCATCACATTCTGACATTTAGGGATTCTCTATCATCAGGAAACATTGCTTTGATTCTGAATCAGAAAATGAGACCCCTCCCCCACACTGTGGATTGAATTGTGCCCATCCCCAAGAGACATATCCTAAACCCCAGCATCTGTGAATGTGACTTTACAGTAAGTCTCCTACATACAAATCTTCAAGTCGCGAACTGTCAAAGAAGAGAGTGTGTGTTCACATGGCCAATCTCTTAAGTTAGCTCTACTTGAGGAGGCATTGTTAGTTTTAGAAGCATAGAACCTGAATGCAGAATGGTACCTGAAGGTTGCAGCGCCCATTCAGAATGCAATCCAGGGCTACAAAGTCATCTATAATGAGAGGAAAAGAGCTATTACCCAGACATCACTGAATCATTTTTTCAAGAGGGTAGATGGAATTGAATCTGGCAAGGAACCGGAGCACGTGGCATCAACGTTATGTGTGATGAAATTGCAGCTTCTCCCTAGTCTCTTATTGCTGACAATCCTTCAGCTCTACTGTCTCCCACCTCCTCTACCCGCTCTGGTAGATAACTCTTCCTGCCTGTTCACTCAGTGCCAGCCCCCGTGTGCCAGCTGTTGTACTGTACTACTGTACTTTTCAAGATACTGTACTGTAAGATTTTAAATATTTTGTGTTTTTTTTATATTTTTTATGTGTTATTTATGTGAAAAGTATCCTTGGAAGAAAAGCTATGACGAACCTAGACAGCATATTAAAAACCAGAGACATCACTTTGTCCACAAAGGTCCATATAGTCAAACTGATGGTTTTTCCAGTGGTCATGTATGGTTGTGATAGTTGGACCATAAAGAAGGCTGAGCACTGAAGAAATGATGCTTTCCAACTGTGGTGCTGGAGAAGACTCTTGAGAGTCCCTTGGACAGCAAGGGGATCAAACCAATCAATCCTAAAGGAAATCAATCCTGGATACTCTTTGGAAGGACTGATGCTGAAGCTGAAGCTCCAATACTTTGCCAGATACAAACAGCCGACTCATTGGAAAAGACTCTGATGCTTTGAAAGATTAAGGGCAAAAGGATAAGGGAGCAGTAGAGGATGAGATGGTTGGATGGCATCATTGACTCAATGGACATGAGTTTGAGCAAGATCTAGGAGATAGTGAAGGACAGGGAAGCCTGGCAGGCTACAATCCATGAGGTTGCCTAGAGTTGGACATGACTGAGTGACTAAACAACAACAACATTATAAACCTATTATAGTACAGCACTGTAATATATAGCTGACTGTGTTAGCTGTATATCTAGGCTAACTTTGTTGGATTTATGAACATATTGGACTTACCAACACACTCTTGGAATAGAAGTCATTTGTATGTAGGGAATTTAAATGGAAAAAGAATCTTTTCAGACGTACTTAGGTCAAAGGTCTTGAGATGAGACCATCCTGAATGACTTGGGTGGGCTCCAAATCCAGTGATGAGTGTCTTGATAAGAGAGATACACAGAAGAGAAGATGAAGTAAAGATGGAGGCAAGAGATTGTATCGATGAGGCCACAAGTCCAGGAATGTCAGGGAAGCACCCATAACTGGAAGAGGCAAGAAACAAATTCTCCCCAGAGCCCAGCTGAAGGATGTCCCTGATGACACATGGATTTCAGACTTCTCCAGAACTATGAGAGACTACATCCCCATTTTTTTATTATTTTAAAGACTTGAAGTTTGTGGTAACTTGTTCTGGCAGTCATGAGATACTAATATACACAACCAAAGACATATAGAAACAGAAACTTATGTCAGGAATGAAGCAAAACTATGATTTTTCAAATCTGAATTAAGACCCTTTAGCTTTTTTTTTTTTTTTTTTTTTTTTTTTTGCTGGAGCTCTCTATGCAATTTACTTGGGTCGTGTGTGTTAAGTCATTCAGTAGTGTCCTACTCTTTGCAACTCTATGGACCATAGCCCACCAGGCTCCTCTGTCCTTGGGATTTTCTGGGCAAGAATACTGCAGTGGGTTGCCATTTCCTCCTCCAGGGGATCTTCCTGACCCAGAGATAGAACCAGAGTCTCCACTGTCTCCTGCATTGGCAAGGGTATTCTTTACCACTAGTGCCACCTTAGAGGAAGGCTGCTGCTGCTGCTGCTGCTGCTAAGTCGCTTCAGTCGTGTCCGACTCTGTGCGACCCCATAGATGGCAGCCCACCAGGCTCCCCCGTCCCTGGGATTCTCCAGGCAAGAATACAGGATTGATTGCCATTTCCTTCTCTAATGCATGAAAGTGAAAAGTCAAAGTGAAGTCGCTCAGCCGTATCTGACTCTTAGTGACTTCATGGACTGCAGCCTACCAGGCTCCTCTGTCCATGTGATTTTCCAGGCAAGAGTACTGGAGTGGGGTGCCATTGCCTTCTCCGTAGGAATGGCAAATTATGTCCCACAGGCTTTATTTGGCCCGCCACCTGTTTTTGTAAATAAAGTATTATTGGAACATAACCACACCCAATCATTTACATACATTCTGGGGCTCTATGGCTGTTTTTGCACTGCAATATTTGAGTTGAGGAGTTGCAACAGAGACCATCTGCCCTGCAAAACTGAAAATATTTTCTGTCTGTTGCTTTACAGAAAAACATAAAGCTGACCCCTGGAATAGGGGAGAGAGCATGAGCTTTGGAAAATTGTTATTGTTTAGTGGCTAAGTCGAGTCTGACTCTTTTGCAACTCCCTGGACTGTAGCCCACCAGGCTCCTCTGTTCATGGGATTTTCTGGGCAAGAATACTGGAGTGGGTTGCCATTTCCTCCTCCAGGGGATCTCCCTAACCCAGGGATGGAATCCTCTCTCTGGGTCTCCTGCATTAGCACTCAGATTCTATACCGCTGAGCCACCAAGGAAGTTTTGGGAAGAACTGGGTTCAAATCCTGACTCTCACCATTTCCTAGCCTGGACAAGCCCCCTGGACCTCACCTTCCTCCATGGGGAGGCAGGCAGGCTGAAGCTGTCCCTGGGGGTTAGATGTTGATGCCTAGCATAGTGCTTGATCAGAGGAGGGATATCCCCATCCCATGTGCCCTCCTCCAACCTCGACCTGGCCCCTCTGACAAACCTAACCAGGAGCATTTCCTGGCAGCTTCCTTAGTCTTTCCTGGAAGGAAACTGCTCCCCTCTCTGTTCCTGGGTGGTCTGCAGTCTTCCCCACCCTAACTCTGCCCTGGTCCTGCAAGATTTCTCATTCACGTTAAAAAGGTCTGCCTCTTCTGGTAGGCTTTCCAGCCTCTGAGAAGACCAGGACCATCCTCCAGTGAAGAATTGGTCCAGTCTCTTTTGGTCCTGACATCCCTCCGCCAATCTGTGCAGAAATCTGGCATCCTCGCAGCGAGCAGCCCTTAGATTCTTTGAAACATACCACGGCTTGGCCCCCATTTTCCTTGATTCCCTGCCAAACCCATTACACGTGTTGGAGCGGCAAGGGACTGGAAGAATTACGGTTTCCATTTGGCTTCTGCGGCCGTTTCGTCTAATTTGCACTGGCTTTGACATACTGCGATTGCTGTTTTTGTTGTTGGGATTTGGAGGCTGTTTCAAGCTCTGTCTCTTTTCTCCTGTTTTCTCTTAGCTCTTTCTCTTTCCGGGAGGGGGGTAGGGGTGGAAGCCTTGCAAGTAAGTAGCAAAACTCAGGCTTAGCTGCCACCATCAGAGCCCCCATGCTCACATGGACTCATTTGCTCCAGCACCAGATTTCATTAACTGAAGGGCGACATTGCAAGGCGAAGCATGATAATGAGGTTGGAACTAATCAGAACATATGGGATGTTTTTACCATTAGCTCCAATTCCTGACGTGGGAGGAGGCATGCTGGTAGGGGGGCAGTTTAAGCAGGATTTTATTACCCACGTGGGGTTACATCCATGACCCCTGAGTCCATTCTCTCCAGGGTGGCCTTCTTCTCCTATTCCCATCCTTCACTCTGCAACCCCTGCCAGCCCTGTTGGGGCAGATCGTGGCCATGAGAATGAATAAAAACTCACAGAATCAAAGACTGGTCTTGCTGAAGATAGTTCCCAGCACCTTCTTGTTGACTAATCTAAATAGGACTTTTCCATCCTCTTCTGCTTGATTTCGGAGAAGGCAATGGCACCCCACTCCATTATTCTTGCCTGGAGAATCCCATGGATGGAGAAGCCTGGTAGGCTGCAGTCCATGGGGTCGCTAAGAGTCAGACACGACTGAGGGACTTCACTTTCACTTTTCACTTTGATGCATTCAGGAAACGGCAACCCACTCCAGTGTTCTTGCCTGGAGAATGCCAGGGACAGGGGAGCCTGGTGGGCTGCCGTCTCTGGGGTCGCACAGGGTCGGACACGACTGAAGCGACATAGCAGCAGCAGCAGCAGCTGCTTGACTTCTTGGTGGGTATGACGCTGCTGACTGTGCCCCTTAGACCCTGAATGAGTTCTAGGACATTGGCCTCCTTCGATTTTCCTCCTTCTCTGAATCCTTCTTGCTCCATCCATTTTTGCAGGTTAAATTTGTATACGTTGAGAAGCATCCACATTGCTACCCAAGGTGAGGAAGTTTTGGGAATCAAAACAGAGTAACTACCATACTATTTCCCAGAGACTTGCCCAACTGCCCTACCCACTCCTTTCTCAACCTCCTTTTATCCTTCTTTCTCTCTTTTTCTTTGTGCAGATTTTGCCAGTTGCTGGCAGAGCCCTGGAGATGCAAAGGTGAGGGGCAACAGTCGCTGGCCTGGAGGACATCACAGTCTGTGATCTGTGGCCGTCACTCCACTTCCCTCTCCACACTCTGCTCCGGAATTTTCCAAACACAGAACCAGGAAGGTTTTTCAAGTCCACAGTGACTCATAACCTCATTTAGCAAAAGAGGTCACAGGAATTCAGAGAGGGAAAGTCATTTATCTAAGATTACATCACATGAGAGGGTCTGGTTCATACAGTGGCACCCTTTGAACATTATCCCTAACTGCTGTCTCCATCATAAATACATCATTTAAGAAGAGTTCGAGGGACTTTGCTGGCTGTCAGTGGTTAAGACTCTACACACGGGTTCAGTCCCTGGTCAGGGAACTAAGCTCCTGGATGCCGCACAGCCACAGAAACAAAACAAAAAGTAGACGTGTCACAGACTCGGTGCAGATGCTTGTGGCATCCCGTGCAGGTCCACCCTCTTCCCCTCACCCCTCCCTAGATTCTGCAGGTGTTGGCAGCTCTCATCTGCATTCTTTTCTGAGTAGTTGCCTTTGGCTGATGTTGCCACTTACCCAAAGATGCCTGGAAGATTGGCAGGGGGCAGCTCATGACCAATGACTATTGTGTGGCACTGAGGCCCCAGGTCTGTTGCATTTGGGCAGAAAACCTCTCTGCTGCAGTTTATGCCCTGGGCTCCCAGAGGAATCAGGATTCATCTAGGCTTCTCCTGAAGCCATGTTGTGGTCTAGTTTCTTCTCTACCTGCTCCTGCTTCCTCATGCCACTCTAGATTTCTCCTCCACCTAAGGCTCAACTTCTGGGAAATGTGCTCTATAACAAATGTTACCACCCCATCTGCCTCCATGGGCTTCCATTCTCCATCACTTAAATAAGGTAGTTGGCCTACAACAGGGCTGTTAGTATGCTGGCAGCAATCATACTCAGCAATCATGGCCTTCATCTTTGTCCTCTGCAGAGAGCACTGGACACCTTGCCCTTGAAATAGGTAAGATGAGGCAGGGAGGCAGGGATGGAGAAGTATTTCTTTGGGAGAGCAGCGAGGATGTCTTGACTGAGGTAGAAATGGTTATGAAAGACTGGATGCCGACACAGAAGCATGAAACACTGCCTCTCTTCTGCTAAGTGTTAGGGGAATTTCCTCCAGGCAGATATGGTTTGGATGGCATAACAGGTTAGGTTGCCTTCATCTGAGAATCACTCAGAATTAGATGACACAAAGAGCCTACGCTTAAGAAGAAGAAAAACAACCTGGAATTGATTCAAGCATTTTTCTTTCCTATGCTTCTCAGTGCACACCCATCCGAGAACTGAGGGATGCTCCCTGCTAGTACATTCCATCTAGAGATCAGTGCAAAGAAACATATTTATTGAGGACAGGACGTTGTATGTGCAAGGGCCTGGCATGGGGATGGGAATGCAGCATCTGATGGGAAAGACATATTCACATATAACTAGATGAGTAAGTGGATTCCAATGTTGTTTACATGGGGAGGTTTATAATTAAGAGGATCCCGTGTTTCTCTATCACATATTCTTTGAGGTCTGCCATCTCCATGGCCAACCCTCTAGTCCAAAATCCATCCTTTCCTTCTGAAATGGAGCAAGACCCTATGGCCATTGCCCCACCACCCATGTCCTCAGCCTGCCTTTTATGTGTGGAAAAACTTTAGCCAAAGAATAAGTTTAATCAGAGGAGTGAGAAAATGCAGAAACAAAGGAAAATAGTCAGAAGAGACCAAATAATAATAGTGTGCGTGCATGCTTATCCCTGTCTGACTCTTTGTGACCCCACAGGCTGTAGCCCGCCAGGCTCCTCTCTCCATGGGAATTTTTAGGGAAGAATACTGGAGTGAGTTGCCATTTTCTCCTCCAGGGGATCTTCCTGATCCAGGGATTGAACCCGAATTTCTTTTTTTCTTTTTTCTTTTTTGTGTGTGTTTGAAATATTTATTTTTTTATTTTTTATTTTTTTATTGAACCTGAATTTCTTTTTTTTTTTTTTAATTTTATTTTATTTTTAAACTTTACATGACTGTATTAGATTTGCCAAATATCAAAATGAATCCGCCACAGGTTTACATGTGTTCCCCATCCTGAACCCTCCTCCCTCCTCCCTCCCCATTCCATCCCTCTGGGTCGTCCCAGTGAACCTGAATTTCTTATGTCTCAGGCATTGCAGGTGGATTTTTCAGCTGCTGAGCCATAATGTAGTCATTAAACAAAGTCAAGGACCTTTAATTCCTTCTCAAGGGCTGTAGATAATATTCTGAGCCATATCTTATGAATTGTCTTGTAGATACTGAAACACCCACCACGTGGAAGAAGTTAACTACATGGTGACCAGACAGTAGCCATGACATAAGCTGCCTCATAGGAATGGGAACAAAGCAGCCCTGGAACTGAAGATGAGCTATGCTTACAACAACCCCATCAAGATGACACTAGTCAGACCACAGATGACCAATTTCAAGATGACTTGTCAGAGCTGACTATGCTGTTTCTGCACGTAGCCACCTTCTCTCCCTTATAAAATCTCTTTCCTACTGATTGTCAGTAGGTGGGGGAGTCAGCCTTTGGACAGGAATTTGTCCCCCCGACTCCCATAGCCATTGCCGGCATTCAAAGTAAAGCAAACTTTCTTTCCCACGAACTTTGCCTCATTATTGGCTTTTGAGTGGTGAGCATCCAGACCCCACTTTTGGTTACACCTTCTGAACTGCAGCACTCACCCCCTCATTTGTCTCTCCACATTCCCTCTTGCCTTTTTCCCAGCCAGTGCCAACACAACAAGGCACAATGAGCTTTTAAAGAGGTAAATTCAGTGGCAGTTTTTTGCATTAAGCCCTTTACCAGCACCTCGTAGCCTGGATCCTCTACTTGTATATAAGAGGTCTTAGCTTTCCTGTTGAACTTGCTCTTGACTGCAGCTACTTTGGCCTTTACATCTATGTTCCTTTCTGGCTCAGGGACCCTTACACACTCTTCCCTCTGCTTGGAACACCTACTCAACCTTTGGCTCTTAACACAACCATACCTCCTCAGGGAAGCCCTCCCTGCCCTTCCAAAGCAGGTCGGCCTCCCTTCTACCCGCCCCACCACTGCCGCATGTTTGAGTTTTTGATGACTGAGGAAATGTGTAATTGGTGGTTTGACTGTTTTATTCACTGTTGCATCTTCAGAGCCTATCTCAAGGCCATGTGCATCATGGATGGGCCTTTGATGGTTTCAATTGACTATATGAATGAACACAGAGGTTAAATCAGATAAATGAATCATATTGCACTCAGCTTTTGATGTCTATCACTCTCTCCTTTCAAATCCTTGGGCTAGTATGTTGTGAAAGTCAAAGTCGCTCAGTCATGTCTGACTGAGAGGGTAACAGGCAGGAAGGCCAGGGGTCTCCAAACGGAGGAAATAGCCTGCAAGTGTCAGACATTTTTATCTCTCTTAAGCGGCAGGAGGAAACAAACTAGCAATATTTTTTTCCTTCTCTATACAAATTTAAAAGGAGGTTTCTCTTAAAATACTGTGTTGCCATAATGACACCTGGTTTCACCTGAAGTTAACTATTCTCAAACCTAGAGATAACCAATGCCTCTTTCTTATGAAATGTTTGTCTTAACCTATGCTAATGTACTATGCATTTACCCCAGACTCTGTCTTCAAGTCAGAACCTACTTGACAAACCAATATGTTATACTCAGATATTGTTCCCCTAATCTATGTAAATGAAACTATTTGTATGGTGATCTGCCCTTCTTCAAGATTCAAGTTAATCATTTTATGGCCCAGGATGAACCATTTGGTGCCAAGATTATCCCTAAATGCATCTTATGGGTGAGGGGCCTGGTGCCATTCTGCGTTTTAAGACATTCCTTTCTTTCATTAACAGACTGCTAGTGACTGTATAACATCCAGCTGAAGGCTAGCAGGGGGTACTCTTTCTGCCCCCTTCTGATGCCTATGTCAGAAGCTTTCTCTATCTCGTTTATACTTTAATAAAACTTTATTACACAAAAGCTCTGAGCAATCAAGCCTCGTCTCTGGCCCCAGATTGAATTCTTCTCCGAGGGCCAAGAATCCCGGTGTCTTTGCATGATTCAACAACAACCTTTCATGACTCTTTGTGACCCCGTGGACTATACAGTTCATGGAATTCTCCAGGCCAGAATACTGGAGCAGGTAGCCTTTCCCTTCTCCAAGGGATCTTCCCAACCCAGGGATCAAAACCAGGTCTCCCGCATTCTTTACCAGCTGAGTTACCAGGGAAGCCCCTGGTATACGTCATAGACTGGTAATAACTGTGACAGTGACCATATATAGCACTTTGTGAATTCTTTAGATTTCATAAAGAAATACTTTCACATGCATTCCTTAACTTGACCCTTACATCAAGCCTTTTATTTTATTCCCACTTTACAGATGGGAAAACTGACCTTTGGTGGGATGTAGGTATTTGGCAGAAGCTGTGTCAGCCCTGATGCTTATTAGCTGTCTGAGCTTGGACAAGTCAGGAAAGTTCTCTGAGCCTCAACTCCTTCAAGGACGAGTCAAGTTCTCCCCACTCAGCCTGCCCACAGCAACTCTGCCTACTCCCATCATGGTGCATTTCCTACTATATTTTAACTTTTGAAAACGATTCATTTCTTCCTTTTTGGCTGTGCTGGGTCTTCTCTGCTGCGAGCTTTCTCTAGTTGCAGTGAGCAGGGGCTACTCTCTAGTTGTGCTGCACAGGCTTCTCATTGAAGTGGCTTCTCTTGGTGCGGAGCATGGGCTCTAGGGTGCATGGACTTCAGTAGTTGTGGCTCATGGGCCCTAGAGAATGGGCCCATTAGTTGTGGCCCGCAGGCTTAGTTACTACTTGGCATGTGGAATCTTTCCAGACCTAGGATTGAACCCATGTCCCCTCCACTGACAGATTCTTAATCATTAGACCATCAGGGAAGCCCTGTATTTTAATTTTTAAAAAATTCTCCTCTCTCCTGCACCAGACCTGAAGCACACTGAGGGTAAAAATTATGTGTTATTCAAAGCACAGTGCCTCAGGATGGGGAACACATGTATACCTGTGGCGGACTCATTTTGATATTTGGCAAAACTAATACAATTATGTAAAGTTTAAAAATAAAATTAAAAAAAAAAAAAAAAAAAGCACAGTGCCCAGCACAGAGTAGCCCCTTAATCCATTAGGGTTGCTATAACAGAGTACCACAAACTGGGTGTCTTATAAACACCAGACACTTAATTTTCACAGTTCTGGGGCCTGGAAGTCCCAGATCAAGGTGCTGGTGGTTTTGGGGTCTGGTGAGGCTGGCTTCCTGGTTCATATAGCTGGTTGTCTTCTTGCTGTGTTCTCACAGGTGGAAGTAGGGACGGAGCTCCTTAGGTAGGGTCCCTTTTATAAGGTCACTGATCTCATTTATGGGGGCTCCACTCTTATTACCTAATCTGCTGCCAAAGACCCCACCATCACATGAGCAGGGTAGGAGGGGTTATAATTTCAACATATGGACTTTGCGGGGGACACATTCAGTCCAGAGTGATCCTCAAAATGTTGGCTGAGTGATAGTCTAATGAGACAGCACATGGAGGAACTCTCCAAATCATGATACTAACGTGGTGCCCCTGGCATCATCGCCCAGGGTGGGAAGAGACCACAGGCTTTGGGTAAAAGTCTGCAGCCCCTCTTGGCTTCAGCCAGGGTTGCTCAAAGGGTTAAACCTCATTTCTCCGCACAGGCAAGGGACTCCCGGTCCATTCGCATCCTTTAAAATTGCTGCTTGACAAGCTCATCTGGCAAGTCCCATGATTTGTATGGAAATTTCTAGGTCCCTGAATCTTTAAGCATCACTCAGAATTGAATGAAGCTGAGGCTGCCTTTTAAGCCTGTGATTGCAAACTTGAGTCACTACATCCTGCCCCTGATTGGGTTTTCTTTTGAGTTTTCATTCTGTCTGTTAGTTTTCACTTCCCACTGAGTTAGTTACCTGACTAACCTGACACGTTTTCCTCACCCAAGAAGAGGGCAGTGATAGGAAAGCTGGCAGTCAGCCCCCATTTTTGCGATTTTACTTTTTATTTTCTCATGTACCTCCCAGAAAATACTCCTTTATTTTTTTTTTCAACTGTATACCTTTTCTTTTGTATTGAAGTATAGCCAGTGAACAAACAATGTTGTGATAGTTTCAGATGAACAGCGAAGGGACTCAGTCATACATATGCATGTATCTATTCTCCCCCAAACTCTCCTCCCATCCACGCTGCCACGTAACATTAAACAGAATTCTGTGTGCTATTGAATTTGTTGGTTATCCATTAAAAATACTCTTTTTGATCTGAAAAATTGTTTATGGACAAAACGTTAATTTTTTTCCTAGCAATTATTTATCTGTCAACATCTTTCCCTATTCCCTTGCACTTGGTTGAAATGACCCTATGAGGCCATTTATTTTTCATTAGGTAACCATAGGGTGTGTGTCACACACGCACACACACATTTGTGTAGGTTTCAGAGGATCATGGGTGATTTTGGTGCATGGCTTATGCAAGAATCAAGTAACTATCAGATTGTTAGTATTTTTTAAAGTCTCATTTCAGTGGGTTCATGTGCCCGGGTGACATTTGTTTACACAGCTCTCGTTATTTATGACACACGGTGAAAATGGGCAAAGAAATGAATTTACAGCTTGGAATGAGTCAAATAATTCTCAGTAACAACATCTCCCTAACAGCCCCATTAAGGTCGTTCACAACCATAGCCTTGCTGCCATGCGCTCAAAACGGTTCCTGGGTCTTAAAAAGCCCAAGCTTCAAGGAAAGCACTTTTCATGTCACACAAGCCCTCCCTTAAAGGGACCCCATCTCCCAGGCCACCCGCAGTGAACACCATCTGAAACTCTTAGATCAGATGGGTGAAAAGTAGAAACTGATCACTCATGTATAAGGAAATACAAATAGGAATTAAATACATGGAAAACACTCAACCTCACTGTTTGTCACAAGAAAATAGAAAAGTTCCATTGTATCTTTGGGTTTCCCTGGTTGCTCAGTAGTAAAGAACTCGCCTGCCAAGGCAGGCAGAAGATGAGGGTTCAATCCTTGGGTCAGGAAGATCCCTTGGAAGAAGGAAATGGCACCCTATTCCAGTATTCTTGCCTGGAAAATTCCTTGGACAGGGGAGCCTGGTGAGCTCCAGTCCATGGGGTCCCAAAAAGAGTTAGACATGACTTAGCAACTGAACAACAGCAACACTTGCATCTTTCTCATATAATAATAAATGGTAGGCATCCAGACCACCAATGGTTGGGTAGTTGTATTAGTGCTAACTAGTAGACTTTGTTTCCCTTCCCTGGTGGCTCAGATGGTAAAGAACCTGTCTGCAATGCAGAAGACCCAGATCCTGGGTGGGGAAGATCCCTTGGAGAAGGAAATGGCAACCCACTCCAGTATTCTTGCCTGGAGAATCCCATGGATAGAGGAGTCTGGGGGGTTAAGTCCAGGTGATCGCAAAGAGTCGGACATGACTGAGTGATTAACACTAGCTATAGACTTTGCATAGCAGTGCAAATTAGTGAAACATTTCTGCAGGGCAATTTAGCAGTACACATCCAGAACTATATGATGCTTCATACCTGTTGGGCCAGCTTTTTTCTCATCTGTATGGAAAATGAAGAAATAATTCAATGAAAGATGAAAAATTCCCTATAGCCTGAAACTCTTGCAGGCAACATTATCTATAGCATGCAAAATTGGAACTAACCTCCAACGGTGGGAAAATGATTAAGTAATCGTTGCACAGTCACTCACTGAAATATTATATAGTTATTAAAAAGTGATTATAAAGACCATGGAAACAATAAAAAAGTGTCCAACATAGTGTTTAGAGGAAAAAGAGGCTAAAAGTCTAATCTTTGATTACAAAGTAAAACGTGTAAATGCATATGACAAAACTAGAGGCTAGAACTCAGAATGAGACTCTTTGGGAAAAGATCATTGTAGAAGTATGCTTTCTGTGTGTATGTATGTGTTTATAAAGGAACATATTTTATTTTTAAAGAAATCTTGATGTTAAAATTACTGGTAGAGGTCAGGGAAAGGCAGTATTCCATATCAAGTTAGTAAGTTTTGGAATTAAATATGTGATGAAATCTTAGCCACTTACGGTGGTGTAAACCTGAGCAAATTATTTGATTTCTCTGGGTCTCAGTGTCTGCATCAGTAAAATGGGAATAAAAAATATAGCTTCTGTTTTTGGACTATGGTAGACATGTATGTATGAGGAAATACATGTAAAGAACTTACTACAATATTTGGCATAGCTAACTTTCAGTGATTGCTATTATTTTTATGCATATATATCTATCTAACCTATCAAAGTTTTTTATAAGATGTTTTTTTGATGTGGAGCATTTCTAAAGTTTTTATTGAGTTTGCTTCTGTTTTACATTTTGTTTTTTTGGCCCTGAGGCATGCAGGGTCTTAGCTTCCGGAACAAGTATCAATCCCATACCTCCTACATTGGAAGGCGAAGTCTTAACCAATGAACCACATGCAAAGTCCATACCATAGTTTTAAAAGGCATAATTGTTGAGTATCCTATATCCATTTACCATAGACTATTAGTGAAAGCCATCATGGTGCCCCTTCCTCCTTCCAGTGATTGATCCAGGCATTGGTATAAGTTATTGTTTTTTAGTTATTAAGTCATGTCTGACTGTTTTCAGACCCCATGGACTGTAGCCCGCCAGGCCCCTCTGTCCATGGCATTTCCCAGGCAAGAATACTGGAGTGGGTTGCCATTTCCTTCTTCCAGGGGATCTTCCCAACCCAGGGATCGAACCCCAGTCTCCTGCATTGCAGGCAGATTCTTTACCACTGAGCCACCAGGGAAGCCCACTGACATGAGAGCTAATCCTAAATAATGAGACTTGAAAGGAGAAACACACAAAGAATGGATCTGTTTTATTTCTCTGAGCATTGCCAATTTAGATGTAACACTTGGACCAATGGTGGTCTTCATCGTCTGAGGATGAACCCAATACCAGGAATGGCAGAGAAGGATAGAAAACATCTGGGTCCTCATGGACATTGTTGAGCCCTTGGATGAACAACACACATGTTCACCCTGCCTCACTTCTTTCAAATATATGAGAGAATAGCTTTATAAATGTTTTCATCAGTTGGAGTTAAGGTATTCAGTTACTTGCAAATTAAAACATCCTGATATGATCAGGATACAACAGTTACTTTTCCATGGGAGATCTGAAATTTATTTGTCAGAAAATGGTTAATATGACACTTTGCCCCTCTGATGTCTTCCTTTCCTTGGTATTCTCCTTGAATTTCAGACCTTTCTATATACTGTGGGCTTGACAGCTCCTCTTGGACATCTGAAACGATACAGCGCAAACCTGACATCTCCAAAGCTGGGCCCGTGATTTCTGTGTGTGCCGGTGTATGGACACACATGTATACGTTTTCTCGCCCTCTCTCTTACACTCCCCTCCCATGGGCCCTTGTCTCAGGAAACATGACCACCCTCTCTAGCTTTGTAACTTAGAGCTCACTCTTGACACTTCCTTCTCCTTCTCTCCCCATATTCAGTCTATTGCCAAATATTTTTGATTTTACTTTTAAAATATTTTTGAATCTATCCACTTCTTGTGGCTTCCCCCATCACGACCCTGGCCCAGGTTATGATAGCTCTCACTTGACCTATAACAATAGACTCATATTGGGATTCTCTACACTGAAGGTTGTTTTTCTCTAATCTATTCTCTAGTTAGGCTATAGATCTATATCTTTATATGTAGATCTGATGCAAATCCCATCATGTCACCTTTTTGCTTAAAAGTGTCCCATGTTTTCCATTTGCTCTTGGAATAAAGGCACAACTATTTCACATAGGCTAAGGGACCCTGCATGATGAATGCTCACCTGCAATTGTTTTTGACTCCTGATTTCTCTCCTTTCTTCTTTATACATCATGTTTCTGCTATCAAAAGACTTTTGGATATTCTTTCTACAGTGAAAGAATATCTTTCTTCTATTTTTATGCCAAGCTAATTGTATTGATTTTTTAGATCTTAGCTCAACTGTCACTTCTTTGGAGAGAGTTCTAAGACCAAGTCAAACATTCCTGTTGAACACACTCGTATATTTCCCAAATGGGTACTTAAGGGCCACTGCAATTTTGCATTTATTTTTGTGACTCTTTGATCAAGGTCTGTTTCTTCTCCAGCAGACTGTAAAATTTTACTGCCCACCATTCTCTTCCCAGAGGAGGGATTCAGCAAATATTTGTTGGGTGACTAATGAATGAATGGATATTGACCTAATTCAGCCCCTTTATATTACATGAGCTACAGACACAGCCTCATAAAATGGTTCTGTCTCTCCAGTTGTACATAAAGCTACCAGAATTAACTCTGAATCATAAATCTGATTGCTATTTCTTTGCATTAAACTATCTAATGGTTCTCCACTACATCAAGAACAGAGTGTGTTATATTTCTGACCTCACTTTTCAGTTTTGTCTCCTAATTCTACTCTTTCCACTGCCCTCTGCATTTGTTTTTTCACATTCAGTCACACTCAACTGCTTGCTGTTCCCCGACACTTTTGCTTTTCCTAGCTTTGTTTATGCTGTTCCCGCTAGCCGTAACTCCATTCAAGCATCACCTCCTTTCAAAAATTGAATCCATCCTTCTAAATTCAGAGTAAATACATTCTACTTAAAGTTTTCCTTAATTCTTCTGATTTGTATTCATTTTCCCATTCTTGGTGGTCTCATAGTCTACAAGATACTGGACACAAAATGGCCCCAAATTGTAACATGTCTTAAACACTACATCCATGGATATCTTGAGTGGTGTTACTAGGAAGAGTCACATGAGTCATGTTTCCACACCATAAAGACTCCATTTTTAAACTTATATCCTTCGTTAGGGTTGCTGTTCACACACACACACACACACACACACACACACACACATATATATATATATATATTTAATTTCTATTAGAGTGTAGTTGCTTTATAATGCTGTGTTAGTTTCTACTGTACAACGAAGTGAATCGGCCACAAGAATACATGCATTCCCCCCCCCTTTTTTTTTTATTTCTTTCCCATTTAGGTCACCAGGGAGCATTGAGCAGAGTTCCCTGTGCTATGTAGTAGTTTCTCATGGGTTATCTTTTTGGTATACAGTATCAATCATGTATATATGTCACTCTCAGTCTCCCAATTCATCCCACTTCCCTTCCCCACTTGGTATTCATATATTTGTTCTCTACATCTGTGTCTGTATTTCTGCTTTGTAAATATTTACTACTCTTTCCTGGGAGCCTCAGTCAGTGTAGAGCCCTGGAGCCAGAGGAGAGAGGAAGGGTTAAGTCTCTTGGAAGACAGGAGAGGAATGCACTTGAATGTATATGTGTATTATGTGTGGGGACAATGGGGTTCTCTTGTCCAGCTCTTGGAATTATGACCTGGGCAATCTCTCTTTGAGGCAGGTGGGAGAGGGATAGTTTTGCACGGAGGTGTGGAGTCATTCACACTCAAATACCCCTCCGCCAGCTGCAATCCTGATCTGAATCAGGATCCACCTCAGTCCCTGGGTCCTGCTCCAAATTAAATTTCCATAAGTCCCTTTAGGCTTAAAGGAAGGAATTCCTCTTGCCCTTGATACAGTTTCCTTTTAAAATAATTTGCCTAATGACATCACTGATGCAATGGGCAAACTCTGGGAGATGGTGAGGGACAGGGAAACCTGGCATGCTGCAGTCTAAGGGGTCATGAAGAGTCAGATGCGACTTGGCAACTGAGCAACAAAAATGTGTTTTAAATGCATTTATGTAAGAAAAATATAAGTAAAAATACATGCATCGATGTAAAGGGAAAAAAAAATGTCTGGTTGGTTCAGACTGGTAATAAGTGGATAACTGAGGTCTGGGAAGCCAAGTGAAGCCCTCTGTGCTGTGCTGTGCTAGGTACTTCATTCGAGTCCAACTTTGTTATCCCATGGACTGTAGCCTGTCAGGCTCCTCTGTCCATGGATTCTCCAGGCAAAAATACCAGAGTGGGTTGCCATGCCCTCCTCCAGGGGATCTTCCCAACCCAGGGATCTAACCCAGGTCTCCCACATTGCAGGTGGATTCTTTACCAACTGAGCAACGAGGGGAACCCAAGAACATTGGAGTGGGTAGCCTATCCCTTCTCCAGGGGAAGAATAGCTGCCTGCAAAAAATTCTGAATGTCAGCCCTCATGCCAGCCCCCATGAGGCTGCCTGGCCAGGAAACCTTTGAGAGAAAATTAAAGTGGCTACCAGCATTTTGTTGTTCACTCCTTTTTTAATGGTTCTTGAGTTGTTGACCTTTTTTCACTCTCTTAAAAATAAGTGGAAAACATCCAGAACTGACAGATAAGACTTGGTTTCCTCCTGGGAATTTACTCTAAAGGCACCGGTTAGAATCTTCGAAAGACAGAACAGAGACAATGTTTGAAAGTAGGAAAGTAAAAATACAGCTGAGGATGAAATTGGGGAAAAAAAAATCACAAAGCAACTCCTTCATTTCCCCAGACCCTCTCCTTTTCACCTCTGGAAAACTTGTAGCAACTCGTGCCACTGTCTTTTAAAATTAGCCTTTCTGATCTTTGTTAGAAAAAAGAATAATCCTGCAGCTCTCCACTGCAGAACGAAATGTGTTGAACAAAACCATCTTGCTTAAAGCAGAGAGAGGAGTGCCCTTACCCATCTCTGGGGGACTGTTCCCAGAGCTAGCATTGGGCAGGTGAGGGGGGGCCAGCTAGAGACTATAGCAAATTACAGTGTATGGAAATCCTGTAGCCACCTGGATGTCTGCTTAAATAAACGCTGTGCCAGGGTCTTTAATTGCTGTCTGGACCTGAAACAAAAGCTTCAGTCATCAATCTAGCAATTACCCCACCACCCCACAGTGTTAAGCCTTCAATTACCCTGTCGCTGCGTGCTGCCCACCAGATCATTAACTCCCATGCCACTCCACTCTGCCTATCAGGTGAATTCCTGGTGATCCAATCCCAGCCTTTCTCAGGTGAAACTCGAGTGCTGTTTGCATGGAGGGAGAGATATGCCCATTTCATCTTAGAAATGATTACGAGGGCTGCCAGTTTCCATCCTGGCTCTGCCATAGAATGTCCTAGGCTTTAAATCTGCAGCATAACTGTCTGTAATTGGCAAGTTTAATACCCACTTTGTCTCTCCACAGAATATAATGAGATGCTGTGGAAAGCTATTGAACATATAGAAGATGTTTTTCAACGCTAGGTTGTGGGCCTGTTGAGAGATCTAAACTCTCTGGTATCTTTCTCACCTCTCCTGCTATACTCTCTTTAAAAGAAGAGCTGGCAGAGACAACTCAAGTTCAAGGTCAGCTTTTGGGGAGAAAGTATAGAAGGTCATGTGATAAAGGGATTAACACTGAATTTAGCATGGGGATGTTCCCTTTCTCCTCTTTTTCTTTCCCTCACTCATTTCTGTCTTTTCATCTTTTTTCCCCAAGCAACAACAGTATAACCGACCAGGAATTGGCACTTTGAACACTTCTTTACCCAGAGAAGCTCAAGATGAGCAAAGTAGCTGTCTTAAGCAGTCAGGGATGCCAGGGTTGTGCTGGCAAATGTCTAATACTGCCTCTTAGAAACCAAAACAAAAGACAATCTGGTTTGTAGTGTATCCCAGTTTCTGTGGTGTAAATGTGATGTGTGTGTGTGCTCAGTTGTGTCTAACTCTTCTGTGACCCCATGGACTCTTGCCTGCCAGGCTCCTCTGTCCATAGGATTTCCCAGGCTAGAATACTGCAGTGAATTACCATTTTCTTCTCCATGGTATCTTCCCAACCCAGGGATCTAACCTGCATCTCCTACATTGGCAGGTGGATTCTTTACCACTGGAGCCACCAGGTAAATGTCATAAGGAAGAACAAGTCTGACTCCATATTGGATTTGTTTCTTTTTTTCTAACCTTTGTATTTTATTTCTTTTGCTACAAGTTAACCACTGAAGAAATGTTGCTTATAGCTTAAAGTATATACATAATGGCCCATCTCTGGGAACTCTGCATCCCTGCCTGAGCAATTAAGCTGAAATACCTCTGTTTAGCTCAGAGGAAACATCCTGACCAAGTCCACCTATGAATGGCTTCAGGAAAGAGGAAATTAACACAGCCCCTCTGGAGTTTGGCCAGAACCAGGAAATACTTGCAACAACTTACTTCTGCCTTTTTTACTTTTTTTACTTTTTTACTTTGCTTTACTTTTTACTTTTTTGCCTTTTTTTACTTTTTTACTTTTTTTACTTCACTTTACTTTTTACTTTTTTACTTTTTTTACTTCGCCTCCTCACCTCCCTTTTCTTTGTTCTGTGAAAGAAATCAGTATCTAAACCCAGGCCAGATGGTTCTTCAAGATGCTGCTGCTGCTGCTGCTAAGTCACTTCAGTCGTGTCCGACTCTGTGCGACCCCATAGATGGCAGCCCACCAGGGTCCCCCATCCCTGGGATTCTCCAGGCAAAAATACTAGAGTGGGTTGCCATTTCCTTCTCCAATGCATGAAATTGAAAAGTGAAGTGGAGTCACTCAGTCGTGTCCGACTCTTCAGGACCCCATGGACTGCAGCCCACCAGGCTCTTCTGTCCACTGGATTCTCCAGGCAAGAGTGCTGGAGTGGGGTGCCATTGCCTTCTCCTTCAAGATACTAGTCTACCATATTCTTGGTCTGTTGGCTTTCTGAATAAAGTTGCTATTCCTTGTTCCAACAACTTGTCTCTTAATTTATTGGCATGTTGCGTGTGGCAAACATTATGAACATGGACTAGATAGCATAAATACTCCCTTCATGACCAGTTTTCAGCCATCCATGTGAAGTGACTCTACATGATGGTGGGCAGAAATGCATGCCTTATGTCCCATGAGCCTGTAGGAGCCAGCTCTGCATACCCTGAGGACAGCCCCATTTCCTCTTCTTTCCCTGGCATGCTCTTCCTTAAGCCCATCTTTCCTAACCACTGGAATGGAACAACAGAAGGCAGAAATGTATGGTAGTACCCACAGGGAAAAGAGAATGGAGACAACTTGATCAACTCAGGTCAAAGACCTGTAGCCTTGATTGTGGAAGGACAGGGTTTGAGCTCAGGTGACAAGGACCCACACCTAAAATGACACTCACACAGGTGGGTTCTCAGAAGGTGATGAACTTCAATCACTAGGGCAATGATTATAGACAAATTTACTTCATTAGCTTTAAAAAAAAATTGAAGTGTAGTTGCTCTAGTGTGTCAGTCAGACATGTCAGACTCTGCGACCACATGGACTGTAGCCTGCCAGGCTCCCCTGTCCATGTGATTCTCTTGGCAAGAATACTGGAGTTGGTAGCCATTCCCTTCTCCAGGAGATCTTCCCAACTCAGGGATCAAAACTGGGTCTTTTGTACTCTCTCGCATTGCAGGCAGGAGATTCTCTACCACTGAACCACCAGGGAAACCCTTACTGTAGGCTAAGGGAGTTAGAGAAGGTGAGGTTTGGAAAAAGAATGAGACTGCCACTTTACAGGAACAGATCACCTTTAATGAGGCAAGAAGGGGAAGCAGTCAGATTAGTGAGCTGCTGCCATTACCCGAGAAAAGAGTAGTATATATAGGCATATATGT
This sequence comes from Bubalus bubalis, assembly GCF_019923935.1. Lineage (NCBI taxonomy): Eukaryota > Metazoa > Chordata > Mammalia > Artiodactyla > Bovidae > Bubalus > Bubalus bubalis. Next base: position 47,040,551 of record NC_059160.1, read on the forward strand.
GGAAAGCTACTGTCTTAAGGGGGCCTGTTCTTCTCCTAGGTTGTTCAGAGTAGATATCTCTTAAAACGTTGGGGCAAGTTTCTGGACATTGGCCAGAGGCTGGACTGGCTGGGAGCTGGGGTAATCAACCTTAACGTCCATTTTTTTTTTTCCTTCGGGTGAGAGAGTTCTTTGTTTTGCATAGGATGGTGGGGAGGACCTGGAGAGGAGTTTTAACTCCTGGCTATTTTGAGCCTTGTAACTTTCCTTCACTTACAATATTCTATAAGTTATAGGTGTAGATTGTTAAAAATTGTTGTTCACAATTTTTAAAGGTTATGACCCATTTATAGTTATAAAATACTGGCTGTATTCCCCATATTGTATAATATATCCTTTTACTTCATTTATTTTTACTAGAACATGAACTGTGGCTGCACAATGCTGCCATGCGAAGGGACATTAAGAATATTCGGTATGTCTTCTTTGGAGAAATGTCTGTTTAGGTCTTTTCCTCATTAATAATATCACTTATATGTGGAATCTAGAATAATGGTACAGATGAACTTACTTGCAGAACAGAAATATAGACAAAGATGTAGAGAACTAACTTATGGATATGAAGGTGAGAAGGGGAGTGGAATGAACTGGAAAACTGGGAATGACGTACATACACTATATAAAGGGCTTCCCAGGTGGCTCTAGTGGTAAAGAACCCGCTTGCCAATGCAAGGAACATAAGAGACACAGGTTTGATCCCCGAGTCGGGAAGATCCCGTGGAGAAGGAAATGGCAACCCCCTCCAGTATTCTTGCCTGGAGAATTCCATGGACAGAGGAGCCTGGTGGGCTATAGTCCGTCCAGTCACATAGAGTCAGACATGTCTGAAGCGACTTAGCATGCGCATGCAGGTGTCATAAAATCTGGCCAATCAGATTACTTTTTCCTTCTGGTGGGGGATGGCATGCAGAGTGGGGAAACGTTTCCTCTCTCTTAACCTTTCCCAACAGGTCCCATTCTAGGTCCTTTACTGCTTCCCACTAACACACTCCACTGGGTTACATCATTCTCACCCCACATCTAGTCACCATCTCCAGATGAATGATTCACAAACCTCTGTCCTTTTCACCTGTACAGAACTCTCTCATGAGCTTTAAACCTTTAAAGTCAACTGCTTATTAACACCCACCACCTGTGAGTTTTATGGGCATCTAAAATGCAACATGTCAAAAAATTAACTTATGCCTTTCTCTCCAAACTGGCTCTGTTTCCCTATGTTCCTCATTTCAGTGATAACACCCATTTAGCTGTCAACCAAGCACAAAGCACAGCAGTCACTCCCAACCTCATCTTCTCCTTTCACCCTCACATGCAATTAGTCACCATATCTGGTGAATTCTCCCTCTGAAATGGCTCTAAATTCTGTCCACTCTTTCTACCTAGTTAATGCACTCATCACTTCTTGGCTGGATTATTACAATAATCTCTAAGCAATCTCCCTCCAGATAATCATCCTCATAGCAGCCAGAGGAAGACTCTCAAAAAGCAAATCAAATGCAGCCAATTCCTTAAATAAAAATCTTCAGTGACTCTCTCTCCCCCTGAATGTTAAGCATGACCAACAATTTCATCCCCTGATCACTGCCTCCTGTTTGTCCAGCCTCTCATCTTTCCAATACCTCTCCAGAATTACACCTTAGCTATAACGAGCTATTTGATATGCCCTAACATGTCATCTGTGTGAAGGTCAAGTTCCCTTTGTTGGAAGTTTTCCACATGCTGTGTCCTGAGGCTGAAACGCTCCCTTTTTGAAATTTTAAAAAACACCTTCTTAAAATTAAAAAAAAAATTAGTTGTATTTTTACTTGCCATAGTAATTAAATATTTTTATTTGGGGAAAAGTTATATTTATTTATATTAATGTGTATCATGTTAATAGTAGACATGGAAATTAATTTTTTCAACTTTGCATGCTAAGTCACTCCAGTTGTGTCTGACTCTTTGTGACCCTATGGGCCATAGCCTGCCAGGCTCCTCAGTCCATGGGGATTCTCCAGGCAAGAATACTGGAGTGGGCTGCCATGCCATCCTCCAAGGGATCTTCCCAACCAGGGATTGAGCACTTGTCTCTTATCTCTCCTGCATTGGCAGGTGGGTTCTTTACCACTAGCACCACCTAGAATAATTGTAATATATTTAAAGTGTACAATGTAATGATATGATATATGTATGTATTGTGAAATTATTCCCAAGTTAATTAACACATCCATTATATCATACATAGTTAACATTTTTTATGAGAATGTTTATGATCTACTCTCTTAGTAAATTCAAGTATAGAATACAGTATTGTTATTAACTATGGTTACCATGCTATACGTTAGGCCCTGAGGACTCTCAAGAGTCTTCTCCAACACCACAGATCAAAAGCATCAAGTCTTCGGCGCTCAGCTTTCTTCACAGTCCAACGCTCACATCCATACATGACCACTGGAAAAACCATAGCCTTGACTAGATGGACCTTTGTTGGCAAAGTAATGTCTCTGCTTTTGAATATGCTATCTAGGTTGGTCATAACTTTCCTTCCAAGGAGTAAGCGTCTTTTAATTTCATGGCTGCAATCACCATCTGCGTCTTATTACTCAAAGTCTGCCCCCTTTGATCAACCTCTCCCCATTTCCACCACTCTCAGCCCTTGCAACCACCAGTCTACTAATCTCATACAGTATTTGTCTTTGTCTGGCTTATTTCACTGAGCAAAATGCCCTCTAGGTTTCTCCATGTTGTTGTAAATAGCAGGATTTTCTTCTTTTTAAAGATTGAATAATATTCCTATCTATATATCTACCTATAATATCTTCTTTATCTATTCATCTCTAGAGGGACACTTAGGTTGTTTCCATGTCTTGGCTACTGTGAATAATGCTGAAATGAACATGGATGTGTAGCTATCTCTTCGTGATATTGATTTCATTTTGTTATATACCTTGTAATGTGATTACTAGATCATATGGTAGTTCTGTTTTTCATTTTTTGAGGAACTTCCATGCTGTTTTCTATAATAGTTGTATTAATTTAAAATCCTATTAACAATCCATAAGGATTCTAATTTTTCCAAGTCTTTATCAAATTTTGTTATGTCTTGTCTTTTTGATAATAGACATCCTAAAAGGTATGGGTTATACCTCACTATGGTCTTGATTTGCACTTCCTTGATGATTAGTCATTGAAAAAGCAAGAGAGTTCCAGAAAAACATGTATTTCTGCTTTATTGACTATGCCAAAGCCTTTGACTGTATGGATCACAATAAACTGTGGGAAATTCTGAAGGAGGTGAGAATACCAGACCACCTGACCTGCCTCTTGAGAAACCTATATGCATGTAAGGAAGCAACAGTTAGAATTGTACATGGAACAACAGACTGGTTCCAAATAGGAAAAGGAGTTCGTCAAGGCTGTATATTGTCACCCTGCTTATTTAACTTCTATGCAGAGTACATCATGAGAAACGCTGGGCTGGAAGAAGCACAAGGTGGAATCAAGATTGCCGGGAGAAATCTCAATAACCTCAGATATGCAGACACCACCCTTATGGCAGAAGGTGAAGAGGAACTAAAAAGCCTCTTGATAAAAGTGAAAAGAGGAGAGTGAAAAAGTTGGCTTAAAGTTCAACATTCAGAAAATGAAGATCATGGCATCTGGTCCCATCACTTCATGGCAAATAGATGGGGAAACAGTGGAAACAGTGTCAGACTTCATTTTTTTGGGCTCCAAAATCACTGCAGATGGTGATTGCAGCCATGAAATTAAAAAACGCTTACTGTTTGGAAGGAAAGTTATGACCAACCTAGATAGCATATTCAAAAGCAGAGACATTACTTTGCCAACAAAGGTCTGTCTAGTCAAGGCTTTGGTTTTTCCTGTGGTCATGTATGGATGTGAGCATTGGACTGTGAAGAAAGCTGAGTGCCAAAGAATTGATGCTTTTGAACTGTGGTTCAAAGACTCTTGAGAGTCCCCTGGACTGCAAGGAGATCCAACCAGTCCATTCTAAAGGAGATCGGCCCTGGGTGTTCATTGGAAGGACTGATGCTAAAGCTGAAACTCCAATACTTTGGCCACCTCATGAGAACAGTTGACTCATTGGAAAAGACCCTGATGCTGGGAGGGATTGGGGGCAGGAGGAGAAGGGGACTACAGAGGATGAGATGGCTGGATGGCATTACCGACTCAATGGACATGAGTTTGAGTGAACTCCGGGACAAGGAGGCCTGGCGTGCTGCGATTCATGGGGTCACAAAGAGTTGGACACGACTGAGGGACTGAACTGACTGACTGACTGATGATTAGTGATGTTATCTTTTCATATACTTATTGGTCATTGTACATCTTCTTTGGAAAAACGTCTATTCAGGTCCTTTAACCATTTTAAAATTATCTTGCTTTTTGCTATTGAATTGTAAGAGTGTCTTATACATTCTTATACATTTTGGATATTAAGCCATTATTGGGTATATGCTTTGGAAATATTTTCTCCCATTTTGTAGGTTGCCTTTTCATTTTGTTGATTGTTTCCTTGCTGTGCAGAAAGCTTTTGTGTGGTGTAGGTCCACATTTTTGCTTTTGTTGCCTTTGCAGCAGGTTTTATATAATTAACTACTGTGATCCTGTGTCATTATGATAACTGACAGCAGAGGATGCTTTAGTCAAATTAATCTGAAAGTTTTAACTATGAAATATTCAATTATATGAGAGTGTAGATTGGGGTTGTCCAATAGGACTTTCTATAATAATAGGAAAGTTCTGTAATCTACCTCGCTCATATGACAGCCACTTGCTTTCCAGTAGAGCAGTCACTAGCTGCATGTTAGCTGGGACACAGGAAATGTGGCTAGTATACTGAACTCAAATTTTAATTTTATACAATTTTAATTAATTTAAATTCAAAATGAATTAACCACAGGTGGCTAGTGTCAACTGTGCTAGAAATAATAATATTTAAAAGCCCCCTTGTTCACTATCCATGTTTATCAAATATTATTCATATGTATTTTAGTCTTTTAAAAAGGAAACAAAATGTTATAGAAACAGGTAAATTGCCCTATAAACACTTTCTGCATCCTCCATCTTATTTACATCCCTTTCTTACCCACTGTAACCATTCTTCTGAGCATAGTTTAATACTCCCTGCACATTTTTACACTAGTATCATATATCTATCCGTAAGCAAATTGTTGATATGCTTTGCACATTTTAAAATGAGGTTTATATCATACTTTACATGTCTCTGTACAACTTGTTTTTCTCCATATGCCCTTGGGATGTGTCCATTTTGATGAAGGTAGGGCTAGTTCATTGCTCTGGCCTCCTCCTCCTGCTGCTGCTAAGTTGCTTCAGTCGTGTCCGACTCTGTGCGACCCCATAGACTCAGATATGCAGATGCAGCCCACCAGGCTCCCCCGTCCCTGGGATTCTCCAGGCAAGAACACTGGAGTGAGTTGACATTTCCTTCTCCAATGCATTAAAGTGAAAAGTGAAAGTGAAGTCACTCAGTCGTGTTTGATCCTCAGTGACCCCATAGACTGCAGCCTTCCAGGTTCCTCTGTCCATGGGATTTTCGAGGCAAGAGTACTGGAGTGGGGTGACATTGCCTTCTCCACTGGCCTCCTGTATTCTAGTCTAATATCAGAATTTATTTAACTGTTCTCCTTCAAAGTGACATTTAAGCTAATTTGAAATTTTCACATTTACAGACAGTATTGCAGTTAACAGTCTTGTTAGTGTTTGTCACTCAGTTGTATCTGACTCTTTGCAACCCCAAGGACTGTAGCCTGGCATGCTCCTCTGTCCAAGGGGTTCTCCAGGCAAGAATTCTGGAGTGGGTTGCCATTTCCTTCCTCAGGGAATCTTCCCAACTCAGGGATCGAACCCAGGTCTCCTGCATTGCAGGCAGATTCTTTACCATCTGAGCCACCAGGGCAGACTAACAGTTTTGTACAGGTCCCAAAATGTTTGAAGGCCTAGGAGTGGAATAGTTGGGTCATAGGTTATGTTCTCAGATGGTAAAGAATCTGCATGGAATGCCGAAGAGCTGGGTTCCGTCTCTGGATTGGGAAGATCCTCTGGAGAAGGAAAGGGCAACACACTCCAGTATTCTTGCCTGGAGAACCCCATGCACAGAGGAGCCTGGCAGTCTACAGTCCATGGGGTTACAAAGAGTCAGACACAACCGAGCGACTAACACACAGGGTATGTGCATCTTCAGCTTTGCAAGATGCTACCAAATTGCTCCTCAAAAGTCTTGTCCCAAGGCGCACTCCCACCCCATCAGCAGAGCACGGCTGTGACTATTAGTACATCCGGGCGTTCTGGGGAAAATGTGTTAGCTGGACACTTCCAAATGGCTGCCTCAGGGTATGTACAGGACTTTTGGCTTCTATTCGAGTCACAAACTTCATCCAACTCACTTTTACTTGAGAAACTGAAGGTAACCGATTGACCTTCCCGTATGTGCAATCTAGGAAAATGGTCCAGATGAACCTATTTGCAGGTAAGGGATAGAGACGCAGATGTAGAATATGGTCATGTGGACATGGGAGCCGGGGGACGGGGGAGTGAGGTGAATCCGGAGAGTAACAGGGACATACATGCACTGCCACATGAAAAATAGACAGCTAGTGAGAAGCTGCTGTGCAGCACAGGGAGCTCAGCTCGTACTCTCTGGTGGCCCAGATGGATGGGATGGAGGGAATTGAGAAGGAGGTCCAAGAGGGTAAGGATATGTACCTGACTCACTTTGTTGTACAGGAGAAACCAACACATGATTGTAAAGTAACTATTTTCCCAATACAAAAAAAAAAAAAAAGAAGAAAGAAATGGTCTCTCATTCATTGCTAAGACTCTTTGCTTCCTCCCCTTCTCTTTCATCTCTCTCTGATTCTTCCTTCCTATTCGCTAAGGCAGCAAACACAGGGGAATTTGAAGTGTAGATAGAAATAGAGATGAAAAGCACAGCTGTTTTCTCAAGGAGCTCCAGCTGAGCGCATACACAGGGCTAAACCCGTGCATACACAGACTGTGGGTGATGAAAGATGGAAGCACAGAATACATGGTAGGCTGTGTTATCATGAAGGGCTTTCTCTTAAAACATCACATCGGAGCTGAATAAAACAGGATTTGGGCAAAGACACAGTCAGGGGGCATTTCCAGTGGAGCTTCAGAGGTAAAATAAAAAGCAGGACATCCTCCAAGTACGTACCATCACAGTACAGTTATCGACAGATCTAAGAGATGAGGCAGGGGAGGTAGACAGGGCCAGATGGTAAAGGCCCTTGCATGTCTTGCTAAAGGCTGTATATTTCATCTTTAGGACAATGACTACAAGCCATTAGGAGTTGGCATCTGTTGTTTTTGTCCGCCAAGCGTTCATTTCCTTCTTCTGATGTCACTCCCTCCAATCCCTCCTTTGATAGAAATACCTTTTTGAATTCCACTTGTTCTGGGCAGCTAGCCAATCACAGCTTTCTTCCACCCACGTGACCCAGATCTGACCAATCCTAGTGCCCTAACCCCTTGATCCAAACACAAGGGCTATGTGATCTTAATGGACCAATCAGGGTCTGTCTCTAAAGTTCTAGAGAAGGACAAGGAAGAGGAATATTTCTTTCAGTAGAAAATAGATGCTTCTCTTTTCATGGCATTTTCCAGGCAAGAATACAGGAGTGGATTGCCATTTCCTTCTCCACTGGGATATTCCAGACCCGGGGATTGAAACGGACTCTTTTGTGTCTCTTGCATTGGCAGGTGGATTCTTTACCACTAATGCCACCTGGGAAGTCCCAAATAAAGACAAGAAGGAGGAACATTTCTTTTGGTAGAAAGGATATAAAGATTTTATTTTTAGATTTATCATAGAACATTCAGATATAAATGTCCAATAGGATGTTGAAAACCTGAGTTTGGAGAAATACTCTCCTGGAGATGGATTTAGGGGTTGTGTTTTGATTATTCTCTTTCTCCCCTCCCCTACATTCAACTCAAGAGCAAGTCCTTAAATATCTCTGCCTCCAAAATTTATCCTCATTCACTTATCATTCATTCAACAGATATTTAGGGCATGCCTACTCATTTTCAGGCAATAAAACAATGAAAAGGATAGGTCCTTGTTCTGATAGGGGGTAAGGACAGAAAATAATGAACAATACAGAAACAAGACTCTTTCAGTATTTATGCAGATAATAAAATAGAGTGATATAAAAGAGTGATTGGTATTGGGTTGACTGACACTGATATTGGGTGGCTTTCCCACTCTCTTTTCTCTAGATGAAGGGGCCAAGAGGTTAGGAAAAATGAGTAATCTGATTTACATGATACCTTTTTTTCTGGTTATTGTGTTGAAATACAATGTGTGTGTGAAGGAGTCAGGGATAGAAGTAGGGAGAACCAGTTTGGAAGTTCTTGTAATAACTTAGGCAGGACAAGATGGTAGCTTCTTTCTCTACTTTCATGTAAGATTTCTTTCTACCTCAGGACCTTTGCATTTGAGGCTCCATCAATTCAGAGGCCTTTGCTCCTAGCTCTCCTTATGGTTGCTTCATTCTTTCCATTAACACATCTCCTCCATGAGGGTTCCTAGACCACCCCGTCTGGTCTAGCTATAACCACAGTGTCCCTCTGTTTCATGAGATGCCCAACTAGGGACCTGGATGTCTGTGGGCCTGGGAATGGGTGGGTATCTTCAGAAATGGAATGAACACTAACAGGAAATCCACTCAGTAACTCTTTTTCCTAGTTCCTGCCCATTTTAAACTGGGGAATGGGGCTCTTCCACAGGAGTGCTCTGGAATGTTCTTATTTAATATAAAGTCATCCTAGCTGAAAGACTAATAATAGAGATTAAAAGAAAATCTGGAAACTAAGAGGTAACCAGAGATGCAGGCAATTTCTTCAAAGGTCCAAATGCAGACAAACACCACAAAAGATCTCTGTCTCTGGATCTCAGTTTATTTCACTACAAAGTGACACTATTAGACCAGGAAGTGCTACGGGACCTGCCGTTCTGAGCTCTGCTCATATTGTTCATGGTGTTTGAGGCACCAGGTCTCTCCATAGAGCTCTGGAGAGCTTGGTGCCGGCAGAGGCAAGAGTCGACCGTTAGCTGCAAGAGTCCACTTTCAGGGATTCTGGGGACTTCACCAGAGACTCTGCAGCAAGCCTGGAGGAGAACAGGAAGCCAAGGGAGCTCATTAAAAGCTCTTTGATCATGGGAGGGAGGGTAAGGAGGGGTGGGCCCAGAAGTTGTTAGACATTTGCAGCTACAAATTGCTTTTCAGGCTCAGAACTGGCTCTAAGGAGAGACTTTTTAGGTTCGAAGGGCTCCCCACAACCACCTCCTGGGCTGTTATGTGAGGCTCTCCTAGGAACTCAAGGACGAGGCAGGGGAGGGGATTGTGTGTGTGAGATGCATGCTGATGACAAAACAGGAAGTTGTCCTTAGCTGAACCATTTGGTGTATCAGAGGCTGAAGCGTGGTCTCTGTGTATCTAAAGAGGCCGGAAATAAAGCATCTTAAATCTTTGTCTGCTGGATGGAGGCTCCTCCCAGTCCCTGAGTCCATTGGGAAAAACTGTTGTCTCTGCTTTTGTAGAAACAAGAGGCGTAGGACTTTGGGGTAAGCCTGGGTATCTCTGGGGGCATCAAGTCATAGCCTTCTCCTCATCTGGCTGGGCCAGCTCAGCCTCACAGACAGGCTTCCTGCCCCAGGTTCCTATTGAACACATCTCTTTGCAGGGACAGTTGGAACTCTGTCCTGACTCTCAGCCCCCTGACTCCTTTATCTATATCTTAGCAGTCCCTTGGGGTCCTGTCCCTACCACTGGAACTGTTCTGATGACTCATACGTGGACTATAGACATGATATACTAGCTGCAGTATCTCACACTCATGGGAGCACATCTGTTAGACTGGAAAGCTGAGCCCCTGCAAACACGGTGTATTGGACTCCTCTCATCTTCTTAACTGCATAACTTTCAGCACATGTTCCTGATCTGTGCAAGTCGGAGACATGAGCCATTCTGTGCTAGGCACTAGTGCTGCAAGGATGAACTAGACAAGATTCTCAGCCCCAGTGCATCACAATCCCATAAGGACTCACACATTCACAGCTGACCTGAGTGTGATGGGAAGCAAAGTAGGGGGGTGAAAACCTGCGTGTTCAGAGCAACTTGTTCAGAGGTGAAAAGCAGAAAGTGGTCGATTCTGGCCAGGGGGTAGCAAGAGCCCTCCTCCCTCTTGGCCGTCATCTCCTACCTGTCTTCCTGCTACTCACCTTGCTCCAGGTGGGCAGCCTTCTAACTGTTCCCTGAACACACCCCTCTTTCCTTTTATCCAGGTCTCTACTCAAATATCAACCATTGCATGGGAGAAGCCCTCCCAATCCTGTCACCCTGCCTTCCCTCTACCCCCTCACTCTCTGTTGCCACACACTTCTTATTCTTCTTTAGAGAACTTGACATATTTCAGGTGTTTGTTTATTTTCTGTCTATTCCAGGTAGAAGGTAAGCAGGATTTAATACTATCCACTTCCTGATCTGCCTCTTGAGAAATTTGTATGCAAGTCAGGAAGCAACACTTAGAACTGGACACGGAACAACAGACTGGTTCCAAATAGGAAAAGGAGTACGTCAAGGCTGTATATTGTCACCCTGCTTATTTAACTTATATGCAGAGTACATCATGAGAAACGCTGGACTGGAAGAAACACAAGCTGGAATCAAGATTGCCGGGAGAAATATCAATAACCTCAGATATGCAGATGACACCACCTTTATTGCAGAAGGTGAAGAGGAACTCAAAAGCCTCTTGATGAAGGTGAAAGTGGAGAGTGAAAAAGTTGGCTTAAAGCTCAACATTCAGAAAGCGAAGATCATGGCATCCGGTCCCATCACTTCATGGGAAATAGACGGGGAAACAGGGGAAACAGTGTCAGACTTCATTTTTTGGGGCTCCAAAATCACTGCAGATGGTGACTGCAGCCATGAAATTAAAAGACGCTTACTCTTTGGAAGGAAAGTTATGACCAACCTAGATAGCATATTCAAAAGCAGAGACATTACTTTGCCAACAAAGGTCCGTCTAGTCAAGGCTATGGTTTTTCCTGTGGTCATGTATGGATGTGAGAGTTGGACTGTGAAGAAAGCTGAGCGCTGAAGAACTGATGCTTTTGAACTGTGGTGTTGGAGAAGACTCTTGAGAGTCCCTTGGACTGCAAGGAGATCCAACCAGTCCATTCTGAAGGAGATCAGCCCTGGGATTTCTTTGGAGGGAATGATACTGAAGTTGAAACTCCAGTACTTTGGCCACCTCATGTGAAGAGTTGACTCATTGGAAAAGACTCTGATGCTGGGAGGGATTGGGGGCAGGAGAAGAAAGGCTGGATGGCATCACTGACTCGATGGACGTGAGTCTGAGTGAACTCCAGGAGTTGGTGATGGACAGGGAGGCCTGGCGTGCTGCGATTCATGGAGTCGCAAAGAGTCGGACACGACTGAGCGAATGAACTGAACTGAACTGAACTGAACTGCTTAATCCCTGGTACCTCAAATGTTGCTGGGAGCATGTGCTCTGCTATGCTGTGCTTAGCTGCTCAGTCATTTCTGACTCTGCCACCCCATGGACTGTAACTTGGCAGGTACCTCTGTCCATGGGGATTCTCTAGGCAAGAATACTGGAGTGGGTTGCCATGCACTCCTCCAGGGGATCTTCCCAACCCAGGGATTAAACCCAGATCTCCCACATTGCAAGAGGATTCTTTCCTGTCTGAGCTACCAGGGAAGCCTAAGAATACTGAAGTAGGTAGCCTATCTCTTCTCCAGGGGATCTTCCCGACCCAGGAATCAAACTGGGGTGTCCTGCATTGCTGGCAGAGTCTTTACCAGCTGAGCTACCTGGGAAGCCCCGCTGGAAAAATAGTAAATGCTAAATTGATGCTTATTAAATGAATGGGTAGATAGTACAGAAGTCTTCCAGCGGATGGAACATCATGGGCTGATCTTGAAGTATGGGTGGGATTCAGTTAAGTAGGCATTCCAGGAGGAAGCATTAGTATGGGCAAAAGCGTGAAGGTGAAAAAGTGCAAGAGAAATAGAGCAGGTGGGGGTTTAAGATGACAGAAAGAGGAAGGCATGAGTCGCCAGAAAAGGGAAAAGTAGATGCTGATTTTTATGGAAACGCTCACTTCAGCCTGTGACTGTGTTGGATCCCCACCGACCACCTCTCATGCTTCTTCTCCATTCCCCAAAACCCACATATCCCTTGAAGCTCAGCCAAAGTCTACTCTTCTGTAAACTGTGTGAGTTGGAATCTCATAACTTTCAGTTAAAATCTTACCTTTGCTGCTTATTAATATTAACTATGACCTTTCTCAGAGTCCCTGTGTATTATAATCTGTTTGCTGTTGTTGTTCATTTGCTAAGTCATGGCTGACTCTTTGAGACCCCATGGATGCAGCACACCAGGCTTCCCTGTCTTTCACTATCTCCTGGAGTTTGCTCAAACTCATGTCCATTAAAGCGGTGATGCCATCCAGTCATCTTAATCTCTGCCGTCCCCTTCTCGTCCCGCCTTCAATCTTTCCCAAAATCAGAGTCGTTTCCAATGAATCAGCTCTTTGCATCCAGTGGCCAAAGTACTGGAGCTTCAGCTTCAGCATCAGTCCTTCCAGTGAATATTCAGGACTGATTTCCTTGAGGACTGACTGGTTTGATCTTGCATTCCAAGGGACCCTCAAGAATCTTCTCCAGCATCACAGTTCAAAAGCATCAATTCTTCGGTGCTCAACCTTTTTTATGTAACCTGTACCCAATGTTGTAAATGTGCTTCCTGGGGTTGTCTCCCAGCGTTCAGGTGATGTATTTCATTCATTGGGTCATGAGCTTCTATGGGACATGGCCCCAATTTTACATCAATATTATGCAAAAGTGACTCAGGATGAGGAGAAAAGCAGAGGTGAACCTGATTCCTGGTCCTAGTCCCTTCCTGGCTCTATAAGTTGGGTGAACCATTTAACCTATCTGGACCTCAATATCCTTCAGTTCAGTTCAGTACAGTTGCTCAGTCGTGTCCGACTCTTTGCGACCCCATGAATCGAAGCACTCCAGGCCTCCCTGTCCATCACCAACTCCCGGAGTTCACTCAGACTCACGTCCATCGAGTCAGTGATGCCATCCAGCCATCTCATCCTCTGTAGTCCCCTTCTCCTCCTGCCCCCAATCCCTCCCAGCATCAGAGTCTTTTCCAATGAGTCAACTCTTCACATGAGGTGACCAAAGTACTGGAGTTTCAACTTCAGTATCATTCCCTCCAAAGAAATCCCAGGGCTGATCTCCTTCAGAATGGACTGGTTGGATCTCCTTGCAGTCCAAGGGACTCTCAAGAGTCTTCTCCAACACCACACTTCAAAAGCATCAATTCTTCGGCACTCAGCCTTCTTCACAGTCCAACTCTGACATCCATACATGACCACAGGAAAAACCATAGCCTTGACTAGATGGACCTTTGTTGGCAAAGTAATGTCTCTGCTTTTGAATATGCTATCTAGGTTGGTCATAACTTTCCTTTCTAGGAGTAAGTGTCTTTTAATTTCATGGCTGCAGTCACCATCTGCAGTGATTTCGGAGCACACTTCTGTTTTTTGTTTGTTGTGAGGAGTAAATGCAATTGCGTTTTTAAAAATTTATTTATTTATGTATTTATTTTTGGTGGTGCTGGGTCTTTGTTCCTGTGTGCAGGCTTTTCTCTAGTTGCCATGAGCCGGGGCTACTCTCTAGCTGTGGTGCAAAAGTTTCTCATTGCCGTGGCTTCTCTTGTTGCAGAGAATGCATTCTAGATCCCAGGCTCAGTAGTTGTGGTACATGGGTTTTGTTGTCCTGCAGCACGTGGGATCTTCCCAGACCAGGATGGGACCCATGTCCCCTGCATTGGCAGGTGGATCCCTAACCACTGGACCACTAGGGAAGTCATGTGATTGCATTTTAAAGTGCTCAGCACAGAGAGGTGCCCAAAACAATTATATCTCACCTCCTTCTCAGTTCCATTTCTGCACGCCGACCCCCACCTGCTATGAATCTTCCCAGGTGACCAAATCCACAATTCCTCATAGTGCCTGGGTCACCCCAGGCAACCAGGGTTCTTGCTAATTAATGGGTTGAATTTTTTTGCGCGATCTTAACCTCTCAGAGGGGATCGTCAGCCCCATTAATCAGAGGAGGACTTCGCAGGTCTCCTGTAAGGCAGCCTCAGGCATCGTGCAAAATTCATCATAAAAATCCAAATGAGATGGCAAAAGTGTGTTTCCATTTGAAAACTCTGATTACCCTTATGCTAATGCAAGCTGGCACCGAGACAGAGTAAGATTTTTATTTATTTATTTCTGGGTTCGTGTTTGTTCTTGCAATGATGTTTTTATCCTTCTTCCAAAGACTGATTGGAGCCCATTCAGCAAGTAGGGCACATTTATTTGCGTAGAATCTAATCACATTATAGAACAGTCAGGGCTGGCATCTTGCAGTTTTTCTAGTCTGCTTTCCTTTTCCAAAACATGAAGGCAGGTGGACGGAAGAGAGTAATCATTTTTCTCAGAATTGGTAAATAAATGGCGGCCAGAGGATTTGAGCAGATCCATTGCTGAAAGTGAAGAAACTGAGTCATCCCTTTCAGTTACATGCCATGAACATATTTCACATTTGGCTCATATACATCATGGGAAATCTGTACCCAGAAGATTCCCTGAAAAATGTACCTCTTCCCCCTTATATTTATGTAGCTATAAGTAATAATACGTATTGAGCTTTTATGAGGTTCTGGACACTGTTCTGGGCTTCCCTAGTGACTCAGATAGTAAACAATCTGCCTACAATGCAGGAGACCTGTGTTCAGTCCCTGAGTTGGGAAGATCCCCTGGAGAAGGGCATGGCAGCCCCCTCCAGAATTCTTGCCTGGAGAATCCCCATGGACAGAGGAGCCTGGTGGGCTACAGTCCACGGAGTTGCAAAGAGTTGGACACGACTGAGCAGCTAAGCACAGCACAAGACACTGTTCTAAGTACTTAAGTTGCGTCACCTTCTTTCAGTTCAGTTCAGTTCCGTTCAGTCGCTCAGTTGTGTCCGACTTCTTGCGACCCCATGAATTGCAGCATGCCAGGCCTCCCTGTCCATCACCAACTCCCGGAGTTCACTCAGACTCACGTCCATCGAGTCAGTGATGCCATCCAGCCATCTCATCCTCTGTCGTCCCTTTCTCCTCCTGCCTGCAATCCCTCCCAGCATCAGAGTCTTTTCCAATGAGTCAACTCTTCACATGAGGTGGCCAAAGTACTGGAGTTTCTGCTTTAGCATCATTCCCTCCAAAGAAATCCCAGGGCTGATCTCCTTCAGAATGGACTGGTTGGATCTCCTTGCAGTCCAAGGGACTCTCAAGAGTTTTCTCCAACACCACAGTTCAAAAGCATCAATTCTTCGGCGCTCAGCTTTCTTCACAGTCCAACTCTCACATCCATACCTGACCACTGGAAAAACCATAGCCTTGACTAGATGAACCATTGTTGGCAAAGTAATGTCTCTGCTTTTGAATATGCTATCCAGGTTGGTCATAACTTTCCTTCCAAGGAGTAAGCATCTTTTAATTTCATGGCTGCAGTCACCATCTGCAGTGATTATGGAGCCCCCAAAAATAAAGTCTGACACTGTTTCCACTGTTTCCCCATCTATTTGTCATGAAGTGATGGGACCAGATGCCATGATCTTCATTTTCTGAATGTTGAACTTGAAGCCAACTTTTTCACTCTCCACTTTCACTTTCTTCAAGAGGCTTTTTAGTTCCTCTTCACTTTCTGCCATAAGGGTGGTGTCATCTGCATATCTGAGGTTATTGAGATTTCTCCCGGCAATCTTGATTCCAGCTTGTGCTTCTTCCAGTCCAGCGTTTCTCATGATGTACTCTGCATATAAGTTAAATAAGCAGGGTGACAATATACAGCCTTGACGAACTCCTTTTCCTATTTGGAACCAGTCTGTTGTTCCATGTCCAGTTCTAACTGTTGCTTCCTGACTTGCATACAAATTTCTCAAGAGGCAGGTCAGGTGGTCTGTATTCCCATCTCTTTCAGAATTTTCCACAGTTTATTGTGATCCACACAGTCAAAGGCTTTGGCATAGTCAAGAAAGCAGAAATAGATGTTTTTCTGGAACTCTCTTGCTTTTTTGATGATCCAGTGGATGTTGGCAATTTGATCTCTGGTTCCTCTGCCTTTTCTAAAACCAGCTTGAACATCTGGAAGTTCACACTCCACGTATTGCTGAAGCCTGGCTTGGAGAATTTTGAGCATTACTTTACTAGCGTGTGAGATGAGTGCAATTGTGCGGTAGTTTGAGCATTCTTTGGCATTGCCTTTCTTTGGGATTGGAATGAAAACTGACCTTTTCACTTTCTTTACTCTTCATGAAAACCTTATTGAGTAGGTGATTTTATTATCCCCATGTAACAAGGAAATGGAAGGATACAGAGTTTAACTTGGCCACTGCCAACTATTAAATGGTGGAGCTAGATGTCGAAACCAAGCAGACTGACTCCAAAGTTGCATTTTTAAGTATATTAGTTATTAATATTGATAGCTTAATAAACAAGTTAGTTGATGGATAATGGCAGATTATTACACTGATAAATGATCATGGTAGAGTTTGCTGTTTAACAACCCTTTTCTTTCTTCTTGGATGCTAAGCTCAGACTACGTTTGCCAGCATCCCTTGCAGTGAGGCAGTCACTGAGCACATCAGGGGAAGAAGTATTTGTCCTGGCCTTTGCCTGTTTCCTTCTCACTGATTGATGTGAAGATGACTGGGATCTCTGTGGGAGCCTCAGGCTGAAGGCAGAGCCATGCCCACAGCAGCCTGGTTCCCGTGGCGACTTTATGGAGTGGGGACTGCTGGATTGCCCCTACACTCATAGGTAGGAGTCATAAATTTCTTTGCTCTTTAAGTGACTGTTTGAATCTCTTTTTTTACAGCAGCCTAACCCTTACTCCAAACAACATAGTGATTTTTCTTTCCCTCTCAGAGAATCAAAAAGTCTTTTCCTTGAAAGGTAATCTAGACTAACATTAAAAAAAAAAAAAAACTAAACTAAAGAATTTGGCTGCATCAGGTCTTAGCTGTGGCACTCAGGATCTTTGTTGCGTCATATGGGATCTTTTGTTGTGGCACATGGGCTTTGGAGCACCAGCCCATGAGCTCTCTAGCTGTGGCACGTGGGCTTTGGAGCACCGGCCCGTGAGCTCTCTAGCTGTGGCATGTAGGCTTTGGAGCACTCGGGCTTAGTAGTTGCGGTGCCTGGGCTTAGTCGCTCTGTGGCATGTGGGATCTTAGTTCCCTCACCAGGGATTGAACCCATGTCCCCTGCATTACAAAGTGGATTCTTAAGCACTGGACCACCAGTGTAGTCCCCTAGACTAACTTCTGAATGTATCACCTGGTAGATCATCTCTTGAAGACCTTAAATTGTAGTTGTCTTACTTTCTGTTGAGTCAGCTCATTCTTTCCTTAAAGGCTCTATCATTAGAAAGTTGGTAAAACTTAAATTCTAAGGTACCTGTAGCTCAGTATTTCACATGCAGAGTTCCATTCTCCCTGTGGCCATATGATGCAATGACTCTTCCTACATGCAGAGTCTTCCATTTTCTAAAGACAAGGATCGTGCCCCACGAGTGCTCTTGGGGGCTAAATGTTACCCATCTTTTCACCCTTCCACTTCCTTCATATAACATTGTTTTGAGAGTCAGGTACCAATCTCCTAGGGTGTCTCTAGTCCTCAAAGCATGCTGATTCAGGACAAATTCCAACCCTGGACATGAGTTTTGCTCAACTTGTAGACCAACATTTCTATGCTTGTTTTCATTCATCTTTTTTTTTTGAAACAGAGAAGAAACTATTCATTGACCAAGAGTTGAGGAAGGGAGAACTTGTGCTCTGAAGACCCCTTCCTATTCATTCATCTTGATACTAAATTCAAGAAACATTTTCCCAGCTTTCTCTGTGTTCAGGGATGCTTGGAGCTTGCAGGCACAGCTTTAGTATATTCTCAGCATGGTTGGTTTACTCTGAGCCTTCTGTGAGCTGCTTTATCTTATTGTCCTCCCTGTCCTGGGAGGACAAGGGACAGCTTGTTTCTTGGACACAATGCAGAACCCAACAATGAACCTAGTACAATTCTATACAATCACATTTAATTCCCCACCCTGTCCAATGAAATTGTTCCTCCTGATTCTGTTATCCAATGCTTCCTCCCAGGAAGACAATGAAACTGGAGAAGCAGTTTTAACAGAGAACCTCTAAAGAATAATTAAGCTGTAGTCTATCACCTGTGCTCAGTTGTTTCGTCAACTATGACTCTTTGCTACCACATGGACTGTAGCCTGCCAAGCTCCTCTCTCCACAGGATTGTCCAGGCAAGAATACTGGAGTGGGTTGCCATTTTCTACTCCAAGGGATCTTCCCAACCCAGAGATCAAACCCAAGTCTTTTGTGTTTCCTGCATTGGCAAGTGGATTCTTTACCACTACGTCACTTGTGAAGCCCCACAAACCACATTATTTATCCTCAGTCTGATATTACATTGACGTGCACGAAAAAAATGACATTTTCAATACCAGAGAAATCAACTTACATCACCTTGAGAACGTCATTACTAAGATTATTATTATATGTAATGATTGGTTAAAAAAAAAGCCTATGCTATATTTGATATAAAGTGTTTCATTCACTAACACAGGTTTGAATAATTTTCTGGTATTTGGAGAAGCAAACAGTCCGGTTAATCAAAATTAGAGCATGTTAGAAGGTCTTAATGGAGTGAATGGACATTGCATATGAGGGTATTAAAAATGTCTTCAGAAGAAGAATTCTTTGAGGTTCCCCTTGGAAACATTTACTTTGTTTGAACCTTCTCTTTTTTAGTTCACTTCCCTGATGGCTCAGTTGGTAAAGAATCCACCTGTAATACAGGAGACCCTGGTTCGATTCCTGGGTTGGGAAGATCTCCTGGAGAAGGGATAGGCTACCCACTCCAGTATTCTTGGGTTTCCCTTGTGGCTCAGCTGGTAAAGAATCCACCTGCAATGTGGGAGACCTGGGTTCAATCCCTGGGTTGAGAAGATCCCCTGGAGAAGTGGCTACCCACTCCAGTATTCTGGCCTGGAGAATTCCATGGACTGTACAGTCCATGGGGTCGCAAAGAGCTGGACACAGCTGAGCAACTTTCACGTTCATGTTTTTAAGTTCACGGCTATACTCTATTTCTTCTCACTGTATGTGATCATGTGCATTCACTTCCCTCCATCCATCTCTTTCCCTGGTCTCATTCTGTCTGTGTGTCTGTCTCTCTCTCACACACACATACAGCCAGAAACTATCTTTTCTATGGCTATATCTTCTACCAGTTTTCAGGTTTGCTTTTGACTCTCCTTGCTCTTTTTGGTTAGGTATTCCCTAGTGATTCCTATAAGCACTGCTATTCAGACCTGGCCCCAGGGAACCGTATCCTTGATCAAGTCATTCCCTGCCTTCTCAGTAGTGGTTGATTTCTGAATTTCTGATGCGCTCAGACATCTTAAAGACTGGTCATCTTCCTCAGGACTAACTGACACTCTAGAAGATTCAGTGACTCAGTGGCCAAGGCTGAGAAAGGCTAAGGAAGGCACAAGAGAGAGAGGAGAAGACTCAGCCATTCCATCCTTTCCAGGAAACCTGAGAAGCTCTCGGTACTCACTGGTGGAACAAGGTGAGACAGGTGCTTCTGTTCAGAGGCCACCAGGCATACACATCCAGCAAGGGTTAGTGTCTGATTCAGCTCAGCCTGTGCTAACATCAAAAAAACATAGACCAGGTGCCTTAAACAGCATATGTTTATCTCTCATGGTTCTAGAGGCTGGGAAGTCTAA
Organism: Bubalus bubalis; assembly: GCF_019923935.1. Lineage (NCBI taxonomy): Eukaryota > Metazoa > Chordata > Mammalia > Artiodactyla > Bovidae > Bubalus > Bubalus bubalis. The sequence continues at coordinate 47,060,517 of NC_059160.1, forward strand.
GAACAAGGTGCTGACTGGTCTGGTTCCTCCTGATGAAGGCACTCTTTCCAACTTACAAACAGCCATCTTCTTGTTGTGTCTGCTCCTGACAGAGAGAGAAAGTCAACTCTGGTCTCTCTTCTGCTTCTTGCATGTATGTGTGCTCAGTTGCTTCAGTTGTGTCTGACTCTGAGATCCCATGGATTGTAGCCCACCAGGCTCCTCTGTCCACGGGATTTCCCAGGCAAGAATACTGGTGTGGGTTGCCATGCCCTCCTCCAGGGGATCTTCCCCACCTAGGGATTGAACCTGTGTCTCCTAAGTCTCCTGCATTGGCAGGCAGATTCTTTATCCACTGAGCCACCTGGGAAGCCCCTTCTGCAGATGCTATTGCAGATGCTATTATAAAGACACTAATACCACCACAGGAGCCCCACCCTTATGACCTCATTCAAGCCTATTTATCAAAACCTCCCCAAAGCCCCACCTCCTAATACCATCACACTGGGCTTAGTGCTTCAACATGTGGACTTGCAGGAGACACGTTTAGTTCATAACAAGGAAAATAAGCCTATTCTTTTCATACCCCAATTTAGAATCCCAGCTCTGCCATTTATTAGAAAGAAACATAAATTTTCCAAGCCACATTTATGCATTAATATATGATGTTTTTAATGTGTACGTATATAGAATCTTGACAAATGGTACAGATGAAATGGTTCTGATTTGCAAGGCAGAAAAGGAGACACAGGAAGATAACAAATGTATGGATATCACAGTGGGGACAGGATGAATTGGTAGATTGAAATTGACATATGTACACTATTGATACCATGTATAAAATAGATAACTAATGAGAACCTAGTGTAGAGCACAGGGAACTCTACTCAATGCTCTATGGTGACTTAAATGGGAAGGAAATCTAAAAAAGGAGGGAATGTATGTAAATATATAGCTGATTCCCTTTGCTATACAGCAGAAACTAACACAACGTTGTAAAGCAACTATATTTCAATAATAAAAAAAAATTCCCCAAGCCCTCAAGGCTCATTTTTTCCCTCTGTCAAATGGGCATACCAGAGTGTGTGACAGCTCTAAGGGATATTTGAGTGCTCAGAAGATGTCACTTTCTATCTCTTTCCCTTGGAAGAGAAAAAAGTTCACACTTTTCTCCAGCATTCTCTGAGTGCCAAGTTTTACTTTACCCCGGGTTAGGTTTATCAGGGTAGAATTAAGCTGGAAGAGTTTGAAGTCCAAATGTGTGGATAAACAAAGATCGAAACATTCTCCCAGCATAGATAATTAAAGAAGACAGAAGCTACTTCTCATGTAAATTCATGATGTTTCAAGATACACTCTCTGTCCTCCTGGGTCCCAGCAATTCTTTCAAAAATGCAAGAAACTGGTGATAAGACAGTTGAGTGCCAATACCCCTCCACTGCACTTCTCAGGTAGCACCAGCGATAAGGAACACACCTGCCAATGCAGGAGATATAAGAGATGCGGGTTTGATCCCTGCATCAGGAAGATCCCCTGGGGGAGGCCTTGGCAACCCACTCCAGTATTCTTACTTGGAGAATCCCATGGACAGAGGAGCTTGGTGGGCTACAGTCCATAGGGTCCCAAGTCAAACACTACTGAAATGAATTAGCAGGCAGGCACACACCCTTCCACTACCAAAAAGCTGGGTGTGAATCAAAACTGAACTCTTTGTATGCCCTGAACAGTCCACAATGACTTTCTGGTTATTTGTTTATTTAGCATATTTTTACTTAGAACCTTTGTGTGTGGGATTTTAATGCTGGAGAATCACCATGATGCCATGTCTTTGCCCAGGCTATTCCCTCTACATTGACCACTCCTTCTCCTAACCCCCTTGTCTGTGTCTGGCTGGCAAACTGTTTCTTTTTTTTTTTTTTTTCCAGTTTTTGTTGTTGTTGTTGTGTACCACATTTAAAGTCTTAATAGAATTTGTTACAATTCTGTTTCTGTTTTACGTTTTGGTTTTTTTGCACCAAAATGCATTTGGGATGTGGGCTTCCCAGGTGGCTCAATGGTAAAGAATCTGCCTGCAGTGCAGGAGACTTGGGTTTTACCTATGGGTTGGGAAGATCCCCTGGAGGAGAAAATGGCAACCCACTCCAGTATTCTTGCCTGGAGAATCCCATGGACAGAGGGGCCTGGTGAGCTACAGTTCATGGGGTTGCAAAAGAGTCACGCATGACTAAGCATGCATGCATATGGGATCTTAGCTCCTTGACCAGGGATTGAACCTGCACCCCCTGCATTGGAAGGTGAAATCTTAACCACTGGACTGTCAAGGAAGTCCCATTATTTCAAAACTCTTTTCACACATCATATTTAGCTTGATGCCTTCCCCGATCCATCTATGTATAATACTCTCTCTCTGTTCTCATGGCATTTCTTCTTGCTTTCATTTGAATATTTGCCACATTAGATTGCAATGGTTTATTACACAGGACTGTGAGCTCCTCCAAAGAAAGGACAGCACCTTCATGCTTGTCGTTTTGAGATCTTGTGTGCATCGCAGTAAATGTAGGTGCTCAATAAATAAATGATTAAAAGAATTAAAAAAAAAAAAGGTCTATGTCCAAGAGAACTCATGGTCTAATAGAGAAGAACATTGATTTCATCAAGGTCTCACAAAAATAATTAATGGTAGGTTACATTATGGGGTTTCCCAGGTGGCACTGTGGTAAAGAATCTGTCTGCCAATGCAGGAGATGTAAGAGATGTGGATTCAATCCCTGGGTCAGAAAGATCCCCTGGTGAGGGCATGGCAACCCCCTCCAGTATTCTTGCCTAGAGAATCCCAGGGACAGAGGAGCCTAGTGGGCTACAGTCCAACATTGGGTTGTAAAGAGTCAGACATGACTGAAGCGACTTTGCATGCACAGGTTTTATTATGCCCATTCTACAGATGAGGAAACTGAGTCTCACAGAGGCTAAACTACTTGCTTGAAGTCACACAGTGAGCAGCCAGCAGACTGGTGATTGAAACTGAAGCCAGTGTTGTTCCCTTTGCCTCACAATTATAAGTAACTGTGACATAGTGGTCTGAGAATTGCTGTAGCCTCAGGTGGAGTCCACATCCTTCAGAATTGAGGATATCTTAGAAGATTGTAGGTTCTTCTAGGTTCAGGATAGATAGAGGAGGAGATAGAGAGAGGCTGCTCAGAGTGGAAATTGGGAGAGGTAATAGCTTCTCACTGATTAGATATTAAAGCGAGACTCTTATGGGACTTGGGATCAACTGACTGAAGTCAGACCATCAACCTCTGCATGGCAGTTCTACCAAATTCATCTTCTCCTTCCCTGGAGAGGAGCAGCCTGGGAGGGAATGTGAGACCATATTAAATCCAGAATTTCCATTTGGTAGAGTGGAAATGCCCTGATGTTTGATCCCATTTACTTGAATAAGACTTTATACCCAGGCATCTCTAGTTTTAAATTACATGTCAGAGGCAATTTTGCTCTCTGGAAGTGATATTAGAGGTTGTCCTTTCAGGGAAGCCAATATGAGCTTAGTATTTGCCTGTATCTGCCTGGGTATCTGCCTGTCTCAAGGAAGGGTCAGCTTCTTGGTTTCATTCCTTCTGCAAAGCTACACTGAGCATCTCAGCAGTGCTGGGCCCTGTGAGGACAGGGATGATATAGCTGCTGGCTTTAAAAGGCTCAAAACATGATAATGCTGCTGCTGCTGCTGCTAAGTCGCTTCAGTCGTGTCCGACTCTGTGCGACCCCAGAGATGGCAGCCCTCCAGGCTTCCCCGTCCCTGGGATTCTCCAGGCAAGAACACTGGAGTGGGTTGCCATTTCCTTCCCCAATGCATGAAAGTGAAAAGTGAAAGTGAAGTCGCTCAGTCGTGTCCGACTCTTTGCGACCCCAAGGACTGCAGCCTACCAGGCTCCTCTGTCCATGGATTTTCCAGGCAAGAGTACTGGAGTGGGGTGCCATTGCCTTCTCCGATGATAATGCTACTCACCACTATTAGTCTGCTCTTTCTTTCAATAAATATTTGTCAGTGTACCTACTGTGTGAAAAACACTGTGTCAGGCACATGGAATCTATCAGTGAACAGGACAGACAAAACCTTGTCCTGTTGGAGTTTATATTCTGTCAGGAGACTGGTAAATAGCAAACACAATAAGTGAGTAAATTACATAATATATTAGAATGTGATGAATGCTAAAGAAAATGGAAAAATATTAAGAACAGCATTAAGGAGACTGAGAGTGCTAGGGATGAGAGAGAGGGTGGCAATTGCAAATAGGGTAGTGGAGTAGATATTTTTTAGGAAAGCTTGAAAGAGAGAATGAGGCCTGTGTGAATTGAGGGAATAACCCATGCACTTTAGGTGCAGTGTGCCTGATGTGTTTTGAGATACAGCAAGGAGGCCCTTGGGGTTGGAGAGGAAAGAGAGGAGAGAGAGGAGGAGCTTGGATCAAAAAAGAAATGGGGGAACACAGTGTGGGGGCCTTGTAGACCACTGGCAGGAACTTGACTTTGATTCTGAGCGAGATGGGAAGCTGCTGCAGGTTTTTAAGCAGAGGAAGGATGTGACATAGGACTAGAAAGGATGCTTCTCAAATTTCACCAAGGGTGGAAGAAGGGAGACAGGAGAGAGGGATGTTCCTTTCATCCAGATGAGAGACCACGGTGCCTGGGTGAGCTCTGGGAAGCAAAGTAGGGAGAGGCGGGCAAATTCTGAAGATGCTCTGGGGGTAGAACCAAGGAATATCCTGATGGATCAGATATGGAGTTGAGAGAAAAGGAGGACCAGATTAGCTTGAGCCCCGGGAAAGTTGGTGTTACCATCCACTGAGACTGGGAGAGCTCTTCAGAGAACAGGGCTCGGAGGGAAATCACTAGTTTCATTTTGGACATGTTACATTGGAAACAGCCAAAATAAATCCAACTGGAGAAGCCAAGTAGACAGTTATTTATGCAAGCCTATAATTGGATGTGTATGTGGGCAGATTGGGTGGGGGGAGGTTTGGACTGGAGATATAAATTCAGGGAGTACTTACTAATTGCCAGCACTATATTAAGAATCTTATATACTTTATCTCACTGATTTCTTAACACTACCCTGGGAGATAATATTTCCTATTGATGAGAAAACCGAGGCTTAGATAGTTTCAGGCATCTTGCCCAGGGTCATGCAATGAATCAATGGTAGAACCAGGTCTCAAACACAATGTCATTCTAGGATAAACATGGGCATTGCTCCAATTGGACCACCCAACTAGGGTTATGCTACATCAACTGTTCAACTGCATTGGGACAGAAGCTGGGAGCCAAAGCAAGTTTGTTGTGGTAGTGACGGTACAGGGTCAGTGAAATCTGCAGGGTCAGAGAAGCATGTGCGAGTTAGGGTGGGTGGGGTGATTTAGGTACCCAGATCCCAAAGGGATCATATGCTGATAAGCCAGCTGTTAATCAGGGATGGAATTAGAGTTTGGGAATGATGAAGCAGGAAAGGGAAACAGGGATTTGGAGATACCCTGGCCTTTGGTGGCTCAACATCTGCTTCCTTCTCTTTATGAAAACTCCAGAGCCATGCTGGTGAGTAACATGCAGAGCTAGACATTTTGCTTTAAATTCTTCTTTGTGAAACAGAGCAGGACCCTGTGGGGCTCTTGGGCACAAAAGCCTTTCTGTACCCCCCATTTCTTGAATACAGGAGATAGAATTCATTCAGCCTCCATGACCTTCCCTAAGTTCCAACTGCAGGTTCAAACAGGTGCTAACTGGGGAAAGGAGGGGAAGCAGATAAGGGAGGAGCAGAAAAAAAGTAAAAGTGCAGCCTGGGGTCAGGGTTCTGATTTCCCCTCAAGGGATATACATGACAATACCTTTGAACTGTTTTCTGGATACCGAAACACCTACCAAATAGGAGAGGTTAACTGTGTGCTGCCCAAGGTGGCGATGCTGACTCCCACTTACCTCACCACCAACCATCAGAAGTCCCTGAGCTGATCGTGCCCTCCTCTTTGAACCATTACTGTGAAACTCCTCACTACCCTCTCCAGGTCGGGACACACAGTTTTAAGGGCATTAGCCCTCTGTGGCCCCCTTTGCCTGGCAAGGCAATAAAGCTATCTTTCTACTTCACCCAAAACTCGTCTTCAAGATTTAATTTAATGTCGGAGTACAGAGGCCAGATTAAGCTTCATTTATATGACATAATTGTAGCATCAGCATGGTTTAGCAAATCTGGGGATATTTCCAGAAAGGAGATGTGTCTACCTGGGCCCATTGGATATAACACACAATAATCGTATCTCAGTGAGACCTCTGATCCTGTGGCTTCACAGCTTCCCCTTGCATGGAGCAGGTAAATAATGAAAGATAAAATGAATGTCCTGACCAGATCTTGGTGCCTTTCTTAGCTTTGGATTCTTGTTTCTATCTCAGAGGGCTTCTTGCCTTGGTCTTACTCTTCTTCTGAACGTTGGGGATTGACCAAGTCAAAAATGGTACAATCAAGAAAGTTTTCTCAGCCAGTCATATTCACAGAATTTCAAAGGTTAAAAGACAATAAATTAGCATTCTCTAGCTGACCCATTCATTTCCTGTTCCCTTAATTTTTTAGCAAGTTCCTACATTATTGACTTCAGATCTCTTTCCTGTAACATGGAAATGCCGCTCTCTTCCTAGCTGGTTATTGTAAGGATCTAGTATTGTTACTGAGTTAAAGCTTGCTCTGTTGCCAGCACAACAGGTCAATGAATACGAGACAAGGGGTTGAAACAAGGAAGAACCATATTTGGGGAGCTGGCTGACTAAGAAGATGGCAGGCTAGTGCCTCAAAATAACCATCTTATCGGATCCGCATGCCAGGTTCTTTTATAGATCGGCGATGGGGGGAGGTGAGGAAGCAAAGTGAAAAAGGCCATTAATCTTGCAAACATCTCCTAGAATGGCAAGCCTCAGGCAAGAGATGTGTTAATTTCATTCTTCCTGCCATCCACAGGTGGACAGGGTACTGAACAAAGGCACTTTAGTTTAGCGTTAAGGCAGAGGGGCAGGATGCTCTGAGGCAGGCCATTCTGTCTGATTATAATAACAAAAGCAATGAAAAGCAAGTCAAGAAAGAGTTCCAACATGGAGTCAGAATTGGCTTCTTCTCCGCAACAGTATGATGGGGTGGTTCTATGGTCAAGACCATGGGCTGTGGAGTCAGACTGTGTTCAAATCTCTGTTCTCCTTGAAGCCCATCTTTTCCTGGGAAATTTACCTAAACTTTTTAAGGCTTCATTTTCTTTAGTTCCAAAATGAAAGTCAGAATAATGCTATCCTCCGAAGCAGACAGGGCTACTGCGAGTTTATACATCACCTGTATGTGAATTTTGAGCATTACTTTACTAGCATGTGAGATGAGTGCAACTGTATAGTAGTTTGAGCATTCTTTGGCATTGCCTTTCTTTGGGATTGGAATGTATACTGACCTTTTCCAGTCCTGTGCACAAAATTCTCCAAGCCAGGCTTCAGCAATATGTGAATCATGAACTTCCTGATGTTCAAGCTGGTTTTAGAAAAGGCAGAGGAACCAGAGATCAAATTGCCAACATCCGCTGGATCATCGAAAAAGCAAGAGAGTTCCAGATAAACATCTATTTCTGCTTTCTTGACTATGCCAAAGCCTTTGACTGTGTGGATCACAATAAACTGTGGAAAATTCTGAAAGAGATGGGAATACCAGACCACCTGACCTGCCTCTTGAGAAACCTGTATGCAGGTCAGGAAGCAACAGTTAGAACTGGACATGGAACAACAGACTGGTTCTAAATAGGAAAAGGAGTACGTCAGGGCTCTATATTGTCACCCTGCTTATTTAACTTATATGCAGAGTACATCATGAGAAACGCTGGACTGGAAGAAACACAAGCTGGAATCAAGATTGCCGGGAGAAATCTCAATAACCTCAGATATGCAGATGACACCGCCCTTATGGCAGAACGTGAAGAGGAACTCAAAAGCCTCTTGAAGAAAGTGAAAGTGGAGAGTGAAAAAGTTGGCTTAAAGCTCAATATTCAGAAAACGAAGATCATGGCATCCGGTCCCATCTCTTCATGGGAAATAGATGGGGAAACAGTGGAAACAGTGTCAGACTTTATTTTTGGGGGCTCCAAAATCACTGCAGATGGTGACTACAGCCATGAAATTAAAAGACGCTTACTCCTTGGAAGGAAAGTTATGACCAACCTGGATAGCATATTGAAAAGCAGAGACATTACTTTGCCAACAAAGGTCCGTCTAGTCAAGGCTATGGTTTTTCCAGTGGTCATGTATGGATGTGAGAGTTGGACTGTGAAGACAGCTGAGCGCCAAAGAATTGATGCTTTTGAAGTGTGGTGTTGGAGAAGACTCTTGAGAGTCCCTTGGACTGCAAGGAGATCCAACCAGCCCATTCTGAAGGAGATCAGCCCTGGGATTTCTTTGGAGGGAATGATGCTAAAGCTGAAACTCCAGTACTTTGGCCACCTCATGGGAAGAGTTGACTCATTGGAAAAGACTCTGATGTTGGAAGGGATTGGGGGCAGGAGGAGAAGGGGACGACAGAGGATAAGATGGCTGGAAGGCATCACTGACTTGATGGATGTGAATCTGGGTGAACTCCAGGAGTTGGTGATGGACAGGGAGGCCTGGCATGCTGCGATTCATGGGGTCGCAAAGAGTCAGACACGACTGAGCGACTGAACTGAACTGAACTGAACTGTATGTGAATTAGGAAAAGATTCTCCTTCCTCCAAGTGGATACAACTCTACATCTGGGTTCAAGACTTGGCAGTAGTGTCCTCTCTCAGCCAGGCAGGCCCCTTTCTGCAGGACACACCACAGCTGTGTGCTGACAAGTGTCACTGCTATGATTAATTCCTGGGAGTTATTCAGAACATAGTCTGGTATGTACACAATAAGCACTTGGTCAGCATTCAGTTCAGTTCAGTCGCTCAGTCGTGTCCAACTCTTTGCGACCCCATGAATTGCAGCACGCCAGGCCTCCCTGTCCATCACCAACTCCTGGAGTTCACTCAAACTCATGTCCATCGAGTCAGTGATGCCATCCAGCCATCTCATCCTCTGTTGTCCCCTTCTCTTCCTGCCCCCAATCCCTCCCAGCATCAGAGTCTTTTCCAATGAGTCAACTCTTCACATGAGGTGGCCAGAGTACTGGAGTTTCAGCTTCAGTATCATTTCCTCCAAAGAAATCCCAGGGCTGATCTCCTTCAGAATGGGCTGGTTGGATCTCCTTGCAGTCCAAGGGACTCTCAAGAGTCTTCTCCAACACCACACTTCAAAAGCATCAATTTTTCGGTGCTTAGCCTTCTTCACAGTCCAACTCTCACATCCATACATGACCACTGGAAAAACCATAGCCTTGACTAGACGGACCTTTGTTGGCAAAGTAATGTCTCTGCTTTTCAATATGCTATCTAGGTTGGTCATAACTTTTCTTCCAAGGAGTAAGCGTCTTTTAATTTCATGGCTGCAATCACCGTCTGCAGTGATTTTGGAGCCCCCCAAAAATAAAGTCTGACACTGTTTCCACTGTTTCCCCATCTATTTCCCAGGGGAGGCCTTACAAATAGCTGTGAAAAGAAGAGAAGCAAAAAGCAAAGGAGAAAAGGAAAGATATAAGCATCTGAATGCAGAGTTCCAAAGAATAGCAAGAAGAGAGAAGAAAGCCTTCTCAGCAATCAATGCAAAGAAATAGAGGAAAACAACAGAATGGGAAAGATTAGAGATCTCTTCAAGAAAATTAGAGATACCAAGGGAACATTTCATGCAAAGATTGGCTTGATAAAGGACAGAAATGGTATGGACCTAACAGAAGCAGAAGATATTAAGAAGAGGTGGCAAGAATACACAGAAGAACTGTACAAAAAAAGTCTTCATGACCAAGATAATCATGATGGTGTGATCACTCACCTAGAGCCAGGTATTCTGGAATGTGAAGTCAAGTGGGCCTTAGAAAGCATCACTATGAGCAAAGCTAGTGGAGGTGATGGAATTCCAGTTGAGCTATTCCAAATCCTGAAAGATGATGCTGTGAAAGTGCTGCACTCAATATGCCAGCAAATTTGGAAAACTCAGCAGTGGCCACAGGACTGGAAAAGGTCAGTTTTCATTCCAATCCCAAAGAAAGGCAATGCCAAAGAATGCTCAAATTACCTCACAATTGCACTCATCTCACACGCTAGTAAAGTAATGCTCAAAATTCTCCAAGCCAGGCTTCAGCAATAGGGGAAGCTTGAACTTCCAGATGTTCAAGCTGGTTTTAGAAAAGGCAGAGGAACCAGAGATCAAATTGCCAACATCTGCTGGATCATGGAAAAAGCAAGAGAGTTCCAGAAAAACATCTATTTCTGCTTTCTTGACTATGCCAAAGCCTTTGACTGTGTGGATCACAATAAACTGTGGTCAGCATTAGTAATTATTATAACACAAAATATTAGCCTTTAAAGCCCTGTTTTATCATGGGACAGCTTGGATGATTTTCACCTATCTCCTGAGATGAAATCTGCCCCCTAACAAGCAGATCTTCACCCCACTCTCTGTGACTTCATAAGCTCTCTTCTGCAGCATCACTCCTTGGACTCTTCTTGTGGAATATTGATTACAGACATGTCCACAGTTCTCCCCTTGTCTTTGCATCTGTGCCCTTTGCCTTTGGGCTTCTCCTGTGACAAGTTAGAATCTGTTTTCCCATCCTGTGAATCTGACCTAGCCTGGGAACTAGGCTTTCATGCTTGCCTTCTTTCTTGCAACTCTGTCATCACCATATGAACAAGTCCAGTCTGGATGATGGCAGATGTGTGGGAAGATGGCTAGATGATGGGCTTCAGGACTTGCATCCCCCAAATAAGGCACTTTGGCATATTGAATATTTTAAGTCAAGGGAGTTTGAGAAAAATAGCAGAAAGTAGGAAGGTGACTCTGACCTTTCCCCCTGCTCTTCCCCTTTGAAGCAAGTCATAAAACTCTCCTGAGAGAGTTGCCCTCCCCATACCAGGGGGAAGAGAGCATTCTTATCTCTGAAGACAAAGGGATGCTGAGAAGCATCTGAACAAACAAGTCTTACTAAGTTTCCCTCAGTTTATTGCACTTACCTCTCACTCTTCATCTATCATATTTTTCTATGACAATCTACTCTTTATCAAACCTAGCACAAAAATACTCAGCTAAACTGCTTTTTTGGTGTTTCATTTCCCCTGAAGGCTCCTATGTCATGTAGCACTTCTACGAAATAAATGTATATGCGTTTCTCCTGTTAATCTTTGTCAATTTAATTTTCAGACCCCATCAGGGACCTTAAAAGCATCAAAGAACTTTTGCTTTTCCTCCACCTCCACGTCCATTGCTTCAGCTAATAGCCAGCCAACTGCCAGACAGGGGAGTGAAGTAGATCAGCCATGCCCCAGTGGACCCAGCAACTGACCACCAATACAGCAACAAGATCAGCTGAGATTCAGCCTGGCCCACAGACTTGGGAGAGAAGATCAATGCTTCCTGCTCTATGCCTCTGAGGTTTGGGGCCTGTTTGTTACATTGCGTTACTATGGCAGTAGGTAACTGATACAGGTCTGAATTGTTGGTGGCTGTATCTAGCCATGTCTCTATTGGAGACAAGTCAATCCTACCCCTTATCATTACTATCATCCTTCCCCCTTGTCTACCCACCTCTGAATTTAGAAGTCTCCCCCACATCTCTCTTATCCCTAAGGCCAAAGTGGTTTTACACTCCTCATAATTTTTTCCTTGCCACCTCCTGGATGAGACTGTGGGGACCGTATTGGTCTGGCGAAATGCAGCACAGGCCCTGAGGCTTTCTCTCTGTTGGTCTTCATTTCAAAGTTCATTTGATTTTGGCACCACCACACACAGTTTTGAGCTTAATGATATCTCAGTGCTCCCACTAGAAAAGCCCTGGTTTTTCCAAGGGTGTATAACTTAGCTATTATGACTCAGTCTAGGGGAGAACTGGGCGAACAAGACCTACCGCCCAAAGGCAATTTTGATTTTTAAATTATGAAATAAATCATCCTGAGCTTTTATGCTTTCTTGGGGTTTGTTTTTGTTTTTCTCTTTTGCTCCAAAACTTCCATGGTAGCGTTCTGGTTTGAGATTATTTATCACTTGGCTCTCTTATCACCCAAACTGTATTTGTTCTGTAAAATGACAAATCACCCCTGCACATTCCAGGACAGAACCTTGTGTCCAGCGGCACGTGTGGGCACAGAAAAGGTCAAAAATAAAGCAACAGAGGTTAGCTTCAGTTCAGCAGTGGGGCTGAGGGTCCTGGGGGCAGAAGAAAAGAAAGAATTCCTAAACCATGTTAGTGTGGGGATAGGTGACTCAGGTGGCAAAGGATCTGCCTGCAATCCAGGGGACCTGGGTTCGATCCCTGGGTTGGGAAATCCTCTAGAAAAAGGAATGGCTACCCACTCCAGTATTCTTGCTGGAGAATTCCATGGACAGAGGAGCCTGGCTGGCTGCAGTGCATGGGGTCAGAAAGAGTCAAATTCATCTGACTCTTTCACTTTTCAGGGTTTGAATACACATTTACTTGACACTGGTGTCCCTGCTTTGGTGGATCTTCTTTTCTTATTTTGTACTTGTCTTCATTTCCTTGTTTAAAAAATCCCCATACGGTTGTTGCAAACACCAAATGCTTTGTTTTACTTATTTATTTTTATTGGGGTAGAGTTGCTTTGCAATGTTTTACAACAACGTGAATCAGCTGTAAGTGTACATATGTCTCCTCCCTCTTGGTCCTTCCTCCCACCACCTCCACCCCACACCCCTCTAGGTCATCACAGAGCACTGAGCTGAGCACCCTGCATAGGTTCCTGCTAGCTTTCTATTTTACACATTGCACAATGAGTTATCACCTCACACCGGTCAGAACAGCCATCATAAAAATAAATAAATAAATCTAAAACCTATAAATGCTGGAGAGGATGTAGAGAAAATGGAACCCTCTTGCACTGTTGGTGGGAATATAAATCAATACGGCTACTTTGGAGAACAATATGGAGGCTCCTTAAAAAAATTAAAAATAGAACTATCATATGACATAGCAATCCTACTATTGAGTGTATACCAGGACAAAACCTTAATTCAAAAAGACACATGCACCCCAGTGTTCACTGCAGCACTATTTACAATAGCCAGGACATGGAAGCAACCTAGAGGTCCATCATCAGAGGAATGGATAAAGAAGATATGTGTATACAACGGGATAGTCCTCAGTCATAAGAAGGAACAACATTGGTCATTTGTACGGAGGTAGATGGACCTACAGTCTATCATACAGAGTGAAGTCAAAAAGAGAAAATGCTTTAAACCAGAGGTTGGACACCTCCCAGAAACAATGGAATTATTATTCAGGTTTCTCAAATCCACAAATGTTCCAGAACTGTAAAGCAGATAGATACGATGTCTCACAAATTCACATGCTCATCTTTTTATTAAATATAGAGTCACCACCGCACATGTGAAATTCTATTTTGATTGCTGCTGCTACTGCTAAGTCACTTCAGTTGTGTTCGACTCTGTGTGACCCCACAGACGGCAGCCCACCAGGCTCCCCCATCCCTGGGATTCTCCAGGCAAGAACACTGGAGTGGGTTGCCATTTCCTTCTCCAATGCATGAAAGTGAAAAGTGAAAGTGAAGTCTCTCAGTCGTGTCCGACTCTTAGCGACCCCATGGACTGCAGCCTACAAGGCTCCTCCGTCCATGGGATTTTCCAGGCAAGAGTACTGGAGTGGGGTGCCATTGTCTGCTCTGTCTATTTTGATTAAGAAGGCAGAATTTCATTCAATGGCGTCTCTAAATTCAACCCAGATTTTAGCCATTCAGTTCAGTTCAGTTGTCACTCAGTCATGTCTGACTCTTTGCGACCCCATGAATCACAGGACACCAGGCATCCCTGTCCATCACCAACTCCTGGAGTTCACTCAAACTCATGTCCATCAAGTCAGTGATGCCATCCAGCCATCTCATCCTCTGTCATCCCCTTCTCCTCCTGCCCCCAATCCCTCCCATCATCAGGGTCTTTTCCAATGAGTCAACTCTTCACATGAGGTGGCCAAAGTATTGGAGTTTCAGTTTCAGCATCAGTCCTTCCAATGAACACCCAGGACTGATTAGGTACCTCAATTAGTGACTATTGAATATATGACTTCTACCATGGGGAGGAAGTTGGCTACTTGTTACTTTTTTATGCATGAGTCTTTGTACTTGAAACTTATAGGAAGCAAGTTCTATAAGGAGAAATGCCAACTGAGGGACTGGGCATGGGGAATGCTGAGAAGACAAGGTATTCTCCTCTCAGGGAGGCTGACCAGTTTTATGTATGAACTAAAGTAGCTGTAAAAGTTGCAATTCTGGGAAATCAACAACAAAATACTCAATGGCAGGTTCCTGGCTGGCTTGGAGCCATGGTCTACAACTATGTGTTAACTGTAATGAAGAGGACGGCGAACAGGCTTGGATTGGGAGGGCTAGGAGACGGTGACCATCTGCCTACCGATGGCTAACACACTAATGCAATCTCCAGGCTTGTTATATAAAGTAAATAAGGTCTTTTTGTTTAAGCCACTGTTACTTGGGTCTTCTGGTACTTGTGATCAAAAGCGTTCCTAACTGATGGCATGGACATGCAGTAAGCATTTGCTGAATATGAATCTGCATTGCACTTGTGTATCTTGAGGGTAAAATTCAGCATTAATCACATCTTGGCTCCCCACAGCCTTCAGCACTATGCTTGTTACCTGCTTAGTTACTCAGTCGTGTCCAACTCTTTGGGACCCTATGGACTGTAGCCTGCCAGGGTCCTCTGTCTATGGAATTTTCCAGGCAAGACTACTGGAGTGGGTTGCCATTTCCTGCTCCAGGGTATCTTCCTGACTCAGGGGATCTAACTCACATGACTTGTGTCTCCTGCATTGACAGGCAGATTCTTTACCATCTGAGGCACCAGGGAAGCCCCCGTGCCTGTTACACTGTTGGGTTTAAAGCATGTTGAGTTGAGTTAACGTTCACTTTGTTCCCCCACATAAGAATCCAGAATAAACCTGAAGAATCTCACTGTTTCTAGTCTCTGCTGCAATCTGTCCTTGCATGGACACCAGACTGATGACAACGTTCCTCTTTTCTAAAACCAACAGTGGTTTCCTGCAGGGTCTATAATAAATCAAAAATACATCGATAAGGCAGTCAAGCTTCTCAACAGTTTGACAATCACCTGTCTCCAGCTTCTTCCTCGGCATCTGGACAAATTCTCTACTTCACATACACTGGTTTCCTCATTGTCCTCTCTCCATGCTGGACACACACCCACATGGTTGTCACAACCTGGAGCACCTGGCTACTTCCCCTCTATTCATCCAAACTCCTTCATTCAGGTAGAACACAGGCTCTGCTATCTTGTCTATTCATCCTAACCAGTAGGAGCAAGGGCTTGCTTGAAAGGATAAGATGGATAGGCGAGACATTAAAAGGAAAAATCAACTAGGTTTGGACAATCGAGCCAAAAGGATAGTTCAGCCTGATCAGCTCAAAAAGGACCTTTGAATACGTCTGTACATTCGCAATAATTTTAAAAAGATTACCCCTGAGTCTGCCTATTCATGTAAGTGGAGTCAATCACCACCGTGGACTTTTACAGTGCAAAGCTATGAGATCAAAAGCTTGGAAAACAGATCTCAGATGGCTAAACTGTAACCGTGATGCTGAGTTCCCACCCAACCGGAGCCCCTCCTCCTGCAAGGCTCCAGGAAAACATGATGAAGAACAATATTATCCCTAATTGAAAAATCATTCTTGCACCTGTGAGTTGTAAACTCTCCCCTCCAGTGGGGGCCACTTGCCCTTTTATGCTAGGGCTGCTAGAAATTCATTGCCACATAGGGGCTGGCGCTTGGTTCCTGCAGCCTGTTGGTTGTTTACTGCTATTGCTCCAAAGGGATGAGTGAACATATGCACGTTTTTGTTTCTTTCTTTGGGAGAAAGCAAGTGGAGACACCTGAGCGCATAAAACCTCAGCCCAAGTTCACATACAGAGAGTTGAAAAGTCCACCCAAAATGGTATATGTCATATTCGGTCAGAAATTGGAAGGGAAAAATTTCAGATAAAGCCAGACGCTAAGCAATTTCTTTTCTAGCCAGAAATGTGTAGCAATTGCATTTGGTGTGTTAGCTGCTCAGGAATCAGTCCTTATTGAACTGCCATGTGCAAGATGCTTTGTAGACTTTCTCATTGAATCTTTGTGATAAACTGAGAGCCAGGCAATGGAAAAGCACCTTCCATTTCATAGATTGAAAGAGGGAGACTGTGAGCTTAACCAGAGAAAGCTGGTGGGAAACAGTGGCACTGGCTTTCAAACCCATGTCAGGCTAATGTCCCACGGTCACTTTCATTCATTCAAATCAGAATCAGTATTCTATGAATGCCTAGTATGTGCCAGGCATCAGCCCACAGCACATCAGGGAAACATCTGCTCCTGATGGTAAAGCTTGTAACCTTCAGAAATGAAAAACAGCCTGGGAAAGTCTTTGCCATTCAGCTACACAAGACCATGATCCAGAAGGGTTGATCCCAAGGTCGTTGAACATCATTGGAACCAGAACTCTATTTATGCTGGTTTCAAGGTTTCCCTGGTGGCTCAGATGGTAAAGAATCTGCCTGCAATGCAGGAGACCCAGGTTTGATTCCAGGATTGGGAAGATCCCCTGGAGAAGAGAAAGGCAACCCACTCCAGTATTCTCACCTATAAAATTCCATGAACAGAGGAGCCTGGCAGGCTACACTTCATGGGGTCACAAAGAGTTGGACACTAACATTTTCACTTTCAACGTTCCTTTTCACTTTATTGGATGCAGGGTTCAAACTTACCCTTCAGCCAGGCTAGGTTTGTGTCTCATTTCTGCACCACACAACCCTCTCTCAAGAAGCTCTCTCTCAAGTCAATACTTCCCTGGGTTTCAGCCCTTCACTGCTTACTGGGTGGTTATTAACTGATTCAATAAATTACTCTGTGCCAAGGTTTTAATGGGTACCTTAATGTCTTGTGGAGCCCAGATAGCATATTTGCATTTTAACAGCAACTTTTAATTCAGCCCTATTCCCCCCAGTTTAATTCAACCAATATGACAAGTTTAGCTACATGCAAGGCCTTTGGCTATGTGCTCTGGAGGATATAAAATGAAAAAGGCCCAGGGTCTCCCTTTAAAGGACTCTCAGGTTCTTTAGTGGAGGTGGGGGAATATAAATAACCAACCTGAATACTCAGAAAAATGGCAAGCAAAATTTTAAAAAACATGTTAAAGGAACACAAAAAGGAGCCTTTTACCTTATTACAAATGAATAAAGGATTAAGAAAAAAATGAGCACCCTTGTCTCCCAACCTTTGAATAAAGGAAGCTGAAATCTAAGTTCAAAAGCATAATACAGAGGTAATCCAGCCTCACAGAACACGTGTTAAAAGAATTTACAGGCCAGACGTTCCGAATGAACCCACTGGCACCTGGAACAAGGCAACAGCTTTCTACCTGACTTCCTGCCTTTAAACTTGATTCTTCCCCACCATTGTCTTCCCCGGAGAGCTGGAGTGGCCTTAGATGAACTCAATTCTAATTATCATTCTCCTGCAGTTAGCCTCCATTACCCTTAGGATAACATTCAAAGCTTTAGGCCAATGTGAAATGACTGCACAAATAAATAAAACATTGGGTTCTGCTCCTGTTCAACCATGCACCTGCCACGTTGCATCTAGAATGTCGTGTCCAGTCTTGAGGCCTGGCTGTAAGAAGCATAGAAGCAAATTTGAGCCCATGCAGAGGATACCATGAGAACACTGAAGGGACACAGGACCAGGAGATGTTCAAACGAGAGGACAAGGAGATGGGACAATGAGGATTTAACCTGTCCTCCAACTTCTGAAAGCTTTCTGCATCGAATAGTGGAGCCTTGTCCTTTTTCCTTCCAGAAAACAGAGCCAAGGTCAAGTGATGAAGTAAATAAGACTGTGTGGCTTAACCAAAGAATGTCCCAAGGATGGGGCTTCCCTGATGGCTCAGCAGGTAAAGAACCTGCCTGCTGATGTAGGAGACACAGGATAAGTGAGTTTGATACCTGGGTTGGAAAAATCACCTGGAGAAGGAAATGGCAACCCAGTATTCTTGCCTGGAAGATCCCATGAAGATAGGAGCCTGGCGGGATATAGTCCATGGGGTCTCAAAGAGTCAGATACAACTAAGCATGCACGAGCACCCAGAGCTTGTTACACTTCTAAGCGGAGATACTGAGCATGTGGATGGTTAGACAAGGTAGGGTTTCAGGAGAGAAGCCTGAGCTGAAAATGCAAGTATGGGCTTCATCTTTATAAAAAACCTTCCCTCACCTTACCCTATAGCTATAGCTACTTTCCCGGAAAATTCAATGTGTGTTAAATTCAATGTATATGAAATTCAGTGCATATGAAAGCCATGTAAAAGATGTGTAGTGTTTATTTGGAGTCAGAATCTAAGCTCAGAAGGTTATAAACAGCAAGAGAAACATTCAGGGTAAAGGCTTCTTTATATGGAAAAGTCTCCAACATTGAGGACATTTAGCATGCCTGGCCCCCACCCAATAAAAGCCAACTATTGCTTCCTATCGTCATTGTGACAATGAAAAAAATGCACACATCTCCAAAGTGTTCCCTGAGTTGCAACACTGAGAAAGTGAAAGTCACTCAGTCGTATGTGACTCTTTGCGATACCATGGACTGTAGCCTGCCAGGCTTCTCTGTCCATGGAATTCTCCAGGCAAGCAAGCAACACTTCCCTTGTTGAAAATCTCCACTCCTCACACTCTGCTCCAGGAGGTAAGGACCATATGCACACTAGTGATTTCCAAATCTGTACTGCCAGGCTGGACCTTTCTTGCATTTTAGACCCAACTGGCTGCTAGATGCCTCTGCTTGAAGCATCTACTTGATGTCCTGTGGGCAGCTCAAACTCGGTGTGTTAAAAGCTGCATGCATCTTATCATCTCGCCTCCCTGCTAAATTGGGTTCTTTCCTACTATTCCCGTAAGTAGTGGACCCAATTATTTTGTTGCCTGTTTGAGAAACCAGGGCATCATCCTTGGCTAATTTTCCTCTCTCAGCCAGTCATAAAATCTTATCATTTCTACCCTCTGTATCTTACCAATTCATCCCTTTCTTCCAACCCAGCTGCCATGATCAAGTCTAGACCACCATTTGGGATATTGCAACAGGTCTCTAATTGGTTCCCTGACTGTAGACTTGATTCCTCCAATCCATTTTCTTCTCTGCAGAACTGGATTGATTTTTGGAAAACTCAATTCTGATCATTGCTATCTTGCTTAAAACCCTGCAGTTACTCTCAGTTGCTTTCAGGTTAAATTCAAACCTCTGGACATTGTATATTCTTTCATCTACTCTTGCACTATATTTGGGTAATTGTACTTATCTTTTATTCTCAGAAAACATAATTTTTCTTTGGAAATTATACCTTATCCCTTGCCCCAAATCTGGACTAAAATTCCCCTCTATATGCTCTCAAAGTGTTCTGAGCATTTATCCCATTACATTTTTTGTTTATTTGTTCATCTCTTCTTTCAATTGTAAATGACATGAAGGCAGAGAATCAATGTCTGTTTCCTCTTGTCTTTCTAGTGCCTCGAACAGTTCCTAGGACATGGAGGATCCTGAGAAAAAAAGGACTGACTGGGGTTGAATTAGTAGTTGGATGGAAGGATATATAGATGGATGGATGAATGATGAATACAGAGGTAATACTCAAAACAGACCTATGAGACATGGGCATGTACCAATCAGAATGAATGCTAACTATAAAAACAATACAACCCAAATCATATGTGCTTACTGAATGTCAGTCCAGGATGAATAGATTAATCTAGCAGATCCCTGAGAAATAGGGAAAAATAAAAATATTGAGAAATGAGATCAGAGGGCTCAATGCCCATTGAGGTCCTTTAGAGAAGACTCGAAAAGACATCTTGATGTCTCTTGGCTATGATGTTTGACTAGCAATTCTTATCTTGGGGTCTCTGAGTAGTGTTTAGGGTGTCCACCAGTTCACTGAAATTACAGGCAATTTTTTCATTAACCTTGTGTATTTTTATGCTATGTGGCTCCATAGGCTTCATTAGGTTTCCAGAGGGGTCTATGACCTAGAAAAAGGTTAGGACCACTGCTTTAAAGACACCAGACCATCAAAGGCTAACATTGCCCTGTCTTTGATGTATCACCCACCGTGGTGGCTTTGAAGCTGAAAAGGCCATTCTCAAAGGTTTTCACATTAAAGCAGGGGGCTCAAGCTTTTTCTGATGAGGAGCTATTTTTGACTTCTCTGAAGCCTCCTGAAAATGGGCCTAGCAGGTGTAGGGGTGAGGTGGGGGCCCATTCTAAGAGAACATGTCAGTGGGGGATGGTGTGGCGAGTGCAATGGCCCCAGTGGCCATGGTCTGATCTCTACTGGGAATCCCAGCAGGCTCCCAAGGAGGAGGGTGGTATGTAATAGTTGCATTCATCTGGGAGAGCAATTCTGCTAAACTTTGAGTTCATCTGAAGATTCTACACACAGCTTTAGGAAAGATCTTCCAGGAAGCCCCAGTCCCAGTTGAGAGTAAGCATAAAAAGACGCCAGACCCTGAAAACTGGAATCTGTTAAGCCAGTTGACAAGGGCCCTCACAGAATAGTACTGATGCTTGGATGGGTTTGTTAGAGGCGAGTGGGAGGTTTGGGGAGGAAAAGGTGCCGTTTCTGCTACTGACACTGTGGGTTGAAAACTCGGCCATAATATTTATCCTCAGCCTTCTTCCAGAAGGGTATGATATGACTGATAGATAGATAGACAGATAGATAGGTATCCAGGTAAATAGATAGATTTTGGGCCAGAGCCAGACATACATTCATATATACAGTTTTTCAAACTGCAGGACTAATTATTGTTTTATAAATACACTCATTTGTATACAATGAGTTGCTGCTTTACAATGGTATGTTAATTTCTGTTGTACAGTAAAGTGGATCAGTCACACGTTCATTTGTATACAGTCTTAAATAAAATCATACTCACATAGATCAACTATGGTCTTGAAGTCCTTGAAATACCCAATCTGGAAAGGCCAGATCAGCCCTCAGTAGACTAAGGGGCAGCCTCCCTTGATTCTAAGACCAATGCTTGAGCTTCTCCAGCCATTGTTGTATGCCATTCACATGCTTCCTGGGATGACGATTCATTTAATTGTTGATACACATGCTAACATACATACACACACACTTCTACACACCCACACATATACACTCAGGAAATTATCTGAATTTAAAAAATTCAGGAAATTAAAAAAATTAAAAAGATGTTAATTTTTTTTTAGAACAATAACCCTTTGCCTTGTGAGGACCTAAGATGGACGTTTCCAAGTAAATCCAGTTTCGCCTCTTTAAGAAAGGTTCTCAGGCTCCTCTGTCTGGCTGGAGAGAGGGGAGGCAAGGGCTGTAATACCAGGGTGTGTCTAGTCTGCGACTACAATGTGTGGCAGCTGAGGTCCTTTGTGAAAGCACAGGGTCATGGACTTCTATTAACTTTCTTGACTGAATCTGGCTCTGGCTAATGAAGCAACGAATTCTCTGGCAGGAGCAGCCTCTCTTAGCGTGGTCGGGTGATCCAGCATCCCATGCAGCGCAGTTCTCCAGCCCTCAGTCTCGTCCCTTTTATTTCTGATTAGGGCAGTTTAGCCTGGACGGGCTTCCTTGGAGTTATAGCCTTTATTTTCCTTTCATGGAGTCTTGGCAGGAGTCTCAGCCACCTGCCCAGGGAAAAGCCCAGGGTCCTTTCTGTTGCGTGCCTGCCTGTGTGTTGGGTGGCTCCTCCCATCTCCTATTTATTCTGTCACTGTCATTCTGGAGCCCACAGCACGCACAGGGTGAGAGAGATATGTGGTTGTTTACCTGGTCTCCCTTGAGTGACCATTAAAGGTGCTATTAATCCCCAGCAGCAGCTAAACACTCGCACAAATTCTTGAGGTGCCTTTTAGGGCTAAGAGTCCTCCATTCTACAAGAAGGTTTAAGAGTAAAGAGGGAAATACCCCTTAGAGAGAAAAGCCTTTGACCTAAGTTTATTTACAAAAGGTACCAAGGGGCTTCTCAGGTGGTTCAGTGGGTGAAGAATCCGCCTGCCAATGCAGGAGACGAAAGAGATGCGTGTTCAGTCCCTGGGTCAGGAAGATCCCCTGGAAGAGGCCATGGCAACCCATTCCGGTATTCTTGCCTGGGGAATCTTATGGACAGAGGAGCCTGGCAGGCTACAGTCCCTGGGGCCGCAAAGAATCGGAAACAACTGAGCGACTAAACGACAACAACACAAGGGGGTGGTGCTGCTTCCCTGGAGGAGTCAGGATTAGTGACTATGCCCAGACAGTTGTCCAGAGACAGGAGGTGCACCTTGAACTGGGTGACACCAGGAGCTGCCTTGTTGCTCAAAGTTGAGGAAATGCAGGAAGGTGATTTCAGACCAGAGACAGGCTGGCACTCTTTCCCAATGAGGGAGCAACACAGGGGCGACGCAGATGTGAGCAACGCAGGCAAAGCGGGTTTCCCTGGACGCTCAGGCGGTGGCTCAGAATCTGCCTGCAATGTGGGAGACCTGGGTTTGATCCCTGGATCTGGAAGATCCCCTGGAGAAGGGAGTGGGCAGGGACTGTCTGCCAGAGTGCTGGAGACAGCCTCCTCCCTTCAAAAGCTTTTGAAAAGATAATCTCTAAGCATCTGACCTTGTCTAAGACTTGACAAGAATCCCTGATGCCTATCTGGGAACTTGTTGATTTATAGAGGGTAAGGGAGAAGAATGGAAGTCTTGAGGTTCTGAAAAGAAACTGGGTGTCCCGGGGACAGGAGTGACAAAAGTATGTGGGAGGGGATTCTGGGCCCCGAGACCAAGCTTTGCCCTCTGCAGACTGAGGGGAGGGGCTTGGAGGTAGATCTCAGGTTCTCCTACTGCTGATTCAGAGAAGACTTGGGGTAGCATGGGAGGTGAACTGGGTTTAGCAAGGAGAGCTAGGAGAGAATGCCAAAGAACGATAGTGTGGGTATATTTTATTTACAAGCAAGCATCAGTGTCGGCAAACCTATAATCTAGCAGTCAAAAAATCTCTTCACCAGTATCTCCCAACAGCTGCACCAGCTATTATGCTTCTGTCCTTCAGGAAGAAACTGATCACTTGCATTTCCCAACAGACCAGCCTTAATGCCCATCCACTGAGTGGGGCACAGGACAGCTGGGCATTCCTCTCCGCCACTCAGGTGACTTAGGAATGTCACTGAAAATCTCCCAAACTGCTACCTAATTGCTGACAAGCAAATGACATATATATATGAGTGGTTTCACGTTTCAGGGGTTCGGGGTGAGGTTTCCACTATGCTCCAATGATCTCCTCTGTCCTGGGGAGGAATGTACACATGGGGAGAAAGAACCACATGAGAGCCAGGGAGCTGCCTTTATTGAGAGCTTGCACACCCAGGTGGGGGTGACATTAGAGAGCCAAGAGGCACAGGCACCAAGGCCAAGTGAGACATACTATTCGTGCCCATAATCTGAATCTTAAAGAGAGTAGGCACAAGTCACATGGCAAAGGGTTATGCTTTTTGAGTACTTAGCCTTACAGTGACCAGTATAGGGTAAAAAACTCAATTTAAAGTAGCTGTTAACTATTATGATTGATAATCTGATTTAGTATCATGCTTTTTTAGAGAAGGCAAATATTTTCCTAAATCTATTTTTATATTGAGAACATCTTCCTTTTCACCAGATACATTTAACTTTCAAAAGCATGCTTTAGAAAGGCAGAGGTGAAATCTAAGTGTGACCAGTGGCCAGTAGTCTAGTTACAGCCATTCGATGAGGCCAAAGGGTCTGATTTATTTTGGGAAATGAAATAAATTGACTTATTTTGGGAAACATGATGAAACACCGTGGGACACACCTAGGTTTATAATGCGATCGATACTTGTTTCTGTTGGTTTAGCTTTAGCAGAGGTATCTCAAACCATCCTCAGAGCTTCCAGTGCATTGTAGGCAAACGCATGAGACTTGGAGTCAGGAGGCACAGCTTTTGGGCCCATCAACCCTGCCATCCTAGGAACTCTATGTGATCCAGTTAACATATCTGTGACGTGAGTATAGTAACACCAACTTTGCCAGGTTGCAGCCAGGGTCAACATAGGCCTTCTCTCAGGCCTGGGACATCAGAAGTAGGGTGCTCAACTACTACATATAAAACAGATTGCCAACAAGGACCTACTGTATAGCACAGGGAGCTGTACTCGATATTTTGTAAAAAACTACAAGAGAAAAGAATCTGACAAAAAAGGTACATATGTAGGTACAACTGAATCACTTTGCTCTACACTTGAAACTAGCACAACATCGTAAATTAGCTATACTTCAATAAAAAATGGAAGAAAAAGAAATAGGGTATTCAATAATTTACCTGCAACCAAACTAAACAAAGTTTCAATTGAATTAGAAGTTTCCTTTCTAGCTTCCATTTTCCTCATTTAGAAAATAAGAGAATTGGCCAACTTAGGTGTCTTTCATTTTTGTTATTCTATGTTATGGTTATAGTCAAGAAATTCAGGTAAAAAGACTGATGTAACCAATGCTAAAATACAGTTCATAATAAAAAAAAATTTTGATCGAGTAACAATTGTTGTTCAGTCCCACAGTCGTGTTTGACTCATTTCGACCCCATGGACTGCAGCACACCAGGTTTCCCTGTCCTTCACTATTTCCTAGAGTTTGCTCAAATTCATGTCCATT
This sequence comes from Bubalus bubalis, assembly GCF_019923935.1. Classification (NCBI taxonomy): domain Eukaryota; kingdom Metazoa; phylum Chordata; class Mammalia; order Artiodactyla; family Bovidae; genus Bubalus; species Bubalus bubalis. The sequence goes on from NC_059160.1 coordinate 47,085,379, forward strand.
GAGTCAATGATGCCATCCAACCATCTTATCCTTTGTTCTCCCCTTCTCCTGCCTTCAATCTTTCCCAGCATCAGGGTCTTTTCCAGTGAGTCAGCTCTTTGCATCAGGTGGCCAAAGTATTGGAGCTTCAGCTTCAGCATCAGTCCTTTCAATGCATATTCAGGGTTGATTTCCTTAAGGATTGACTTGTTTGATCTTCTTGCAGTCCAAGGGACTCTCAAGAGTTTTCTCCAGCACTACAGTTCGAAAGCATCAATTCCTTGGTGCTCAGCCTTCTTTATGGTCCAACTCTCATACCCACACATGACTACTGGAAAAACCATAGCTTTGACTACTATGGACCTTTGTAAGCAAAGTGATGTCTCTGATTTTTAATATGCTGTCTAGGTTTGTCATTGCTTTTCTTCTAAGGAGCAATCATCTTTTAATTTCATGGCTGCAGTCACCATCCGCAGAGATTTTGGAGCCTGAGAAAATAAAGCCTGTCACTGTTTCCTTTTTTCCCCCATCTATTTGCCATGAAGTGATGGGACCAGATGCCATGATCTTCATTTCTTGAATGTGAAGTTTTAAAAAATCAAGTGACATTAAAAATGAGAATGAGAACTCATGTATAGGAGGTCCAAAGTAAGATTTCTTTCAACCCAGGAGACCAATATGGAATATACAGCTCTGAGTAATTCTCACACTGCTTCTTGAGGACACGGGTAAAGGGTATTCATCAGAGGGTTGTTTGCAGTATCTGGGAGATGGAAGCCATGTAGACATTCAGCACTGTAGGGAATGCCTCATTGAAATGATTAGATACCAACTCCAGAGTACTGGTTAGCAGTAGTCAGAAAGAGCCAACTAATTATACATGTTCAGTCACTTGTGCTGCTGCTGCTAAGTTGCTTCAGTCGTGTCCAACTCTGTGCGACCACAGGGACCATAGCCCACCAGGCTCCTCTGTCCATGAGATTTTCCAGGCAAGGATACTGAAGTGGGTTGCCATTTCCTGCTCTAGGGATCTTCCTAACTCAGGGATCAAACCCATGTCTCTTGCATCTCCTACACTGCAGGCTGATTCTTTTACTGATGAGCCACCAGGGAAGCCACTAGTTATATACATAGTAATAAGAATAGATTTTAAAAATACAATGTTGAGTTAAATAGCTCAGATGGTAAAGAATCTACCTTCAATGCAGGAAACCAGGGTTCAATCCCTGGGTCAGGAAGATCCCCTGGAGAAGGAAATGGCAATCCTCTCCAGTATTCTTGCTTAGAGAATTCCATGGACAGAGGAGCCTGGTGGGCTATAGTCTATGGGGTTGCAAAGAATTGGACACTGCTGAGCGACTAACACATACAAAAAGCTAAACAAAAGAACGAACCCTATAGTGCAATACCATTGCTGTGACTTCAAGACACCAATTTTCCTAAAATAAAATTGCATACTTACAAAGTAAATTCAAGAAGAGCTAACAAATGCATTAGCACAGCTGTTTAGGAGGGTGGGGAAAGTGAGTTGGGAATGGAAATTTTTCAAAAGGATAAATGAATCAATATAAGGGGAAAATGTAGTAAGAACAACAAAAGAAAAGCTAAGATCTTTGCCCACAGTCAGTGACCCACGCTCAGGACGTTACATCTGTGTTCGGGTGGAATTCAGAACATGTAGAGAAAATAGGAAGCACGTCCTAATTAGGGCCACAATCAGAATGTAGTGACTATTGGTTTAGATTTTGTGTAGAGAGTGTCCAGATAGAAAACAAGAAGACAGTTCTCCAAAGAAGACATACAGATGGCTAACAAACACATGAAAAGATGCTCAACATCACTCATTATCAGAGAAATGCAAATCAAAACCACAATGAGGTACCATTTCACGCCAGTCAGAATGGGTGTGATCCAAAAGTCTACAAGCAATAAATGCTGGAGAGGGTGTAGAGAAAAGGGAACTCTCTTACACTGTTGGTGAGAATGCAAACTAGTACAGCCACTATGGAGAAGAGTGTGAAGATTCCTTAAAAAACTGGAAATAGAACTGCCTTATGATCCAGCAATCCCACTGCTGGGCATACACACTGAGGAAACCAGAAGGGAAAGAGACACGAGTACCCCAATGTTCATCGCAGCACTGTTTATAATAGCCAGGACATGGAAGCAACCTAGATGTCCATCAGCAGATGAATGGATAAGAAAGCCATGGTACATACACACAATGGAGTATTACTCAGCCATTAAAAAGAATACATTTGAATCAGTTCTAATGAGGTGGATGAAACTGGAGCCTATTATACAGAGTGAAGTAAGCCAGAAAGAAAAACACCAATACAGTATACTAATGCATATATATGGAATTTAGAAAGACGGTAACGATAACCCTGTATACGAGACAGCAAAAGAGACACAGTCTTTTGGACTCTGTGGGAGAGGGAGAGGGTGGGATGATTTGGGAGAATGGCATTGAAACATGTTTAATATCATATGTGAAATGAATCGCCAGTCCAAGTTTGATGCATGATACTGGATGCTTGGGGCTGGTGCACTGGGACGACCCAGAGGGATGGTATGGGGAGGGAGGAGGGAGGGGGGTTCAGGATGCGGAACACATGTATACCTGTGGTGGATTCATGTTGATGTATGGCAAAACCAATACAATATTGTAAAGTAATTAACCTCCAATTAAAATAAATAAATTTATATTTTTAAAAAAAGAAAGAAAAAAAAAGAAAACAAGAAGACTTGGATCACTGTCATGGTGCTAGGCCTCTCCAGGTCTGCTCTGCTCCCATCTCCACCTGCTCTGAGCCCTGAGGCTGACATCTATAAACAGCATTCGCCTGGCTCCCTTACCCTCTGGCTCCTTAATGGTTTAGGCCAGTAGAAGAAGCGACAGGAGATAGAAGTTTGGAATAGAGAGAGAGATTGGGGTTTTGGTTTCCCTCGACTCCTACCCACCAGGCTTCTGAGTGCTTGTACATCTAGCCTGAAAGCCACAGCTCTAACGGGTCAGATCTCTCTTATAGCTTCAGCTCTTGCTGGTTCTGGTGACTAGTCCCATCCCTTGTTCCATTTAGACCTAGGAGTGTGTACAGCATCCTACAATGGATGGTCCAGGTTCTTCAGCCTCCTTACCTCTGTCCATGCATTTGCAAATAGTTCCTCCCTTAAACTCTCAGCCAGGGGCTCCCCTGGTGGCTCAGTGGTAAAGAATCTGTCTGCCAATACAGGAGACACAGGTTTGATCCCCGATCCAGGAAGATCCCACATGCCGTGGAGCAACAAAGCCCAGAAAGCCCGTGTGCCACAGCTCTACAGCCTGTGCTCTAGAGCCTGGGAGGAACAGCTGCTGAAGCCTGCGTGTCCTAGAACCCATGCTCTGCAACAAGAGAAACCTGCGCAGTGCAAATAGAGAGTGGCTAGCTCCTTCTTACCGCAACTAGAGAAAGCCCAAGCACAGTAACAAAGACCTAGCACAGAAAAATAAATAAATAAATAAAATTATATATATATAAAAAAACAAACTCTCAGTTAAGATGCTGTCTTATACAGTGATTGTATCAGAGCTGGTTAAATAGGACTCAGGGTTTGGATCGCTCAGCCTCCTTGCTGGGGAAAATGAGATGCTGGTAATTTGTGCCATGTGTTGGTGTCAATTACCTAAATTATTACTGGGGGTGGCATGGGAGAGTGCTGGTGGAGGCCAAGACCTTGGGAAATCAAAGGTTTGAGATACTTAGTCACTATGGCAACAACAGAGATTTCAGAGAAGTCATCTGGGCAGCTTGCATCTGGGGGCGCTGGAGAATATATACAGAGAAAAGGACAAATGACAAATTGCAAGACTTGAATGTCCTTGAGAGGGCACAGGGGTAAAATCAGAAAGCCCCTGTGGTCATTCTGAATGAGTGTTTAATGCCCAGTAATAGCAGCTGAGGGTTAAGCTCAGGGCCTGATAGTAAGGGCTGTGGAGTTGCAGAGCCAAAGGCTGGTGTCTTTCTTCAGGAAAAGCAAAAGGCTGGGGCATAGACAGAGACCCCGAAGCATGGGATGGGAATTTTGAATGGAAATAGCAGCAGCTGACAACACCCTTTGAAGACTCCTTGTCCCTGTGTGAGGGGAAGGCTTCCCATGCATAAATGCAGTTCATTAACTTAAACCAGGCAAAAGATGAATTCTTAGGACTTCCTACTATCTCTTTGCCTCCAGGTTCCTCAGGACAATCAGAATTTCTGTTCAGATAGAAGAAGAAGACTTGCTCCAAAAGGGGCTAGCCTATTGTCTTAGTTTAGCCTTGGGTAACAATCCACCCTGAAACTCAGAGACTTGAACTAACCACTGTATATTACCTCTCACTTCACTCCAGTTTGGTTAGGGCTCAACGTGGCAGTTCTTTGGCTGGGAGCTTACCTGGATGTGGAACATTCGAGATAGTTTGGGATCTCCTTCCACATGACCTCTTTCTCCAGCAGTAGTGGGTCTTCTTCCATAGTAAGTGGCTTTGAGGTGGCTCAGATGGTAAAGAATCTGCCTGCAATGCAGGAGACCTGGGTTCAATCCCTGGGTCAGGAAGATCCCCTGAAGAAGGGAATGGCTACCCACTCCAGTATTCTTGCCTGGAGAATTCCACAGACAGAGAAACCTGGCAGGCTACAGTTCATGGTCGAAAAGAATCTGACATGACTGAACGACTTTCACTTTGGGCTTCCCAGGTGGTGCTAATAGTAAAGAACCCTCCTGCAATGCAGGAGATATAAGAGATTCTGGCTCAATCCCTGGGTTGGGAAGATCCCCTGGAGGAGGGCATGGCAATCCACTCCAGTATTCTTGCCTGAAGAATCCCATGGATGGAGGAGCCTGGTGGGTTACAGTCCATGGGGTCACAAAAGAGTCTGAAACAACTTAGCATGCAAATGGCTTTGAAGAAGATGTGGTCCTAGGGGAAGGCAGAAGTTGCATATTTCCTGAGGTCTAGCCTCCGATGTTATATAATATTACTTCCACCACATCCTGATGTCCAAAACAGATCACAGGGTCAGCCCAATATTCAAGGGAAGGAATGACCATTTTCCTTATTTATGAATAAATATGGATAGTATTAAGGGTTGAAGTGTGTGTGACTCAGTCACGTCCGACTCTTTGTGATCCCATGAGGTGTAGCTCACTAGGCTCCTCTGTTCATGGAATTTTGTCCCTCCCAAATTTATATGTTGAAGTCCTAGTCCCTAGAATTCCTGATTATGTCTGTATTTGAAGATAGGGTTATTAAATCAGTAATCAAGATTAAATGATGTCACTAAGTTGCACCCTAATCTGTTTGGTATTCTTGCTGCTGCTGCTATGTCGTTTCAGTTGTGTCCGACTCTGTGGGACCCCATAGATGGCAGCCCACCAGGCTCCGCCGTCCCTGGGATTCTCCAGGCAAGAACACTGGAGTGGGTTGCCATTTCTTTCTCCAATGCATGAAAGTGAAAAGTGAAAGTGAAGTCGCTCAGTCGTGTCCGACTCTTCACGACCCCATGGACTGCAGCCCACCAGGCTCCTCCATCCATGGGATTTTCCAGGCGAGAGTACTGGAGTGGGGTGCCATCACCTTCTCCGTTGGTATTCTTACAAGAAAGCTATTAGGACACAGCCATGTACAGAGGGAGGACCATGTGAAGACTTAGAGAGAAGATGACCATCTACAAGCTGAAGAGAATCCTTATAGAAAATTGACCTTGTCAATATTCTTATCTTGGGTTTCCAATCTTAAGAGCACCAAGGAAATAAATTTTTGTTGTTTAAGCCACACTGTCTATTGAACTTTATATGGCAGTCCTATAGCACACTAATAAAAATAACAAAGTATTTGCAGCCATCTTTACCAGATCTATAAACTGCTAGATTTGCAGTGTCTGGCTGACAGTTATCAACAGAGGTCTAGGGATTATGCGAGTTGATTCTGAGAGTAAAGATCAAGTAATAGATCACAATATATGATGAAATCAGAACATATTTGTCAATGGAGGACATTCATCTAAGGTTTGGGCTTAATGTATTGATATAACTACAGCTGGGATTGGCATGAACAGTCTACCAGGTTTGGTAACTGAAGACTTTATTCAATAGGACTCTGGAGTCAAAGAGGTTTGAATGATAGAACTTTCCTGGCAAAAAGGAAGGAATTCTTGAAAAGTTCTGTGATGACTGTGCTTTGCAGACCCATGATGACGGTGGGAGATGCTACAAGAAAATTGGTCTCACAAATTTCAGTGGGAATAATGGGATCCAGGAGTTGTAGAGGCCTGTGGTGCAACTTAATTGTCAGAGACAAGTGAGTGCAATTATAAAATTAAGCCCCAGGGAGAAAGTGGCAATCAGAGTGGTTTGACCCACAGGAAACTGTGGTGATGGCTAATTGATCAGTGGGTACCTAGTAATGAAATAGATATGCAATCTTGACTTAGAGATGGAAAATTTTTACCTTTAGTGCATACCAATCTGACTCAAGTTACCATAGTGAGGATTCATGGTCTTATTTCCAGCTCCCAGATCCAGGGTAGCTCAACTATCCATGGCCAATCCATTGAAGGGGAGGTCAGGTCTCCTTGAGAGAAGACTCTTGGGACGCTTACCTGATGAATTTTTCCCCAGTTTCTTCAGAGGGGGCCTATTGCCATTTTTTAGGGTGAAAGGGAACAAGGGAATGGGAAGTATCTGGATGTCCCAGAAATTATTGGCTCTAAGCCTTTGTCTATTCCTCAGAGACATGTGCTTAGTCGCTAAGTCATGTTCGACTCTCTGAGACACCATGGACTGCCGCCTGCCGGGCTCCTCTATCCATGGGATTTCCCAGGCAAGAATACTGGAGTGGGTTGCCATTTCCTTCTCCAGGGGATCTTCCCAACCCAGGGATCAAACCCCTGTCTCCTGCATTGCAGATGGGTTCTTTACCACGGAACCACCAGGGAAGCCTCAGAGACGTGACATACAATAATGTGGTCCTGTCATGCAACCTAGAGGTTTTTGGAAGTCAGATGATGAATTATAAGTCTTGGCATGAGTCTAATTCACAGGGACTAAGGATCTGTGGACCCACACTGTGGTTATATTCCCAGACCACAAATGTATGTTGATATGCAAGTAGATTTCTATGAAATGACTCGCAGTGACTCTCGCCCCTCATGTAATATCCTCTTTGAGCACGTGTGGAATCGGTGAATGTGATGAGCTGTCAGTCATGATTATGTTATGTTATGTATCAAGAGACACATCATCCGAATGGGCCTAATCTAATAACATGAATCCTTTGAAAGCGGAGTTCTGTTACAGCAAAATAAAGGAAGAAATGGCAGAAGAGGAAGTCAGAGATTTGAGGAACAGAGGGCAGTCTTCAGCCGCAGCTAGCAAGACAATGAACACCTCAGCCCTCCAGTTGCAAAGAACAGAATTCTGCAAAAAATTGGAATGAATTTGGAAATGGATTCTTCTCCAGAGCTTTCAGATAAGAGTCCAACCCAGCCAAACCTTGATTTTGAATTTGTGTGAGACCTCAAGCAGAGAACCTGGTTGAGTCCATCCAGAATTCTCACCTGCAGAACTGCAAGATGATAAATAGGCATTTTTTTTTAAGCAGCTAAATTTATGGTAATTTGTTACTCAGTGACAGAGAATTAGAAATACATTGGGAATAGACATACTTAGTAACTGGCAGAATCCTTCCAATTTACTGACCCATTAAGTGAGGGACACTTTGATACTTGATAAGGAATTTCCCACCTATTTTTTCCAAATAAAGAAGCAACACCATATCTCTGGGGGCAACTGTGGACATAAACACCACCATAAAAGACCTGAAAGATTTAGGGGTGATGATTCCCTGTTTAACTCAAGTCTTTGTCTAGTGCAAAATACAAGTGGCTTGAGAATAACCAGATAATCACAAATACATCAGATAGTGATGCCAACAAAAACAATAGTTCAAACTGAGAGATGTTAGCTAGAAGAGATTAAGTCTCTGTCATCTAATATACAGTTCTTTCTTTTTTTTTAATTGAAGTATAATTGCTTTACAATATTGTGCTAGTTTCTGCTGAAGTGAATCAGCTATAAGTATCCATATATCCCCTCCCGCTTGGACCTCCCTTCCACTGGGACCTTTGGTATACACAGAGAGCTTAGCTTGGTGCTTTGTGCTCTGTGCCCTGTGGTGACCTAGTACACAGCTATCGAGGAGGCAAATGTTTTATTATTTTTTCCCCAATATCCACTGACAGAGGTAGTCAGAAGCAGTTTGCCTTCATGTGGCCAGGACATGAGTCCATGCTATTAAGACAGGGTTAAATCAGCATTGTCGGTTCTCCTGCTTACTGTTTTAATATTGTCATGAGGGAACTTGATTATCTTGTTGTCCTATAGAATACCACGTTAGTTCTACTACATAAAAGACACGATGTTAATTGGACTAAAAATTTATATACATTCTGAGACACATGGCATGCCAGAGGATGAGAGAAAAACCGAAAATTCAAGAGCCTGGTATATTGGTAAAGCTTCTAGGCATCTAGTGGTCTGGAAAAATTTCATTTAGGGGTAAGATACAAATATCTGCCTATTGTCTTCAAGGGAATGTGTGTGTGTGTGTGTGTGTGTGTGTGTGTGTATGTCTTTATAGATAGTGTAGTGTAAACCCTGACAGCTGGCTTTTGTTATTGTAATTCCAGTGCCTGACTTAAGTTTTGATTGCCCAGGCATCCACTTTAAAGAAGCATTCACTTCAGTGAAGGCTATCTCGAATAAACACTTGAGAGCCACAGGACTAGATAAAGGGAAGAGCAGGACATGTTCTCAGCCTCCCACCTCCACAAGCACACCATGAAGCTCCTTTGTGTAGAGATTCTGGCTGATTTAGATAACTGGCCATTTAGGCTCCCCATTTTTCTTTCTTTCTCTCTCTTCTAATGCTTTACATTTACCAATAGTGAGCTTGGAAGACCTTAGATCCCCACCCTCGACCCCAATAAAAGCAGAACCCCAGGCCCTGAGTTTGCATTCTCTCTCTCCCTGTGACTTAGCTGTCCACCCTCTGCTGTGCCGTGTATACTCTAGGGTCTATAAGTAACAAACTCTCCTTCAGAGTCTCCTAATAATCATTGATAAAGGGTGTTTTGCAATCATAATAAGAACCACAAGCATCAGTCCACTCATAACACTGTTTTGGAAAGAGATGTCCCTGGGAAGCTCATCAGGACCCAGGTGAGTGCCCCCAGGCATTTCTAGTCGATAGTACTACCATTGTTAGGGTGAGACCAGCATAAAACAGATAGATGGATAGCTGGCTAGCTAGCTAGATATAGGTATTCCCAAAATCAACTAACCATCCCTGCTTGCAATGCTTCTGCCAGCACCACCAGTCATGGACTTAAAAATGTTTCATCTATTTCCATGTTATCCCATACTTTATGCCTCTTACATAGGAACTTATTTTATGGTGAAAGAAGAAAGTACATCGTTAGACTTAAATCCACTGGGTCCCATCACTGAGAAGTTGACTTGATAGACAGATGGAAAGCCTTGTTTGAAGTGCTTACAGTGCTACCTGGGAGAAGACACTTTGTGAGGTCAGAACTTCCAAGGTATCATGTACGCATGCTAAGTCACTTCAGTCGTGTCCGACTATTTGAGACCCTGCCAGGCTCTTCTGTCTGTGGGATTTTCCAGGCAAGAATACTGGAATGGTTTGCGATTTCCTTCTCCAGGGGATCTTTCCGACCCAGGGATCGAACTTAAGTTTCCCGCATCAGCAGGCACCACTGCACCACCCGGGAAGCCCATTTATCTATTGGTGTATAACAAATTATTCTGAACTTTAGTGGCTTAAAACAATAGGCATTTATTAGTCCAGCTTTATGCTTAAGGATCTCTCACAATGCTACAGTCAAGGCAGCATCTCATGTGAAGACTCAACTGGGGAGTCCAAGTTTACTCAAAATGTTGTCAGCAGAATTCTGTTCTGCTCTAGCTATTGAACTATCTTGGCTATTTACTGAAGGTTGCCTCAGTTCCTCTTCATAGGGTCCCTGATAACATGTCATGTTGCTTCTTCATCAGAACAGACATACCAGAAGAGCAAAAGAAAGATGGGGAGTGGATACAGAAAGCAAGAGAGAAAAAGAGAAAAGGAGATGAAATCCTGAATTGCCTAATCTCAAGAGTAACATTGGAAAAGGCAATGGCACCCCACTCCAGTACTCTTGCCTGGAAAATCCCACGGAAGGCGGAGCCTGGTAGGCTGCAGTCCATGGGGTCGCTAAGAGTCAGACACGACTGAGTGACTTCACTTTCACTTTTCCCTTTCACGCATTGGAGAAGGAAATAGCGGCCCACTCCAGTGTTCTTGCCTAGAGAGTCCCAGGGACGGGGGAGCCTGGTGGGCTTCCGTCTATGGGGTTGCACAGAGTCGGACACGACTGAAGCGACTTAGCAGCAGCAGCAGCAGCAGCAAGAGTAACATGGCATCATTGTTGCCATATTCTAAACATTAGAATCAAGTCACTAAGTCTCACCCATACCTGCACAATCAGGGGAGAGGTTTACACAAAGGTGTAAATACCAGGAGGTAGAGACCACAGGAGGTCAATTTAAAAGGCTGCATAAGGACAGCCCTGGTGGCCCAGTGGCTAAGACTCCATACTCCCAGTGAAGAAGTCCCAAGTTCGATCCCTGGTCAGGGAACTGGATTCTTACATGCTGCAACTAAGAGTTTGCGTACCACAGCTAAGATCTGGCACAACAAAAAAACATTTTAAAAAGAAGGCTGCATGCCTCAAGGTACTTATTTTATGATAAAATAATTGAACCAATAGGCTTTATTCTTTTGTGTCCTATCACACAAAAGGACTACATTGAAGGTCAAATGGGACCCAAGGAAATTCTCTAGGTCCCTCCTCACACTTCCTTTTCCAGTAGCCCTGGTCAATGGAAAACTGTTACAGTCTAATAAGGAAAGATGATGAATGACTAAGACCCTAAAGAGATGAGGGTTGGTCATATCACCTGGAAAAGAAAATGCAGGAGATGCTCTGTAGGTAGTAATTTTAGCATGGTAGAAGGAAGTTGTGGTTATCAATTCATGCCTGTGACTAGTTACAAAAGTGTGAACTGTAGCAGCTAAGTTTTGGGTGAATTCATTGTTCCTTTGCCTTCTTCCTCACCCCTCTACTACCTTATATAAAGACCTCTCTTTGTGTTAATATTCTAGGTGTAAGGTGGGATATGACTGAATTGGCATTATTAGGTGATGATACAACAGCTGATGGAATCTTGTGTGTTCTACCTGTGAAGGATGTGAATTTTCTACCCTAAGCTAAGAATGAATGCAAAGGGACAAAAGAAGGTGATTATGTTGAATATTCTTCATTTTCTCTCCCAAATCCACTCCCTACATTTCTCTACCACTGCTCTCTGTGCCCTGAGAGATTGACCTCTAAGGATAGTTGGATTTCTGTAGGATTCAGTCAAAGAGAGTCATTGGGATAAGATTAGAGGTGGCAGGGAAGAGAACTTGAGTATTTATCTCCCTCTGTCCCTTCTGCATCACAGTTTGGCAATGGATATTTTCTTCTAGTCTAAGTCGCAGTTCTAATTAGAAGACCATGTTCTGCTAGATCCAAAGCTCTCATTAGTTTTGGTAACAGCCTCTTCCTTTGCCCCTTCTGGTATGCTGCTGCTGCTGCTAAGTCACTTCAGTCGTGTCCGACTCTGTGTGACCCCATAGATGGCAGCCCATCAGGCTCCCCCGTCCCTGGGATTTTCCAGGCAAGAACACTGGAGTGGGCTGCCATTTCCTTCTCCAATGCATGAAAGTGAAAAGTGAAAATGAAGTCACTCAGTCATGTCCAACCCCCAGCGACCCCATGGACTGCAACCTACCAGGCTCCCCCGTCCATGAGCTCTTCCAGGCAGGAGTACTGGAGTGGGGTGCCATTGCCTTCTGGTATAGGAGAGGTAAAAGATTTTCACTACCGCTGGCCTCAGGATGCTTCATTATCCCTTGTATGTTTCTCTTAACCCTGCCCTCACTTTTATAAATAGTTCTCTCTTAAACTTCATTCCTTTTGTGCAAACCATGTATTTCATGTTGGGATCATGATCAATTCAGTTACAGTGATGCATTAGAAATTTTTATGAATATTGGTTTCCTTTTCCATTCAGAAGATATATGCAATTGAAGTGTATGCTCATGAATTATTTACTACATTTTTCAAGAAAATCAGAGATACCAAAGGAACATTTCATGCAAAGATGGGCTTGATAAAGGACAGAAATGGTATGGACCTAACAGAAGTAGGAGATATTAAGAAGAGATGGCAAGAATACACAGAAGAACTGTACAAAAAAGATCTCCATGACCCAGATAATCACGATGGTGTGATCACTGACCTAGAGCCAGACATCCTGGAATGTGAAGTCAAGTGGGCCTTAGAAAGCATCACTACGAACAAAGCTAGTGGAGGTGATGGAATTCCAGTTGAGCTATTCCAAATCCTGAAAGATGATGCTGTGAAAGTGCTGCACTCAATATGCCAGCACATTTGGAAAACTCAGCCGTGGCCACAGGACTGAAAAAGGGCAGTTTTCATTCCAATTCCAAAGAAAGGCAATGTCAAAGAATGCTCAAACTACCTCACAATTGCACTCATCTCACACACTAGTAAAGTAATGCTCAAAATTCTCCAAGCCAGGCTTCAGCAATACATGAACCATGAACTTCCTGATGCTCAAGCTGGTTTTAGAAAAGGCAGAGGAACCAGAGATCAAATTGCCAACATCCGCTGGATCATCAAAAAAGCAAGAGAATTCCAGATAAACATCTATTTCTGCTTTCTTGACTATGCCAAAGCCTTTGACTGTGTGGATCCCAATATACTGTGGAAAATTCTTCAAGAGATGGGAATACCAGACCACCTGATCTGCCTCTTGAGAAATTTGTATGCAAGTCAGGAAGCAACAGTTAGAACTGGACATGGAACAACAGACTGGTTCCAAATAGGAAAAGGAGTACATCAAGGCTGTATATTGTCACCCTGCTTATTTAACTTATATGCAGAGTACATCATGAGAAATGCTGGACTGGAAGAAACACAAGCTGGAAACAAGATTGCCGGGAGAAATCTCAATAACCTCAGATATGCAGATGCCACCACCCTTATGGCAGAAAGTGAAGAGGAACTCAAAAGCCTCTTGATGAAAGTGAAAGAGGAGAGTGAAAAAGTTGGCTTAAAGCTCAACATTCAGAAAATGAAGATCACGGCGTCTGGTCCCATCTCTTCATGGGAAAGAGTTGGGGAAACAGTGGAAACAGGGTCAGACTTTATTTTTCTGGGCTTCAAAATCACTGCAGATGGTGACTGCAGCCATGAAATTAAAGACATTTACTCCTTGGAAGGAAAGTTATGACCAACCTAGACAGCATATTCAAAAGCAGAGACATTACTTTGCCAACAAAGGTTCGTCTAGTCAAGGCTATGGTTTTTCCTGTGGTCATGTATGGATGTCAGAGTTGGACTGTGAAGAAGGCTGAGCGCTGAAGAATCGATGCTTTTGAAGTGTGGTGTTGGAGAAGACTCTTGAGAGTCCCTTGGACTGCAAGGAGATCCAACCAGTCCATTCTGAAGGAGATCAGCCCTGGGATTTCTTTGGAAGGAATGATGCTAAAGCTGAAACTCCAGTACTTTGGCCACCTCATGCGAAGAGTTGACTCATTGGAAAAGACTCTGATGCTGGGAGGGATTAGGGGCAGGAGGAGAAGGGGATGACAGAGGATGAGATGGCTGGATGGCATCACTGATTCAATGGACGTGAGTCTGAGTGAACTCCGGGATTTGGTGATGGACAGGGAGGCGTGCTGCGATTCATGGAGTCTCAAAGAGTCGCACACGACTGAGCGACTGATCTGATCTGATCTGATGATAAAATTTGTTTTGTGTTTCACAAAAGATGTTCCATAAACACTTACTGAATGAAATGTATAAGTTGTGACCTGAAATCTAACAAGACCAGAGGGACAAAAGTGAAGGAACTTTCAAATATATTAGTGACGAGTCACTGCCAGAGTCTGGAAGGATAGATGTGACTGGCCTGAGTTCATGATGCACACAGTTCTGAATTTTCCTTAAAGGGAAAACTGGCTAAATTTGACCCTTTACAGAACTTATTTTGATGGAGAGAGAGGAGAGAGAGAGAGCACTGAGGATGAGAATCTTCTCTGCTGAAGGACTTTCTGAAAGGGTACACGAAAAGAGTGGGAGCACTAAACACAACTTTTTGCAAGTAACAGCTGCTAAAGGCTGACCCTCAACTTCAACTCCAGTCTCCCCCAAGCAGGGGAGTGAGAGGGGTGGCTTTCTGCTTGTTCTGTTAAGATCCTCCAAAGCCTGGCCCCCATGTGAATGGAAATACAGTGGGTGATTTTACTCCCCTTCCTCCATTCTTGTTTGCCAAATGCAGGCTGATGCTACTCAGTGTCCATAACACCTCAGAGGTGACTAATTAGGTGTGCTAAATGTTTCTATTTTATATTTAATTTTTTAAATTTTCATATAATTTTTAGAGGTTACTTTCCACTTGCCTCTGACTATTTTTAAGGCTTGACTTTCAGTTGACTTTAAAGCAACATATTTGTATAAAGTGCTATCCTTGGCTTTGAGAAGTTGGCATGAGTCGGCTCACTGAGGCACTTTTTGATCTAACTTTCCTCAAATGGAGAGAACCATGGACCATGGTGAGTACCAGATTTCTTGAGCCTTATTCCAGGGTATTTAAAGACTTTCACTCTGACCCTGGGAAAGTACCTGCCAAAATCCTGGTCTCAGAATTACCATCTGTGTATATGTTTCTCTCTTTTAATCTTTTCCAGAAAGATAGTCCCTAGAATTCTTTGTTCATTTTCAGCTATCTCTGGCCTTTCTCTGAGTTGCTTAAGATACAGTGATATCTTTCTGATTGATATCTATGGAGGAACCATTTAAATTGACTTTGTTAGAGAACTTGTAGAAGATGAAAAGAGTTTGTATTACAGTGTTATATTAAAAGATGCCTTTACAAAGCCATATACACAATATGTCACAACCATTTAAAATATAAACTGAACACTTAAAAAACAGCATACATGACTTTGGGATGTGGAAAAAGGAGTTAATTTTACGTAATTACATGTATAATTGTATATGTTTAAAATAATATTTGATGACTAAATATTGCATGTTCAGTGAAAATATTAACTTTATTTAAAATAGGTTTATGTTCACGATTTGAAATTGTGGGGTTTGCACACTGCTCACAGCACCTGACTGAAGGGATCAGCTGGGGCTGAAATCTAGACCAAGCTTGACTATGGCATCAAGGTCACCTTCCCAGAATTCTACCTCTTTCTAATCTATGTCTCAGAGGAGGCAAATTTTCTAATCCTCATGGAAACTTTATAAAGAATACTGTAATCTCAGGATATAGAGCTGATGAATAAGCTGATCGGGGCTTCCTGGGGGCTCAGTGGTAAAGAATCCATCTGCCAGTACAGGAGACACAAGAGACTAGGGTTTGATTCCTGGGTGGGGAAGATCCCCTGGAGAAGGGCATGGCAACCCACTCCAGTTTACTTGCCTGGAGAATCCTATGGACAGTGGAGCCTGGCAGCCTATAGTCCATGAGGTAGCAAAGAGTTGTATAAGACTGAGTGACTGAGCATGAATAAGCTGGTTAGCTTCATAATGGGAGGTTGGGGTCCTAGGTAATTTCCCTAAATGCGACAATTGTTTTATGTGTTCCCCATCCTCTGACATCATTTAGAAGCCCAGAACGACTGGTGTATAATTGTGCTTTGTTGGGTCCAACTAGAGCTGAACGATTCCAATCCAATCCCTTGTGCTAGGAAGACGTGCCAACTTTCAGTGGCAACTTTGCAGCCTAAAGTTTGATTTCAGCAAAATGTTGGTGGTTTGGCTCATTCAGCCCAAGACTCTCTGAGTAAGTGTTGTTCTCAGAAGAAAGTTGGACTGATGCTATCTGGTAGAAGTTAATCAGAAATTTCTTATCCCAGGTTTCTCAAATAGACTTTTGCAAGATATTAATGTGGTTTATATCCACACACATTGCATGCATGCATGCTCAGTTGTGTTTGACTCTTTGCGATCCCATGGACTGTAGCCCACCAGGCTCCTCTGTTCATGGAATTTTCCAGGCAAGAATACTGGAGTGGGTTGCCATTTTCTCCTCCAGAGGATCTTCCCAACCAAGGAACTGAACATGCATCTTCTGCGTCTCCTACATTGCAGGAGTATTCTTTACCACTTGAGCCACTGGGGAAACCCATACTGACTCATTGGGGAAGCCCATACAGACACACATGCACACGTAAATGATGCAACAATAGTTTTAATTAAAGAATATTAAGTATCCTGCTTTCTTGAAGGACTTAAAGGTCAAGAGCAATACCATAGTCCTTAGTACTGGCACATGGTAAAGAGTTACTATTCCAAGGATGTGAATGCATCTTGGCTTGCACTGGCTCAACACCCTCTCCAGCCTTGGTATGAGGGGAGGTGGGTGGGATAGACAACTCTGGAGAGATTAAAAACTGAAGGCTTTTCAGAGAAAGGGCTGTCAGGGAGCTGCGAGTCCCCAGTCCTCTCTCCACCATAGAGCAGGGGGTGCTTCCCCCACAACTCCAGCCAAGCAAGGAGAACCTCAAGAAGACATATAAAGAACTTGACATGTGTTCCCTGGCGTTGAGGAGTGCAGGGCCTGGTATCTGACTCACATCTGAAAAGTCTGAACATGAGAACTGGGGCTGCCCCAGCTGGCATGAGAGCAAGTTGAACTGCTCTGGGAGGGGCCCTGACTGATAGAATATGGGGCACAAAATGCATTCCTATTTATGTAAAGTCAAGTTTGGATCCTTAGGAAGGGCATGGAGTTTGGGGGTCCTGAGAAGGACTCTCCCTGAAAAGACCACCTGGAAGGGGGTGAAAGTGAAAGTGTTAGTCACTCAGTTGTGTCTGACGCTTTGCAACCCCATGGACTGTAGCCTGACAGGCTCCTCTGTCCATGGAATTCTCCAGGCAAGAATATGGGTGGTGAAGTGAATTAAATAGAGGAGTGGTTCACTGGAAACCAGGGAACTGTAGGAAAAGTCATCAAAGGGGCAGTGGCTAAGAAGATACAGTGAGAAAGGAAGTTTATAGAGACCCAACAAAGATGCTGTAAGAACAGAAGGGTCACCTTTGGGCATGCATATTATTTGTAAGTTTCCAACTGAACTCAAACAGAGTTTGTCAGATCAGATCTTCCAACCCGTTCCAAACTTTGGGGGTCTCAAAGAGCAGTTGGGAAGTGGAGGAGAAGGTAGTAGAAAGTGAAGAAGTAGAGAAAAAGGGACTCTAACTTTCCTTCTCATCTCAGCTCCTCAACCTAAGGTTGGCCTGAACTGGGGGCAGAAAAAGGTTTCAAATTGTCTGAAGTTGGAGTTTTGATATTTTGCTGGACTCTATTTTTTGATACCTAGCCAAAGGCTATTTGCTTAATAATATTGCCATGAAACTATGAGATCTTCCTGAGGTTTCTTCATAGCTAAGGAAAAACAAATCAAGAGAGAAAAATGTGTGAGAAACACTGTGAGTTTCTGCTCACATCTTACTGAGTGTGGCTCATTCAGTTGACTGGCTATGGATATTTAAGTGTGACGTCTTGGTGACTGGCCTTACCTACAGATAACAGCAACCTGGTCTTATGCTTTTTTTACAGCGTTGTTACACAGTGAGCACCCAGCAGCCTACTTGTTAGAGATGATTTCACATCACAGTGTCTACGTCTAGTCATTTGAGTTTTCTTCTGTGATGTTGAAATTCTTATCTGAAAATTCAAGTCTTTCTGGTCCCACCATTTAATTTTCTTGTCGCAATTTGCTGCCTCTTCTGTCATTGGTTTCACAACGATCAGCTAGTCTCTGATGATTCCACTGGACTGACCCTGATGACTTCTCCCTGACCCCAGTGAGAAGGCATTGCTTTCCTCATGGCCACAGTGTCATCCTGGTTGCTTGCACTGCTTCCCTGGAACAAGAAATGAGATCTGCCCCCTTGAAACTGAGGGTTTTACAACTGTTCGTCTCAGAAACCAGCCACTTCTTCTTCTTATGGTGCTGATGCTGCCACCTGTCGAGAGTGCCTGAAAAAGCAGAATGCTCAATGGTGTCCCTCATCCTTAGCTGTCTCCACACACCCGGGGCACATTGAGGTGTCAACCACTTGGACCACTTCCCCTCTCTCCACATGTCTCCACTGCTTCCAGCCCCAGAGAAGAAGTCTTCTTTTCTTTATTCCAAAAACTACCCTATTTCCTGTCCCCAGATTAGCTACTTCTGGAGGATGACTTGACAAAGCAAATGTTAATTTCTTTTTGCAAAAGTGCTCTATTACCAACCACTAAATGTACTGGTGGCTCAGACAGTACAGAATCTGCCTGCAATGTGGGAGACCTGGGTTCAGTCCCTGGATTGGGAAGATCCCCTGGAGGAGGGCATGGCAACCCACTACAGTGTTCTTACCTGGAGAATCCCATGGACAGAGGAGCCTGGTGGGTTACAGTCCATCCGGTTGCAAAGAATCCGACACGACTGAGTGACTAACAATGTAGTTTTGACCTCCTCAACCTAACAAGATGATAACAAAATTTACTTTTTCTAGGCTTCAGAGTATCCTTGATCACTTTTTCATATAAAAAGCTAAATACGTTTATGAAATTATCTCAATAATTATGTGATAAACTACGTTGAAAATGTGTCATGTCACAACATTAATGTCATCCTTTTTAACATATTGTCTTATCATCTTAATACATGTTTGTATAGTATTCAAATTGCATTGCATGGTAAATATTTACCTATTCCCCATGGATCTATGGCAGAAAGAAGGAAGCTTTGAGTCAACTGTGAGTCTCATGTACTTCAACTATCTGAATCAAACAAACAAAAAAAGGATAACCAAAAAGCCCCTCAAAATACAATTCCAAATGAAGACAAACAATTGCACCTTATAATACATGAGTTACTATTGGCATTCCATCAGTACGTGAAAGTTGTGACAGTGTTCAAAGTGTCAAATGTTTTAATAATTGGCAAATACAGTGCTATCAGATGAGTGGGGGCTGGTAGGTAGGGAGTAGCGAAGGGCTGGTCAGGTTATCTACAAATTATGAGCCCTCGAGTTCCTGCTGGGATCCCAGTGGCAGAGAGTATGAACAATCTGAGTTTGCTTTGCAGTTAAGAGTGTGGGAGTTTTAGGAGGTGCCACAAAAAATTGTCATTTATCTTGCTGCTCAGGAGGTGTGGATGGAACTCAGGTGACCTGCGAGGAATGAGTTATGTTTGTTTTTCTCCCTGAAGGCTCTTGTCAGTTATGGGTTCTATAAATGTAAACTGGCACCCTGTAGGGGAGAAGGTTACAGGGCTTTGGGGATTTCTTTCTGTGCTGCTTCTTATTAGTAAGGATGAAACAGTCCTTGTCTGGGTGGGAGATGTAATCCAATAAGGTCAAAGAAAAGAAAAGATTCAGGGAGGCAGAAGAGAAATTAAAACCATTGTCCACAGGGCTGGCCAGAGGAAGAATGCATTGTGGAAGAGCAAGGGAAGGGAAAGACTTTGAAACTGGAGTGCTGGCAGGTCTGGGGCTCTGCCTGCCGAAGGTAACTCTGTGTGTTCTGGAAGAACCGCAGCAGCTCACGCTTGGGAGCAGTGAAGAAACAGGATCAAGGAGCCTTAGACAATGAGTCCAGGAGAAAAAGACACCAGGGGTGGTCTGAAAGTCTGCCGAGCTGTATGGGGGTGTGTGCACGCAGATTGGATATGCCTGATCTGGAGGGGAGCTGGCTCCTTGCAGTGGCTGAGTGTCTGCCAAGATGTGTCAGACTTAGCAATCACTACCCACTTCTTTCAGGATGTGTGGGTAAAATTGATCCAACCTTATGTAGCTTGAAACTTGTCTCAGTATTAATAGTTTGATGTCTGGGGAAGAAGACTGAAGGCTCCCCACAACACAAGATATTGACATTTTTTTCCCCATGAAATGATGATCATTTAGAGGAGAAAGGAAGATGTGTGGAATGAAACTTGTAAAAATGTCAAAGAAATGGGCCTTGGCCTTCTAGACTGTGTTTTGAAATACTAGGATAAAGAATTTGCTAGGACTAGAGGCAACTGGAAAGAAAGGGTTTTATTAAAAGCATTGGTTATAAAACCATGAATGAGTTAATTATATACACAACTTACATAGACTTCTGTTGATTATAACACAGGTGAAAAATTACAGTTGCATAGTAAAAAATAATAATGATTGAGGTTCCACCATTGTCTTTCTTTAAAAAAAAAAAACAAACTGTTGTGATCTTTGGTCTTCTAGTTTACTCAGGTATATGCAGCATGCAAAACTGCAAGGTCGTGGTCAAGGGTAATAAGAGAGACTGTGAATTGAAGGACAAAGCGACATTGGTACTTGGTTTTAAAACCTAGCAACCTATAGGTTTTTTCCAACCTATTTATTATTTTTAACTTGCAATAACAAGACCAACTTCGAGCTATGAAAAACACCTTTCATTCTGAAATTTTTGAAAGAAAAACAGCTTTGTTATTTTGAGTCTGAAATTCTCTACTCAATTTTTTTTTTCTTTCCTAGAAGAAACAATTGCTATTATAACATGATTTCCTGATAAAAGTTGTGTTTTCTCAAGAATATATCTTTTATGTTTTGTGGGAGAGTGAAGGATGGACAAAGGACTTGTGATGTAACAAGTTCCCTCTTTTCTATGCAGGGTCTTACCTTGGATATCACTTTCCTGGGAAATCTTTCCCATCTCCATTCCAAGGTCAGACCTTATCACAGCAGGTTATTATGTATTTACATGTTGCCCATCCATTCTGGACTAGATTTAACTTTCCCAAATGGCATGGGCTATGTCTTTTTTAGGAAATGTATTTTTTAATTGAAGTATAGTAGCTTCCCTGATACTGGGAAAAACTGAGTGCAGTAGGAGAAGGGCCAACAGAGCATGAGATGGTTGGATGGCATCATCAACACAATGGACATGAGTATGAGCACACTCTGGGAGACGGTGAAGGACAGGGAAGCCTGGCGTGCTGCAGTCCAAGGAGTTGCAAAGAGTCAGACACGACTTAGTGACTGAACAATAGCATACTTACTTTGCAATGTTGTGTTAGTTTCTACTGTATACAAAGTAAATCAGTATATATGTACATATATCATCACCCTCTTGGGCCCCCACCCCCACCATCTAGGTCATCATGGAGCACTGAGCTGAGCTCCCTGTGCTATACTGCAGGTTCCCACTAGCTATCTATTTTACTCATGGTAGTGTATATATGTCAATCCTAATTTCCCAGTTCGTCCCATCTTCCCTTTCTCTCCTTATCTGGGCATATCCTCTGAGAAAACCATAATTCAAAAAGACACATGCACCCAATATTCATTGCAGGACTATTTATAATAACCAGGACAGAGGCTATGTCTTGTTTACTGTTTACAGTACACCAAGCAAAGGAAATCAGTCCTGAATATTCATTGGAAGGACTGATACTAAAGCTGAAACTCCAATACTTTGGCCACCTGATGGGAAGAACTGACTCATTGGAAAAGACCCTGATGCTGGGAAAGATTGGAGGCAGGAGGAGAAGGGGACACCAGAGGATGAGATGATTGGATGGCATCACCGACTGGATGGACATGAGTTTGGGCAAGCTCTGGGAGTTGGTGATAGACAGGGAAGCCTGGTGTGCTGCAGTCCATGGGGTTGCAAAGAGTCAGACACTGACTCAGCGATGGAACTGAACTGTACTGAAGCACAATAATGATCTTATAAATGTTGATTGAATGAGTGAATTGACAGAAGAGATTTTTGATGAGGTTTAAAGACTCTGATGCTGGGAGGGATTTGGGGGCAGGAGGAGAAGGGGATGACAGAGGATGAGATGGCTGGATGGCATCACTGACTCGATGGATGTGAGTCTGGGTGAACTCCGGGAGTTGGTGATGGACAGGGAGGCCTGGCGTGCTGCAATTCATGGGGTCGCAAAGAGTCGGACACAACTGAGCGACTGAACTGAACTGAACCGAACTGAAACGAAGAAGGAACAGATGAGGTCTAGTGAGAATCTGGAGGAGCTCATTTGGCCAAATCAAGACAATCAAGACATGAAGAATAAATATGAGCAAGTGAGTTGAAGAGTCGCAGGGGTAAGGAGGAAGGATACAGGTGGGCAAGAAGAGTCCATACCAAGGGAACAGTATCTAGAATCCAAAGAAAGCAAAGAGACAATGCACTTCGTTCTGCTAGAACAGAAATGCAATGTTCTTGAAAAACTTCATATGATAAAAAAATCAAGTTGTTTAAGTATCATTTCAACACGAAAAGAAGGTTAGGGGGTTAGAGATTTTCAGACTTAAAATAACAGATGATGCTTTTTCTATGTGGATTTCAAAATCTTCAAAGAATTAAGATCTCCTACCAGTGGGAATTTCAACCAGGCAGACATCTGTTGGATGTCTAACCCTGTGAAAATGCATCAACTGGTAAATTGTTGTAAAAGTCTAACAATCATTTCAATTTTCAGAGGCTGGAACAAGCAATAAAGAAGAGGGATGCAGTGAACTTAGCCATGATGGATGCAGAGCAGGGCAGTGATAAGGAAGTAGAGGCCCTTTCTTGGAGTCCTTCCCTCTGTTCCTCCCTCCTGTTCTCTTTTCCTTCAGCACTTACTGTGTGCTCAGTGCCGGTGACACAAGATGAAGATTAATAACAGTCCATTCATTTCTGTCCTCAAGGAGCTCACAGCCCAAGGAGAAAATAGACAGCCATAGGTAACTAAAAAGTAATGTAAGGGATGCTTTATCTGGGCTCAAAATGCAAAATTATATACAAAGAATGGTGTGCATATGGTGGCACTGGCTATAGGGATGGCTCTATTTGGCTTTATTTGAAAATTTCCTTGTTAGCATGTGTAAGAGTTTCCACTTCAACCGAGTGAGATATGCAAAGAGCTTGACAAGAATTCCAAGTTGAGGGGGAAGCTTGGGAGAGGCATGGACATGAAAGCATGTCAGAGTGTATGGAGGAATGATGAACTGCCTGGTGTAGTTGAATTAAGAGGTATATAGAAAGAATGCCAAGGTAAGCCTGCAAATGCGAGCCTGTAAAGGTGTCTGCTTCACACATGTTGTATGTGTTAGATAAATGTGACTTGTAAAAGCAAATAAATAGAAGGATTTTAAATAAAGGAGTTAAATGATTAGATTTGCATTTTAGCACCTAGAACTGAGTGGTTAATGGCATAGAAGGGAACTCTGAACATAAATAATGAAATGCAATCTACCTTACCTAGTTTTGAACACAGGAGACTTTGAAAAGGGTCAGGAAAAAAAAGATAGGGTTGGTCTTAGAGCTTTAGATGTGAGAAGAGAGAACTCGTTAGGAGATGCCACAAAAGAAACTAGATACATTTATTTATTCATTAATTCAGCTAAGTTTTATTAAGTAATGAATATATGTCAGGGATTTCAGTAGGTTCTTGGGATAGAGCTGTGAACGAAACAGCTCTGATCCTTGATCTTGTGGGCTTACAATCTAGAATGTCAGTCAGAACCCATTAGTTCTGGCTGTGGAATGAACTTAATGGGTTCTGTCAAGAAGAAGGAGGAGGAGAAGGAGGACAAAATAAATAATGTACTATTTTTTTGTGTGTTTAGTAGCCAAGACATATCTGACTCTGTGACCCCATGGACTATAGCCCACCAAACTCCTTTGGCTATGGGATTTCCCAGGCAAGAATAGTGGAGTGGGTTGCCATTTTCTTCTCCAGGGATCTTCCCAACCCAGGAATCAAAACCACATCTTCTGGATGGGCAGGTAGATTCTTTACCACTAAGCCACCAGGGAAGCCCAGAGATGAGGTTATTACTTCCCAAATTAGGAGTTGAAAATGAATTGTAGTATCACTGACTGGCTTCTTATTTTAACTGTAGGTCTGTACAGGGATTTTTTTTTTTTATCTTTTACTTTTTCAGATCCAAACTGAGGATGTGTGAGCAGGAATCACCCTGCTCTTTGGATTTTGCTGATGCACAGGATCTCTGCATCCTTTTCCAAAATATCCCTCTGCATCTCTCCCGCAGTACCCAGCTTCCCACCAGGCCAGATGAAATAGTGTTTCTTTCTCCAAGTCTGTAAGGCAAGGAAATCAATTGAGCCCAATGACAGCGTGATTCAGTGGGCTCTGGGCAGAGGCTGGGGTATTGTCACTGGCTCTGTGTGTGGAGGAGGAAGCAAAAGGAGGAGAAATAAGAATTACCAGGCATGGTTGCTGAGAGAGTCTTTTTTTCCCTCTTCTATTTTTTGGGCACATCATACACCACATGGAATGGGATCTTAGTTCTCTGACTAAGGATTAAAACTATGCTCCCTGCAGTGGAAGAGTAGAGTCGTAACCACTGGACTACCAGAGAAGTCCCCAAAGTCTTTTTTAACATGAAGGCACACAGCACACTAGACCTATTGGCAGAAGACAATTCTGGCATCTTTTGAAAACACTAACAAATAATAAGAACATAAAGTAAAAGTACCCTTCTGGCCTCTAGGAATCTCAGAGTTCTGGTGCTACCCTGGTGAGTCCAGCTCAGCTCTCAGGTGCCCCAGAGGTTCCTAGTAGGGCATGAATACAGGGAGGCTCTGAGAGCCAACTCCCTGCCAGGTGCTGAGCTGGGGCTCTTCATCTGCAGGCTCGACCAGCGCCCTGAGGCTCGTGAGAGAAGCCTGCTGACAATCCGAACCCAGCAGGGAATTGAGGCTCCCAGAGGTAGTTAGCTGGAACAAGGTCATCCATTCATTCTATGTAGACCCTCAGCATGTGGCTTGGCCCTGGGCAAGGGGATACTGGGGTTAACAAATTAGGCAAGATCCTCCCTGTTAAAACGCTGTCAAAAGATAGACAGCTGTTATCTAAAGAAATACAAATGTGATTTTAGAGAGTGATCAGTGCCATGGAAACAATGGTGATAGAACGTGATTAAGAATAACCAGGGGTTTATTTTAGTTGCTGTGATCAGGGCAAGCCTCACAACAGAGGTGACATTTGAGCTGAGAAGTCCTGATGGGAAGGAGCTGGGCCTGAGGATGTCTGGGAATGGTGTCTCAGGTAGATGACCTGCAAGTGTGAACTGTCCTTGGTGGGAATAAGCTTGACATACTCAAGGGGCAAGAGAAAGGCCACTGTGGCTGTGGCATCATGTCAAAGGGATCACAAAGGCCCCCCTTTGTGACCCCCTCAAAAAGAGGATTTGATCAGAGAAGGAGAAACACTGAGAATTATATAGCCAGAGCATTTGTTATGGGGGTTTAACCTTGTGTACTTGTAGGATCTCACTGAAGAGCTTGTATAAGGCTGTTACTCCACATCTGGTTTTGGGTCTGAAGTCAGCAGGACAGGCGGGAAGGAAAGATGGACATGAAGTGGAGACAGCAGGGGCGTATGTGACCAGCAGCAGCTGGAGCCGTTTGCCATGGAGTTGCACACACTGGACCGGGGTTTGGAGGAGCTAAAAGAAGGGGCAAGTGGGTGCTGGAGTTGGTCCAGCTATGTCGTTAGGTGAGGCAGCAGACTAGGAACAATGTTTATGTGAACAGTAACAGTACCTGGGTTCCAAACAGACCTTCATGGGGTAAGAAAAGAAAAAAAGAGCTGCCATTTTTTCCCCTTCCTCTTCTCAGTCTCATACATGTGCCTTTGATGGTCAGTGTATCCTGGAGATACACAGGGAATTCTGGGAGGCCCAGTTCTAGCTTACTAGCTCAAAGGAGACCCCATCCTTTGTCAACCTGTCATGCACTCATATCTCTTTTAGCCATAGTTAACTCCTCAACAATGACAATGGCAGAAAATTGCTCCCATCTAACATGCTTTTGTATACAACTGAAAACACACTAACCTCCTTAAAAAAGGATGCATGTTGCTTTACCCACCTTTGGGTGATGTCCATTCTTCTTCCAGTTAAGTCCATTCCTCTGATATCTCATAGCTTCAATATTGAGATATAAGATAAAATCCTATTAAATGCATTTTATGTTATATGGTAGGGAAATGGGCAAGGGAAGGAAAAGAAATGGTTAATATGTACACAGTGATATTCATATCAAAATAAGGGATAAATATTTATCACTATTACAGCCTTTGTTTCTCAACTGGTCATGTGATGGTAGCTAATATTTGTAACTTCTTTTTATGATATTCCCTTTGCTCACAGCAAGCAGGTTGGCTCCGTGTGGCCTCATGCCTTTGCGTGACTCAAAGTTTATCTTTGAAGCTCATTAGCAGCTGCTTCTGGAGATGGGAAACTGAGGTACAGAGCTGAAAGTTAGATAACTTCCTTGAGATCTTACAGTTAACAAGTGGTAGAACCATGATTTGAGCCTAGATGGCTGGAACTCAGAGATAACGTTCTTCAAATCAGGTCAAGTGACCTCTTCACTAATTGAATAGAGAAATGTTAAGAAATGAGATGTGCCATGAAGAAGGCAAACCAGGGCCATGGAGTAGAGAGTGAAGAGAAGGGTGGAGTAGTGTCACTATGACGGGATGCTTCTGGAAGACCTCACTCAAAAGGTGATGTTCCAATGAAGTCTGATGAGGAAGTTCCAATGATGAGGAAGATCTGGCGTGAAATGGCCCCAGCACGAGGGTCTAATGGCCTCCACTGGGCCACTGAGAGTGAAGGAGAAAAAAGCAACTACAATGCAGTTTGTCTCCGGGCTGGATGCCCAGGTCAGAGGAGGGCTGGGCTAGAGAAGTTTTCAAAGGAGACTTAAGCCCAAGTGGCGTCAAGGCAGGATGCCAGCCCCCACCTCAGGGCATAGCTGCCCTGGGCTCCAGCCTGCAACCACTCTCCCTAGGTCCCAGCTATTTCTGGCTAATATTCATTGGCCTGGTGCTCTGGCTGAGAACTCAATGATACACATATGCAGTCTGAGCGTTGAACAGGTAAACGTGTATTTCCTAATTCTGTCAGAGTTGGGGCCAAGTCTCAGGGAGCAAATATGTAACCAGGTGTCTTTGGAGTGGATGAGGCACTGGAGCTTATGGCAAAAGGCTGAAGGGCTCTCTGGGGCTCAGAAGACCACAGACCTTGTTCAGGAGGTTGTGTGGTAGGCCAGGTATTTGCAAGGAATACTGGCTAAGTTTCTGGCAGAGCAGATGGGAAAAATGCAGTTTTTGTAGAATTCTGAATCAAGAATTTGGTGATCTAAGTATTTATACTGCTTCTGCCACCAGCTTACTCTATGATCTTGGCCAAGTCATTTTCCCCCCTCTCTGGGCCTTATTATCTCTGTAAAAAAAGGGGGCATGGCATTGAATGAACTCTGAAATTTCTGGCAGGTGCCTTGTTCCCAGGGCTTTAGCACTCAATTCATGAGCTGAACCCTACATAGAGCAGCTGCAACAAAGGGGCAGCAAGAAAAATTGTTTTTCCAAATAGTTAGTTATTTCAATATTCCAACAGATGCTTCTAAGTTGCTATCATGGGGAGGAATCAGAGCTCTGTGGGATTCTTTGGGATTTAATAGAATGCCGTGAAGATGAGAAATATACAAAGGATGATCAGGAAGCATCCTCTGTTTCAGCACCGAGTATCCCAGAGGGTACTAGGTCAGGCTTGCTCAGTCCTGCTCTTGACCTCTTGTGTCTGGAGCAGGCTGGAGAGGTGGGGGTTCATATCTGTGTTCCCAGATTCCTGTTCTCAACAGAAAACTCATATTTTTGCCAAAAACATGGAACTTAGGGATGGTACTGGGCTGGCCCATTGGACTCAAAGTATTCCATCAGATTTCTGCTTCTGTTTCCATCTGAACTCAGATTCTGCACTGAAGACTCAGAAGGCAGCTTGAAGAATGATAGACTCGTAAAGTGCAGAGGCGCTGATTCCCAGAAGATTGTGACAGTGGATGTCTGTACAGATTTTTCAACATTAACTGCATTTGTTCTTCCAACTTACAAGCTTCTACCTCATCCCTGTTGCAACTAATATGATTTTTTAATCACGGTGACTGGTGGTCAATTGGCCACTTGGTTATAAGCTTCAGACTTAGCAGTTGGGGGAGGGTCAGTGGGTACAACCACTGGCCTCATCATTAGCTCATCATTTCTTAGAGAAATGGAAATAGCTACTGCAATTGTGGAAGCTGCCTCTGTGAACAGGAGGAATTCTTCACTTGTTTTCCTGTCTTATTTTCAGGAGGCACAGAGTTACCTTCTTCTTCCAGACACATGGGTTCTGATTGTCACAAATAGGGATACAACAGACAAAAGACAGACTGTCTTGAGGAGCCTTTACCTGGTGCTTGCACACTAAGGAGTCACACCTAACTGGTGCCGGCCTAAGCCTCCTTCTTCCCCAGGGTTTACAACCAGAGGTGGGTTTACCTCAAAGGGAGTAAATGAAATGGAAGATTCAGGACCCCTACTTGCCAAGATCCTTTTGAGGCTTGGAGGAAACCCTAGCAATATGCTCACATGAGTATCACTGTCTGAATCTGTTCAGGCTGCCATATCAAGTACTATAGACCAAGTGGCTTATAAACAAGAAAATTCATTTCTCATCATTCTGAAGGCTGGAAGCCCAAGGTCAGGATTCCAGCACGATTGAGTTCTGGTGAAGACTGTCTTCTGCATTGCAGACTGTTAACTTCTTGTGTCCTCAGGTGGTGGAAAGAAAGCCAGTAGCTTTCTGACCTCTTCATAGAAGGGCACTAATCCAATTCATGAGCACTCCACCCTTATGACCTAGTTACTTTCCAAAGGCCACCTTCCGATGCCATCACATTGGGGAATAGGTTTCAATTTAGGGATTTGGAAGGACTCAAACACTGAGTTCATAGCAATGTACTGCTGTAAAATTTGTGAAAGTAAGAAGTATTAACCATAAATGGTTAAGACAGATATCCCCTCATGCTGGGTGGTTGTTGGTTTGGAGGGACCACAAGCATCTCCGGCATTGGCAAAGGGGGAGCTAGGATGAGGGGACATGTTTGGTCAGTACCAGTGAGGTATTTTGATGTGGTTGCAGCCATCACTGCATGTAATCACAGCACTGCTGGTCATTCTGGTGTAGGAATGGCTTCCTGCTGTGTCAATTCTGTTTGCAGTGTGACTGGGAGACCTGGACTGGGATATATTGTGAATGAAAGTGTCCTGCAGCACTGGGTTCTGGAGAAGCATGGGTGATGGAAGCAAAAAACAGGTTTGAAATGTACAAAATCAGAAATTCGTGTGTGGAAGATTCTTTCCCTCATCAGAGGATGTAAATTTTTGAGTGAAGGATTGATTCCTTTCCTATTAATGCCTTTTCAGCATGAAAGCCCCTTTGTCAGAAACAGACCTGATAACTCAGCACATACAATTACAAACACTACGTAACTCTGGGGAGGGAGGTGTTCTGAGTTTTGGTGAAGACTTTCTTCTGCATTTCAGGGTGTCAGCTTCTTCTATTCTTGGAAGGGAGTTGTGGAAAAATGTGGTTTACCAAAACTCCCATGTTTTAGGACATCCCTGGTGGTCAAGTGGCTAAAAATCTGCCTTCCATTGCAGGGGTTACCTGTTCGGCCCCTGGTTGGGAAACCCATGTGCTGCAGGACAAGTAAGCCTGCACGCCACAATTGGAGAGCCCGTGCACTGCAACTAAGACCTGAAGCAGCAAATAAATAAATGAATATTTTAAAAGACCAATTTCTATATTTTTAGGGGGAAAACCTATAGCAGTACCACAGTGAGTGCAACCTTAGCAGCTCATATGTGAAGCACATGACAGAAGATTTATTGCATTTTGGATTATAATCATAATAATTTACATGACATTAACAACATTGTGCTGTGAAGTTAGAAGCCTTTTTATCAACTATTAATGAGATGTTTTTTGATCTGGAGTGAAGCCCGATCATCTCCCTGTTCTTTGTGCAGAATAATGCTACAAAACTGTTGTCACCTGGAGAGCAGAGTATGCTGCCCAAAGTTTAGAACAAAAGAAGGATTGTAGCAGTGGTCAGTTCATAGAAATAGTCTGTGATTTCTCTAATGTTGTGGTGTCTTTTGTGAGTGTCTTTAAAAAAATTTTTTTATTGGAGTATAGTTGATTTACAATGTTGTATTTGTTTCAAGTGTTCAGCAAAGTGAATTAGTTACACATATATACACTCTTTTTTAGGTTCTTTCCCATATAGGTCATCACAGAGTACTGAGTAGATTTCCCTGTGTTATATAGTAGGTCCTTGTGAGTCCTCTAATTCATATATCAGTTCAGTTCAGTTCAGTTCAGTCGCTCAGTTGTGTCCGACTCTTTGCGACCCCATGAATCGCAGCATGCCAGGCCTCCCTGTCCATCACCAACTCCCGGAGTACACTCAGACTCACATGCATTGAGTCAGTGATGCCATCCAGCCATCTCATCCTCTGTCGTCCCCTTCTCCTCCTGCCCCCAATCCCTCCCAGCATCAGAGTCTTTTCCAATGGGTCAACTCTTCCCATGAGGTGGCCAAAGTACTGGAGTTTCAGCTTTAGCATCATTCCTTCCAAAGAAATCCCAGGGCTGATCTCCTTCAGAATGGACTGGTTGGATCTCCTTGCAATTCATATACAGTAGTCTGTTAATGTCGATCCCAGTCTCAAAATTTATCACTCTCTCCTTTTGCCCCTCTGGTAGCCATATGTTTGTTTTCCACATCTGTGACTGTATTTCTGTTTTGTAAATAAGTTCATTTGTACCATTTTAAAATGCTTAATTCCATTTTAACCTAATTTGCATTTTGTTTCTTAAAAAGGGCCCAAATTGTCCACACCCTATAATGTATGGATCCATCCACACCACAGCTGGGACCATCAAAACATTCCGAGGTAGCCTGCAGCCAAGCCCTGAGGTTCAGCAAATCCCAGCAGCAAGGGTTGTAGCTGCTGCCCTTCCTCTTGTCCGCAGAAGTTGGGGTGCAATCCCACTTTCAGATCTGCTCCAGATGATGGCTGGAGTCTTTTGCTGCCCCAGAGGCTCCACACATCCCATCCAGGTCTAAATCTAGCAGAGGGGAGATGAACCCTAAAGTTTAGGAAGGCAGCAGCCCCTCCCCCAGCCATGTATGCACCCCACTAGTCTGTTCCTCAATCCTGACCAGATTGGCCGTGATCAAGGGGCTGGGCCCCTGTCCAGGTTTCATCCAATCCAAGCCAATCCACACACCTGGGGCTTACTCTGCGTCAGACTGTAGGATGTAGGAACAAATAGGTTGCCGCTGTAGGAATATAGGAATGAATAAGAATAAAAGGCCTGCCCTAGTGCCAGATGAAGACACAAAGAAGGTGATGTATCCTGTTATGTGGACACTCTTGGAGGTTGAATGGAGAGAAAAAGGGGAGAGGAGAGAGAGTGAGTCCTCTTTATTTATTCCTAACAAAGATGGTGATAACAGTACACTTACCACTGATAACCATTCTCAATGGGAAGGATGATCAATTTTGAATTCTCTAAGAGCAGAAGCCACACTGGTTTATAAACTTGTGTACCAGCAGCATCTGGTCCAGAATCTGGTGCATAATTGATATTTAAACAAATGGTTGTTCAGTGAAGAAATAAGTATTTTGAGGGCTTTCTTTGTGCCACTCATTTCAGCCTCACAACTATCCTATGAGAGGTGATAGGAGCACCCAGTCGACAGATGAGAAAACTAAGGCGGGTACATATTCTATCATAAAAGGTCCCACAGCCAGTAGGGGCAGGTCCTACCTGGTACCAATTTCTTGTCTCAGTCTAAGCCAGGAAAATTCCTTTCACTTACTCACTATCCATCTCTGGCCAGATCTCAGACCATTTGGTTGGGATTCGGGTATCCCAACTGCCAGTCTTCAAGCTACCCCAATTTTGCTGCCTGCAGAGACAGGTGTTCTGAAATGAGAACAGAACCACCAGCTCCTAGGTGTTGGGCCATTGGCTGGGCTTGCTACTTGGCCTGTCTCGTCAGCTGGCTAGAGATGCTCTCCTTCTGAAAACAAGGCTTATTTAACTGCCCAAATAGAACACACAGAACATGGCCAGGTTGTCCTGCATAACTAGTTTAAACTCGTCTCTCTGCCACCTGCCTGCTGGGTTTCTGGTTGTGTCCAGGTTTCCTGTCTACTCTGCCCATTCACTACATCTGAAGAAGTTGCTTAGAGCTAGAACTTTTGTAAGCATCATCAGTGTTTTGCCCCTGCCTCCTCCAAAAAACCACGGACTCTCAGAGGTAGGGCTATGTGATCTATCTTCGTCTATGCCCTGTGTCCTGTGTGGAATCCTACATGTGACAATTTAACAGGATGATTCCAATCTTGGTTCTGCTCCTTACTAGTCATTGATCTTAGGCAAGTGACTTAACTTCCATTTCCTCAGTGTCTTCATCTGTAAAATGGGGAAGGATAATAGTATATACCTAAGAGGGTTGCCATGAAGATTAATTTAGCCAATAAATGTAAAGACAAAGTGGTGCCTGGCAGGGAGAAGCTCTATATCACTGTTAGTCATTATAATTCTTACTGACCTCTTTCCTTCTGTTTCAGGGTATTAATAGTCCACACAATACATTTTAACACCAAACCACTGCCTGTCTGCTGTTTTTCTCTGATTGTTTCTTATGGGTTAGTTTTGTTGCTTCCATTACATTTCACAAACTCTCTAACATTAAGAATTGTTCATTGGGATGCTGGTGATTTTTAACCTGGTTTGGGTTACGGACCTCTTTAAGAATCTAATGAAAAGTATGGCTGCTCCTGCCCTGCAAATGCGCATGGACCCACAGATGCAAAGTGTCGCCCACCAGTTTTAGGAACTTCACCCACCGCCAGCAATGGCTCTCCAGTCAGGAATGTCTGATCTGACTTTGGATCTGACTCTGTCACCAACATGCTGTGTGATATTGGGCAAGCAACTATCCCTCTCTGGGCTTCTGGATGCAAGGGAGACTAGGGACTCAATGGATCCTTCTAGAGGGACATTCCGCACTTTTCATCCTCTGCTTTGCCAAGCAATAACTTCCTTCTAAATTCCATTAGATCAGATAGAACGGGTAAAAAAAAATGCCTATTGGATTGCATTGCAGCTAAAAGCTTTCTCTTCTCTCCCTAGCACCTTTTAAGTGTGATAGAGAGAAGGTTTCATAAATCTCCAAAAGCTTGACTAAGCTAATTGCAAGAGGGAATGGGAAGGGGAGCTGGCCCTCCCACCTGCTGTGGCTGGAATCAGCTTCCCTTTTTCAGTTGCTAAGCTGCATCTGACTCTGTGACACCCATGGACTGCAGCATGCTAGGCTTTCCTGTCTTCCACTATCTCCCAGAGTTTGCTCAAATTCATGTCCATTGAGTTGGTGATGCTATCTAATCATCTCATCCTCTTCCGCCTTCTTCTCCCTTTGTCTGCAGTCTTTCCCAGCATCAGCTTGCCTTAGTCCCCATGATATCAAAAACCAAAAAGAAGATGCCCTTATACATCATCTCACCTCAAAACAGAGGTGGGGGTCAACAGCTGCTTGGCAGCAGGACAATCATACTTCAGGGACCTGCTCTCCCCTTGGGTGTTCTCTTAAGTCAGGTGTCTAGTAGTTTCATTACTCTTTCTCCATTTTCTAAACTTGTCATTCTGCCTCCCATACTCCCAAATGCATGTTGGCACAGGAAGAAAGTAAATAAACTTTGTGACTTTTTGTAAGCAATTGGCCTTACTTTCTAAGATCTTAAAATATCTTCCCAACCCCCAGCTTGGTATTTCCAAGACAAGGCTCCATCAGAGAGACCTTGATGCATAAAACCCCTGTGGTGGAGGTGCTCTCCAAGAACTGAAAAGTCAGAGCAGCTGGGCACTGAAGTATGTGGTATGAGGTGTGGTGGTGAGCAGGGGCCAGCTCTTGTAGGACCTTGAGCTTCCCATGGAGTATTTTAATGTCCAGGAGAAATAGGCAGCCTACTAACAGGTTTCAACAAGGGTGGAGATGGGGATGGTGCCTTAAGTTCAATGGTAGGCTTCAAAGCAGAATATCTTAGAGGAGCTGGGACATGGCAGATCACCCAGGCAAGGCTCAGGTGCCCAGTAATAGGCACAAGGTGGGGTATAGAAGCTGGCAGAAGTCTGGTTTCTGGAATTGGGACACAAGCTTCCCTGGTGGTTCAGAAGGGAAAGAACCTACCTGCAATGCAAAAGACCTGGGTTCAATCCCTGCATCGGAAAGATCCTCTGTAGAAGGAAATGGAAACCCATTCTGGTATTCTTGCCTGGAGAATTCCACGGTCACAGGAGCCTGGTGGGCTATAGTCCATAAGATCACAAAAAGTCAGACATGACTGAACTACTAATACGAGCAAGAAAAGCAGGAAAGGCATCCTTACTGTTGTTGTTGTTTAGTTGCTCAGTTGGGTCCAACTCTTTGTGACCCCATAGACTGTCGCCCACCAGACTCCTCTGTCCATGGAATTCTCCAGGGAAGAATACTGGAGTGGGTTGCCATTTCCTACTCCATGGGATCTTCCTGACCCAGGAATCAAAACCCAGGTCTCCTGGATTGGCAGGTGGATTCTTTACCACTGGGCCACCAGGGAAGCCCAAAGGCATTCTTAGGTTGTGATTAAACTAGAGATTTGTGAAACCACAACTCTCCTCCTTCCTAGGAAGTAGATAAACTATGGCCAGCAGCTAGACAAAGGCAACTGTGTCTGTGGGTGAGGGTCATGTGATACCACCTCGGGGCTGGAGGGTTACAGGATGGACCATGCGTCATTTGGGGCTTGAAATCAGGGGGTATTGTAAAGGACTTGTGCTTTATCTTGCCTTTGAGAAGCTGTGAAGGAAAAGAGAAATATGGGGGAGGGAGGGTTGTTGAAGGCAGGGCACAAGTACATAGGTAGAGTGGTTGTTTTAAGATCATGTTAAAAAGTAGTGAAGGGGGAGACCCACTTCCTTATTTTGAGTGCATTTGCGTTTAGGATCATGGGAGCTGAGAGCTTGCCAAAGATCATTATAGTGGGTATTTTCTTTTGTAGGAACCTGTTAATTTATCCCATTATGGCTATGATTCTCCATTCTCCAAAATTATTTAAAAGAAGTCTTAATTCTGTTCCCTTTTAAAGCTGAGCCATGGGGAGGGCCCTGTGAATAATGGGGTCAGCACTCCTTTTCCCACTCCACCCCTCATAATTTCCTCCATTCTCAGTTGTCACAGAACCATTAACACTTGTCTGGAGTAATCCATTGGCTAAAGAGCATATTAGCATAGATAGCTTTCTCAAATGCACATCCTTAGGAAGCAATTCACCCAACTCAGTAGTCTAAGGAGGCAGGAGTTCAGGAGGATTCATTTTGGCTGAAAACAGTGTGGTCACCTAGAAGGAGACAGGATCCTAGATTTTGGTTCTCATTATGCCATTTCTCATCTATTTATTCATATAAGAAGATTTTTTCCTGGTAATTTCTAAGTGCCAGACAAGAACTCTGCCCTCAAAGATTCATGCTCTAAAATCCCATGGTAATGATATGATGGGCATATAGAGTTATTTGATATCTCCATTTATTCAATTAAGGGAGTTAAGGGAGTTCAGGGGAAAACAAATTTCTATCTCAGTTTGGGGTAAATCGAAGTCTTCATGGAAGAGTCAGCATTTGAACAAGGCTTTGCAGAATAAAAAGAGACTGAACAACTCTTGAAGTGTCACCTGGAGTGCTACTTCTATTTCTGTGTCATAGTTTTTTTTTTTTTTTTTTTTTTCCAATCTTTTTATTATATCTGTAAAATGGAGAAGCTTCCATCTAGCTGTGTAAATGGATCACCTTTTGATGAGCATCTTTTCTGAAGCAGCTAGACACTAGTGATAAAGAGATGGAATGGGTGAGACCTCTCAGTAAACAATCCCAAAGATGTTACATTATGAACCATGAGAGCTAAGCATGAACCAGCTTCGGACTTTTTCAAATGCCTCGCAATCTTTGTTTCAGAAGCAAGGCCAGCATCCATGATTGCCTCCTCTGGGAAGTGTTGGTCAGATTCTACCGTTAAATTGTCCGTTAGTATCTATGTTTGCAGTATTCATGCTTAGTCTTGTGGTGTTTTATGGACATGATTACCACCATCATGTCAGGTAAGGGGAAAAGCAGATACTGTGGAAGTTTCTGACAAAAAAGAGGAGTGCGATTATGGAAGGAATAAAAGCAGAAAATTGTGAAAAAAGGAAAGATGTCATGATTTTTATGGGATGACGTGAACCTAAAGACAGAACACAGACCATGAAGCATATGCAAAAGGCTGTGTGGGTGTAATCATCACTCATCAGGAAAAACAATATAGCAACACCATTAGAGCACCTGCAATTTGCCAGGCGATTTCTAAGTCCTCGCTGTGTGCATTAATATGTTTATTTCTTGCAATCATTCTCAAGAGGTGGGGGTCACTGTCATTATCTCCATTTTATAGATGTGGAAACCAAGTCACTGAGTGGCTAAGCAACTGGCCCAAGGTCACACAGTTAGAAAAGGGCATTTTCTCCCCATTCCCAACTAATAAATGAACACCATTTAACATATATTGAGGCACAGTTTTAAGCTCCATCTATCCACCTGTTTCCACATAAGTTCACTTCATCCTCAGCACAAATCTACGAGGTGGGCTCTAGTTATGGCTCTCTTCTTGAGACTGAGAAATGTTAAGAAACATGGCCAAGGAGCCAGCACTGAGAAGGGAATCCAGCCTGTCTAATTCCAGAGCCTTCCTCCGCATCAGAGAACATGAAGGCAGTGCCATGCTGATGGAGGGAAGGGAACCAAACTGAGAAATACTCACGAGAGAAAGCCCAAATGGCTCTGTGGCTGAAGATGCAGAACATAGAGAAGCCAAAGTTTCCCTCGGATTTCTTCCAACTCCCCCTCTAAGCTTCGAATGAGGAGAGCAGGTGTGATGATACTGTAAGCAGTCTGGGGCTTTTGAGGCAAAGACTGAACTGGCCCGGAACTGCAAAGGCTGGAGCTGGTGTGCAACCAACTGCTGACTTCAGGCAAATTATTTTTACTTCAATAAGCCTGCTTCTTCATCTGGAAAATAGAGGAAGTAAGATGTGCTTTCCAGTTACTTCATGTCAGTGTTTTCCAGATAAAAGACTGAGTTACGCGGAATGTCATGTCTCAGTTACTGTGGAGGAGAGCCCGGCTGTGAATGACTGACAGCTGCAAATGCGTTCACTCACTTGCTCACTCATACTCACTCACTCACAAACTCACAAAGTCACTCACTCACCCACTCACAAACTCACCCACCTACTCACTCACAAACTCACTCACTCACTCACAAACTCACTCACCCACCCACCCACTCACTCACTCACAAAGTCACTTACTCACCCACTTACAAACTCACTCACTCACAAACTCACCCACTCACTCACTCACCTACTCACAAACTCACTCACCCACCCACTCACTCACTCACTCACTCACCCACTCACAAACTCACTCACTCACCTACTCACAAACTCACTCACCCACCCACTCACTCACTCACTCACCCACTCACAAACTCACTCACTCACCTACTCACAAACTCACTCACCCACTCACTCACAAACTCACTTGCCCACTCACAAACTCACTCACGCACTTACCTACCCACCCACTCACTCACAAAATCACTCACAAAGTCACTCATTCACTCACAAACTCACCCACCCACTCACTCACCCACCCACTCACTCACTCACTCACCCACTCACAAACTCACTCACTCACCCACTCACTCATTCACAAACTCACTCACACACTCACAAACTCACTCACCCACCCACTCACTCACCCACCCACTCACTCACTCACTCACCCACTCACAAACTCACTCACAAAGTCACTTACCCACCCACTCACTCACTCACTCACAAAATCACTCACTCACCCACTCACAAACTCACAAACTCATTCACTCACTCACTCACAAGCTCACTCACTAACTACAAATTCAGTCACTCCTCCACTCACTCACTCACTAACTCACAAATTCATTCACTCGCAGTCACTCACAAAGTCATTCACTCACAAACTCACTCACAAAGTCACTCACTTACTCACAAATTCACTCACCCACTCACTCACTCACTCACAAAATCACTCACTCACTCAAAAAGTCACTCACTCACAAACTCACTCACCCACTTAATCACAAACTCACTCACTTACAAACTCGCACTCACTCACTCACTCACAGAAGGAATATTGGAGTTTCCTCCTTCAAGGCAGGAATCCCATTTAAAATATCCTTGAGTAATAATCCTTTGTGTAAACACTTCCAATGATAGCTAAATACTGACATAGCAAGGTTGTCTTTCCCATTATTAAAAAAGTTTGTCTGATGGAGAAAGTTATCCTTCTATTTAACTAAAAACTGCCTCTCTGTAGCTTCCTCCTTATGTTCTTATTTCATTTAAAACTTTGACTACTGATGACTGTTTGCCTTGTACTAGACACTGTGGAGGACCCAAGAGAAACAGCCATTGACATTTCCCTGGAGGAGTTTCCAACGTGCTTGAGGATACAATGTGAACATTCCCAAAGATCTATGCAGCCAATGAAAAAACTCTCAGAAGGCTGAGCCCTCTGCTAGCCACACGGGTGGTGTGGAGTGTATGTCACAGGGACTCAAAGGAGAAAGGGAAGCCAGTGTAGTCTTAGTGACCAGGAAGACCAGCAGGGTGTGGAATTGTGGGGGCACTTAACAGGAAAGGGAGATCCGAACCGGCAGAGAGGAAGAATGCACACCCTGGAGCAAAGTGCCAAGACTTCAGAGAGGCTGTGCATTTCGTCCTTCAGAGTTATCCTACTATCTGAGGAGCTGAGAGGTCAGACCCACAGTTTCTCCAGATTGAAAGCTAGAGAGAAAGATAGACAGTCTAGACTGTGAGAAGCCTAAAACTGCAGCCTCAAGGACTTCAGGATTTGGTGGAAGATAATGTATAGAGTGGTTAAAATCTGGAAAGTAACAGTGGCATTGGCTGGGGTGAATCTCTGCTTTCATTTCTTACCGCCTGTGCTTCAGTGCAACTTCTTGAACACCTCCAAGCCTCAGTTTTATTATCTATAAAATGGAGTCAGTAATGACACCCAACTCAGAGGACTGTTGTGGAGATAAAATGAGACACACATGCAAGTAAAATGCTCGGCACAGATCCAGGCACAAATTGAACAGTTAGTGAAGGTGAGCTGCTATTGATACTGATGCTTTTGTTGTTTCACTCCTAGTCTCGGAGAGGTTGAGCTACAATCCTCTGTAAGCTTCAGGCTACTGTATTTTTCTTCCTGGGAAAAAATCACTAAGATCCAAACTGATACTGGCAGGTGATAGAAAGGACCACTCCGTCTCCTCTATGGCCAAGAGACCTCTTAGCTAAAAGAAAGAGAAAGAAACTGATAGACTGGAGGGAGAAATACAGGTTTTCATTATCAGTTCTATTATCACTGACCCTCGGTGAATCCGCTACCTTTTCTTGTCCCATTTTCCTCATCTGTCAAGGGAGGGTCTTCATCCTGGCAATCATTCAGGTCTGTCTTTCTGCATCTCCATGTGTCTGACTGCAATACCCAACGTGGATATGCAGTCTGTGAATAACAGTGGCTTGTCTCTATATGAAGTGTAATCATTATTCAAATTAATTCCTGTATTGTCTACTGCTTTTTACACTTCATAAAGCTTCCCCATTTATCATCTCACCTGTGTCTCTTCAAAGCCCTGTGAAACATCCAGGGCAACTACTCTTCATCTCCCTTAACAGATGAGGAAACTGAGGTCTAAAGTTGAGAAGTGATTTGTTAACAGACCCGGAGCCACCAAGTCTCAAATTCTGGACTTCCCATCTCAGCTCTGATTTCATTCCAGGGAATCTTCTAAAAAAAATACGTTGTAAATTGAAAGCTGTTTTTCTTTTTCCAAATGAAACAATCTATTTAATTTCTCCTCCAATTTCTCCCCTAATTCCTCTAAGCCTTTTCCATTGCAGTTGCCAAAATTTCAGATTGCTTGCAATACCAATATTAATTTGACTAATGAGACTTGAAAACTATCTGATCACATTTTCCAGTTTTTACTGCAATATAGAAATTAAAGGAGCATGCAAAGATCCGAATAACAAAGCAGTCTCAGATATTTCTTCCTTAAGAAAAGCTTGATAAAGGCTGAGACCTCTGAGTGTGTGGAAAGGTTAGATAGGTATACACACCCATTGAAGCTGATCAGGTTATGCTTGAAAGAATATTTGAAATATTGATATTTGAAAACGTAGGGTTTAAAAGTATAAAGACTGTTAGAACATGGACTGGGATTTCAGTTGTGTCTTAGTTGTTTGCTGTGAGTGTGGTTATGGGAGATGTCATATGACCTTGCAGAGCCTCAGTTTTACTATCTCTCAAGTGGTATGCTAATAACATCTCCCTCACAGGCTTGGAGAGCTCGCCAGGTGGTTCAGTGGTGAAGAACCCACCTGCCAAGGCAGGAGATGCAGGACACTTGGGTTCAAACTCTAGGTCTGGAAGATCTCCTGGAGGAGGAAATGGCAACTCATTCCAGTATTCTTGCCTGGAAAATCGCATGGACAGAGGAGCTACAGTCCATGGGGTCACAAGAGTCGGACATGACTAAGCTACTAAGCTGCACACATGCATAGAGTTGGAATGAAGACTGAATAA
Source organism: Bubalus bubalis (assembly GCF_019923935.1). Lineage (NCBI taxonomy): Eukaryota > Metazoa > Chordata > Mammalia > Artiodactyla > Bovidae > Bubalus > Bubalus bubalis. Next base: position 47,126,166 of record NC_059160.1, read on the forward strand.
AGCAATTAGTATAGAGTATCTTTCATAATGTTGGGTGCCGTATAAGAGCTCAGAAATGTTAGCTGCCATTAGCTTTAGTTTAGGACCTAGGATCCCATGGACCTAAGATATCCTTGTATGCTAAAGTCCCCAGGGCCTTTGTATCTTAGCCCAGGCTCCTGAGCTGGGCTTCTGCCCTACATATTTCACTGTCCACTCAAACTCTTCCTTCAAAGCTTAATAGGCACACTGATCTCAACAGAGAACTAATGGTCTTTCTCCCAAACCATCTTATTCGCCAGTCTTCCCCATCTCAGTCAGCGGCACAAATCTGCATTCAGTTGCTCTGCTAAAAAGTAGAAAGTAATCCTAGACTTCTCCAGCTCTCTACTGTTGCTGCTGTATACCAGGAGATCCTGTTAATTCCACCTCCTTTCCAACAATTCCAATACCTTTCGCTTCCCTGATAGCTCAGTTGGTACAGAATCTGCCAGCAGTGCAGGAGACCCCAGTTCTATTCTTGGATTGGGAAGATTGGCTGGAGAAGGGATAGCCTACCCATGCCAGTGTTCTTGGACTTCCCTTGTGGCTCAACTGGTAAAGAATCCACCTGCAATGAGGGAGACCTGGGTTCGATCCCTGGGTTGGGAAGATCCCCTGGAGAAGGAAAGTCTACCCAGTCCAGTATTCTGGCTTGGAAAATTCCATGAACTGTATAGTCCATGGGGTCACAAAGAGTCAGACATGACTGAGAGACTTTCACTTTCAAACATCTTTCAATTCTTTCTATTTTCTTCTACATCCACTGCTATCATGCTAGCTTGAGAATCAGTGTGTCTCACTTGAAACTCTGCCATCACCTCTCCTAGCCCTTTCTTGGCCATCTCTAATCCATTTCTCGAAAGAGATCAGAGGGACTTTTGAAGTTGGTCCAGGATTCTTCTTGGTAGCCTTGCGATCCTAACCAAACCCCTCACACACTAATGAATTTCTGAGCACAGTCCTATATATTTCAACATCATTCAGAGCCTGTTCTTGCCCTCCCCCTGTGGTTTCATCTCATGGTTCTTGGAGTCATTGCTGTTATTGGTTTTTAACCAATAGATTTCATTTTTAGAAGAGCTTTAGGTTTACAGGAAAACTGAGTATATAACACTGAAAGTTCCTATATATGACTACCTCTCCCCACTGTTTTCCCTATCACTAACATCTTGCATTAGTGTGGTAAATCTGTTAAAATTAATGAACCAATATTTATATATTATTATTAACAAAAGTCTATTATTTACATTAAGGTTGATTTCCTGTGTTGTATTGCTCTATGGGTTTGACAAATGCATAGTGTCATGTATCACACAGAATACTTTCACCCTAGACATCCCCTGAGTTCTGCCTATTCGTATCCCTTCCCCTCCCTCAAACTCCTGGCAGCCACCGATCCGTTTACTGTTGCTATAGTTTTTCTTTTCAAGAATGTCGTACAATTGGAACAATACAGCACTCAGTCTTCTTAGGTTGTCTTCTTTCATTTAGCCTTATACGCTTAAGGCTCCTCCATGTCTTTTTGTGGCTTGATAGCTCACTTCTTTTTATTGCTGAATAAGATTACATTGTATGGCTGTAACACAGTTTGTTTATCCGTTCACCTACTAAAGGACATCCTGGTGGCATCCAGTTTTTCACAGCTATAATAAATAAAGCTGCGTTAAACGTTTGTGTGCAGGTTTTTATGTGAATATAAGTTTCAACTCCTTTGGGTAAATACTTAGGAATGTGGTTGCTGGATTATATAATAAGATGATATTTAACTTTGTAAGAAACTACCCAATTGTCTTCCAAAGTAATTGTGCCGTTTGCATTCTCACAAGCAATGGATGAGAGTTTCTGCTGGTCTACAGCCTTGCCAGTGTCCTCAGTGTTTTGGCTTGTAGTCATTATCATAGGTATGCCTGCAATCAGGAGACTTGGGTTCCATCCCTGGGTCAGGAAGATCCCTTGGAGAAAGGAATGGCAACCCACTCCAGTACTCTTGCCTGGAGAATTCCATGGACAGGAGTCTGGTAGACTATAGTCCATGGGGTAACAAAGAGCTGGACACAACTGAGTGACTATTACTTTCACTTTCACATTCATAATTATGTAGTGGTATGATGCTTTTTCCTCTTTTTTTAATTGCTTATAAAGTTTACAGAAAGAACACATGTATCATTCTGTTGTTGGTGACAGTTGAACAATATCATAAAGCACAACTGTTCTTGAGTAGCTAATAATCATCAAAGATTATAACTGTATAGTATTGAGAAGTGTGGAATCTAGAAAGATGGTACTGATGAACCTATTTTCAGGGAAGCAGTGGAGACACAGACATAGAGAACAGTCTTGTCGTTCTCTACAAGGACACAGTGGGGGAAGTAGAGAGTGGGACAGATTGACAGAATGACACAATATGATGTTTTAATTCACAATTCCGTAATGACATATGATGTCAGGGATCTTTTCAAATGCTCAGTTGCCTTTTGTATATTTCTTTGATAAGGTATCTGTTTAGATCTTTTGTTGCTGTTGCTGTTGTTTAGTTGCTCAGTCGTATCTGACTCTTTGTGACCCCAGGGACTGAAGCCCGCCAGACTCCTTTGTCCATGGGATTTTCCAGGAGAAAAAACTGGAGTGGGTTGCCATTTCCTACTCCAGGGATCTTCCCAACCCAAGGACTGAACCTGGGTCTTCTCCAGGTCTTCTGCATTGCAGGTGTATTCTTTGCCACTGAGCCACTGGGGGAAGCCCTGTTTAGATCTTTGGCCCATTTTAAAATCTGATTGTTTTCTCATCATTGAATACTTTAAAAAGTGTTCTTTGCATATTTTAGATACAAGTACTTTTTTAGATTTGCATTTTGCAAATATTTTCTCCTAATCTATGGCTTGACTTTGAAGTGAAGAAGTGAAAGTTGCTCAGTCGTGTTTGACTCTTTGTGACCCCCATGGACTATACAGTCCATGAAATTCTCCAGACCAGAATACTGGAGTGAGTAGCCTTTCCCTTCTCCAGGGGATCTTCCCAACCCAGCAATCGAACTGGGATCTCCTGCTTTGCAGGCAGAGTCTTTACCAACTGAACGATGAGGGAAGCCCCATGGTTTGACTTTGCAATCTATTATTGGCATCTTCTGAAAACAGAAGTTTTTAATTTTATGAAGTTCAACTTGTTGATTTTTCTTTCATGAATTTATTTTTGATGTTGCGTCTAAAAATTCATTACCACACAGATTTTTTTCTATGTTATTTTCTAGAATTTTATAGTTTTACATTTTACATTCAGGTCTATGGTCCATTTTTACAGATTGTTTTGAAAGAAGTAAGGCCTGTGTCTAGATTATTTTTTGGCATATGGATATCCAGTTGTTCCAGTATCATTTGTAGAGAAGACTATGCTTTCTCCATCGAATTGCCTTTGCATCTTTGTTTGGGTCCATTTCTGGGTTCTCTATTCTGTTCCATTGGTCTACACATGTCCATTGTTTCACAAATACCACACTGTCTTGATTACTGTAGGTTTACAGAAAATCTCAAAGTCAGATAGTGTCAGTCCTCTAATTTTTATTCATTGTTCTGTAGTTTTTGACAGCTTTACTGCACACCTGTCATGTCTAGGAGGTTGACTCCTCAAGGATTTTTTATAAGCCTCACAAATATAAGAGTGATGAGATAATCTTAGCTACTCATTCTATAGGAAAATTTCAAGCAAGTTTTATCCAATTGTACCCACACCTAGGGTGACTAGTGGGGATACTTCCCAGATGGCTCAGTGGTAAAGAATCTGCCTGTCAATGCAGGAGAAGGGGGTTCGATCCCTGGGTTGGGAAGATCCCCTGGAAAAGGAAATGGCAATCCACTCCAATATTCTTGCCTGGAGAATCCCATGGACAGAGGAGCCTGTTGGGTTACAGTCTGCGGGGTCGTAAGAGTCAGATACAACTAAGCACACACCCTAGCCGGGGAGCATTGTTTTCCCTCCTGCCCCTTCTGTGTAGGTTTTCTGCCCTCTGATCACCAGAGGAGACAGCTTATAAGGGTCTACAGCAATTGGCCAACAGTTTCCTTAGGGAACGAGTTAATGAAAAGGCCCATAGTAGTGGTCACACCGGAGAAGGCAATGGCACCCCACTCCAGTACTCTTGCCTGGAAAATCCCATGTGAAAGGTTGTTGCTGAATCACGCGAATACACCGGGATTCTTGGCCCCCAGAGGAGAAGAATTCAATCCGGGGCCAGAGACGAGGCTTGATTGCTCAGAGCTTTTGTGTAATAAAGTTTTATTAAAATATAAAGGAGATAGAGAAAGCTTCTGACATAGGCATCAGAAGGGGGCAGAAAGAGTACCCCCCTGCTAGTCTTCAGCTGGATGTTATATAGTCACTAGCAGTCTGTTAATGAAAGAAAGGAATGTCTTAAAATTCAGAATGGCACCAGGCCCCTCACCCATAAGATGCATTTTGGGATAATCTTGGCACCAAATGGTTTATCCTGGGCCATAAAATGATTAACTTGAATCTTAAAGAAGGGCAGACCACCATACAAATAGTTTCATTTACATAGATTAGGGGAACAATATCTGAGTATAACATACTGGTTTGTCAAGTAGGTTCTGGGCCAAGAGGCGGAACCGACTTGGAGACAGAGTATGGGGTAAAGGCATAGTACATTAGCATAGCTTAAGACAAACATTTCCATAAGAAAAAGGGATTGGTTATCTCTAGGCTCAAGAATAGCTAACTTCAGGCGAAACCAGGTGTCATTATGGCAACACAGTATTTTAAGAGAAACCTCCCTTTAAATTTGTATAGAGAAGGAAAAAAATATTGTTAGTTTGTTTCCTCCTGCCGCTTAAGGGAGATAAAAATGTCTGACACTTGCAGGCTATTTCCTCCATTTGGAGACCCCTGGCCTTCCTGCCTGTTACCCCCTCATTTTCATCGACTCCAGTCTCCAGGTCCTGGTCTACAAAGACTGTGAAAAGTTTGTCCTTTCTTCCTCCTTGAGAATTCCAGACCCCACTCTCCTTGGGGACCCCTAGATTTCCTATCAACCTGCCTAGGAAATGACTCTCTCACATGGACAGAGGAGCCTGGTGGGCCGTAGTTCATGGGGTCACGAAGAGTCGGACACGGCTGAGTGACTTCACAGTCACTTTTCACTTTCATGCATTGGAGAAGGAAATGGCAACCCACTCCAGTGTTCTTGCCTGGAGAATCCCAGGGACGGCGGAGCCTGGTGGGCACCATCTATGGGGTTGCACAGAGTCGGACACGACTGAAGCAACTTAGCAGCAGCAGTAGCAGCAGCAGCACTGGACACACATGTTTGGAGTCCCTGTTACTCTTTGTCCTTCCCATCCGTCTCTCCAACACAATCAAATCAGCTCTCCACTTACAGAAACCTGGTAAGAACTGGCTGCTCTCTATGTACATCCCTCCAGGAGTCTCTTGTCTCCCCAGAGTTTTCCTGGAGCATATTAGGATAAATGTACAATACTTGCATCCCAGCTGGTGTCCCAACTACAGAGTAAGATGTCAATTCCCTTCCTAGGAAAAAACCCCCAACATTTCAGTGGGGTTCTTTTAGAAATCATCTCACTTTCCTTTGAATGAGAGTAGTCTCCGCTCTTACTGAGGGCAGGAAAAAATGCAACCATGACTTAATGAGGCCAATAGTTTTATGAATATTTTAATCTTCTCTTCCTTGGACTGGTGACATGATGGAGGTGAGGAATGAAGGTCTTCTATTTTTTAATAAGATCTATGATGCAAAATCTGGCTGCTTCTATCAGGCAAGCATAGTTTGAACTTGTTGTTTTAAACTATGGCACTATGATTTTTCCAGTAGTTATGTATGGATATGAGAGTTGGACTATAAAGAAAGCTGAGCACCAAATAATTCATGCTTTTGAACTGTGGTGTTGGAGAAGACACTTGAAGAGTTCCTTGGACTGCAAGGAGATCCAACCAGTCCATCCTAAAGGAGATCAGTCTTGAATATTTATTGGAAGGATTGATACTGAAGCTGCAGCTCCAATACTTTGGCCATCTCATGTGAAGAACTGACTCATTGGAAAAGACCTTCCAAGAAGACTGGGAAATATTGAAGGCAGGAGAAGAAGGGGATGACAGAGAATGAGATGGCTGGATGGCATCACTGACTTGATGGACATGAGTTTGAGCAAGCTCTGGGAGGTGGTGATGGATAGGAAAGCTTGGCATGCTGCAGTCCATGGGGTCACAAAGAGCTGGACACAACTGAGTAGCTGAACTGAACTGATGGATCTTAGTCAAATATGGAGACCACAGAGAAACTGCCAGTTCATATCCATGCTCACCTGCTCACCTGAGGCCCTGTCTCCAACTCACTGAGTTTCTTGCTGTAGCTTATTAAGACTCTGCAAGTCAGGTCCTGGCTTCCCTCCCAAACTCAGCATCTACTGCTTTCCCTCTGGCACGTTCTGCTCTGGCCACACTTGCTTCACACTGTGGGTCATACATGCCACATTTGAGCTGCCCTGTGGTCTGTGTGCCCTCTGTTCTGTCTATCTGTGACTCTCTCTACTTTCAGATGATTACTTGGCTTGCTCACTTCATAAAAGCTCCTGCTCAAATGCTCTTAGCCTTATCCCTCTGCCCTCTATCCTCTCATCCTGCATTTAGCACCACCTATGTATTGTCTTGAATGTAAAGTCCATAATGGTGGGTGGATGTCTGTTCACCTCTGTGTCTCCAGTGCCTAGAACAGTGCCCGGTATGCTCTAAGTGTTCATGAAATGATTGTTGAAGATTCAATTCCCTAATTATTCTGACGGTGTGGACCAGAGGCTTGCTATAGATCAGGTCCTTTGTTATCTTCTTTATATGTTATCTCTAGGGATTCCCTTGTAGCTCAGCTGGTAAAGAATCTGCCTGCAATTCAGGGTTCGATTCCTGGGTGGGAAAGATTCCCCTGGAGAAGGAAATGGCAACCCACTCCAGTATTCTTGCCTGGAGCATCCCCTGAACAGAGGAGCCTGGCAAGCTACAGTCCATGGGGTCACAAGAGTCAGACATGACTTACTGACTAAACCATGTTATTTCTTGCGCTTTCCAAATTATTTTGATTCTATGATAGAAATTATTATGATAAGTTTGCAGAGGCCCAGATCTGGGCACACAATCATGTTTGTGGACAGACTGATCTTTTTGCTCTTAGTTTGTGCTTTTCAGCTGAGTATGGTGTATGCCACATCTATATGGAGTCTATGGAATTAAGGGTCCCAGCAGCCTTTAATAAGATATTCAGTTCTGTACTAATTTTTGTCAGTTGCTTTTAATTTTAATTCACTCCAACATTCTCTTTTCTTTTGCACTCCCACTGCAGTATTTTCACTGAGCAGATGTCTTCATCCAAGCAGATGTCTTTGCTGAACTTTCTGAGATGACTGTGAACTCTCCCTCGGGAGACTGTCACTAATCCAGCCCATCACAGCATGCACACAGACTTACCATTTTCCTTCCAGCACACTCTACCAAGCACTTGTCTATGTCCTGTTTTGTTGTCTGCTGTGTAGGGTAATAACCCAATTAAAAAAAAAATTCCTAGGAGTACTCATGGTCTTCTTTTACCCTAAATCCTTTTGATCTAAATGGGAAATGCTTCATCTTGGGCTTCCCAGGTGGCTCAGTGGTAAAGAATCCTCCTGCCAATGCAGGAGACATAGGAGACACGGGTTTGATTCCCTGAGTAGGGAAAATCCCCTGGAGGAGGAAATGGCAACCCAGTCCAGTATTCTTGCCTGGAAAATTCCGTGGACAGAAGAGTCTGGTGGGCTACAGTCCATAGGGTCACAAAGAGTCAGACATGACTGAGTGACTGAACACGCATGCATGCAGTCAGGGATTTAGGGATATGCCCTAATGGGACTCACGCTTTAGGTCTGCTTTCCCCATGAGTGTGTGGCATAATGGGGGGTGGGGAAGGCCAGGGGGTTAGGAATGGGTGCCGGTGCCACAGGAAGGAACCAGAGTGGGGAATTCCTAACTGAATCAGCCAAGGGTACTGAGAACCAGAGTCACATACAGAGCCTCTCTGGGACATTATAAATTCAAATGCCAGGCACACCAAATCACCCTCAAGCCAGAGTCCTAGAGGCCAAGATGAGGACAGAGTCTTGAAGCCAAGAGCTTATGGCTTGGCTTAGATGGGATGGGAAATAGGAGGTCAGGATGGGATTCTGAGAATTCTCAAGCAGTGTTTTTGAGCCAGAAGACTCATGGAAAGAGAGAGGTGGGCCAAAAATAGGAGGATAATCACTGCTTTGGAAGGACTTTTGATATTTCTGTGCGACCACAACAATCATCACTCAGACATCTGAATCTTGATGTAGAGTTTATGGAGAATTTTCACATGTAATTATATGTGCCCAACTCTGCTATTTATAAATGATTATATTTTCTAACTTTATAGCTAAGAAAACTAAGATGCAGAGAAGTTATGTGACTTCCCCAAAGTTTTATGGCTAGGAAATCACTGAGCCAGGATTCAAGCAGATATCTAATATAGAAGTCCTTCTTTTTGTTTATTCCGTGATATTTACTTGGTAGTTACCATATGCCAGACACAGTTCTAGAAGCTTAGGAAATATCAGTGAATCAGAAATACAAGGCACCTGCTCTTCTGGGTCTCACATTTCTCCATTATAGCTGTAGCATGCAGACCTTCTTGGCAGCATCTTAGTCCAATGAGGACGGGGTGGTTGTACCTTATGCAGTAATGTAACAGATCTGTTCATGAAAGAGACATCCTCCAACCACAGCTAATAATAACAAGAGCCAGGACTTATTAAAAATTTATGCCAAACCTTGTGAGAAGTACTTTCTATGCATCATCTAATTTATCTTCATAGTAATCCTCAGAGGCAGGCACTGTTGTCACAGTTTTACAGATGAAGAATTTGAAGCTTGGAGGAAATTTTTAAAATTGGCTCAAACAGCTAGTTATATTAGAGCCATATTTGGATCTAGAAGGGCCTGAACCCAAAGCTCATGTCCTTTGTCATATAGCCTGAGTGTTACTAGAAATTTTATTTTTAATTTAATTTTAAAAGTTTTAATTTTTCTGGTATAGAAAAATAAAATACGGAAGGGAATGTAATCAAGGGTGGGATACTATATGGATTTCTGCTGGAGTTGCACCTTTCTCTCTTCTTATCCTTATGAACTAGGTGGTGGTTCTACAGAGCAGTGCGTGCTTGCTCAGTTGTGTCTGACTCTTTGTGACTATGGACAGCAACCCGCAAGGCTTCTCTGTCCATGGGATTTTCCTGGAGAGAATAGAGAAGTGGGTTTTCCATTTCCTCCTCCATGGGATCTTCCCGATGCATGAATCAAACCTGTGTATCCCACATCTCCTGAATTGCAGACAGATTGGCAACTCTGGGATATAGCCTCCTCCTGAGAAGGTCCTGTGAGATTAAAAGCAATTAAGGATCAGAATGATTATTAGTGACCTTTGTTAATGCGGTTGCAAAAGAGAATTCAAGTGCAAAAATATTCACAAAAGATTACATTATTAAAGATTTTAAAAATAAACAAAGTAGATGTATCTACACTATGAAATACTACTCATTAATAAAAAAGAATAAAATAATGTCATTTGTAGCAATATGGATGGACCTAGGGATGATCAAAGGAAGTCAGAAAGAAAAAGACAAATACCATATGATACCACTTCTATATGGACTCTAAAATATGACACAAATAAACCTATCTATGAAATAGAAACAGAGTCACAGATACAGAGAACAGACTTGTCTTTGTCAAGGGGGAGGGAAAGTGGGAGGTGGAAGGGTTGGGAATTTGGGATTAGCAAATGCAAACTATTAGATATATTAGGATGGATAAACAACAAGGTCCTACTGTATGACACGGGGAACTATATTCAGTCTCTTGTGATAAACCATTATGGAAAAAATTATGAAAAACAATATATATATGTACACACATATGTGTATATATATGTGTATATATATATATATATATAACTGAATCACTTGCTGTACTACATAAATTAATACAACAATGTAAATCTTCCTATACCTCATAGAATTATACTTCAATAAAATTTAAAAAATAAATGAAGTATTTAATAATAATAATCCAGGAGTAAGCTTCAAATTTTATAAGCAAGATAAGAAAGTTGGTAGAGAAGCATTTTGAAGGAGGCAAGTATGCTGTTGTCTTCATTATAAAAGACATGGTTTTATTGGTTTCATTGTTGAAAGTAATGGTTTCATTGTTGAAGCCGATAACAAGATAAATATAATTTCAGGTATTTTCTTTAACATACAAGGGATTTGACTTTAAAGATATACTTATCTTCTCTTTTCAAAGTCCCACTAGAGGAAAAGTAACTCTAAACAGAATGAGAGAAGGCTCATTAGCAGATGAAGGAACTGAAAATATCTGGAAGAAGTGGCAACTAATAAAGCAGCATGAGACTCACTTTACGGTCCAGCATGTTGACAATTTTAATAAATATTTTTCCCACATGCTCTTGAAAAGTACATATTTTGCAGTTTCTAAATGCATGTTTTATATTTTTATGATTGCTCAGATTAAATAAGTACCTGTTATTCTCAATTTATCATACTGGATGCTAGAGATTAACATTTTATTTAAAAGCCACCCTCCTACACTGTTGGTGGGAGTGTAAATTGGTGCAGCCACTGTGGAGAACAGTATGGAAGTTCCTTAAAAAGTTAAAAATAGAGTTACCATATGATCCAGCAATACCACTCCTGGGTATATATCTGGAGAAAACTATAGTTCTAAAGATACATAGATCCCAGTGTTCATAATAACTGTTTACAATAGCCAACACATGGAAGCAACCTAGATGTCCATTAACAGATGAATGGATAAAGAAGATGCATATACATATATATATATACACACACACACACAATGGAATATTACTCATCCATAAAACCTAAGTGCCCATTGACAGATGAATGGGTAAAGAATATCTGTGTATATATAAATATATATTATATTTATATAATGGAATATTACTCATCCATAAAGAAGAATGAAATAATGCCATTTGCAGCAACATTAATGGACCTAGGGAGAAGGCAATGGCACCCTACTCCAGTACTCTTGCCTGGAAAAATCCCATGGACAGAGGAGCCTGGTGGGCTGCAGTCCATGGAGTCGCTAGGAGTCGGACATGACTGAGCGACTTCACTTTCACTTTTCACTTTCATGCATTAGAGAAGGAAATGGCAACCCACTCCAGTGTTCTTGCCTGGAGAATCCTGGGGACTGGGGAGCCTGGTGGGCTGCCGTCTCTGGGGTTGCACAGAGTTGGACACGACTGAAGCAACTTAGCAGCAGCAGTAGCAGTAATGGACCTAGATATTATCATTTTAAGTGAAGTAAGCTAGACAGAAAGACAGATATCATATGATATCACTTATATGTGGATTCTAAAAAAACAAAATATACAAATGAACTTATTCACCAAACAGAAATAGACCCACACACATAGAAAACAAGGTTATCAAAGGCTGGAGAGGAACAAATTAGGAGGTTAGGATGAACATATACATTCTACTAATTTATAGGAGACAACCAACAAAGACCTACTATGTAGCACAGGGAATTCTACTCAATATTTTGTAATAACCTAAGGAAAAAAGACTCTCTCATATATGCATATACAATGTGTATATATATAGTACTTATATATTCCAGTGTGTGTGTGTGTGTATATATATATATAAATGAATCACAGTGCTGTACACTTGAAACTAACACAACATTGTGAATCAACTCTACTTCAATAGAAAAAAAAAGCCACAATATCTATTCTTAAAGAGTCTACAATTTAGCTGTCATTGCAATTCAGGTTTTTTAAGAAATGGGTTTATGAAGGTAAAAAAGACACCCGTAATCTAACAAAAATGTTAACGTTTTATTTTCCTTATTCTAATTTTCCCTCCTACATATCTATTCCTAAACTTAATCATGTCATGAGGACAAGCGAATGCTCTGTGCTTCTGCACTCTGTTAGATGTTTCTACTTTGTCTTTTGACACCCACTCTCCTCAGCCCTCATCTATGTCCTGAGAGTCTGGCTGGTGTGGACACATCAACAGCTTCTCTTCCCTTTGGATTCCAGTAAACATTTGGCTAATGAGGATGCTCAGCAGGAGGTCAGAAGGAGGAAAAGAATGGTATATTGGTTTAATTTTTCTTCTGACTCTCTTCCTACAGTTCACTGCAGGCGGACTTCATTCTTCAGCTGAAGATCAAGGCGCCTGTTGAGGAACTCCTCTCTACATGATATCCTTGCCTCAGGTTTCAGAAACCATTTCTTTCTCCCTCTTCTTCAGACTGAGGGGCTGCAACCACTCTGGGGGAATGCACTGCATGGTTTGATTGAATGCTTAGGTTCATATCAAATTAAATTAGACAGAGAAAAACATTGTATATTAATGCATACATGTGGAATCTTGAAAAATGGTACAGATTATCTTATTTGCAAAGCAGAAATAAAGATACAGATGTAGTGAACAAATACATGGATGCCAAGGGGTAAAGAGGAGGTGGAAGGAAATGGGATTGACACATAGAATACTATTGATACTATGTATAAATTAGATGACTAAGGAGAACCTCAGAGAAGGCCATGGCACCCCACTCCAGTACTCTTGCCTGGAAAATCCCATGGACGGAGGAGCCCAGTAGGCTGCAGTCCATGGGGTCGCTCAGAGTCTGACAGGACTAAGCGACTTCACTTTCACTTTTCACCTTCATGCATTGGAGAAGGAAATGGCAACCCACTCCAGTATTCTTGCCTGGAGAATCCCGGGGACAGGGGAGCCTGGTGGGCTGCCATCTATGGGGTCGCAAAGAGTCGGACACGACTGAAGCGACTTAGCAGCAGCAGCAGCAAGGAGAACCTACTATCAGTTCAGTTCAGTTCAGTCACTCAGTTGTGTCTGACTCTTTGCGACCCCATGAACCACAGCACGCCAGGCCTCCCTGTCTATCACCTACTCCTGAGGTTTATTCAAACTCATGTCCATTGAGTTGGTGATGCCATCCAGCCATCTCATCCTCTGTTGTCCCCTTCTCTTCCTGCCCCCAATCCCTCCCAGCATCAGGGTCTTTGCCAATGAGTCAACTCTTCGCATGAGGTGGCCAAAGTATTGTAGTTTCAGCTTTAACGTCAGTCCTTCCAATGAACACCCAGGACTGATTTCCTTTAGGATGGACTGGTTGAATCTCCTTGCAGTCCAAGGAACTCTCAAGAGTCTTCTCCAACACCACAGTTCAAAAGCATCAATTCTGCACTCAGCTTTCTTTATAGTCAAACTCTCACATCCATATATGACCACTGGAAAAACCATAGCCTCAACTAGACGGACCTTTGTTGGCAAAGTAATGTCTCTGATTTTTAATATGCTGTCTAGGTTGGTCATACCCACTCCAGTGTTCTTGCCTGGAGAATCCCAGGGACAGGGGAGCCTGATGGGCTGCCATCTATGGGGTTGCACAGAGTCGGACACGACTGAAGTGACTTAGCAGCAGCAGCAGCAGCAGCAGGTTGGTCATAACTTTCCTTCCAAGGAGTAAGCATCTTTTAATTTCATGGATGCAATCACCATCTGCAGTGATTTTGGAGCCCAGTAAAATAAAGTCAGCCACTGTTTCCACTGTTTCCCCATCTATTTGCCATGACGTGATGGGACCAGATGCCATGATCTTAGTTTTCTGAATGTTTATAGCACAGGAAACTGTACTCAAGGCTCTATGGGGAAGGAAATCCAAACAACTCAACATTCAAAAAACTAAGATCTTGACATCTGGTCCCATCACTTCATTGCAAATAGATGGGGAAAAAGTGGAAAGAGTGGCAGATTTTGCTTCTTGGATTCCAAAATCTCTGCAGACAATGAGTGAAGCCATATAATTAAAAGACTTGCTTTTTGAAACAAAAGTTATGACAAACCTAGACAGCATATTAAAAAGCAGAGACATCACTGTGCCAACAAAGGTCCATATAGTCAAAGCTATGGTTTTTCCAGTAGTCATGTACAGATATGAGGGTTGGACTGTAAAGAAGGCTGAGTGCTGAAGAATTGATGCTTTTGAACTGTGGTCCTGGAGAAGACTCTTTGAGAGGCCCTTGGACAGCAAGGATATTAAATCAGTCAATCTGAAAGAAAATCAACCCTGAATATTCATTGCACAGACTGATGCTGAAGCTGAAGCCTCAATATTTTGGCTACCTTATGCGAAGAGATGACTTATTGGAAAAGACCCTGATGCTGGGAAAGATTGAAGCAAGAAGAGAAGGGGGCAACAGAGGATGAGATGGCTGGATGGCATCACTGACTCAATGGACATTAATTTGAGCAAATTCCAGGAGATACTGAAGGACAGGGAAGCCCGGCGCACTGCAGCCCATGGGGTTGCAAAGAGTTGGGCACAACTTAGCGACTGAATGACAACAACTACAAGCATGGATGAAGTGTGGGTAGGTGAAAGATGGAGGGAAGTTAAGTGCCTGTGACTCTTTGTTGCTGTGATGACAATGACTGTAAATATTGTGAGTTCACATGGCCTCTTTTGATGGCCTTAGAAAGTATGATTTAGGAAGAGGAGAATTTGCAAGCTGTAAATGTCAGGCTGAGAGAAGTGATGGACAATCAGGAGGCTTTGATGTTATGTCCAAAGAAGCCCCACAAGTGATAAGATAGCTGTGGTGTGCCACCTAGAATCATCCTGAAATCACCCTCCTGCAGTCTGTGGAAAAATTGTCTTCCATGAAATCGGCCCCTGGTGCCAAAAATTTGGGGACTACTGGTCCAAGACACTAAGAATTCATTGGTGAGAGGAACAGAGGCATCCTTGAAACACACTGTATGGGCTGTCTTCTGTAGGATGGATTTTGGAATTGGATTTCTTGATCATGATGGAATTAATGGAATCCCAGGCTGATGTAAACTAGATGTGATAAGATAGCTGTAAGATAGCTGTGGTGAGGTCCAAGCCAGAGGTCTCTGTGGTGGGTTGCAGAATCTATAGCATCCATCATTTGCACATTCTGTGTGCTCTGCAACACAGGTAAGAGATAGTGGTGGATGGCTGAGACTGAAAAGTAAGTCCTCAGATTTCTTTGATTCCTCTGAATCTCATTGGCTACAGAAGCAGCTCTACCCTGTACCTTCCTTGTCCCCAACCATGATCCACACCCTTGCCATCTGATGTGCAACCTTCAGAAGAAACTGATAATTGGAAGGTGATGCTGAATATCTCTGCACTCACTGCCTGCACACTTCATCATCTCTAGGTTCATAACCAAAACCAACATAGCAAGGGCTGAGAAGTACAAGGCCTGTTCCAATAAAAGAGCTTATTCACCAGAAAAGTCATGCAAAGCATGTGTGGGACTGAATTACAAGGGTGTTAGTTCAAGGGGGATAGTAAGTTTTAATGGGCCAAATTCATAGACATGGGAGCATCATTCTAGGATTTGGGACTTAATGTGTTAATTAAGCCATATAGCCTAGACACCCAACATCTCTTAGGTTGGATAATTGAAATTTGGATTCAAAAGAGTTTAAGTTAATAAGGTATAAAAACTGCAGCTTTCTGAGTATATTTCAGAGGAGGAGGTCTGAAGGCTCAGGGAGAGGGGAGAGTTAGAATGGATCTATCACATGTAATCTGTTTAGACTGCCCCTGACTATACTCTCACAGATGTGTCAGATGGGTCCTCTAAGGCAGGGGTCCCCCATCTCTGATATCTAATGCATGATGAGCCAAGGTAGAGCTGCTGTAGTAATATTAGAAATAAAGTACAAAATAACTGTAATGTACTTGAATCATCCTGAAACTACACCCTCCTCCTCCCGCCACAGTCTGTGGAAAAATTGTCTTCCATGAAATTGGCCCCTGATGCCAAAGAGTTTGGGGACTACTAGTTTAAGACACTAAGAATTCATTGGTGAGAGGCAGAGCCATCCTTGAAACACACTGTATGGGCTGTCTTCTGAAGGATGGATTTTGGAATTGGATTTCTTGATCACGATGGAGTTAAAGGAATCCCAGACTGATGCAAGCTAGGTGGCAGCTCTTAAATAACCAGTGGAGACAATGCGGGTGCAGGGAACAGGAAAGCCACAGGGATAGACTGCTCATCAGAATTTTTAACTATCAGGGATCTGTAAAGATGGCATTGATCACAGTGTCTCTAAATACAAAATAATCTATGAATGTGCTGCTTTACATAGATAGTAAAAATTCTAAGACAGTTGGGCAGAAACATGGCTTAAGTCCTGCAGTAGGGATTTTCAGCCTTGTACTTAGTCTCTGCTGCTGCTGCTGCTAAGTCACATCAGTCGTGTCCGACTCTGTGCGACCCCATAGACGGCAGCCCACCAGGCTCCCCCGTCCCTGGGATTCTCCAGGCAAGAATACTGGAGTGGGTTGCATTTCCTTCTCCAACGCATGAAGGTGAAAAGTGAAAGTGAAGTCGCTCAGCCGTGTCCGACTCTTCACGACCCCATAGACGGCAGCCTACCAGGCTCCTCCATCCCTGGATTTTCCAGGCAAGAGTACTGGAGTGGGGTGTCATTGCCTTCTTTGGTACTTAGTCTCTAAACTCAGGCTAATTCACATATCTATCCACAACCTATTAACTGTGGATGAGACTGTCCCTCCTCGAACAAAGATTCTACAGTGTTTTATTACATGTATAATGTGAATCTTCCCTAAAGTCTTCTCCAAAAGTACCTGTAGCCACATATTAGGATGGTTACACTTTGAAAAAAAGGATAATATCTACATAATTCTGTAATCATCAAGTCCTAGCTCCTAAAGGATATTAATATGCAGAAACCTGAAATATTGCCCTGATGGTCCACCCATTATCTTATAGAGATAAGATAATAGATGGGATCTTGGCTTGAGAATGTGTCACATGGATCAAGTGGCCCAAACACTCACTCATTCCCCCCAATCTTGGAATATATGTATGTGTATATATCCTGGTTAACAGGAAATTTCAAACACCCCACAAATCTTGGCAAGATATGTCCATGTCACAGGGTAGGAGATAAATCCTGCTAAATTTGCCAATAGCTATCACGCTGATGAAGTTTGTAGGTTCCAATGGTCCTAGGCTTATCAGCGTTTTGTCACTGAAGCCAGAGTGTTGTTGCTCTGCCTTTCATCCCCCACCATGAGGAAAGAAGCACACTCTTGGTGGGTCTTTTTTGTGTTTTGCAGGCAGCATACATCACACTTGATCATGCTCCTTTGATCCATTTATTGAGTAACTCATAATGATGACAGTTTTGAATGGGGCTTAGAGCAAAATATGGCTCTGGACCAAGTCCAGTCTGTGGTGCAAAGTGATAAGGAGCTTTCTGATGCTGCTGCAGGCCCAGTGGCACAGGAAACATCGACAGCAAACAGTGATACTGTATGAAGCCTCTGGCAAGTCCCCAAAGGTCCTTGGCCCCTGGGGTTTGTAATAAGATCTTCTTCTGTGACAATTTTTCTCTATTTGAAAAGCAGCTCTTGGACCCAGGTAGAAGCTGAATGTCCAGCCATGAGATACTAAGTGAATATGGGAGCCAACTCATCATGACCTTGGTGTTATCTGATACCCTGAAGCATAACATTGGCATGTAGAGTAGCATTTCATTATAAAACACAAATGGAATATATGGTGCCAGGTCTGCATTGTTCTGGAGATACCAGTAAACTACACTTAGCGGATGGTAAGACTCTGAAGTTCATATACTGCTTTGCCGTCCATCCCTCAACTCTTTCATCTGGCTTCATCTGAGTAGTTCCCTATGTTGGTTACTAGAAGAGGAAAGCATGTAGGCCTGGTTTGATGATGGGTCTGCAAAGTATGAGAGAATAAGCTGGAAATGGGTGACTGCTTCTTTCCCACTCTGGATCCTCTCTGAAAGCAATGGAGGGAAGAATTCCAAAGATAAGAACCTCAGGTGCTATGTCTGGTGGTCCAATTCGTGGGGAAGGAAAGATGGTCTGAGTATCAGATCAACACTGACTCAATGAGCAGTTTTCACTGGGTTAGATGGTTTCTTGGAGGATGGAAAAGGATCGAATGATTTTGGGGGTAAAGATATTTATAAGGAAGAGATAGATCTAGACCTACTTAGAGTAGATAGAGAGACGTTTCTATCCTACATGAATTTCTGTCTGTGGGTATTCATTGCAGAGGAAGCTTTTTTTTTTTCTTTTTTTTTTTTTTTTTGTTTTTCTTAGAAAACAAGTTGTTTTTATTTTAATTCAAGAGGGTTGGAAAGGTATAAACAGTACATTTTCCTTGCAGAAAATTACCCCATTTAAATTACGTTTGATACAAAGATCATTTATTAAACTGTATTTTTAGCAATTTTCTAACATTGAGTGACAGGTTACATTTTGATTTTTTTCACATTGGAGCTATTATGATTTGCACTCAAAATACCAAAGCTATTGAACTCACCATTTTTTCTTAGTAATTAAAAAAAAAAGCACACAGAAAAAATAACTACAATTAGATTAATTTTATCAAAAGTAACTCTTTCACAAAACCAAACATCCAGCAAAGACCACCTTCCTCCCTTCAGAAATAAGCAAATAATCTTGCCCTTTCTACAAAGTGCAAATATCTCTATCACTTTTGTTTTCTAAATTGCAACCCCCAAAGAGAAGCAAACCTCCTTTCTCTGTGGTTCTTTTGCCTTCAGAGATTTTGGTGGAGGCAGATTTCTTTCGCCATCAATAGTGGGATGATATCACCACATGAATTTCCTTGACTGAGCAAATCTTGAACAGATAAGCATCTCACAGCCCCTAGCAAGGCCCAGTTATCTGTATTTGCTAATGTAACATTATTCCAATCTGGGGTCACATTTTTCCAGGATGTAATTTTGTACTTCTATTTTTAAAGCTTCTCCCTACCCACCCACTTTGCCTCTGAAGACAAAAGTATTCAAAGTATGTTATTTTTTTAACTCTATGGGCCTTCACTGTAAATATGCTCCACCCCCCTCCTCAGGACTGTATTGAGCTCCTGATTCTTTTCTAAGCAGGACCCTTTCTTGGGGTTGAGTCTGTTCGTCTGCAATGGTGGCTAAAGCTGTGCAATTGGACCCCTTGGCATCAAGAAAGGGTGTGTCCTATTACCAGCTTCTGCAGGAAATTATTTTATTTTGGGAGATGGAGAAACGAGGCATCTCTGACATGAGCCTGAGCATTTGCAGTTAACTGGACACTGGAAGATGGCTCCTGTGGGCTCTCCGTCTCCCTGGGCCTCGCTCATGCACGGCTGCTACCTGGAGGGCAGCCCTTCCACCAAAGCCAGGCAGCAGTCGATTGGGAATAAGGTTTCGGGGACAATGTCACATTTATCCAGCGCTTAACCAACATGGGGCTTTGCTTATATAGCTGTTTACTCGTGAGATGCCTCAACTGCTACTGAGGAGGGAAGAGCATCCCAAGAGCCTCCCTCAGCTCCTCTACTCCTGAGCTCTGTGGCTTGGACGTCAGTCTTCACAGAGCTTTGGTTTCCTCAGCCGTAAAAAATGAGGACTAACTGCTCAACTAATTTCATAGTACTGCTGTGAGGAATTAGCAGAGATCACTTGTGAAAGTGCTGGGTAAATCAATGAACAGATAGAAGCTACTGCTCCTTTTGGACAGACGAGCTGATGCCTGGCAGGAACCAGCAAACCCACCCTGACTGTGGGCAGTGCTGCTGCGTCTTTCTCAGTCTCTGCAACAGCAGGTGCATGACTCTGCCCAATGTGTTGAAATCTGCATATGAGATGTGGGCAAGATGGTGGTGTAACTAGGGCGGCTGTGAGTCTTCTGGAATCAGCCGGGCCACCTTCATGGGGAGGAGCAGTGAAACAAAGATGGGAGGGGCACTGTGAGGCCAGGGTCTCGGGGTCCAGGGTCTGGGGGGTGCTGGGGAAGGCCAGCCTGGGTCCCCTCATGCCTTCCAGGGGCCGCGGGCTGACAGACAGCGCTCCGTCATCAGCCTCCTCCCTGGGACCACAGGCCAGGGACCGCCGCACTACCAAACCTGTTAGAAGGGATACGCGGATTTGTTAAATTCTTTTGGTCCCAGTTTAGAAAGAGGCAGATGACACCGTTCTTGTCTTCCACACATTACTCTGAAGACAAGTTCTAGAAAAATTTCCAGAAGCAATACAATGATCAAAGATCCCTGTCTGTACAGTGACTCCAACTTACTACCTGTTCTCCAGGTTTTACCTTTGATTTCTAGGTACAAAGAGACCGAGTGGCTCGTGTGGCTTCCGAGGAGGCAGTAGAGGCAGCCCAGTTTAGGGGCCCAGGTGCAGCCAAGGTCAGCCCCGAACGGACTCCGCCACTGCTCACGGGACCAATGTTGTCAAAAGACCCTACGTATTGTCTCAAAGGAGAACAAATGTGAAAAATTAGCTGGAGTGAGATTTCTCTTAAGCCAACTCAAGTGTGACTCCTCATACAGGCTTTTAAATGTAATGGTGGCTAGCCCCAACACAGAACCCAGTATTAACCTGGGGCTTGACTGTGGCTGGGAGGACCCTGCCAGGGAAAGCATTCCCTTCCTCACGTCCACTCGTGGTAACTGCCCTCACCTGAGCAGGGCCTCCTTTTGACCACTATGCACTTGCACCCCTGACTGGCCAGAGTGAAGGCGGCTGCTTTTTACCTTCCTTTCGTATCTGGTTGGCCAGCCATGCAGGCTTCAGCTATGATCTTTTTTAGATTCTTTTCCCATACGGACCATTACAGAATATTGAGTATAGTTCTCTGTCCTATAGAGCTGGTTCTTAATAGTTACCTATTTTATATATAGTGGTATGTATATGTCAGTGACCATCTCTCAGTTTATCCCCCTACCTTATCTCCTGGTAACAATAAGTTTGTTTTCTACATCCGTGACTCTACAGAAGAAGCTTTTATAAATTAGGTGGACAAGAAACAATACTTTGTATTTGTCAGTTTTGGACACCCTGGTGTTTGCTCAGTGGACCCATATATACAGAGTGGTACCCATGACTACAGAGATGCAGACCATCATGATCTCAGCATCATGGAGTTCCCTTTAACAGTGCTGGCCTGGCTGTGCCATGCTGGAGTCTCACTTGGCAAGATCACAGGCCAACTCTAAGCTCTGGATATGGCACCATTCCAGGAGGAACAATTCAGCTATCTGTTACAATATTGGTATCACCGCATCCTTCCCTTCACAGATAAGGGTAACCCTTTGTTCTGGCAAAGATAGGCACAGATTCCAAGTATGGATTTACCTTATCTGCCTAGTACCAATGTTCTTAGCACAAAATTACACTATGCTTTATCTTTACCATGGTGTCTACAGTATTAGTAGTGTTGGTCGCTTAGTCATGTCGAGCTCTTTGTGATCCCATGGACTGTTGCCAGCCAGGGTCCTCTGTCGATGGGATTTTCCAGGCAAGAATACTAGAGTGGGTTTCCATGTCCTCCTCCAGGGGATCTTCCCAACCCAGGAATCAAACCTGGGTCTCCTACATTGCACGCAGATTCTTTACCATCTGAGCTACCCTATAGCATTAGTTCATATTAATTGTTATGTGCCATGTGTAGAAAATTTAACACATTGTTAATATTTACTGCAACTATTATTTTAAGTCTGATTTTAGCCTTTGAAAGTCCATGTGTCAAGATTTAAAAAAATTGTAAGTAGCTGAATCTCTTGATTTTATTCTTTGTGTTTTATTTTCTGGCTCTATGCTTGAAAAGTTTTTACTTCTCTAGAGACTGGATTGTTATTCACTTCTCTTTTTTCCTCTAGTTTTTCTAAGATTTGATATTTTTTATATTTAATTCTTCAATCCATCTGGAATTGATTTCTCTGCATGATGTGAAGTAAGGGCCTAAAATTGATTTTTTCCCCCTAAATTGCTACCCAGAGGTCCTGGCACCATTTGTTAAATAATCTTTCCTTTTCTCATTGATGTGTGATGTCTTCTTTATCACATATTAAATTCTCATACATCCTGGAATCTATTCTCAGGCTATCTATTTTGTTCCATTGATCTTTCTGTCCAGTCCCGTGCAAGCATCACACTAGTCAAAAAGAACTTAAAAGAAAAAAAAGAACTTTAAACATGCTTAGAATAAGAAGATATGCAAGTAAGAGATAGGCTGCTCATTTGAGGCCAGCTATAAAACTCTGATGTAACAATGAGAAAATCATACTCTCCCCCTGCCCCCACTTTAAGTATGTTTCTTTCAGGGAAATATCTCATAAGATATAAAAGGCAAATATTAGTCAACAGGGTATTAGAAGCTAAAAATGGGTGGAAAGTTATAGAAAAAAGATAATATTTCATTTACCTTTTCAAATGAGCATCAGTCTCTTCATCTATGTCAGGTACTGGTGTCTTCTATGGTCCAAGAATTGTGTCTGAACTTTACATATGAATTTTATTTAATCTTGAGATAATTCCTTGGCAGGAATTGTTGTTATCCCCATTTTCTATGTCTCCAAAACTTCATGTTCAACTCTTTGTGACCCCATGGACTGAAGCCTGCCTCTGCTGTCCATGGGGATTCTCCATGGAAGAATACTGGAGTGGGTAGCCATGCCCTCCTGCAGGGGATCTTCCCAACCCAAGGATCAAACCCAGGTCTCCTGCACTGCAGGTGGATTCTTTACCATCTGAGCCACTAGGGAAACCCAAGAGTACTAGAGTGGGTAGCCAAGTCCTCCTCCAGGGGATCTTCCCAACCCAAGGATCAAACCCAGGTCTCTTGCATTACAGGCAGATTCTTTACCATCTGAGCTAACAGGGAAGCCCTCTGCAGCCCAAGCAGGATTCAAAATAGACTCCCAAGAAGGCAGGCTCCAGATGTCAGAGTGAGAAGAACCAGAACTTACCATCCCCTTCCTCCCCCTACCCCATGTGCAGATCAACGCTACAAATAGAACAACTCTTGCTGAGAAAGACCTGAAAACCAGCAGCATGGCTCTTCTACAACCAAGGCTGTAAAGAAAGGACCCCAGAGTCTGGTGAGGGGGAAGGAGATGATCTTGTCAGGACCCACACCTCTAGCGAGTGACCCAGAAAAAGAATGGGGTATCCCAAGCTCAGGGATTCTCCCGAAGGAGTCAGGGGTTCAAGCCCCATGTTAGGCACCCCTGCCCTGACATATGACACTGGGTAGATTAGCCCCCTCTAGCTGGTTTGAACAGAGAAGGCAATGGCACCCCACTCCAGTGTTCTTGCCTAGAAAATCCCAGGGATGGGGGAGCCTGGTGGGCTGCCATCTCTGGGGTCGCACAGAGTCGGACACGACCGAAGTGACTTAGCAGCAGCAGCAGCAGCTGGTTTGAAAGCCAGTAGGGCTCATTGGAGGGCTGTAAGGAACTGAGCCTCCATTCTTGAAGAGTGCATGTACAGACTTGCTTGCTCCCAGTCCCCATGCAGAGGCAACAGTGAAAACTGCCTGGTGCTCGGGCTGGCCTGATGGGACACTCCAGCCTGCCCCAGCCCATACTGGCTCCTGCTTCAGCCCCTCCTGCTCCAGAACTGCTCCTCACTAAGGTGGAGACTGCTATTGCCATGGTGTGCAAAGAGTAGGGAAAAAAGTGGAGCCAGCTCACAAACGTGGCTCTAACCCAATGGGCCCCAGTCCAGCCTCTGATCAAGGTCGAGACTTCTGTCACTCAAAGAGGCCCAGCACCCTCAGGGCTCCTGCTCCAGCCCTCTGGCCCCAGTCCTGTGACCCCAAGAGGGCAGTGACTGCCACTGAGCTTAAGAGAAACCCTTGTTCTCACCTGGCTCTGCCTCTGGTCCCTCTGACTCCAGCCCCACCTACCACCAAGGCAGCTGTCAGTACACCCAAAAGAAGATGTGTTCCCTGCTCACTTCAGATCCAGCTCTCACACCAAAGCTGCTGGCCATATGCAGCCTGAATTACAATGCTCCTTTGCACAAGGGCATACCTTCAAGACTGGGTTAGGTAACTGTTTTGCCTAAGTGCATAGAGACAAACAGAGAGAGTCAAACAAAATGAGAAGACAGGGGAATATGTTCAAATGAAAGAATAAGATAAAACCCAGAAAAATCCTAATGAAAAGGAGATTAATAATTTACCTGATAAAGAGGTCAAAGCAGTAGTAATAGAAATGCTTATTGAGCTTGGAAAAAGAATAGAGAAACTAACGCATATATATGGAATGTAGAAAGATGGTAACGATAACCCTGTATGTGAGGCAGCAAAAGAGACACAGATGTACAGAACAGTCTTTTGGAGAGGGCGAGGGTGGGATAATCTGGGAGAATGGCATTGAAATATGTATAATATCATATGTGAAATGACTTGCCAGTCCAGGTTCGATGCATGATACAGGATGCTCGGGGCTGGTGCACTGGGATGACCCAGAGGGATTATATGAGGAGGTAGGTGGGAGGGGGGTTCAGGATGGGGAACATGTGTACACCCGTGGCGGATTCATGTTGATATGTGGCAAAACCAATACAATATTGTAAAGTAATTAGCCTCCAATTAAAATAAATAAATTTATATTAAAAAAATAAAGTTCAGGACACTCTGCCAAAATAAATAAATAAATATACCTTAAGAAAAACCCAAATAACTAGAAAATATAAAGAGAATTTGAACTGAAGGATACAATAATTGCAATGAAAAATATGCTAGAGGGAATTAACAGCTGATTAAGTGATCCAGAAGAATGCATAAGTGACCTGAAAGATGGAATAGTGGAATAGTCTGATGAAGATGAAACAGTGTGATTCACCCAATCAGATCAGCAAAAGGAAACAAACAAAAAAATTAAATGGGGATCATTTAAGGGACCTCTGAGAAAACATCAAGCATATTAAGATTTGCACTATAGGGATCCCAAAAGGAGGAGAGACAGGTTAAAGGACAGAAAACATATTTGATAAAATAATGGTTTATAACTTCCCATCTACAACTGCATCAAAAAGAATAAAATATATAGAAATCAACTTAACCAAGGAGGTGAAACACCTACACTCTGAAAAGTATAAGATATTGATGAAAGAAAATTAAAGATGATACAAAGAAATAGAAAGATATCCTATGTTCATGGATGGAAAAATTAATATGGTTAAAATGTCCATACTACCCAAAGAAATATACAGATTTAATGTAATTCCTATCAAAATATCAAGGGGCATTTTTCATAGAACTAGAACACATAACCCTAAATATTGATGGAACCATCAAAGACCCTGAATAGTCAATGAGTTTCAAAGTGTAGAAGATGGAGATGCAATGTGGCTGGTTTGACGATGGAGGGGCTATGAAAGAAGGAAAACGGAGAGCCTTGAGGAGAAGAGAGTGACCCTGGCAGAAGAGAAATGAGGACCTCAGTCCCATAACCACAAGGAACTGAATTTTCCCAACAATGTACAGGAACTTGGAAAAGGATTCTTCCCCAGAACCTCCAGATAAAAGCCCAATGGCACCCCACTCTAGTACTGTTGCCTGGAAAATCCCATGGACAGAGGAGCCTGGTGGGCTGCAGTCCATGGGGTCGCTAAGAGTCGGACACGACTGAACGACTTCACTTTCACTTTTCACTTTCATGCATTGGAGAAGGACATGGCAACCCACTCCAGTGTTCTTGCCTGGAGAATCCCAGGGATGGGGGAGCCTGGTGGGCTGCCGTCTACGGGGTCGCACAAAGTCGGACACAACTGAGGCGACTTAGCAGCAGCAGCAGCAGCTGACACCAGGATTTCTGCCTTGTAATTGTGTGAGTAGAGAGCTCAGCTAAGTTCAACCAGATTTCTGACTCACAAACTGAGTTAGCAAATGGATGTCAAGTTGCTGAGTTTTTGGCTATTTGTTACAGAAGCAATGGAAAATAGATTTACAGACAGACCTCAGAGATACTTCAAATTTGGTTCCAGACCACACAATAAGTGAATATCACCATAAACAGAGTCACACGAAATTTTTGGTGCATATAAAATTTATGTTCACACTCTACTGTAGTCTATTAAGTGTGCAATAGCATTGTGTCTAAAAATAATTTAATCTAAAATACTTAATTACTAAACAATTCTAACCATGACCTGAGCCTCCAGTGAGCTGTAGTAGTAACTCAATCATTGATCACCATCACAAATATGATAATAATGAAAAAGTTTTTGAAATATGGCTACAGTTGCCATAATGTGGAACAAGCAATTTCTGTTGGAAAAATGGCACTTAAAGACTTGCTGGATGCAAGGTTGCCACAAACTTTCATTTGTAAAAAAAAAAAAAAGCAAGAGCAAAACCACAAAACAACAGTATCTACAAAGCACAATGAAGTTAAGAGCAGTAAAACCAGGCCTGCCTGTACTTGGTTAATATGCCTTGATAACATAGTAATAACAGTAACAATTTATTGATATAAATGTATTGATATGTACTGAATACTTTAAAGGGATTCTCTCAATGAATCCTCATCCCAGGGCTATGACCTAGATGACAAATTGCTCAAAGTAACCTACTAAATATTGGGTTGGCCAAAAGATTCATTCAACATTTTCCACAAGATGGTACAGAAAAAGGTGAGTGAACATTTTGGCCAAACAAATTGTAACGCCAGGCTTTGAACTTAGCTGAATCCTTCTATTCAATTACAAAATGACTCTGTTACCCACAGCTTTAAGCATTGGTTCATCAATACCTGCAATCACTGCAGATTTTTCAAACACAGATGCCACTATTCCATGCATCATCACGCCGTCTCCTCTTTGCTAAGGAGCATCACGGGGCTATAGTCATGTCCGCCTTTAGCTCCAGCTTCCCTGTACCCCATTTCAAGCCTTATCTGGCTACACAAACACCTGGGAACTTCTACTTCCTTCACAGTTCCTGAGCACCAGGTGTTAGCATCACTTGTTTAGCATTTAGAGCCTCGTGGCATTATGACGATTCCCTTATATTTTATTTATTATATTTCTACCCCTCAGCAAAATATAAGCCTTATGAAGGAAGGAATTTTTTCATTTTGGTTACTGCTAGGTTCCAAGTACCCAGTGTGTGTGCGCATTCAGCTGCTTAGTCATGTCCGACTCTTTGCAACCCCTTGGGCTGTAGCCTGCCAGGCTCCTCTGCCCATGAGATTTTCCAGGCAAGAATACTGGAGTGGGTTGCCATTTCCTTCTCCAGAAGATCTCCCCGACTCAGGGATAGAGCCTGTGTCTCTTGCTTCTCCAGCATCAGCCCGTGGATTCTCTATCACAAGTGCCATCTAGGAAGTCCCCAGGTACCTAGAACAGGTACTAATTCACTAGAGATACTCAATGCATTTTTGTGGAATGAATGAACAAACAAATGAACTTAGACTCTTTCACTTCTTTCATTCAAACTATATTGATCTGATCCATTTTATAATTCAATTTCTTCCTGAGTTCTACATGATGTTTTACTGTCTTCTGAGTTTCATGGAGATTATGCATAAGATATAATGCTGGAATTTTCCCTTTCACCCAGAGTCATTTGTGCTCTAACTAGGCATGGGAAACACTATTTATTGATTAATTTCTTCATTCCTGGCCTTTCCTAGATATTTTACATATATGCACTATTTCATGTAACATTCATGCTACTGTATGAGGTTGGTGTTCTAGCTTCCATTTGACCAAAGAAGTTGAAGGTCAGAGAAGACAGCCCAAGTTTACTTGTCTAGTAGAGGCTATGCCTGCCATTCAGATATTTCTGAATGCAAAGACTGTGTCTTTCCACTATAGCATAACCACTAGAATGTAAACTCTATGAAAATGAGCTCTTAGTTACTTTCTTATGAGAGTCCCTTGGACAGTAAGGAGATCAAACCAGGCAATCCTAAAGGAAATCAACTCTGAATACTCATTGGAAGGACTGTTACTGAAACTGAAGCTTCAATACTTGGGCTACCTGATGCAGAGGGCCAATTCATTGGAAAAAACTCTCAATGCTGGGAAGGATTGAAGGCAAAAGAAGAAGAGGGCAGCAGAGGATGAGATGGTTAGATAGCATCACCAACTCAATGGATGTGAATTTGAGCAAACTCCGGGACAGAAGAGCCTGGCATGCTGTAGTCCATGTGGTCACAGAGTTAGACATGACTTAGAGACTGAATAACAACAACAAAAAATCCTTAGTGCCTAGCGCATATTTGAAGATCAAATGCACATATATTGAAAAAATTAATAAATCGAAGAACAGATGAATGGATCGTGCCTCTTCTCTACTTCTGCTTCAGAGGGAAAGCTCTTACCTTTCATCCAAGTACTTTTGATTTAAATTCTACTGTACATGCTTTAGCAAACCTTCTATCTTCTTCTTGACTTAATAGGGATATTAGCATACTGGAATTGGAATCATTCTTAGAAGGTGGTTTTTCAGTTTCCCACCAACGTAGAAATCCTTTTTATAGCCTCCTGGACAGATGGTTGCCAGTCTCTGCATGGACACCTCCAGTGATGGAGGACAGAAGAGAACAGGAGGCAGACTGTTTCATTTTGGAGGCAGTTCTGATGATTAGAAACATTTTCAATTGAGTTGAACTAGATTCTGCTGTGTCAGTAAGGATTCTTCATGTTTCAAAAAATGGAAAGCACAACTAAAGTTGGATTTTTAAATAATGAGGATTTATCAAGTCAGTGATTGAGAAATGCAGTGTGGGTGTAAGTTTCAGGTATAATTTGAGTCAAAAGCCCATAGTGTCCTGAGGGTTCTGTTCCATTTCTCCAGAATTCTCTCTGCTCTGACATCCTCCAGGTGTCAGTGTCTCCTTGGGCTCCTTTTGTTTTGCAATAAGAAGAAAAAAATGCAGTTCTAGGGCCTTTTAGCTACACATTACTGTTACATGGAGGAAGAGAGAAAGAGATTTTGTTCCAGTCCATCAAGAAAAGTCATAAGGCTTAGTCTGATCAGACAGGATTAAGATCTGGTAACTCATGGGACCAGGATGATGAAATATGGGGACTGACTGAACCTAAGTCAAAAGTCCCAAGGCTGTGGGAAGGTGAGTTTAGTGAACACTATTGAACCCTACAACCCTTCTACTCTTCCAGCAGAAACCAGATTTTATTAACATTCGTGTGTCTACCTATTGTCCATGCAGTTCATATGACCAAGAAGAAGCCCTTCCATCCCTGGGTGAATTTTCATGGTTACATCCTAATTAGCCTAATACAGTCAGTGCATGGAACTCCCCTGGTGACTGCTCCTGGCTTGGACTTAGGCCATCAGCTAAAGATTGTATTCTGTGCTTACAGAAAAGGTTATCCTTTCTCCTTGAGTGAGATAAATAGGAAAGTCTAAGGTCCTGATTGCTAAAAGCAGCCGTTTTGTCCCAATAGCAATGGTCAGACTTAGAAAGAAGCCACTTCTATTGGAAGCAGGAGATAGAAAAGACCAGGTTACCAGCAGTGTTGTTGAGCTCCTAGTGGTTTCATGCCTGGACCTTCTGCAACCAAGTTCCTGATGTCTTATTTAACTATTTACGTTGGGGTTTCTACACTTTGAAATAAAAATTATCTTTACTGGCACAGGTGGAAAGGATCTTGGCAATACTGTCAGTCAGCAAGCATAACCTCATAGGATTTCTCTGTCATCTATCCACTGGCTCAAAATCTACTGCTGAAGAATTTAAGAATGAGTGCCCTCCAAGGTGGTATAATACTTTGCCAGCTAACACGCCCATCTTAGAAGTCTATCCTTCAGGCTATGATTCCCAGGCTGGTTGATAGATCACCATATGATGTGGCATTCAGACTCTCATCATGTTGGTAAGTCTCACAAAGTTTACAAAACTGGACCCCATATTCCAAATGTGGTCTGGTCTCCTTGGGTGCAAGGAGAATATTATGTTTCATATATATGCTTCAGCTTGGTGTAATGGAAAGAAAACTGGAGTGAGTGTGGTTGTAATGGATTGAAGTTTAGGATCCGCCCACTAGAAGCAAATCTTTCAACCACGCTGAGCCTCAGGTATCTTTCTGATAAAATGGGGAAAGCAATCTCTGTTTACCTCAAAGCATTGCTATGTGAATCAGATGAAATAACAGATATAACAATTCTTTGTAAATTGCAAAACTATTCGAAAGTAAGAATGAAGATTAATGTATCTTAAGGTGGTGTCAGCTTCCTTTGGCAGTTGTATCACATGGTTTAATTATACCCTGCCTTGTTTCAGAAAGAATTTCAGGCATCTTACAAGAAAACATAAAAAAGATAAGATAGCATAAATTAGAGACAAAGTTAAAAAAATAAAAAGAAAAGAACTGTGTAGCCAAAAGGCAGACATTGAAAACCTGGCTCAGAGTGGGCACTGAGTAAACATTTTTCAATGAATATTGGAGTTGGTAAGAAAAATTCTTCCAAAAATTCACTGCATGAGGCAGGGAGCTCAAATCTGGCCCTCTGTGACAACCTAGAGGGGTGGGATGGCATGCAAGATAGGAGCAAGGTTTTAAGAAGGAGGGAACATACATATACCTATGGCTGATTTATATTGATGTATGGAAGAAACCAACACAATATTGTAAAACAACTATTCTCCAATTAAAAGTTAATTTAAAAAAATGTTCCTCTGAGCTTTCTAGAAGTCAGTGTGATTACAAACATTGTTTTTGTTAGTGCAGTTCTCAATTCCCATGAGATAAAAATGAATGTAACCTCTCTGTTGGTAGCTTTTCTGGATTTCCTAGGTGAGAACACACATTATCATCACATTTGCATTAATATCTCAAAACTCATATTTCCATGAACTGTATTAGCATATTACAGAACTTGTACCTCTGAGATGTGGCTCTGCAGGCTCAGAGCCTCCCTAGGAAAAACTCTTCATTGTGTGTCTTTTTGACTAGCTTCCAGGCTATCTTCACAGGTCAAAGGTCCCTGTTCCCTTTCCACCATGAGAGTGTCCTTGTGCATGTCCCCATTTCCAGCCCTGAGGTTCTAAGTGCCTGGTAGTTCAGAGGGAAGAAGAGGTTCTGTTCTCACTCAGGTCAAGGACCACCTTGTGCGTCCTCATTTACACTTCGCAATCTACTCTTCTCATTAGATTGGCAAATTGTCCCCTGCTTTTCAGGGAAACCCAGTCCCATCCAGAGAGATATGACTTTATTCTCTGGCCCCAGTAGGACAACTATATCAACATGCAAAATTTCCACCTAGTACAGTTCCCCTGGGCAGAGTTATTCACTTTTAAATAACAAAGAGGTCCAACCAGTCCATCCTAAAGGAAATCAACCGCGAATATCTACTGGAAGGACTGACGCTGAAGCTCCAATCCTTTGGCCACCTGATGCAAAGAGCTGAATCATGGAAAAGACCCTGATGCTGGTGAAGATTAAGGGCAGGAGGAGAAGGAGGTAACAGAGGATGAGATGGCTGGATGGCATCACTGACTCAATGGACATGAGTTTGAGCAAACTTCGGGAGATAGTGAAGGACAGGGAAGTCTGGCATGCTGCAGTCCATGGGGTCTCAAAGTATTAGACAGGACTTAGCAACTAAACAGAAACAACAACAACAAAATAACATCCACTAGGTTCGGGTTGAACTTTGCTCTTCAAAGCTGGTTTGCATGGTCCCTTCAGTATGAGGAGAAGACCAGACCCACTCCTCAAAAAACAGCCTTGTTGAATGAAAGTGTGAATAAATGATACATGTGATTGAAAGCAACTCTTCTGAATTGTATTCTGTGTAGTCAAAGTGCCAAAGTCTATCAAAATGGATGTGGATTAAGTGAATTATTTTATATAGGTTTCATTTAATTTCCAAAGAAATGCTGTAGTAAAATGTACACATAAGGAAATCGAGGATTAGAGTTAATAGTAAGCCTTCTAGATTGGTAAGATAAGTGGGGAGCAGCCAGAAGGTTTAGATTCAGACTTGTCTAATTGTAAATCCTATCACTTAACCTGGCCTTAAAGCAGCTACACAATTGAAAGAAGACATAAATTAATTCATCAAATACCCTTGAACTCATATTATGTGCTAAGCCTTGTATTTGGCCCTTCAGCTCTATTACTTATCTTTCATTAATGAATTTATTAGTTTTTCCAATAGAATCTTTATTCTCTATTTAAAGCAGAGTAGAGCTTCTTCCTTATATTCCTCCTTCGAGGATATTGCCTAAGATTTGATACCAAAATGGCAGATGCCCCATGGATTCAGAACTACTAAGCAAAAGGAATGTAGCATTTCCTCCTTCCTCCCATGCTGTATCCTTTACTGCATGTATCATTCCACATTTAATTAGTCCAGGGAATTCCTTCCAAAGCCTCACACAACTGCTTCCAGTGCTGGGATTTATCATGGTTGACTTCTTGGGTGGTCCATCTTCTGTACTTAGGGACCTCTGTCTTTGGTTTTCCTACCAGGAAAAGCAGTAGCACCTGCCAGTGTTAAACCAGCGCTGACTGAGGCCCTGGTTGGAGTTTGGTTCTGATAAACTTGCAGAGGGGGCCATTATGTTAGCTTCTGAAGGGCCAGAGAGCGAGTCAGGGAGAGAGGACGGGTCCCTGAAGCTCTGACCATATATGCACGAGAATGCGTTTGTTGGAGGCATGCAGCCTAGAGAGTGTAAATCTGTCTGTTAGCTGGAAATGAATACAAATCAGCCCTCATTTGTATTCATTGATTCCACAAGCTAGCAGGTTTGAGAGGCTGCAGGGTGCCAGACAGGGAAGAAAGAGCCTGGCTTCTTGTCTCAGCCTTGCCGCTAACTTACAAGCGAACTCGGGCACATTATTTGCTGCCTGAGTCTCAGAATCTCCCTCCCTAAGGCAGGTTCATTAATAACTGCCTGTTCGCAGAGCAGTGGGTTTCTCATGCGTCAAACAGGCCCATTCTTGAACCTCAGCTCTACCACTTGCTAGCTGTGTAGCTCTGAGCATGTTACTTAAACTGAACCTCAGTTTCTTCATCTGAACAGTGGGAACAAGAATAATAGGTGACTCACTAGGCCATTGTGGAGCTTAAAGGAACAGAACAGATAAAGTGTTTAACAAAGAATGTGGCACATGGTAAGCCATGAAATAATGTCAGTGGTTCTTGTCAATGTTATTTTCCCATAGGGTGCTTGTAAACAGCAAATGAGACTTTATGTATACTCCATTTGATACAACCCCATGAAGTAATTGTAATTATATATGGACAATAAAAACTACATTATGGGTTTAAAGGATCATTGATATTGAGCTCTACTCAGCAATATACTAAGATAATAGAAACATCTATCTTTAGACTAACAGGATTTCAGAGATGATCAGATCCTGCTGTCTCTCCTTTTTAAAAACTTTTTATTTTGTATTGGGGTATAGCTGATTAACAAACAATGTTGTGATAGTTTCAGGTGAACAGCGAAGAGACTCAGCCATATGTATACATGTATCCATTCTCCCGCAGACTCCCCTCCCATCCAGGTTGCCACATATCATTGAGCAGAGTTCCATGTGCTCTCCAGTAGGTCCTTGCTGGTTATCCATTTTAAATATCCTGTTCTCTTGTTTTATAGATGAGAATATGCAGGCACAATGAAATAGAATTACTTGTCAATATCCAGAGCTAATTAGGGCCAGATTGGGACTGGAAACCAGATCTTGTGACTCAGCATATAGTTATATTTCCATCTATTCCATTTAATGTACCAGGAAACCAAAGTTGGGGAGACAGCAAATTGCCTGTGGTCACTCAGGTGAGTAGTGATAAATCTAGGAATCATATTTATAATAGCTCACCTTTAAGTGTGTTTTGTAGGTGTTAAGCATTATCTCAGTGCATTATGTATATCAAAAAATTTAGTCTCTACAACCTTAAGAGTTACAGTTAAGATCCTCATTTTTCAGACGTGGGGATGGAGACCCAGAGAGGTCAAGTACACTGCCCAGGGGTGCACAGGAGGCAACCACATTAGGACACAGATCATCTGGATTCTGTGTTTACACAATTCTTCTCCATGGTATTCTGAGTCTCTCAGCCTGACCTTGTTATTCTTCCCCCTGAAGTACAAATAAGTCTGAGCTCTTGTTGGGAAAATGAAACATAAAGAACGGTATTAGTAGCAACATACTAGCCAATCACTGGGTGATGCATGCATGTGTGCATGCTAAGTCGCTTCAGTTGTGTCTGACTCTTTGCAACCCTGTGAACTGTAGCTCACCCGGCTCCTTCCTCTGTCCATGGGATTCTCCACGTAAGAATACTGGAGTGGGCTGCCATGCCCTCCTCCAGGGCATCTTCCGGACCCAGGAGTCAAATCTGAGTCTCTTACCTCTCCTGCATTGGCAGGTGGATTCTTTACCACTAGAGATATGTGGGTGATGAGACAGAGCATTTTGCATGAAGGCTAAGGAGTCTGTGCATAGCAAAGGAGCTAGCTTTTATTTTGAGCCTGTTGCTTTCAAGTTTCAGTGTTATTAGAATTTCTCTGATAACTGCATGGGACACTGTTGCTAAACTAACATGTACCAGCAATGGCCCACAGAAGGATCAGTGGTTCTGAACACCTGCAGTTCAAGTGTCACTGTATCTGAAGGATAGACCTATGGTGTTATCTGGGACCAGAATCTGCATTCCACTGGGGATGGTGACTGTCTTGCCCTCTACCTACATATCCTAGAAAAGCCACTGCTGGAACAGCTGTGACATCTCTGCAGCAACATGTGGGTTCACTGGACAATGTGAGCACAGGTCTTAAATCAACCCTGTATGAAGCAATAGCAGGAAATGTAGGCCCACCTCCTGGCTGGTACATCCAGTTCTGTCTAAAGCATCCGCAAATAGAGCTGCCTCTTTTGTGATGATTAAACATTCTTGGACCATTCAGGAGCCACAAGCAGGGCCCCTATAGGAAACTCTGGGCTTTTTGGTAATCTGGGCATATCAGAAGCTTGAGAAATTAATTGTACTATTAAAAGAGCTGTGACTTTATTTGTTCTGCAACTAGTTACATGTAATAATAGCGGGGACGTTTAATGAGAACTTACGATGCTCCAGGCACAGTATCAAGTCATTTACATAACATAACTCCTTGACTCTTTGCAACATGAAAAGGTACTTTACACTCAAAGTACATTTTACACTCAAGGTAACTGAGCCCCGAGAAGGGAAATCACTCATTCAAGATCACCAAACTGTGGTATGGCCGAGACAGAAATCAGACTCAAGATTTCTGATAGCCTTTCTATCAGAAAGCCTTTCCCACTGTGAAACACAGCCATGCTTGAAATATAGAGACAGAAATGTTACAGTAGACACATTAGCTTACGGAATTCCCTGATGGTCCCTTGGTTTGGACTCTGCACGTCCACTGCAGGGGCCACGGGTTCAATCTAGGGTCAGGGAACTAAGATTCTGCAAGCTGTGTAGCTTGGCCAATAAGTAAATAAGAAATAAACATGTTAGATTAAAGGATGTGTATGTATTTTTGGAGTCTCCAAGAGTCGGATATAATTTAATGACTGGACAACAACAACAACGTGTATTTGTGAGATCTCTGTCTCAGAGCAAACTAAATCATCAGTGTGTCTTACCTTTAAGAGAGGAGTTTCGGTGGAAGAGGTTGGTGTCCAAATGGCAGGAATAGCCCTACTGAGCTCCTGGGCTACCAGGTGAACTTGGCCAAGTGGATTTTCTTTGTAATCTAAGAGCAGCCCAGTTGGAAAACCAGGCACAGCACAAGAGCTTTTTTCTGAAAAACAAATCTCATAACCGAGCCAGGCTTTGTCCCTGGGTGGAAAAATTGCCACAAAATGAGAGGCAGGAAGAAGCATCCTTTTCTAACTGCCAGAGCGATTCCAGGGCTATGTGAAAATGTGCCAGAAGGCAACGCAATTAGCAAATCCTGACACCAGTGGCTGCTTCTCTCCTGGGCAATGTCTTTGTCGGAGCCAACATCTGCCGGCTTACCTTGCCCAGCCAGGATGGGGGCTGCACCAGCCCTGCTGCCCACACACTCCATGCCAGGCGACTTGGCAGAGTCAGGCCCCTCGAGGGCTGTGTGGCCTGGCCGTCTTGAGAAAGGGCCCAGCCTAAAGGTCCCAGGTGGCCCCACAAGCAATGCTGCTACTGCCAACAGAACCCCTTGCCTGTAAATACTGACCACAGCTCAGAAGACAAGATAAGTACTATAAATAAGATTGAAATGGACACGGAGCATATTAGAATGTCTTTTCTGCAAGGCACCTGCAAAATGTGTTTGTTCAACAAAACTAATAATATTAGCTAGCACTGACTGAGCAGGGGGATTAGGTGCAGTTTCTCTTCTAAGTGCTTTGGGCACTTTATCTCCATCAACCGTACAACACAGAGAGGAAGGTGGGGCCACACACTCCATTCTCCAGACTGAGAAAACTGAAGCTCAGAGAGGCTAACTTCACCCCAATACTGGTAAGCAGCAGAGCCCAGGTAGAGTTAGAATTAGTCCCAACCTGGAAGGGCTTCCCAGGTGGCACTAGTGGTAAAGAACCCTTCTGCCAGTATAGGAGACATAAGAAATGTGGGTTCGATCCCTGGATCAGGAAGATCCTGGGGAGGAAGGCATGGCAACCCACTCCAGTATTCTTGCCTGGAGAATCCCATGGACAGAGGAGCCCGCCAGGCTACAGTCCATAGGGTCGCACAGAGTCAGACATGACTGAAGTGACTCAGCACACACATGCATGCACGCCAACCTAGAAGACTCCTATTCCACACTGCCTTCCCCTAGTTCCGTCCTTGGTGAAGTAAATCCTGAAACACACACCCCAGGGAGTCAGCCCCCTTTAAAAGGAAGACAAAAATGCACATCTGCCTATTTCATACATTTTTGTGACTTTATATTCACATGCATGACTCGTAGCAGTGTGACTACCTATTCACACTCATGACTAGTAGCACTGTGACTACCTATTCACACGCATGACTAGTAGCACTGTGACTACCTATTCACACTCATGATTAGTAACAGCACAATTTTCTAGGGGGTTATGAATCTAGATTGGAGCTCTGGCCAAAAAATCAATTTCAAGAAAAAGTAAATTTGGAAATTTTAAGCAAGAATCAGTGTGTCCTTTTTTCCCCCCTCTGTGTCTCAATTTTAGCTCTAAAGCCAGAGGGCAGGACAACAGAATGTCTGAGGTCCCTTCCAATTCCAAAATGCTCTGATTCCTCAGAAAACCTGCACCATGGGTACGCTGAGAGCAAAGGGAACACAACCAACCCTAGTGCATGGGCATGATGTATCAATATCGTGTCCATTACTCTCCGGCCTTCTGCCCTCAAATGGCCTCTTTCTTCTGTTCCATCTGTCCAAATTCTCTCAAACAGCATAATTCCTATTCTTGTGCCATCTGCTACTTGAGGCCTTCTGTGAGCCACTGAGCTAGAGGTGGCTCCTATACCTCAAAACAGTATGCACTCCCCCAGCGAATTACTGTCTATTCTGTGCTGTCTTGCAGCACAACAAGATAGAGAATTGTATGCTAGCCCCACCTGGACTGTCCTGCAGGCGTGAGCCAAGCAGATGTGTAGGGGGTGATTGTGGCTGGGGTGGGGAAGGAGGGCATGGCATGACGAAGTTCCATGCAAGGGCTCATGGAGTGGAGAAGGGAAAGGTGTTTGGTAGGTGCTGAGTGTGAGGTTTTGGGGAGAAGGACACAAAACTGAAAGTAAGAATTGTTAGGAATTATTAGAGCCAATTGTATTCCTGTACCTTAACATTAAAAAAATAATTTTATTTATCTATTCATTTATTGTTGGCTGTGCTGGGTCTTTGTTGCTTCGTGGGCTTTTCTCTAGTTGTGGTGAGCGAGGGCAACTCTCCTTCGTAGCGGGCTTCTTCTGTGGTAGAGCACAGGCTCTAGGTGGATGGGCTCCAGTAGTTGGGGCACGGGGCTTGGAAGTTGCAGCTCCAGGGCTCTAGAGCACAGTAGCAGGAGTTGTGGCCCATAGGCTTTGTTGCTCTGGGGCAGGAGGGATCTTCCTGGACCAGGGATTGAACCCATGTCTCTTTCATTGACAGGTGGTTTCTTTAACACTGAGACACCAGGAAAGCCTTAGAAGCTCTAGATTTATCTCAAGTATGGCCTTTCTGAAGCCTCCGCAGATACTATAGCCAAGTAGAACCATCCACTCACTCCAGGGCCTGAACTGTAGACAGGTTAGATATGAACCATGGATGGATGCTATAGACTTTTCCATCCATTGATTTATTTACATATCTGTGCCCTCCACTGCATGGTGAGCAACTGGAGAGTTGAGACCATACTAGAATCCTTTTTAACATCCAGGGCTTGGTAAGTGTTGAATTAGCAAAAGTGACAATTTTCAAGGCACCAAGTGCAGAATTTTGTGTATGATTAATCATTAGTAATACATAAGCATTAGTCATTGTTTACTATTTACCAGAGAGAATGCCGATTCTTTCAATGGAATATCAGATTTAATCTGTTTGATAACTCTATAAATAACCATATAACACAGGTGGCTCAATGATAAAGAACCTGCCTGCAATTCAGGAGACATAGAAGGAACCATGTGTTTGATTTCTGGGTCAGGAAGATCTCCAGGGAAAGAAGTGGCAACCCACTCCAGTATTCTTGCCTGGAAAATCCCACAGACAGCCCATGGGATGACAAAACAGTCAGACACGACTTAGCGGCACAACAGCAGCTGCTATTACTAGCATTTTACTTATGAGAAAAAATGAAGC
Source organism: Bubalus bubalis (assembly GCF_019923935.1). Classification (NCBI taxonomy): domain Eukaryota; kingdom Metazoa; phylum Chordata; class Mammalia; order Artiodactyla; family Bovidae; genus Bubalus; species Bubalus bubalis. The sequence continues at coordinate 47,164,933 of NC_059160.1, forward strand.
TTAAGAGGAAAGAAGTCACTAGCTCAAGTCTCTACTACCAGAAAGACTGAAGGCAGGAGGAGAAGGGGACGACAGAGGATGAGATGGCTGGATGGCATCACCGACTTGATGGAAAAGAGTTTGAGCA